>NC_044549.1:49099627-50557127 GCF_007565055.1 Rhinopithecus roxellana
GTATCTGCAGACTCAGCCAGGCTTTTGTTCCTGGGGAAGGGGGAAGGGGGGAATGATCCCCCTCTTGAGCCTTGCTGAGGACATCCAAGTTGTCTTTTGTGACAGCTTCCTCACTTTGTTCCAGATTTGATGAGCTCCCACTTCAGTCAGGACTTGCTGGGCTTGAGTCCGAGTTTCACCATTTACCAGCTGAGGGGCCTTGGGCAGGCTACTGACTCTTGATTTCCTCAGGTGTCAGGTAGTGGTGAGGGTTGGAGAGAGTGGTCTCAGGTGCCCTGTAGAAGGCCTGTTCTGCAGCAGGCTCTCCAGGAAGGATGTTTGCATGGGGAGGAATTCCTAAGAGTCTGCAGCCTTAGGAGCCAGGCACAACATCGAGCTACAACCTGGTGGGATGGTCTTTCTCTTTTAGTTTAGGTATTTCTTTTTGAACCTTTTCTTCATGTATCAAAGCAATGTATGATTACTTTAGACATTTTTGTGGAGTATAAAGAAACAGAAAAAACCTCCCCCTTAACTGTAGTTAAGACTGTATTTTAGATACATTTTTATACCTTGATTATTGGTTCAATATTACAGAGAAAGCATTTTCCATGCTCATAAAAGTGCTTCATTTATTTTATTATGTCACACCTTGCCTGCTGTTTTATTTAGCCATTCCTCTATTGTTGGGCAACTAGATTGTCTCCATCTTTCGGCTATCCTAAATAAGGTGAATATTTTATCATACTAAGGTGAATATTTCAGTAATCCACCTTTGACTTTTGGAGAGTTTCCTAGAGGTGGAATTCTTGGACAAGAAATGTAGAAATGATGAGAGCATTCCAAAAAGGCTGGACCAGTGTGATCTTGAGTGGTGCTGGGGGAGGATCTGGATGGGGTGTTGAGGGATAGAAGCATGAGGGGTTTGTCATTGTCTTCAGACAACTGCAGTGAGGAACAGATGCTTGCCCCCAGGCACCTCAGAGTTAGGGCTGGTACCCTCAAGTTTAGTACAAAACATATTGGTGTCTTCAGAGTGCCTGGCTCCTGGGCCCAGCCTGGGGTGTCCTCCTGCTCTCTGGCTGCTGGGCCAGGCACTGCGTGAAGCTTGGATTGCACCTCACACTTTACTGCTTTGCCCTTTTTATTTTGTGGAGAACTGAGAGACTCCCACCATCTCTTTTGCCCGCCCATCTTGGCAGGTAGTACAGCTGTTTCTGTAGGTGGAGGGAAAAGAGAGTCTCCCATCTTGGGCCAGTGACCTCAGCAAGGGGCACCTCGATTTTCTCATGTGGGTTGGGCATTCTGGCTCCTCATCCTATGGTGGTGGCTTCTAGGTGTTGCTGGGGAAGGCGAGACTCAAACCAGCAGTGTGACAGACCCAGCCAGGTGACTCAGAAGTGCTTCTCTTCCTCCCAGCACCTGACCACTCCGTTTCCTCCTCTCAGCCCAGGGCTGGCCTCCCCCAGAGTCTGCCTCAGAGTAGACTGTCAGTCTGTATTGAGTAAACTGATTGACTGGATTCTATTACATTTAATTGACTAGAAAATCTGTCTTTTTATTCTTAAATAGTTAAGTTTTAATCACACAACCAATTCATGAATTTCCTGTAGCAAAAGTGAAACCTTTCAGTTAAGGGAAAAGGAGGTCTGTTGCATCACACCCCATCCCGGCCTCCCATCTAGAGGAGATCGTGTTAATTCTTTTGGGTTTATCCTTCCAAACCCTTTTCTATGCACTGTGCTCACAGAAATGCACAGCACCGTTGTGTAAATGTGTGGCATCATATTCTGAGCAGTGTTTGCACTTTCTGGCCATGCCCCACATGGATTCTCAGAGACTTTGCCTCATTACTACACACAGAGCTCCCACACTGCCTGCCCCCAACGTGTGCTTGTCAGTGTGGACACCTCATGTCACACATTGCCATGTCCCCACTGATGGACTTTCAGACTGCTGCCCTATCTTTCTGAGTATTCCCTGTGCTGTACTGACAATCTTCTTGTGTACACCTGCACAGGGCTCTCCTAGGAGGTATCAAGAACTCTGCCTCAGGCCTGCCCTGGCACCTCTCTGCACTTTTCCCATTCCCCCCCAAGGTTGTCCCTCTCTCTGCCAATCTCGTTTGTATGTCATTGTCATTCCAGACCCGATTCAGATGTCCTCCTCTCTGCTGGCTCCCTTTTAGTACTCAACACTTCGTATTCTAAATATACTTTATACATCTGTCTCCCCAGTGAGTCTGGAGTTCAGAGGGCAAGGGCATGGCTTCCGCCACATCCCAAGGCCAGCACATGGCCTGCCATGGAGTAGGTGCTACATGAGCATGTTGAATTAAAGCCAATGGAAGGAATAAGGGAGATGGGCCTTGAAGACTGAGTTCTGGGAAAGATGAGCAGGAGGACATTCCACAAAGATAAACAGCAGGACAGAGAAAGGAAGTGTGCTGGGAGACCAGCTGTGAGCTCTGGAGAGCACTGCACAGATGCAGGAGGAAGGCCAGGGGTGAGTACCAGCTAGGGCAGTGAGCACCAGGGCAACTGGAGCCCTGGCAGGTTTCATTGAGGACCTAGCCTGACCTGGGCTCTATACCAGGGAAGTGACCTGGCAGTACATGGAGGAGGGGGTGGCTGCTATGGGTATCTGAGCAAGAAGTGAGGCCTAGTGACCAGAAAGAGACTGTGGGTGAGAGGGAGGCGAACTCCGGGATTTGTTGGCTCATGGGCTATGAGAATGTCGCCCATGAGGAAGGAGCCAAAGGCTGAGGCTTGAACCATGAATGAGGGCTGGGGGCCACCACAGTTCACTGAGGACCTGGTACTTACCAGGGCTCAGGGAGACCCTGAGCACATACTGCCTCCTTCAATTTTCACAGAATCCCTGTGGCTAGGGCCTGGTATCCCCAGTCTACTGGTGAAGACACTGAAGTCTAGAAGTTACAGAACTTGCCCACAGCTCAGAGCTGGAGCCACAGCTCCAACCTCAGTGAATCTGGCCCCAAGTCCAGCATGCTCACTGCTGAGAGTGGGCACCCACAGAAGTGGGGCAGGCCTAAGTGGGGTGGGAGGTGAGTGCAGGGGTGATTCTGGCTCTAAACATAATCACAGTCTAACAGCCATCTTGTGGAGTAGAAGGAGCCCAAGCCTCAAGCCACATGTGCTAGCCAGATGTCAGAATGCAGGTGGGCAAGGTCCAGACCATGGGATGGGGTGTGGGGTGCAAATTAGATGCCCTGGTACACCCCAGGACCAAGGAGCGGGCCATAAGCCCATTGCATGCCTGCCCTTCCAGCAAGTTATAAGGATAACAATGGAATGTCATAAAGCTGTTGTAGTTTCTTGTCCGTAAGGCTAAAGTTGTAATAAACAGAAATTATAAGCAAAAGAATAAACCTAGAGAGAAAGTCAGTTCTTAGGGCCACCACTGCTTTACATCCCTTGGATTACAAGGGCTTTTATGCCATATTGGTGGCACGTAGGGAACTGCCCCTCAGGGGGTGGGGCTGGCCTTGTGGGGACTCCGAGCCTTGTATCCAGTGTCCACTGAGGCCTCACAGCACCGTGCCAGGTGAGAGTGCCTTGCCATTTTACAGGGATTAACAATGTAGATGGCATTCTTTTTTTCTTTGATCTACCTCAAGAAATAGTGGCAGGTTGAATTTGGAAATACATCCCAGACCTAGCAGCCCCCTTTTGCAGCCACCTCAGTCCCTGGGATTTGGGCTTGGAATGGGATAACCTGTGTCTCAGGAGGCTCGCAGTGGCAGCTCAGCTCAATTGGGTGACTGAGTCCCAATGTGATCCTTGGCACCCCCCTCTAACCCTCCTGGCTCACTCTCACAGTGATCATTCTGTTTTCTTCTTCCCTGTTTCTTCTTATCATTACTGTCATGGGCCTGAATGCCTTCAACTTTCCCCCTTCAGCACCAACGGAGGGAGAGTAAGGCCCAGGCTCAGCTGCTGGGCAGCTTCCCTGGGGCCCCTGTCTCTGCCCTTAGCTTGCTGTTCACACCCTTGTCTGGCCTTGCTGATGCTCTGGTGCCGGCAGCCACAGGCTGGTGCTCCTGTAGGGTGTGAGTCCAAGTGATATTGCCCCTGCACAGCTGCACTGGGGTGCAGGGGATCATCAGTTGAGTCTGATGGATGTTCCTGAGCATGCTCCCCTGTGCTAAGGAAAGAGATTAGTGCCACCCAGCCCCCACACCCACCCCCACTGATGCTCTCAGTCTGGACAGGAGGCAGGAGCTAAAGGGATGGCTGCATAGCAAATGTCGGAGGTAAAGTGGGGGTTAAGTGGTGGGGACTGTGGGGGCCAAGGTGGGTGGGCACCATGGCCTGCTCTAGCTGGAGTAAGGCTGGAAGGACAAGGAGGGGCCTGGCAGTCAGGAAGCCAGCTCTGCCCAGGCACAGGGCTGGGAGGCACCATCAGGCATCTAGGCCATGAGTTGAACTTGGCCCAAGCATAGGGTGCTGAGGGCAGTGCCGAAGAGTGCTCAGGAGCCAGCCAGATGGCCACAGGCCTGTGTGGCCATCCAGCAGCCTGCCCTGAGGGGTGGGAGCTGTGGGAGCCACACATAGGAGGGATATGGCCAGTGCTGGGCTTTCATAAACCTGGCTGAAGGACAGGGTAGCCCTGGAATTGTGGGGATCTTTCTGTCCACCTTGGATCCATTCCTTTAAGACCCAGACCCACCTGGGCTCTTTACTCAATTCCAGGGCCCACAGGTGAGGTCCTGTTCGCTACTCCATGGCGGTGATGGCTTTTCTGGCTCAGCCTGAAAACAGAGCTGGATCCCTTGGCTTACCTCCTAAGGATTCCTTACCCCCTAAAAAGCCCAGGGATGGCATTAAAAACAAAGTCTGTCAAGCCTGTAATCCCAGCACTTTGGGAGGCCGAGACGGGCGGATCACGAGGTCAGGAGATCGAGACCATCCTGGCTAACCAGGTGAAACCCCATCTCTACTAAAAAATAAAAAAAAAAATTAGCCGGGCGAGGTGGCGGGCGCCTGTAGTCCCAGCTACTCGGGAGGCTGAGGCAGGAGAATGGCGTAACCCGGGAGGCGGAGCTTGCAGTGAGCTGAGATCTGGCCACTGCACTCCAGCCGGGCAACAGAGCGAGACTCCGGCTCAAAAAAAAAAAAAAAAAACAAAGTTTCCCCAGTGCATCTCCCCTCTTCCCCCTTCCCCAGTGCATCTCCTCTCTTCCCCCTTCCCCAGTGCATCTCCCCTCTTCCCCCCTTCCCCAGTGCATCTCCCCTCTTCCCCCCTTCCCCAGTGCATCTCCCCTCTTCCCCCCTTCCCCAGTGCATCTCCCCTCTTCCCCCCTTCCTCAGTGCATCTCCCCTCTTCCCCCCTTCTCAGTGCATCTCCCCTCTTCCCCCCTTCCTCAGTGCATCTCCCCTCTTTCCCCCTTCCCCAGTGCATCTCCTCTCTTTCCCCCTTCCTCAATGCATCTCCCCTCTTCCCCACTTCATAAATGCATCTCCCCTCTTCCTCCTTCCTCAGTGCATCTCCCCTCTTCCCCCTTCCCCAGTGCATCTCCCCTCTTCCCTCCTTCCCCAGTGCATCTCCCCTCTTCCCTCCTTCCCCAGTGCATCTCCCCTCTTCCCCACTTCCTCAGTGCATCTCCCCTCTTCCCCGCCTCCCCAGTGCATCTCCTGTCTTTCCCCCTTCCTCAGTGCATCTCACCTCTTCCCCCCTTCCTCAGTGCATCTCCCCTCTTCCCCCCTTCCTCAGGAATCTCCCCTCTTCCCCCTTCCTCAGTTCATCTCCCCTCTTCCCCCCTTCCCCAGTACATCTCCCCCTTCCCCCCTTCCCCAGTGCATCTCCCTCTTCCCTCCTTCCTCAGTGTGTCTCCCCTCTTCCCGCTTTCCCCAGTGCATCTCCCCTCTTCCCCCCTTCCTCAGTGCATCTCATCTCTTCCCCCCTTCCTCAGCTCATCTCCCCTCTTCCCCCTTCCCCAGTGCATCTCCCCTCTTCCCCCTTCCCCAGTGCATCTCCCCTCTTCCCCCCTTCCCCAATACATCTCCCCTCTTCCCCTCTTCCTCAGTGCATCTCCCCTCTTCCCCCCTTCCCCAGTGCATCTCCCCTCTTCCCCCCTTCCCCAGTGCATCTCTCCCTCTTCCCCCCTTCCCCAATACATCTCCCCTTTTCCCCCTTCCCTGTGCATCTCCCCTCTTCCCTCCCCTTCCTCAGTGCATCTCCCCTTCCCCCCTTCCTCAATGCCTCTCCCCTCTTTCACCCCTTCCCCAATGCATCTCCCCTCTTCCCACCCTTCCCCAATACATCTCCCCTCTTCTCCCCTTCCCCAGTGCATTCCCCCCTTCCCCAGTACATCTCCCCTCTTCCTCCTTCCTCAGTACATCTCCCCCTTCCCCTCTTCCTCAATGCATCTCCCCTCTTCCACCCCTTCCCCAATGCATCTCCCATCTTCCCCCCTTCCTCAATGCATCTCCCCTCTTCCCCACTTCATAAATGCATCTCCCCTCTTCCTCCTTCCTCAGTGAATCTCCCCTCTTCCCCCCTTCCTCAGTGCATCTCCCCTCTTCTCCCCTTCCTCAATGCATCTCCCCTCTTCCCCCTTCCTCAATGCATCTCCCCTCTTCCCTCTCCTTCCTTAGTGCATCTCCCCTCTTCCCTCTCCTTCCTCAGTCCATCTCCCCTCTTCCCTCCCCTTCCTCAGTGTATCTCCCCTCTTCCCCCACTTCCTCAGTGCATCTCCCCTCTTCCCTCCCCTTCCTCAGTGCATCCCCCTTCCTTTCTTCCCTTCTCCTCCATGCATGTCCCCTTCCTAAAGAGTTGTGTGGGGTTCAGAATTGCGTCACTGAGCACCTGGCTCACATAGTGACTGAGGTACATGCACTTTGCCACCCCTAGGAGTTGTGGGTGGAACACTAGATGTTGGAGAGACTCCAGAGACCCCCTTCTAGGAGGGACTTGTTCCTGGTAATTTGAAACTGCCCACTAAGATAGCAATGGGTCAGCACACCTTATCTATCAGACTGCAAAAATGTTAAAGCCTATAGCCTCAGGTGCTGGGGAGGGTGTGGGGAAGAGGTTATTTCTTGTACTGCTGGTGGAAGTGTAACCAGCCACTTTAGAGAAAAATCTACAAGACCTAGTAAAACCGAAACTGTGTCCCACAACACTACAGTTTCTCATCCAGATATCTATGCTAGAAAACCCCTATGTATATATACAATTTGATGCATAAAGAAATGACCACTGTGAAATCATTCTAGTAGTATAAATAGCAACTCACATGTCCATTAAGGGTATGGATGAATGACAGGTAAAGCTTTCATATAAAGAAATACTATAGAGCTGTCAAAAAAAGAATACCATATATATGTTATTGTATATTTTTTGACAGCTGTATATATGTGTATATATATACATGTTATATACACATACATGTGTATGGTAGTATATATAGGTACATACACACAAATATGAATAGATGTCACCAATATATTGCTGCAGGAGGGAGGCAAGTAGTAAGTTAACCACAAACATGATGCTACTATATACACTAATAAGTCTATATAAGTTGAATGTCCCTTATCCAAAATGCTTGGGACCAGAAGTGTTTCGATTTCAGATTGTTTTGGATTTTGGAATATTAGCATGATATGCCTAACAGGTTGAGCATCTGAAATCCAGAAATCCAAAATCCAAAGTGCTCCATTGAGCGTTTTTTATTTTTGAGACGGAGTCTTGCTCTGTCACCCAGGCAGGAGTGCAATGGCACAATATCAGGTCACTGCAACCTCCGCCTCCCGGGTTCAAGTGATTCTCCCACCCCAGCATTCCAGGTAGCTGGGGTTACAGGCACCCACCATAACCCCCAGCTAATTTTTATACTTTTGTAGAGATGGGGTTTCACCATGTTGGCCAGGCTAGTCTTGAACAGGTGACCTGAGGTTCCGTCTCGCAGCCCCAGAGGTGGTACTGGGGAGCTGGGATCTCAACCTGCAGGGGCGGCACTGCTCTGTCCTCATGCATAGCCCTAGGTTTGACTTCTTGTGTGTGAGATGTGATTAAATGCATTAGGCGGGGGAAAATGTCTTATCTTTACCCAGCCTAGGTCGAAGAAGAGGGAGAAATAAGAGCAGCCAAATTGAAACCTTGTTAAACAAAATTGGTTAGGTCTGATGGAGCCAAACCTAGACTGATCTTTAAAAGCTTATTTCATTTTTCCCCTCCAGTCTGAACCTCTTTGAATTGAAGTAACTGATCCTGCTGTAAGCTTATTAGTGTCAAACCTTGTGTGTTTCTTTTCCTGTCCGATTTACAATGATGAAGTTGCAAGGTCCCAACCCTAGCCCTTGGCACAACCAGGAGCTTCCAGGCTCATTAGTGGAACAAAATGGATAATAGAGGTCCAATCTTATTATAGTTGGTACATTATTACAAAATCTCTGCACGTCAGAAAGGCTGCTAAGCACAAGTCTGTTACCTGCTTCACTCAAGCATCTGTTGATTCTGTAAAATGCTGGAGGGACGCCCCCCGCAACACTGCTGTTCCTTTACAGTTTGTTGTGATGGTGTAGGCTGTCCATTTCTTACCTGACAGAAGGAGTGCCCATGTTAGTGACATCGCTGTGCTGAATTGTGTTTCATCTTGGACTTCTGTGGTGGAGTGAGTGTGTTTTTGTGGTGTGATGTAATAAGAGAATATGTGCTTCAATGACAGGCAGATTGCACGCTTTGAATAAATGTCTTAACCTCTGGGGGCTTCAATTTCCTTGTCTGTAATGTGAGATCATCATTAGCCACTGTCATTAGAAGTGAATGGAATCAGGTGTGTAAAGATTTTCCCCATCATAGGTATCCAGCTCTTTCTCTGTCTTCTGTATCGGCCCTGTGGTAACATAATGCAGCTTGTGTGCACGTCAGGTGAGTGCTTACTATTTCATGCAAGATGCTGTGGAGAACAGAGGTGAGCACAGGATGACTCTACCTCAAACTGTTCCTGCTGGACGTTTTCGGTAGCCTCAGAAAGTGCATGGTAAAGGGAGATCAGATCATGCTGGGCACACTACCATGCAGAATCCTCAAAACACCAGAAAACTAAGTTGCAGACAGTCGAAAAGCCAGGAGTATCGAGCTCATCGGGCCTGGGAGCAGTCAGAAGGGGGTGTTCCTTTGTTCTCTCATCCACTTGATCAGCAAACTGGGCATATTGTGCTACCCAAAAACAGGAAACATGAGAGGGTGGGAGGGAGGGATGCAGCTGAGAGTTAGCTCTGAAAACTCCGTGGGCTGGTCCAGCAGGGAAAGGGCTGCTGCTGACCTTCCCCAGGGCAGCTGCCGGCCTGAGCTTCCAGGTGAGACAGCCTAGACTGAACCTGCCTCTGCCACACCTGAGTCTCAAGGCAAGACTGACTCTCCTGGGCTTTGCTTCCTCACCTGAGAAAGGGGGCTCATCTCACTTGCCCGTTGGCATTGATGTGGGAGTCATGGTGGTGGCATGGAGTCCCCTGTTTTGAGTCTTCCCTCTCTGCTCCTTCCCCAGGAGCCATCCTTTTGGGCTCAGGCTGTGTGGGCTCTACACGGTCGATCACTCAGGAGCCACAGCTGCCTGCTGCCAGCACCCTGACTGGCTGAGCCCTGAGCCTGGCAGGGCAGGGTGTGGTTCTGCTCAACTGTCGGAGCCGAGGCCGTGGAACATCAGGCCTGCCTTGCAGTCCCAGTGTTTATTGTCCCAAGTCTCAGCCTATTTGTTTTGTGACCTTGGAGACATCAAAAACCTCTGTTTCTTCATCCATAAAATTGAATGTCAAAATATTGACCTGCCTGTGGGGTTTTTTATGAAGAATAACTGGCCCAGAGGATGGCGAAGCTTCTTTGTTAATCAGAAAGGACCAAACTGCTTAGCAAGCATGAACTTGAGTTTTAAAAAGTGTTTGCTTGTTTGATGTGTTCCTCCCTCCCTCCTTCCTCAGAAGTGCTTAGTGCTGGAGGGATGGGAAGGATGTGAGGGAGAGCCTCTGCAACCACCCATGCCCTCTAGGGAGCTAGGCTCAGGGAACGGGCCTCCTAGAGGCCACCCTGGTGGTATAGGGCAGCAGCGCCTCTCCCCATTCCGCCTCCCAGCCTTCTCTGCTGCCCTTCTCACTGCATACCCTGCCTGGGACACTGGGGGCCCCTGGGCAGCAGGCCCCAGCCCTATCCTCCCATTTGGTAGACTCTTTACCCTTGGGGTTTTGTGGAGCCTCCAAGGGCCTGGCCAGCTCCAGGCCCACCCTGTTCCTGCAGCTGTGGATGTGGAGCTCAGGCCCAGGAGGAGCTCCCCAAGAGAGGACCCATGTGGCTTGTCTCCTTTCAGTTACTCTTCCCACTTGTCTTGAGGCCTCCCACATTCCAGGCATGGCTCTGGGCACTGCAGATAGAAATGGAAAAAAACAAAGCAAAGCCTGGTTCTCATGGAGGTTCTATTCCAATGCGGGAATGACAGCCAGTGAACAAAGAGATGCCAAGTGGTGGGAAGCTCTATGATGAAAAACCAAGTGAGCAAGGTGCTAGAGAGTGGCAGGGATAGGCCAGTGCCTATCTCTTGCTGGGTGACTGAGGAGGGGCTCTGATACAGTGGCATCTAAGCAGGGATAGGAAGGAAGTGAGGAAGAGAGGAACGGCAGGTGCAGAGGCCCTGAGGCGGGAGCATGCCTGGCACATTCAGGGAATGGGAAGCAAGGCCCACATGACTGAAGGGATGTGAACAGTGGGTCGGGGGTCACAGCAAATAAAGTCAGAGACATCACGGGGGCTGGGTTGTTTGGCCTTGTGAGTCCTGGAAAGGACTTCAGCTTTTACAGAGTGAGATGGGAGGCCAGTGGAGAGCCTAGAGGCAAACCCCAGGGTCACATCATCTGTGTTCTTCCAAGAACAGGAAAAACAGGCTGCGGAGAACAGGCTCTTGGAAGAACAGGCTGCAGGGGAGAGGGCAACAGTGCAAGCCAGGTGAGGCTGGGACCAGGGCAGGCAGTGCAGGGACAGGAAGGGGTCAGGCACTGGACCTGCTTGGAAGATAGAGCCGACCCTATCTCCTGATGGCTGGTTACGGCTACGAGAGGACAAGGAGAGTCTGGGTGGGTGGAAGCCCTGACTTTTCCCCTGACATCGTAGCGTTGCCGTGGAGAAAGAGAAGACTGAAGGAGACTTTAGGTTCTGGGCGTAGTAAGCTGGGATGCCTATCAGCCATTCAAGAAGGCAGCTGGGTGTTAGTCTGTATGCTCCCAGCTCCAGTCTCCACCTCCCCTGGAACTCAGACGTCTGTGTCTCTCCAGCAGCCTCAGAGACAGCTCCCACTTGCAGAGCTCCCATCTCCCCTCCCCTGAAGGTGGCTCCTCCCTGCTCCCACCTAGCATGAGGCAGATCCTCAAACTAGAAACCTGGGAGCTGTTCTTTACACATTAGCTGTTCTTTACACACCAGCTATTTTCACACCAGTCTCTCCTCGTTCCCACATCTAGTCTGTTACCACCAAAATATGTCTTGAACTCTGAGTATCTTCCTTGCTAATTTCCATGTTTCCTTTCTTATTTCTCCGCCTCCCCTGAATCTATTCCCCAAACTGTGTAGCCAGTTTGCATCTTTTAAAACCGCAAACTGGCAGTGTCATTCCTCTGCCATCCCCTGCGCCCCACCACTGGTGTCTTCCTGGTGCTTTGTCCCATGGCAATGGTGGCTGGCCCATGTCTCCAACCTGCTGTCTCCCTGGGCCACCCCACCCCAGCCAGCCCTGCCACCCACAGTTCCACTGGGGGCCTGGTTCTTTCCCTGGCCGGGGCCTTAGGCCTGCTCTGCTCTTCCCTCTGCCTGGAATCCCTGTGGGTGGTTCGTTACCCATCTGGTCTTGGCCCCAATGCCACCTCCTCGGGGAAGTCCTCCCTGACTACCCACAATGAATTAGGTCTCCCAGTTGTTCGCTGTCATGGAACCTCGTCCTTTTTTCTCATAATACCTCCCACAGTTTCGTAATTCCTCATGTATTCAGTGGTGATCTAATTAACATCTTTCTTCCTTAGCCGCCAGCAGACTTTATAGAAGCCAACTGTCTAAAACTTCTGTTTTGCTCATCCTGCTGGCATTCCAGGGCCTGGGCCTGGTACCTGAGAGAAGGTTGCTACCCACGTGTTGAGAGAATGTGTATGTGCCACCTCAGCTGCGCTCTGTGGACATTAGCAAATGTTTGAGGAGTGAGTTATTCAGTAGATGGAGAGAGGCCCTCAAAGTTGGCTAGAAGATAAATGATTGAAAGGAAAGTCTGTTTTTCTCATTCTTAGGTTGGTAAAATTATCTACTTTTCTTTATCTCTGGTGTTCTAAATGGGTCTTCTGTTCTGAAGCGTCCCTTAATGAGCGTGGGCTTGCTGACCACCCCGTGTGGCGATGCTGTCTGCATGCGCCTGTGAGAACCCACGGGAGTGCCACGCTGCCCTGTCCCCATCTTTATCTGCTTCACAATTTCCTGTCTAGGCCCTTAAAATCTTGATTTGCACAGTTATTTATCTTTGTGCTCTTCATGGTGCCCTGGTAAGGCATTCTTTATGATTTCAGTCCTGAGAACACAAGCCCTGTTGAAAAGAGAACATGCTTTGAATAAAGCCGGCTTGGCGTTCAGCTTGATAGGGAGGAGGAGCGGGAGGGGGCGTCAGGGCAGCATGAGGCCCCTGGCCGCCCTCTCTCACAGGAAGGCTCATAAACACAAGGATCTCGCTCAAGCCCTGGCAGGTCTGGAATCTCAGCTCGGTGCTTTGCCAGGTATGGTTTTGCCACAAGGGGCATTTCTCTTCCAGAACCTGATGCAGTCATTCTCTTCAGAGGGGCTGGGCATTTATCTAGACCTGTCACAACCAGGTTTCTCAGCAGCCCCTGTGCTGGGCATTGAGGATGCAGCATAGGGAGAGCACAGTCCTTGTTTCGGGATTTAGAAGGGAACATATACACATTTGATAGGCCAAAATTAAGAAATCTGGCAGTGCCAAATGTTGGAGCAGATGTGTATCGATGGGGTGTCTTGGGCCTTATTGGTAGAAGTTGATTTATCTACCTAGCAAAGTTGAACACCCACTCACCCTGCAGTCCAGCAGTTCAACTCCAGGAAGTGTGTCCTTGAGAAACCCTTGCACATGTGCCCACGCAGGATCCTTGTAACAGAAGAAATTCATTGCAGCATTTTCCAGCAAAGAACTGGAAACACCCCCAGTGCACATCAGTAGGAGCCCAGGTCGTGCTAAATACACAGGGTGCAGCAGATGGCATCGGCAGCAAATGAGCTGCAGTTGCACGCACCGTGTGCACAGATTTTTAGTATCATAACTGGCATGATGCCTCATTCATACAGTTTAGAAACTTATACAACAAAGCAAATTACTGAATAGGAATGTGTACTACATATGTAGTGAGCCACTACACAATCATACACACTTGTGTATAAAAAGAAAGGGAATACTGTGCGCCAAATTCAAGGCAGCGGCTCCCTCCCGCTGGCGCAGGTGGGAGAGCTGGGTGGGGAGGACCCCACAGGTAGATATGAGTTATCGATAATGTAGTTCAGGGGCAGAGGGGGCAGTGAGCTCATGCGTGTTGAGTATATGTTTGAAATCTGTCGGCACACAGAGGCAGGGGCTGACCTGTAAAGTAGTGGTGACCAAACAGTGAGTCAGGTTCCGGTGGTCAGCTATGTCTGGAGTTATCAGGGAAGCCCGTCTAGGAGGTCTGTGGGAGCAGGGGTTAGGGATGAATGGGAATTTGCCAGTGGAAGAAATCCCAGGGAGCAGCCACAGGGGCAAAGCCCAGAGACATTCAGAAGCACAGCATTTACAAGGAATCGTTCAAGAGTCACTTGGCTACGGTTTCAGGGTTGGGGAGAATGTGGGGCCGAAAAGGCTATGGAGTTGGGCTGTGTGGAGGAGGCTTCCTGGTGGCTGGGCTAAGGAGTGGGGGCTCAGCCCTGTGAGCGAGGCTTTTCAGCAGATTGCCTTGTGGGGCAGTGACAGGGTTACCTGGAGACCCCCACCCGTCACAGGGAGTCCCCATAGAATTCCAGCTGACCAGAGGATCTTCCTGCTCATAGCAGGACCATGACAAGCTTTGAAAGCCATGAGGTAGACGATGGGAGCCCACATAGGAGCTGGTGACAAATAATTGCTTTATCAGAGAAACGTTTTAGAAAGCCGCACAGGCTGCTGCCGGCGCCTGGGAGGGAAGAGTTGTGACCTGGGCCCCACCTCACTGGGCAGACAACGCTTAGTGTAAGGTGATACTCTCCAATGACTCTGAGTAATGTTCCCAAAAATCTCATTCTCCCGTTGCCTTTTCAGACCATTTCAGAGATGTTTTCTGTTTCTTTGTGATTGATCTTGGTTGTGGCTTTTGACACTGTGTGTCTCACTTTCTCTGCCCCCTGACCTCTGGTTAGGTAGTTAATGATCTTTAAACAAACACTTGAGTATTATGGCTCTCCAGGAAAGGTCCTGGGCTCATGGGCCATTAGCAACACACTCTCCCTTTATCCAGGGAGAAAATGAGTGTTCGCACACCCCGACTTGGTAGACAGGGATGCATGCAACCTAAGTGTCAACATTCTCTTTAGTTTAACTATTTTTGATGGCAGGTTTTCTGAAATACGTTACATATTTCTCTGCTTCATTAAAAATCCATGAACACAGTTTCCTCTCATCTCAGAGAGAGTGGATCATAGGTAGGAATGTTCATTCATTTCAGGAACTTTTATTGGAGACTTTTCTATGTCTGTTCCTGATTTACAAACTGTGAATGCAGAAATCTGCCCAGTATAGTAGTCAGTGATATTTTAGAAACAGAGATAAGATCAGGTTACTCCTTTGCCTAAACTCCTCCAGTGACTTCCGGGCCTTGCACTCTACTGTGGGGCCCAAGCCTTGACCTCTGTATTAGTCCATTTTCACGCTGCTGATAAAGACATACCCGAAACTGGGTAATTTATTTTAAGAAAAAAAGAAGTTTAATGGACTCACAGTTCCATGTGGCTGAGGAGGCTTCACAATCATGGTGGAAGGCAAAAGGCATGTCTTACATGGCACCAGGCAAGAGAGAGAATGAGAACCAAGTTAAAGAGGTTTCCCCTTATAAAACCATCAGATCTAGTGAGACTCATTCACTACCAGTAAGGGGGAAACCATCCCCACAATTCAATGATCTCCCACTAGGTCCCTCCCACAACACGTGGGAATTAAGGAAGCTACAATTCAAGATGAGATTTGGGTGGGGACACAGCCAAACCATATCAACCTCCCTCCCTGCTGTCTCCCTCCCAACGCTTGCTGCAGCCCTCCTGCCTCTGTGTATTCCCAGACTCACCAAGCTGCTGCCCTCTTAGGGCTTGCACTTATCAGTTCCCCCATTTAGAGCTGTCTTTCTTTGGGTCTTCACACAGCTACCTGCTTCTTATGCTAAGGTCTTAGCTCAAACTCACTTCTGCGAGACCAACACCCCACCCAGGCCTTCTCTATCACATCACCCTGCATTGTTTTCTTTACAGCATATGTTGTCTGTAAAAAATATATCTATAAAAATATATATTGCATGCATGCAATTTATATATTAATTTTATATTGATATAAATTGAATTAATATATATAAATTTTCCTATATAGGTAATTTTGTTGCTGTTGTTTCTAGATATTAAGCTCTTTGGAAACAGAGATCATTGTATTTCTTCCCCTAGAACAGTGCCTGGCACACAATAGGCACTCTGGGAATATGTGTTGAATGAATGAAGAGAGTTCCTGCCCTAGGCTACCCACAGGCCAGCAGGCAGCAGATACACAATAGACAGTGACCGTGTAGCAGGCTGTGGGATTCAGAAGGGCTGGGTTACCACTAAGGAGTCAGGGACAAGTTCTGCCACTGGGAGTTGGGGCAGGCTTTCCACAGCAGTGGTGTTTGTCCTGGGCTTTAGAGGGCAGATGGGCACAGCTTGGCCAGCTGAGCAGCTGGGGAGGCCATTCTCGAGGGAGGAGGCAGGCAAACCTGGACAGAGGGCTGGAAAATGCTGGCGTGATTGATGGAAGGGAGGAACTTGGAGGGACTGGAGCCTGGATTGGAGCCGGGGTGAAGGGAACTAAGGTAGTCAGGGATTTGGCTGCTATGAACCCTGCCTTCCTCCCGGAAGAACAGTGAGACTTGGAGAGTGGGGCCCTGGCCTTTGCTGGCAGCCCTCGGCCTTGTGCTTCCAGTGTGGTACCTGCTCTGATCCAGGAGAGTGTACCTGGGCCCCAGACCCACCTTGGCTGGTCCTCATGGTGCCTGCAGGTGGTGGTAAGCCCAGGATTCTCTAGCTCCAGCTCCCCTCTCCTCCCCACAGCCCCGAGGCTTGTTGGTTTCATGTGCTCTCTTGCTTGCTCCCCATCAGGTGGTGAAGAAGGTAAAGTCCATGCAGATGTTCCACATGCCCATCACTTCAGCTATGCAAGGAGACCGGCTGGGTATCTGCGTCACCCAGTTTGACCCCAAGCTGCTGGAGCGCGGGTTGGTGTGTGCCCCTGAGTCCCTGCATACTGTCCATGCGGCCCTCATCTCTGTGGAAAAGATACCATATTTCCGGGGGCCCCTGCAAACCAAGGCCAAGTTCCACATTACAGTGGGCCATGAAACAGTCATGGGCCGGTTGATGTTCTTCACCCCTGCTCCAGATAACTTTGACCAGGAGCCTATACTGGACTCTTTCGACTTCTCTCAAGAATACCTCTTCCAGGAGCAGTACCTATCCAAGGATTTGGCACCAGCAGTGACAAACAATGATGAGGCCGACAAGAAGGCCGGCCAGGCCACAGAGGGCCGTTGTCCTCGGCAGCAGTGGGCCCTGGTGGAGTTTGAGAAGCCTGTCACCTGCCCTCGGCTGTGCCTGGTGATTGGCTCCAGGCTAGATGCGGACATTCACACCAACACGTGCCGGCTAGCCTTCCATGGCATCCTGCTCCATGGGCTGGAGGACAGGAACTATGCTGACAGCTTCCTGCCCAGGCTGAAGGTGTACAAGCTGAAGCACAAGCATGGCCTCGTGGAGCGGGTGAGCATGCCTTTGCTTGCCCCCACACCCCTTTCCTTCTTGCTCGGGCAGCCGGGATCTATGGCCTGACATCTGTGATTAGAGCCAGAAAGGCCCTCAGAGACCTTCTGGTGCCAACCTCTAGTTTCTGGACAAGGCATCTGACGCCTTGTGGTCAAGTGGCCACAGTTCTCTCAGCTGGTCAGTCACAGAGCCAGTGCCAGCACCTAGGCAGGGGGACCCCCACTGTAACCAACCCCACCTGGCTCTCCCACCCCTGCTTATTTATGTGATAGATGTGACCCCCATGGGTCTGAGCAAGTCTGGGCTCCCCCACATCCAGTGCCAGATGGCAGCGGTTAGCACTGGCCTCCCTGGCCTGCTGCCCTGACCAGGCCCCACTCTCTTGCCCTTGGTGGGCACTGTACCTCCATCCAGCTGGGCTCTGCCCACATGCCCCTGGAAGCTGCTCATGTCCAGAGGGAAACACTGCCCATCAGTGGTGCCAGGCCAGGTCTGTCCTCACCTGTGGACTGAGGGGAAGGGGCTAATGGTGGCCAGGTCTTTCCTCATCTGTGGACTAAGGGGAAGGGGCTAAGGATGCCAGAGAGCAAGAGGAAGGAAGGTACAGGAAGCTGACACAGTGGGAGGTCCAGCCCCTGGCTACCTAGGGTACCTGAAGTTCACCATCGCTGGATGCAGGCTTTAAGTATGTAAGTGAGCCAGTCTAGTTGAGGTAGGATGAGGCCCTGGCTGTGCCTTGCTGGGTGGCCCTTGGCCTTGCGCTTTCAGGGTGGTGCCTGCTCTGTCCCCGGAGACTCAGACTGGGCCCTGGGCCTCCCTTGGCTGGTCCTGTGGTGCATCAGCACCTGGGCCCGGTGCTGGGTGGGATGGGCCTGCCACTAGGGTGGACAGAACATGGTGGTCTCCCCTAAAGTGGTGTAATCACCTCCTCCCATGGGGCATCCATCCCTAGCAGCTGTCTACACAGCACTGAGTGGGAATCCATGCCCATCGGGCCTTGAAGGCAGGATGGATGGACAACCAAACCTCACCGTCTCTTTTGGCTGGCTCCCTGGCTGTGGGCCCGAGCAGATCAGCCGTAGCTGTACTGGGACATGACTGAGTTTTGACTGGCTCGAAGAGCACAGAGTGCTGGCAACCCCACTGTCGGGGGCTCAGGCTTCTAGCAGGAGCTTCAGGGTCTGCCCTGAGGCTTTCAGCAAGCACCTCAGTTCCTCACAGGAACCTAATGAGGTCCCCCAGGCTTAGTGCAGGTGCCAGCACAAATCTGGCCCATCCACAGTGTCACATGTGGTGGGCTTCCATCTCCCACCCTCCACTCCATGTCTCCGTCCACAGGTTTTCTCCTCTAGGAGAAAAATCCACGGGTTTTCTCGTCTGGGATTCTGTCACTGCAGCCCCTTCCCCTCCCTTTCTCCTTTTCTTAGGTTTTTCTTGGGTGCTCCACCCTGGCCCTCTTCTTTTCCTGCCCCTGTACCTAGACCTGCCCTGAAGTAGGGGATTGAGGAGCAATCCCTTCCTCTCCCTTGCCCCAGACCCAGAGCTTGGAGCCTTAGCTCTGTGGGGCCGCTGGGGCCTGCTCAGGGCTCCATCAGCCTTAGGCCAGCCCTGAGATGCTGATTGAAGATGAAGGTGATAAAGTGTGTGTCACTCGTTTGTCTAGCCTGATTTATTAGCAGTGTTTGGAGTATAATTATTCTATAGTAAAATATCTATGAGAGAATAATATCCCAATTGGTGTGGCTCCTGGGTCTAATTGCTCCCACTCAGGCCTGTCAGCAGCGGTGCAGCAGTCACTTCCTTTGAGAACTGGGAGGGAGAGTCTGTGAGGAGCAAGTAAACATATGGCTGCAGTGACTCATGCCTCTGAAGGGCTGAGGGAGGGGCCAGGAGACATGCTGACCTATGTCCTGCCCCCAACCTGGGGCATCACTGGGACCACCAGCATTTTCCTGCTCAGTCCAGGGAGCCTGGAAGTGGAAGCACAAGAACTGCAGGCAGTCCACAGAAGCTGAGTCCAAATCCCACATAGACAACCCTGAGCAGAGACAGGCTTGCTCCAACTAGGGACAACTGCATGGGGTGACTGTGGATATGTGCAGAGGTGAGATCCTATGAGCCCAGGGCTTTGATCAGGGAAGAGGGGATTCCTAAGGCTCCGCAAGAGAGGAAAGGGCATGGGTGCCCAGGCTAGGAGCAGCTCCCTCAACTCGCACCCCCCTGAGGCTCTAGCTGAATGGGCACCTGCCTTAATGCTAGGAGCTGGCTGTAGGCTGGGACTTCTGTGCCACATGTTCTCCTCTGGGCCCCAGGGAAGGAATGAGCCTGCCTCCCTCCTCCCTCCACCCTGTCACCACTCTATTGATTAAGCATATACTGTGCACCTTTACTAGCTACATACTTTATTTTGAAACCTTTTAATAACCCTGAGGAAGAGGTCATTATTTTTCCTATGTTCATTTTTCCCCAATTAAATCAATTAAATTATGTGCAAATATTTAGGAAAAGTAGTGTGTGCACATGGTAAAAAATTTCAAACAAGGCAATAATTATTCAGTGTAAGGAAGTTTTCTTCCTACAAACCCAGGTCCCCTCCCCAAAGGCAGCCAGACTGGAAACCAGCCTGAAAAATGTGAAGTGACCTGCCCAAGGTCACAGGGTAGTAAAGCTGGAGTTTGAATTCAGAACTAGCTGGTCTCTGAGTCATGAAAGTTCCACTTTGTCAGACAGGTTCTTGCCCAGTGTGTCAAAAGAGTCTGCGTTCTCTTGAAAAGCTGGAATCTCCTTGGTGGGAGACTTTCCTTCCTGGTGAGGTTGAGCTTAGAGATCATATAGAGTAGGCTCAAGCCCTTGCTGCACCACAAAATAGCTGTACACCTTGGGCAGCCATTTAATCTCAGTTGTTCATTCCTTCGAAGGATGGTCTTGACCTCATCAGGTTGTTTTGAAAGAGCCATCATAGCTTGTGGCTTCATATGTAAGAGCCGACTCTCATCAGGTGAAGCAAGAAGGTAGTGTTGCTAGTGCAGCTCATGAGTGATCGGCTGGGCTTGTTCCAAAGGGGCAGCCCTGTTTGCTTTGATAGGCCCCAGATCACCCAGAGATTTTCAGATCATCTTGCTTGACCAGGGGCTGAGCCATCTGACAGACTGATCCAATGTGCAGGCCTGGGCTTTACTCCCAGCCTTACCACCTGCTAGTGTGAAAAGTTGGGCAGGCCGTGAGACTTCCATGTTAAGTGGGAATTTTCACAGTGCTGCACCAGGGTTAGATGAAGGTGAGATGGGGGATTGCACATAAGGCTCTCACCTCAGTGCTTGTCTCCTACGGCATCCTTATTGTTTTATCATTATTCATGTTTAAGCTCTTAGAGTCAAAATAATAATGCCTGGAGCGTGGGTCCACTCTTTTCCCTGGGACTCCATTATTTCTCTTTGAAGCACAGGAGCCAATCCCCCTGGTCCCTATCAGGAGCCACCCAGTGTTGGTTGAAGAGGGAGGGGTAAGAGTCAGGCAGACTCATGGGTGTGATTATCCAGTGCAGGGGCCAGAGAAGTGCCCTGTGCTCTTCTTTCCCCACCATGCTTGGCTGACTCTAAAGATTCCTGGGCACATCACAGCTACCAGTCAGCTTCCTGGTCATGTCTCTATTCAAAGAAGTTTCTGGGAGATCAGAGAATCTTGAAAAGGTAAAATCTAGTCTCTTGGGCAGAATCTCCACCACCATGGTGAGCCAGCACCCAGCCTTTGCTCTGTGATTCGGGGCAAGGCCAGCACATCTACTCCTCAAGCACAGTTAGCCTTCTTAGAACCTGGGTTTGGGCCTCTGAGCTATCTCAGTTCATCACGAAGGGAGACCCTGGCACTATACCTATGTGCTGAGTGAGCACTTTCCACCAGGGAGGCTTAAGGCATATAGGCCTTCTGAGCCCATTTCCCATAAAGGCATCCTTCATTCGTATATTCAGATGTTTACTGAGTTCCTTCGTTTGTGCCAGGCACTGGGCATACAACAAGATAGACAAAGTTCTTGTCTTCGTAGGGGAGGTTGGTAGTGAACAGTAAATTAGACACTTTGTAATATGGTCTAGAAAGAAAATAACAGCATAATGTAAATATGTGATGCTGAGGACAGTTATTGGAAAACAGAAGATGCTAATTTCCAAGCCTCTCCAGACTGTGTTTTTATTTCCTGTGCTCTTTATCACTGGCTCACACTGGAAGGTGGTCAGATACCCTACCAGTTGTGGCTTAACTCATTAGTATTACATAGAGCAAACTAGGGCCCATGGGCCAAACCTAAGCAACTGCTTTTGCCCCAAATCTAATAATCTTAAACAAGCTTATTTTCTCTGGATTCTTCTTTCAGCTGCTTCGATCAAACACAATTTAATTAACTTACCATTGGTAAATGGCTTTCCTTGCTTGGCTGACAAATGAGCCACCCAGAAACCTACTTTGGTTGCAGCCTCATTCTCATTTTTTATTGTTTTGCGTGTCTGCTATGATGAAATATACTGTTTTAAGTTTTCTCTTTTTTGACATTGTTTTTCTGTGAGTTGGGAATATTGTGATGTCAGTGTATCTCATATTCTGTTAACACAACTAATAACAAACACAGTACTTTGCCATGTAATTTGATAAAATAATAATCCATACCCACTGAGCCTTAAAAGTGTGACATTTGAAGTCCACTTTTCTTGTTTTCATGTGATGGATACACACCAGTAATAAAATAATAAATAAATAAAATGTGTCACTGGGTGAGGCACTGCAAGTTATAACTATGTTACCATCATCTGTAGTTTACTGAGCACCTCATCAGGTCTCAGACCCAAGTACTCAACTCTGCCACTGTGACACAAAGGCAGCCATAGACAATATGTAAACAAATGGGCATGACTGTGTTCCCATAAAACCTTTTGTTGTGAACATTGAAATTTAAATTTTATATAGTTTTCACATGTAACAAAATAATATTCTTTTGATATTCTCCAACCCATGAGAAAATATAAAAACCCTTTTTAGCTCACAGGCCATACAAAACCTTAGCAGGAAAAATTTGACCCTTTGGCTACAGTTTCCAGCCCCTGATATGAATGGTTAATAGGGCTCTTGAAATAGAATGAGCATCCTGCAAGGAAATTTCTAATAATTATCTGCAGCTGAAAGCATTAAACTCTCTCAGCGTCTTTAGGAATTAGGCTTTTTCTTGGGCGCCCGCTGCCTCTGGTGCTAACACTGGGGTGCATATACTACTTTATGTGCTGTGTTTTTTATTCTTGGATACATTTGAGTTTTTCACATAAGTCCACATGTACTTCTATAAGAGTATGACTTGTAGTAAAGGGTTAATGAAGAAAAAAAGAAGAAGAAGAGGGAGCTTAGATTGGTAGAGACACCCAGAGGTCTCACCTGAGCGGGAGAAGAAAAGAAGTGAAAGTGTTCTAAATGGCTAATCTTGGGAGAGGGTTTAGGAAAGACTACTAGAACATATGGTGTTAAGGGAAATAGCTGGTATCCTGTTTCAAAGTAAAAATATAGAAAAATATGCAAGATTTTGAGTACAGAGAAAGGTAAAGAAACTGTAAGAATGCAATGACAATGTAATAGCACTTTCACATTCACGGAGGAGAAACTGGAATAAATTTGATTAAACCAATAAAAATAAGGAAAAAAGAACAATGTTAATAAATAATAATAATAACAGAAGGAACAACATTAAATATTAGTCATTACACTAAATGTGAATGGCCAAATTCTATTTGAATGCTGAGGCTGAGAGATTGGGTTAAAGTGCAAAATCTAGTTATATGCTGTTTATAAGAAATATACTTAAAGTGGAAAGCAAAGGTTAAGAATAAGAAGATGGGCAAAAAGTAAGTATGAATGGTAATATTAAATTCAGACAAGGTGAAATTTAAGACGAAAAAGACTGACAAAGGTAAAGAAGGACGTCATGTAACGACAAAAGTCTCGGTTATAAGCTTGTACACACCAAACATAAAAACGAAACAGTAGGCCGGGCGCGGTGGCTCAAGCCTGTAATCCCAGCACTTTGGGAGGCCGAGACGGGCGGATCACGAGGTCAGGAGATCAAGACCATCCTGGCTAACATGGTGAAACCCCGTCTCTACTAAAAATACAAAAAGCTAGCCGGGCGACCTGGCGGGCGCCTGTAGTCCCAGCTACTCGGGAGGCTGAGGCAGGAGAATGGCGTGAACCCAGGAGGCGGAGCTTGCAGTGAGCTGAGATCCGGCCACTGCACTCCAGCCTGGGCGACAGAGCGAGACTCCGTCTCAAAAAAAAAAAAAAAAAAAAAAAAACAGTAGAAACCTAAGGACAACTTGATAAAAAATAGAATTATAATGATAGGGTGGTACTGCAGAGTCCATATTTTAAAATCAGGCCTACTAGACATAAGGACAAAGGCAGAATATAATCAATAAGCTTGATTTTTAGATACATGTAAACTCTTATACTCCTTGAATAGAGTATACACTTTTTTTTATGCCTATGGAACATTTACAAAAACTGAATATTCAGCAGTTGACATTAAACAAATATTTGTAGAACATCTACTGTGTGTTGTCTTAAGGGCTAGGGATGTAACAGTGAATGAAAAAAGACAAAATCTCTGCCCACAAGGAACTTAGATTGTAGTTGTATTTGTGGCCACAGAGAAAAAACCCTAATAAATTTTAAAAAGTAAAATCATGAACCACTAAAATTAGAAATAAAGCAGTTATATGTGGATATAGGCAGATATGGAGAGAGAGAGAGATACAAGGTGTGCATATGCCTGTGTGTGTGTTCATTCTTTCACATATTCTAGGCTTGGGAATTAACAAGCAGTAAATTGTTCCTCATTTGGTTAAGGCTGTTTCTCATACTATCATAGAATGTTGAATCTCTTAGTAATAACATTTTTCTCTTTTTCAGTGTTCTTTCAATCCTTTGATTACTTTACAGAGAAAGCTTTAGATTTGTTCAAAGGTGTCTTTAACACTCCTGTATTACATTCTAACCTGCTTTTTAACAAATAGAAAACAAGGCCAAGATTCCAGAGCCTTATAGTAGCAATAGTATGTAACTAGGATTATTCTTTGGGGTTTTTTTTTTGCATTGTATGTACTTTTACCATTAGCTTCCTCTGTTTATGGCTAGTGACTCTTTTCTTTAGGGTACTATATAAAGTCTCCTTTCTAGGCAGATGTAAAGAAAAATATTAGGTAAATAGTAGGTCGGGTATGCAAAGATCTAGCAAAAATGATGCGGGGTGAAGGATGTATGAAAGCTGAGGCTGGAACCACTGGGCCATGTCCCCAGGAGGTCACTTGCATCTCAGCCACATGCAGATTCAGACCAGCTGCTCCTCCTCTGGTGATCCAAAGCCTCATAGAAAACTGGGTCTTTCTAGTCGAGGACAGAGACTCATGCCTGCATCAGAGGAATATGCAAAGGGCTAGGAGAGGAAACAAGGAACTCTGCCAAGGTGGGAGGAAGTAGGCTGGTGAGGGAAAAGCACAAAGTGGTGACCTTTTAAATGTATCTTGTAAGACTGCAAGGTTCACTGCTCAGACACTAGGGGCCGTGGGGGGAAACGGGAAGGTGAAGGAGGGGCATTCCAGGTCCAGGGACTGCTTCTGTAAAGTATAGAGACCAAGCAATGCCTGGCCCTAGGCATCTGGGAAGGCAGGAGCAAGGAGCTTAAAGAGGCAGGCAGGACCAGCCATCGAAGCTAGGCCCTTCCCTGCAAGGGGAGTGATGCAGGTTGGGGGCTATCGGGGGTGTTCTAGGTCACCTGTGCTAGATAAATCCTTGGAGCAGGGCCAGCCCAGGCAGCCTGGAAAGGGGTGGCTCAGCCTCTCTCACCTACCCTTCTGTATCCCAGTCTCACCCTGAGGCTCTGGGCACCTGGTCTGTCTGGAGCCGCAGAGCTCAGTGGTCTGGCAGCCACTCACCCTATGGAGCCAGGCTTCTCCACTAGCAACAATCACGACTTCTCAGGACTGTGTGAACATGAAGGAGGTGGGGCAGGTGAGGGTCTGGTGCTTAGGACAGTGAGTGCTCTGCAATACCTGCTGGCTTCCACAGCAGACTTCTCACTGTTACCACGCCCCAGGATGCCCTCCTCACCTCCCCAAGGCACCACCTTCTCAGGGGTCTCACCACAGCCCTCCCTACACCTGGCAGCGTGCACAGCTCCACCCCAGTAATTTTCTGCAAAACAAATGGGATCCTGCCAGCTCTTACTCAGAAATCTGTTTTAGGTCTACACCACCTGCAGGACAAAGACAATACCCAACCTTAGCATGTTAGCTGGCTGGCAGTTGGGTCCCTGGGCATGGCAGGTATATGTGCTATATGTAACGTGCTCAGTACTCCACCTGGCACAGAATGGGTCCTGAGTAAACAGTGGGTATCATCGGTACTATTTATTTGGCCTTTCCTCTGGAAATGCAGATGCCTGGGTTCCCAGCTAGGGTGATAGCAGACGACGTCCCCCTCCCACAGCGGTGGGGTAAGGCCAGGTGTGCCAGCCATCCTGGGTCTGGCACCCACTGGCGCCGGTCAGGGAAGGCCTTAGGGCTGGGCCACAGGAGCTGGCAGCATCGGCCCAACCAAGTGTAAACACGCAGATGCCATCAGGAGCACTCGCCAGCTTTGAAGTCTGAAGCGGCGCTGCCTCCTGGCTCCTGGCTCTGCCCCACTCCACTGCCGACGGCTTGTTAAATGTGCCCAGGACACCAGGGAGCATGCTGGCCTGGGGTGCAGGCTGGCTTATGACCTGCCTCTGGCACAACTTGGGCCCATCATTCTGAGCAGGGATGGTCTGGCAGGCTTGGTGGGCCCTAGCGGATCAGCTACAGGGCCCCTTGCCCTTGCAGGAAGCCATGCTGTGGTCTAGCTGGCCACTCAGCCTGTTCTGTTGGCCCTCACACCCCTGGGTCCCTGCCAGAGGGTTGAAGGCCACACTGGCTCCCAGGCTACTTGAGAAAACAGAGGTTCCCCTGAAACAGAGGTTGAGAAGCTCTTTTCCCAGGGAGATGATCAAATGGCTGCCCTCGTATTCTGGTCCCAACCCAAATCCTCAGCCTTTCTTCTGACTTCCAGTGTCAGAGTGTGATAACTAAGCATCGTGCTTGGCTGCTGGAGTGCTTGTTCACCTCCCTTTGAAAATTGCTTTTTTGCCTGTATAGAGATACAGGAGCAGGACAACTTGACATGCTGGAAAGAGCCAGTTCTGGAAACTGATGGACTGAGCTGGGCACAAGCTCAGTGTGGCTGTGGGCAATTCACTCTCCCCCAGAACCTGTTTCTTCTTTAAGAGCTGGTCAGGCATTGATGAGACCTGGGCTACTTTATGGCCTCTGCTCTTCCCAACACACCAGACCGTGGTCTGCACTGAGGAGGAGGCACTGTCCGTGGGGAAAGTTTTCTGATGATACTGGAATAACACCATCATCCTAGGGCCCCTTCCAGAATTTGTCAATCCTGGTGGCTTTCAAGTGGCTTAGAAGAGTTAACACCTCATTTTTAAGGGACTCATCCGTGATCAGGCAGCCTCTGAGTTCTTCCCATTCCTCATTGGATCCAAGGACTGTTGGCTTCTGTCTTCCAAGAGGACTTCGCTGGTGGGGCAGGTAGGAGGGAGAGAAGCAGAGAGCTGTGGGCAGCTCCAAGCATGTGGTTGGTGTTGAGTACATGTTCTGTTCTTCTGGCTTCTCTTGGGCAGATTAGATAACTGGATCTTGTGATTTCTGTGCATCTGAGATCTCCTGCACCAAATGCTGTCTTATTCTTCAGCTTCTCCCACAATTTGACATCCACTAATTGAGATTCTTTCCTCTGGGTCATCATTCTCTGTCAAGTCTTAGGTGTTATCATCAACATCAACACCTCTGATCCTAACAATAGCCTTTTTCAAGGAAGAAACTGAGTTTCAGAGAAGTCCCTTGCTCAAGGTCGTAGAGCTGTAAGAGGCAGAGTCAGAAGTCAGGCCTCCCAAGCCATTCCTGTCCTGCGCACGTGGTTCTCCTCACTGCATACCTGGAGTCGGCACAGGCCTCCATTTCATGGCAGGTTTTCCTGCCTTCCTTCATATCACTTCTACAATTTGAATTAGAATGGTCACTTCACAGCTTGGGCAATTCCCAGTCCTCATCATGGGAGCCAAGCCCTGAAAGAGAAAGACACACACATGTAATGACATAATTATGTGCACCGGCAGCCAAGTCCCTGTTCAAAGGCCAGGGACAATGGGGACTCACCTGGCGTATAAGCAAACACCTGGACTTCCATGTGCACAGTGACTGCTCCTTAGGAGCTCAGTCCCTCCAGTGACTGAAGGCTAATAAATAGAGCAAATTATTCATGCAGACAGTGAGAATCCCCACTTAGCGCCATTGTTGTAACTGTGCTGACCTGGATTCAGCATTGTTCCCTAGAAGCAAGGCCTACTGAGCAGATCCCACATGCATTGCCTTTGGTTTGATGTCACAATGATTGATTTCAAAATGAAAACCCTCCAACTGTTCTCTGAAGGTCTTTCCTTATTGGATGTGCTTGTGTCTGATCTCTGAGGTCTCTCTCCTTTAGCTGGAAGAGTCTATAATTTGGTGAAGAACCCAACCATAACACATGCATGCACACACCTTCTAGTGATGGACAGGACAGAGCAAAGCCATGTTCCCCCGTCCTCACCTCCTGACCCCCAGGACAGATCATGACCCCTGGTCTTCCTGAAGTTCTCCAGAGATGTAGGCCTCACAGCATCCTGTAGGAAGGGCTGTCTCCCTCTTTCTAGCCAGACTTCCTTCTGATTAAATGAGGTTTCATGCAGCTGACAATCACTGAGTCCTCGCCCCCAGTACACACAGTGGTAATTTCTGGAGGTCTAGGTTTTGGAGATGCAAAAATGTGCTCAGCCCAGCTTCTGCCTTCCAGGACTGCCTTCCTCCCCTCCCCGCATCCAGCTGGTGGGGCTGGTGTAGATAAGCCACTGCTATGCTGAGAGACAGGCACACAGGCTTCTCTGTAGCCAATTCCCAGTGCAACCTTCTGTCCGGTTCTGAGGCCAGCAGTCTCTTGGAGGGGGCCTTCCATTAGTCAGCGATGTCTTCTCAGATCTGCAGGTGGCGGCCATTGAGTCTAGGCCCTACATCTGCTGCCCCTGTAGTTCTGTGTGGTGTGTCTGAGGGAGTCCTGAGGGAGGGAGAGTGCTCTGCCCAGGGATGGGGCAGGCAGAGGCCAGACCAAAAACAACTGTTTACAAGTACTCCCCTGCACCCATTTAAACCTCCAGCAACTCTGTTTCCCCATAATATAGATGAAGGTGCCTGCATCCACAGAGGTTAGACCTCTGGCCAGAGTCCCTAGGCACCCAAACTTGGGATTTGAATGCAAGTGGTCTGGCTCCAGAGTCCAGGTTCTAACCTGTGGTGCTAGCAGTGCCGTGCCTTTTCTCTTCTTCTGTTGTCTCCAGTGTGCCCATTTTTTTCCAGTTATGGAGACTTGTACAGTAAATCCTCACTTAACATTGTCACTAGCTTCTTGGAAACCGTGAGTTTAAGGGAGAGGATGTATAACAAAACCAATTTATTTTTTTCATTAATGTTATAACAAAATAATTTTGATATATATTCAAATAACTTTGAATAAAGCAACATTATTTAAGGGCCTGCTGTACATTATTTTGTTTAAAGTAACAGTTTCTAAGAACTTTTGATGACATGAAGTAAGGACTTACTTTACTGGAAATTGACTATTTGGATTTCATGGGAAGGGTAGTTTGCGTCTTGGCCCCTATAACCATAGGCGGGAAAAGTTTAGCCTTCCTCCAACAGCAGTGCAGTCCTTCTCAGTGCAGCAGGGGCTGACTGGGCTGGAACATCTTGTGACGGTGACGTGTTTGGGCCCTACTATAAGTGCTGCATCTTGAGGGCCAGGATCTGCCCTCTTTCCCTCCTCTCCTCCTCCCTTCCAAATTACCTGGGAGGGGCTGGGGTCCCTGAACTTGGGGATTGTCTTCTGCAGTGACTTGGGGTTTCCCACAGCTGGGACTGGTAGGGATGGGGCTGCCCAGTGTCCCTGGGCCAGATTTCTAGGCCCATTTGTGTCCAGCCAGTCATGGCATGGCTCTGGTGAGCCAAAGGATGGAGAAAGTCGTCTGGCCTCATTTGCTGCTGTGGCATCTCCTGGCAGACAGAGCCCAGCCCTTCCTGTGGCAGGAAAAGCACCAGCCTCTGGATCCAGACAGTCTGAGTTGGAATGGGGCATTGCCACACTCACTACCTGCATGACTTTGAGCAAATCATTTCACTTTACTGAGCCTCCTGTTCTTGTCAGGGCTTTCCTAAAGATTAAATAATGATATGGGGGCACCTCACCCATGACATGGCTGAGGACACTGCCACTCACCTGCTGCAGGGAAAGGGGTGAGAGAGCAGAGTGTGAAGGATTGGGAGAGTCAGAGGGAGATGGGGTTTACTTGCTGACTTCTCTCTGCTTCCCCAGCCTCCCCTCCCCTGGGGCGGCCATGCCCAGAATGCCAGTGTCCTTTATGGGACCGACACAGATGCAAAGATCCACCCAGCTGCTGTGAAATGACAGTGTGGGGCCACTAGCAGGTAGTCTTGCCAGCACTCTCGAGACCACATGGGGTTCCTGACTGTGCAGACATCCAGCTCCTGCCCTCACAGTGCCTCCCCCAACAAATGGAATTGCAGAGACAGAAGTTTGCAGGAGAGTATGCTTCACCCACTCAGCACTATTGTGTCTTCTAGCCAAGCCATAAAACAAGAGAGTAGGAGTGACAGAGACACTCCTTTTGAACTTGAAATCCTTTCTAAACTGCCACTCCAGCCCCAGAGGCCCTCCTCAGAAGGTCAGAAAAAGCCCACTCGCTCCTCACCTTATCCCGGATGCTTAAAACAATATTGTGGGAATGTAGGTCAGTGAACTGAGCTGCACCACACACCAGCAGGATTCCGGGGGCCGACCAGCCTGTGCACTGGCCCACTAGGTCAGATGAGAACATAAACAAGGAACGCTGGGAGCCCTCAGCTTCCCCTGGCCCTAGTCTTTTGTTTATGTAGCACTTAAACTAACTTTGGGGTCGTCTCTGTCTGGCATGAAAGCCCTGGAGCTTTTTGAAGTTCCCCTGAAGTTAATAAAATTAGTCTGCCCTCATTGCAAGACCCTGGCTTGGGGAAAGATGGATCCTCTGCTGTCTTTGTGGCATTTAGCTTTTTAAAGTTAATATTTTATAACCAAAAGAAAAGAGGGGGCAGGGGAGAAGATGTAGTAAACGTCTTCTGGAAGGCTAATAGGTAGCATGCCTGCCATCCCAGGCTCTGATTACCCTGGAGCCAGGCCTCTAGGCCCACTGGGAGGCTAAGCAGTGGGCCTGCTGTGTTTAGCATGAGGGAACCAGCACTGGGGACTGTCACTGTGCCCGCACAGTGATCTGTCACTGTGTTCTCCCAGGTAGACAGGAGGAAACTAGCCCAGGCTGGGCTGTTGGCTCACTCTCAGATGAATCGTGTCTCCCAAGGACATATCCTTGGGATAGCCACTTGAGTAGTGTATTTCTACCCCCCAGCGTCGTCTTCTTGATGCCATGTATGGGACTAGTGCAGTTGGCCTCCTCACACTCAGTGAGCGCCCATTCACCAAGCCTGTGGTGGGTCGGGGCCACATGAGGTACATGGAACCCTTTCCTCGCAGAACTCCCAGTTCGAGGAGGGAGACAGACAGGTCAGCTGTCAGGGATAAGACATAGTGGCCAGGCTCTCAGAACAGAGGATCTTGGCCTCAGTCCTAGGGGCCAAGGGAAGAGGAGGTGCCTGCAATGTCAGGGAAGCTGTCTGAAGGAGGAAATGCCCAAGGTGGGCCTTAGGTGGGAGTAGAGTCCCCAGTGGACAAGCTGGGACTAGCATTAGAGGAGCACCACACAGGCAGGGAGGGAGGCATAACAGAGGGACATGAGGATGAGGGGGTGATAGATATGTCCATTAGCTTGATCATGATGATGGTTTCACAGGCATGTATATGTATACACAAATTTAGACTTATCCAATTATTTACTTTTAGTATGTTCATGTTATTGTATATCAGTTATAGCTGAATGAAGCTGTTAAAAAAAAAAAAAAAGAAAAGAAAAGCCTACAGGCATGAGTGAGCCTTGCAAATGTAACAACAACTACAGCCATGTATTCTTTCAACATTTACTCACACATTCAAGGAATAGATAGTAAGCGCCTGTTTCATGTACAGGGAATGTAGCTGTGGAGGAGAGGGACATGTTTCTGCCTGGAGCTTGTGCTCTGGTTGGAAGCAATAAACAAGTAAACAGATAAGGTCAATGGCATAACGTCAGGTGGCGATCTGTGCTCTGAAGAGAGACAGGGCAGGATGAAGATTGGAGAGGAGTGGGGGCTGAAGTATAGGAAGAGGGAGCCATGGGCCATAGGGGATGCTGTAGGCACCAGGCCTTGATTTGAGCCTGCTCTGGGCCGGGTGCTGCTGGGCACCAGGGGCTGCACAGAGATGGGGCGCTCATAGGATCTGTTGCTGAGAAGTGCAAAGGCTGTGGGCTGTGGGGTGGAGGGAGAATTCTGTTATGTTCCTCTAGCACATGTGATTGTTCACAGCTACAGGCCTGTTTCATGGTAGGCTTTTGTAGGAGTAAAACAAGAATATTAATATCGACTTATTGAGAACTTTCTGCTCTGCTAAGGACACCTGCCTGTATTATCCCTTTGGTCCTGGTGGGGCCTCTTACAAGCTGTTTCTCTGAGAAAGTTGTAAGCTCTTAGTCCAGGGACTGTGCCTTTTTTGTTTCTTGGCCATTGCAGTGCTGGAGGGCAGGTCTTATATCTCAGTCAGATGTAACCCTAGGGCCTAGCTATGCAGAGGCCCAAGTAGTAGCTCTCTGGGGTGACCACAATGCATGAGAACCAATGAAAGCTGCCTGGGTGGGGACGGGGAGTTGCAATTGTCAACCTTGCTGGACCAGAGGCCATCAAAGGAAAATATTCTGTCTTTGGAGATGTCAGGAGAGGATGGGAGGTCCGCCTGGTGTGGGTAGAAGAAATGCACTTCTTGGTTTGTTTTTACATTTTTAAATTCTATTAATTTATTTGTGAATAGGTGATGCATTCATGTATTTCAGTAGCCAAAGATAGAAAAGGTATATGGTAAAAGTCCCCAGGCACCCTGCTCCCTTTCCTGGAGACATCAGTTTCTCCTGATTACTTCTGTGTATGCACCCCTGCCCTGCCCCCATCCATACACAGCCTGCAACATGCCCTATGCCTCGCACTCTGCTTTTTAACATGAAACACAATACTCTAGGAGTTTTTGTATCTGTCCGTACATGCTGCCTACTCTTCTCTGTGGTCACATCGTCACCTCTGGAGGCTGGGCTCCACTTGTTGAACTCAGGCTGGACTTCTAAGTCATTGTCAACTTTTGCCGCTGTAAACACTGCTGCAGTGAGTGACCTTGGGTGGATCTCCTATCCTGACATCTTCTCCAGCAAGCACATCAGTGGGTTGCATTCCTAGAAGTGAAATTGATGGTGCAGATTGTATGTGCATTGCTCATTTCCATAGCAGCTGTCAGACTGGTGGGCTCTTCTTATCATGGGACCCAAGTTTGCTACTGGAGGTAGGATCTACAGAGCAGGGGTGGGTTGAGGAGCTGGGCGGGGCAGGCAAGGCCACCTGGCCATGCTGCCATCCCAAAAGCGGTACCTGGGTTGGAGCTGCCAGAGACTCAGAAGGGAGGGAGTAACACTTCCAGTTGCTGATTGAGCCTCTGAGGAGAAGGTTCAGGATGAACATAGCTCATGGTGAAATCAGGGCTACACCAAGCTAACTTTTTCACAGACATGTGTGTCCCTCCTCTCAGCCTGGGCACCCACAAAGAGACAGCAGTGGCCAACGTGGCCAGCAGGAGATACGAGCTCTGCAAAGGCCTGGCCAACAGGGGCTAGGGGAAACAAGCAATTCTACCTGGACTGAGGGAGGGTGTCATGGAGGAAAGGAGGTAGGGCTGTGGAGGAAAAGTGGGCCAGGCCAAGACGGGCTTCCAGGCACAGCTAGAGTGAACAAGAGTAAGGCCTCGGGCCAACGTGCATAGGGGTGTGTGCAGCGGGTGGGAGACAAAGGCCAGGCTTTCCTGGGCTCCTGTGGGAGGGGAAGCTGGAGTGAGGAGGCCAGTTCTAGAAGGCCTTGGATGCATGCTCAGGAGTGGCCTGGGTGACTGTGACAGCTTCAAGGAGAGTGCTGCTGGCTATCTAGGCAGGTGCCCTGGGGACAGGCTGGGTCATTGTGGCCCCCTGGGGGTGGGGGGGCCTGCAACAGGGGCTTGAATTCAAAGCTACTTCTACCCCCTGTGCTCTGTGACCTTGGATAGATGACATAACTGTGCCATGCCTCCATTTCCTCATCTGTCAAGTGCTGCCACAGAGCTGCTATGGGGACTGAGGTGCTCTCTGTGGAAAGTGCTCACAGCGTGCCAGTTTTGAAGGGCCCGTTGTTACAGTGGCAGTTGCCAGTCCCAGGTTTCTGCCCTGCTCCCATGCATTTCGTTATCTGTTAGGTGGGCTCATTGTCCTGCTACCCCCAGGGTTCCTAGAGCAGGCAGCAGCCAGCCATGCCCAGAGCCCGGGAGAGCTGGGGCTAGGCACACAGTCACAGCTCTTTCAGTGTGCACCACTAACACCCTCTGTCTGTGGCTGGGTGTGTGGGGACAGGCGATGGATGACTACAGTGTGATCGGCCGCTCCCTGTTTAAAAAGGAGACCAACATCCAGCTCTTCGTGGGGCTCAAGGTGCACCTGTCCACTGGAGAACTGGGCGTCATCGACAGTGCCTTCGGCCAGAGTGGCAAGTTCAAGATCCATATTCCAGGTAAGTGCAGCCACTTCCTCCCAGTTTAGGGACACCATGCGGGGCACAGAGAGATGGGAGAGGTGGTGCCAAGGCGGCGCTCCTCGGCTCAGGTTCCTAATCCTGCCTTTACCGAGACACGGGGTGACTTGGCCTGCATGGCGGCATGGCCTCTGGCTGGGAAGCCAGTATGGGTTCTGAGAAGAGCCTGGATGTGGAGTGAAGATCTGGTCTGAGCAGGGTCAAGATTGGAGTCTGAGTTCTCACTGCACCATTTACCATCTGAGGGGGCCTTGGGCCTGCTTCTCAGTTTCTCTGTGGAGGCAGGAATAAGATTGAGCCTACAGGCAGTTTGGAGGAGAGCAGTTGAGGGAGACTGCTGGGGGCCTGGCATACCATCCTGGCACCCGGTAGGGTTTCCAGGGATGTGAATTGTCACCCTCCTTTGCCCAGCACAGACCCCCAGACTCAGCACTGCCCACTGAGTTTGTGCTGGGGCCTGTCCATGGGCTGGGTCAGAGTGTGTGTGTTTGCTGCTGGAGAGCCCTTGGATTTTGTCAGTGAACTCATCCTTCAATCACTTGTGCATTTATTCAGCCTACAATGCATTGTGTTCTTCTGTGTCGCAGGCATTGTGCTTGGTGCTGGGGATATGGAGCTTACGGTTGTAGGAAGGTACAAACAATAAACATATTAAAGAAATCCCTGTCAGATGGCAGTAGGCACCGCGTAGAAAAATAAAGCAGGGACAGGATGGAATTGCTGAGCATGCTGCTTTGGATAGGGTGATCAGGGAAGGACAGAGGGAGGGGAGGAGCCACATGGGTAGTCAGGGAGAGCATGCCACAGCAAGGGGGAAGTGAAGGCAAAGGCCCTGGGGTGACAGTGAGCTCCAAGTGCATTTGCACGTCAGTTGTTTGGCAGAAGTGCACTGAGCAGAGAGGTGTGCAGGACACAGGCCAGGGCTCATACTGTGCACCGGGGGCCATGGGAAGGACTGAGGCCTGTGTTCCTACGAATGCGCCATGAGCCACTACCTTTTTTTAGAGACAGTCTCACTCTGTCTCTGGAATAGAATGCAGTGATGCAATCAAGGCTCACTAAAGCCTTGACCTCCCAGTCTCAAACCATCCTCCTGCTTCAGCCTCCTGAATAGCTGGGACTCAGTTGTGTGCCACCACCCCCAGCTCCCCACTATCCTTTATCCCCTATACAATTGTATCAGATACAACTGACCCAGTACAATTCTGTTGTATTTCATAATACAGTAAAGCTTACGAAAATTTTCATACATACAGCAAAGTTGAAGAATTTTACAGGGAACACCTTTACCCACTTCTGATTTTATATTGACATGTTACTGTCCTCTACATAACTCCAGGGCTCAAGGTTGATCCTGTGAGGATGGAAAGCCATGGGGAGGTTTGGATCAGGGGAGCAACCAAGGTTGGTTTATGGCATTTTGTGTCAAATCTCCTAGAGAGAAGGTGGTGCCGTGGCTCCCACTGGAAAACAGAGACCTGAGCTGCCTCGGTGCTCACAGGTGGCATGATCACCTTTGCCTCTCCTGACAGCCTTGCCAGGGGACCCTTTCCTTCCAAAATCCTTCCACTGCCCAAAGATAACATCTGCCTTCTCATGAGCGAGGGCAGTGGTCACAGAGGCTGTGCTTCTCCAGGGCACTTTACTCCCTGTTTGCAGCCCCTAAGACCTCTGTCAAGGTGGGGCTGGGGCAGGGGAGGCAGAGGTACCCAGCCATGGGAGGCCTCAAGCAGTGAAGCTCTAAAATTCTGTCCTGTCCTCCCCACTGCTCCATAGTGGCTGTGCGTCCTCACCTCAGCCAAACAGGAGTCTTTGTGCATCCCTTCAGTTTGGCTGTGGGTTGTCCTCAGAGACTGGAGCCCACGGGACCCCTCTCTGGACTCCAGGGAGCATGCAGAGGGCATGAGCCAGACAGGCCAGCATCCAGACCTCAGTCCCCGAAGGCCTCGTGCCTGCCCCGGCTATTGTGAGCTTTCTGGGAGGGAAGGATCCTGGGATTCCTTCAGCTGGGTCGGGGGCCATACTGCAGAGCACTCATCCTTCCCCTAAACAGCTCTGGGGCCCTGCTGGACCAGGCGGAGGGAAGAGCTCATGGTCTCCTCCTTTGGGGACTGCTAGGATCACGCTGACCTCCCCTAAGCTCTCTTCCTGTAGCCCAAGGCAAACTAAGAGCTGGGGTATTCCCAGGGCAGGCAAGAACCAAGAGGAGTCTTGTTTGGGGTGCTGGGGTGGGAGTGGATGGAGCCTCTTGGGATGCTGGGGTGGGAATGGAGGGAGGAGGGGTGTAGGGACACTGCCTCAGTCCACTATAGTTCACATTCCTTCATCGGGTCAATGTTGACGTTTTAGTCTGCCTGCTTCCTGTTTGTGACTTGTAAGCTTTTTATTAAATATCACTGGTCAGATTCCTCCATCCCACCCACCACCTTCCATCCCTCCCACCCCCACTCCCTGCTGATTCCTCTCTTTTAACCTTTTTGAAGTGCCTTAATTGTGAAAGAATATTCAGGAAGCCTGAGCCATCCAGTGCCAGGTGAAGGGAGAGAGAGTGCATTGCTAGCTGTAGCCTGGACATGCAGGGTGGGGAAGCCCGGGTTTTGGTGCCAGGCAAGGTAAGGCTCCCGGCCTGCAGTTCATGGACAGGGCTGGGTTCAGATGCACCTCATGGGCCTCACTGCCGGCTCTACAGGGCATCCAGGCTGGGAAAGGCGGAATGAAGAGTCCCCTGAGTTTCCTTCCATCAGCCTCTCACCTTGGGCTGCAAGGTCAGATGCCAGCAAGGCCAAGCAGGTGTTGAAGAGGCCAGGTGGCAAGTGATAGGGAGTGGTGGGGACTGTAGTGACCTGGAGAGCTGCTGTGTGGGTCCTGCCAACTCTTCACTACATGGGAATGTAGGCCTGGGGTCTCATTTTATCTAATTTTATTTTTATGTAATATCTCCTGATTAAAAACTACAACTGTCTGTACTAAGCAAAGCATGCCTTTGGCCTGGTTTGACCCCTAACGACTCATAACTCCTGTTTGAATTTTAGAAAGGACACTTGGCCCTCAGGTTCACGAGGTGAAGCCGAACCATAATATGCAAACAGTATGTTTTAAGGAGCCACAGACTCTTGCCTCAGAGATAAGGGTCCTGACGCTAGGGCTGTTGACTCCCAGAATGTACTATGGGAAATCAGAGGGCAGGGGAACGGCCCCATCCTTCCTGATACCCGAGGAGCCTTCCCAGAGAGTCTTGGGGGATCTCAAGGTTGGAAAGCCCCATATTTACGAAACATCTTCCTTCAAAGACCTTGCCATTTGCAGAATTGTACTTCCTGGGAGGATAGAAGGCCTGGCAAGCTGCCAGTAGGAGCCTACTGGGGAGTTGTGCTGGTGGAGAGAGAACAGTTGGAGGAAGGAGCTGGACATGGAGGAGGTTCCTGTCCATGTCATAGCATCACTTGTAAATCCCAAGGGTCGCAGGGTGGAGTGGGTCTTGTTATCTCTATCTCACAGGTGGGAACTGGGTAGCGGAGAGCCTGAGGGCTTTGCCCACGGTCTGTCTGTGTCACCCCGCCCCTCTCCATCAGCTCTGTTCATGCCCCTAGAGAGCAGCCATGTCTTCAAAGAGTTTGGAGCTGGGAGGCCCATGTGGTGCTTGGAGAAGCACTGTGCCTGGGAGGCTGCACTCCCAAAGCTCATCTTGGCAAGCCATCTGTCCCATCATTGCCACCTTCCCCTCTGCCTCAGTGTGCCAGGCATCAGCACTCACTCACAGAGGCAGGCTGGATGGGGGGTGGGACAGCAGCTTCCACAGCCCCTCCTGTTCCCACTTTGCAGGGAGAAAAGAACACCTCGATGACTCCCAACTAGAGAAGAATCATGTGAGAAGCTGAATAGACTTGTTCCTAATGACAGCTCTGAGTCACTGGGCATTTACTCCAGGACAGAAAAGGGTACCCATGTGCCCATGATCTTATCTCCTAAAACAATGCTCTGTAAATCTAAAATCTCCCGGGGCTGTTGTTTTGTGTACCTGCCAAGATGTGGCAAGCTTTGTGAATGGCCCAAATTCATGATAGGTGGCCCCTCTCCCACAGGGTGCTCCTGAACCAGCTGATTTGGGAAAGTTTATGTGTGTGTCTGCTTTAGCATTGGGGGCACGTGGAGCTTAAAGCCTTGTTACTGGAAAGCCCCAGGCCCCTATTACCACTCGCGTGCACGTGTGTCACTGATTCTCACCAGGTAACCACTGACCATGGAACAGAGCTGCAAGTGCTTACCTCATACTAGCCAGAGAGCCATGATTGAGAACATAGCCCACTCAAGGCCACAGCCATGGCCTCATCCTAGCAGTGGGTGCTGCCCATGTGCCAGGAGCTCAAAAGTGTGCTCACATCTCAGGCACTTGGTCTTGTGAGTAGCTGGAATTCTCATTCAAACCCTAAAATAGAGATCTTACTTTCGGTGATCTTTAATAACCTTTTGATTATTACTAATCACAAATTAATGTACTCCAGATGAGAAAAAGAAAAAAAATTTGTAGAACTGTGCTTACAGGTAAGACCCCAGAAGGAGCTTCTGTTTACTGATTATCAGGGGAACTAGCACTCAGGAGGAGGAGAAACAGTAAGCCTCCAAAATGTGGGCTATGACGTCTACATGGCAGTCAGGCTGCCCATGATACAGCTAAGGAGACTGGGGCTGGCAGGATGGGCAGTGCAGTTGCTGGTGTTCCCATTGCAACAAGCGCCGCGTTTCACTGCACAAGCAGACCGTTTCAAACCGCTCTGCTGCGTGCCAGGGTGAGGATAGTCTGTGCCCAGTGAGGTGTGGAGCCACAGAGGTGGGCACTCAGCGCAAGAAAGCCAGAACAAAGCAGACACTTGGGCAAAGGTAGCAAACATCCGCAATGAGATTCAACCCCAGAGCACCTCACTCTGAACTACTCTGCTCGAGACTCCCCACACCATGGTGCCTTATAGGCAAGGCTAGGGGTGAGGCACTGAAGTGCAGCTCCCTTCCTCAGGGTGTGTGGGAGAAGGGAAGGGTTGGTCATTCAGCTCAGTGGGCCCTTGGACAGAGGGCCTGAAATGACTACTGTGTGGCCCCTGGGGAGAGGAAGTCAGGAAAGCCACTGCTGCTCACCTCTGAAGGGGGTCCTGAGGAGGGCTCCTGGGCCATCCTGCCTCCAGCGCTGCACCTGTACCCACCCCCAGGGCCGCAGGGGCTATGACTCTGAATTATGCCCATCAGTGTGCCATGCAGAAGGGGATGGATTTACATGGGATAGGAAGTGTTGCTTGCATGAATGAATAAATGAAGGAGTTTGGTGGAATAGACTGGACTGGAGTGAACAAATGAATGTACCCAGGCTCATGAGGGCCACTCAGCTCTGTTTTCTGCAGCCTCACAGTGGAGGCCAAACAGCCTGGTGCTTTATGTGCCACAGGCTTCCCCAGAACCTCAGCAATGCGGGCAGATACCAATCTCATCAGACTCCCTCAAAAGCTGCTGCCTAGGAACAGAGCTTGGGGGAGGGCTCGAGTTTCCTGGTCTTTAAAACAAGGGGGCCAGGCACAGTGGCTCACCTCTGTAATCTCAGCACTCTGGGAGGCCAAGGCAAGAGAACTGCTTGAAGCCAGGAGTTTAAGACCAGCCTGGGCAGCAAAGCGAGACCCCATCCCTATAAAAAAGTAAATAAATTAATCAATCTAGGGTTTGCCAGTCGATTTAGCTCGGCAAACCTAGTTGAGACTTAGGGCTCAGGCTGGGGATACTGAGATCCTTCTCAGAGTCCTGTCCCAAGGTGCTTTCCCTGTGGGAGAGGCAGAGACATGAGCAACCATTCGCAGTGAGCATGGCAAGTGGCCACTGGAACATGTGGCCGAGAATGGGGGAAAGTGACCATCCTGAGGGGAGAGCCAGAGCAAGCTTCCTGGAAGAGTAGCCTTCTGAGCAGAAGGGCGAGCAGTGAGCAGAAGGCTATATAGAGAGCTAGAATCAGATGTGTGATATTCACTAGAACCCTGTGGCCAGTGGTCGGTCCAGCCTCATGACCAGGATCAGGAAAAGGCCAGGACAGTGGAAAGGCCATAATATGGGGAGTCGGGAACCTGGCCCTGATACCTGCACTGAGCTCCAGTTCCTTCACCTATAGTGGGCATGTGAATTCTCAGGCTGCCCCTCCAGGGCCTCTTCCAGCCTCATTCATCTCCTGCTGACTCTGTCAGTGCTCAAGTGCCTCTTCTGTGGAGTGCACCTGACCCCCAGGCCCTGCAGCACTGTTGGGGGCGTGTACTGGCAGGAAGCAGGGGCTGGGAAGGCCAGGAGTACCTCCCAAACCCTGGCCCAGAGCTGCCATTTAGTCTAGCCCTCCACAGCCTGCATGGCAGCGTGGCCCCATCTCACAGGTGAGGAAACAGGCCCTTTGCTCACAGCTACACTATTGGTAAGTGAATGGACCAAGAGTTCTCTGTCTCCCCCAGGGAGATCAAGCAGAGGGGTCAGCAGGAGTAAGTGGGCACAGCATACCTGCTGTTGAGGGCAGTGCCAGCCCTGCCAGCTGGCCCTGCTCTCTTAGCCCTGCAGCCCTCTCCCAGGACTCTGGGGTTCCAGCTGGTAGCCTGTGTCCCCTATGCTGAATCAGGTGTCTCAGGGCTCAGCATGGTATCCTATCCCATCCTCCTCTGTCCCTCATCACAGTGTATTGAGCCCTCCGTGTACAGACCTGTCTAGGTACTGGAGGGGGTCAGAGGTAAAACAGCCTGGGTGGGGAGGGGGCTCCCTGAGTGATGGAGAGCTCTCTGGGCCAATACCCAGTGGGACAGCACTCCTGCGAACCACTCTCTGGTTTAGGAGAGGGGACGGGCCAGACGAGGCCAGGGTTGCAGGGGCCTCTGGGCCAGTTACCTGGAGGGTCTCCTGGGGCATCCTAGGCTCCCTTCTGATTGGGACCAGCCACTTTCCATTCTGCCCTTCAGCTTCTTCAGTGCTAACCCAGAGCTAGTCATTCTGATTTCCAGGAAGGCTGAAAATTTAATCATAGAATCCCTGGAGAGGACTGCCTATAGTATCTGACTTGTGGCAGAGGCTCCCTAAGTGGTGGCTGGAATTGTGCTGTGTGCACCCACCCCTCACCTGCCGGCCCTTCCTCTTGGTGGGGTAGCTCACATATCCACTGAGGGCCCCACATTATCCTCCCACCCATGCGCTGCCCCACCACAGAGCACTGGGGAACGATGCCTGTAGGAGCGCAAGTGCTGCATTCACGCCAGGCTGCTTCACGGGAGATTAACCAGCCACCTTTCAAGCAGGGATTGGCTGCGCCACCAGGACCCCTCCAATTTATTGACCCTGGAAAGCACTTTACATTTGGTCAAAAACAAGAATTACACCTTTCCCTCCTGATTGAAAACAGAAGCCAAATTGTAGAGGCATCCCCCAGATACCCCGCTTTGCCTGAGCCGGTGGATGGCCAACGTCTCTCCCGGGACCAGTACAGAGCAGAGCAGCAAGTGCTTCAGCTCAGCCCAGAAGCTGACGCACCTCTCTGCTGACCAGGCAACAGATCGTCAGGGACTCTCAGACCCAGGTTCACGAGGTGGCAGATTTGTCAGGGCCTAAGCCCCAGAAGCTCTATTTGCTAGAAATATGGGTAATTTAGTATGGACTGGGCCGGGCCTGCAGGAGTTGGGGACACACCCCTTCAGTGGTTTTGGGGGACCAGTGTGTTGGTGAGGTCCCAGAAGTAACTCTAGGGATAGAAACTCTGGTTCTAAGAAATGGCCAGGGGCATTGGTCCATATGGGCTGGCAACCAGAAGGAATGGAATTAGCCTGGGTGACTTGTAGCATGAGGGCCTATAGCCATCCAGGAGGTAGCAGGCAGGGCCTGAGGCTGAGACAATGTCAGCAGTACAACCAGCTGCTGCCCCTGAGCCCATGCCCTGTGCCAGGCAGCACACCCTTGTGTAGTCTGACTACTCAATCCTGCCAGCAGCCCAGGGAAGCCAGGCTGTCATCACCCCAGTTCTGCAGAGAAGGAAATCAGACCAACCCCAGTGCCCTGGCAGCCAGCCTGAGGGCACAGAGGAGGAGGAGAAGCTGGGGTCCTGATTTTCAAGGTCAGAGACAGGAGGGCTCTGGCCTCGCACAGTCACCCTGACTTTAGCTAACTCTTCTTTACCAAGCACCGACTCTTGTGTGTGGCAAGTGTTTTCCTGGTATCAGACGTAGTGTTAGGTTCTGGGCACATGGCTCAAACAAGACACAGTCCCTGCACCCTGGGAATTCACAGCTGATCACTCCTCTGTTCAACAGTGTGCTTTTGAGCCCCTGTTATGTGTCATCCTTGTGTTGGGTTCTAGAAAGACCACAGTGAGCCACAGCCCACGTGACCCCTGTACTCATGGGGCTGTTGGGTTGGTGTACTAGTCAACTTGGGCTGTCATAACAGAATACCACAGACAGGGTGGCTTAAACAATAGGCATTCATTTCCTGTCAGTTCTGGAGCCTGGAAGTCCAAGATCAAAGTGTCTACAGGGTGGGTTTCTCCTGCAGCTTCTCTCTTGGCTTGCAGGTGGCTGCCTTCTCCCTATGTCCTCACATGGCTGTCCCTCTGTGCTTGTCTGTATCCTAATCTGTATTTTGGAGGACATCAGTCAGATTGGTTTAGAACCCAACCTAAAGATTTCATTTCATCTTAATTACACCTTTAAAAGCCCTGCCTCCAGATACAGTCCCATTCTAAGGTCTGGGGGTTAGGATTCCAGTGTATGAATTTAAAGGGACACAGTTCAGCCTGTAACAGTTAGGACACTGGCACTGGCAGACTCTCCTGAGCATTTGTGTATTAGCAGCCACATGCATGCTGTGCACGGAAGGTGCACAATGTCATGAGATCTGACAGTAGGACCCCAACCAAGTCTGGGCTTGGGAAGGCTTCCCTCAGAAGTGGCATTGCACTGGAGTCTGAGAACGAGTTAGAGTCTCAGTGCCCCTGGAGGTGAGGGTGCCACAGCGGTGCTGCTCAGGCTATTCCTGCTGGCCCTGAGTATCACCTCCACATTGAACCAGCCACCTGCTGTGTGGACCCCTGTGCCTATAAGCAAGAGCCACATCTTGTTTCCACAAGGCCTACCTCAGGGATGCCATGAGACTGCAACATTAATGCACCCGTCCTTAGGCTGCCAATTACGGACTTATGCCCCCTTCCCACCTTACAGGGAGGGAGACAGCCTTGAAACCAGACCCAGAAATGAGTGAAGCACCACAGTTGGTGCCGTGGCCCCATTGCCTGCCTGGCCATATCACTGGCTCCATCAGGCCTCTAAAGAAACCAGCTCTATAATAAAACTTCCTTTTCCTGTCACCCATTTCATCTGGAATGCCAAGCAGCTCTGCACTGGTGACACATGCTGACTCCAGCTCAGGCTAGGGCTCTGCTGAAAGGCTGCCTCCTGCAATCACTTGCCTAATGGTTCTTCCTCCCACCACCCACTGGGAGAGCTGTGCCTCAGGACTTCCACGGAGCCAGTCACATAGCCTGATGCCCTTGGGCCGGGCCAGGATGGTGCTGCCACAGCCTAGATCCTGGGTATAGCCCCTTGCGCAAGATCAGCTGGAGCATGTCCTGTCTCCAGCTACAGTTGGTCACAGCAGATGGCGGTTGCATTTGGCACAGAAGTACAGTCCACAGGCCAGGTGCAGTGCCTCACACCTGTAATCCCTGCACTTGGGGAGGCTGAGGCAAGCGGATCACCTGAGGTCAGGAGTTGCAGACCAGACTGGCAAAACCCCATCTCTAATAAAAATTTAAAAATTAGCTGGGCATGGTGGTTACATGCCTGTAGTCCCAGCTACTCAGGAGACTGAGGCAGAAGAATCGCTTGAACCCAGGAGATGGAGGTTGCAGTGAGCAGATTGCGCCACTGCACTCCAGCCTGGGTGACAGAGCGAGATTCCATCTCCAAAAAAAACAAAAAAACAGAACAAAAAAAAAGAAGTACAGTCCACAACACAAACAAGAAATGAAGTTTTCTGTGTTGTTTTAAGAAAGAGGAGTTTTAAAAAACAATAAAACAACAATGACAGCTGCGCATGTTAAAATCACTCCCTGGATGTGGTAGCTCAGCCGAGAGCCTTGCTGGTCAGGGCCACTTTCCCGGAAGCTTTCTCACTGTTGCTAATCCTTCCAAAGGGCCTTTGGAGCCCTCGGTTTTCATCTGATAAAATGGGGGTAACAATCCTGTCTTGAAGGACTGTGAGGAGTAAACCAGTGTGCAAGGATGTCCAGCATGTTGCAGGCTCTGGGAGTGGGCTGCCAGCCCCTTCCCTCATCTCCCCGCACCATGTGAGCCTGACACATGCCGGAGTCCAGGCCTGAAAACCCAAGGGGCTGGGCCTGCTCAGCTCCATGCCTGTATTGCTGGGCTATCGCCACGGTGGCATTAGCACTTCTAGTTTTTCAAGAAAGCCTGGATATCTGTATTTTTACATGAAATCTTCCCATTCTCAGTTGGGTCACAGTGTGTGGTCTCTGTGTTGGCACTAGGACCTTAATGTGCTGCCTCTTCCTCCTGCTGCAGCCTTCAAGAGGAAGCCATCACCCTGTTTCTCCCAAAGGTACTGTGAGGCTCAGAGGAGCTAGATGACTGGCCCCTAGACCTGGAGTCCCCGATAGAAGTGGACATCACCCATGGTTCCACTTAGCTGGGAAGCTTCTGGAAACTCAGCATAGAGCAAAAGTGAAAACACATCCTGGTGCCAAAGGGACGGGACACGATGAGCCCTGAGGTTGTGGGTATTGTTATGTTCCCATAAATAACAGGCCCTCAGACAATGGGCTGTGAGGCTGTGTGTACCTCTGGGGTTTGAAATGAAGCTGGTTTTCTTATTTAAAATGTATTCTGTCCAACCACCCAGCTGCAACTAGAGGCTCTGTTTGGAGCAGATTCTGGGGCAACCCCAATAACCTGTCCTTGGGATTTCATTAGCACCACCAGCCAGCTGCCTGGAAAGTAGCCCCTGCCAGGACCAAATTAACTTTTACTGAGAGACATTGGCAGGGCTGGTATTTTGCACACTTGGCATTTTCGGCCCACCTTCAAAGAACAGGAGCTTCGGAGGCAGCCAGACCTGTGTTGGAATCCTGGCTAGAATGCTACCCTTTCTGAATCCCAGTTTCCTCATCGGTAAGATGGGTTATTTTGAGGACTTTCCCTCCCAACTTTTTAAATAACTTCAAACATACAGAAGAGTGGAAAGCTTATTGAGCAGTGTTACTCCCTTGGCTTCAACAATTGTTCCATATTATCTTGTCTGCTTTGTGTGTGTGCACTGAGCTGGCTGAGGGTTCCTCCTGGTGCTGCTGCTGTGCCTGCACCCTCAGCACATGTCTCCGAGGAACAAGGACATTCTCCTGCAGAACCACAACACAGTTACCACTGGAGAAATGTGACATTGATGCCACATTGTCTAGGATACAGTCCATTTTCAGATTCCCCAACTGCCCCAATAGTGTCTTAGGAAGTTTTCCATGATTGGGGAGTCAGTGAAAGGTGGCACCTGCGCTCAGTGCTGTCACCGATAGTTTTACGACACTGATGTTTTTGAAGAGGCCAGGTCGGTTGTTTCCCAGTGCACTCTTTGGGTCTGTCTGGTATTTCTTCAAGGCTGTGCATTTTTGGAGGGAATTCTACAGAGGTGATACAGTCCATTTTCAGATTCCCCAACTGCCCCAATAGTGTCTTAGGAAGTTTTCCATGATTGGGGAGTCAGTGAAAGGTGGCACCTGCGCTCAGTGCTGTCACCGATAGTTTTACGACACTGATGTTTTTGAAGAGGCCAGGTCGGTTGTTTCCCAGTGCACTCTTTGGGTCTGTCTGGTATTTCTTCAAGGCTGTGCATTTTTGGAAGGAATTCTACAGAGGTGATTTCGGGGCCTTAGTGTGTCCCATCCAGATGTCTGCCCATCATAGGCAATGCTAGGTTTGACCACTGGTGAATGGTGGTTGTTAGGAGGTTCAATGAGGTGATGAAAACAGAGCCCAGGCCCAGAGATAACTGTGTGGAGGGAGTACAGCGGCCCACACTCACCACCCGTATCATAGCTCAGCAGCTGTGCCCCATGCAGGATGCCTCTGTGGCCTGGGAGGAGGGGCACGAGCAGGTCCCTTGGGAAGTTATGGGAAAGGCCCCGGTCTGGCAGCCGTGAGGCAGAGCTGACTCTCTGGAGCCGGATCTAGGGATATCCTACCCCTTTCCTATATCCCCACAGAGCTAAACCAGGGCCTGTGGAGTGAGGAGAGGAGCTGCTACTTCCCCCAAAGCCTGCTCTTTCTCCCCCTCCCTGACTGCCCATCCTCTCTCCCCAGCCCAGCTATGTTTCAGCCATTGCCCTCTCCCTGTGACCAGCATCAGACTTGAGCACAGAGGACTGGCTCTAGGCCCATCCCAGGGGGCACCATTTGGGTGGAGATGATTACAGAAAGGAGCAAGCACTATAGTAGGGGCCCTGCAGGGCTTTGGGGAAAGAGGATGGAGTGACTCCTCCCTTCCAGAGTGAAGGTGGGAAGTTTCACCGATGCAGTGAGGCTTGAGCTTGTCTTGAAGGTAAGGAGATTTCCCCAGGAAGAAAAGGGAGGAAAGGTGTTTAGGACAGAAGGAACAGAGTGTGCGAGGACACAGAGGATGGAAAGAGTGGCATATTCTGGGAATATGGAATAGAAACTAATATTCATTGCTTGTTATAATGAGTAGGACATTGTTCTAAGTGTTGTACATGTTATTAACTCATTTGATGTATTTAAAATGATGGTTTTGGAGCTGTTTTTTTTTAAAGCAATGGAATTCTTTGTTTTCTCACCCAAAGTCTTACATGGAATCCAGCTGAGGCCCCTACAGTCTTCCATGGAATCCAGCTGAGGCCCCAGCCCTGAGGCTCATCCTCGGATGGGTGGGGAGGAGGGGAGGAGCAGCTTACTCCCGAAAGGCCTTGGCCTCCACGCTTGTATCTGGCCTTTGTCTAGACAGGTTCCCATCGACACTGCTGACACTAGGGCTGGACCATCCTCTACTGTGGCTGCTGCCCTGTGCCCTACAGGGTGTTTGTGGGTATCCCTGGCTTCTTCTCACTAGGTACAGCCTCGCCGAAGTTGCAGCAATGAAAAACTTCTCTAGATGTTCCCAAATGTCCCCTGGGGACCAAAATATCCCCCAATTGAGAACCACTGGTCTAAGCAAGTGGCAGGAGGAATTGGTAGTTGGTGTGCAGGGAGGAACACAGTCAGAAAGCTCTGTCTGGCAGCTGGTTGGAGAGGGTAAGCCGAGGCCTGAGGCTGGGCAGTGGGTGCATGGGGAGGAGGGCAGAGGGGCAGGATGCACCCCAGAGCCTGTTGGGGTGCAGAATGAGGAGGGTGATGTCCAGAATAGATTCCACCTCAGGCCTCGTGGGCAGCCTCTGGCCAACAAGGAGGGCCTAGGCATGCCCCCAGAGTCCCAGCCCCATGGTAGGGGCCCTACAGGGCCATGGGGAAAGAGAAGACAGAGTGGCCCTGCCGGGGTCAGGGCCTGGGGACAGTACCTCATCCATCCTGAGGTCTCTGTGTGCTTGATGGTGGGGGGCCCTGAGCTCTGGGCCCAGCAGCCTTAAGAGGAGGGAGGCTCTGTCCAGCCGCCTGGTGTGGACCAGAAGTGCAGGATCTTTACTGGTCCTTACACAGTGAATGCAACTTTTCTTTGGGAATTATTTCTCTTTGCTTAGGAATCTCTAAAACTTTGCAGATTTACCAGTTTGTAGTTTTAGGGAAAATTTGTATTTTTCCAAATGCAGTTATCCTACCTAAAGTCAGCAGAGTAAACTGATAAAACAACTAACATTTTAGGCAGTGGAAAGTGGAACTTGTGATTGGGTAAGTACTGTCTCTCCAGAAAGTCTTGACTTAGCAAACCACCATCAATCTTAAGATACCTGAGAGAAAGTTCCAGAAATCAGAGGCCAGCCCATGTTCTATTGTGGATAATATTGGCTTGGGCAACTCTGTGGATCTTGTGTCTGATACTCCATGCCCTGGACTGCCATGGCAGCTGGTCAAGGGGCGTAAAACCCTGAAGCCTTCAAAGACATGTGCCAGCAGCAGGAAACTCCCTGCCCCAAATTCCCCCATGATTTGGATTCACCACAACACTTACCATGTGTTCAGAGAGCCTTGGTCATCACAGTCACTAGGAAGGGGAGGAAAATCCCTTCCTGGCTAGGCACTGGGGCTGCAGAGGGCCTGGGGCAGGACAGGGTACTCCAGCATGTTCTGCCACTACTACCACTGTTGCTGCTGATGTTCATTTAGCTCCTGCTATGTGCCAGACTACCTGACATGCTTTGCTGAAATCCACTACAGTGTAGAAATCCAGTTTTGTTCCTTCAGCTCCCTCTGAGGTGGGCACTATTAGTGGGTCGTCATTCACCCAAGGTCTGACAGTCAGACCACACTGCCTTTGGTGACCACAGCGCAGCAGCCCTCCCTGGGACAAACAGGTTAGGGTGAAGGGTGCGGGGCCCCTGACTGTACGTAAACAAGGTATTCACGGCAGTGCTTAGAGCTGTGCCTAACAAGGGTCGGTGCTCACCAGCCTCTGCTGCTGTAGATGTCACCTCCATGAAACCTCTGAGTTGTTCCTGGCTTCCTTCCTGTCTGAGGAGGAGGCGGGGGAGTAATAATAACAATAACACCTGTAATTGTACCTATAGGAACCATGTACAGAGCAGTCCCAAGGCTGAGTGTTTCCTGAACAGCATCTCACTGATCTCCCCTGTACAAACGTCAAGATGAGGCCCTGAGAAGCAAAATGACTTGCATGAGGTCGCACAGCTGAGAAAGGGAGGAGGAGCCAGGATTTTACCCCATTTTGTCTGACTGCAGAGCCCCCGCACTTTACGCTGAAAGAGAACTGGGAGCCAGTGGAGTGTGGAGTTCTGTGTGATGTGGAGCCAGGCAGGCAGGGATGAGTGAGAGAACCTGGCACCCACTGTGTGGATGTTGGGCCCACCTTGCTCTTGCCTGCCTCCTCCAGCTGGGCTCTCTCACCTGGCCACAGAGCCAGCTGGGTTTAAAATGGCACTTGATGAGCTACAGGTAACCAATGGATTGCTCAGGCACCCAGGGCCACTCCTAGAACCTGTATCCAGGGAGCCTCTATGGCCCGCACAGGACCTAGCCCTGGGCCAGAGTGTTTCACTGCTGCCGGGTAGTTAGCCAGGGACCTACAGCAGCAGCGAGCCTCTGGTTGGTGAGCAACCTCTAACTGGGGCTCCTGTGACCTGGTGTTTATTTAGTGCCTGAGCAGTCCGATGGATCAGGCATAGGCTAAGGTCTGGTAGTGAGGATTTGTGTCTGTCTGGGGATTGGTAAAGGCACTGCCTCTTCACGTGCCATCTTCCACCACCTGTCTGTCTGGTGAGCACTTCACTTCTTGTGGCTGTTGCTTACTAGCCCCTTACCTCCTGCCCACCCCCTCCATGGGCACAAATCCATACCAGGCACTACACTCAGAAACTGCCATGACAGTGCCCTCTTAATATGGCATGTGGCACGCTTCACAGTCGGCCAGCCTTCTCTGCCTTCCCTCCTTCTGTCCCTCTGGGCCGCAGGCCACCCTCCAGCCCTAGCCCTGTAGCAGCCCACAGTAGCTTTCCTTCATTCTGCCGCTTGCCCTGGGTACTCTGACCTCAGCTCAGATGCCACCTCCAGGAAGGCTCCCTGCCCTTCTCAAACAGAGCAGGTCCTCAACGTTCTCCTCCTCTGCGCACCTCTTCCAGTGCCACATCGGCCTCTCCACTCCCTGCACAGAGAGCTCTGAATCCCAGGTGGGTCCACGCTCATTCCATGACTGGGCTGGGAGGTGCTCCAGGGGAAGGTCTTTACCTGTGTTAGTCTATGGCCTGCACATGCTCACTGCTCACTGTTGGATGAGTGAGTGAGTGGGCAAACTCCTATGATCTCCACCACACACCCTTTATATAAACACCACCCTTTATTTAAGCTGGGTGGGACTGAGAAATGGGGTAGTTGAAGCCTCAGTTGCAGGTGACAGAACCTTACCTCACCTGACCCATGTGCCTGAAGAAGTTCAGAGGTGGGTGCTTGATCCCAGGACTCAGCCCTGCCCTCCTCCAGGCAACTGTCCCAGGCAGGCTTCTCCATAGATGGTCTTCCAGCTACAAGTCCAGTGGAGTAGGGTGCCTCTTTCCCAGTAACCCCACCAAAGTCCTAGAGCCCCACACCATCCCCAAACCAGCATGGGAGCCTGGGGCATGCACAGTTCTCTGGCCAGCCTGGGTCATGTGCTCCTCTTGGCACCAAGGATGCACCCTTTTGCAACCCTGCATCCCCAAGGAAAACCAGGGGCTGTTACTAGAAGTAGGTGGAAACAACAGTTGTTTGCTGCAAGCAGGAATACCCAGGCACTGTGTTCGGGCTTTCCTCACCACTGACATGGCCTTACCATCATCATCATCACCCTAACCTGCTCAGCCACAGCCTTCCCCAGGGCCCCGCAGCATCCTGGACGAGCTTCATTCCCTGAGCGCTCTGGACTGCTGGGGCTTCTTCCCCAGAGGTGAGCTTCTCTAGGCTGAGGGCTGGACTGAGTCTCCCAGTGTCTCCAGGGTCCCACCCATCGGCTGTCAGGCCCCACGTAAACTGTGTTTTCTCAGGTATGTTCATGGTGGGATTTGAAGGACCCCTGTCCCTTTAGCCATTGGAAACTGTTCCTCTCCCCAGTAGCAGTGACCATCCCAGTTGCAAATACGTCCCTCATCCTCATCAGCCTTGGCACACTGACTTGTGTGGTAGAAAGATGATCCTTCTGGCCAAGCAGTGAGCATATCAGGATTCACCAGTGCCTAACTGGGACTCAGAACTCTCAGCAGAGTCAGCAGTATGTCATGATCCTTGTGAAAGCGGAAAGATTTAATGTCAGAACCTAGGGCAGGAATAGGTTATTGTTCTGCACCCAAGGGTTTGAGGAACCCTCACCCTGTGGGCTAATTTCCCTCTGTCACCTGGGGTAAGAAGGCCCCTGGCCTCAGAAGGCCCCATGGCTTCTTCGTGCCCAGCAGTGGCACAATCTCCCACTCAGGGGTCAGGGCCTGGCCCCAGACATTTATTTCCATCCAAACTATTTTGAAAAAACCTCACAAACTGTTTTTTTAATAACCTAAATGTATAATAGTAATACTCATTCAAGGAGATTTGCATATTAAAAAAGAATAAAAAGAAGTCTCCCATAGTCCCTTTATTAATATTTTGACTTAGTTTCTTCTGTCTTTTCTCTGCAAAGCCATCTTTTTATGTAATTGAGATTATATGGTGTATACAATTTTGTGTCTGATTCTTTTCAATCAATATTTATTACACAAACTGATATTTTTTTTCTTTTACTGTTTTACTCTGTGGTCTTCAAGGGAAGTTGAACCATGTAGTGATTAAGAGCCTGGGCTCTGGGCTCAGACAGAGCTTGATCTAAATCCCAGCACTATTACTTACCAGGTCTGCAACCCAGATAACCAGCCAGACCTCGCTGAGCCTTAGTTTCCTCACTGAGCTCCAGTATCCAGTAAAATGGATACTGGAGGTGCCCTAGGTGGGGATGCTCCAAGGTCAAAATGTCCAGTAAAATGTAAAACCACATGCAACACTCAGCACGTGCTCAGCACATAGCGAGAGCTGTGTTCAGTCATATGGCCATTGTTTTCAGTGCAGCGTAACAGTAACCAACCTTGCCAAGGCCTTAATGGGCTACCTAAGCATCTGTGGATGTTCCATCTCTTGTAAATGGCATTGCTGGAAACGTCTCTGTCTATAAATCTCTGTTTTAATATGTAGGGTATTTTCTTAAGATGGAGTCTCAGAAGCTGAAGTGTTCTAATTTTTAAAATGAAAACATCACATTTAAAAAGTTATTGAGAGTTTCTGGCAAAGTGATTCCCAAAAGTACAGTGCCATTTTATACTTCTGTCAGCAGTGAGTGAAGGTGTCTGTTCTCTACCCCTCACCAGCATAGGCTCCCCTGTGTTATTTATCTTTGCTAATTTCCTACATGGCAAATGACATCTCAGTGTCTTTAATTTGCATTTCTTTGATAACTAGTAAAGTCAACCATTTTGCCATATCCAAATTGCTTTAAAGAGATTCAGAAGAAGAAGGTAAGTGGAGAAAAGGGTGCAGTTCACAGCCTGGCATCTTTATGACTGTCTGCCAAAATTTCCCACTTCAGGCTCCTACACTGGGGACTAGAGTACCTCTTGGATTCTGACCTGCAGATCTCCATAGTGTATACTTGTCACCCCAACCCTGTGCAATCCAGAGGCATCTCTACCAAGATGGCTTTTGTCCTCCACCTGCATCTCTCATCCAGATGCCCTGTGTGCCTGGCCCCATGCTGAGTCACGAACCCAGAGCTCAGACCCAGGGCCTGTCATGTGTGGGCACTCCAACAGTCCTCCTCCATCTGAGGCCCTGCAGGAGGGAGCCACCACCCAGAAGAGTAGGGGAGGTTTCTCAGAGCCTTAAAAGAAGAGTCAGTCTTTGTTTGATCCAAGGACAACCTGTGACCTCCTGCCTGGGACAGGAATCATGTAGGATCTGTGCACCACTGCGTCCCCAGGGCCTATCACCCCAACCAAGGAGGGAGATGAGCCCACCTCCAGGCAGCAGGGAGCCACTGAGAGTGTTTGACCTGAGGAAACTAGGATGGAGGGGTGTTTGTTTACAGTGGTGGTACTAGTGGTCTGGAGGCCTGGTGAGCTGCTCGTAGGAGCCCCTGAGAATTCATGACAAGTGTGGGAAAGCTGGCATAGGACTCAGGCAGCCCTCTCTCCTGTGCCTGACACCCCCAGGCTGGCTGCTGGCCCCAGCTGCAGGCCATCCTGACTCTGACAGCTGACTTCTCCAAGTTGCTGGCTGTTCCCAGACAGCTCATCCCACTCCCGCCCCACAGGGAGGCCTGAAGCCAACTTTGTCAGGGCAGCGTGGATGTACTTGTGACCCCCGAGATGAGGGCAAACTCTCCACAGGCAATCCTGGGCATTCCACTGGGTTCTGTCCCACGTGCCTGGCTGGTCAGCCAGGGAGACTCTGGAAAACAGCTTGGTTGGGAGAAAAGAGTTGAAGAGAGGTGAGGGGTGAAAGTTGAGGTTTCAGAAAATCCCTATAAAAATGAAAACAAACCATCCATCTTTCTCCTGGGCGTCTTAGCCCTGCCACTGCCCTTTGTGGATCTTGCCCCAATGTCTGTAGGGATGGCAGCTCTGAAACCTAATCCAGCAGCCAGCCAGCTGCTGCCAACCCCCACCCAGCGCAGGAACGGCCTGACAGGGCCAGTCTCTCCTGGAAGCCGTCCTGACAGAGGAGCACCTTTACCAAGCTCAGAGAGCACTTCGGGGTGTCCTTTTTTCCCCAGATGAATAGCCAGCCTCCTCCCCCTTTGGCCATTGAACCATTTCAAAGCAATTGTAAAAATTATATGAACCCCATCGAAGAACTGTTACAACAGTGTTTATACCCAGCGTTTGAAACAGAGACAATGATATTATAAATAATTGTAGATGATAAAGATAGGCAAGAAAAAATAACATAATTAAAAGAATTTTACAAGACGGACCGTTCACAAAGATGGATGGAGTAACACAATACGTTAAAAATATCTGCAATTAACATAAACACAGCCTAATGGACAGAAACCATCTGCTGGCTGGCCTCTCCCTGGGTATGGTCCCATGTCACACAGGGCAGTGCCAGGGCCTTCACTATGGCTGTCATGTCTCTGGGGCCCCTGAAAGAGACTGTCTAGGGGTATCTTTCCTTGCAGCAATTGGAGGCCCTGTGATCTGGGAATGATTGAGAAGGAAGTACAAAAACAAAAGGGAAACTGAGGACTTTCCAAGGAGTGTCTTCATGGGGTCACAGAGCTTTCCCAGGAGCCCCTCCCTCACCCCAGATGAGGTCGGGTCCCGTCAGCTGTCCCCACACACCAACTGCTTTTCCATCACAGAGGTGGATGAATGCCCAGGGACTCCCGTAAATGAGTCGTGTGGCCAGCCTCTCTGGGCCCACACTGCAGGCCCTGCTCCACCTCGTGTCGGCACATATTAGGGGCTCGGTCCCTGTGTGTTGGGTGACTGACCTATGGCTTCTGAGGCCGGCATGTAAGGTGTGATTATTGGTCTCGTGTCGCTAGTGGGTGTCTACAGCAGGGCCTGACCACAGAGCCCCAGCTGGACTCTAGGTGGTTTGGGTGCAAGGTGCTTGGTGCCAGTTCCCTGATGACTGCCTGAGGTGGGTACCCCAATCCCCACTGGACAAGAGTCGAGGCCCCAAGAGCCTCATGCTTAGACAGAGACTGCCCAGGAGCACACCTGGGGCTTTTATATCTTACCTCCCCTGTTCTCCCATCCTCTTTTCATCACTATTTGATTTTCTAAAAAAATAAAATTTGTTTTGAACTGTGAAAAACTTTCACCCTGCAGAGTACAGTAGACAGCCCTGTAACCAGCAAGATCAAACAGATGTGAACTTCTTGTCACATCCTTCTATCTGTCTTCATCTCTCTTCACACCCTTCCCCTATCTTGTTTGGGGGATGTGAAATGTACAGCTCAAGCCCTCCACCCTGCTGTCCTCGGCTGGTGGACTCACACGCACGCGCAGCTTTCACACTTTCCTTAAACAGGGTGGCCTCTCGAGCAGCCTGGAGGGTTCGTGCATGCTTTACGTTTTACACACTTGGTTTCACACTGGCCCGGGTGTTATTAGAACACTGCTGTTTTCTTTGTGGAACTTGCCGTTCTAGTCAGCGGTTCTGGTTGACTCCGTTTGACTGCTATATGTTATCCCATAGTCCAAATCAACCAATTTGTACACCTGCGACCTGTCGGGTGGGTTGTGTCCACGTCTCCACAATTCAGAGCAGAATAAGAGGGTTTCTCTAGGCAAGTAGGGTCGCCTGGTGCTGGGACACGTGCACCTGTGGGCGGAGGGGCCCTGCCAGGCTGTGGTGCTGGCCTCTCCACCACCAGCACTGTGTTACCTGACTCACCTTTCCCGCCGGGTGACGGATGCAGCCATCTGATTATCAGAGCCACTTTCTCCCCAGAAGCTCATGCTCAGCCTGATTTCTTGGAGGCCTAAGATCAACCCAAAATATCAGGCCTTGACAGGGAATCTTCGGGCCTCCCCTGAGCAGAGTGGAACTGGGATTTCTGATTGGCTTTTGCTGTGGGGCGAAGGGAAACCTGGGCATTTAGTTGGAAAGCCAGACCCCTGGCTTGCTCCATGTGATTTCCTGCTGCAGACCACCTCCTGTCCATGACTTGGAGTCAGACACCCTTAAGTTTGAATGGACCATGGGTTAAGTGCCCCCGGGCAGTTTGTTGACAGCTCTGCAGCCTGTGAAGAGGAAATGGGAAGCAGGTGGAGATGAATGGGTTGGGTGGCTGGTGTGTAGTTGGCCCTCTCCCTGAGTGGTCATCTTTATTGTTGTTGAAAAGGGATGATTGCCGATTGCTAGAAATAAATGATCAGGTCAAAGATTTGGAAACTGGCTTTGGGGACTGGGCCTTGCCCCATAAGTGGGATGATGTCTCATGAGGCAAGAACAGGCTTTGGGTCAAGGCCAGGATGAGTTCCATTCGGCCTGAACAGTGCCAGAGCGGCCGTCTGCAGCACCAGGCTCTGGAGCCCCAGGTCTGTGCATTCATGTGTCGATCGCCTCTGCGTGCCAACCCTCATCTCAGGCTAGGACTCAGTGGCAAGAGAGATAGCTTTGGGCCTGCTTCCTGGAGCTTCCACAGAAGGGGTAGTTGGTCAGGCCCAGGAGCATGAGCTTCCGTGCAGCTGCATGCCACGGAGGAAGAGGGCAGGTCTGACACAGAAGGGGCATCTTTGTAGGGCCTGCAGGAAATGCAGGGCACTTCTAAGGAAGCAGCAGCCAGGAGACCTGGCCCGGAGTTTAGAGTCTACAGGGCAACAGGGAGGGCATTCTGGGAGGGATCTGCACAAAGATGTTCCTTTCCCTGAGATGGGAAAGGAAAGAGCAGAAGGGCCTGTGGCTGGGGCAGCAGGGAGCAGGGGGAAGAACAGTGGAGTGCAAGTACTCTGGGCCACGTGAGGACACCATCCACTACCTCAGGATGGGAGGAGACCCTGGAGACAAACCCCAATGTGGTTCTGTGAAGCCACTTCCCAGGTGGCCCCAGGCAAGGCTCTCTCCTCTCTGAGTCTCCTGCTCTCTGGAATGGGGACTATGATGCCCAGCTCCTGGGGTTGTTATGAAGAAGAAAGCCCGATGACCTCTCTGTAAGCCCCTCTGGGCTGCTTGTGGAGAGAAATCCAAGGCCTCAAATCAGAAACGCTTCCTTCAGACTCCTGGGCCTTGAGGCAAGTGTCATGGGAAATTGGGTGCCAGCCAGCCCAGGACAGACATGCTGTGCCAGGATTCAGCAGAGCGGGGAGCATGCAGGGAGAGGCAGCCCTATGCCCTTGTCTCAGAGCAGGCTGTGTGCGCCCAGCGGATGCAGCACCAGCCGGAGCTGTGTGGGCTCGGCTCCATGCAGGTGCGCCTGCGTCTGTGTGTGTCCATGTATGTGTGTGCATGCGCACACATTTGTGTGTGTGGTGTGTTTTTGACAGGGGGGAGGTGAGTGAGAGGCCAGCTTCCTGACAGGGCAGTTGTAAAACATTCATAAACTTTTATTGGACTTGCCACCCTTCCAGATAAATATTTTTCGATTTTATGGGCTTGTTTTAGGACCCCGAGCTTAATCAAGGCTTTGGAGCCGCCTTAAAAAAATTAAATATTGTTTTAGCAAAAGGAGCCCTCTTCCCCCCACCCCTGCCAAAGGCAGCCTGAACTCTGAGCTCATAAATTCCTGCCACTCTCAACTCTTGCCCTTTTCCCCTCTGTAGTCTCAGAGCCATACTAGGATGAGCCCAAAAAAAAAGAGGGAGAGAGAGAAGAAAAAGTAACCCCTACTCTTCTCTCTCCAGGTTCCCTGACTCCCCCGACCCTGGAGGGAAATTCAGCCCAGCTCATTTGTCCACACAAGGGAGCGGGCAGAGGAGTCCGTGCTGGGCAGTCACCTGCTGCCTCCCTGAGACGGCAGGCTGCCTTGGCTGGAGGCGCCCCCATTCCCCTAGCCCCTCCTTGCCTCCTGGAAGACCTGAGTGGAGCCCTGCCCCCTGGTCCTCAGATCTCATTGCCTTTGAGGCTCCAGTTCCCACACTGCCTCCTCGGGCCCCTCTGAACACCCCTTCTAAAAGAGCACCCCTGAACCCAGCACCGTCCCTCTGTCTCTTCGCTGTACTGCCTTCCTAGCATCTAGCACTGTCGAAAACTTTCTCCTGTATTCATCTATTGGTTACAAGCCTGTCCCCACTGCAGACGTAACTCACACCATGCTGGACCCCCACCCCTGGAACAGGGCCCAGGGCACAATAAGTGCTCCGTGAATATGGGGAAGGTGTGCTCAGTGAATGGGGTGGGGTGATTCGGGTAAGGAATAATAATAGTGAACATTCTTTAGACCTCACTTTGTGCCAACCGCTGTTCTAAGCACTTTCTGTTATGTGAACTCACTTGGGCCTTACATCAAACCTGTTCCCATGTTTCAGATGAGGAGGCTAAGGTGCAGAGAAGTCATATGTCTTTCATGAAGCCATGCAGCTGATCTGTGCCTGGACTGGGGTCGGGATCTTGGCAGTCTGGGTTCAGAGCCTGAGCTCCTGGCTGTGTGTTATACTGGGTTTCCTGGAGGAAGAGAGCAAGGTGGCTGTGCCCTGGCCTGGCAGGCATCAGCCAGCACTTGGCAGGCACCACCCCCTTCCTGGCCTCGTGCCAGGCCCTGAGTCAGAGGTGCTGGGGCCATAGGGCTGGGACAGGAGGGGCTCAGACTCAGATACAGATGCCTTCAAGGGACAGGTAGGTGACAGAAATGAAGGGGGAGCCAGTCTCAGGTACAAGAAGCAGCACATGAGTGGTGGCAGAGAGTAGCTGGCGTGCCCAGGGCGCAGCACAGGCCCACGCCAGCCCACTATTGCAGGGTAGGAATCCAAAGAGAGGTCTTCTAGCTTTTCAAGACAAACTAGAAGTTCAGAACTGTATGTCAAATGTCCTGATTTTAAAGGTGAGTTAGTAGTTCAAATATTTCAAAAATACCATGGAAGCTAGATTCTACTGCCAAGCTAATATAGTTCTTTTTGATCTCTGGTGAAAGTGGTGAGCCCCAGGAAGCACAAGCACAGAGCCTAGCTAAGGAAGAGGCCTTGTTAGAGGAGGCAGTACTGAGTTCCATCTTGGAGGAGGGTGGAGAGACGGCCTGGGGAGAGCTGTTCCAGGCAGAAGGGTCCATGGCTTTGCCCAGGAGAGAAGGTGCCACTGCTGCCCAGAGTGCCTGGACTGTGGAGGGCTACACAAGGGAACCAGATACCTAAATGCTGGAAGAGGTTGGGGTTTCCCCTGCAGCAGCCTAATGGAGCCTCCAGAAGACCTCATGGGCCATGTTATGAGTGGACTGGTTCAGAGGTGATTTGTGGGGTCCAGCTGCCAGGAGAATGGGGTGACCCAGGATGGAGATGAGCAGACCAGAGCAGAGTGGGCGTGGGGGTGAAGTGCTCAGGACCCAACCTGCACAGGTGGCATTGCTAGCTCGTGGGGGCCTCACCAGAGCCCTGTAGGCAGGCACCCGTCTCTCCCAGCATTCCCACATGCACGCATGCACAAGCATGCCTGTTGCTGGGGATGGAGTGGAGGGTACAGGGCCTGAGGCAGCTGTACCCCTGAGCCCCCAGGGAATGCAGCTGAGGCTGGAGAGGGAACATATCCAAGGTCAAGAACTCGTTGAGGGACCACATCAGAGGAACAGAGCTTTAACTTCATTTAGCCGCTGTTTCCCAGGCATTTGCTGGGCTAGTGCATGGGGGTTTCCTCACTGACTCCTCCTCACTGTCTGCCAAGGGAGGTGGTATTATCTATCCCCCTTCCACAGAGGAAATTACTGAGGACCAAAGTAGTGCAGGGCTGGCCCCGGGTTGCCCCCATAAAAGCAGCAGTGGTGGGACAGGTCCCAGACCCCCCAGCTGCCCCCTGCTATCTTCCTGGAAGCCCATACTGGGTTTTGTTTGAATGTGGGAAGGGCAATACAGGTAGACTGTCCTACCATTATGATTTTACCGAACCCCATAGGTGTCAGGCTTCCTGGCCCAGGACAAGGAGTGGCAGAGGCACAGCTGCCGGGCACCTTGTCCTAGCCCAGCTCCCTCCTCCTCCAGAGAAAGTCCCTGGGCCACCCCAAGGTGTGGCATGCAGTCTGGACGCCTCCAGGCTCTCCAGAGCAGTCCTAGTGGCTGCTACAGCTCAGACCTACAATAATACCCAACCCTGTAGGTTTCAGAGCTGGCCACAGGGGTCAGGCAGGCAGCGCAGGCAGGCAGGTCAGGCAGGCAGCCCGACTGGGAGACTGCAGTGGGGAGCAGGGTGTGGTGTATGGGGACCACATGTCCTGTCTGAAGGGGCAGCCTGTGCTCACCTCAAGCTTCCTGCTGCCTGGGAATGCAGGCCCACATTTTAAAATGTTGACAACTAGTCCACAATTTTTAAAGCACATGAAGAGGCCAAACCAAACATACCTAAGGGTCAACTTTGACCCACAGGCAGCAGATTGTGAGTGCGGCTGTGGCTTGCAGGGTGTCCTCCCACACACAGCTCAGTAAGCTGTGCCGTGCACCAGCCCCGATGAAAACAACAGTGGCCACTAACATTTACTACGTGCCCGGCACGTGCTGACTGTTTCATATGAGTTGCCTCATTGACTTATGAGTTCCATTCCACCACTCATTGGCTAAGCTTGGAGAGTGCAAGGGCCTCACCCAGACTCACAATCAGGCTCATGAGGCTGGCCCTCTGCCCACAGCCCTCAGCTCCCTAGCCTGAGTCTGGGCAGAGGAATAAGAGGCAGTAGGCTGAGGCCTGGGGCACAACACCGACAGGCAGGTCAGCCCAGAACAGTCCTAGGGGGCCTGGTTCTAAGGGAGGGAACATCCCACAGTGGAACATGGACAGCAATTCCCCAAGTGGGCTGCTCACATACACCTTGGACATGTGCAGGATGACTCTAGGTAGTCCACAAACAAGCCCACAAAGAATGTTCACAGTTACATGTTGATTATGGCAGCATAAAATGTTCTCTAATTGAGTTAGATGAGTTGACCTGAAGAAATCTTTAGTAAGTAGTCGAAGTGGTGGCAATGGGTATGGCAGAAGTAGTGACACTGAGAAAGATTTGGGAAGTCCTGGGGGAGATTCAAGAGTTTTGGTGGGTGAAGTAGGGTTCAGGTGGGCCTTCCAAGGGTGCAGAAAATCTACCCCAGAGAGAGAAAGAATGTCCTACAAGCTGGGGCCATACCCTAGCAGGCTGCGGCTACCTATGCCCTGAAAATTTTCTCAAAAATCAGGACTTTTCATGTAAAAATCCAGATTTCCAGTTTCTCTTGAAAAGCAGGGTGTTCTGTCCATGCTGAGCACATCCCCTCCAGTTCCCCAGGGCCCCCAGCCCTGTGGGATGTGGTATCAGCTGAAACAGGTGGTGGGGGTATGCGGTGACAAGTGACACCACAGCTGAGGGTGGTAAGACCAGGCCCTCATGGTGGCAAAGCCAGGCCCCATGGATGCTGTGTGAGTCCGCATTGCTATAAAGGAACACCTGAGACTGGATAATTTATATACATATAAAACAGGCTTATTTGACTCACAGTTCTGTAGACTGTACAGGAAGTATGGCACCCATATCTGCTTCTGATGAGGCCTCAGGAAGCTTACAATCATAGTGGAAGGCAAAGGGGGAGCAGGTGCATCACATGACAAGAGAAGGAGCAAGACAGCGAGAAGGAGGTGCCAGGCTCCTTTAAACAACCAGCTCTCACATGAACTCACAGAGCAAGAACTCACTCATCACTGTGGTGAGGGCACCAAGCCACTCATGAGGGATCCATGCCCATGACCTAATACCTCCCCCCAGGCCCACCTCCAACATTGGGAGTCATATTTCAACATGACATTTGGAGGGGACAGACATCCAGACCACATCATATGCTGGCCTCTGCAGCCTCCTCCCAGGCAGGGCTGCCGGGTACTCAGCCTTCATAGGCCTGGCTCTGTGAATTGCCACAGGGCCCAGGTGAGGAGGATGGACAACTTGCCTCGTGGCATGTGGGCAGCTCCCTCAGGACTGGCAACACCAGCCACCCTCCTCGGCCCTGTGCTCCTCCACTGGTACTGCACCTGGCCGCAGGGGCTGTAGGAGTCACAGGGGTATGGGAGCCATGGACTGAGGGGGACTTTGGCTCAAGAACTGGCTCCTGAGGACAGAGGCAGTGTTCTGTCCCTTCTGGTCAGATCCATCTGCCTGGCGTATGCTTGAGTTTTGCTTTCATAAAAATATCCACATGTCCTGGCAGTTCTCAATAGTTCTGACTATTTAAGAAAGATAAGTACACACCTTCTTCAAAGTTCAGACATGAAGGTGCTGTGTGGCGAGACACAAAGGCCCATGAGTCCAGGCTGGCAAAAGTCATGATGCCAAGAAAGATCTGGGAAGTCCAGGAGGTGTTGGAGAGTTTTGATGCGTGAAGTGGGGCTCGGGTAGGCCTTCTGAGGGTGCGAGAAATCTACCCCAGGGAGAACAGATGCCAGCCTGGATTGAATTGGCTGCTGGCCTCTCCTCGGCTCAGCCCAGAATGGGAGAGGAGGCTATGGACTGGCATGAAGAAGGATCTTTGTCACATGTGCTCAGCATTGGATGGCAGTGCCAGGCTGGGCCGGCCCCTGTGGCACCACCAAAACCCCTCCCTATGGGCTTCACTGGGGCTGGGGAAAGGAATGCGCACCTATGGAGTCCTGTGTACATATGGAGGCCCACTCAAGCCCTGCAAGTGTGTGGAGCCCCGCTTGCATGTTTGGAGCCCTGGCAGCCCCCACCTGATGTGCCTGCCTCGGGCAGCATGGAGCACTTCCTGGAGGAAGTGGGTCTCAGCCAGCCTTTTCTAGATGGGCGTGGGGAGGCACTGGATGGCTATTTAGGCATGAGGGTGCCATCAGCACAGACCTGTAAGCTCAAGTAAGGTGCAGCCATGAGGGTGCTGGGAGAAGGAGGCCTAGCGGCCCGGCCAGCCCCTGGGGCACCCTCTCCAGAGCCTACACCCACCAGGTCCTCTGAACTGGCAGTGGCAGAACCACGACCTAAGGAAAAAAGTCCTTTCTCTGAGCTCTGTTCCTCTTTCCATTGCTCCAGCTCATAGCATCTTCCCTTTTTAAATATCCAGTTTGGTCGCCTTCCTTGGGGACAGCCACAGAAGGGCCCCAGCACTATTGGCGGCATCTTGCCCCCACCTCCACTACCTCGCCTCCAGCGCCACCTCCTCTGACTCCAGCTAGCCGCCTGCATGCCAAGTCCCCCTCCAGTGCTTCCCAACAACGCTTCTCGGGCCCTTCAATTTGTCTGCAGTCCATCTCTACCTTCGAGCTCCTCCAAGGTGGGGAACAGGGAACAATCTGCCTGCCACGAGTCCCCAGCCACCAGCAGCGGGCTTGGCCAGGGTCCACACTCTGTAACTGCCCTTTAGGTGGGGTCTGAGCCCCCGGCTGCCTGTGACATGTCTGCCCAGGTGGGCTGTGTCTCCACTGCAGCACCCACTGCTCTCCATTGAGGGACTGGCCTGGTCCGGTCCTCCTGAGTTTCCTGAGTGAGACCACTGCTGTGTGAGGCCCATTCCCTGATGTAGTCTGCCTGCACCCCTCATCCCTCTGCCTCTTTGAGGCCTTCTCCTGGTCAACTGTGTGCTTTCAGTGGTGCCAGCCAGAGCGTGCAGCAGAGAGGCCAACTGCTGCCTCTAGCCCCTGAACCCTTGCAGGGGTGTTCTTTGAAACTCAGTCCAGAAAATGTGAAATGGAGAAGGGCTGTCTGTCTTGCTTTCCTGACTAGAGGTGGAGGGTCCCCAAGCTGCAGGTCATCTGTTGGTTCTTCAGGGCCTCTCCAGTCCACCTGACACCCACTCTTGATTTCTGGGTCAGGAGCTTGAGGAACTGCCTGGACTGTCCCTGTGCCTCATGCGGCGCTGGGACCCAGGAGCCACAAGAGGTAGTCAACTGGGGCTGCCACCTGAAGGGCGGTCTGTGGGGCAGGACTTCCAGGCAAGGGAGCCAGCATGCCCTGGGCCGAGGCAGCCTGCGGTATCCCCATGGCCGGAGCCATGGGGATGGAGGCTGGAGAGAGGCAGGCAGGCAGAGGCACTGTGGCAAGGCATCTTAACCCAGCTAAGGAGAGGGTGCTGACGCCTGGAGCAGCAAGGGTACTGACACTCACCCGAGGACCTCACAGCCCTGCAGAGGAGGAAGACAAGTCAGGCCGCCCGCCACTCTGGTAGGCATTTTGGTTGGGGATAGACGGGCATAACAGGACACAGGAGGTCATCTGATTCCATGTTCCCCCCGACAGCGTGGTCCTGCCTGGCACCGTCTCAGCCATCTCAGACACAGATTTTCTGTTCAGCCTTGGTTGCCAGATGAGGACTCCACCCAGAGGGCCCACACAGCCTTCTAAGTCACACAGTGATTGGTGGTAAAGCCAGGCCTAGAGCCCAGGTTTCTAGCTATCCCCCTGGAAGAGGCCCACCTTGGGCACTTGGGAACAGCCCCTGACCATCCTTGAGCCCACACTGCTAGGTGGGGCTGGCAGCCTGGCTGCAGGAAGCCTGGTTTATAAACAAGTCCAGTTACAGGAAGATCGGGAGGGTTTTTGGTTTTCACTGGACACGGTTCACTGGACACCCACCCCAACAGGGAGCATGGCATGCTTGACCTTGGGAAAGGGAGACCTTGGCTTAACCCCGAGAGCCTCGTTTGCCAGCAGAGTGACAACGGTGTGGACTGAGGCTGCTCCCACGGAACGGGCAGGGCAGGCCCCAGATGTGAACTAACTAGCTTGAGAGAGCACCTAGCCGGTCAAGCCTAGCCCACATGGATCCAGTCCCACCTTCTTTCCATGTTGGTAGCAGAAACTGGGAGTCTGGTTGCAGGGGTGGCTGTGTTGGTGGCACCCGTAAGATGCTATGGATTTGGATTTGGGTCCTGGAGGCAGGGAGGCCCGTGTCATGGGTATACTACCGCCACACAACCTATTTTAAAATAGAAGGCGCTGGCCCTAAATTTTTCTCATATCATCACATTTATCTGCGTCTTGTGAAAGTGCTTTGACTCATGAACGGTCCCATAGTTGGGACTATTCCTCCTGGATATAATTTACGTTGTTGTGACAATTCAAAGTCATGATTAACACAAAAGTGGGACTTGGGGTCACTCAGTGGAGTGATCTGTGCAGTCACTTCTCCCCGTTCATCCTCTCACCTGTCCGCTCAGCTAACGTGTACTCTCTAGAGGAGGTGGCGTTTGCCGGGGAGAGCTGGCTGTGAGATGGGCATGGGCCCAGGAATAAGCACAGCCAGGCTCAGGAGGGGTACGTGTGGGGAAGGGACCTTTTTGCCTCTTTGCCACTGTATTTTGGGAGGTAGAGGGGGTTAGAGCTTTGACCACCACCGAAGGGGGTGAAACAGATGTGAATCACCTTTGCCAAATGAAAAAACCTAACCCAGAATGTTAGTTGCTTTGAGCTTCTGTGTCAGAAAGAGGGAGGCCCTTGCTTGCTGTTCTCTACAGACGGTCATGCTGGAGTGGGTCCTGCAGGCCTGGGCTGGAAGCTACGCAGGACACAGTGGCCACAATCTACCTCTACTCCCTACTCCGTGCTGTGGTCTGCACCCAGGGCCCGAGGCAGCCAGAGGGCCCCTGCTCTCAGGAGCCAGACCCAGCCCCTCTGCAGATCTAGCAGGGGCCCCCACTTTCTACACCACTCAGGCACCCACATAAACACACCTGCATAACCCATGATCACCCCAGCTCCATCTCCTGCTCTCCCCACACGCTGGCCCCAGCGCTGGCCCTTGGGGCCTTTACTTGGTGCCCTCGGGCTGGGTGTTATTCCCTCCCGGTGTCCTCATCCCTAACAAGTCCCTGTTCAGATGTCATCCCACCCTGGACCCTTTGCTGATCACTGTCTAAAGGAGCAAAACACCCTCTTGACACTCCCCTCTCCCAAGCAGCTGGCACCACCTGTCGTACGACACATGGATGTGTTGGCATCGCCTGTCTCCCGCCAGAACACCCACACTGGGCCTGCATGATTCCCTCACCTCTGCAGCCCTGCCTCCAGCGCATGCCTGCACAGAGTAGGCGCTTGCTAGCATTCTTGATTAAATGAATGCACAGACTCCCTGGCCTGGGTCAGCCACGGCATTCTCCAAACCACAGTTCCTTGCCCTCTAAAGCAGTGACTGGTGCTGTGCTCATTACTTCCAAAAGGCAAGAAATGAAATGGTCTCCCACCCCGAGCTATGGAGAGTTCTTCAGGACACCAGCCTCCCATCTGTCTCCCCACAGACAGAAGAACCCCACACCTCCTGGGTTGGGGTGGCCTCCCAGATAACCCCCAAAGGTGTTTCCAACCTTGAGGTACTAGGCCCTGGCTGGTGACCAAGTGAGGAAGCCCATCTGAGAAAGGCAGGGAGGACATGGCCACAACTGTCATGGTGGTGCCCTCCAGGTCTGCTCAGGGTGTGGGGGAGCCCAGGCATGGCAGGAGTGAGTGATAGAGCAAGCGCTTTGAAGCCAACCAGTGCTCCCAGTTCCCTGCCCCTCACCGATGGGCTCTTCTCTCTTGGCACATTTGTAAAGTTTGGTTCTTGACACCCGTTCCTATCAGGTGCTCTCTCATTCCTTTGCAATTTATCTACATGTGTGTGGGGGTCTTACATCCCCTGGACTGTGGACTCCACCAGCACGGCAGCCCCACCTGGTCCACTCAGGCGGTCCTTAGATCCTGGGACAGCGCCTGGTGCCCAGCAGGTGCTCGGAGGGCAATAATGGGCGGACAGACAAGCAACGAATGCAGGAGTGAGGTTCTGCTTGTGCCGTGCCAGAGGGAGGCGCCCGGCACCATGGACACCCTGTGGAGGCCATGGGAAGGAGTCGGCAAGCGCTTCCAGAAGGGCGAGTCCCTGAGTGTGCCCCAGCCGTGGCTTCCCTGGGTCCTGTCTTTGTGCGTGGTGATCCTTTGCTCCTCCTCACCCAGTTTGCAAGGGTGAGGTGGCCAGCTGAGGGCAGAGCTGTGTGCTCTGGGGTAGGGATCTGCAGCTCCTAACAGCCTTCTGGCAGCCCTCATGCCCAGTGTCAGCCTCTGTTGGCTCTGAGCCAGGGCATGTGGGACCCAGAGTGGGAGTTAAGAAGAGACCCGCACCAGCCCCCAGTGAGGGCAGCAGACATTGCAGATGCAGGTTCTGGAGCCGGCCGCCTAGGTTCAAAGCCCAGCCCCCCATGCCCTGGCTGTGGGAACTGATGCAAGTCATTCATGCCGTGTCATTTGGTTGCTCCTCAACAGGGAACAGGGTTCCACATGTGGGCTCTGCCCACCAGGCACGCAGTCTTGCACAGATGGGGCCTGCCCAGGGAGGCAGGGTCATTGTCCCCTCGTCACAGGCGAGGGGACCCAGGGTGCCTCAGCTTACCCATGACAGAACCTGCCATCCACCTGTATTCTGGACAGGGTCTGCCTCCATGGGCTGAGGCACGTGGCATCTCGCTCAGGGCCCAGCTGCCATGGGCACTCAGTGCCATTATTGCTGCCCTGACCCAGAGCATCCCTGGCCCCACGCAGATCCAGGCAGGTGACAGAAGGCTGCCCCTCACGCCAAGCTCCCTTCCCAGCATGCTGCCCAGGCCACTGTGCCCATCAGCTCCCACTTCACCTCTGAGCCCACCTGTGCCCACCTGAGAGAGTGTGTGAGGGAAGATAGAGGCCGGGCCTAGCACACAGGCTGCTCGGGTGCTGCCTTAGGCTCACTGTCTGCCAGTTCTATGTACCCTCGGGCTGGTGTGGGGCACCATGAGCCAGGAAGGGGGTGGTGGGTCCAGCCCCCTCCCCAGATCTCCTCCGGTGCTTGCTGTCTCCTGTGGCCCTGGTTTCCCTTGGCCTTTCAGGGTCTTCAGAGGACAGTGGCTTCCTCTGAGCCTAGCCCTGCTATCAGAGGCCCACATGTGGCAGCTGGGTGTCCATGGGAAGGAGCAGGAGGCAGCAGCTTTTCCCAGCGCCCAGGACACCTGGCCTTTAAGGCTTCCACATACTTTATTTAAAAAACAAAGAAGAGGCTTTTTTTCCAGGGCCCTCAGTGGGGCCCTCCCTATCTCAGGCCCTCTCTGAGGGCTTCCCTGCTCCCCATTATAACAGCAGGACCCATTTCACAGACAAGGAGACTGAAGTTCAGTGCACCACCCGCCAGGCACCTGCAGAGCCAAGCACCTTCCCAGGGTACTGGCCTGGCTGCTGCAGGGCCAGACCTGGGAAAGAGGCCTGACAGCTGTCCTTTTGGTACACACGCTGGTATGTCTCAGATGGGAGTCCTGGCATTCACACTGCTGCAGAAACACGAACACCAGCTCTGTTTCACTGGTGTTGGCCCTGTCCCCAAGACCCATTCTCACCAGCCCTTGGAGCCTAGGCTTCTGAGGGTAGAGGGACACCTGGCTGGAGGTGCTCCAAGCTGAGGCCTATGCACTCCAAGACCTGGGGGAACCATCTCCCAGGTGTAAAACAGCCCCCACCCAGCCACAATGCAGGATCTGAGCCCATGGCCACTAAGAGATGTAACCTGCCCAGGGCAGAGGCACAGACTGTGTTTTGTAAGGAAGGACACACGGTACCACTAGACAAGGCCCTTCAGCCCCTCAGCAGCAGGGCCGGACAGTACTGGGCCAGGGGGCTACTGCAGAGAGCCCGAGGCCATGGCCGGTGAGCCAAGAGGCCGTTGCGGTGGGAGGTACTGAGAGCTGTGAGGTAGGTACAGGGCCAGGGACCAGGATGTGGCCACTTGTGGGCACCTGCTTTGTACCTGGCCCTGTGCTGGGCGTTAGGGACCCATTTGGTCACATAGGCCTGAGAGCTGAGGTGGACACATGGCCAGCGGGTGACGTGTGCAGCAGGAGTGCAGCCAGCATCAGAAAGCATGTGGGCATTTCAGTGGGTGGCGGCAGGGGGGAAGTCAGCCCATGGGCATACCTGCCTCCCCTAGGCCTTGCAGCCACAGGCTACCTCTGGGATCTGCCTCCGAGGGACAGTGTGTGGGCACATGGCCATCAGCACAGACACAGGGTGCCAGGCCCCAGCCCCTGTACCCATGCTCACCCTGGGCCTCAGCCCCTGCAGGTCAGGGAAGGATAGACTGTTGGAGTCTGCAGCTTTCAAATCAGGAGTATGGATGGGGACCAGAGATGCTGCGCCACTCCCTGCCCTTCCCCTGTCAGCGAGAGGACAGCCAGGGCCGCCACCTGCCCACAGCCTCTCGTTCTGCTCTGGGAACAGGGCTGATATAGTAATCAGGGTGCTACATATGGGCTCTGGAAAATGACTGCTCCCTGGGCCTTTGTTCGCCTTCATTATTCTAGATGGGTTTTTTCCCCCACCAAGTCATAAAAATGACATTTTTAATATGTGGATTTTTTTAAAGAAAGGCAATATGAAGAAGACTTTTATTGTCAATAAGCTCTACCTTTTAAACCAGTTATCTTAGTTTCTGCTCTAGGTATTTTAATTGAAGATTAACTGCTGTTAAAGAGTATACACATTTAGGGAGTGAGTGTTTGGAGTATTAAAATTCAGCTCCCTTGGTGGGGATGGAGCTCCGTGGGAGGCCACCAGGAACCGTGCTCCCGCAATGGCCAGCCTTGGGGGGTTGTCTGAGGAGGAGGGCCGCCTGCAGGAGGGGCCCATCCTTGCCTCTGGCCACACAGCCTTTTCTTTCATTGGAAGGGGCAGGCCGGTGTGAGTCCTAGCCCCACAGGGGAGCAGAGGACAGCCTGAGAGCATATGGCTGTGTGGCCAGAAGGGCATCCTGGCCCGGCCTCTGCACCCTTGGTTGAAGCAGGCCCTTCCCCTTGGCCAGCCATTGGGTTTTGGGCACAAAGGAAGGAGAGAAGGAAAGGCCCACTAACCGAGCACACTGTGTGCCAGGGCTTCTGCATGCAGCGTTAGTCTCCACGGCCCTGAGCAGGGGGAGTGTCCTCCCTGTGCTGCTGGCAGTGTAGGGCCTTATGTCCCTAGAGCATCTATGTCCCCAGGCAGGCCTTGTTCCCCTCATTAGACACGTCCTCAGCATCCTCACAGCATCAGGAGGTCAGGCGCCTGTTATCCCTGCGTCACAAGCAGACAGGAGGTTTCAGCATGTGTGAGGCCTCCAGGCCAGAAGGTGGAACGGGAGCCATGGGAGTGGGTCAGCTCCCAGGGCCTCAGCAGGCTCAGCAGGGCAGCTATCGGTGGCCCACTCCTGCCTGACCCACTGCTCCATTGAGGCCGTACTGCCTCACTCAGACCTGCCCAGGGCAATGTCACCTTTTCCACCACAGTCTTCCTGACCCCAGCTTCCTTCCTCCTCCTCTGAATGCCCGGGTGCGACTGTCTGTCTCCGGCTCCCTCCCTTTCTTCCCAGGGCTTTTCACTGCTGTCACGGGTGGCTTGCATCCAAGTCTCCCTCTGCCTCAAGATGCCTGTGAGAGAACAAAAAGAGGAGAAAACTAGCTCTGCATTTGACCAGAGGTACCTGTTCTTCATCAGGCCCAGCTTCCTCCCAGCAGAGTGGGACTCCTGCCGGGCCTCCGTCACAGGGGATCGTGGTCATGCAATGAGGTGGTGTCTGTTCAGCACATGGCCCAGCACACCCAGGCCAGTCAGCAGCCAGGAACGGGGCCCAGTGGAGGGCTCAGCCTCAGGTGTAGCTTAGTTAGCCCCAAGTTGACGGAAACACAATGGTATGGTACCCTCAGCCACAGCCATGATCAGAATGGCAGTGGCCTCTCTTTACCAAGTGCTTCCTGGAGAGAGCCAGGCCATGTGTCTTATTCCCACCATCCCTCACCCCAACTGAGGAAGAAACCAAAGCTCAGAGCGGGCCAGTCAAGCTGCTGTGTCACCAAACCTGGTGTCCAAACCCCAGCCATGAGCATAGAGCTCAGGCTCCGACAGCACCACTGTCATCCCTGCCTGCCCTTCAGGTGTCGAGGTCTGCCTTCAGGAAGGGCCCTAGGCATGGTCACTGTCCTCTGCAGTGACCTGAGATGGCCTGGACAGCCACCATTCCAACCAAACAAAACCTGCTGAAGGAATGGCCCTGCCCTCTAGGGGGCCCCTCATTCTAGAGGCACATGTGTATCTATGTGTGGGTTGTGTGTGTGTACGTCATGGACCAAGCCTGGCTTACCAACAGTACAAGCAGAGGGTGGCAGCTGGCGGTGCTAGTAGAGAAGAGAGACAGCCCCTTCCTCTAGCTCCAGCCACCTAGAGAGGAACCTGGGCTTCTCCAACTACTGACGAGGACATGTGATCACTTCTCTGCCACTGACTGTGTGACCTTGGGCACATCAATTTGTGTCCCTGGGCCTCCATTTCTACCTCTGAATGATGGAGCGGATAATGTACCCTCCTCACATGAGTTGAGGCACAGAAAGCACTTGTCTGATCCTTGCTACCCCAAGCCTTGTGCCAGGCACTGGGACATGCTGTCAAATGGGATCCAGTCTCTGCCCTCCCAAAGCCCCCATCCGTGCAGGAGTTGGGCACACAACTGCTGAGGGTTGGGACTGGTTCCTGAGGGTGGATGGCCTACTGGGCATAGGGCTGTGGTGGGTTTGAGCTCAGGCCCACCATGTTCTTGCTGTGTTACCTTGGGCAAGTTCCTGAGTGCTCTGTGCCTCAGTTTCCTGGTGTGTGTGAATAGCATGATTGTGAACTGAAGTTTGCTGTTGTCTGTGGAGCATGTGGAGTGGTGCCTAGCCTATAAAGGTGCAGCGAACATGAGCTGTGATTGCTACTGGGGTTCTTTCTGTGATGAGAACTGGCTAGTGCCCATTTTGGGGCATTTTGGGCAAGACCTCCCTCACACAAGATGGTCTTTTCTGTCAGGCCCCCCTCTCGGCCATCTGGGCTGCTTTCAGTGCCAGTCTCCACAGTGGTAAGGCCCCGCAGCCCCCAGTCCTGGTTGCCAGTGGTCCCCTGACTGGTACCCACAACACAGAGGCATCCTGGGCCTCCGCCCTGCAAGTGTCTGGAGACAAGGCCCCACCTGGCCCAGCCCCACTGTCCTGGGCCTGGGAGATGCCGGGTGGGAAGAAACATCAGTCTGGTTGGGGGAGTCCCCAGGTGATCCCACACCCTTGTCTCTTGCCATCCTCCCTCCTTCCACAGGAGATGGCTGCAGCCCCCTGCCGCCTCCCACCCATGGCACTGCCACCCAGGCTGCTGTATTCCCTGCAGCCAGACTCCCAAGCCTGTGGCATGGTGGACAGCTTTGTGAAGCTGGGGCCTGGATGGGAATCGCTGCTCCCTGGCTTACCAGCTGTGTGACCCCAGGCAGCCATTGCGCTTGCTGTAAAGTGACTTATAGGATGTCCTGAGGCTGGAATAAAATGATGTCTGTGCAGCCCCTGACTGGGTGGGAGGCATTTGGAGGAGGCTGCTAGAAAGGCAGTCGCTGTGAGGGTGGCCATGGTAGCAGCAGAGGGTCCTCTGGCCAAGCCACATCCCAGCTGCTGACCTGCGGAGCCCAGTTTGCCCAGGGCTGCAGTCCAGTGTCCTTCCCATCCAGACACTTGTCAAACCTCAGCCCCACCCAGGGGCAGCCAAAAGGGTCCTCAGAAGCATAGCTGCCTAGACTCACCTTCTGGAAACTCTGCCACTGAAGCAGCTCAGCTCTGACCCAACTGGCCCCAACTCATCAAATGCATGTCTTATTCTCTCTGGACGGAGGAGTTGGGCATCCACCCAACTGCCCTGGCCCATGGATGGGGGACATGAGCCCCAGGGGAAGGGGCCAGGCCCAGGCCTCCCCACTGATTCCTCTTCCCAGTTCTGGGCGGGCAGGCTCGCTGCCTGTGGGGATGACAGGAAAGTCTGTGCGGTCCACTTCTCCCACCTCTGCCACCGGCCTAGCTGGCAGGTGGTCGGCAGACCTGCTCACCCCCCAGCCTCTGTGCACTGACAGGACCCTGTGGAGGCTGCCAGGCTGGAGGAGGGTGATGAGCAGCCCTGGAGGTGGGTGGGGGAGCTCTGACCCCACTAGCAGTTGAAGTGGAGTGCACACGGGCTGAGGTCACCAATACTGCCCTTTCCTGGCATTGCTGGGCTGCTGCAGGCCCTGACTATCTCTGGGGGCATTGGATCTGTACTCAGGGTAGAGTGTGGGGGGCCTTGGCCCTAGGGGAAGGCTGGGCAGGCATCAGAGAAGGCCAAGCCAAGATGCTACAGAGCCTTGTAGCCAGGGAGCCGAAGGAGCCAAGGGAGACAGAAGCAGGCAAGGTACACAAATGTCATGGGTTCCCCAGGCTGAGGGAGCGCCAGTCTCGAGGCTGGAGCAGTGCTGAGATGGGAGAGGAGTGTGTGGTAAGGACGTGCAGGGCCGTAGGGGCAGCTTGTGAGTGACTCCTTAGAGGAATTGAGGCCCTGCCTGAGTGGTTGTGAGGGGCTGAAGAGGTCTTCAGTGAACAGCTGAACTGAGAGGAATGTTGGGTTTTTGTCCTAGAAGAATCTCTGGCAACAGCACTAAGGACAGGCCGGTGGGAGAGGGTCCTGGCTATTCATGTGCAGGAGCCCCATGCCCGTGCCCTGGGGCAGGGACCTGCTCCTGCTGGGCCTGCAGGGACACCTAGAGCAGGAGCCTCCAAGGAGCCTGTGGCAAACCACCCTCTGAGCTGTCCCAAGAGACTGGGCAGGCGCCGCACTCACAGCTGTGTGAGCCCCAGCCTGAGCTTCTGGCCTGCACAGCAAGGAGGGTAACCCTTGGGGCAGGGCTGGCTGCTCTATGAACGCACCTCACAGAGGCCTCACGGCCACTCCACAGGGTGGGGGATCCCATTCTAGAAGGGTAGGCTGGGACTCCACTGATGAGGGACGGGGGCCATCCCTGCAGCAGCCCCTCCAGGAGGCAGCTGGTTCAGCCAGTCCCAGAGGGACTGAGAATTTAGGACAACAAACTTTCCTCCGCAGAGGCTGCCCTCCCTGTGTAATTGAGATTCAGGGCCAAATCATTTTCTGCCTATTTCAGAATGGATTTGTTTTTTGCCTTAAAAAAAAAAAAGCTTCCTTCTGCATAATACACGGGTGTTCCCTCCCCACGCACCCCAATCTCCACAGCTTTGACTGCATTATAATTTCAATTTACATGGTGTGGGAAAGATTTCTGCAAAGGGCCCTTTTTTGTTTTTGAAGAATTCATCATTGCTGCTAAGAAGCTTAAAAAAAATTAAAGGAGGAATTAGGCAACATTAAGACATCAAAATGGGGGTGCGGGGCGCTGGTTGCCTCCGCTTCCGCCCAATCAAAGGGGCGCATGAGCCCGTCGAGTGTGAGCTTGAGAGCCTCAGAAAGAGCGAGGCTCCAGCGAAGGGCCCGCTCTGCCGCCCGCCTCCCCCTAATTCCTTTTGTTGCAGGGACAGCGGAGTACAGGTCTGATAAAAACTTAATCACCTTATCTTTTTAAAGCAAATTGCATCTTTGTTTACATACGGGATCCATAGCAGGGAGGGAAGGAGAGAAAACCAAGGAGCTGGCCCGCCCCAGCCAGCAACGTTAAAGGCTTTAGCTCCCCAGGAAAACAGAAGAGCCCAGCCTGACAAAGAGGTGGCTGGAGAATTCCAGTCACTGTCACTGCTCGCAGAGGAGACTGATGTCAGGGCTGTCCCCCTCAGGGAGTGCTCACACTGGCTCTCTCTGCCCACCTGGCTCTCCCCAGCCCTGCCAGGCCTGTCCTCCTGGGCCTGTCTGTCCCCAGCCGGGTCTGTGTTAGAGCTAAGCCCTCATCCCCTCTGCCTATCCTCCGGGCCCAGGCTGCCCTGCCCTGCCAGCAGGCAGAGGGGTGTGCATTCAGACTCAGCTGCACCACAACTGCCAGGAAGCCAGGGAAAGTCATCGCACCTTCATGAGCCTGGCTGGCCGCCGATATGTGGGGGTGTTGATGTCAACCATAGCTCCATGCGTTTCAGACATGATCGCCAGGTCCCATGCTAGGGCCACTTCTGCCCTTGCCAGGTTCCCCCTTCTTTCTGTCTCCCCACCCCGGCCTTGGGGGCAGCTCCTTGGCCAGGCCTGCCTCCAGCCCTGCCCTGACTTAGAGGTCTCATCAGAGCACTGTGCCACCCACACACCTCCATGACCACCTGTGGCCTGTGCAGGGCAGCTTCCTACCTTGGGGTGGAGGGAACTTGACATTGGAGCCCACCAGCACCCTCTTGAGGGGCAGGGCTCTGCACCAGCTGCCCCGTGGCCCCCACTGAGGGGGGTGGCCTTGCTAGGCAGCCCCTCCTGTTCCTAGGGCCCAGTATCTAGTCCAGACCCGAGCCTGGCTGAATCCAAGGCCCTCTGTGGCTGTCCAGCCTGGCCATCCCATATATCAGCCCCACCTGCCATTTAGGCTCCCAGCTGTCAGTTATCACCAGGATGCTGACCCCAAAGAAAGCCTCTGCCCCTGACTCTGGCTCTCTTCCAACTCTCTCCAAAGCTGCTTGTTTACAGCAGTGGGTAGTGCTGAAGTGACTGGAGCGGCCCCAACCCCACAGGGCCACAAAGGGGACCAGTGACCCCAAGCTGCTTGCAAGGGTTCCGTTCCCACTGGGGCATGCAAGCCACCCACCAGCGTGGAGACCCCTCTTCCAGTCTGGCCCCCAACATGAAAGCGACGCCAGCAATTGGAGGCAATTTGCCGGCCTTTGATGGCCATGTCAGGGCGGCACCGTGGCCAGGGCTTGGGAAACAGTTGTGCTTCCCGCATTCTTCCCTGATTACCCCAGCCCGAGCCAGGACCCAGCAGCCTGCAGCCCATTGTGCCTTTGTGTGGAGCTGGCGCTTGGTGAGAAAGGGCCAGCCTGGCCCTGGGAGAGTGTCCCCACGGGAAGCCATGAGGAGCAGTGTTGCCCCCAGGGTCATGGCCGCCTGCCCCCACTGCATCCTGGGGTTTGGGTTCGTCACGGGGTGGAGCAGGGCCATAGGCTCCGAGAATCCTGAGGTTTGGGAAAAAGGAGGCCCTATTGAATTACAGACATACGTGTAGCACACACACACCCTGGCCCGCCCTGCCAGGTAGAGAGCCACCCTCCAGCACATGGGAGAGGGGGCCAGGCCAGCCTGGCACCTGAGCCTGGATTTCTTTCTCCCTTGGGTCACTTGAGCACAGACAGGTGTTTTCTGGTCCTGGAGGCAGGGGTCCTGCCCTGCTGGGACATTTTTCTTCCTTCCGCTGTCCTGCACCCCTGCTGTGAGTGCTTGTGAGGATGAATCCATACTCATTCCCTTTGTTTTCGTCAAACCTCCCTGAGCCCCGTGTGCTAGACCCTGCACGCAATCCTGGAGAGGTGCCCCCCTCCCAGGCCACTGGGGGAGGCAGGCACATAAGGCAATGACAGCCACAGTGGTGCTGGGCCAGGCGTCCAGGAGGATCTCACTCAGCCGGGCAGCTGAGGGGTGCTTTCTGAAGGGGCAGCAGCAGACTGTGAGTGTGGCAGGCAGAGGGAACCGCAAGTTCCAAGGCCCTGCTTGGCTTCTCATAGCTGAAGCGTGGTACATGATGGGGTCAGAGAGGGAGGAGGGATGAGGTTGAGAGAGAAGCCAGAAAGAGAATGACACTTCTGTTGGTGGAGCCAGGTCTAGATGTCTGACCCGGGCCCTAGAGCAATCCTTGGGACAGCCAGGCGGGATGAGGGAGGAGGCAGCGAGGCAGAGCTGGAGGACGGTGGACTCCTGCGCCCATACCTCCCAGTCATTGCTCTTGATGCAAGCAGCAGAGCAGCAGCGTGGGGACCTTGAACTTCCAGCAGCCATGGAGGAGTCATGAGCATCACCACCCCTACCGTACCTCTTGTCCCTGTCCTTGGGCAGAGCCCAGAGCATAGCAGAGACGACACCGTGGGCCTAGAGATATCAGCGAGCTTCCTGGCCCTCTCTCCCCTCCCTGGCCCTTGTGTGCCATGGATTGAGCAGGTTCCAGCCAGATTGCACCGGTAGACACCGTGCCTTCTCTGGGCTCCCAGCTGGATGCCGGAGGCCACAGTGAGGGGGGCCTGTAATAGACGTCCCCCTGTGAGTAACCCAGGGTCACAGTAGAAGCCTTGGGAAATACATAAAAGAAGAAAGAAGGAACAGTGCTTGCAACCCACTCCCGACCCCTGACAGCCAAATGGACAGTCTTCCGGTCTCTTTTCCCTTCATCCCAGGGCTGCAGCAGAACTCTTCCAAAAATTTTGATTGCTGCATTTTTTTTTGAATCAACATTATAACAGAAGTCTTTCTTTGTGTAACTTTAAACTCTTCTCAGGTATCACTTTTAGTCCCACAGAACATTTTGCTGCAGCTAATAGATGCTGGATGGGTCTGGACTGGCCTCCCTTGGTCTTAGAGGCCCTTTGTAGTTCTCAAAAACGTGCCGCTCCCTTAGTGGGTAAGCACACAGGCTTGGGAATCAGATAGCCTGGTGTTCCCGCTCTGCCTGTAAATAGCCGTGTGACCTTGGGCAAGGTACTAACTCTTCTGTGCCTGTTTCCTCAACACGGTGTTACAAGGATTAAGTACCTCCATGCTGTGGTGACATCTTTGTGTCGACATCTTCTGCCATATCTCAGACCACTTGTTTGGATTGAATTCCTAGAAGTGCCTTTCTTAGTTCACACTGTGACCATCTGGGGACCTTGTCCCTCCCAGGTTGTCACCAGCCAGTGCTTAAACAGCTGCCCTTCAGGTTCTTGGAAAACCAGAGCAGTTTGCCCCTCAACCCCAGCAGGGTCTCCTCCAACACTTATTCGGAGAGTGTTCTCTGAGTATCCGCCACTCACCAGCAGTCACTGCCAGTGTTAGGGTTACAACAGTGAATAGACAAAACTCCCTGTCAGGGTGGAGCTTGTCACTTCAGCAGAGGCAGACAACAAACACCCAAACAAGGACATTATAGAGGATGTTAGAAGGTGATAAAAGCTATAGGAAAAATAGTGGGGTGAGAGGGGGTCAGGGGAGCATGAGGGGGTTGTGGTTTTAAACAAGGTGGTCACAAAGGCCTCACCAAGAGGTGACAGTTGTACAGTGACTCGAAGAAAGTGAACTTGCAGCTGCCGGAGCTCCCAAGTCTCCAGGCGGAGGGATTGGCAAAGACAGGGCCCTGAGGCAGAGACGGGCCAGGGGTGCCTCCCAGGTGAGTCTCCAGGCGGAGTGATTGCAATGACAGCGGCCCTGAGGCAGAGACAGGCCAGGTGTGCAGGAGGGCAGCGAGGAGGCTGAGACAGGGGCAGGGCTGTGAGCCAGGGGCAAGCAGAGACCAGAGGTCCAGAGCAGCCCCCCGTGCAGGGAGGAAGATGGGGGCAGGGCTGCACCTCCCTGACAGGGTAGGTCCTAGCAGAGCCGGTGGCAAAGCAGGCCCTGTCCTGCCTGCCTTGGAGACACCAGGGCCTGCAGGAGGTAGACACCAGGCAGATGGGCAGTCGGCACTCAGCACGTGGCCTTGTCACCACGTTCCCACACACTCTGACCCCAAGTCAGTGCACAGGGCGGGGAGCCTGGCACACAGGGCACTGTGTGGACATGGTGAGCTGTGGTCACCCTGGAGCCAGGCCCTCGTACTGCACCACGCATGGCACATGCCTTCATCTGCCCTCAGTGCCTCTCGCATACCCACCCCCAGGAATTGTCACTCAAATTCCCTTTGCCTGTGGATCCGTGCCAGCAATATTTATGACTGGTTCCTGTCATCTGGTCTTGGGTCCAGCATTCCTCCTCCTCCTCCTCCTCCCTTGGAACACGCTGAAGCAGCCCTGTTCCCACACAGTGACCATGGTGCTGTTTCCTTGGCCACCCTTCTGCTGTCTGGAGATCTAGCTGCCTTGTTCATTGGCTGTGCTTTCTTAGATGAGTGAACTGCATGGGAGCCGGGCCCTGGTCTGCATGTTCACCACCATTTGTCTCCCTGTCCTGGCGTGTTCCCTGAATATTTTTAAGTGAAAAGACACAGAGGCAGATTGGGAGAAGCACAGGGCGGGACCCACAGAGTCTGGCTGGGTGGGCAGCAGCTCTCACCATGTGACACCCTGGGGTGCTCTTCACTTCCCTCCGTTTGCCACATGGCTAAGAATAAAAAAAATAAAAATTAAAATTAAAAAAGGCCACTGGGAAAACAAAGCAGCTCCTGGTGACATTTGCCACAAATCCACACAGCTGCATGTCCAGGTCTCCCTTTGGTCAGGCTTTCCAGATGTGGCTTCCCGGCCAGTCCATAATAGAGCAGAGGTAAACGAGCTTGACCATCTCAGAAGAGCAATTAAACGGCCACATCTTCACCAGTGCCAGATAGACTTTCCGGCTCTGCCTGCTCCAGGCAGTGCGAGGTAGGCATTGTGTGTAACGAGAGCCATCGCGGGCGAGATGGACTGCCGATTGGGCCACGCCTGTCTCCCCAGCCCAGCACCGACGCCGGGGAGCCCCACGCCTCCTCAGTCTCCAGACCTCCTGGCACCAGAGGGAGACAGGCTGCCGATGCCATTTGTTGGGGTCGGCTGCCAGCTACCTGCTCTGTTTGCAGAAGGAAGGCCAGGCTCTGATTTAGGGATTCAGATACCTACAGGCCTGGTGCTCACTTGAGGGGGCTGGCCAGGGTCCTCCCCATGCCCACACCCTGTGCCCCATCCCAAGCTGGGGCAGACCACCTAGATACGGAACCTGCAGAGCAGACACCACTCAGGCTCCACGTAAGGTGTGCCGCTCACAGGGGCACTTCCTTAATACAGGTGCCCACGGCCACAGTATCACATGTCCCTCAGGCAGGCGTGCAATGGCCAGCCTGGCTCCTGGAGCCCCGTTCATATCAGCTGCATGTCTCCAGTCTTCCCAGGGGACTCAGGCTTTAGATGGCCAGTAATCTCACTTCCGCCTGCCAGAGGGAGACCTGACCCTTTGTGCAGTGGGGCAGGCTGTCCCTGGCTGACTCTACAGATGGCCTCTTTATCCAGCACCCTTGTCATCTTTTTTTTTTTAGACTGAGTCTCACTCTGTTGCCCAGGCTGGAGTGCAGTGGCGCGATCTCGGCTCACTGCAAGCTCCACCTCCCTGGTTCATGCCATTTTACTACCTCAGCCTCCTGAGTAACTGAGACTACAGGTGCCTGCCACCACGCCCAGCTAATTTTTTGCATTTTTAATGGAGACAGGGTTTCACCATGTTGGTCAGGATGGTCTCGATCTCCTGACCTCATGATCTGCCCACCTCGGCCTCCCAAAGTGCTGGGATTACAGGTATGAGCCCTTGTCACCTTTTTAAACATCTAGAGCTGTAGGGCCAGTACACGACACTCTCACAGCCTTGAGAACCATTGTCAGAAGCCCACTGAAAGGTGGATCCACCACCCATCGCTCCGAGTGGAGAGCAGAAGCTGGCTTTGCCATTGGGTAAGGGCTGGAGCTCAAATCCTGGCTCTTCTGAGCTCACTGTGGGGCTTCCAGTAAGTCACTGCCCTCTTAGATCTTCATTTTCTTATCCATATAAAGAAGTGGGTGGCCAACATCTTCAGGAAACTGAGCCGGAAATAACCCGCACAGCCCCACCAGCCAGCTCTCCCAGTCTGAGATGACAGGCCAGGGCCTTCTGGACTGAAGCTTGATGCATGAGCCTCGTGGCTGCCTTGTCTTCTCAGGAAGGAAGCCAGTACTGGGCAGGACTGGGAAAAGAGAGGAAAAGTTCTTCAGGTGCCAGCAGGTACAGTGGCACAGGTGCCCATGGCACGTAGGAAGCTGAGCCCTCTGCCCAGCTTCCTCCCAGCTCTGGACCTCTAGGCCCCCAGCCTATACAAGCCCTTTGTGCACATGGGGAGGGGATCCTGGTGGGACACCTCCTTGGCAGGCAGAGTATGGGCTGCCTTCACCCCCACCTGCCCTCAGTGCCTTCATACCCAGCTGCCCCTAGTAGCAGTCTCAGGAGCCACCACCCACTGGGGCTCCCTGTCCCATGCCATTCTCACAGTGCCCCATGAGCTTGCTCCCACCCGAACCCCCCAGTGGGGCCATGAGGCTCACAGAGTGAGTGCTCACACTGGGGTGCTCTGCCAGTGGCGAAACTGCTCCAAGCCCTGGGCCACCCACTCCCGCAGATGCCAAGGAGCATGCTGAGTGGCCTCACCCTGGCCAGTGACCCACGTGGAGGCTGCACCATGCTGCCACCAGGAGATTCCTCATGAATACAAGCCCCACAGCACAGAAAGACAGATGCTGATGATCTCACTTATACGTGGTATCTCGAAACCCAAACTCATAGAAGCAGAGGGTAGAAGGGTGGTTGCGGGGGACCTGGGGGTGGAGGCTGGGGCAGGAATGGAGAGATCTTGGTCAAAGGGTTCACAGTTTCAGTTAGACCAGAGAAGTCAATTCAGGAAATCCACTGTGCAGAATGGTGACTGTAATTAATAACAATGTATAATATTCAATGAAATTTCTAAGAGAATAGATTTTAAATGTGCTCATCACCAAAATAAGTATGTGAGGTGATAGATATGTTAATTAGTTTGATTTAATCATTCCAAAATGTATGCATATATTAAAACATCATGTTAGACTGGGCAACATGGCAAAACCCCATCTCCACAAAAAAATGCAAAAACTCAGCTAGGCGTGGTGGCACGAGCCTGTGGTCCCAGCTACTCAGGAGGCTGAGGTGGGAGGCAGAGGTTGCAGTGAGCCAGGATCACACTACTGCACTCCAGCCTAGGCAACAGAGTGAGACCCTGTCACACACACACACACACAATATATATATATATAAAACACTAAATATAGACAGTTTGTCATTTGTCAATTTAAAAATAAAAAGACAAGCCCCAGAGAAAGGGCAGTTGCAGCAGCATGTTTAAGGATGAGTGGGACTTCCATTGCCTAGGATGGGAAGGGTGTTCCAGGCAGAGGGAACAGCATGTGAGAGGCTTGCATGTGCGATGAGGAGCCCAGGAATGGACCATGATCAGCAGGGCTGCAGAGACGGCGCACAAAGGCAGAGCGTGGCGAAGATGGAGGAGTTGGAGTGAACGCAAGTCGGGGCATCAGCGGGAAACAGATTTCCACTCAGACGTTCAGCTGGAGGGAGGTCTTTAGGGAGGCATGGGCTCGTTAAAACAGCTCATAGAGGTGGCTGGAAAGCGGTGGGGGCTGCACCAACCCAAGCCTGGGGGCGGGGCGTCTACCCCTGGCAGAGGATCCTGGGATGAGCCACTGACTCTGTGAGCCCCATGGCCTCACTGGGGTGTCCTGATGGGAGCAAGTTCTCAGGGCTGTGGCAAACTGAGCCAAGGGGGCACTGTGAGAATGGCATGGGGCAGGGAGCCCCAGTGGGTGGTGGCTCCTGCGACTGCTACTGGGGCAGCTGGATATGCAGCCTGCATATCCCACTGAGGGCAGGTGGGAGTGAAGGCAGCCAGAGATACACACCCTGACTGCCTTCTCTTCCCACACTCTGGCCTGCTGGGGCTCCCACTGCTAAACCTGGTCATGCTGTCTGCAAGGGTCAGCCTCTCAGGCACACAAGAGGGTGGAGAATAATGTGTCTCCAGGGGCAATCAGGGAGCACCCCACCCAGGGAGCCTCAGATGCCTAGTTTCCAGATGTGGACTTGGCATGAGTACACTGGAAGCAATGGACCACTCGGCACAGGGCAGCAGTCCCTCCAGGGCCTGAGCACAGGGGCAGTGAGCCGAGGCCCCAAGAGGCACAGTGCCCTGCTGTACACCTATCAGATGGGCACTGGAGGGACCAAAATGTCAGAATGGACCACAGGCCTCAGGGCTGCTTGGCTGCGGAGGGAGGCAAAAGAGGGGTGAGTCTAGGCGGCAGGTGCTTAGGGTATGGCAGAGTGACAGCCTGTCTTCTGTGCCTTGCAGGTGGCCTCAGCCCTGAGTCCAAGAAGATCCTGACACCTGCCCTCAAGAAGCGGGCCCGGGCCGGCCGCGGGGAGGCTACCAGGCAGGAGGAGAACGCTGAGCGAAGCGAGCCCTCACAGCACGTGGCACTCAGCCTGACTTTCAAGCGTTATGTCTTCGACACCCACAAGCGCATGGTCCAGTCTCCCTGAGTGTCCAGTGACCTCCCCCAGGGCCTCCTTGCCCAGCCCAGTCCAGGCTGCTGTGCCAAATCCCAACCAGTCATGCCTCAACCTCTCCCAGTCTCTCCCTGCAGTCCTGCAGCAGCAGCCCCCACCCCCAGGATTGGTGCTCAGCCCTGGTGAGGAGCTGAGGGGGATGTATTGCCGGGGCCAGGAGGGTCTGTCCTCCAGCCCCTGCACACTCCCACCCAGGACAGCCACCAGCCCAACTAGGAAAGGGCCTTGGGCAGAGGGCTGGTAGCCAGTGTCTTCCACTGCCCCATTTGTTGGCCACCTGCAGGCCCGTCTCACCCCTCCCCCAGGTGGGCAGACCCTTGACGGCTACAAATAAATGTCCCATGGCCCCAGCCCACTCTACTGGTGTCTCTCTCTTTGACTTCACTAGGGCCCCCGCCCTCCCCAACTGTGTTCCAAGGGGAATCTCAGAGGAATCCCAAGAGTTCCTGCCCAGGTAGGGGCCAGGGGAGGGGCCCAAACTCAGAGTCTGTAGGCTATGGGAGCCTGCAGTGTCTGCGCTTCTCAACCCCACTGGGTGGCTCCTGGGGTGCTCTGGGCCTTGAGGGAGAATGGGGATTCTCTGGGCAGCTGGGTCCAGGGAGGGCACCCACAGGGGAGTTGGGGAATAGCAGGATGCCTGGCCAGGGCATCGGGCAGAGCAGGTGGAGGCTTGCTCTTCCACCCTAACACCAGGAGTCCCTTAGCCCCTGCCCTCAAGTTTGAGAACCACACACTTCCCAGAAAGTGGAAGGTAGCATGGTGAGGATGCCCTGTGCAGCGCCATCTGCCATCCCCTGCACCCACAGACCACCCTTCCCTGTAGCCCTGGGCTGTGGGATACTCAGGAAAGGGTGAGATGGTGGAGTCAACTGACTGAGGGGAAATCAAAGCTTTTAGAGACATTTGTAGGATGAACAGATGTTCAAACGTTCCTTTATTTGGTCTCCAGACAGACGCAGAGGCCTTCCTTTTATCCCAGTAATCGGTGCATTATGCTTTAATTTGCAAATGGCATTAAAAATATTAACGGGGGCAGGTTTCGATCAAATGACTTGGGGCTGTTAAGCCCCAGAGCCGTGTGTGTGTGTGTGTGTGTGTGTGTGTCCCGTGTGCATGTGGTGGCTGGGGAGAAAGTTAATTAAATACATCAGCAGCAGAGCAAAGCCCCCGTGCTGCAAGGATGCCAGCGATGGCGAATGGCCCGGCCACCCTTGGTCAACCTTGGCCCAGACCCAGGCAGCAGGGCTAGAGCAGCAGTCAAGGGCAACAGCTGAGAGCCATGGGGAAGTGGGGTTCCCAGTTCAGTCCCCTGAGGGGACTGGCCCTGGAGGAAAGTGAGACAGAGTGTGGCCCCAGTGAGCATGGCCTCCACTGCTGCAGGCTGCGGGTGCCAGGACGGCTTGTCTGCATCGTGAATCAGGACAGCCCTCTGCCTAGGAGCCAGCTCCCCCTCAACTGCCGCTACCTGAGCAGATGCCTCCTGGGACTGCAGTGGCCCCTCTCCCTGGGGCCTCACCCCACTGTGTGCTGGGCCCCGCGCCTCCTTACCCTACCCGGACCTGCAGACTGTTTCACCAGAAAGGCAGTACCACTTCGCTGAAGCCACTCCACCCAGGAAACTGGCAGCGGCCTTGAGCCCACACCAGGCTCCCTGCTAGCCGGCTGGTCCCTCAGGAGAGCAGCCCAAGAAGGGAGCAGATCTCTGGGAGGGCTTCAGTCAGCACCGAGCTGGGCTCACAGCCACCAGCCTGTCAGTCCCCAGGGGCAGGAGAGGCCCCTCTGAGCACCTGCCAGTATTGTCCAGGCTGGTCACCTCCCAGCAGATCTGGGAGCTGCTGGTGAGGGCCAGCACTGGGTCCGAACCCAGCTCTGAGGACTCACCTCTGAGGCGAGGAAACCTCCCTCCTCCTCGGTGTGGGGCTGAACTGGGGGCCAGGCCACACCCTCCCTGACCCATCCCACCCCAGCTCCCTCAGGGTCCCTGCACACTGGGACAGAAAGCTCTGAGCTCGGCCCCAGGTCCTGGCCTGCATGGGCAGAGTGACCTTGGGTGTGTCACTGCCCCTCTCTAATGAGGGGTCATGTGACCCAGTGGCACCCCCACTGTGCCAGGCATGGGGGGCACTTAGTCCATGGGAGCTGGCTCTGGGGCCAGATCAGGTGTGGAGGAAACATGGCTGCCGCCGCCAGGGCACAGATTCGGGCCTCTCCCTGCCTGCGGTGTGAGCTTGGACAAGTTCCCTAACCTCATGCCTCAGTGTCCCCAGTGTATAAAATGAAAGAAGAAAAGCAGCCATGCCAGAGGGCTGCCCTGTGGATAGGAGACTTGTCAGGCACATTGCTGACCCCGCATTACCTGCGGCCCTAGGGTGGGCCCCACACATCTCCCACTGAGAGGCAAAAGGCCCAGAACCCCTCAGGAAGTGACACCATCCCCAAATCAGCCGTTTTTCCAGGAACTCTGTGCAGGCGTCCACCTCCACCCCACCTCTTCCCTCCCCACTGGTCTGAAGACCATCTCCTGAAAGCCCCAGGAAGGAGGGGGCTCAGGTGGAGGAATTGGGGCACAGAAGGGAGGAGGGGCAGCCCAGGGCGACTCCCAGGAGCCTCTGAGCCCCCTGAGTGTGTAATGAGGCGGATCTGCTCTGTGTGGCCTGAAAACGCCCAGCCGACCGCCCCAGGAGAGACCTCTATCAGGCCCGGCATCGGTGGAAACCCGAGCGTCCATTAGTGAGGTCGGGCCAGGGCACGCAGCCTTTGAAGGTGCAGCCTAGCTGGGACGGTGAGCAGGAACCGGAGCCAGCACCTGGTTCTGGCTGAGGCCAAGGCGTGGGCATTCACGTCCCCTTCCCTGGCTTCCCTGCCCCGCAGGGTGCCTTGGGCAACCCCAGGTCCCCGTGTTTTATGAAGGGGAGGGTTCCAGTAGGCCAAACTGACTGCAGCCACTGACACAAGTAAACTCACTGAATCTGCTCGTCTACCCACAGCGGTGGTGTGGCAGCAGCATGCCGGTTTCACAGGGGTGCAGGCAGGTCAGGGCTTGGCTGCCTGCAGCTGCCCCAGATAGAGCTGGAGTTTGAGTCTAGGCTCCAGGTGCTTCCAGAGTCCCTTGCCCACCAGTGCTTCAGGAGTGTCCTTGGAAAAGAGGTGTCCTCTGGGGTCCTCTGTGGGCTGATGGGTGGGGTGGGGCATGGGAGAGCAGTGCCCCAGGCCCCCTCACCTGCCTGCCCACATGGAGTGAGGTCATGGACCGGCATCCTGCCATGGGCTGGGGCAGGAGGGGCAGCGGTGATTGGCAGGCCCCCGACCAGCAGGGCTAATGCACAAGTGAGGAGATAAGGCTTATCTGGAAATGTCCCTGGAATCGAGACTCTGATGGAAACAGGCTTCTGGGTTAATATATTTTTGATAGATAATGTCCCGTAAACGGGAAGCCCTGGGGGCCTGGGGCAGGAGAAGGGGCAGCTTCTGCGCTCCCAGGCCTCCTGCCCTGGCCATGCATGTGCATGTGCGCACACGGGCACCGGTGCACCAGGCATCTCTGAGCCTTTGCTGACGTCCGGGTGTGCGTCTGTGCATATGGATCCACAATGTCTCGGACGTGTCTGCATGTGCTCCGTGTGTGTTTTGGGTGTTGGTGTTTGTCAGTGTGTGTGTCTCTTTGGGTGTGGGAGTGGGGTGAAGGAGGATCGAGTCCAGTATGCACAGGGTGGTGGCATGTGTGTATCCAGTGCCAGTTTGCACCATGGGCAAAGGGCATGCAGGTTGATGGGGCCTCTTCTCCAGGACTGGGTAGAATTCGAGGGAGGCTTATCACTCCATTCTATAGGAAGCATGCCAGGGCCAGACCCCTGTCTGGGGAGCACAGGAGACTGTCGGTCTGAGCTCACTCTGGGGTTGGTCCCAGCCCTGGCCTCCTCTGCCGAGCAGCCTCCATGTGGGGGTTAGCATTTCCAGATTCCCTTCCAGAGACCAAGGCCAGTCCCCTGACAGCCTCCCAGCTCCTAGTTCAGCCTTGTCTGTCCTCTGAGGCTGAGACTGGGGAGGCCTCCTGCCAAGGGGCTGCATGGGCAAGGTCTTGAAGGGAGAGTAGGAGTTTGCCAGGGCAAGGAAGGGTGGCACCCGCCAGAGGGAACAGCAGAGTGTGGGCTGTGGCGAGGGCTCACTGGGCTCACTGGGCGAGGGCTCACATGGGCTCACTGGGGCCCATGTGCCTGCTTGCTGAGGAGGGATGAGGTCATGGCTCCGGACCCCCCAGCCCCTGCTGCACCTCCAGGAGCCTCCACACAAGCAGCCCAGATTAAAAAGAGTAATTAGCATTTGGCTGATAACGGATTTGAGCCATTAATTAGCCTGCTCAGCCGGCACCAGGCTGGGCTGCTGGGAGTTGGGGCAGAGGCAGCAGGGAGTGCTGGGAGTTGGGGCGGAGGCAGCAGGGCGTGCTGGGAGTGGGGCTCGCAAGCTCTACAGGGGCTCCATTCCCCTTGCTGAGCACTGGTGATGGTGAGGGAGGTGTTGGGGGCGCTATGAACAATGTGGCTGGACCTCGGGCAGCCAGGGAGGCCTAGAAGGCTGTCTGTGGGTGTGGGGAGGCCTTGGAGCCCTGAAAGGGCATAGGCAGGGGGGTAGGCAGGGGGGTAGGGCGTGGTGTCCAGTTGGGGTTTCAAGAGACCCCTCTGGCCTCCTGAGGGAACCAATAGCAGGGCCTGGAGATCAGGGCTCCCCCACCCCCAACACAAACAGGGGGCAGAGGCCATGTGGGTTGGAGAGGACCTGGGACCAGGGGTTGGTGATTGGACGTGGCAGCCGAGGGGCGGGGACAGTCCGAGCTGAGGCCTGGGAGGAAGAGGACGTTTGGGAAGTCTCGGGATTGAAAACAGGGAGGTGAAACTTGAGAGGAGAGGTACATTTGGGAAGAGGCCCCAAGCTGAGTGCTTGAATATTTACGAGGCCTTCTGTGTACAGGCCCTGCCACTGTGCTGGGGACAGCAGTTGGGGAAATGGAGACCCCGCCCACATCCCAGCCCATTGCTCCCTGGGGCAGGGCCAGTGCAGGGACCTCAGAGGGCGGTGGGAGGGACAGCCTGGACCCTAGATCACTACCTCCCACCTCACAGTGTGGCCTGCAGCCCCCTCTACAAAGGAGGCTGTCAGGCTGGCCCTGCACCCCTGGCCCACCCAGGCCAGCAAGTTGAAGGTCACATGGCCACACCCCTGGAGCCCTGACTGAGGTGTTGCTCAGTCCCCACGTGCTCCCCCCACATTATCACTGGCCCCCATGAGGGAGACAGTGCAGCAGAGAGAAATGGCCACATCCCACAGCCACAGTGGGCCTCTAGGTCAAGGCCCGGCTGGGAGCCCAGGCTGACCTGGACCTGGGGCACGGTGCCAGGCGCAGCCAGGCCTCACCCCTCAAGGTCACTCCATAGACTCAGCCCCGAGCCTCCAGCATCCCACATAGCCACCACCTGGTAGGCCCCAGTATCCGTCTCCCCTGCAAGGCTTGCACAGCCCAACATCACCTGTGGGAGGAGACCCTGTTAACAGAGCCAGTTCTGTGGAGCCACCTGAAGAGGCACAGAGGCAACGGAGCTGTGGCCAGCACAGTGTGTCCCAGCAGAGGGGCCGCTGAGGGGCCACTGGCCCAAGGCAGAGTCTCCAGTAAGCTGCTTGGCCCTCCAGCTCCGACACGCCTGTGTCTTCACTGCCATCTCCCATCACTTCCCCTGCCTCTCTCTGGTCCTTCATGGACAACCCTGCCACCTGCGAAGGTCTAGTTCACCTCTTTCCTGTCCACGCCCTGAGGCTTCGGGTCCCAGCCCTTGAGTGATGTCTATCAGGGACCCCTGGGCAACCTGCCAAGGTAGAAGCAGTCTGGAGGGTAGGGTCTGTGGGGTGTGGTTACCTGCAAACAGACCCCAGGGGTCTCTTTAGCTTTCCCCTCCCACATACTCACTCCCAAGCTTCCACCCTGGGCCTGCCCCCATGGCAGCCACTCTCTGCTGGGTCCTCCCTGCTCCCAGCTCTTCAACTCCTTCTATGGGGACCTGAGGACCCAGGGACCCAAAGGACCTTGGACTGGGGGTAGAGAAAGGCAGATGGGGGGTAGAGCCAGGCTCCTCAGAGCCCCAGGGAGAGGCCCTGGAAATTTCCCAGACTCTGGAGCTGGGGCTCAGACCAGGCTACAGAGGCCAAGTTCCTGACACTTCCCTATCCTGTCCCAGTCAATTACCAAGTAAGATTCTTCCAAGCCAGTTACCCACACCAGTCCCCAGACTGTCATCGGCACCACCACCATCACTAACTTCACCATCACTCCGTCATTTAATGTCACTTCTAACATCAATGCCATCATGACCTCATAGCGTAACTAACCTCACCACCATCATCATCAGCATCACCAGCTACCTGCTCAGATTGGTTTGGGGAAGACCTGTCTGGAGGCCAACAGGGAAGAGCATGATCCAGTTGGCCAGGAGGGAGATGCCACGCCCAGGCTCAGGCAAGAGGGAATGGGGTGTGAGTGGGGCCATGGCTGAAGTCAGTAAAGAGGAGGAGAAGGAGGCAGATTTGAAGATGATCCCAGAGTTACATCAGCTGGTCTTGGCACTGACTGGGCAAGCGAGGGGAGGCCAGACTTAGGGGATCTAGGGTCCCTGGCCAGCCTTTGCCCAGAGTTGCTGGGCACAAGAGATGGGAACCCTGCAGAGGAGGGGGTGGGCAAGACGCCTTGGCAAGCTTCGCTGCAGAATTCCTGAGTCCAAAACTCGGATACCCTTGGGGAATTTGGCTTAGAAAGCCTCTTCCTGGACAGCTGTGTCTTGGGTCTGGGTGGACACAGAGATAGGTCATTGGCACACAGGTACAGCAAGGATATGGGATCCTGAGGCCACAGGGAGGGATAGAGCTAGAGAAGAGATGGGCCCAGGGAGCACTCTATGGTGCCGGGGCACAAGGGGACACACAGGACCGGGGAAGGTGGGCATTGCTTGAGATGCCCATGGGCCATGGGTGCCAGGCCCAGGGAAGAGGGCGGTGGGGTGGAGCCTCAGACAGGCTTCCTACAGAAGTGGGCAGGGCACTTCTGGGTGGCTGGTGGCCGTGGGTGGGCACCAGGCGGGACTGTTGTGCGATGGGTGTGGCGTGAGATGAAGCAACCTGCTTCCTAATCAGATGCAGAGCAGACGATAGGGTGGAAGATAGCCAACAGTCAGCAGCGCCTCACTGCCCCAGTGCTCACCGTGGGGGGATCCACCCCTGCACTGGCCAGGCCTCCCCAGGTCTCCCCAGGTCTCCCTGCCACCTTGCCCCGCTCTGTCTCCAAGCCTTTGCTGGTAATGCTGCCCTCCCCGCTAGGGTCCACGCTCCACTCAAGCCCGCATCTCCCTTGACCTCAGGGCTCTCGCACAGATGTCTCCCGATGGGCAGAGTGGGAGAAAGAGAAGCAGGTTCTGGTCCCTGTGCTGCCCGAAGGACAGTGCTGCTCCAAGGAAGGTCTCCTGGCCAGCCTCTTATGGATGGGTGGGAAGGAGAGGAGTGGCTTTGGGACCTCTGCTTCCTGGAGTTCCTCACAGAGGGGAAACTGAGGCAGGGGAGGGGTTGGTCCTCTGCCCAGCCCCCCAGCACCTTTGTGGGGAAGTGGCTGTTGCCAGCTGATGCCTGTGGGAAGGACCAGCTCAAGCCTGCCGGGTCCCGGCACAGAGCAGGCCTTGGGGACCGGGGTCTGGGTGCCTGTGTGGACACATTGACCGGGCTGGGACCCACCCCTGCCTCCCACCATGGACAGCTGGGTGGGCTGCCGATAAGGAGAGACGGTTGCAGAGTCACCAGGCCCCAATGATAAGACAGACAAGCATCTCCCGGTGGCCGGAAGGTAGGGGAGGGGCCCATCGGGGGAGCACCCACATCTTGGGTGGGAACACAGAGGCTGCTGGTTCTGGGCAGGCCCACCCTGCCCCTGGGGGCACAACAGCCCTCCCCAAGACATCTGGGCAGCTGCCGACACAGTGCAGCAGGGCCCTGGCCTGGCCCACCCTGCAGGACCTGCCCACAGCAGCCCTGCCCAGCTCCAATCCCACCTCAGCCCCGCCCAGCTCCACATGCAGGCTCCTCAGGGTTCCCTCGCACACCAGGCCCTGTCCCCCTCCACCTCTGCGCAGCCGTGCCCCTGCCTGGAGCACCCCCACGCCATGCCCATCTCCCGCCCCTTCTTCCAGGCACAATAGCTTTTCCCTGAAAGAATGACTGCCGGCGAGGAGAGAGGGTTCTGGGAAGTTGGGGCTGTGACAGAATGGGAGTGGGATGGCAGGTGACACACAGGACAAGTGGGCGTGTCCCTGTGGAAGGGGCCCAGCATGTCATGGGGTTCTTTTGCTAGAGACATTGGGGCTCTCTCTTCTTACTAGGGTTGCAGAGCTGGAGAGCATGAACTTGAAGCCACTGCAGCCATCTTGTCCCCACGAAGGGAATGAGGTTCACAGCACAAAGGGGTGATGGCCATGCTGAGAAAGGCCAATGAAGAAATGAAGAGATGGGTTCCTGCAGGTCCCATCTGAACCCTGGATCCAGCTATGCCTGGAGCCCACCCCCGTGTCATGGAGGCCACACATTCCCTTGGTTGCAGAAGCCTGGTGCCGCGGGTTCCTGCTTTGTGACTCAGAGAGTAATCCCGGTGGGTGCGGTCAGCCGTGCCTCGCACTGACCCAGCAGCGTTCCTGACCAGCGGCAGGTCTTGTTGCTTCACCTTCAAAGCCTGTCCCAAATCAGTCAGCCCCCACCCCACAGCCTCCAGCCCAGCCAGACCCAGTCACCTCCCTCTTGGACCATCACAATTGCCTCACCCTGGTCTTCTGCTCTGCCGGGGCTGTAGCCAGAGAATCCTGTTGAAACGTGTCAGGGCCCCTCTTCTCTGTTGTAAACCCTCTCGCCCGCACCTTCCCCAGGGCAATTGCCAGAGTCCTCACCATGACCCCCAGGCCCTGCACGACCTCCCTGACCTCCTCTCCCATCTCCCCGCTCTGACCCGGTCTCCAGCCTCGGGAGAGGGAGCCCCTGCTCCTGGATGCCCCAGGCACTCGCTCCCGCCTCAGGGCCTCTGCATTGAGCAGCTCCATGGCCCCCAGCCCCTCAGTAAAAATCCACATTCCCACCCTTCTCTGTTTCATCCTTCTTTCTAGCTGGGCTGTCCCACTCTCAGCATTCGCCCATTGACCTCATTCACCGTCAGTATTCCCATGGGAAGGGGGCTCTAGAGACAGGGGTTTCTGTCCTTTTGCTCACTGCTGTCCCAGTGCCAGGCAGAGCACCCAGCACATGCCTGGCACTCCACAAGCAGGAGCACTCAGGGGCCAGTGGGGATTAAGTGAGTTGGTCCATGCAGGGTCCCCATGAATGGAGCTGATCTCATTATTGCTGTCACTGTTTCTGGCCACACTGTCACGGTGACCTTCATCAACAGCGACAGGGCAAGTGCACTCTGGTTCACACATGCTGAGGTGCCAGGCTGCACCCCAGCTCCTGTGCCCGGTGCTCCCTGCTGACCTAACAGAGACAGCACCCCCATCTCAGCCCCCAGCCAGGCCCCAGGGGCCTTCCCAACCTTCCCCAGTCTTGCCAGCCCACCGTATGGCCCCAGGGGCCTTCCCATCTGATTGGGTCACTTCTCTGCTCCCCAAAGGGTGAAATCCAAGCCCTCAGCTCGGCATTCCGGGACTCTAGGATGTGGCCGGAACCTCCCAACCCCACCATGTGCCCACCACTGGGGTCCCCAGACCAGACTGAGCCTGCACCTCCCTCTGCCTACGCTGTGACCTCATCCAGTCCTGCTCCCTCAGCACCCCATCCTCGTCTGTCTGCACCCTCTCATAACCCAGCTCGTGGCCCCTCGGGAAGTGCAGTTTTCACCTCCTGCTCCAAATCTACAGCCCAGACACAGTGTCTGTGCCAAGGCTCAAATCTGCCTTTCCAGCCTGGCTGTTTCCCCGGGACTCCACGCACCCACCTGTGCCTCCTCTGTGCTCCCAACAGCAGGTGGCTCTGCCTGACTCCTTTTCTGCCCCCACCACCCCATGCCCACACCAGCAAGACCCTTCTTCCAACACATCCCAATCTGATCTTCCCCCATTCTGCTGCACCACCCCAGGCCAGGCCACTCCCTGGGAATACACCCTAGCATCCCCCCAGTGCCCCACAGACTGTCCGCACACAGCTACGGAGAGCCTGTCAGTGATGGCTATTCCCTGCCCCGACTCTACCCACCACCCCCCAACTTTGCCCGGCATCCCTGACTGTGCTCAGCACCCCTGATACTGCCCAGTACCCCTGTGGCCAGCCCTCTCCCTGACTCTGCACCCCAGAGTAGCTATGCCTATGCACCTCTGACTAGCACTGCTACCAGGATTTGGAATGAGGCACGTACAGGGACTGAGTTGGGGTTGGTCACCCCTCAACTTATCAGTTGCTATTCCTCACCCTGTCTCTAGATCTCTGCCTCTCCCTCTGCTCTCTGGGCCCCTCTGTGCCATCCCCTGAAGACCAGGGGACATCACATGTCCCTCCCGACTCCATCCCAGTCAGTAATGCTCTTCATCCCCATACAAATTAAAGCAACTAGGAAGTGTCATTTTGCATTGGTCAAACTGGTAAAAATTTTTAAAGATTGATAATATCAAGTGTTGGAGAAGAGCGAGGGAAGTGGGAATTTGATGCTCTTAGGAGTGGACATCACACAACATTCTGGAGAGCCAGCTGCCACGTCTATTAAATTAAAAACGCACAGGCCCCATGGGCACAAGCACTCACTCACATGTGTGCACAGAGGAAAAAGACATGTTCATCAGTAGGGTATGGACAGCGAAACAGTGCTGTGTGGCCATAGAGTGAAATACTCAACAAGAGGTAAAGGAATGAAGTCTGAGTGTCCTATGGATAAATCCTGAAAACAGGTGAAAAAAGTTGCAAAGGGATACATGCAGAATGATGCTGTTTACACTGACAGCCAAAACTCCAAAGTGATACTGTGTGCTCTGTGAATGCAGGCATGGATATTTAACCACATGGAGAAAGGCATGCAAGGATGTGCTTCAAACTGACCACCAGGAGCTGCCAGCAAGGGGGGGTTAGGAAGGGCAGTGGTGGGCAAAGGGCACTCCAGCCTTATGTTTTCATTCTGTTCAGAGACTGTATCTGTGCATTATTCACAAACTAGAGGTGAGTGAGGGAAAGGTTCTGTGCAGTCCAGAGGTGTGCAGGAATAAGAGCCACACTGGCACCTGCTTGCTCACAGCCACCCAGCCCTTGTTTCTGGAGACCAGGTCTCTAGTCAGTTAATGAAAGACTAGCCCTGTGTGGTGAGGCCCCGATCTCTGTGGCTGCCCTCGATCCCACCCTCAAAAGCCGTAGCTCTGGGGCCAGAGACACAAGGAAGCCTGGGGTTCAGACACCCCCATGGGGTTTGTCACGCCTAAGAGTTCATTCCTGAGCCCTGTGCTGGCTGTGGGGGGAGCAGGGACAGCCAAGACCCAGAGACAGTGAGAGAAAGGAAGAGAAACAGATACACAGAGAAAGGCCAGGAGAGCCAGAGACAGTGAGAGGGGCAGAGACATGGAGATGGGAAGAAAGAGTGAAAGGGACAGACACAAAGAGAGACAGAGAGAAAAAGAAGTACAGGGGGAGAAACAAAGAGAAAACAGACACAGACAGTCAGAGAGGCCCCGGGCAGAGCAGGAGTGGGAGGCTGTCCCACAGGCGCGTGGCTCCGCCTGCTTGGATTGGTCAGAAATGACTGCAATTAAAGCCCATAATTGATTCCCTTGGATGACGAGGATCATTTCAATGCAGAGAATTAAGGTTTTCTTCCAAGATGGAAATAAAGATTAATTTGCAATTTCCTTCCTCACTGCACATGTGAGAATGGTCCCTGCTGGGAAGAAAGCTCAACCCTGGCAGGTGGGCTGGGGGTGGGGGGCCTCAGGACCTGAGGACACAGCCTCCCAGGAGAGGGCACGGCCCGGGACCACCTGCCTCCTTGGCTGGCACAGAGGTGTGGGTGCCCTGCTCAGACATGGGCCTCCAAGCCCAGGGTCCCTGCAGTTGGATGGGACTGCGAGAGACCGGGCCCATCAGGCCTCCACCACCTTTGACGAGCCCTCCATGTCCTTCTTTCCTCGCGGGCCTCATCAGCTCCTTTTCCTAGGAAGGACTCCCTAGTTCCCGAAGCAGTCTGATATGCAGAGCCCCAGTGGAAGATGACAGGACAGTACCGGAGGGGAGAAGTGGGGACCCCAATACTTCCCTTCCCTCCCTCCAGGGCCTCCTGCTCCTGCCGCCCTGGCTGGCCTCCCTGAGCTGGGAAGTACACACTGGAGTCTAGCAGGGTGCTCTTCTCCAGCCCAGGCCCTGCTGTGCCCCCTCCTCTGGGGGTGCCTCAGGCTCGGAAACATATGCAGGTTCTGGAATCAGCGGCCCTGGCACCTGCCCAGGACCTGCCATCCGGACCCACCACCTCTCAGGACAAGCAAGCTCTCAGGCCTCACAGAGGTCTGCCCAGCTTGGGAGCATCAGAGGGCCGGCCAGGGCCAGGCGGGACCATGAGCCCATCCTCTCCTGGGCCCCAGGAGCTAGCATGGCGGCTTTGTCCTGTGGCATTTGTAGCCGCCCACCTTGTCCCTGGGGCCTTGTCCCCGGCAAAGTGTGCCAAAGGCCCCTCGCCAGCCACCCCTCCAGGCCCACACTCTGCTGAGGCCCTGACGGGGCAGGGTTACCAGTCTGGGCTCAGAGGCCTGGAGCCTGCACAACCTTTGAGCAAGCTGAACCTGTCCACAGCAGCAGAGGCTCTGCCTCTCCAGCTGGGGTGACCCTGCACTCGCCCTGGGGTCCCAGTGTGAACAGGGGGGTCAGGAGGAAGCGGCACCTCCCGCCTGCGGTCTCCTCAGATCTTGCCTGTGCAACCTCAGAGTGGGGCCTTCAGGGGTCCCAAGAACAGGGATTTGGGCTCTGGGCTGTGCACAGTCTCTGAGACCCATCTCTGGGCCTGTCCCTGCACCTGTGGCCTTCCCAGGTCAGCTGCCGGCGCCACAGCCCCACAGTTATGAACGCCTGGAGCTGCCCATTCAGCCTCTTGTGCTGACTTTTCCCGAGGGTGACCTCTGGACGACCTCCTGGTGCACACAGGGAGGAGGAAGAGCAGGTTTATGAGCTGGCGGGGCGCATTCCTCAGGGCAGCCTGGTGGCCTGGGCCTATCTCACCATTGACACAGGACTGAGGGGCCCCCCAAGCCTCTGCCCACCTCTGACCTGGCTGACCTGTGGGCACCAGGAGGCCAGGACCAGGGGACCACATTGGGGTCTCAGCCCGGGTTACCCTGGAGCTGGGCTGGGCCCAGTGGCTGCCGTGTATCTCCAGTGCAGCCTCCGCTTACTCCTCCAGGGACAGGGAGCTCCCTCTACACTACCCCCGCCGACGGATAACTCCATTTCAGATGGCGCAAGAATTCTCTCATACAGATGGTTTGTGTAAAAAACCAGGAGTTCTGGGGCATTCATGAAGACCAAGTTGCCCAGCACGGTGCCGGGCGCTCAGCCAGAGCCATCTCTGAACCCTCTGGGGGTCCCAGTTCAGCCTGCAGACCTACAGAACTGCCTGTCCCTACGGCCCTGGGGCAACTGCAGAGCCTGGGCCAGTGCTCCGAGGCTGGCGTCTCAGCCCCAGCCCTGGCTCCCTAGAACTCTAGCAGAGCCAACAGGGCAGGACTGTCATCTCCGGAAAGCCGGGTGCAGGCCTTGGGTAGCCTGGCATGGGGTGGGTCCTGCATACATTCAGGAGTGAACGGAGCCTCGGTTTCTCTGAAGAGCCCCACTGCTCTGTCAGGGGGATCATGGCTCTGCAGGGTCAGAGGGATGGAGGACAGCGCTTCTGTCCAGAAAGGCTCGAGGACAACTCGAAATGCCGGTCCTGGCCTGGGGGATGGTCTCCCAGATGGGCCCTTGTACGGGGGGTTGGGGTCCCAAGAGGAAGGCAGGGAAGTGTGCAGGACCACGCCTCAGACACAGGGGCCAGACCTTGAGAACCTCGTTCTCACGCCTCCGGCCCTGAGGCCCCCTGGCTGCTCTCAGCGGCTGGCCCTGGCCCATTCGTTTATTAATCCCTTTGACCCATAATTGAACCAAAGTTTCCTGAACCCTTGCTTGGGCCAGATCCAGGCCAGGGCCCAGAGGAAGCTTGAAACATCCTGTCCCCTGACAAGGGGGTGCCCGGGAGGGTGGAAGAGTTGCCACTCCGACCAGAGGCCCAGATGTCCCTGCCCACCCCAGGGAGAGCCATCCCAGGCTGGCCCCGGACAGTTACCAGAGCTTTCCTTCAGGACCCCCTTCTGTGCCCGCCTGACCTGCTGGGGGCACTGGGTAATGAGGAGGTCATGCTGCCCCCACCTGCAGGCTATCAGTCCCCAGAGGTCATGTGACCAAAAGGACTGTTCCCAGGCCCACACCAACCATGGCAGCTTTGCTTTTAGCAGCCCAAACAGATCTGGGATCCAGTGAGACCTGCAGCAAGGGTCTCACCCTGTCTGTGCCTCAGCAAAATGAAATTAATATTAGGACCTCCTTCTCTGGGTAGCGGTCAGAGGGAAACCAGCGCACAGCAGGTGCTCATTAAATGTCCAGAAGAGGCAAACCTATAGATGCAGTCACTTGGGAAAACAGCTTGGATGTTTCTTTAAAAGTTTACTACAGAATTACTGCCAAAAAGTGGAAGCAACCCTGTTTATCAACTGATGGATGGATATGCAAAATATCTATCTACCCAAGCAATGGAATAGTATTTGGCAACAATCTAATAAAAATTTAAAAGGAATGAAGGCCAGGTGCAGTGGCTCACGTCTGAAATCCTAGCACTATGGGAGGCAGAGGTGAAAGGATCGCCTAAGGCCAGAAGCTAGAGGCCCCAATGAGCTATGATTGCACCACTGCACTCCAGCCTGGGTGACACAGCAAGACCCTGTCTCAATAAATAAACAATAAATAATAAATAAATAATAAGAGGAATGAAGTACTGCTGTGCACTGCAGCATGGATGGACCATGAAGGCACTGTGCTAAGTGAAAGAAACCAATCGTGAAAGGCCACATAGTATGTGAGTCCATTTATGTGAAATGTCCAGAAGAGGCAAACCTATAGATGCACAAAGTAGATTTGCCAGGGCCTGGGGGAGCAGGAAGTGGGGAGTGACTGCCAGTGGAGGCAGTTTCTTTTCAGGAGACAGAGTGTTCTAAACTTAGATTGTAGTGATGGTTGTACAACTCTGTAAACATACAGAAGTTTGGAATTGTACACTTTAAGTGGGGGAGCTTTATAGCCCTAAGTTATAGCTCAATAAAGTTGTTTTTAAAAATTGGTCAATGCTCCATAGCCATTCTCTCTGCCCTGCAGCCAATGCCTGGGGGCAACCCTTGCAGCAGGTGGTTCTGCACCAGAGCCTTGGGGGGTAGGAAACAGAGGCCCTTTGCCTAGGGGGTGTTGGGGAGAGTGTGATCTGGAGCCCCAGGAGACACAGAAATGACATCCAGAAACATGTACGCACATGCACGCACACACACACGCACACAATATGCATGCCCTTGCACACAGGCACACTTCCTGGGGGATGAAATGCAGCCTTTCCCAAAGTCACCTGGCCCCAAGAGTCACCTCTGGCAGGCTGCAGGACGCACCCACCAGCCTCCTGGCTTCTGCTGCTGGCTGCTCCCTACGCCAGCAGGCTGGGTGCCTCCCCAAGCCTCAGTCTGCTCTTCTCAACGGGCAGAAAGTAACTTGCTTCCCAGGGCTGCAGAGGAGGCCAGTGGGGTTCTATGGTGGAATTCACTTTATTGTTGTTTTAAAATTATTGTATTACTTATCTGGCTTGGGGTTGTTTTGAGGTTTTGTTTTGTTTTAGGCAGTCTCACTCGGTCACCCAGGTTAGAGTGCAGTGGTGTGATCATGGCTCACTTCAGTCTCGAACTCCTGGGCTCTCATGATCCTCCTGCCTCAGCCTCCTGAGTAACTAAGACTACACAGGCATGCACCACCATAGTAGCTATTTTTTTTCTTTGTTAGTAGAGACATGGTCTCACTATGTTCCCCAGGCTGCTTGTGAACTCCTGTCCTCAAGTGATCTTCCTGCCTTGGCTGGGAGATCTCAAAGTGCTGGGATTACACGCATGAGCCACGGCACCCAGCCATTTATCATTTTTATTAAGGAAATAGTTCAAACATATGAAAAGTGCATGGGGTATAATACAGTGAACCCTATGTGTCCATACCCACCACAACAAACTACTGACGCACACAACAAAGTGAATGGAAGTAAAAACTCCAGGCCCGTGTCTCCCACCTCACCCCGATCTCCTCCCCCACTCCTCTCACCTTCTGTGGGCCACTTTTGGAGCTCGTTCAGTCTAAGGTGGAGACTGTGGCAGAAGTGGCCCTTCTCAGGGAGGCAGTGGCAGGGTGGTCAGGGCCTCTTATCAAGCAGGTAGGACTGGTCAACTCCATGATTCTGAGAGTCTGCGACTCTGTGACTGGTTTTTAAATTTGTTGTTTGTCACATACAGTAAAAATCGCTCCTTTAAACATGTAGCTCTGCGCGTTTTGAAAAACACATTCAGTTGTGTAACCCCTACCTGAGTCAAAAGAGAGAACAGGTGCACCCCCACACTTCATGCCCCTGTATAAGCACCCCTCGCACGCCCAGCCCCAGCATTCACTCATCTCTTTTCCATCACTGTTGTTTTACACTTTCTAGAATGTCACATGAGTGGGATCACACTGTGTGTGGCCTTTCCAGCAAGGCTTCCTTGCCTTGGGATTCATGCTTGTGGCTGCACCTCCCAGCAGCTCCTCAGGTCACTGTGCAGGGCCCCGAGGTGTGGCTGTGGGCGGGTAGACAGATTCACCTGCGGAAGGATACTCGGGCTGCTTCCAGTTTGGGTGACTGTGACTAAAGCTGCTCCCAACACTCTTTGTGGGGTTTTGCGTGAGCATTGGTGCTTCTCTCCTGTAAGGAAACACCTCACCGTGGAAGGTCTGTGTTGTGTGGCGTGTGTTTTACTTCCAGGCAGTTTCCCACCCCAGGGCCCACCCCAGCTGCTGTCTGCATTCCCGCCTGACTGGGCATTTTACCTTTCACTCAACACATTCCCATCAGGCACCCACCCAGGCCAGGCGTGGTGCTCCCAGTGACAGAAATGGCCAGGATAAGCGACCTCCTGGGCCCGCCTGTTCTGTGGGCAGCAGGTAAGAAACCAGGCAGCCTGGGGACACGAGGGACCATCTTGCTGTTGGCAAGGGCTCCAAGGGCATGAATTAGGGCAATGCTAACAGGGTGACTGGTGCGGGCCTTGCTGAGGTGGGTTTGAACCGAGATTAAGGCAGAGGGACCATCCCATCCAAGATCCGGGTGAAAGGTTTCCAGGCAGGGGCCCAGCAGGTGCCAAGGCCTTGAGGTAGGCAAATCGGGTTATTATGCTGTGGCTCAGAGACTTTTTGGATGACTACTGAGTTCCAGGGACCTGCTAGAAACCTTAGAGTCATCCTCTGTTCAATCCTCACAGCAGTCCTATGCAGGAGGGGCTACTGTCCCCCTCCAGCTTACAGCAGAGCCACTCAGGTTCACAGAGGTTGTCACCTGTCTCGCTGCACAGGTCACGCGGGGCAGAGCCAGCACTTGAACCCAGTGGGACTCATGGAAGTGCGCTGAACACCTAGATTCCCATCTCAGCTCCCCAATCCCTGCCTACAGTCCTGCTGTGTAGCCCTGGGCAGGTCACAGGTCCTCTCTGAGCTTCTGCTTTCCCATCTGTAAAACCGGGCTGGCGCTGCTGGCCTTGCAGCCCGCCGTAAGCATCCTGTGGGATGAGGTGTGGAAATGTCTTGGAACGGTGGGGCCTGGTACGGTGGGGTGGGCACGCACCCATTCCGCCCCGCAGGGCCGCAGCCAGCCAGGCCCCCTCCCCGGCCCGCCGCTGGGGCTGCGCTGCCGCCAGGCGCCGACAGAGGGCAGGAGCGGCGCGCGCCCAGCGACCCGAGAGCGCACCGCAGGGCCGGCAGGGGCGGCCCCGGCGGGGCGCAGCGCGGGCGGGAGCCCAAATGTGATTTCAGGACGGCGGCAAACACCTGTCGGACTGTCTGGGACGCACGACCTAGGGACACGGACCTAGTGCACGGTGTGGGGGAGGGGGTTAGCGAGGGGTCCTGGGCCCACCCGCCTCCGGGCTACCCCACTCCTACCCCGCCGGTCCCTGCCGCCCTGCGCGGCGCCCCGGGAGTCTCTCCAGGAGAGCGCTGGCCCCGGGTTTGCAGAGAGTCGGCCTGGGGGGCAGGGTCTGAGGCTCAGAGGCCGTCACGTCCCCACGTGGCTCTGAGCACCCGTAATGTCGCCGTCCAAGATGAGATGTACCCAGGGCCCAGTACACGGTGGCTTCCAAAGGCCTCCTGTGACAAAGAGAGACTAAACAATCATACTTATCACTTTTTGTATTGAGCTGAAATCATAATATTTTGGATATACTGGGTTAAATAAAATACGAAAATTAATTTCACTTTTTAAAATTGTGGCTAAGATATAAAATTAAGTAGATGGCTCTCGCCTGCGACTTGCATTCTGTCTCTACAGGACAGTGCCTAAGTTCGTTGTCTGTGTTATCCCATGTAATCCCGTCCAACTCTCCCAATGAGGCGTTTACTGTTATTACCCATCCCATTCTACAGATGGGGAAACTGAGGCGCTGAGCAGTGATGTGACTTGCCCAGGGTGGGTTATGGGCACACACCCAGCAGTGCCCACCCCATGCCCACGTGTGCCACACACAAATACTCATAACACAGGCAGGTGCCCAAATTGTCAGTGCCAGAGTCCATGTGTACCCTGAACACAAACACGCTGCCAGCCTCCCAGCTCATGCACAAGCATCACCTGTGCACACCCAGTCTTGTGATGGCGTCAGGAGCACACACATCCACACTGCTGTTCCCAGACCCCCTGCTCACACCTATGCACACACACCTACAGGTGTGCTGGTTTTCGAGGCAGGCAGTGTGGCCAGCCTCCCCCATGGCCCACAGAGCCATCCAGAAGACTGTATGGGGCCTTGCTGCTGACTAGCTGGTGGGCTCAGGACCCGCCACACAGTCCCCTACTCACCCAGGGCTTGGAAAGGGGGACCTGGCTGAGACTTCATCTGTGTCTCGGGGAGCCAGACCCAAGGGGGGTGGGCCTACCCGGAGCTCCTGCCCTCCCTGCGCCTGCCTGCCACCCCACTGCTGAGGGCCCTTCCTCCTGGCTGCAGCCATTTGCATAAAGCTCCCAGGCCCGAGGATCACATTACATGGAGGCCTGATGATAATCTTTGTTGAAATAATATTTAACACATGCTGCACTTTTAATTAACTATCTGAATAATCTCAAATTAATACCAGAGCTTTAAAAATAAGTTTTCATTTTTGCATTTGGTAACATAATAGCAGCCCGGCTAGCCCATTTCCCCCTCCTTTGATTTAATTAAAAGCCCTTTTGTGTGTCTCTTGTCACTTCAGAAATGGACAAAAGCCCCCATGTGGGCCAGCCAGAGCTCCCACTCGGGTCCAGGTCTGAGGCCAGGGTCGGGGGTACTTAGGGGCCCTGAGGGCAGGTCCTCCACTGAAGCCCCCAGCCTGGCTCTGGCAGTGCCACTGAGGGAGGCCACACATCACACACACTTTTGCCCAGGGACACTGGGACACCGGTCACAGAGACAAGCAGGCTGCCTGCCATGCATACTGACACACGCTAGAGGCAGGTAGCAACCTCCATCCCTCGTCCATAACACACACTAGCCAGGCTCTGCGAACGTGCCCACCAGACCCAAAAGCCTATGCAGAGGCTCACGCACCTTCACATATGCATGTGCATACACACAAAGTCACAGTCACATACCTACCATTTGGGAATTGACAACCGGAGCCATTCTGGGCTTGGCATCAACAATTGGCATTCTAAGTCCAGATCCAAGAAGCCCCAGAGTGCCTGGCCCTGGTGCATGACCCTTGCCCCAGAGTGAGTGATGTGCATGTCTGTTGCTTCTCTCTCTCCCTGTCCGAACCTGTTGGTTCTGCACCTCTGTCCCAGGCTCAGGACCCCGAGGCACCACCAGGCGGGCAACCTCCTGGGGCTGGGTGTGTTTCCCCACTGAGTCTGCTTTCACTCGTAGGTCTCCTCCTGGTCCTGAGGAGCACACAGGGGTGGACAGCCTTCTCTTGGGGGCTTCTGCTTTGCCCCCACCCTGGCAAGCCAGGCCCTCCTCTGAACCCGAGATAGACCTAGGGAAGCTTTCTCAGGCAAGCAGCCCCAGCCAGCCCAGCGGGGAAACTGAGCCCCTACGGAGGCTTAGTTTTCTCCGACAGGTCCAGGTCGCCAGGTGTCTCTCCACTTGGGGAGCCTGAGGCCCTGGGGAACTGTGTGGGAGGGGGTACTGACACACGCTAGAGGCACTACAGAGCCGGGAGTCGTGGCAGGGAAAAGTGGAGGTCCCTGGGAGGGGCCGTACATCCCCCTGAGCTCCTTGGAAAGCTGGGGGCAGGGAGCTGTCAATTCCCCCAGCGACAGGGGCCAGCAGTGAGGCCAACCCTGCCAGGGATGGAAGAGGCCACCACCTCCAGCTGACTCATTCCATCAACAAACCCCAGGGAGCTGGGTCTGTGCTGGATGAACATATTGGGCCCTGTGGCCACGTGGTGTGAGTGGTGAGGGGGTCCATGCCCTCACCTCACAGCCAGATGGGTGCAGAACATGGTACTACTGGGAGGAGGCTGGGCAGGCAAAGAGGGCACACGGTGGAGGCAGGGTGAGTGGGGAGGCCACATGCAGGAGGCCATATCTGACACATAGTCAGAGGAGGGGCTCTCAGGGCTGCAGTGAGCAAGGCAGCCTCCTGCCCCCATCCCGGGTCCTGGGACCCAGAGCATGACCAGCAGAGCAGGTCCTGAGAACAGATGGCCCGGGGTGCAGTGGCCTCCCGAAACCCCATCAACCGGCCCCTTCTGGCTCAGACTGCCCAGCCAGACCGGATCAGCTGGGGCCCAGTGCACTCCCCACCCGAGGGCTGCCTGGAGAGCCAGGCGAGCCTGTCCCCACCCAGACCACCCAGCTGCCGAGGACTGACTGGGCCACTCAGGTGCCTCACCCTGTCGTCGCCCAGTGTCTCACCCACAACCACACCATCACCGTCACACACCGGGACACAGAGGCAGGGACAAGCCATGACACAGAGCCAGTGCTTGGGCAGCAGTCATCCCCAACCACAGGCTCACACAACACACGTGGTCCTACGTGTGGGCACTCACACACAGTCACCAGTAGCCACACACACACACAATCCACACGGTCACACCCTCACCCAATACCACGCACATGAGTGAGCACACAGGGCCACCACCAGCTGGCTGGTACAGACCCCAGGCCCTTGGCTGCTGGTGCCCCTGTGCAGGAGTGATGTCATGGGGGGTCTTCCACCCAGGCAGCCAGAGGGGAGGCCAGACCATGTCCTGTGTGCTGAGTGCCTACTGGGCACTGGCTCTGGGGGCCGTGCACAGGCTCCAGGAGCTCTCACAGTAAGTCTCAAGCAGGGGCAGTGATCCCGCTGCATAGAAAGGGAAACTGGCTCAAAGAGGTGAGATAAATTGATCAAGGTCACACAGTAAGAAGCAGAAGGATCTGGGCCTGGAATCAGCCTGCACACAGTCAGTTCCCATAGCTGTCTCCTGAAACCTGGGGGAAGTTCTGGGCAAGCAGGGGGCAGGGCTGCCCCTGCAACACCAGGAGGGTGACTCTCATGTGGCACAGCTCAGCTGACCCAGAAGACTCAGAGCTCCAGGTCTGCAGCGAGCCCCCGGGAAGCTGGGCACTGGAGTAGGGGACAGGGTTCCCCATGCCTCTCAAGGTTGTCACAGAGTCTGAGGCCCTGGCTGAGAAGACAGAAGCCACTACAGCTTGAACCCCCAGCAAGGGATCTGTGTGTGACCCAGCCCCAGCTCGCACAGAAGCCTGCTGTGCACAGAGGACAGTGCTCTATGCATGGGAAGTGCTCAGAACAGCGGCTGCCACCCGCAAGCCCTTCATTCATTCATCTGCTCATTCATTTCGTCAGTCAACAAGCATGCAGCCAGGTGTGGGCACAGGTGCTGCCCTGGACGGGAGCAATGGGCTGAACTGGCTCCTGCCGACTGGAGCTGCTATCCTCCTTGGGGAGACAGTGTGCAGGAACCAAATACATTCATGAAGTGACTTCAGATCATGATCCTTAGCCAGAGTGGGCAGGCAGGGCTTCCTGAGGAGCTAGGCCTTGAGTGACAAGAAGGGGACAGCCAGGCCAAGAACTGTGGGGAGAGGATTCCAGGTGGAGGGAACAGCAAGAGCAGAAGCACAGAACGCTCATGCTCATGGGAGGGAGGCCTGGGGCAGGGGCAGGAGCAGTGGGGTGGAGACTGGGCATGAGGGCAGTCCATGCCAGTCCTGAGGAGCAGTGCCACTCAGCCCCTGCCAGTGGCTGCCTTGTGGGATTGGGGACACAGTGTGGCCAGAGGTTCCAATTTTACAAGAAAAGCTGGAGGTCTGAAATTTTGCACAAAGCATCCTGATTTTTTTGTTTTGTTGTGTATTAGAAATGAAGTCTCACTCTGTTGCCCAGGCTGGAGTGCAGTGGTACAATTGTAGCTCAGTCCAGCCTCAAACTGGGCTCAAGTGATCCTCCTGCCTCAGTCTCCCAAGTAACTGAGACTACAGACATGTACCATCATGCCAGGCTTATATTTATTTCTTGTAAAGATGGGAGTGGAGGGTGGCGGTCTCATTATGTTGCCCAGGTTTCAAACTCCTGGCTTCAAGCAATCCTCCTGCCTCAGCCTCTCAAAGTGCTGGGATTGCAGGTGTGAGCCACCATGCCTGGCCTCCTGATTTTTAAATGGCCACAGCTGGTTCAATGTTTTCTGAAACTGTTCGAGCCACATAAAACCTTCTGAGAGCCAAAAACAGTGTGTGGGCCACTATTTTGAGATCTTTCTAGGAAGTGAGGCCCTGGATTCAAATCCTGCCTCCCACACTTTCTAGCCATGAGACCTGGGCAAGTTACTTGCTCTCTGTGCCTCAGCACTGTCATCTGTAGAATGGGGAGGAGGGTGTCTACCTTACAGAGGGCCTACCTGACAGGGTGCTGTGGAGGAGTAAAGGATTTAATTTACTCATTTATCCAGCATGTATTTACTGAGCATCTACTGTGTTCCAGGGACCATGCTAGGTTTGGGGGTCACAACAGCCAACAGGAGACAGTCTCCACCCTGGTGCATCTTACATCAATGGGAGAGATGACAAACAAAGTGAGAGACGGCAATGAGCACCATGTGCAGAAATGCCAATAGCAAGAAGTGCTGAGGAGAAAAACTAGGACAGAGAGCTAAGCAAGAGGAGCTGAAGAAGGAGTGCTAACATTTTAAACCAAGGACGGCCTCACTGAGGAGGCATTTGAGTAAAGACCTGAAACAAGTGCAGGAGTGGGGCACACAGATGTCGGGTGAGGCCTGTTCCAAACAGAGGTAGCGGCCATGCAAAGGCCTGGAGGCCTGGCCGCCCAAGGGAAATCAAGGAGACTGGGGAGGCTGAGTGGAAAGACAGGCCAGAGATGGGGGAGGTGGCAGTCGTGGGATCGGGTGGGCCTGGAACCCACTGCGGGGTGAGCTTTTCCTGTGAGTGAGGTGGGAGCTACGGGAGACTGTGGAGCAAAGGAGGGAGGATCTCCGACTTGGCTTTAACGGACCCTCCCGCTGCTGCAGGAGAATGGGCTGCAGCGGGATAGAGCCGGGTACAGGGGGTGCTCACTGGTCCAGGTGAGCACGATGGCGGCGGGACCAGCGGCCGGAACTGGGAGGGGGAGACGTCTCTGGGGAGACGTCCAAGGTGGAGTCAGCGGGGAGAAAGAGAGGCGTAGAGGCTGGTGCCGCAGGTTTGGCCTGGGCAGCGGGAGTGTGGAAGGACTGTTTCCTGGAGTGGGAAAAGCGAAGGGGCTGGTTGCAGTGAATGTGAGGCTGGAAAGGCCAGCTGCCTCCCTGGACATGCGGGAAAGTGAAGAGAGAGGCTCCCAGGATAGGGTGGTCTGGGGACATGGCGTTGGGCACTTCTGCTGGCACTGGAGGAGGCACCAGGGAGAAAGTGTTGTTGGAGCTGAAGACAAATCAGGCAGCCCGCCCAGACGGTGGCCACGTTTGCTGAACATTTGGAATTCCAGGAAAGGGCGGAGGACCTGGAGGAAGACCCAGATGATCCCCAGGCCAGGTTTCGGGGACTGCGGCCGCCCGAGGCGGGTCTCAGGTTCTGGGCACTCACTCGGGTTGGGCAGCCGGGAGGCCGCCCCTCCCCCATCGCCCTCTCCCGAAGCGTCCGCCCCCTCCCCCGCGCCACCTGCGGGGTCGGTCAGATCCGGGCCTTTGTCCCGCGCCCCAGCCCCGCCGCCCCGCGTGGCTCCCCCCGAGCAAACACAGCTGAGCGCCCGGGCTCGCGTGCCGCCCCCGCCCCCCAAATCTCCAGGCCGCGGGGTGGAGGCTTAGCAGGGCAGCTGCGGGCCTGCGGGCGGGCGGAGCTCGGGGCGCCCCTCTCCCGCTCACACCGCCGGGGCGCGCCTTTGTCATGCAGATGGCCCGCTGGCGGCCGGCCTCGCTCGGCGGCGCTCGGGCAGCTGACCTGGGGGGTGGGGGACAACTCTGCTCCCATATCATGCCGAGGCTCCCGTGAAGACCGCGTCGTCCTTGCCCTGGGACCAGCTCCTCCCCCCCCCGGGCGCCAGGTGACCCACTCAAGTCACTGGGGATCCCTGGCCTGTGTTCTCGCTCGCACTCCCTGCAAAGGAACCTGCTATCCACACACCTGGAGCCCTGGGGCAGGGGCTGGGATTTGCCGCTGCCAAGAGTGTGGGGCACATGTGGGGGGCAGCCCCATCCCTCCCAACTGGTCCTAGGCCAGCCAGACCTCTGTGCCCACTGTGGGTGGCTGGGACCCAGTCACTGCCCATTCCTGCCCCAGTCTTCCCATGTGTACTATGAGGGCTGCTCCAGGGCAGAGAGGACTGGTGGGCTTAGGAGGAGGCAGGAGCCAGGTTTGTCTGCCTGGTCTTGCAGCCACCTGGCGTGGTGGCCTTAGGATGATACATCTGGCCTCACATGCAGGGATTTGGCCTGGGGATGTGGATGCCCGCAGCTCAGGGCCGTGGGCAATGACACTCATGCTTAGGATGCCAGGATCCCCACCCTCCCAGGCCTACCCCTCTCCCACCCATCCTGACCCAACCCTAAGGTCCTGGCTCCTCCTAGGTAACTGGGGTGGGGCTTGACTGGGGCTCATGCCCACTTTCCCCAGAGCAAAAGATTCTCCAAAACAGGGGTGATCAAATGGAAAGTTATTTACTGCCTAGTATCAGGAGTCAGGCCCGGGGCGAGACCTGGGAGGAGAAACATTCCTGCAACTGGAATCAGGCCGGAGGAGCTGGTGTCCCCTGCCGGGGTCACCTGCTAGTATCATCCCAGAAGCACCCTTTCCCCTTATTTTGCAGGTGAGCAGCCTGAGGCCAGAGAGCAGTGGGAACCTGTGGCCTCCCAGCCCTTGTCTTCTCCTGCAAAGAACGTAGGACTGGGATTCACGCCAGAAGGTACAGAAATGGCCAACACAGACGAGATGCCTCAAGTCTAGGTTATGCGCACGGAATCACATGGTATCATTCCTCTTTTCTAGAGTAAAAGGCAAGAATACTGACAACAAGCAGTGCCAGGCAGCTGTGGGACAGGTGGAGCTCCCATGGACCCTGCTTCTGGTGTGCAGTTTGTCAATATGACACTCAAAATTCTGCGGGAGCTTTGATCCAGTGACTTACCTCAAATAATTTATCTTCATTTTTTAAATTTATGTATTTTTTGAGACAGGGTCTCACTCTGCCTCCCAGGCTGGAGTGCAGTAGCATGATCGCAGCTCACTGCAGTCTTGACCTCTGGGTTCAAGTAATCCTCCTGCCTCAGCCTCCCTCAGGTAGTGCAACCACAGGCGTGCACCAACACACCCAGCTACTTTTCAAATTTTTTTGGAAAGATGGGGTCTCACTATGTTGCCCATGCTGAATTTATCTTTAAAGGGCACGAATAAGATGAGTGGACAAAGAAGACCCAGTCACATCATGGGGAAACCTGGAAGCCACCCCAAGAGCACAGCTCTGCAAGCTGATGAGAGTTCCAATCTCAGCCCAGCTGTGTGATTCTGGGCAACTGTCCTAACCTCTCTGAACTTCAGTTTCCTCATCTGTTAGGTGGGAATCATGGCAATACCCATCCCCTCCAGGGCCATCTGAGGAGGGCATAAGGCTGCATGGGTAGAATGCTTACCTTTAGGCACACAAGAGACAATAAATTTATATAAAGGAAAAAGTTGGTGGTCCCACATGATGAATTATTAAACAGCTTTACAAATAAAGGAGAGCCTCTCTGGGCCTTAGTTTCCCTCTTGAACAAAGAAAAATTGGTCTTGGGAGCTCACTAGGTGGCTCCTCAACTCTCTGCAGCAACCCCTCCCTTCCTGGCCATGGCTGTGACTCCCTGGCAGCTGAGCAGCTGGGTAGGAGAGGGACATGGCTCAGTCTGTCTGTTGGGCCATGCATCAGTCTCAGCTTAGACCCAGCCTTGCCTGTCACAGGAGAGGGCGGGGGAGTGGAGGGGAGCCCAGAGGCCCAACTCCTCTACCCCTGGGCCCTGCCCCTCTGGCTCAGCCAGCAGGAAAGGCCAGTGGAAGGTGGGGGGCTTGTCTCGCCACCCTCTCCCCCAGGGAGGGGCATTTGTGGCCAGATCCAGTTTCTGGCAGGACTGGTTAGTCCAGGTGGCCTGGATGGATGGCTGAGATAAGGTCTGTGCAGGTTGGCCAGGCTGGGCAGGAGACCCAAGAGGGACAAAGACAGGATAGCCCTGGCCCAGCCTGATTCACAGGTGGAGTGAGGAGCTGCCCCTGTCTTGTCCCAGCCTCTGTCACCAGCTTTTGGGGGCCAGGCACCCAGGTATCCTCTCAGAAACTCCCTTCACTGCCTGCAGTGAGGTGGCACAGAAGGAGGTGATCCTGGGGAGAGGTGGTACACGTCCGAGGTGACCCAGCACTGGGGGGGCTGCAAGGAAGAGTTTATACTAGCCCCTGATGAGGCTCTAAAGCCCAGAGACAGCATGACCTGGGGCTGCCTGTGTGTGAGATTGTTCAGGATTCTGGATTGCAGGTAGGCACCATCTTAGTTTCTCTGTCTCTGTCTGACATTCCAGAAGCTCCCAGGGCCTGGCTGGGCCAGCTCCCCTGATGGGTTTGATTCTCACACACCCAGTCACAAAAGCCATGCTGCCAGCCATCAGTACAGCCTCAGGCCTGTACCACCTCCGTCCCTCATCAGCGGGGTGCCCTCTGCCTGGTGGTTCCTGCCAACCTCAGGCCAGGGGTTCAGAGAGCAAGTCTCTCTCATAGGTGCTGTAGCCCCAGGGACCCAGGGCAGAGCACAGCTCAGTCTCCCGGGCTGCCAGCAATTCACTTTCTGTACTGAACATTCTGTTTCCTCCTCCACCACCACAGCCCTCCCTCTCCGTGCCCTGTGTGCTCTTCTGCCACGGTCCCCTTGCCCTCGCCTCTGGTCTGGTTCACCAATGGCGACACCAGCTGAAGACTGGAAGGGTGGAAGGAGAGAGTGGCCAGAATTACTCATCCAGCTCCTCCTGGGTCGAGGCTGGCCATGTCCTGACTAAGAGCCACAGCCACCACTGTGGTGGGAGGGTGGCCATCTCCCGGTCTGCAGCTTGGGAGAGCTCCAGTAACAGCCCTGCTCCCATTCCCCAGAGGCAGGAATGGCAGCTTCCTGCTGTCTGTACTGTCACCATCCTCTATACAGCACCGGTAAGTGGCCAGCTCATTAAGCCCTTTCCCCTAATTTGCAGGCTACCTCTCCTGCCAGGATCTGATCAGTAAACCTCAGGACGCTCACAGCCCTACAGGGCAGCTGGAGCCATCCCATTTACAGATGAAGAAACTGACTCAGAATCAAAAACAACAAATCTGGAGCCATCACATTACTCAACTTCAAACTATACTATAAGGTCATAGTCACCAAAACAGCATGGTACTGGTATAAAAAATAGTCACATAGACCAATGGAACAGAATAGAGAACCCAGAAATAAAGCCAAATACTTGCAGCCAACTGATCTTTGACAAAACAAACAAAAACATAAAGTGGAGAAAGGAAACCCTATTCAATAAATGGTGCTGGGATAATTGGCAAGCCACATGTAGAATGAAACTGGATCCTCATCTCTCACCTTATAAAAAATCAACTCAAGATACATCAAATACTTAAATCTAAGACCTGAAACCATAAAGATTCCAGAAGATAACATTGGAAAAACCATTCTAGACATTGGCTTAGGCAAAGACTTCATGACCAAGAACCCAAAAGCAAATGCAACGAAAACAAAGATAAATAGATGGGACTTAATTAAACTAAAAAACTTCTTCACAGCAAAAGAAATACTCAGGCTGGGTGCGGTGGCTCACGCCTGTAATCCCAGCACTTTGGGAGGCCAAGGTGGGCGGATCATGAGGTCAGGAGATCGAGACCATCCTGGCTAACATAGTGAAACCCTATCTCTACTGAAAAATACAACAAAAATTATCTGGGCATAGTGGTGTGCACCTGTAGTCCCAGCTACTTGTGAGGCTGAGGCAGGAGAATGGTGTGAACCTGGGAGGCAGAGCTTGTAGTGAGCCAAGATTGTGCCACTGCACTCCAGCCTGGGCGAGAGAGCGAGACTCCATCTCAAAAAAAAAAAAAAGAAAAGAAAAAAAGAAATAATCAGTAGAGTTAACAGACAACCCACAGAGTGGGAGAAAATCTTCACAATCTATATGTCTGACAAAGGACTAACATCCAGAATCTACAAAGAACTCAAACAAATCAGCAAGAAAAAACAAACAATCCCATCAAAAAGTGGGCTAAGGACATGAACAGACTATTCTCAAAATAAATATAAAATGACCAACAAACATATGGAAAAATGCTCCACATCACGCACTGTCGGGGAAATGCAAATCAAAACCACAATGAGATACCACCTCACTCCTACAAGAATGGCCATAATCAAAAAATCAAAAAATAATAGATGTTGGCGTGGATGTGGTGAAAAGGGAGCACTTGTTTACACTCTTGGTGGGAATATAAACTAGTACAGCCACCATGAAAAACTGTGGAAATTCGTTAAAGAACTAAAAGTAGATCTACCATTTGATCCAGCAATCCCCCTCCTAGGTATCTACCCAGAGGAAAAGAAGTCATTATACAAAAAATATACTTGCGCACACATGTTTATAACAGCACAATTTGTAATTGCAAAAATATGGAACCAGCCTAAATGCCCATCAATCAACAAGTGGATAAAGAAAATGTGGTGTATATAAATCATGGACTACTACTCAGCCATAAAAAGTAACGAAATAATGACATTCGTAGCATCCTGGGTGGAACTGGAGACCATTATTCTAAGTGAAGCAACTCAGCAATGGAAAATCAAACATCGTATGTTCTCACTCATGTGTGTGTGATAAGCTATGAGGACGCAAAGGCGTAAGAATGATCCATTGGACTTTGGTGACGCAGGGGAACGGGTGAGGGATAAAAGATTACACATTGGGTACAGTGTACACCGCTCAGCTGATGGGTGCACCAGAATCTCAGAAATCACTGCTAAATAACTTGTTCATGTAACCAATCACCACCTGTTCCCCCAAAAACCTATTGAATTAAAAAAACTTAAAAATAAAATTAAAAAAGAAAAAGAAAAGTAAAGAAAGGAACTGAGGCTCAGAGAGAGCTCGCTTCCCCACAGGGCCCTCCTTTATGGGACCCAAGAGCTGAACCACGAATGACCTCCCCAAAAAGCCTGGCATTCGGGCTACCATGGGGCCTGCTGCAGGCCTCTGACCCAGCCCTGGGCCCAGCTCAGAGCTGAGGTGTCCCCTCAGCGCCCAGGAGCATCCAGGTTCCCCCAGCTGCAGCCCAGCCTGATCCCAGTGCTGACTTCCATGCAAGGAAAGGCAGCCCATGATCTGTCGTCGTCTGCAGGGAGACACCCCTGGCCAGGGGACAGGCTCCAGGCCTCGTCCCGTGAGCCAGCTTATCCTCTCTGCTGCCATCCTTCCCATCCTGTGAACTGCTCCTTGTCATTTCCATTCTCCAGGTGGGGAAACTGAGGCACAGATCAGAGCTTGGGAGCAGTGGTTCTGGACTGAAACTTGGGCCCTTCCTGACGGGATCTGCTGTTCAACCCTGAAGAAGGCCCCTCAGCTTCAGGGCCCAAGGAAGTGATGGGGAAAGGGTGGTAGGGAGTCTAGAGCCCCCTAGAGGCTAAGAGGATTGCAACTGTGTGCCTGGAACACTGCAGGCGGGTAGGGAGCTGGTGTCTCTATAGCTGGACTCTGGCCTCCAGAATGGGCATGAGGCCTCTGTGGGGCAGGAGGAGACTGGTGGCTTGCCCTTGCCCCTGCCTCCTCACTTCAGCCTCAGGTCACACCTCCAGCAGGGGCAGCGGGAGGGTGTGGGTGTCTGCAATCCACACAGAGGCTCTCGCTCCCCTGCCCCAGGGCTGCTCCGAGATTTGGACCAGGGATGGAAGACAGCCGGCAGTGGCCAGCCTTCCATTCTCTTCCTATAGATGCCTCTCCCCTTCACCAAGGGGGGAGTCCCCCTCCACCCCCAGCTAGGGATGCTGGTGGAAGGAGCCCTTAGCTCACCTGGTCATCATCTCCCTTCATTCTCAGCACAGAACTTGGGAAAGGCAACCCAAGGCTCACCTTAGCCTGAGCTCCCCTGAAAGGACTGCCTGGAAGAAAGGAGTCTGTGTGCAGGAAGTTTCGGTGGGAAGCAATGCCAGGGGATAGGAGTGAGTGAGCCACAGGAGAGCCAGGCAGGGAAGAAGGAAAAGCAGCAGGAGGCACCGCCAACCCAGCCGCCTCTGTGGGGTTCTGCGCTCCACCCCAAGAGGATATCCGTGGAAACCTGTGGGAGGTGCTGAATCCTGTCTGGCCCAGGGATGGCAGAGGGGCACACAGCCATAGGCTCCCATCCATCCATCGGGCTACCCAGTGACCTTGTGCTTCTGGGTTGCACTGTGTGAGGGCCAAGCAGTTCCCACAGGCGGTCCTCACAGCATGCCAGCTTTGGCAAGTGGTGAGTTGCAAAGCTGTGCAAAGACCACATGGAAGAGACCATGATAGCACTGTGGCTGGGACAATCAGGAGGTCAAGAGGACGTGAAGTGGGCACAGAGGTATCTGATGCAGTTCACGGTTAAAAATAATGGGTGTGAAATAGAAAATCTGAAGTATAGCAAGGCCAACAGATCACACAGCGACTGCCACTGAAAAGATAGTTTATTACTCACAGTTCTTTAGAGGAGGGGGCCTCCTGGGAGGCACTGGGTGGGCCAGGAGGCAGAGGGAGAGCGGACCAGAGGGCAGGAGCCTCCATCATGGAATTAACGGTGAAGTGGGTAAGCAGGTGTAGGGCTGATTTGTTTGAATAATTTCAGGGCTCTGGGGCACAGGGCTCCCCCTGGTTGTCTGGTCCCGGCCCTTGGGGAGTAGAGCAGAGGGATGGTGGTCTGGAGTGTGAGATTACAAAAGAGTTGCACAGCTTTGCAACTCACCACTTGCCAGCTGGGGTGTGGACACTGGGTTGGGTGGTTTTGCCTTTGAAAGGTGAGCTCAGAGCGAGTCATGCCTTATCACCATGGATTGGCTGACCCTGAGAGAGGCGGTCCCTCCAGGTTCAGCAAGGCCCCAGGTGTCAAAGCATCAGAACAAAGACATTGAAGGAGGTGGTTGCTCACGGCCACCCGCCACCCCTGACCAGCTCGGCCCTGCTTGTGGCATCACTGAGTCCTGCGTGGCCAGAGCTTAAATCAAGGTGGCAGCCAGCCTGGATCTTTGTTCAGTGTCGATACACAACTCGTGGGTGGGTCACAGTCCCTCCTGCTGCACCTGGTCTCAGTGCTGGAACTGATGCTCCGCAGCGCCCCACCTCACTGCCTGTTCTGGAAGCCCCCGCCTTGGCCCACATGTCAGCTGCTCTGGGGTATTTGCCTGGTGGGGTGGTCGGCTCTTCCTCGGGGGATCTGAGACCTCAGTTGGCTTGCCCTTGTCCAGCCGAGGTTGCTGCAGCTGCCCACTGGTCATTATCCCCACATACGGAAGGACTAGGAGAAGCCCCAGAGCCTTCACTGAGTTTTAGATGTCTCCTCTCCACCCTGGGCAGCAGCAGTAGTCTTCTCACGGTGGCCAAGTTGGTCACTGTCACCAGCAGGCTCACTGCTGGGCTGTGGTTGTGGCTTCAGGTTCAGTGACATATTTGTCATGTGTCCCATCCCACCACCAAGCCAGGACCTCCAATTTGGCAGAACCAAACATTGTGGGGCAGGAAGTCTGTGTTCTACAAAAGGGAATGATGGTGAGTGGGCCTCCTCCCCACACTCCGGGTGTGTATTCTAGTTCCAGGGCCCAGCCTGGGCTCACTGCACACACTGCCACCCGCAGGACAAGACCCCAGCCCTCGGGCTGCTAGTCAGGCAGGCACCTGAGCTGAGTCTCTGATGGGCCACTCCTCTTAGACCAGCCGCTTCTGAGTGATGTGAAGTAAAGTGAGGTCAGGGCACCCATTCTTACATTCCTGTTGTCCCCTCCTTACAGCAGCTCTAAGGCAATTGTGTAGGATGCCAGGGTTCCCTGAGAAATAAGCTTTTAAACTCAAGGATTGCATTGTACATAGTGGACTAACTTCTCTCCTGGGTATCAAGAATGGTACCAATTCTGTATCATCCTGGGGTACACTGAGAAAGTATCACTCAAGTCATTTTCTGTGTGTTCAGTTCAGATGGGAAACTGATTGAGAAGCCTCCTGCCCTGCTGGAGAAATGTTGCCACCAGATCCCCGTGAGCCCTGGGATGGTGATGTCAGTGGGGGTTCTGCAGCCAGAAGGCAAACCAGGGTGGGTGCGCATGAGCTGCTGCCCCTTCATGGGGGACAGGGTCCAAAGTAACCAACCTACCATTGAGTAGCTGTCAGTCTCAAGGGATGTCCCCAATCGCCAACTCAGCATCTGTCTCTGCCGCTGCGGTTGCTTATTTCTCAGCAATAGTAGCAGAGACCGATGGCTCCACTCCTGCCCTCCTGATGCCTCTGTCCATAAACCCTTTGTGCAAGCGCCGGAGTGGCCAAGGACACAGGCTGACTGGCGGCCACAGGACAGGTCAGGCTCCCCTGGTTGTCACATCTGTCTGTGGTAGATGCACCACTTTGTGCCCAACCTGTCCTTTAACCCCAGACCTCCTAGCCTCAGATCTCCTATGCTCACTCATTCTGGGTTCATGACCAGCCAGCCTGGCTGCACAAGTTCATGCCACCCCCTCCTCAGGGCAGGGTCTCTCCCTACAGCAGGAGTCATCGAGGGCAATGCTTACAGGGCTGCCCAAAGCACTGCTCCTCTGCAGGGGTGCTCCTGAGGACTGTAGAACAGCATGGGGATCCATATTTGGTTGCAGACCCCTCTGTGAGCCAGGCCTTCATTTTTTCTTCTATTAGGTGGCCTTAGGAGACCCTTCTATGAAGCCATAGGTGATCCCAGGAATAGGTGTCAGCGCAACAGAAATGGGTGACAGGGAGTCTGGGCCTCCTCCACAGACCTGCTCAGGTCTGGACCTGAGCAGCCCTGCCTTCCGTCACACAATGGGTGGCCACTGTGCCAGCCATCCAGCCACCTCAGGACTCAGTGGATCTGACCACAGCCAGCTGCTGTCACAGGGTCACTGGATGTCCTGGGCTCTGCAGGGCCCAGCAGCATTCCAGAAGCTCCTTCTAGGACGGCACACCCTCCCTGCAGGACTCTGAGCAACTTCCTACCAGAACTGGCCGGACACCCCGCACGAAGGCGTGTCTGTTGCCATCACATTGTGTGGCCAGGCCTCAGGGCAGATTGACCAGTCAGAGCCTTCTGCAGGGGCCTGTCTTGCTCTGGGCCCCACTCAAAATGTGTAGCCTTTGAGCCACCTGATGAATACAGAGCAGTATCCCCAAGGCTGATAGCTGTTGCATCCCAGTCCCAGAAGGCCCACTAAATGCTGTGCCTCTTTCTTTGTGGTAAGAGGTGTGAAGGGCAATAGCTTCTCCTTTTCCCCAAAAGAGATTTCACAGCCTTCCCCAGAGCTTGGGATCCCTCAGGTCCCTACGGATACAGCAAGTCCCATGCATCTTACCAAGGTAACCAGGGTGCATGCCACACTGCTTCCCAGTCCTCCTTAGCACGGCTTCGTCAGCAGAGTGGACCACCATGACATTCCATGGCACATTAGTTCCTCCTGTGGCACATTAAGCTTTTTAAACTCTGATTAAATGGGATCTTTTCACACTGCTAAACTGCACATATACTGTGATGCATTATTACACCAGTGATTCCAGCTACATATTTTTTGGCCTCTCTTGGTCTTGGGTATCTAGGGGTCCAGAGGGACGTGGAATTACACTCATTCAGGTTCATGATGACTATTTTGGGTAGTGGGGTTTGGGAGTGATTATTTGATTTTGTTTTTAAATTTCTGTGTATTGTTTAAGTTTTAGAGTAACCTAGTTTAGTTGTGATTAAATAACATTTAAACATTCAGTAAAAATTACTGAATGTATCATTTCAGCCAAAATGCTGGAGTCGGGTGAGTTCAGATGGGAACCAGGGTCGACCTAACAGAACAGTGGGGGAACTAGAAGCCTGGCTCCTCTGGAGGTGGGTGGGAGGCTCCCCTGGAGGTAGGTGGGAGGCTCCCCGGAGGTGGACTGAAGGCAAACCTGGAAGTGGACTGAAGGCAAACCTGGCTGTGCTCCAGGGCCAGGTTCACATCAAAGGGCATGATCTGGTAGGGAGGGTGTTGGCGACCATCCGGACCTTCCAGGAGCTAAGAAGTCAGGAGCGGGTCTAGATCCCAGGAAGGGCGCTGACACGATGAGACAGGGATGATGTCTATTCCAGCAGGCTGGAGGCGAGAAAGGCCAGTGGGCAGGAGAACAAAAACAGTATCGAAAGCACTTATGTGATCCTTCAGCCGTACAGTGCTCTAAACACTTACTCGTATCTTCCAAACGACCGCAATAAGTAGGGTCTATAGTTATTCCCATTTTACAAATGTGGAAACTGAGGCAAAGAAAACTTTAATACTTACCTGAAGGAAACTGAGGCAGGAGTCTAGATCTAGACATGGGGTCAGCATTAATTCCTTCACCCATGCAATGTTTTCAACAAATATTTCCATGTGCCTGGTGCTGTTTCTGGTACTGAGAAGACAGAAGTGCACAAACTGCCCCCCAACATACCCTGTCCCCAGGGCAGCCCCACCTGGTAGGGAGGATGAATGCAATACGGAAACACACAGATTTATTGTTACAAACAAGGACAGGGCCTTGAAGCAAGAGTATACAAGATGCTCGCCTGACTAGGGGTCAGGACAGGGTTCCTGGAACAAATAATATTTTAGCAGAAGCTGAAAGAATCCATAGAAGTTAGGGGTTGAAGAACATTCTGGGCAGAGGGAACAGTGTGTGCAAGGGCCCTGTGGTGAGCAGGAGAGTCATTCATTAGGGGCTTCAAAAGCAGTGCCACATAGGGCTTAGCAAGCAAGAGGGAGTCTGGTGGGAGATGGGAATGAAAAGGTGGCGGAACCTTGTGGCTAGGATAAGGATTTCATTCTTGGCTGGGGATGGTTTTGAGGAGGGCAGTAGCTGGTCTAATTGACATTTTCACAGAACACTGGTTGCTGCATAGAGTCAGGAGGCAAAGGAGAACGCAGGAAGACACGCTAGGAGGTGATCATGGTAACGTGGGCAAGAGGGGTTGGTTGCCTGGGCCGCAGCAGGAAAGGGGCTGCCCTCCTTAAGATTTCTTGCAAGTCCCTCACACTCTCACTTACAGTCCTCCAGCTAGAACTTAGTCCCATGGCCACACCTAAATGCAAGGGAGCCTAAGAAATGTGATCTCAATTCCCAGCACCCCTGTGCCATGGAAGACTCTGGCATTCTGTTTCTAGGGAAGAAAAGGGGGATGGATATTGCAGCAGACATCTAGCGGCTCTGCCAGTGTGATTTCATTTCTTTTATTTTTTCAGGGATATGCCATAATTTTCCCCCGCTTGGTTGAGGTGCGGTTGACAATCTGCCACTGTGATTCAGACTTGGTGGTGGTGATGGTGCCAATGAGGCTGGAAGTAATAGAGGTTAGGTCATAGGTGGTGGTAGGAATGAGGTGGCAATGCTGGCACTAAGGGTGGCAATGAGGATGTTTGTGGTGGCCATGGTGGCTTCCTAAAGGTGAGAGCAATGATGGCTGGCAAGGTGGGGGTCCAATTACTGGTGGTGCATGTGAGGTGATAGAGAAGGTGGTGGTGAAGGTGGTGGTGGTGGAGGTGATGGTAGTGTCTCATTGATGGTGATGGTCATGGTCATGGTGATGTGTGAGGTGATGCTGGTGATACTGATGTGTATGGCAACAATATTGATATTGCTGATATAGAAGGTGACAGTAGCAGTGGTGGTGTTGGGTTTGTGTTAGTAATGATAGTGAAGCCTGTAGCAATGGTGATGATGTTGCTAATACTAAAGGTGATAATAACATTTGGGATGATGGTGGTGAGGCTGATATATGTGTTGATGGTGATGATGGTGGTGGTGGTGATGATGGTTGTGGTGGTAGTGGTGATGATAATGGTGGTGGTGGTGGTGGTGATAATGGTGGGGATGATGATGGTGATGGTGGTGGTGATGGTGGTAGTGGTGATGATGGTGGTGATGATGGTGGTGGTGGTGGTGATGGTGATAGTAGTGGTGGTGCTGGAGGTGATGGTGGTGGTGATGGTGGTGGTGGGGATGGTGATGATGATGGTGATGGTGGTGATGATGATGGTAGTGATGGCAATGATGGTGGTGGTGGTGCCGCTGGAGGTGCTGGAGATGGTAGGGATGGTGATGATGGTGATGGTGGTGGTGGTGATGGTGATGATGGTGGTAGTGATGATAGTAGTGGTTGTGGTGATGGTGGTGGTGGTGCTGGAGGTGGTGGGGATGGTGATTGAGGTGGTGGTTGTGGTATGATGTTAGTGGTGGTGGTGGTAGTGGTGATGATGGTGGTGGGAATGCTGATGGCAGTGGTGATGGTGATAGTAGCAATGGTGACGGTGGCGGTGGTAGTGGTGATGATGGTAGTGGTGGTGATGGTGATGATGGTTGTGGTGATGATGGTAGTGGTTGTGGTGGTGGTGATGGTGATGGTGGTGGTGGTGCTGGAGGTGGTGGGGATGGTGATGGAGGTGGTGGTTGTGGTATGATGTTAGTGATGGTGGTGGTGGTGGTGATGGTGATGATGGTTGTAGTGATGATGGTAGTGGTTGTGGTGGTGGTGATGGTGATGGTTGTGGTGGTGCTGGAGGTGGTGGGGATGGTGATGGAGGTGGTGGTTGTGGTATGATGTTAGTGATGATGGTGGTGGTGATGGTGGTGGGGATGGCAATGGTGGTGGTGATGGTGATAGTTGCAATGGTGATGGTGGTGGTGGTAGTGGTGATGATAGTGGTGGTGATGGTGATAGCAATGATGGTGGTGGTGATGATAGTGGTGGTGGTGGTAATGATGATGATGGTGGTGCTGGTGCTGGTGGTGATGATAGCAATGGTGGTTCTGGTGGTGCTGGAGGTCGTGGGGCTGGTGATGATGGAAGTGGTGGTGTTTATGGTGACAGTGGTGGTGGTGGTGAAGGTGACAGTCATGGTGGTGTGTTGGTCATGGTGATGGAGGAGGTAATGGTGATCGTGGTGATGGTGATGGTGGTGGTCATGGTGGTGATGGTGATGGAGGTGGTGGTGATGGTGGTGGTGGCGATGGAGGTGGTGATGGTGATGGTGATAGTGGTGGTCATGGTGGTGGCGATGGTGGCGGTGGTAATGATGATGGAGGTGGTGGTCATGGTGATGATGGTGATGGTGGTAGTCATGGTGATGGTGATGGTGGTGGTAGTAGTGGTGCTGGTAGTGCTTGTGCTAACGGTAAAGCTGATGTTCATGATAAGGGTAATGCTTTTGCTGACACCAGTATACTGTGTTATGGCTGTAGTGGTGATGGTAACTGATATAGTTTGGATATTTGTCCCTCCAAATCTCATGTTAAAATGTAATTCTCAGTGTTGGAGGTGGGGCCTTGTGGGAGGTGATTGGATCATGGGAGCAGACTTCTCATGAATGGCTTATAGCACTATCCACTTGGTGCTGTCCTTGTGATAGTAAAAGAGTTCCGACAATATCTGGTTGCTTAAAAAATGTGTGGCACCTCCCCCACACTCTCTCATTCCTGCTTTCACCATGTGATGCACCTGCTCCCCCTTCGCTTTCTGCTATGATTGTAAACTTCCTGAGGCCTCCCTGGAAACCGAGCAGATGTTGGTACCATGCCTGTAGAGCCTGCAAGAACCGTGACCCAATTAAACCTCTTTTAGTTATAAATTACCCAGCCTCAGGTATTTCTTTATAGCAACACAAGAACGGCCTAACACAGTAATGTTAGTGGTAATGGCAATGGGCATGGTGGTGGTGGTGGCAACGGTGCTGACAATGGCTTTAATTTCTCCATCCTCCTTACCCCAGAGTCAGGAAATTGGATTGGTCTACTTGTTCTTTAATTTTCTTTCTGACTTGTCTTTTTCCTCCTTATGCAAAAGCAAATTCCCTAAGTCCAGCCTTCCCCTTTGAGGCTTACACCAGTAGGCCATCCCACCACTCCCACCCTTGTTGCTGCATCTCCTGACCTCCTAGCCACTCTTCCTCATTCACGGAAGAATTTGAAGAGACTCTCAGGCTTCCCCATTGATCCCAGCTCTCCCATCTTCCTGAAGGAGTTTCGTGTCCGCTCAGACAATCTGTCCAATGCCTGGCCTTTTGGTTTCCTGACTGGCTCATCCTCAGTGACCTTCTCCTACTGTGCTCTCAAATACCCTTCTCCGGTGACATCTCCACAGAGCCATCTGAGAGTCCTCATGACATGGCAGCTGCCTTCCCCCACAGAGAATAACCCAAGTGAGCAGAAAGTGAAACCCACAGTGTCTTTGATGACTGAGCTTCAGAAGTCACAGTCTGTCATTTCCAAAACATCCTGTTGGTTATCTGTGTCTGCCCCACATAGTGTGGGCAGGGGCTCTACAGGGCATAGACACCAGGAGGCCGCTGCCTTCTTCTGCCTGCACTCACTGGAATTATAGGTGTGTGCCACCAAACCCAGCTAATTTTTGTATTTTTAGTAGAGACGGGATTTTACCATGTTGTTCAGGCTGATCTTGAACTGCTGACCTCATCATCCTCCTGCCTTGTCCCCCCAAAGTGCTGGGATTATAGGTGTGAGCCACCGCGCCCAACTCAATCCTCACACTCTCTAAAGGGACATTAAGAAACGTCTCCCTCCCCAAATCTCTAACCTCTCCCCTGCTCTCCTCTGTTACTTTATTCTCAGAAAATGACCTCACCTCCAATTTTGCAGAAAAAATAGAAGCTACAGGAAGTCCTTCATCTTCCTGTGACCAAACCATAAGCACACATCTCTCTTTCTTTCCTCACTGCTGTTGCTAGAGGAATTGATTGCTGCTTCCTCCAAGACTGAGCTCACCTGTGTGTGGCCCCAGCCCCTCTCCTTTCCGAGGACCTTACATGATGCATGCCCCTTCTCTCTCCCACACATAGCCCTCCTCTTCCGCACAACTGTGTTCTTCCCAGTGGATCTGCAGTGCCCTCGGCCCCATTATTTTTTGGCTGCTTTCTCCAGACTCCCGCGGCAGACGGCAGTGTTCACATCTTCCTTTTCCTCCTCTCCATTCCCAGGCCCCTCTCAGTTCTCCGCTCCCATGGTCTCTAAATACCATGTCCCACTCAAAGTCACCAGGTCTGAGTCAGGGCATATTCAACACGAACCTGGAGCATCTTATAGACCCAAGGACAGCCATCAGAGACCATGGAACCACGAAAAGAGAATGTGGGAGCTGCTTGCAGGGGCTTCCACTCAGGCCAGAGAGCAGATAACTTGAATGTTAGAAAATGTCAATAGATGGAAAGAGAGCAAAGATGCTAAAAACCCATGTGTTCCCAGTGGAGCTCAGTCCTCATTGATCAACATTGGGTATGCTGGAAACCACCTCATCATTCCAGAAATGTTAAAACAAAAGGAAAGAATGGCCAGCAATCATGCATTTCTTGTACGAACTATTTCTCAGAGTAACTAGTTAACAAGGGAAGCTCTCTTTAGGAAAATGCCAGCTCATGAATAAAAAAGAAAGGAGGGATGATGTCACCACGTCACAACCCCTCATGATGAACTAGGCATAATCACCACTGACCACCAAAGTCATCGGTGAGAAGCTGATGGGGACTTTATCACAGATGGGCCTGGCTTGGAAGCCGTGAACCACTGGTCATTCTCGACCTCACCAAAAGGGTGCGGGTGGACCCGAGGTGTCCCTGAGTGCCGCTGCGCAAGGCACATCCGCCTATGCAGGTTCCTGCCAAGTCCTCACGCCTGAATCAGATCGAGCCTGTGTGTCCACAGAAAGTGCAGGACACAGAGGAGCGTGTGGCCCAAGGCTGGCACCACAGCACAGCTCAGCTCAGCTCAGCCCGACTGGTGCCATGGCCACTTCTGGTCCACCTGTCTGCACTTCTCGGCCCCCTCTCCCAGCACTTGGACAGGGCTGTCCGTGTTTGCAGTCCCATTCCCTTGGCCCCCTACTCCCACCCCAGTCTGATCGCTGCCGCCTCACTCCACAGAAGCAGCTTCCACAACGGTCAACAATGTCCTCTGTGTTGCCAGAACCGACTAATGTTCTTGAAGCCTCATCTGTCACTCCTGACCCTCTTTGCAGTGGTCAGCATGGTTTAACACTCCCTTCTTCTTGAAACACCCTCCCCTCCTGGCTCCCAGGTGTACCCCCCAAGCTAGTTTTCTTCCCGGCGGTCCCTCCCTCCAGAAACCCCTGCTCTGTCTCCTCTGAAGGGCCCTCCTCCCTGGCCGGGCTTTAAGGACAGGGTTCCCGGCCCTGTGCCTGGCTATTTCTAAGTGGCTTTGTCCACTCCAGCTCTCCTGACTCCTTATATGCAAATAACCCTGAAATGTGTTCTCAAACCTGAGCTCCTCTCTGAGTCCGGACCTATGCTCCAACTGCCTATTGAAATATCTTGGGGGTCTCAAGGGCACCTTGTTCCTAGCAGGTCCAAACCTGAGCTCATGCTCTTTCTCCGAACACGGTCCTTTTCCTCCTTCCCTGTCTCAGTGGACAGCCCCACTATTCATTCTGATGCTTGGGCCAACCACCTGGCAGTCTGCCTCAACTGTCCCTTCCCTTTAGTCAGATTCTGACCTATCACCACAACCTTTGGGATCTCACTTCTCAAAGAAGTGTTGAGTCCATCCTCTTCTGTCTGTCTCCCCCATAGTCACCTTCCTGCATGAATGGAACTCCTCCTAACTGGTCCCTGCTGCCATGCTGACCTTGATATCCTTTCTCCACATGGCTGCCGGAATAATCTTTTCACAATGCAAATCCAATCGTGCCACCTTGCTTCAAGCCCGTAATTTCCCATTGCTCCTGGCATCCAGGTGACAACACTCCTACAGCCCCTGACAGCCCAGTGCCTGCCACCACCCACCACCCACAGTGGCCTTCTCCAGTCCTGGTATCACCTGTCCCTCCTGCTGTGGGGACTGTGCAGGTGCAGGCCCTCTGCCTGCCACATGCTCCTCTCCAGGATCACCCCTGCTCCCTTTCAGATCTTGACAGCTTGTTTTCAGGGCAGTTCTTCTCATCTTCCCCTCTGCCTCCTGAGGTACACATTTGAGTCATAGTTTCACAACTTTTGTTGTGACTATTTGAGTCAAATCTATTTCCTTCACTAGACTGTAACCCACTTGAAGGTAGGAGCGATCTTCATTATGGTGTCAACAAAATCCAACCTTTTGCCAGTCATGTAGTGGACACTCAAACCTTGCTCGGTGATGGTGTCTGGAGTGTTGGTGACAGTAGTGATGGTGATGGCAGGGCAGGGGTAGTGTTGGCATGGTTATGAACCATGAGGGTGTGTTAGTGGAGGTGGAGGTGGAGGTGACGGTGGTCGTGGCGACATGCAAGGGCAGTGGGAACAGTGGTGTGGGAGGTGGCTGAGGGGATGACGGTGGTGATGGCAGGGATGATGATGGTGATGCTAGTGATGGTGGTCACCTTCCTCCACACCAGCATGGCTGACAGACCGTTGAGCAGATTTATGTAAGGAAGGGAAATGGGGGGCTGATCTGTTCCAATGGCAGCAACCTAAGGAGACCATCCTTCAATCCAGGACTGCCTGGGCTCCTGGCCTCACCACACCCCTGTGATTTCTTCTTCCTTTGGCTCAGCTTGTACCCATTCAATAGTGTTCCTCCTCCCTTTTAACTGAATCTGGCTGGGGTTGAAGTCTGTCCCTTGTAGCCAGAGAAAGCTAACTGGTACCGATGAGACAAGGAACGGTGGGGTGAGCTGAGATGGGGGCCCATTCCTTCCCACCTCCTGCTGGCCTCTCCTCCTCTCTTTGGCCTCTGAATGTTCTTGGATCTTTCTTTGTCTCTGTTCACTCTCTGGGTGATCTCGTCCACTCTCATCCCCTTAATACCATGCTATAAGCTGATAAATCTCAAGTATCTGTCCCTGGTTCTGACTTTTCTCCCGAAGCCAAATTCATATGTCCAGCTATTTACAGGGCATTTCTTACATGGCTGCCTGTCACACCTCAAACTCAGCCTGCCCTGTGATGCATGGGACTTTCCTCCAGGCACCTGCTTCCTGCACGATCTTCTGCAACCCCTGTGAGTAGCAACCACAACATGTCCTACCAGCAACCTTGGGGCCATCCTTGACTCCTGTCCCTCACCCCTACATCTGATCCACCAGCAAGCCTCATCAGTTCACCTTCCAGATGGAGCCTTCCAATCTCCACCTGCACTGCTGTGCCTCCCCATGCCGCCATCCTCTCGCCCCAGGAGAGCAGCTGCAGCCTCCTCCTGGGCCCCAGGAGTCTCCTCCATGCAGCAGCCAGAGCAGTCCAGAAAGACCAGAGGCCAGCTCCTCCTCCACTCCCAACCTTCCAATGGCTGCCCATCTCCTCCACAAGGAACACAGCCCTTCAAAGGGCCCATGAGTCTTCTGACATGGTCTAGCCCCTACCACCTCTTCTACACCTCCTCACCCTGTTTGGCTCAGGGGATGCTTTTCTTTTCAGGAGCGCTTCTGCCCCAGGGCCTTCGCAACTGGCTGCGCTCCCCACAGGGAATGCTGCCCCGAGCTGCTCCTGCTTCCTCCCTGCCTTCAGGTGGGCCGTGATGGAGGCTCTGAGCAAGGCAGGGACAGAGGGGCCTGTAGGGAGACCCCACAGGATGTAGTGTCTGAGAGGGGGCATTCAGGATGACTCCCAGGTGCCTGGGAAGGGACCTGAGATGGGATTGGCTTTGGAGAGGAAGATGCCAAGTGTGTGTGAGGCATAGGGAGAGAGGGGCCACCCAGGGCGAAGCATGCAAGACACTGCCTGGTAGACTCATCACATGGAGCCCAAGGCAAAGACCAGACTGGGAGGCAATGCCCCACCTGGCGGCGGCTGCCTGGAGAGGGCTGACCCCCACCCCACCCCCCGGGGCAGCCCCTGCAGTGAGCAGTAGTGACACTCCACTAGTATCCGCCAGCTGCTAGGGAATCCAGCCCATGGTAGGCTGCAAAATCAGTGGCTGAGCTGGTGTGAGCAGAGCTGGCACCACTGACCCAGTTCAGAGAGAAACATGGCCACTCTCCTGGGGGACAGCTCCACAGCCAGCCCTGCCTAGCTGGCAGCTGACAGTGGATCAATAAGCCCAATTGCTGATTACCTTTTTATTCAAATATAAATGTACAGCAAGTATGAGAATCAGTCTCTTGCAATTATGGCTCCTGCCTGCCTTTCCTAGAGGGATGCATGGAAGGGCCCAGCTCCAGAGCCACACAGGTGGGGGGCCATGCCACAGCCACGCTGTGGGAGAGCTGGGGGGACTTGGCAGCACAGCAGGGCCATGCTGGACTGTTTCCTCCCTCTCCTATGGCCACAGGAATTCTGAGGCCACCAGCCCAATCTCCTTTAGCCGCAAAGGGCAGAGCTTTCTCCAGTCACCTCCATGCTCATCTGAGCCCCGCTCTCTGCTGGGCAAACTGGGGGCAGATCAGAAACTGTCCCTGCCCTCAAGAGCTGGACCCAAACCCAGGAAACTTGAATGCCAGATGAAGATATTCAGGAACCTGCAGGTGGAGAAGGACTTGTTTCTGGGATCCCAGGGAGGGAGAAACAGGGGAACCGCAGGCTGCAGAAAACACCCAGCTCCAGTCGGCCTTGACAGGGAAGCATTGAAGGGATGCTCCTGGGGATGAAAGCCGAGTGGCTGGGGGATGGCTGCGTCAGTATGGCGAGGCTCAAAGTGGTGGGAGGTGGCCAAAGCCAGCAGCGACCCAGGAACCTGAAGGAGACTCGTGCCCTCACCACCACCCCAGAACCCCACGACCCCAGGGGTTTCCTGACCGGCTGCTCGGGTGACCGCAGGCATAACCACGGCGCCCAGAGGCTTGAGTGGCTGGCGGTGCCAGGTTCCTGCTTTGGGGTGTGACAGCGCAGTGTGGTTGGCGGGCAGGCGGCCCCAGCCCCGCGCTGCCCAGCACCCGTGCTCCCAAGCCCCATGGAGGGCAGGCCTGTCCCCAGGCCACACCCCACCGAGCCAGGGAGTGCTGGGCCCAGGGACATGGCCCCAGGGATGGGTAGGGATGCTCAGCAATGTCGCCTGAGGTCATACTCGACCTTTGGTGAGTCCCGGACCCCTCTGAGATGCTGATGGAGGCTGTGATCATACCTTTTCTTAAAACAAAACAAAACCACCTGTGGACCCACATCTCTGTCTGCATCCTGGGTCCCCAGGAGCCAGCTGCTCCTCTGCCTCCTCTGCTCTGAGCTGTGATCCTGGGCCCTCCTGGGGACCCAGACCCAGACCATTCCCAGGGTTAAACTGAAGGGTGACTAATGCCTCTAGATGGACGAGATGCCACAGCCAGGGTTCTGGGACAAGGGACACAGCCTTGAGGAGGAACAGCTGGGAGTGTCCCCAGAGCCAGGGGAGAGAGAGGGCTTTGACAGACAGAGAAAGCCAGTCCCAGAGAGAGGCAGGGACAAACCTGAGGTCTCCAGCAAGGGGGCTGAGCAGGTCCTGCACCCTCCCAGCCTTGGCCACATGAAGGCACTGGCTCCTCTGCTCAGGAACCCACAGCCCTGACCCCATATCCCACCTCCCAGGTCCTGCTGCCAAGCTCCTGCCACACGGGCCTCCTCCCAGCCCTGCCTCTCAGCCCTAGCCTCCTGGTCTCTACTCCTTTGCTCTGCATCCCAGACATAATCTACCTCCTCCCCAGGAGGCTCCCCTTCAGGGACGGGCCCTAGGGGCAGGTCCTGCCCAGGGGTCCAGGCATTTGAGTGCCCCTCCCTAAGCAACCTGGAATATAGGTCCCCCAGGCAGGAGGCCATTTGAGGAGTAGGTGGCCTTGAGCTGGACTCTCAACAGCCCCTCTGTCCAGCCCTGTGAGGAGACCACCTCTCCTCTCTGCAGGCTCTGTGGTGGGTGGAACAATGTCCCCTCCCCACAAAGATGTCTTCGTCCTCACCCCCAGAACCTGCGTGTTCCCTTAGATTGCAAAAGGGACTTTGCAGATGTGACTGAGTGAAGGATCTTGAGACAAGAAGACTATACATGATCATCCAGGTGGGCCCTAGATGTAATCCCAAGGACACTTACAAGAGGAAAGAGAAGGGTCAGAGTCAGAAAGGGAGACTGGAGGATGCTGTGCCTCTAGCTTTGAAGATGGGGGAAGGGACCACCAGCCAAGGAATGCAGGTGGTGTCTGGGTTGGAAAAGGCCAGGAGATGGGTCTTCCCTTGGAGACCTCAGGAGGAAGACACCTTGATTTTAGCCCAGGGAGACACATTTGGGACTTCTGGCTTCTAGAACTGTAGGACAATAAATTTGGGTTGCTTTAAACTACAAAGTTTGTAGTAATTTTCCACAGAAGCAATAGAAAATGATTGCAGGCTCCTTTTCTGAAAAACCCAAAAGGCAGTGAAAGAGAATTGCAAAAGAGAGGACGTGCTGGGGTGAGAAGGGACCCAAGCAAAGCCCAAGCGTGGCCTCAGAGGCAGCAGGAAGCAGGGGGCTGCCCCCACCCTTGTCCCAGCCCCCAGGCCCCTGAGGTCCCTGGAGTAGTCCGCTTCACAGAGACAGAGAGTGGAATGGGGGGCACCAGGAGCTGGGGGGTGCGGAGTTAGAGTTGAGTGAGAACAGCTTCCATTTGGGAAGAGGAGAGTCCTGAGACAAATGATGGTGAGGGCAACAGAGCCGTGCGAATGTGCTTCATGCCTCTTAGTTGTCCACATCAAAACAGTGAAATGGGAAATTGTATTGTGGGTATTTTACTACAATTAAACAAACACAAAAATAGCCCGTTGACGGTAAAAGAGAGGTGGGAGGTTGTAAAGGACGAGGCTGGAGAAGAGGTTGGACCCCATGCGAGCCTGTGGGTCCCAACTGGGGTTTGGACTTTGTCCAGGATCTTGGTGAGGAGTGTGGAGGCATCCACCTGCGGACACAGTGGGCAGTCTGAATTTGTCCTGAAGGCCTTAGAGGGGATTTTAATATTTCCCTGTGAGCCGCTCTGGGGAATTTGGACTTCAGACTCATAATGATGAATGATCCATGCCCTCACCAAGAAGCAGAGCACCTTGGTATTTTCTGAAGGCTGGTGAGGATGTGCCCAGGTCAGAGGATGGCTCGGGCCCTGGAAGGCCACCTCTGGCAGGCTGGTGCTGGTGCCCAGGGCTCAGGGAGGAGGCTGGGGCAGGGATCAGGTGCATTGGAAACTGAGCATCTGCAGAGCCCGGGGGCCACCAGGGAGGCATCCAGTGGACGGTGCTGTGCAGAAGTCTGAGTCCCAGTCGTATGCTGAGGTTGCCAGTAGAGGTGTAGCCCTGATTAATAGCCTGTATTTTGAGGCCCACGTTGTGAGCTGGGCACTGGGAACACAGCCGTGAGCAGAGCCCACATCCCAGGGCGTCAACTATCTCCTGGTGGGTGCAAGGCAAGCAGAACCAGGCTGTGGGGGGCATAGGCAGGTGGCAGTGAGGTTAGTGCAGGTGGCAGGGAGTCGCTCCGGGGAGAAACAGCATCTGCAAAGGTGGAAGGGCACGGCTGAGGCCTGCCAGCCCCAGCCTGGTGAAGGGTTCTAAGCAGTGGTGGCTGGCAGAGCAGCGACCAGACGTCTTGCCTCCTTCTCTGCTGTCTCCTGGCACCTTCCCAAGTCCCAGCACACAGAGTTGATGATAAATGCTCGCTGGCATAAGTTAGATGGGGGCTCTTGTTCCGGGCTCATGTTCTGGGAGGGGTCAGACGACTCTGTCCTGTGAAATGGGCATAAGGACGCCCACCGTGTAGGGCTGCGTGGAAGACAGATGACAGTGGGTGGACAAAGCCCAATGCAGGCGCTCAGTGCCACCCTCCATCCACAAGATGAAGTCAGTATTGGCAGATCTTGATGGCGTGATTGTTGTAAAAGCCAGATCAAGGGCCCTGGGAGTTGTCATTGGAAGCAGCAGACACCCCAGCTCTGAACGGAGCTTGGGACCCTGTCCAGCCAGGGAGGGGCCGTGAGGTCTGTGACCCTGGCATGGCAGAGTGGGCAGACTGGGGAGGCCTGAACTCCCTACCAAGACCCTTCCCCAGCAGACAAGAGGAGAATCTCCTGCTCAGTGGCAGGCTGCCGGGGGAGGGGGGCAGGCGGGCCACCTGGGGCCGGGTGGGCAGTGAGGCGCGAAGGCAGCCGTCCCACACCCTCCCCCAGCCCCCTCCAGGGGCTCTGTCTCCACCCCTCACCTGGGCACCTCCAGCTATCTCCCTGGCTCCTTGGCATCTCTGTGTCTCTATGGTCCCTGGGTCCCCGGAATCCCAATCTCCCCTTCCTGCTGTGTCTCTCCCTGTCTCTGTCACCGTGTCTCGTCGCTCCCGGTTCTCCTGCCCTCCCCGTCCCGCCCACCACAATCCCCTCCAGCCCACTTGGTGCCCTTATCTGGGTCTGCCCCGCACAATTGCTGGGAGCCCATCCCCATGACAACGGGGCAGATGGCGGCTGCGATTAGCCACTCTCCCTCCCTCCGCAGCTCAATCCGTCTTTGAAATTAAATCAGCTGCGATAACATCGACCGGCCAGAGGGAGGGAAGGCGGGCAGGAGGCTGCCTGCGCCCCACCCACCCTGCCCCAGGCCCAGTGCAGAGGGAGAGTAAGAGGGGGGCAGAACTGGTTCCCACTGTGGCCCCGTGACCTTGACCACATCTCTCGTCCTCTGAGCCTCAGTTTCTGCATCTGCAAAATGGGGGTGAACAGCCATATCTCTTGCTTGGCTCAGTGGAAGGCGTCGGGGAGGTTCTGCAGTAGGCTGAGAACACTGTACCTGCCCACCCAGTCCATGAAGAAGCCTGAGCCCCAGTGGACAATCCCTGCCCAGCCAGGCCTGAGGGGCCAAGGCCATTTGAGTAAACCAGCTCTTCCTGGCTGAGAGGCCACAGACCTGGCTCCCCACCTGCTCTGCAAGCTCAGTGCATCTTCCAGGGCCTTGACACCCTAACTTGCAAAATGCTCCAGCTTAGATGCCATCTCATCCACTCCCTCCCCCACAGCCTTTTGGTCCCTTCAGACAGCCAGGGCCCTCACAGAATGTGTGGACCCAGGAATGGAGGGTGGAGAAGGTGGAGACCTGCCCCAGTATGAGACCTCCCAAGGAAGCAGCATCTGGTGGTGTTCACTGGGTGGGCTGTGGGTCCCAGGCAATGGGGTCAGCATGTTCGAAAGCTGGAGGTGGGAGGCAGGGTAGTGCCAGAGCACAGAGAGCAGGAGAGATCGGGGAGGTGTGCCTGGATCTGAGGCGAGGGAGGGCTGCGTTAGATCCGGAGGAGGACTCTGGGTAGAGGTCACGGCCAGCTCAGAGGCCCCGTGCAGGAACAAGTCAGTGTGAGTAGGAAGGGGAGGAGGCCAGGGGGCTGGAGCAAAGAATGATGGGGAAGCCGGGGCGGTCACTGTGTCGGCTGGGAAAGGTCCTGAGGGCCACCATGGGGACTGCAGCCTCCACTCCTAAGTGTTCCACAAAACTCAGGCTTTCACAGGATCCTTCTGGCTGCTGGGATAAAAACGGGATGAAAGAGGGAAGGGAGGAGGCCAGGGAGGAGGCTGGAGTGATGTCCAGTGGATGACAATGACCCAACTGGGACACGGCCGTCATCTTCGCGGGGAGCTACCCTCTGCGGTGTCCCCTGCCCCCTGCTGAACCCTGGGGCAGCGGAGGAACCTCAGCGGACTCCACTCAGCATGCGACTGCACAGGGCGCAGCCAGCCTCAGCCCAGCTCTGAAAGTGGCTCCCAGACCCCTGGCTGCCCCGCGCAGCTCTGAAAGTGGCTCCCGGACCTCTCACTGCCCCATCTGGCTCTGAAAATGGCTCCCAGGACACCTCGCTGCTTCAGACTTGGCCCCTAGACACACAGCCCAGCCTAGAAGAGGCTCCGGGAAAGGCCAGAATGGCCTGCTGCGGCAGCGCAGCTTGGCAAGGCCTCCTCAAGAAAGTGACACAGAGTAGGAGCCTCCAGGGATGACTTTAACAAGCCGAAGGAGATGGGAAGGGCGGCCCAGGCAGGGGCAACAGTGTGATGCCGCAGCAGAAAGGGCCCGGAGCCGGCAGTGCTGTGGGGCAGGCCCCAGGCAGTGAGTGCTGCGAGGGGGTTGGACTCTACCCCAGATGTGCTCCTGAGGAAGTCACTCAAGCTGCCAGGCTTCAGCTTCTCTGTCTGTGAAGTGGGGCTAAGGGTAGACACAGGGATTCCGCCAGGTGTCACATGCTCGGCTGGGCGGGTCAGTGACTGGGGCCCCGCAGGCGTTTGAGCAGGGGATGCCGTGTTGGATTTGCATTGGAGAGAGCAGGTGCCAGCTCCAGGTGTGAGGCTGGGCGACAAGAAGGAAGCAGAGAGCCAGGAGTCCTGGGGTGTTTGGGGACTAGTGCCGTGCAAGCACCCAGGTTTCTGCTGTGCACCCAGCGCCAGGACTGTGGCCGCCTGGGCTGCCGGGCTGTAACTGGATTTGCTCAGCAGCTGCCTGTGCTAAGCAGGCCCACTTGACGCAGACACAGCTGGCCAGTAATTGGTGAAATTAGCAAGTCGGCGGGGACAGAGGTCAGGTGGTTAATGCTGTAGTGGGGGCTTTGATGAAGTTAGTCCCAGGGAAGGACTGGGAGCTGGGGTTTGACCTTCTGTGTTTCACGAGGCTCTCCTGCCCTGCCTGTAACATGGTTAGGGGACCTCCAGCTGCTGGCTTGTCCCAGGGCTCTCAGAGGCAGAACCCAGGGAGCCACAGCTTGGCCTCAGCCTCAAGACGCAGCCACAGCGCCAAGTTGCCGACTGTGTCCTCTAAGCCAAGACACATGCAGAAGCCAAGGGGGCTTTTCAAGCCCTGAAGATCTTGGGTTGATGCCCCTTGGCTTCCTGGAAGAGGCCTTCAGCAGGCTCCCCTTGGAGAAAAGCAGCAGGCCCGCCTTCCAGCCTCTGCATCCCTCGTGAGTACCCCTCGGACCAACTCTGCATCTGGAAATGAGATGAGTTCTTCACTGGCTGTTCCCCTTATTCGACTGAGCCTCACCCTCCTCTCTAGGTTAAAGGCCTCCCAGGGTCTTCTCCTGTCCTGAGCTCCAGAGAGTGTCCTCTGAGCATGGTCCTTGGTTCCCACTCTTCCCTGGCACAGTGCTCCTCCCTTCTTTCATTACATATCATTTATTGGGCACCTACTAGATGCCATGAGCTGGGCTGGGAGTTGGGATGCAGAAGTGAGCAAAATCTGACCAGATCCTAGTCCAGTTGGTGCTCAGGACACCTTCTGTGGCCATGCCACACTTCCTTGCCACAGCCAGGGAGCCAGAGACCCTGTCACTGACCATCCTTTAACCCTCAAACCTGGAATCACCTCCTTTTTGGCTTCTACTCCAACCCCAAGGAACAAGGAATTGCCACCTGCTGGTCCTTTATATAGATGCACTCAAGCACTTAAGCGCATCTCCCTGGGCTGTCACTGCCAGCATCATCATCATCACCACCATTTTAAAGGCAGGTCCTTTGGAGTCAACATCTGGGGTGATATTCTAGCACAGCCACTTGCCAGCTGTGTGACTCTCTCCTCTCCAGACCTCAGTTTCCTCTTCAATAATGTGGGGTCAATGACCCCTGTCTGGGAGGGTTGTGGACAGTTGTGGGCCTTAAATGGAACCATGCATAGCCACCTTCCTGGCCTTCTTGCTGTTCTCCAAACAGGGGCAGGCCTGTTCCTGCCCCAGGCTTTTGCACTTGCTGTTCCCTCTGCCCAGAACGCTTTTTCCCCAGATGGCCTCATGGTCCAGTGCCTCACTTTCATTCCAGTTCCTGATAGATGTCACCCCCTCAGAAATGGAGGCCACTCTGTTTTTTTTGTGTGTGTTGTTTTGTTTTGTTTTGTTTTGTTTTTGAGACAGAGTCTCGCTGTGTCGCCCAGGCTGGAGTGCAGTGGCATGATCTCGACTCACTGCAAGCTCCGCCTCCCAGGTTCACGCCATTCTCCTGCCTCAGCCTCCCGAGTAGCTGGGACTACAGGTGCCTGCCACCACGCCCAGCTAATTTTTTTGTATTTTTAGTAGAGACGGGGTTTCACCATGTTAGCCAGGATGGTCTCAATCTCCTGACTTCGTGATCCACCCACCTTGGCCTCCCAAAGTGTTGGGATTACAGGCGTGAGCCACCGTGTCCGGTGAGGCCACTCTCTTGGGTGTTGAGTGACTCAGCACTCCCCTGCCCACTCCCTGAGCCCCCTTCTCAGTCAGCTCACCTGCCCATTTCCTCTCCGGCGTTCATTGCTAGTGGGGACCATGTTCTGCACATCTGTTTCTCATCTGTCTCCCTCAACTAGAATACTAACCGCATGAGGGTAGGGGTCTGCCTGTTTTGTTCCTTGCTGTATCTCCAGTGTCTAACAGGTGCTCAATCAATATTTCTTGAATTGCATCCAATTAATAGTGCCTGACACATCTGTGAGTTCGAGATTGTTTCAAAGTAAAATGTTACTTTTTTTGAGGCAGAGTCTTGCTCTGTTGCCCAGGCTGGAGTACAGTGGCATGATCTCAGCTCACTGCAACCTCCGCCCCCTGGGTTTAAACAATTCTCCTGCCTCAGCCCCTGAAGTAGCTGTGGTTACAGGCACTCGCCACTATGCCCAGCTAATTTTTGTATACATTTTTTTATTTTTAGTACAGATGGGGTTTCACCATGTTGGCCAGGCTGGTCTCGAACTCCTGACCTCGTGATCCACCCGCCTCAGCCTCCCAAAGTGCTGAGATTACAGGCGTGAGCCACCCCCCCGCACCCAGCCTCAAAGTAAAATGTTATTTTAAAAATGCATACTTTTTAAAGATTGGCACTCGGTAGGACTCAGGTCACCAGAACAGAGTCCCCTTTCCTTTTTAGCACAGGCACCTCCCATGACGTGGAGCTCACTCACCCTCTGAGGGGATCAGCCTGGCTCTGACTTGGGGAAAGCTCCGGCTTCACGTGGCTGAGATCTGCTCCCTGGGATCCTGCCCCCACCCATGGACGACAGGCCTGAAGACGAGTGGGCACTCGCCAGGGAGCATGGCCTGTAGAAAGGCCCTGGGGCTGCAGGGTTTGTGGTGCAGTGGAACAACTGGGGAAGCCAGCACGGTGGGAGGTCAGAGGCAGAGGGCCAGGGGCAGGTGGGTGGGCCCAGGCCACCAGGCCCTCGTGGTGAGGATGAGACGTGCAGTCCTTATGCTTAGAGCGGGGGAGCCTGGTTTAAAGCCACCAGGCAATGCGATTGAATGTGGGTTTGGCACAGCTGTCCCGGGAAGAACCTATGTGGGTGGGTAGAAAGGGGGAAGGCTGAGAACTGGAACAGCAAGGCCTGTGCAGATGGCAGGGGCCAGCAGTAGAGAATGGATACAGGTCAGGGTTGGGTTTGAGGTAATCAGGACAGGGCAGCCACGTTATTTGTCAACCCAGATGGCGGGCACAGGAGAGATGACCGACCCCCCTGCAGAACCACCCCTGGCTTCCTGATGGAAACAGCGCAGGCCCTGGAGGCAGCATCCATACCCTCCTTCACGTCCACTAGGCTGGAGCTGGCCCCACATCCCCACAAAGCTGGGCAAGCTGTTCCATGAACTCACTTGGCACATTTATTAACCATCAGGCTATGTCTGCGGCCCCATGTGTTTTCTGCCCCGTTCACAGTGGTGACAGAAGGAAGGCAGAGCCAGGTGGCAGGTGCCTACTTGCTATCCATCCATTTGAGCTGCTTCTTGCCATTCACAGTCACTGACTTGAGCTGCCCATCTTCCTCCACCTCCACACGTTCCTGCCCGTTCTCCACGATGCGCTTGGTGGTAACCTTGTGGCCATTGATTATCTCGGTGGACGACATCACCGACTTGAACCCCGAGCTGCCAGAGCCGGAGCCCCCGAAGGAAGTGGATGAGAAGGTGGTGTGGCTGCCCCCGCTGCGGCCCAGCGTGTTGAAGGATGAGAAAGCCTCCATGAAGGCTGGGAACTCTCCAAAGCCCGCCGAGAAGGCCCCCCGCAGGCCATGGCCCCGGCCACCACGGTCACTGTTGAATGGGCTGTCCCAGAACTCAAAGGAAAAGGGGTCCAGGCCACCGAAAAACTCCCGGAAGATGTCCTCAGGGTTACGGAAGGTGTAGCCGGTGTCGAAGGGGCTACCGTAGGGCATGCTGGCCCCGCCGCCGGCCCGCCAGCTGTCACAGCCCGCGCGGTCATACAGGGAGCGCTTCTTGGAGTCGGACAGGACCTCGTAGGCCTCAGACACCTGCTTGAACTTCTTCTCAGCTTCCTCCTTGTTGTCGGGGTTCTTGTCGGGGTGCCAGCGAAGGGCCAGCTTGCGGTAGGCTTTCTTGATGTCCTCCGGGGAAGCGCTGGCCTGCACGCCCAGCACTTCGTAGTAGTTAGCCATGGCCAGGGGTGTGGGTGAGAGGAGAGGGGACGTGGAGGCCAGGTGGGCTCAGGGACCCAGCTGGTCAGAGGACGGTGGAGAGGTGGCGGGTGGTCTGGGGCCCTTCAGCAGGGGCCTGGCTGGACTCCTCAGGCTCCAGGCAAGATTCTGCTGGGGAGTTCACCTTTTCATAGTACCAGTTCTCAGGGACTGGAGGGGCCCCCACTGAGAGGGGTGGGGGGAGGGGAAGGACACTGCCGCTGTGGGGCCAGGTCAGGGTGGGGTGCCCTCCACAGCTCCCTTTATGACATCAGCTCTCAGGGCGTGGCCTACCCCCGCCCCCAGCTCTGCACCAGGCAAAGCTGGGCATATGGGCTTGCCCCTGCCACTGAGGCAGCCACAGCGGTGGGTGGGAACGGGATGCTCTCTGACTCAGGTGGTGTGGGCTGAGCCCCGGGAGCCAAAGGGCAGAGGCAGGATTGGCCATGAGATTCTAGCCTTGGTGGGTGACAAAGGTCCGTGGCCGTGGTGGGGGAGGTGGGCGAGGGCCTTCTGGGTATGTCCACTCTGCCAATGGCTGGGCATCAGCTAAGGCAAGAGGAGGCCAAGGTGGGATTCAGGAAGGGTGGGGTGGGGAAAAGAGTCTGCTTTTCTCGTGCTCATTATCTGGCCAGGTCTTCCGCCGTAAGCTCCACAAAGGCAGGAAAGTCTGTCCCTGTCTAGGACAGTGGCTGGCATACGAGGGCCATCGGTAAACACTTGGATGAACGAGGCTCAGAGACACGCAGTGCTCAAGGTCACACAGCGAGTCAGTAAGGGAGGGGATGTGAAACCAGGGCCAAGGCTGCAGCGTTCCACTCAATTCTGGTAAGAAAATTGAAAGAAGCGTTCCACTCAATTCTGGTAAGAAAATCCAAAGAAGCGTTCCACTCAATTCTGGTAAGAAAAATAGGGATTGATGATAAATATTGATTACTGAGTGTAGCAGGTTGAATGGGGGCCCCCAAAAAGATACGTTCCTGTCCTAATCCTTGGAACCTCTGAATGTGAGCTTATTTGGAAAAAGGATCTTTTCGGATGTAATTAAATTAAGGATGTTGAGATGAGATCATCCTGGATTATCTAAGTGGGCCCTAAATCCAGTGACACACGTCCTTATAGGAGGTGAACACTGATGCAGCCAGAAGCTGGGGGCCAGGAGGGCTCTCTCTGCAGCCTCCAGAGGGAGTGCGGCCCTGCTAACACCTCGATTTCAGACCTCTGGCCTCCAGAACTGGGGGGAAGAGATTTATTTTGTTTTAAGCCACCCAGTTTGTAATCATTTGTAACAGCCCTAGAAAACGAATCAGGTGAGTGAGGTAACCAAATATTCTTAGGCATTTATATTCCTTTAATTCTTGTTCTGGTGTTGGATCATATATAGAAACAGCAATTCACAATACTGATTAATATCTGTTTCTACCTTCACCTCACCCCACTCCAGTTAAGATCAAAACCATGCTAAACCACCTACTAACCACACCAGTAAAGAGCCTAGATGTTTGGGTCACCAAGTCTTAACTAAAAATAACCTGCCTGCTTTCTTTCTTTCCTTCCTTCCTTCCTTCCTTCCTTCCTACCTTCCTTCCTTCCTTCCTCCCTCCCTCCTCCTTTCCCTTCCCTTCACTTCCTTCTTTCCCTCCTCCCTTCCTCCCTTTCCCACTCCTTCCCTCCTTTCTTCCTCCCTACCTCCCTTTACCCCTCCTTCCTTCCTTTCCTCTTCCTTCCTTCCTTCCTGCCTGCCTTCATTCCTTCCTTCCTTCTTCCCTCCCTCCCTTCCCCCTTCTCCCTTCCCTCCCTTCTTTACTCCTAGCTTTTTTCCTTCCTCCTTCCTTCCTTCATTCCTCCCTTCTTTCTTCTCTTCCTTTTTCTAGTCTTTATCCCTTGCTATTATCCTCCCTCTCTCTTTCTCTTTTCTTCCAATGCTCATGGGTGCTAGGGTTCAGGCTCCTAGCAGGGGACAGTATGTTCTAACCAATCCCAAATGCCAGGACGGATGGAGACAGACTGTAGAGACACTGCAAACCCAGCCTCCAGTGACCATCGCTGTCTTTCCATGCAGCTTATCAAGAGCATGACTCACCCCCTGTGCCGGACATCCACCCACCTACACCTGCTGACACATGTGGCTTGGCAGAGGAGTTGAAGAGCAGAACTTCTCTACTAGATGTAGCTACAGATGAACCTGGTTCTTTATCTCTGTGGCTGGATTTTTGTCACTATGTCGCTGTTACCAGTTAGCACCTGCTGTTCCTTGCAGGCTTGTCCACTGGGGCAGGAGAAAGATGCTTGCCCTGCCCAGTTCTCTATGATCGTGGTGGCAGTGGGAGAGGCGCTGCTGTTGACTGTGGTGCCTGTGGGGAGAGGCACGGTGAGTGTCCATGGAGATGGATAAGGTGTCATTAAATAATAGAGGTGACCATGGTAGCAGTGTTTGTGTGGAGGTAGTGGTCATGGTGGGGGTGAGGGGGAGAGTAATTATGGGTGATGCTGGAGTTGGTCATGGTGGTGGTGATGCTGGTGGTGACAGCAGCAAGGCTTGTGCTGGAGAGTAACTGATGATGGTAGTGGTGGTGGGGATGGTCATGCCAGAGGAGATGGTAATAGTGAGCCTGTATTGTGGTTGGCAGTGATGGTGCAGGTATGATGAGGAGGTGATGGGAATGGCTCCTAGTGAGCCCTTGGTGTGGTTGGCAGTGGTGACAGTAATGGTGACAATGAAGGTGAAAATGGTGGAAGTAGCAGAGGTTGTATCTTGTTCGGCTCTGCCACAGTGACAGCTTTCACCTCTCAGTGGTTCACGACATTCACGACAAACATCTGGTTTCACGACATTCACGACAAACATCTGGTTCCCCCCACTTCGCTAACTGGTGCCTGCAGGCAGTTGCCAGGGCCCCGCCTCCCATAGCTTCTCACTGAGGGTCCCAGACTGGAGGAGTAGCTCTGACCCACACACTCCTCTCTCATGAGGGTGCCACTCAAAGACAGCAGGAACTTGCTGCCTCTGAAAGCTTCTGTTGGGCCATGATGTGAGGCACTCTTGCTGCATCCCATGGTCAAGGCCAGCGTCTGTGGGGCAAAGAATGTTTCCTTCAGGAAGGTTCTGCAAATCTCAGGGCAATAAGGAGAGAGGCCTGAGATTCCCATGGGGAAGAGGAAGTGAGCAGTTCTCCAACATATGCCAGATACTAATGGTGGGACTGACCAAGGGTGGTAACGATGGCTTTGCTGGGAGCAGTGTTGGTGCTGCTGGTGCCGGGGTCGCCAGTGGTGGTGATGGGATAGGAGGCAGGAATTGTGCTATTAATGGAGGATGGTGGTGAGGGTGGTTGTGGAAGAGGCAATGGTAGAGGGGCTGCTGAGTGGTGAGAAGGACGCAGTGGTGGAAATGCTGATGTGAATGCCGATGGCGATGGTAATGGTACTGACGTGTGGGGCTCTGTATTTTCTGTTGCTGACTTGGCATTACACCAACCTCTTCTATGGTCTCCTTGCATCCTGGAGAAATCTGAGGGATTTTCCAGAATCCTGTCACCAGTATAGTTCCCGGTTAGAGCCTGCCATTACACGAGATTTGGAGAGTGGAAAAGAGAGGCCGTTGCAGGCAGGTGACAATGGAGAGCTTTGCAACAGCTCAGGGCAATCTTCTGCGAAGCCCCTGCTTCCAAGCCACAGGCTGAGGCATGGATGGGGGGCTTCCTGGAATACCATGAGCTCCTCAGCAGCTCCCAGGCAAGATCTAGAGAGCCGCTCACCTGGAAGCTGCAGGTGACCATCTCAATTCCTTGTTCCCTGACCGCTGGTCCCACACTGTTCAGGGTGCAGCTTGTAGTAAATGTCCTCCTCCTTGGTACGCATTTGAGGGCTTTGTACTGTGAGGGTGATGGCAGCTCAGATGAAGTTGGTAGTTGTGGTGGAGGTGGGTGTGAGGATACCAGTGAGGAAGCAGATGGTGGCATCAGGGAGGCATTGGAGGGGCAGTGGTGGTGGTGGCAGTCTAATTAGAGACAGTGGTGGGTCTGGCTGAGGTAGACCCAGTGGTGGTGATGGTGGTGATAATAGAGGAGGTGATGACGGTGGTGATGGCGAAGGCGGTGGGAGTGGTGGTACTGGCAGCGGTAGAGATGGCAGTGCTGATAAGGTGATGTCGCAGGTGGGATGGTGGGTGGAGATGGAGGTGGAGGAAGTGTGGTGACAGTGATGTGGTGGTGACGCAATGCTGACACGGATGGACAGCACCGTGGTAACGGTGACAGAGATGATAGTGATAGTGGGGATGGTGGCGGTGGTAGAGGAGATGGGGACGGGACACTGCGGTGTTGATGGTGATGGTGACACTGCTGAGGGTGTTGGTGGCCTGACATTGCAAAGGTGAAGCCTGAAGTTTCTATGACGACGGAATCAGGACAGTGGGGGAGGGGGTGGTGACAACAATGTTAAGAGACAAGGGACCTAGCATAACAAGGCATCTGAGAATCCTGTGGCTGCCTCCCCGTCCTGGCCCTCCCTGCCTTGTTGGAGACTCTGGCTCTGGTCTGCATTGTACTCCCAGGGGAACTTTCTTCCAGCCACTGCCCTGCTCCAACCCCTGTTCCTGGGATGGGTCTGTGGGAGTCAGCCAGGATGGAGACAGGCCTGGAGACCCCCTCACTGCTGCCCATTCAGGGCTGTCTTAGCGCACACAGAACAGACCACTTGGTAGGACTTACGGGAACAGGTGTGTCACCTGGGAACAGATCCCACCCCTCACCATCAATGGCATCCTGAGATGGAGGCCCCTGTGGGGAGCTCCCCATGAAGGCTGCTGTGGACTGTGGAGCTGGGCAGCGTACAGAGGAATTTCCCTTCTACAAAGGGTTCAGGCTAGTCTCCTTCCACGCCAGTGTTTGGGGAGCCAACTGGGAGCAGCAGGGGCTCTGAGGCCTCCATGGGACCTGCTGGAGGGACAGGGACACACAGGTGTGAGCACACACTCAGGCCCCACATGGTCCACCCTCGATGCTGTCAGGCCACCTTCCCTCTTCAAGCCTCTCTGTCTCCATTCACCAGGGGATGCTTTTGGGGCTTTGCCCTCTCCAGGGAGCCAGCCTAGCCTTCCTGGCCTCTGATGTCCCATGTCCCTCATCTCAGGCCCACCCTAAAGCCAACCCCGAGCCATGGCCAGGGAGAGAAGGACCTTCGGCAACCAAACGAGGCCCAGAGAGGGCAGAGCATACCCAAGGTCACACAGCAGTACCAGGAAGGTCTCCCCGGGGCGAGCTGATGGAGCCGATTAAGCGGCCAATTGGTATTCGGAGCAGCCAGAGGCCCCTCTCTGTCTCTGTAATTAATGGAGTGGCTTTTTAAAAGGATTCTAATCACCCCCGATCCTATCTGCTTATCACTAGAGTTCCTAATTAGATGATCCTGGCAGTCACTCAGCTAATTCCCTCCAGCCCCCTGCAGCCCTGCCTGGCCTGGGCAGCCCACCCCACCCCCGGCCACCCTGGCCCGGCCAGATGGGCAGTTTGGGGCCTTCTCTCCCCTCAGGGCCCCTAGTCCTCTAACTGCATTAGCTCCAGGATGGATGGGCGACAGCGATGGATGGATGGACGGGCGGCTGGATGGACAGAGTGGCAGGTGAGTGAAGGGGCTGAACAGTGGGCAGCCACAGAGTGGATGGGCGGATGGACAGACAGACGGGCTAAGGGGCAGATCCCACAGTGGGGAAGAGCTCAGCCTGTCAGGTGACACAGCCTGGGTTCCAACCCCAGCACTGCCACTCCCCAGCCATGTGTCCTTGGGGAAGTCACATAACCTGGCTGTGCCCCAGCATCCTCATCTCATCTGTAAAAGGGAAGTAATGATGGTCCCCTCTCACAGGGTTACTGTGGGGAGGTCAGAATGGAGAAGGAGCTGTGTGTGCATGTGCTGGCATCCTGGCAGTGTTGATAATGGGTGGGCAGAGACAGATTAAAGGGCAGCCTGCCTGGTGAGCCATCGGAAGGTATGATAGGCAGACAGCCCCATGGTCAGGCTTACATGCAGGCTCACATGCAGATTGGTGGCCGATGGGGTGGGAAGGTAGTGGGCTACGCAACCATAGAAGGGCCAGTGAGCTAACGTCCTCCCCAGTGGTGCCAGGGCCATCTCAGCTCAGCTCTCAGACCTCTTCAGGCAGCCTTCCTGCCCAGTCCTCCAAGCCAGTGATGACAGGTACCCACTGGGTTCCCCAGATTCCTTCCCTGCCGTCCCAACCCAAGTATACCCTTGCTGGTGGTGGCCCATGTGGTCTCTGGAGGCTCAGATCTAGCCCCAAGTGGGGGTTTACTGCCTGAGTGAAGGCATCATTTGTGGGGCCTTCTGAGTTCCAAGTTGCCTCAACCAGTTAGGGTAGCTCTCCTCCTCAAGGGTCCCAGCCCCGAGCTCCCCTGGCATAGAGCAACCCTAGGCAGGGCTGTGACCCTGAGTTCCTCAGTTACTCAAAGCCTCCAGGAGGATCCAAACCCCAGAGCCTCTCCATTCACCCACAGGGCTCTGCAGTTTCTGGGGTGTGGAGTTTCCTGGGTCTTTTTTGTAGAACAAAAAAGCCTGAAGTATCTTCCATAGTAAAGGCGTCATGTAAATGCACACATCTACACCAGCAGATAGCCACCCATCTCCTCATGCACTTACCCATCAATCTACCCACCTAGCCACACACATACCCAGCCACCCACCCACCTAGCCACCCACCCAGCCACCCACATGCCCAGCCACCCAGCCACCTGGTCACCCACACGCCCAGCCGCCCACCCGCCCGACCACCCAGCCACCCACCCACCCAGCCACCCAGCCACCCACACACCAAGTCACTCACACGCCCAGCCACCCACACATTTCCTGAGCATTTGTCCACACACATGCCGTGTGCCAGGCACTCCCCTGGGTCTGGGGGTCCATATGTCAGTGAAGGCACTAGACAGAGCCTTGCCCTTATGATACTGACATGCAGTTGGGGAGATAGGAGAAAGTGATAATGCATGAACATTTAGCATGATGGCAGGTGTCATAGATGCCATGAGAGAAAACAAAGCAAGATGGGGGCTTACAGGAAGCTGGGGCTCTTAGGGAGGTCAGATTGGGTGCCCCACACCTCCACAGGCGTGCTCAGACACCCATGCCCCTATGCATGTGAGCACACCTGTACACATGGTCCCACATGGGCACACAGGCCCTCCATGAGGCCTGTAGTCCTGCTGTGTCTCCAAAAGCGTGGGCCCTGCTGTCCCTCACTGGGAGATCTGGCTGCCTCATGCCTCTCTCAGCCTGGGCCCTCCCATGACCCAAGTCAGGCCTGCTCCCTGGAGCCCAGGGCACATCTGGGTTTTACTAGGTCAGCTAGCAAAGGGCCTGGGCAGCTCCTATGCAGCCAACAATTCAGATTCACAATTCTTCACTGCGCTGGTCTGAGTGGGGGCTGGAAACAGTTGAATTCAGCAGCATCACCCCTGTCCTCCCACGCAGGGAACTCCCAATCCCAGGCTCTGGGAGAAGGAGCAGACACACACCAATGTGCGAATGCAGCTGCAACACTCACTGAAAGGAGAGGTGACACTGTCTGGGGTATCTGGGAAGGCTGGTCAGAGGAGGTGACGCCTTGGCAGCAGCACTTGGAGAGGGAGGTTCCAGCAGGGTTGGCCTCACACACATGAAGGGTCTTGGATGTCGACACTGGACTTCCTTCCCCAGGGAGGTAGTTCATTCAGTCATGGAACATTTCAAGGTGGGAAGAAGGTGTTCATCACGTGGCTATGATCATGTGCCCATTTGCAGACCACCCTGTCCTGAGTTCATCTCCTAAATCAGTGGTTCTCAACAGGGACAGTCCTCCCTCCCCAGGGGACATTTGGCAATGACTGGAGGAGTTGCTACTGGCATCTCCTAGGTGGAGGCCAGGCAGGGCTTCTGCTGAGCATCCCTGTCTGGTGTACAGGACAGCCTCCACCACAAAGAATCATGCAGCCCCAAATGTCAACAGCAGCGAGGTTGAGAACTCTGTTCTAAACCCTGAAATTATCATTTGACAAGCACAATTATAATGCAATGTCTTTTTGATGCACCAAAGGCATTAATGTCTTCAATGTGAATATTTAAAACACACAAGTGACCTGTTTGGTGATTTATTTCTTAATAAAGCAGGAGCCTTGTAACATGGGAGTGGTTCCACGCAAAGGGAACAGCATGCACCAGGCTCAGTGGCTCAGTGGAAAGAGCAGGCATCTGTAGTCGACTGCAGCTGAGACTGAAGGGATGATGGGAATAGAGCCCAGAGAGGGGCAGGGGCTGCACCAGGCAGGGCTCAGACGCCAGGCCACAGAGCATGGATTGTGTCCTGGGAGGGGGAGACCTTGAGAAGATTTAAAGCAAGGGGAGGATGGAATATGTAGCATGTTCTAGAAAGATTCCCCAGCAGCAATGAGATTCAGTTTTATACCCACGAAATTGGTAAAAAATGTCAGTTTGACATTGCCAAGTGCTGGCAAGGAAATGGAGCAACTGAAATTCCCACACCCTGCTGGTGGGAACATACATTGGAACAACCAATTTGGAAAATCCTTTGGCCTTCTTTTTTTTTTTTTTTTTTTTTCCATTTTTTAGATGGGGTCTCACTCTGTCACCTAGGCTGGAGGGCAGTGGCATAATCACAGCTCACTACAGCCTCAACCTCCCAGGCTCAGGTGATCTTCCCACCTCTGCCTCCTGGGTAGCTGGGACTACAGGTGTGCACCACCATGCCTGGCTAATTTTTTATATTTTTCTGGAGAGGTGGGGTTTCACTGTGTTACCCAGGTTGGTCCCGAATTCCGGGCCTCAAGTGATCCTCACACCTCGGCCTCCCAAAGTGCTAGGATTACAGGCATGAGCCACAAGGCCCGGCCTTTTGGCCTCCTCTTGTAGACGTGAATGTGAAGTCTCTTGCCCCAGTAATTGTACTTCTAAGGCTTATATCCCCAGGGAAACCCTCACACGTGGGAATAGGGACAAGAACACTCACTGCTGCACTGTTTATGGTGGCGACAGGCAGGCGTGACTGAAATGTCCATCTTAAGGAGAATGAGCAAATACATTGTGTTACAGCTGCACAGCGGACTATGACACTGCAGTGAGAACGAAGGAACCGACTCCATACGTGAGCATGGAGGAGCATCCCCAGCACAGCAGTGAGCAACACAAGCCAGTCATTGAAAGCATCATTGTGACACCGTTTATAAAAAACATACAAACATGCAGAATGATGCATTAAGGATTTATACATATAGAGTAAAAGTATAACAACATGCATGGGAAAATGAAGCCCTGGCTATCTCTGGAGGCAGGGAAAGGGGGCAACAAGGTCAGGAGAGTTCTATGATCTCCGTGGTGTTTCCCTCCATAAGCTGGGCTGGGGAGGGTGTCAGAGGGACTTGATGCTGCCTCCACTGTCCTAACTCCTGGAGTTTGTGCCCTGGAGAGTGAGCAGGAACGTGACCTGTGTGCAGCCAATAGCATGCGCAAGGTAGGGGAATGTTATCGGGCCGCGCTTCACCAGCTCTTGACGCCTCCGTCAGCTGTGCGCTGTGCAGGAGTGAGCTGCCGAGACCCCTACAGCTGCAGGCAGGTGAGCTCTGCCAGTAACCTGGGGGAGCTGGGTTGTAGACTCCTTCCTAGTTGAGCCTCTGATGAGAAGCCAGCCCTGGTCAGCAGGTGGACTGCAGCCTGGTGAGGCCCTGGGCAGAGGCCGCGACTGAGCTATGCCTGGGATCCTGACCCATGGAAACCGTGAGATACTAAACACGTGTGGTTTCAAGGGGCTAGATGTGTGGTGGTTTGTGATGCAGCATAGAAAATCAATACCAAGGCTACCATTGTGTTGCTTATATTATTAGCTATACTTTTAGATAACTGAAATATTTCATAATTAAGAGGTTAAGAAAGTCCCCTGTGGTGGCCTCACCTGTGGGAAGAAGAGACAGAGTGCAGGGCATGGGCCTGGAGGCTGGGAGGCCCAGGAGGAGGCTGGCACAATGGAGAGGGGACAGGCCATGCCATCCAAGGTGAGGAAGCAGGATGGGCTGGTGTCAGGGCTGGTGGGGGGTGTGTGTGTATGTATAGAAAGTCCCCTTCATCCCTAGATTCTGAGGAAAGGGAGGGGCCCATGCCAGCATCCCCTCAAAGCCTGGGAAACCTGGATCCCAGCCTTACAGCTTCAGAACCTCAGAACAGCCAGACCTGGCAAGGGAGGGGCCAGGGAGAAGGAGCAGAGGCAGTATTTTCCCAGGGTCCCCTGGGGAGCCTGGCAGTATGGGCTGGGGCCGGGCGAGGAGGACAGATGGGGCTGTGGGAGGGAGCAGCTGCCGCTCCCCTCTCCAGGGATGCCCACTCCCCAACTCCAGCCCGCATACCAGTGGGAGAGATCGTGAGACCCTCCCCCATCCTTGCTCCCACTAGTCCTCAGTTTCCCTAGTGATACTGGACAGACAATCTGTGAGGACCCCCCTGAGTTGGGTGGGATAGAGAAAGACATGAGAACACCTACAAATAGCCTAGGGCACCCCACTGGCACTCCCACCGGCCCTGGCAGCCTTTGGTTCTGTGGGAGAAGGAGGAACAGAAAGGGCAGGCAGTTTGCCCAGGGTCCCCAAACACCCTGGTCTTCTAAGAGTGGAGGTGGGCTTGGGGGCTCAGTCTGAAGCCCATTGGGCTACCCAGGATGAGCCTAGAGTGGAGGAATAAAATGGCGTTAGAAGTGTCTCCTCGCTGGGTGGCCTCTCCAAGAAACCTCCGTCTTCCTCGTATGATCCTTCCAACAACCCTGCAAGATGTGGTCTTGACTGATGAGGAGCTGGGGTTCAGAGAGCCCAAGCCACTTGCTCGAAGCTGCACAGCAAGGGGGAGTCAGATCTGTCCTTCAGACGGGGCTTTACCGTGAGCAACCTTGGTTAGGGACCAGGGAGGCCCTGAAGAGCCCCAGGGAAAAAACTCAAATAAAGCTTCCCTACAATCCTTGATCAGGGTTTTGAAGCGTGAAGAGAAATTCTCCAGGCTGATCTGAAGCACAGAACATCCCAGGGAGAGAGACCAGCTAGGAACAAGGCAGAGAAGACAGGTTTTTGTGAATGACTATGTTTTAAATTACACAAGTGGCATATACTCAGAACGTATCAAAACAACAGCCCACGGTTATAAAGGGAAAAGTGCCCCCTCGGCACACTGGGCCTGCAGCACACTTCTCAGAACTAACAACTGTCGTCATCCAGGTACATGTCACCCCAGGTGTTTTTCTACCTCTACACAAATATTTTAAAAACAAAAACAGAGTCTGCTTTACATGTTGTTTTCCAGCTTGCTTATTTTCACGTATCCTAGTGTTTCTGTGAGATGTACGGGAAGAGGCTCGCTGGGCCAGAGAGCGTGCAAAACCTAGATCATTTCTGCCCATACAGGTATCTCCAGGCTGCTTCTCCACACCTGCCCAGTCTCTTCCATTTCTGCTGAGAAAGGGAAGTGGTGCCCCGTGTGGAATGGGCATGGATCTGGTCATTTGTGAGACTCAGCACCTGTCGGGATGTCGGATGGCTGTGGATTCACATTGCTATTGGGGATGACCTCTTGTGTATCCTTCTGCCTGTTTCCTTCCACAGCGTGTTATGTGAATCTCCTAATTTGAAATCATCTGCAACTCATTCAAACTTTGTAAAGCCTCACGCTGCCCAAACACATTTCCCTGCTGTCTGGACAGAACAGTCAGTGTTCATCAAGTGAGATGCTAACCAGCTAGTTGTTCCAACACCACTGGATTGGGTAACCCTCCACCTTTGCATTGATTCAGGATGCCTCCTTTATCACCCATTATCTTGTAAACAATAGGGTCTGTTGCAGGTTTACTGAATCTGTGCCGTTGATCTGTTTATTCTTATAGCGGAACCACAAGGTTTGAATGATTGTGATAATAGAATCTTGTTTAATATCGGAAAGCATTTCCCCCCCCCCACACACACACACTCACACCCCCTCAGTTTATTTTTCCTAATTTTTGACTTCTGCTGATCTTGTTAGTTTTTCCAGATAAAGTTTGGAATCATTTGTCATTTTGCCTTTAAAAAAAAACCAGCAGAGTTTTGATCGAACCGTCCTGTATGATAACTCATTTAGGATCTACCCACCTCCTCCCCTGCTGCCCCTCATCTTTCCCGCTGCTCAGGTGATTCTGTCCCTGTGTCAAATGGATGGCAGGCATTCCCCAAGGGCAGTGTCCATTTCTGTGGCCCTGAGGGCCCTTCCCCATCCTAGCACTGGGTCACCAGGGGGGCAGGAGGTGCTGTGGGGAAGAACAGCACTGCTCCCTAAGAGTTACAAAGGGCACTTGGTTTCTTCCTACAAAATGGGCAGCAAAGCCAGGCCTGGAAGTGTCCCTGTGCAAGGCAGGGAGGAAGGGGCCGGGCAAGTCGAGCTGAGTCCATGGCCCACCAGCCCCACCGGGGTGCAAACAGAGGGAAGAAGGCCGACCCACCGGCTACCCTGGCACCAGGCCTTGGGGAATCATCAAGCCTACCCTGACCCACTCAAGACAGTCACTTGCAGCTCCTGGCCTGTGTGCCTGGCCATACCTGGGCACTTTGTGGCCACAAAATTCAAACTGTTTACCACACACAGTGACTCGAGGAGGCAGGAGTCACTGTTAGAAGTGAATTGTTTTATGAAGGAGGGAAGAGAAACTGTAAACTGTAGCCCCTGAGCCTCGGTTCTTTGCTCTAAAGTGACTTGCTGGGACTTGAATCTGAGGCTCTCACCCCCATCTCTACTCAACACCACCCCCACCAGCCTCCCCCAGCTCTGGCTGCTGCCTCCTTGTGAGAAACAGCCCCTGCAATTCAGACGTGGTGGCTCACGCCTGTAATCCCAGCACTTTAGGAGGCCAAGGCAGGCGGTTCACTTGAGCCCAGGAGTTCGAGACTAGCTGGGGCAATGTAGCAAGATCCTGTCTCTACAAAAAAATATATATATATATTTTTAATTAACTGGGCCTGGTGGTACATGCCTATAGTCTTAGCTGTGTGGGAGGATGGCTTGAGCCCAGAAATTTGAGGCTGCAGTGAGCTATGATAGCACCTCTGCACTCCAGCCTGGGTGACAGAGTGAGACCCTGTCTCTAAAAAGGAAGACAGAAAAAAGAAACAGCTCCTGCTTTCCAAGAGTTTCCTGGTAGTGAGTAGAGAGAGCTTGTCATAGTAGCAAGAGTCTCTGTGTGTGTTATTCCCCCCACCCAACACCAAGAACAAACAAGGCTGATGAACATTTGTGGGAAAGTGAATGGATCTAGTCTACAGATGACTGGGGAGAGCCTAACACCAGCCACCGGGGGCATCGGGGACACAAGAGCGACCAGACACAGCCCCTACTCTCTTGCAGCTGACGTCACGGGACGAGGGGATCCTCTCTGCTTGTTTCTGCCGGCTGGCCACCTCCCAGCACTCATGAGAGCGCCTGGCACTGTGTGCTCCAAAATGCTGGCTGACAGAAGGAAGGAAATAAGCCGGGGGCGCAGCAGAGAAACAAGGAGGCCTCTTTTGATGGCTGTTCTGGATTATGGGTCTGGATTCTGGCCTTTAAGTACTGAGCCAAGTTCTAGGTTCGGATATGGGGTTCTAGGTTCTGGGACCTAGATTCTAGGTCCAAGGCTGCATGTCTTTAATGCCAAGTTATGGGTTCTGAGCTCCAAGCTCTAGGTTGTAGATTTGGGGTTCCACATTCGGGGCCCCAGGTTCTGGGCTTTGTGTTCTGATAACTCAATTCTGAGGTCTGGGCTCTAGGTCCCGGTCTTAGAGGTCTTCGTAAGTTCTGAGCTCTCAGCCCCAAGCTGCCGATTCTGGGTTAAAGGGTCCAAGCTCTGGGCTGTATGTTTTGGGCTCTAGTTCCTGAGTTCTGGGGCCTAGAGCTATGGTTCCTGGTTTGGGGATCTAGGCTGCAGGTTCTCAACTCTCAGCTCTGGAGTCCAGGGCTGGCTCTGGGTTCTGGATGGACTTTGGGCCAAGCAAGTAGGATGGTTCGCCAGAGGCCAAGTAGTTATTATTTATGCTTCGTGCCTGGAATGTAAGCTCCTTGAGGACAGATTCTTGTTTGTTTTATTCCCTGCTGTAGCCCCATGCCTACAACAGTGCGTGGCATACAGGAGATGTTCAACAGGATGTGCACATGTGAACACCCCATCGCAGAAACACCCAATCCTGCTGTCACGATCTAGGGCCATAGGAGAGAGAACCAACCCTGCCCTCACTGTGGCAACAGCTGGCAAGAGGAGAGGAGGCCTCCTGCCCTGGAGTTGTAGGGGGTAGAGGCCAGGGGGGCCCAGGGCCAGTCTGCATCAGGTAGGAAGGAAGCACATGCCTACCCTGCCAAGCCCCAGGCTGGCTCCTGTCTGTACTCAGTGTCAACTTCACAGGGAAAGACAGGAGGGGGTACTGGTGGCACACCAGGGCAGAGTCTGGAGGTCAGAGTCTATCCTGATGGGCTGCGGCAGCTGGGACAAGGTGCTGACCTTTCCGCTGCTTTGGCCCACCCGGCTCTAAGCGAGGGACCTCCCAGTGTCAGCAGCCTGGTATTGGAAAGAATTAAAGGAAAATCTCCTGGACCATGTGCACATCAGGGCTGTCAAGAAACAAGGATGGTGGCAATCAGAAATACCAGTCCTCAGGGCCCCTGGTGAATAAAGATCCTGTTGGTCAAAGATGATGACAACTAAGGTGAAGAGAAGCCATGGCTGACCAGGGATGTACAATCAGAGTGACTTGTCATTAGGGATGGTGGAGTCAGCCAGAGATGATGTCTGTCAAACACAACCTGGTCAGGGAGGGGTGTGCAACACACTGGCCATCAGGAGCCAGTGTTCAAGGGTCTTGGTAACCAGAATTATCATTGATCAAATGTGTCATCAATCATTGATTAGGGCCATGGGTGGCTTCAGCTGTGAGTGACCGGGAGCATTAGTGGGGGAAGCATTGGGTGTCCATGTCCTTGGTGGCCAAAGATATACGAGATATTAGTGACCAGATTCAATGACTGGAGACATGGGGTCCAGAGATCTTGGTGAAGAGAACCAAATGCAGACCATTAGGGATCAAGGGCACTGGTGAGCAGAGGCATCAATGATTAAGAGAATTTGGTGATCAGAGACATTGGTGACTGGGTATTCTGATGACCAGGGATATTGATGACCAGGGAGGTCAGTGATCAGAGGTATAAGGGACTTTGGAAAATAGGGGCATTGGTCAGCAGAGACTTTGAAGAAGATTCAGCAATCACTGATGTTGGGCATCAGAGACATTGGCGATAAGAGATCTTGATGATCAGTGTTGAGCAATCAGGGGTATTGGGAACCAGAAACACTAGTGACTACATTGATAGGAAACTTGATGGGGAGAGGATCCTATGATCAGGGACATTGGTCGTCAGGCACATCGCTGGTTAGAAATAATGGTGATCAGAAACAACTGACCAAGGACATTGTTAAAGAAACACTGGTGATAAGAAACAGTGTGATCAGAGATACTGGAGATCACATGTGAGTGATCGATCTATCACTAGAAAAAAACACGGATCAATTACATTGGTGGTCATACTTATTGATGGCCTAGAACATTAGTGACAAAGCACATTGGCGATCAACACATTGGTGAGAAGAGATACTATGATCAGACATAGTACTGGTGAGCAAAGACAGTCACTGGAGACATTCGTGATCACATTTTGTGGGTGTCAGTGACCAAACTCATGGTTGAGCAGAGGCATTGATGAAATATTGGTGATCAGTTGCTAGTCATCAGGTGTCTCTGATGGCAGGCTCTCATGATCAGACATGTCATTGATCTGGAATATCAGTCATGGTGCCTATCATTGATGACCAACATCACTCATCAAAGATGACAGCAATCAATGACATCAGTGATCACAGACACTGCTGGTCAAGTCTGTCAATGAACAGGAATATTGATGACCAAATATCTCAGAAACCAGAGCTGAGAGGAAGCTCAGCACCTGGAAGGAAGCAAATGGAGATGGGGTTTGTAGGAGCCTCGTTGAGCCCTCAGGGGTGGACCACAGGCTGGAGAAACCACAGCCTCCCTGCGCCTCCCCAGTATCCTCCCATTCACTAGGACCCCTGGTGCAGTGACAGGAAATCCAGATGGGAGCAATTCAGGGGAGGAGCATCAGGACGTCAGTGGCAAAATCAGACCCAGGCCCAACAGGGCCCCATCCTGGATTCCAGGGGCCTTCCCCTCGCAGCCACCCCGCCGACAAGAGCAATGCAATCTGGCTGCCCAAATTCACACCCGGGACTCGGCACCCTGGGAGCCCACAAGACAGGCCAGGGGCATTCACAAAAAGTATTTTATTATTCTTAACAGTACTCGCTTTAAAGGAATAAGAGGATAGCATACATTTTTTACAGACAATATATAAATGTTGTACATAATTAACAATAACTTAGTTCACTAACCCAAAATAAAACAAGCCAAATAAAACATACAAACAGAAAATACTGCCGATTCTTTTTCTTATGCGGACACTAGTACAAAATAAGTTACTTCTGGCCTTGGTGCTCCCCGCAGCGACTGCCCATCCATATTGCACTTGGTCACTACATCAGCACAATCCTCCTCCTGGGCCAGGGGCCCCTCGCAGGCCATCACACCCCGCCATCACCGCATACAGAATCTAAGCTCGGGACACATTTATATACAGCTGTACCTTGGGAAGGATCCAGACAGCCACAGCAAAGCTGGACCTGGGACCCCAGCAGGGACACAGCCTCTCCCTGGGTCCTGGTCCTGACCTGCTCCCGACTCCTGCCTTCACCCCCTGCCAGGCCAGCAAATGCCAACCAGCCCTGGGAAACCAAGGGCAGTAAAGGCCCCTCCCCATTCCCAGCTTTCATACTAGGACTGTGGGATCCCAGCTCTTTTCCAAAAACAATTGCAAAGCTCCAACCTTGTGTGTAGGGTTTACTCCTTTCGTAGCAGGGCTTCTGTGGCTATGTACAATCGACTGGACCCAAAAAGAGTTTAAAAATAAAACAATTAACTCATCAGTGAGTTAAGCTTATGCATTTTTTTTTAATATTTTTTCTTTTGTCTCGGAGTAGGAGGGGAGGGGGTTGAAGGGTTAGCAGAAAAAGGATGTATTTACAGGGTCCACCTGACAAACAAGACAGGCTGTGGCTTGCGCTAAGGGGACACAGTTACACCAGCTTCGGCCTCAAAGCCAAGGGAGCGATCTGGGAGACGTTTCCCCTTTCAAGAAAATGTTGTTTCCTTCCTGTGACCCAGCCCTGGCCTGGGAATCTGTGCAGGACCGCCCGTGATTGTCTCTGCCCTCCAGGGCCTGGCCCGTCAAAGCAGGCACCAGCTCACCCTCCCGGGGCCGTGGCCCTTCTGGCTTTGGCTCAGCCCAGCCTGGAGTTTGGCTGTTTCAGAGAGGGAAGCCAGAGGAGAAGAGGGTACAGGCTGAGGTCCCCACAAATCTGCCCCCAGAGCCCTGGCAAGTGGACCTGCCAAGTCCCGAGGAAGAACCGGAGGACTTGGGACAGCTCAGACCACCAAGTCTCCAAGTCCTTGTTAGAAACAAGAGCAAAATAAATTATTTTTGCTTAATCCTTTTTCCTTCTAAAAATGGTTGCCTTCGTCTGTCCCGTCCCCTCCTTTTCTCTCCATAAAGTTGTCCTTGTTGTTCTCCAAACAACTGTCCATGCAGGAAACCCCACCTGGGCAGCGGCCGGGTGCGGAGGCAGTCTCTCAGCGGTGGGGAACATTCACAGTAACTGCTGGCAGGCTGCTGGGCGCCCTCCAGGAGAAGGGGTGCTGGACCAAGCCAGGCTGGCAGGAGTGGTGTCGGTCTTCGGGAAATGCTGGGCAGCTAAGGGTTTGGTCCACCCATGCTGGGAGTGCCCGGTCCTCGACGTCCATCTGTTCTCTAGCCCATAGCGGTCACCATGCTGGATGGGTGGGGGTGGCCGAAGGAGAGGCTCGAGGAGGGGTGTATGGGCGTCGGAGTGGGCAGGATGTGTCCGGAGTGGCTGAAGGGCGGGAGGTGGCCCACAGGTGCCATGTGTCCAGCCAGGGCAGCTGCACTGAAGGGGGATGACTTCTCCTGCATGCACTTTGACAGCTCCTCAAAGCACTCCGCCCCTTTCTTGCTCTTCTTGGACTTGTTGGACATCTTCCGGTTCCGAGTCTGGATCCCTTCCTTCTTCATGGTCAGTGGCCTGTTAACCTAGAGGCAATCACCAGCTTTCAGAGGGCCAATTCTTTCCTCCAGCAACATGTCCCACCCCTGCCACAGCGTGGACCAGAGGCAGGTCAAGCTGAGGGTCCCAGGAAGCCAGGAATTGTGCCCGACCTTCACAGTCCCATCACCAGATGGCTACAATTCCAGGAAGGGCAGGTTCTGGTGTATGGGGTTGATCCACACCCTCCCTGGCTCTGCCCACCGCATACCAGCACTGCGCAGCCAACTGAAGTCCTCCCCTCCACCTTGACCTTTTTTAAGCAGAGAAACCACTTCCTTACCCCCTGAGACCCTGTCCTAGCCAGCTCCATCTCCTGAACAGAGGCAAGGCGCCCCCTCTTACGGGAAGCCCTTCTGGCGCTCGCTCAGGGCAGCGGCTTCCCAAGCCAAGCCAAGCTGGATATTGTGGCTGGGGCCTCTTGCCTGGCGGCACAAAGAGCAGAGGTCCCCGGGGAGGGGTGGGGCGGCCGGGGCGGGGCACACTCACATTGTGCAGCTTGTAGTAGAGGCCACAGGCGTTGCAGACAGGGTCCCCGTTGGCGTTTCGGCGCCATAAGGTGGTGGTTGTCGTCTGACAATTTGCACAACAGGTGCCGGCTCTTCTGGCTGCCGACTGGGAGGGCAAGGCAGCGTCAGCAGGCTGGGCTCCCACGCCCACCTCGACCTCCCTCCCTGACCCTCGCTCCAGCCCCAGTCCCCACCAACTCAGTCAAGGAGGGCTAAATCTCACAGGGGAATCAAAGCATCTCAGAACCATGGAATTTCAGAATTTGAGAATGAAATAAGTCAAGACTCACAGAACTTTGGAATAAAGAACTCTCAGAAGCCTGATGTTAGAATCAATGGGATTGCAAGAGCTAGAGGGCAGAATTAGCTACCTCCCCCAACTACCCTGCACTCTAACTCCATAAATAGGGAAACTGAGGCCCTGAGAAGGGCCTCTCTAGTAGCACAGGCATCCTGAGGCTGAGCTGGCTTGGTCCCCCTCGAGCCCCTGGATCTGGGGCTGATTCTGTGTCTCCTCTAGCACAACTCTGCTCAAAATTCATAATCCTGGATGAGCCAGTATAGCTGAGGCCAGCACAGGTTTACAGAGTGCAGAGCTGCACCGTCTCACGCCGTAGCAGCTGGCCACAGGGAGCCATTTAAATAAGATCTAACTACAAATTAACAAAATTAAAAATCCAGTTCCCTCAATTGCACTAACCACATATCAAGTGATCAATATTCACATGTGGCCAGGGGCTACCACAGTGGGCAGTGCAGACACAGAACTTTTCCATCCCTTCAGCTGACCCGAATGCTGATCCCCACCTACGCAGCCACCCATACCCCAACCCTTAGAGCTTTAACACCCCCAGCCCCTCTGAGTCCTAGTCCCTCAGGAAACGCCTGGCAGAGGCAGGGTCTGGAAATGAGCGCCTGGTCCCTGGAGAGAGAAGCCAGCGGGAGGCTTTACCCAAGAAAGCAGATCCCTTCTCCCGGTTCCACCAACGCCAACCCCACAGTGACAGAAGGGGTCCCCCAACACTTCCCAGAGAACCGCAGGCAGGAGTGCACCAGGTGGCAAGTGTTGGGAGCTGGAGGCTGAGGCCTGCAGAGCCTGGAATGGCCCCTGGCCCAAGCCTGGTCACAGAAGGGACAGAGGGACTGCAGCCGCGGGGGCAGGGAGGGGTGAGTAAGCAGCCTGAAGCTGGAATTCTGACTCAGGCCGCGTCCTCCACCTCTACCCCCACCCGGGCCTCACCCCGCCCTCGCTCCAGGGGAAAAAAAAGGCCCCCAAAGCAGGGAACGATTTAAGCCTCATAAATCACTTCGCCCTGAAAAAATATATTTATTATTCTTAGCATTTTACGCATTATTTGCAGAGTGGAGGGTATTAGAAATTTCAAAACAGCCCAGCAAGAGGCAGGACTGAGCTGAGGAGACTCTAAAAACTCGCAGAGTCCGGAAACAGATACACGAAGTTTCCTTATCTTCAGGCTGCAGATGTCCGGATAGGAAACTCCGGCAGGAGATCCGAAAGGGCATTTTTTTAAAATCACTCAAATGAAAATACACAGTATAGGTGACTCCATGGAAAAATAATAAAGGGCAGGTTTTTTTAGCGGCCAGTGTGAGTTTGTGTTTTATTTAAATAAGCACGAGGAGCTTGTGAGTGGGGCTGTTGGGGAGGGCTGAGCCACAAGGAAAAATACTTCATGGCCCTATTTTTAAAAAAGAGCTAAGCAGAGGCCAGAGGACAGGAGTCCAGCCCGTGGACACTCAACTTTGGGGATCCCGGAGCACAGTGGGGTGGCGCAAGGGTACCCGGTGGGCTCCCTATACCCGAGGAGGAAATCTGGCCCGAAAGAATCTGGCCAGAAAGAGGGATGACCCAACTGACATCCCAGTGCTTTTCATGATAAAAGAGGATTTCAAGCGGCAAAGCATCTGCATTTGAAGGAGTTTTTTTTTTCCCTTAATTAACCGCCAGCTCCTGCCCAGAAGCCCCCTCCCAGCCACCTGTGCCCACTCCTACCAGTCTTCGCTTGGGCTTGATGAGTGGCCGGTTCTGCCCGTTCATTTTGTGGTAGAGGCCACAGGCATTGCACAGGTAGTGGCCGGTGCCGTCCCGCCGCCAGAGAGGGGTGGCTGTGGCCCCGCAGTTGACGCACTCCCGGCCTTCTGCAGGGGGACAGGGAGAGACACAGGGCCTGCTTAACCGGCAAGGTCTCTGGAAGGAACCCAGGGCAGGCGAGCACCGGCCAAGCACGCGGTTGGCCTGGGCCTGACTGCGACAGCCTGGGCAGGAAGAGGGACCCAGAGGGTTTCCCACATGGGAGGGGGCCCAGGTCCAGAGTCCTTTAAGGCCAAATCCCCTGCTTCCAATCCTCCCGAGGAGAGATGGAAACGAAGGAGGAGGGGAGGAGGGGCCCAGGGCCCCAGGCGTTCTGGAGCAACCAGGAGCGTATTTACTGCAAACTTTGCCGAGGGTAGGGCAGTGGCAGGATTCACCCAGCTCAACCTGGCTGGGCCCAGGAGGCTCTCTCCTTCCCGCTCCGGCGCGCCTCTTTCCCTCTCCTCTTTTGTCCCTCTCCTTTCTACCCAACTGTGTCTGCCCCAGCCCGTCTTTCTGCTCTAAGTCCAGAATCATTTCCCTCTTTCTCCCCAACTTTTCTCCTCTTCCACCGAAGCCCCAGAATTTTTCTGAGACCTGGAAAAAATGGATCGAAGTTGTTGTTCTTTAAAATAAAATAAATAATAAGCTCTTTCTTTTTTAGATAAGTGGCCTCGGTTTTTTGTTTGTAATTTTTTTTTTCCAGTTAAAAGGCCATCTGGAATTCAAATAAAATGCAAAACAAACTTGGGGAAAAGGACCAAGAAAACGCAAGCTGAGGGGCCAGAGCAGAACTAGGATCCTGAGCCTGGGCTCAGCGGGGGCTGGGACCAGCAGGGGCTGGGGCTGGGGCTGGGGACGAAGTTGAGCAGGATCGCTGCCTGGCATCGTGTTCCCCAGGAAGTTGTTCTTGATTTAGTTTAAACTAAATGAGCAGTACAGACTGGCAAAAGAAGGTGGTTCCTGCCCTCAGGAGTAACTGTTTTACAAACCTTCCTGCTCTGTGGCTCAAAGGGACCAGGTAAAGAGACATGGATAGCGGGAACTCCACACTAGCCACCAGTTTCTGGGTTTATGCTCTGTGGCCAGATTCTTGGACAAACCCAGTTTGGCCAGCTGCGGGAAAAGGGGCGGGCGCACTGCAGCTTCATCCCCTCACTCCAGCCCTCAGGAAGGGAGAGGGAAGGGCCTGGCCAGGGCAGGGAGCAGGAGCAGGTCCCGGGAATTTTGCTTTGGGGGAAATCTCCCAAGGAGGTGGGGGATCCATCGGAATCCCAAGATCAAACTGATTGAGTTGGAGACCCAGATTCCTTAAGGGTCTAGAACCTCCGGAATGCCTGAAACATGCACACACAACATGCACACAGACACACGTACACACATGCACGCATGCTCCCAAACACATGCACATACAGACTCACTTCCCTCGCTTCACATGCTAAGTCCTGAGGTGGCTTGAATTTTCACTTAGGATTCAGGAAGGGGAAGGGGGAATTCCCATTCTGTGTCCTGGTCAGGCAGTGACCAACCCTGGGTCAAGGAACTGAACTTTGGGGGTCCACCGGAAACACTTAAGAAAATGGTAAAAGTTTTAGAGTCTCCTCTCTCCGACCCAGGGGTTTCAAACATCTGTTGGGGACTATTAGAGAAGACATCACCCATTCCCAGATCTGGGAAACCGACATTGCCCCCTCTCCCAAGTCACAGCCCTCCACCACAAAAACGCAAATGCTCCCCTCTTCCACGAAGTCCCCAGCACCTGCCTTTACCTGAACAGGAACGCGCCTTGCTGCGCTGCTTAGGGGTGAAGCTGGAGGCCGGTCCCCCCAGGAAGCCCCCGGGGTGGAAGAGTCCGCTGCTGTAGTCGTGGGCCGCCGCCGGCACATAAGAGGGGTAAGTGGGGATGGGGTGGTGTGTAGCAGGCTGGGTTCCCATAGTGGCTAGGCCTGGGCGCAGGGGACTGCCACTTTCCATCTTCATGCTCTCCGTCAGTGACACCTGGTACTTGACGCCGTCCTTGTCCTCTCCTCGGGCTGCGCTACCCCCCGCGGAAGATGAGCCTGGAGAAGCAGCCCCGGTGGTGCTGGGGTCAGGAGACACTTCTTTCGGTGGAGTGGGTGGGAAGCCGAAAAGGTGGGAGCCAGAGTGGGCTGCTGTGGGGGTGAGGGAGGCCACTGAGCTCCCGCTGCCTCCCCCGCTCCCACCCCCAGCCCCTGGGTACACAGAGAGTGGGCCTCCAGGGCCTCCAGCAGCTGAGGGATGCAGTGGCGTCTTGGAGAAGGGGCTCACGGTCCAGGGGTTGTGGTGGTGGGCCGCAGCGGCAGACAGGGCTGCTTTGCCCCCGTCCAGCCAGGGCAAACCCGGGCTGTGCAACAAGTGTGGGCGGCACATCTGGCCTCCAGTCAGGCGGGCTGCGGGCAGAGAGAGAGAGGGTCAGGGTGGGCAAAAAGATCAGTGTAGACAGAGGTAGGGACGCCCCTGACAGACATGAGATCACGACTCCCAGAACCAGCAGTCATCGCCTCCCAAAAAAAACCAGAAACATAACGCCCCACCGGTAATAATCAGGAATGTTAGTCCGAGCTGAAGGACAAGTGGCACAGAAGGAACCCCACCGGACAGGCCCTACAGGGAACCCTCACGGGCCAGCTGAAAGTGGGCAGAAACCCTGTGGGTCCCAGACCCTCCCCAATCGGCCGCTGCCCCCACCTTTCCCGTCCCGATTTTTCAGCAGCTCTATTCCTGCGGATCCCACATCCGGGAAGCAAGCAGCCGGGCCCTCCTCCCCTCCCTAGCCTGGCGCGCGGCGCCTGGGTTCCCATCACCACCGGCCCAGCGCTCACCGTGCGCGGGGCTGTAGGAGACGCGCGCCCGCGCGTGAGCCGGGTTGGCGTAGTAGGGGTTGCCCTGCGAGTCGAGGTGATTGAAGAAGACGTCCACCTCGTCTGGAGGCAGCAGCTGCGCGGGTTCCATGTAGTTGTGCGCCAGGCCCGGGTGGTGCGAGTCGGGGTGCTGCGCATTCAGCACGGCCGGGTGCGCCATCCAGCGCGGCTGCTCCGGCGCCACCTCCATGGCCGGCGGCGGCGGCTCGGGGTCTGGGTGGAGGCGGCAACGGCCCTGCGCCAGGAAGGGGGCGTGAGGCGTGCCGCCAGGGTCTGACACCCCCAAAGTCCCACCACGAGGTGTCCCGCGCCCCGCGGAGCCCCAGCCCAGCTCCGATGAGAAAGAGCACCAGTCCCGGGTGGGAGGAAAGCCCAAGGCTCAAAACGAAAGGAAGGCGGGGGAGGGGGTTCAGCCACGCACACTCACGTGGTGACCCGCGGCTGCAGAATCACACACCCGTGCACATGGGGTCACACCCGGGGACGGGTCCCGACACCAGTGACCCCAACAAACGCACGGAGCAGCACTTCAGTCGGACACTCACACTGAGCCCCCCCGCCCGGTAGACAAACACATGAACACAGACTCAAAAGTTGCAGACAGGAACCCGGGCACCCAGTGGGGCACTTGATCCCAGCAACACGCACACACCCACGCTTGGCGCCAGATACTGACCTCAACCCCCAAAACATGTACACGCAGTCCCCTGAGTGCAGTCCTAAGCGGCACAATCAGGACCTCTCAACAAGGCACACCAAAGCAGTAGCCCGCAGCCTGGTCACCCCGCCCTAAGTCCCCCCAGAGTCCCCTCAAAGCTAGGAGCGCCCCAGGCCCCCAGGCGGCTCTCGAACCCCAAACTTACACACGCAGCCGTGGGGAGGGTAGGGACTCGGCCTCAGAGTGAAGGAGCTCCGGCGGGAGCCCCGGGGGCGACGGGCCCAGGGACAGCACGTCCAGAGGCTGGCGGGGCTTACAGGGTAGGAGCAGGGGGTAGCTTGCGCCTCGGCCTCGGGCCCTCCCGGCTCCGGCCCCTCGGCATCCTCCGGCCGCCCTGGCGCCAGCTGCCTACTCCTGCACAGACATGAAGCGGGGGCCGCGCACGCCTAAGAAGCCCACGCCAGCCAATCAGCGCCGCGCGCCTCCCAGCCTCCGCCTCCCATTGGCTGCGTCCGCAATTCCCGAACCGCTGGACTCCGGGACTGACCCGCGGGCCAGCCCCCCTCCGCCGGCGGGTCCCCTCCCTGCGCGCTCCTGGAGGCCCCTGCTGCCAACGCGCCCCACCACTAAGGGACCCTCACCCCAAGGCCCGATCCCTGCAGCCCCTCTTGCGAACACTCCGGGATCCCTCGAAGCTCTGGGCGTAACTAGCAGTAACTAACCAACTGGCCCCTCCCCAGGAGCCCGGGCCGCGCACCCTCTGGATGGCCTCTCCCCGAGACCCTAACCCCGCCACGCTCCTTCACTGCTGAACGTGGTCAGTCCGAGCGCAGTTACCTACCCAGACCTTTCCCTCCCCTAGCTCGGGCGCTGTCTGAGTGGACGGGGGGTTGGGAGGGCATGCAGTACAGCGGTGGAACAGAACAGCAGGAGCCGGGAGGGGCAGAGTGGGGCAGGAACTACAGGGCTCTAGAGGGCACCTGGGCCTCGGACACGCGGCCGCTCAGGGCTGTGCTTGACCCAGTGGAGGTGGCCGGGCCGGTGGCTCCAGAGAGGGGGAGGGGGCATCCCCTCCCCGGGCGTGGCCTTCGCAGGCCAACGGGCCCAATTGCCTGGGGCGAGGCCATGGAGACCCGGACTGGCGCCGGCGCCAGCTGGAGGGAGACGCCCCCGGGCAGGAGGTGGCATTTTTTCCTCCAGGGGTCCCCGAGGTGGCCTCTGGTGAGGGGGAAGCGGTGGTCTGAGGTCTCAGTCTTCTAAGTCACCTGAAACTGCTCCCCACTCACTTCCAGCCCGGAGATCGGCTCTATGAGTCGAGTGGGCCGGGCGCACAAGTCTTGCTCCCTCCCATTGTACAGACTGGGGAGACGAAGGCTCGAAGGCGGCCCCGGACCGAGGAGGGGTTCCAGGACAAGGGCATTTGGGGGGACCTAGACAGGTGCGAGTACTGGGAGGACTCAACAGCGTCCTCCAGCCCTCTTCCCTGTTGGTCCCGAGGCTGGCGGGGTAGATGTCCAGAGGGCCCCTGTGTGGGTCGGGGGCAGGAGGAGGGCTGGGGTCCCGGCCACCCCCGGGAGAGTGGGGGAGGGGCGGCGGGATTGACAGTCGGTAATTGGGTAACTGGAGGCGGCTTCTCCGGCCGGGCGGCCCCGCCACCGCGACGCCGAGCCCCTGACGTCACCCGATTCGCCAGGAAATGAACTTTTTAATAATCCGAGGAGGGAGGAAAGCCCTCGGTCCCCTCAGCTCCGGGGGCGCCCGGCTGGGCCCAGCTCCGCGGGCGCGCCCCCGTCACCCCCTCCCAGGCCAGCTCACGGCAGCGCCAAGGGGGCGCGGGCTCAGGCTGAGGCCTCCTCCTACCTAGGCGTCTGGCGTCCGTTTGTCTGTCCAAGGCCCCAGCGCAGGTAGAGCGCGGGGCTGGGGGGCGCAGAGCTCCATTGGGCTGGGAACCAGCGCGTCTCGTGCCCTTGGGGGACCCGCCTGCCGGAGCCGCCTGCTGAGCCTCCCGCTCCCCTCCACTCTGGAGCGCGCGGAGCCCAGTCTGCTCGGAACTCCACTCTGCGGGAGCGGAGGCCGGCGCCAGCCCGGGAAGGCGGGCCGGGGGCGGGAGGCCGAGCGCGAGGCCCTTGGCGCCGAACCTCCGCGGCCAGGCCGGGCAGGTGAGCCGTCTCCGTGTCTCCCAGTTCGTGCTCCCCTCAACGCGTGCGGTCCCGCCGGGACCCACTGTCTCTCTGTCCGTCTGTCCCTCAACTTTTCCCATCCTTTAGCTTACGATTCTTCATCAATGCGTAAAATGAGATCGCCGCGGAGTTCGAGCCTATTTGGGGTCTCCGGAGACTAGCAAGACCCTCTGAAAGACACCGCGTCCCCAGGGATAATCGCCCGTGTCCGGCAAAGCTACCCTGCTCGAGCGCGAAGCTACCCTGCTCGAGCGCGAACCCTGGGACCCAGCGCGGAAGGCAGACCGGCAGCTGGCCGCTGGACTGTGAACGCCAGGGCCGAGCGGAAGCTTCCCGCCCGGCCGCGATCGGTGCCGCGGCTCTCAGGGAAGTGGCTACGCACGGCCCTCGAGAAAGCAGGTAATTCTCCTTTTTCTCCCACTGGCGCGGTAAAAACTACCCCCTCCCCCGTTCTGTGTGTATCCCCAGTTTCAGCGCAGCGAGCTCGGCGTCTAACCCCTTCGCGGCAGGGTCCCAGCCACTGCGGTAGTGGAGGTGGCCAGCGTGGCTGAGTCCCCTGCCCAAACGTCAGCCCTGCACTGCCGCCTGCCTTGGCACAGAGCGGAGCGAGGGAGGGGATTTAATTATCCCACTCGGCAGCTCAGAAAATCGCCGCACAGAGGGGCTTAGCAGGACGGCTAAGGAGTGCTTGAGCGGGGGCCTCAGGAGACCTGAACCAGCCTCCTTGTCCGCAATCCGGGTGTAGAGGAAAAAAAGGAAAGAGGAGTTCTGCCAGATCCCTTCAGGCCTTGGGGTTGCCTTCCTCGACAACGCAGGCAGGGGACGGCTTGACCGAAGCCTCCACATCGGTTGCAGGTCCTGCGTAGGATGCGGGACTGCTGCATTCTCTGGCGGAAACGAACCCGCCTGGGAAAGAGAAATGCGGCGCCAGGTAGCACGGCGCCCAGATGGACATTAAAGGGGGACCCGCGCTCGTCAATGTCTGTGTGAGTCAGGCAGACCGAGGAACACCAACCGGGCCCCTCCCCACTAGGCCGAAGACATGGTCCTCCCACCTCGGGCCCCAAACAAACTCCCGGGGAGGGTCAACGCAGCCCCCAGAATCGGCTGGGGTCTTGCGGCGCTGTTCCAGGCCTGGTGAGAGCAGATTTACTCCAGTTTATGGGCTCGAACTTTGGGGTCCCCAGAACACCTTCAGAGAGACACGTTCCCTTTTTCAGTATTTTGTTTGTTCGGGAGCATAGCTGGAAATGCTGGCGCTGCCATCACATTAAGAAGCTGTCACTTTCCTTACTTGGGAACAAGATTTCTCCGAGGACTGGAGAAGGTCATTCAGGAAACAGAATTTTCGAAGGACCCTTTTCAAGTGGCCCGAGAACTCACATAGGTGATCGCCACAATTTGACCTGGGTGCTTCTGCCTGGGAGCTGGGGAGGTAGCAGATCTGGTATCCGGTTCTAGAGTGCTTCTCAGGCCTCTACTAAGCCGCTGGTCCCAGGTGGGACACAGAGCTGCCCAGGTCTCCCGGGCCGTCCAGCCCTCCCCTCTGAGCCCTTTGTTTAAACTTAGCTCATCCGAGGTGGCCCCTTTGGGACCATAAGTTTGCCCTCCCTTTGTAACCTAATTCTTCTCGCCTTTTCCTTATGGGCAGCTAATTGGCCCGCAGTGTGGGGCTGGGGGTGGGGTGTCAAGGAAACCCATTTGCTATGGGATTACCTTCCATAGAGAAATTTAATTCGCAACCCAGCAGCCTCCCAGTCCCACACTGGCAATAACCTTGAGGGGTACGGGGAGGAAGTGGGATGCCTTAGCAGATGGGTTTGGAAGTTCCCTTAAAGCCGAGGCATTAGATCTCAGGCCAGCAGCCATCCCTGGAGCGGGGGAGGGGTGTGCCCAAGGAGGGACTACGGCTATAACGGCCCCTCCTGCTCTTTGGGGTTCAATTCCAGCCCCCCAAAGCAGAAGGCTCCCTCCCTCGGCCTCATTGCAGGCTCTCCCACCCCATTCCTGTTCTGCGTCTTTGGGAATCGTAGAGTCTGTGGCCCCCCACGTCCTAGGTGTCTCGGCAACCTGGACCCAGGCGCCTCCGAGATTCGATATCGCTTCTGGCTTCTGACCCCTACCTTAAAGCCTGGCAGGCTCCCCGCGGGACCCTGCTGAGACCCGGAGACAATTGGGCCGTGCTTCTCCCTCCTCCACGAACAGCCACGGTTTACTCGGAGGGTTTACTCGGAGCGGCAGGGGCCGGCGGCCTGACAACTGGTAAATCCGTTTCGTTAGACACAATTTGTCTGCAATTTGTCAACCCGCCTGGGAAACGCTCTCCAGACGCCTCGGCTGCCGCACGGGCCCTACCTGGTTCTCGAATCCTGCCTGCTCATAAACGAATCCCAGTACGGGGTGCCTGCGTAGACCTGGAGCTCACCACCAGATGTTCCCAACCTCGGGAGAGGAGGCTTTTTCCAAAACAACGAATTTCCTTCCTTGTTTTCCGGTAAAGGAGCGGCCACCACACATGGGGGCCCTGAACGCGGGGCCTTTCCCCTCGGAGTTGGAGCAACCCGGAGTTCAAGCCTGGCCGCCACCGAATAATTTTAAATGCCCGGTTTTCAGACAGATCCAGAACGCCGTCTACGCCTACCAGCGGCAGATCTTCGAGCCCGCGGCGGCCCCATTCTTATTGAAATCCCACTAAACGGATTCAGACTCCGGCTTGGGGTGGGGGGAGACTTCCAGACCCGGCGCTCTCCCCCACACGCACCCCAGTCACACAGGATAAAGGTCCGCTGGGCGCAGCGCGCGGGGGCGCAAACAGGAGCGGGCCGGGTTAAGCCGCGAAAAGCCGGCGCACGGGACCAGCCGGCAGGTGCAGCCGTCGCTCGGCGGCCCGGCTCGGACGCATCCGCCGCCGCGGCCTGGGGGTTGGGGGCGACCGAGACAAAGGCCCCAGTTCGGGGGGCAGGAGGCGGGGGTGCTTTGCGAGGCTTTGGGAATGCCGGGGTCTCGTGGCCTGTGGCTCCGAGAAATGGGAAGACAGGAGGCCCGAGGCGGGCCTGCTGTGCCCGGGTCACCAAATACTCCCTCTGGTTGAAGTCCCTATAACCAGGGTTTCCGGTCTCTGGCAGGGCCAAGGCGAGCCCCAAAGGTAGGGGCCACAGGGCAAACGGACCAAGAGATTCGGGTGCCAGGCGGGCCGGGCCGGGCCGGGCCGGGGGCGGAAAGGGCCCGGCCCGGGCGGATGGAAGTGGAGGGAACTCACCGAGCGAGGCGCGGTGGGCGGCGCCCCCGGGCGGACGGGGCCGGAGCAGAGCTGGGAGCAGGGCGAGGTGCGCGGCAGGCGGGCTCGCGGGACCTGGGCGCTGGGTGGCGGCGCTCACCAGCAGAGCCTGGGCGGCACGCCGAGCGGCCGCATGGTGTTCAGCGGACTGCTTTTGTCCGCCTGGTGGGCGATGGGGCCCTGCTAGGATGGAGGTGGCGGCAGGCAATAGACAGACTTGAGCACCGAGCCCCGGCAGCGGCGCTGGCCTCCCTACCTTCCTCGTGCTCACGCTGCCTCTCTCTTCCCCCACCGGCCGCAACGCGGCTTTTTATTTCGACATCACTTTGCGGGGGGGCAGGGGGTGGCGACGGGGGCGGGAGCGCCGCAGGGGGCAGGAGGGTGCCCGGGGCTCTGCACCCGGCCTACCAGGTCCAGCCGCCTGGCCAGCCAAGGGCCGCTAGGCACTCAGGGCGTGCACACCCTGCGCATCCACACTCCAGGCCGCTCCCGCCCTCTCCGGAGCGCACACGCGCGCCCCTGACCTCAGGGATGCTCGCTCAGAAAGCTTGGGACACGTCTTTACTGAAACTCTCCCTGGGGACCCTCAGGAGCTGTGGGCACACGCACTCACTGACAATGGTACACAGACGCCTGCTCCTCTGTCTTCAACCCACTTCCAGGAGTGCTCACATGGACACGCACACATCCCTGCACATGTGCACGCAGCTGTGGCCGTGAGGACATCCTCAGACAGACGGCCTGGGTCACACCAACACACACGATCACACAATCAGATGCAACTTGGCACTCTGGCTCACACTCAGGACGCCCTCACTGCCAGGCTGGTTTAGCTAAGTGCAGGCGTAGCCCCTCTCCCTGTCCCACTCCCACTCCAGTTCCTAACTCTGGGGGACCCTGAGCACTTTAGAAGTCCACTGTCTGGCGTCCCCCTGGCCCATCTCCTTGGGGCAGACTCTCACAATGGGGGAAGCAGGGAAGGGTGCACAGGGCTTGTTCACAGAAGTGGGGGGCAGGAGGAGGGGAGAAAGGGAGTGTGGGAGTCCTCATCCCCAGAAGGCCCCTGGGTTTGTGGGCAAAAAGAGTTCAGTTCTTGTGCTGCCAAAGTTCTTACTAAGGGATTCAGCCAGTCAGTGTCTCCCCACCCCGACCCCTGATTCCCATTCCAGCAGATCAAAGAGTGACCTGGGGACCTTGGGCCCGGAGAGAAAGTGCTTGGGCTTGGAAGGACTGGGAAATCTGTGCTCCTGTGCCCAGGTGTGCCCCAGAGGAGTGTTTCTGGCCCCTGGTCTTTGTGACACCTGCTGTCTATAGGTCTTTCTCCAAATCTGGTGGTGACTATTGCATTGTTTGTGTGTTCTATGCGTGTGGCTCACAGTCTATGTCCTGTGTGCCCAGGTGTGTCTGTGCACACTTATGAGCACACAGGAGTGTCTGCAAAACTGGATGTATTAGTATGTCCATTTCTTCTTGTGGGTTCTGAGAGTTTGTGTATTGGGCGGTAGGTCACAATGTGGCTATTTCAGAGCATGACCCTGGAAGCTGGCACAAGAGAGTGTGTCTGTGGAAATGGTTGTGTGTCCCTTTGGCTCTGTGTCTGTGGGGTCATCATGTCAGAGACTCGTGTAAAGAGGGGTGGGGATTTCCAAGTGTTTGCCTGTGTGTCTGTGGCAGTGTGTGGCATGTCTATGAATTGGCGTGTTTTGGAGTGTGTGTTTGTGTGTGTATGTGCATGTATCTAGGCATGTGTTAAACTGTGTGTATTTTTGTTGTTGTTGTTTTGTTTTGTTTCTTGAGACCTGGTCTTGATCTGTTACCCAGACTGAAGTGCAGTGGTTCAATCACCGCTCACTGCAGCCTTAACCTCCCAGGCTCAAGCCATTCTCCCACCTCAGCCTCCTGAGTATCTGGGACCACAGGCATGTGCCACCATGCCTGGCTAATTTTTTTATTTTTATTTTTGTAGAAACATGGTCTCACTATGTTGCCCAGACTGGTCTCAAACTCCCGGACTCAAGCAATCCTCCCACCTCGACCTCCCAAAGTCCTGGGATTATAGGCGTGAGCCACTGCGCCTGGCCTGTGTGTGTCTTTAATAGTTTGTACCTGGGTGTCTGCATGTGTCCTTGAACTGGTGTATGTGTAGGGGTGTGTGTGTGGTATGTTGAATGTGTCTGGATGTCCATGTATAATTCTGTTTATTAATTGATGGCTGTTGGGGCATGTTGTTTGTGTATTTGAACAGGTATTTGGCTGTGTGCGTGTGCATCTGTCTTTAACAGCATAGGTATCATTGTATATCATTGTATCTTTGAACTGATGGTGGGGAGGAGGAGATGTATCCGAGTGTGTCTGCTTGTCTATGTACAACTCCATGTATGAATTGATGTGTGTTGCAGTGGGTGTTTGTGTCTGCATATCTGGGTTGTGAGTAACTGTATATATGACTATATCTTTGAAATGCATGTTTCTGTGGCCAGCACTGCCTTGTTCTGTGGACTGTGGAAAAGTGTGTCCTCGGTGACATGCGGGGTGTGCATCCTGCAGGATCACCCACCATCCAGACCTTCCTTAACCAGCAGGGCAGGCCGCCAGTGGAGCTCCAGGGTACCATTTGCTGGGGCACTTTCTGTCTGTCTGTGGGAGGGGAGATGAGCTGATAAGGCTTATCTGCTGTCGCCAGCGCCATGCTGAATAACTGCTCTAATGAGGTGTCCTCATTGGGACCACCGGATCCCAAGGCCCCGGGCCTCATTGGGGAGGGGCATGGGAGAGCTTGTCTGAAGCACAGGAGCAGGGCCTGGGTGCCTATGGGGCCTTTTCTACTTCTGTCTTGTTTCCTTGGAAAGGGGGTTCCAGGCCTTGCACCTCCCCACCCCACCTGCCTCCTGCCTACTAGGCGGGGCTGGGCTGGCCAGGCCAGAGCTGGCTGGAGCCTTCCAGTCTCTGGTCTGTGGCCAGGTTCACAGCCTTGAGAGGGCAGGAGGTATGAGGCCTGGAGATGTGGGGCCCTCAGGGTGGGGTGGATGAAGAGAAATGGAGATTCGGTGACAGAAAGATCCACAGAGACAAGGAGTGGGGAAAGAGATGGGAGGCCCAAGGACAGATGTTTTAAAAACAATGAGGAAGAGGCACTGGTGGGGACAGGCCTGGGACTTCGGGACACTCGGAGACAGAAATAAACAACTAAAAAGTGGCAGAAAGGGTCAGAAAGAAGGGAATAAAAGCAGAGATGATAACCAGAGAGACATGGACAGAGACATGAGAGAGATAAGAGAGGACAGAGAGACAAGACAAAAATAGAGAGATGGGAAGAGAACCCCAGAGAGGCTCAAAGAGCCAATGCTAGAAGAGGGACAGGGATGGGAAGGGCCCCAGAGAGAAGAGTGGGGACACAAAGGAAAGATGGGCAGGATGGGATGGACAGACTGAGATGGAAAGACTTGGTGGCTTAGCCACCAAGCTCGAAGAACGCGCGGGAGGCCGGGAGCCGGGCGAGGCCGGGCTGGGCATAAGCTGCGGGCCGCGGGCAGGGCGGGACACCAAGGCACGGGCGGTAGCGGCGGGCAGGGGGCTCCGCGCGGGGCTGCGCCGCTGTCCGGGGTAATTTTTCATCTCGGGCCGGCTAATCTTTGTTCCCGGCGAAGATAATGAATAGCCAATCGTTATCTGCCCGGCTCCCGAAGGCTGCCGGAGAATGGGGTTGTACAGGGCTGGGAATTGTTTCCAAAGTGCCGCGGAATAAATGGTGTTCCTTATCTCTGCCTTCCAGATTATCGGAGCCCTTTCAGAGAGCGCACAACAAATGCGCCCGCCATCGAATGCATCATTTACCACCGCAGATCCGCGCGCTGATGGGCAGGCAGATAGCCGTCCGCTGGGGGCACGCGGGCTCCCCTTGCCCGCACCACCCGCCTGCCTGCCAGGGCCACTGAGTGTGCGCCCCGGTGTGCCCGGCGTGCTTGGATGGACACGTGGGTGTGCCAGTGCATGGGCTAATGCCGATGCTAGTGTGCGAGTGTGTCAAACAAGTGTACCACAAAAAAGTGCACGTGTGCGAGCCCATCCATGCACACGCATGGCAGGCGTGTGTGCTGAGCCCCCGGAGGAGATGTATCCGAGTGTGTCTGCATGTCTATGTACAGCTCCATGTATGAATTGATGTGTGTTGCAGTGGGTGTTTGTGTCTGCGTATCTGGGTTGTGGGCAACTGTATATATGACTGCATCTTTGAAATGCATGTTTCATACACTCATGCGTGTGTGCTAAGTCCTCGGAGGCGGCCGATGAGGTGGTTGGAGGGTCCACACAGGAGGCGGTGCCACACTAAGCTTGTGGGCAAGCATGCGGCCCAGGGTGGCTGGACACGTGGCGGAGGAATGGGAGTGCAAGCCCCCGTGTCCGAGGGCAGCGGATAAGCATCCTGCGAGTGCCTCACTGTGTCTGCTCTGGAGGTGGCTGTTTAGGGGCGCACGCCGGAGGCCGCTAGGGTGGATGTGCTGTGTGCATGCAGTTGCCCACCCTACGTTGTGTTTCGGGGCACATAAGCTTCCTGTGCCTGCCGGGCATGAGCGTGCAAGTGTCACCGCTCCCGCCCGGCGTGCCTTTGGGGTGTGCTCGGGTCTGCGTGAGGCTGTGTGTGTCCTGCTGTATCTCTGCCCAGGTGTGCCCAGGTGAGCTGCGAGAGGGGCACGGGGGAAGGGCGGTCGTCGGGTCCTGTCCATGTGCCAGCGTGGGTGGACTCCGGGCTGGGGAAGCGACAGGGAATGGTGTGTGCGGAGGTGACAGACGCCAGAGCGATGGGGTGGAACATGCTGTGTCACGGGAGACTTTCTTGATCAAAACGGAAAGTGCGAATGTGGAAGGAAGAGGGGCCGTCCGTGGAGTCTGGGGACACCCGGGCATCCGAGCCTCAGAGCCTCTGCAGCTGGGACAAGGAAGCCCGAGCCCGCCGCCTGAGGTCCCCGCGCCGTGAGTGACACGCGCCGCCGACAAAGGCTGTATTTTTCCAGGCTCGCGCCCCGCCCGCGCGCGCGCGATGGTCCCCATGGCGACGCAGATAGCGCCGCAGCCATTTTCCCTATCTCCCCGGAGTCTATTATACGGCGGGATTAGCTCATCTCCAGGCAGGTCAAACCCAAAGTCACACAACCTGCGACGCGGGCCCCGCCCCCACTCCCCCGCCGCCCCTCCCCCGCCCCGTCCCTGTCCCCAGCCCCGGCCCAGCGACCCCCGGCCGCTGCCCAAGCGCAGGCGCAGAGCGCCACCTGGCGGCAGCGGGGTCTCGGGTGGGGTCCGCGGAGCCCGTTCCCGTGCAGAAGAGGTGGGGTGAGGGTCTACCTCCAGAAGGCGGGCTCTGGGAGCAGAGGCTTTGCTTTGTCACCACTGTTCCTCAGGGCCAGACTAACACACAGTAGATGCTCCATAAGTGTTTGTTGAAAGAATGGATGGAGGGAGGGATGGATGGATGGATGGATGGATGGGCAGGAAATTATAGACGGGGGCAAACTGCCAAAGGCTACAGTTTAGTTGGCAGCATTCTGAGAATGCATCCCACTGAATTTAGAATAAAAGCCAAACTCTTAGAACCTATGTAGTCGCCCTTACTGACCTCTCAGACCTGATTTCCTTCTTCCTCACTGCAGCCACAGTGACTCTCTTCCTGTTCCAGAGTGTTCCCACCCCAGGGCCTTTCAGTCTACTGTCCCCTCCACCCCGAATGCATTCTGCCTCCATTCAAGTGTCACTCTCCAAAAGCCAAGTTTCTCCCCTGTCCCCCACTCTTCTCTGTCTATGCATTTCTTTTATAGTGCTTAACACAGTCTCACCCCTGTGTGTGTGTTGTCTGACTCTCCCTCTAGAATGCCAGGATCCTTGCGGGGGAGGGGGCAGGATCTCTTTTGTTTGTGGCTACAGCTCAGCAACTGGAATCGTATCTGACAATTGGTTGGCATCAGTCGCAACTCTGGGAATGAGGGAATGAGGACTAGAGGGGGCTGGACGGGCCCAGCCACCTGCCTTCTTCATTGTCATTTCTCTTTATCACTACAGTAACTCCTCCTTCCCCCTATGACTTTTGTAAGTCATTCAGCAGCCACTCCAGCCCCACCGACCTGCCCCCATCCCAGAGGGGTCTGGGATGGAGAGAGAGAACCACTGAGGCCCCTCCACATCCTTGCACCCGCCGTGCCCATGGGGGCGGAGAACACTTCTCACCCAGCTCTCAGGGAGCGGTGGCCTCTCTAGGGAGGGCTGGCCTGCTGGCGAGACTTCACTCATAATACAAGATAATTATACCAGAGTTGTCATGAGGCAGTGATGATTAATTGCTGTGTGTGGGGCACGGACAGACAGCGAGGTATAGAGAGCGGAGAGAAGGCCGCAGCCCAACTGGGCTTCCAGGTGGGAGCTCAACCTGCCCATCTCTGCCATGGAAGGGACTCAGAGGTGTCAGGCCAAGCTTCACCTGCCCAGGCAGGCTTGTGACAAACTCCTTGGCCAGGAGCTCTGAGAATTAGCTTCACTTCCCTCAGAAATGCCCTAATTCCCTCCTGGAAGAGGAGCTGTGTGACAGCTCAGGCCAGGGTGTCAGGACTGCCTCCGTCTCCTCCGCACACACATACCCCTACCAGCTGGGTGGCTGTATGCAAGTCATTTTTCTACTCTGAGCCTCAGGGTCTTCCTCTGTCCACCTCCCCCAAGGATTACTGGCAGAATTATGTGTGAGCATGCATTTAAAAAGAGTTCTGTTTTGTAAACCCAGGCTTTGCAAATTGGCAGCCCAAGTCTCAGGGGCCTGTGCAGTGACTAATCATTGCCAACAGTTCGAAGTGGGAGATTTCACATAAAGAGCGTCATTTCGAGCTTCTCTTGAAAAGTTGTAAGATGAGCTACCCTGGGACTGTATTCCTGAATGACAATATAATGGCGGAGTCCTGCAGTATTACCGCCTGTGGACTTGTGCACCAGGGTTCCCTCCCAACCGCTTCAGGTCCTCGGGTAAGGGATGTGCCCCTCATGGAAATACCAGGTGCTGTGGCTCTGCTGGTTTTGGCTTTCCATCTCTGTAGCTTTCCAATATCTTTCTCCTTCCAGGTACTGTAAACCACTGAGTAATTCATTAGTTAATAAATTCATCTCATCAGCACTTTTAAATAACGTGCTAGGCCACACTGTCATGGACCCCAGATATACAGCAGCAAACAAAACAGCCATGGTGCCCTCCCTCAGGGAGCAGTCAGTCCAGTGGAGGAATCAGATATGACTCACCATACTGATTGAAAACTCTCCACAAATTATGAGAAGAATGCTGAGGGAAGAAAGAACATAGATGGACTGCTGCTGAGTCCAGGCTTACTTGCAGAGATCTATGCTGGCCAGGCCCTGTGCTAGGCAGCAGAGGACATGGAATAAAATCAAATATGGTCACTCTGTGCAGGCAGCTCACCGTGTGGTAAAGGAGCAGCCCCATCAACAGGGTCTATGAATTCCAGCCTGTGAGAATTGGAACCACAAGGTGAATTTTGGAGGAGAGGCACTTACACTAATCTGGAAGCATAATATATAAAGAGTACCTACAAATCAATAAAAAAATAGAAAAAAATGAGCAAAGCATATGAACAGAAAATTCAATGGAAAGGAAATAGAAATGGCTCTCTTAAATGAAAGAAAACATACCCTCACTCAGAGAAATGAAAATTTAACCCATGTCAGGATACTTGGGGTGAAGGAAGTGTTCTAAAATTAGATTGTGGTGATGGTTTATAACTCTATAAATTTACTAAAACTTATTGAAGTGTACATTTAAAACAAATGAACTGGCCGGGCGCGGTGGCTCAAGCCTGTAATCCCAGCACTTTGGGAGGCCGAGACGGGCGGATCACGAGGTCAGGAGATCGAGACCATCCTGGCTAACACGGTGAAACCCCGTCTCTACTAAAAATACAAAAACTAGCCGGGCGAGGTGGCGGGCGCCTCTAGTCCCAGCTACTCGGGAGGCTGAGGCAGGAGAATGGCGTAAACCCGGGAGGCAGAGCTTGCAGTGAGCTGAGATCCGGCCACTGCACTCCAGTCCGGGCGACAGAGCGAGACTCCGCCTCAAAAAAAAAAAAAAATGAACTTTATAGTATGTCAGTTATATCACAATAAGGCTGTTTTAAAAATAAAAACACTTTTGAGATACCATTTTATACCTGTTGGTATTAGCAAATGTCAAAACACGGGATAATGCATTATGTTCCTAAGGGCATGGGGGAGACAGCCTGGGGCAAGCGTCCACTGATGCACTCTCTGGTTGGGGTGGTCAACAGGACGCTGTCAAACTTACAAATACATTTACGCTTTGAGCTGAGAATTCCACTCATAGGACTTTATCTGATAGATATGATTTACATCTGTAAAATGTATAAGGAAATTCACCAGAGCCTCATAGATTATGGCAAAAGTTTGGAAACAAAAGATGTTTGTCTACAGGTGAAATGTTATGCCACTGCCAAAAAAAAAAAAAGAAAAAGAGTGAGAGAGAGAAAGAAAGGACAAGAAAAAGGAAAGAGTAGCTCTTTGCATACTGATACGGCATAATCCCAAGATAGAATTTGTGTGAAAATAAAGGTACAGTACACTGATGTGTTGCCACTTGATTAAGAACTGGGGTAAGGAGAGAAAATATATACATTTGCTTACATATTTACAGAATTTCTCTGGATGAAAAACAAAAGAAGCTGTTAACAATGGTTGACATCTACATATATCCTATATAGGAAAGTGAGATTAAAATGCAAAATGAAAACTTTTGACTACAAAGTAAAGACGGAAAAAAGAAGTTTTCGAGGAAGAAAAGCCGGGGGAGAATTCCAGCCACTGGCTAAAACATAAAGAAGCAAGAATTCCCTTGCCCTATTACCAGGAATGTAAATTGTTCCAACAATTTTGCAGAATAATTTGGCTGTTTCTGGCAAAGCTGAAGATTGGAATGCCACACGGCCCAGCCATTCCTCTTCCAGGCATATGAGAAGCCCTCACACATGAGCAAGAAAGAGATGTGGCCAAAGACATTCATGGAGCCCTATTTGTTGAAACAAACAAACAAAAAAAAGAAATTAAGAAATACCCAGCCTGGGCAACATAGAGAGACCCTGTCTCTACTAAAAATAAAAATTTTTAAAACTAGCCAGGCATGGTGATGCACACCTGTGGTCCCAGCTACTTGGGAGGCTAAGGCAGGAGGATCACTTGAGCTCAGAAGATGGAAGCTTGCAATCAGCTGTGATCGTGTCACTGCACGCCAGCCTGGGTGACAGAGAGTAGGGCCCTGTCTCAAATAAGAAAGGAAGGAAGGAAGGAAGGAGGGAGGGAGGGAGGGAGGGAGGGAAAAGACACAGAAATAAACTTTGGACACAGCAGACAGCCCATCCTGAGGGTGCCAGATAGCAGATGCTGGGACCTTTTTCAGGTGGACCCCACATGACCCTTCCTTTGCAGGCATCCATGCTGATGTTCACAAGGCACACAGTGTTTCAGCTGAAGAAAGAAGTGGCAGGATTTTCATCACAAAAGGGCACTGTCTATCGTTTATGAAAATGAAGCATATGAAGTAAAAGTTTGGAAACAGAGATGGAATTAAATCTTCTGACAGATTTTAAAATAAGATCTAAAAAAGAGCAAGACATGCCGTGTTCTTGGATGTGGAAACTTAATACCAGAAAAACGTCAATTTTCCCATTTTCTCCATATAAATTTAATGTAATTCCAATTTCATTACCAACAGGGTGATTTTTTTAAAAACTAGATAAAATGACCTCAAAGATTATGTGACAGAATAAATGCCCAAGAATTACCAGGGAAGACTAGAAAAAGACTGCTGTGGGGGTTTTGCCTTCCTGGAAATAAGAACATACTACAAAGTCACTGCAATCAGATCAATATGGCATTGGCAGAGGACTAGACAATGGAAAGGAATGTAGAATACAAAAATAAATTTCAAGATATATCAGAATGAGATATATGCCAAAGGTAGTATTTTGATTCGGTGGGAGAAGGGCAGATTGTGAAGTAAGTGGTGCCAGCCACAACTGACTATCCATCTCGGATAAAATAAAATTGCACTCCTCTTAGAGATCCAAATCAACTTCAGATGGATTAAAACTTTGAATGTAAAAAATATAAATGACCAACAGTCCTGCAAAAAATCTTGGAGATGACCTGTGCCATCTGGAGAGTGGGAAGAGCACATGCAAAGGCCAGGGGGTGGAGCAGCCCAGCATGTTCTGGAAAAGGTAGGGCTCACCAAGGCTGGGATGATGGTGGAGACCTGGGTGTGTGGGAGCACAGGGGTGGGGGCCCATGGGCCAGGAATGCACAGAGAGGGGCTGGTGCTCTGCCACAGGCCCAAGCCCCCAAAGCCCGGTCATTCTCAGCACCATCTTCACGGGTTTCCGCCCAGGTCTTTCTGCTGCATCTCTTCCTACCCCAATTCCTTAATCATTTTTTTTAAATCAGTCCACATCTTTATAAACCAAATTATTTCGAAAAGGCAAATTTATATTACTGCCAAAATCAAGGGTCAGCGAGCTAGTTATGTATTTTCTGAATCACATGGCAATAAATGCATCGACCATGAAGAAGGAAACAGTGTCTGGCATTAGCTACCTTAGTGTGCTGGGCTCAATGTGCATTTTGGAAGTTGCCCTGCCACCTTGTGGGCAGGAGGGACTGGATGGGTAGGGAGTCAGAGTGAGCATGAAGGTGACCAGAAAGTCTATTCCTTAGAAAATGAGGAGGTGGAAGCCAGGGTCCAGGCCTAGGGTCCTGCCTGCCCCCTCCTCAAACACCAGCCTCCCGTCTGTCATTCTAGAACCTGACCACTTCCCGCCTCAACAAGCAACCGGCCTGGTCCTAGCTGCCGGTGTCTCTCGCCTGGACTACTGGAATAGCCTCTTTGCTGGAAGTCCCCAACTTCCCCACCGTCTGTTCAGAGTACAGTGGCCGGCGGGGGCCCGTGAAGATAGAAGTCAGGCCAGGCGCAGTGGCTAACGCCTGTAGTCCCAGCACTTCAAGAGGCCAAGGTGGGTGGATTGCTTGAGCCCAGGAGTTCAAGACCAGCCTAGGCAACATGGCTAAACCCCACCTCTACAGAAGATACAAAAGTTAGCTAGGCGTGGTGGCGCATGCCTGTAGTCCCAGCTACTTGGGAGACTGAGGTGGGAGGATAACCTGAACCCAGAAGATCATGGCTTCAGTGAGGCGTGATTGCGTCACTGCACTCCATCCTGGGCAACAGAGTGAGACCCTGTCTCAGAAAAACAAAAACAAAAACAAAAAAAGATGTAAGTCAAACCTGTCCCATCTGCGCCACACCCTCCCACGGCACCCGGGTCCCTCTTGGCCTCTTTGGTCTCCTTCCCTTTGCTTGCTCCACTCCAACCCCACTGGCTTCCTTCTTGTTTCTCAAACAGCTGGCATGTGTCCACCCTGGAACATTGGTACTAGCTGTCCCTGTACCCAGATACCACATGGCTTCCTCATACTTTAGGCCTGGTCACCTTCCTGGACCACCTCCTGATGAACTGTGGGTGACAGCTGGGGCGCAGGTGGGTTCTGAAAGCCCTACAGACTGGGGTCAGGGTGAAGACTACCCAGGGCCAGCAGGCAAGCCTGAGAGGCCAGTCTCCAGGCTTTGCAGCTCCCGGCAAGAGGTCCCAGAAGTCTTGCTCTTCCAGAGATAAATGCTTGAGGCTCGGAACATGGGGCCATCCGGAGCCAAGGCCTGGGATGTTAGAGGAGAGGAACTCGGGACTCCATGCAAGGACCACAGGTCAGCCCTGTGCCTGTCCAGGCCACCTGCATGGGACATGGCAGGGGCCCGGAACTGGGCACCCAGCGGGTCACTGCAGCAGCATCTGTGTGTCCATATCCAGGTAGCCGCACCCAGATTTTCCCTCCAGGGACCACCCCCTCCCACTCTCAGTTCAAGGTGGTCCATGTGGAGCGCCCACCTCTGGCCCAGTCAATCAGAGCCATCCTGGCTGATTGATTCTGGGCACATGACTCAGGAGGATCCATGGAGAGTCCAACCTGGAAACTTGGCAAGAATTCTCAGGGACTGCCCTCCTGCTGGGGTCATGGGCTGATCATGGGAGCTGCGGGTGGCCATCTTTACTGCCACCCAGGAGAGCCTGCCCGAGAGTGAGGCCAGCACAGAGCAGCAGAGATAGAGACAGACTGGCTCCCGAGTGTCTCAGTCCCAGTGCCAGAAGCTAGCTAGAGCCCTGGCCTTTTCAGTGACATGAGCCAATGACAACTCCCAATTCTCTCCCTCGGTCAGTCTGCCTCTTACAACTGAAAGAGTACTGGCGGTCATAGGCATGACCGATTAAAGATGCCCACCAGATCTTTGCTACACCCTCATATATTTGGGGCCTTGAATGTGGGTGTGCTCTGAGATGACTCGACCAGGAGATTACAGTAGCAGTGACACTGCAGTTTCCAGCCCAGGCCTGAAGAGATGATTAACGCCCACTTCTTGCTTCTTGAAAGTCTCTCCTTGGGAGTCCTGGGCTGCTATGTTAAAAATCCAACTGCCCTGAGGCCACCATGATGTGAGGAGGCCAGAGCCAGGTGGAGAGGCCACAGTGGCGAAAGAGCTGCCCGACCAGTTTCCATTGCCCCAGCCCCCAGCCATCTGAGTCATCCCCACTGAGGACACAGATATCACAGAGCAGATACGAGCTATCCCTGCACGGCCTGTCCAGATTCTTTACCCAGTTTGTGAGATTTGTTTTTGGGGTCATTTTTAAAGCAGCAATAGATAGATGGAACAATAGTAATGAGCAAAGGGCCACATATACCTATTGGATTGGGAAGCAAGACAGAGATGGGGCTGCCAACATGCGCAGGATCGACTCACCTCCTTGGGAATTCTTACACACACCCGTATGAGTGCAGGATGCATGAGTAGGATAGTGGAGCCAAAAGGGTCTTGATAGCAGATAGCCTTGAATTTGAGTCCCTGCTCTGCTGTAAGACCAGCTCTGAGTCCCAGGGCTATGTTATTTCCCCTCCTCGAGCCTCAGTTTCTTCACCTGTCAAATAAAAACATTAGTACTGTGTTGCTGGGATGAGATTCAACTGTACATAACAAGGAGATAAAAATTTTTCTTCTGTCATGTGAAAATTCACAGGTAGGCAATCCAGGGCTACTATATCACTCCCTGGTGTCAGAGACCAAGGTTGGCTTTCATTGCCCCACGTTCCAAGATGGCTGTCACAGCCTCACCATTTTATCTACATTCCAGGGAGCAGGAAGGAAGAAGTGAATAAAAGAGCAAAAGGTGCACATCAGTTGTCTCTTAAGGAAGTCCCCTGAAAGCTGACACATCCACTTGTATCCCATTGGCTAGAGCACAGTCACATGACCATATCTAGCTGCAAAGGAGGCTGGGCAATGTAGTCTTGCTCTGGGAAACCATGTGCTCAGCTAAAATTCTATGGAGGAAGAACAGCTTTTGGAAGATACCTGACAGTCTCTGCCACAAGTATCTATGTCAAGAGTTTATGTAATGACTGACACGAGATTGAAGAGCTTTTGTTTTGAACCCCTGCTGCATGCCAGTTCCCACAAAACTAACTACAAAGGACATAATCGGGTCTTTTGTAAAGGACATGGCAGAGGGGCTGACACATAGTAGGTACCCAATAAACAAGGCATCCTTCTTTGCTCTTCTAGCTGTACACCTTGCTGCTCTCCTCAATGGCGTTTCTCTGCCCCAACCCTCCAAGGATGAGCTCCCTCCCCAGAAGGACACCCTGTTTCATTTTCTTCACATCATTTACCATAACTATTTGTTTCTTAATTTGTTCATCATCCATCTCTCTACACTCTAATATACACAACACGAAGAGAGGGAGGGTATCTCTAGGATCCCACCAGGGAAATAGAAGTCACTTAAAAAGTGTAAAGCTTAATTTAAAAGTTAAAATTCAGGGATGTGATTGTGCAGGTGATGAAATTGCTAAGAACAGGGGACAGTGAGGCAGCACAGAAATTAGGAGCAAGAAGCTATTACCTCCCCAGGGCTGGAGGGGCAATGGGAGGAGATGGTATTACCAGAGCCCAGGGCCTGGGTGATGCAGGGAGGCTCAGCAGGCCTGTCCAGTGGGAGCTGTAGCTGTAAGAAAGACAGAGCCACACCAGAGATGCCACCTGAGATGAAGAGGAAGGGGGAGAATATCCTGGCTCCTCCCTTGTTCACTCCAGGGCCTCTCATTGGCTGAATCCAGCAGAAATCCAGCTGGCCTCACACCTTGGGGCTAAGCTCACCTCCCCGATGGGTAACAGAGCCAAGGGATGGGGTAACAAGAGCTGAGGGCAAACTAGCACTGGTGACTTCATCTGTCTTGTTATCCTCTGCATCTGGAGCTTCAAAAGCACAGCCCGGCACACAGTAGGACCTCAATAAACAGTGGATGAATAGATTGGGGTTCTCAACTCACCTTAGCACCTACAGAAGCTGTTTAGAGTCCACGAAACAACTCTTGTGCCTATGAGGGCTCCTAGGTGCTAGGCCAACAAAGGGAGGTACATTATGGCCATGGCATTCTGCTTGGCCAGGATCCGAGAGAGCCTCCCAATTGGTGGATTTAGCCCAAGTTGCTTCATTCCCTGTCCAGTGGAGCCTGGCCTCTCTCTCGGCCTCCATCAACACCCAGAATCCTCCATGATGAGCTCCTATCCTGCCAGGGCAAAGAGTGGGCATGTCCTCACCAGGGAGAGAAAAGACAGAGACAGAGAGACAGGAAGACAGAAACAGCCATGCAACCAGGGCTGGGGCTTTGCCTGCCATTGCCCTCTGTGCACTCTAACTGTGGCAAAACCTGTGCAAAGTATATGGATGCTACCAACCACTGGCAAAGGAATAGGAAGCATATTCCTGTAGTCTGACAAATGCATGGGTATGGCTTCATCCACATCCTGCGGGAAGAAATTAAATTAATTGACAGGTCCAAATGTGAGTGGACAGGTGGGGCAGCAGGAGCTCTGCACGCCACTGGTGGGAGTGTTTTTTGGAAAGTGCACTTGGTGAGAGAATTTGGCAACAGTAATGAGGAGATGTGCATGGGTCAGTTCAGCAGTTCCCTGAACGGGTAAAGTCTCACCAGCATCCATTGATATAAACACAACCACAGTAACAATGCCTGGGAGTCACCCAGGTCCATTCACAGGAGAAAGGATAAATGAACCATATCATGCCCACATAATAGAATACTCGACAGCGATGAAGATGAACAACAGTGTCACACATCAACGCAGATGTACCTCCCAACCATACTGTGAGGGAGAAAAGCAAGTCACCAAAGAACGGTGTGTATGAGGCCAAATAGCTCTTCTGGATTTCACTCCTGATGATGTCAAGGACCCACTAGAGTTTCCAAGCCATGTTCAAATGTCACCTCCTTGACTAAAGGGACATGAACACTAAATACAATGTGGGGTCCTGAACTGGATCCTAGAGCAGGACAGAAATAGCTATAAAAGACATTCTTGGGACAATTGATGACTTTTAGATATGGATTGTGAGGTTCAACTACAGTATTATATCAATGCAAATTGTCCTCGCTCTGATAAGCATATGTGTTTATGTAAGAGAATGTCCTTGTTTTTAGGGGGCAAACACTGAAATATACAATAGTAGAGAGGCATCATGTCTCCACCATACTCTCAGATGGTTTAGGAGAAATATGCATGTGTTTCCGTACATATTAATATAGAGAGGGTGGTATAGCCCTTGGGACAAGTTGTAAGCAATTGGTGAATCTAGGTAAAGGGTATATGAGAAATTGCATCAAAATTAAAAGTTATGAAAATGGGGGAGAAAACCCAGTTCTTCTGTAAAAACAGCCTCCAACCTCTCCCTCGAGCACAACCTGTCCCCACACGTGGGGCACCCAGCACCCGTGCTCTGGTTCTTGTCTCTCTGGGTCTGAGTCCCACTTAGCACCCACACCCAAAGGTCATATATTTTCACAGATGTGTACCCTCAAGACTAAACACACACTTGAGCCATTCATGTGACTATACATATTTATGGAAAAAAAATTCTTGGGCACACAAAACTGAACGCTCCAGAGTGGACTGCCTCAGGTAGCTTTAATCAGGGTACTCACAACATCCAGACGAGCACACAGGCTTCTCTCCCTGCCATGGAGGTGCCATTCTCCAACAGACTCTGCCCTCGTGGCTGCAAGGTGGTGGCAGCAGCTCCAGCCCCTGCTTGACCCTTTTGTGGCCAAGTCCAGTGGGAAGAATGTGAGGTCTTCTTCCAGAAGCTTCTGCAGATTCTCATTAGCTTCAGCTGGGTCATGTGTCATCCCTGACCTGGCCTCTGGGGCCAGGAAGGCACCATGGTCAGACTGGCCAGGCCTGAGCCCCAAGCCCCAAGTCCAACCTCTTCACAAAGCACAACTGGCTAGGGCAGAGCGGTGCCCCCCGTGGAAAATCAAGATGCAGTTTCAGAAGGATGGAAATGGATGCTGGGTGGCAAAACTGCAGAAACCCACCCCAGCCTACACCCTTGCCCGTCCAATATCCATGCACATGCTTCTTCCTGAGCTCCCTTTGGGGGAGGTGCGCTAGGCAGCACAGATGTGTGCACATCTCCCACAGATGCCACCCTTATCCTTGGAAACTGTCAGTACCCATGAATTTGTTGCCTCACATAGCAAAAGAGACTTTGCAGATGTAAATAAGGCTGCTCATCAGTTGACCTTAAAATAGGGAGAGTGTCTTGGATCATCCACATGGGCTCAGTGGTCCACACAAGCCCTTAAAAGCAGAGAACTTTCCATGGCTGGTGGCAGAGGATGGGAGACCCCTAGCCTGCAGCACATCCAAAGCCCTGCTAGAAAAATACTGAGAAACGTTGGACATTCAGCTATCACAGGACCCAGGATTACAACTCCTGGGTATCTACCCAAGGCAAATGAAACATGTGTCCCCAGAAAAAATTGCACACAATGTTCATAGCAGCGTTATTTATAATAACTGAGAAGTGGGAATTGCCCAAATGCCCATCAGTTGATGATTAGATAAACAAAATATGGCGTATCTATAAAATGGAATATTATATGGCCCAAAAAGGAATGAAAAAGCCAGACACAAAAGGCTTTGTGTGATTCCATTTCCAGACAGAAAGGAGATTCGTAGCTGCTACAGGCTGTGGGGAGGGAGGAATGAGAAGTATCTGCTAACAGGAACACGGTTTATTTGGAGACAATGAAAATGTTCTAAACTTAGATGTGATGATGGATGTACAACTATGTGAATATACCAAAAAGCATTGAATGGCATTGAATGGTTCACCTTAAATGGGTGAATTTTATAGTATGTGAATTATATAAAATGTAAAATATTTGTTTAACATCAATAAAGATATTTTTTTTTAAATGCCGTGTTGAGTTTCTTGGGCAGCCAGTTCAACTGCCCAGCCCTGCCCTCTGGGAGGGGAAGGAGTGCCCCCTGCCCACCCTTCTCCACTCCCACATCTGAAGTGAGCACTGGGGATCTCAGCTCTCTAGTGGCCAATTCCTAATGGTGCAGATTCCAGACCACAGAGATTACTTGGGCTTGGAAATAATGTCACACAGACTTTTTGAAAACAATTTTTTGTCTTTGTTTTTTTGTTTTCTGACCAGACTTGAAGTTTTGGGGCAGTGCAGCTCCATCAAAAAAAATTTTGACCTCAAGTGATCTGCCCACTTCGGCCTCCCAGAGTGCTGGGATTATAAGCATGAGCCACCACACCCAGCCTCCATCAAAAATTTATTAGGTATTTCCCTGTCTTTATTTTTAAATATATACATATTGTAGGCTGGACGTGTTCACACCTGTAATCCTAGCACTTTCGAAGGCTGAAGAGCGAGACTTGCTTGAGCCTAGGAGTTCAAGATCAGCCTGGGCAACATAGCAAGATCTCTTCTCTACTAAAAATAAAAATGAAAAAAAATTAGCCAGGCTAGGTGGTACACACCTGTAGTCCTAGCTACTCAGGAGGCTGAGGCAGGAGGATTGCTTGAGCCCAGGAGTTCAAGATTGCAATGAGCTATGAGTACACCATTGCACTCCAGTCTGGGCAACAGAGCCAAACACTGTCTCAAAAAATATATATATGTATATATATATATGTAGATGTGTGTGTATACATGTGTATATTTCAGGCACACAAAAGATTAGATCAAATAATATAAAAAACGCCTATATTCCCAACACCTAGCTTACATATTAAGTATTAAAATGTCAACAATACAGTTGAAGCAGGAATACAATTGAAATTGAAATTGTAGTTAAAATACAACTACAGTTGTAATTGAAATTTACTACATACTAGATAGAATGTACAACTTTCTTATGACTTTGGGGTGGGAGATGATTTTCTGAACATTCTGAGAAAGCAGAAGCTGTAAAAAACGAATGCTTCGTTGGATTCCTTGGACTATATAAAAATTTCAACTTCTGCCTAGTGAAGATACCATAAACAAACTTAAAAGATAAATAGATCGAGAGATTATTTGCAAATATACAGTGACTCAATATCTACAATATGCAAAGTGTTCCAAAACAACAATAAGAAAAAGACAAAAAAACAATAGAAAAATAGGCAATTCACAGAGGAAGAAATATAGTGGTCAATTAAGATATGAAAAGTATACCCTTATTCATAATCAAATAAATGAAAACTTAAAACAATGATGAGATACCATTTTTCAGTTAGCAGACTGGCAAAAAAAAAAAAAAATTCACACAAATAACAAGAGCAATAATATCCATCCAATAGCAAGCCTGCAGGAAAGTAAGCATTCTTCTACACTATAGGCAGGAATATAAATTGAAGCAAATTTTTGGGGGAGCAATTGCCTAGAATCTATCTTAATATAAATTGTACAATCACAGCCTTAGTAATATAGAGTTCAGAAATACTAGCACATACAAAAATAAATGTACAGACATCACTTGCTATAGCAAAAGCATCAGGAACATCTTTAAGTCCATGAATATGGACCGATTAAATAGATTTTTATATAACCACAACGTGGCTTTCCATCCACCTTTTTAAATAATTGATTCATTTATGTGCTGATAGGGAATGTTTTCCACAATTTCTTTTCAAGTCACTCCACAGCTATGTCTGTAGGGGGACAGTGGGTGTATATATGGGAACTCTCTGTACCTTCTTCCCAATTTTGCAGAGAACCTAAAACTGCTCTAAAAAAAATTAAGTCTTTAAAATCAAATTTTAGAATAATAGACATATTATGGCCCCATTCATATTTTAAAACCATGTATGATTATATATATACACACACACACACACACACATATGTCCATTTTTAAGGGTTACCTATTTGTCTAAAAGTGGCATTGTTTGAATTGTAATAACAAACATTATAATTATTTTATAATCTAAAAAACACCTTAAAAATCTAATAAAGAATGTATTATAAGGTTGGGCGCAGTGGCTCCCCTCTGTAATCCCAGCAGTTTGGGAGGCTGAGGTGGGCAGATCACTTGAGGTCAGGAGTTCAAGACCAGCCTAGCCAACATGGCAAAATCTCGTCTCTACTAAAAATACAAAAATTAGCCAGATATGGTGGTGCACGCCTATAATCCCAGATACTCGGGAGGCTGAGGCAAAAGAATTCCTTGAACCCAGGAGGTGGAGGTTGTAGTAAGCTGAGATAGTGCCATTACACTCCAGCCTGGGCAACAGAGAGAGACTTTGTCTAAAAACAACAACAAAAAAAGAATGTATTATAGATATGTGAGCCGGGCGCAGTGGTTCACGCCTGTAATCCCAGCACTTTGGGAGGCTGAGGCGGGTGGATATTGAGGTCAGGAGTTCAAGACCAGCCTGTCCAAGATGGTGAAACCCTGTCTCTACTAAAAATACAAAAAAATTAGCCGGGCACAGTGGCAGACGCCTGTAATCCCAATTACTCAGGAGGCTGAGGCAGGAGAATCGCTTGAACTCAATGGGGTGGAGGTTACAGTGAGCCGAGATCTTGCCACTGAACTCCAGCCTGGGTGACAGAGTGAGACTCCATCTTGAAATTTAAAAAATAAATAAATCAATAAATAAATCAATAAATAAATAAATATATGATTAAAATAATAAAAATGAAGTCTATTTTATAATTATTTTATAGATTGTGCCTTTTGTGTCTTATTTTTAAAATCTTTGCTTAACCCAATATCACTAAGATTTTTTTTCCTATGTTTTCTCCTAGACTTTGAGAGTTTTAGCACTTATGTTTAGATCTATAAGCTTTTGGTTAATTTTTTTAGAATGTTGCAAGGTAAAGGTTAGTTTTTTTTTTTTTTACCATAATGATATTTAATTGTTTGAGCACCATATATCTAAATAGCAATATTTTCCCCATTGCTTGTACCTTGGTACCTTGGTACCTTTGTAAAAAATCAGTTGGCCATATAAATGTGAGTCTATTTTTGGTTTCTTCTTCATTGATGAGGAGTTTGAGACCAGCCTGATTTAAGGTTTATCCTTACACCAATACCACAACATCTCAATTACTATAGCTTTCTAGAAAGGTTTGAAAGCAGATTGTGTAATCCTTCTGAGCTTCATCTTTTTCCAAGATTATTTTGGCTCTTCTAGGTCCTTTGCTATTCTATGTAAATTTTTAAATTAAGCTGTCCATTTCTCTTCTTAATAAAGATATAAGATTTTGATTGGGACTGCTTTGAATGTATAGATCAATTTGAGGGTAATTGTCACCTTAACAATATTGGGGCTTCCAGTTCATGCATGTGGGTATATGTCTCCATTTAGTTAGATCTCCAATTTCCCTTTGTAAGGTTTCATAGTTTTGAGTGTACAGATCTTGCACATCTTTTGCTCAATTTATTCCTAAGTGTTTTATCTTTAGTGATATTGTAAACTGAGTTATTCTTTAAATTCCATTATCCAATTGCTCATTGATAGTGTATAGAAATATGATGGATTTCTAGATTTCTATATATTGGTTTTTTAATCCTAAAAACTTGGTATATTCACTTATTAGTTCTAGCTTTCCCTAGCCCCCATTCCTTAGAGTTTTCTGTGCATGCAATCATGCTGTCTAAAAATAAAGACAATTTTACATATTTCTTTTCTATACTTATGCCATTTATTTCTTTTTCTTGCCTTGTTGCATTGGCTAGGACCTTCAGTATAAATGTTGCCTAGAAGCTGTGAGAGCAGATGTCTGCACCTTGTTCCTAATCTTAGCATTGAGGATGTCTAACTAAATGGAGACATATACCCACATACATGAACTGGAAGCCCCAATATTGTTAAGGTGACAATTACCCTCAAATTGATCTACACATTCAAAGCAGTCCCAATCAAAATCTTATATCTTTATTAAGAAGAGAAATGGACAGCTTAATTTAAAAATTTACATAGAATAGCAAAGGACCTAGAAGAGCCAAAATAATCTTGGAAAAAGATGAAGCTCAGAAGGATTACACAATCTGCTTTCAAACCTTTCTAGAAAGCTATAGTAATTGAGATGTTGTGGTATTGGTGTAAGGATAAACCTTAAATCAGGCTGGTCTCAAACTCCTCATCAATGAAGAAGAAACCAAAAATAGACTCCTCACTTTCATCATTGAGGATGATGTTAGCTGTAGGTTTTTCATGGACACCCTTCATTACACTGAAGACACTCTCTTCTGTTCCTCTTTTACTGAGAATTCTTACTGGGAATCAGTGTTAAATCTGGTTAAATGCTTTAGCTGCATCTTTCAAAATAATCGTATGGTTTCCCCATCTTATTCTATTAATGGAATGAATTTCTTTGATTTTGGGATATTGAATCAACTTTCCCTCCCTAGAATAAGCCCTACCTGGTAATGATGTTATCATTTTCATAGATTGCTGTATTCAATTTGTTAACGTTTTGTTGAAGACTTTTTCATCTATGTTCATGAGGGATTTAGGTTCCTAGTTTTCTTTTCTTGTGATGCTCTGGTCCTTTTTTGCTATCAGGATAATACTTACCTCATAAAGTTGGTTGAAAGGTATTTCTTCCTCTTCCATTTCCTGAAATAGTTCATGTAGGATGGTGATGATGATGATGAAGATTATTATTATTATTATTATTATTATTACTATGAGACAGTGTTCCACTCTGTCACCCAGGTTGGAGTACAGTGGCATGAACACGGCTCACTGCAGCCCGGGTGCAAGCAATTTCCCTGCCCCAGCCTCCCAAGTAGCTGGGACTGCAGGTGTACACCACCACGTCCAGCTAATTTTTGTATATTTTTTAGAGATGGGATTTCAACATGTGGCCCAGGCTGGTCTCAAGCTCCTAGGCTCAAGTGATCCTCCCCACTTCAGCCTCCCAGAGTGCTGGGATTATAGGCATGAGCCACCGCACTTGGCCAGGATTTATATTATTTTTTCCTTAATGTTTTCTTGTGGAAACGTTTTAAATGACAAAATCAGTTTCTTTAATTGATATAGAACTATTCAAAAGTTCTGTTACTTCTGGACCAGTTTTGGCAATTCATGTCTTTCAAGGCAATTGTCCATTTTACTTAGGTAGTCAAATTTATTGGCACAAATTTGTTCACATTTTCTTATAATCCTTTAAATGCCTGTAGGATCTCTAATGATGTCTCCTCTTTCATTCTTGATATTGGTAATTTGTATCTTTTTTTCTTGAACAATCAAGTTATAGGCTTACCAATTTTACTGTTCATTTCGAAGAACCAGATTTTGGATTTCCTGATTTTGTCTATGATTTCTCTGTTGTCTATTTCATAGATTTCTGTTAATTTTACTTCTTTTTTCAACTTATTTTGTTCTTTTTTTCTGATTTCTTAATGTTGCAATTCAGACCAAGCCTCAAACTTGGAAAAAATACTTGAAAAAAATAGATATCTGGTAAGGGCTTGTATCCAGAATTTAGTTTTTCTAAAAACAAATCTCCTACAATTCAATAATGGGACATGCTATCTGATTTTTTCTTTAGTGGACAGATGATTTGAACAGCCACTTCATAAAAGAAGATGTATGAATGACCAGTAAGAACATGACGAGATACTCGGTGGGGCATGGTGGCTCACACCTATAATCCCAGCACTTTGGGAGGCCGAGGTGGGTGGATCACCTGAGGTCAGGAGATCAAGACCATCCCGGCTAACATGGTGAAACCCCATCTCTACTACAAATACAAAAAAAAAAAAAATTAGCCAGGCATGGTGGTGGGTGCCTCTAGTCCCAGCTACTCAGGAGGCTGAGGCGGGAGAATGGTGTGAACCTGGGAGGCAGAGCTTGTAGTGAGCAGAGATCGCACCACTGTACTCCAGCCTGGGTGACTGAGCGAGACTCTGTCTCAAAAAAAAAAAAAAAAAGAAGAAGAAGAAGAAGAACATGACAAGATACTCAACATCACTTGTCCTTAAGGAAATGCAAATTAAAGGCACTAGATACTCACAAAAAAATGGCTAAAGTTAAAAAGACTGACAGCAACAAGTGTTGAAGACAACATGGAGCAACTGTAACTTTCATACACTGTGGGAATGCAAACTGGTATAGCTACTTTGGAAAACAGTATGGCAGTGTTTTATATTAACCATAGTGTATCATGTTACTCAGCAAATCCGCTCCTAACTGTAGATATATAAGGGGAATGAAAACACGTCTATGCAAAGACTTGTGTGCAAGTGTTTATGGCAGCATTATTCATAGTAGCCCCAAACAGGAAGTAGCCCATATGGCCCCCAGCTGGGGGAATGAATAAACAAATTTGTGGTGGTATATCCATAGTATGAATTATTACTCAGCAATAAAAAGGAATGAAATATTAAATCACACTATGACAAGAATCAATTTCAAAAACATGCTAAGGAAAAGAAGTCAAACACAAAAGATCATATATTGTATGATTCTTTTTAATGAAATTCTAGAAAATGTAAAAGTATAGCAATCATCAAAATTCATCCAACACTACAATTTTATCATATGTAAATTATATCTCAATAAAGTTATTTTTAAAAAATAAATATTTTTAAAACCCAATAAAGGAGTTTTTATTTTTCTTTTTAAAATATATTTTTTAAATCTTTTTAATTCACCTTACAGTGCAGTATGCTTTCCCAGTTTTTGCTGGGAGAAAAGTTGGTTGACTGGAGAATCTCAATGCATGTTCTTGTCCTCCCACTGCTGCAAGCTCACGTTGAGCTATTAGCAGTAATTGCAGCAGGCAGAATAATGGTTGCCCCACAGATGCTCATGTCGTATCACCAGAACCTGTGACTATGTCACCTCACATGGCAAAGGGACTTTGCAGATGTGATCAAGTTAAGGATCTTGATATGGGGAGATGATCGTGAGTTACCCAGATGGGCACCATGCAATCACAAGCGTTCCCATAAGAGGGAGGCAAAAGTGGGGTCAGAGGAGAAAGCCATGTGAGGCTGGAAGCAGAGACTGGAGAGAAGATAGAGGAAGAGGGCATGAGCCAGGCAGAGAGGCAGCTACTAGAAGCTGAAAAAGGCAAGGAGTCAATCTTCCTTTCAGAGCCTGCAGAAGGAACCAGCCGTGCCCCCGACCCCAACACATTGACTTTAGGACTTCTGGCCTCCAAAACTGTAAGATAATAAATTTGCATTGTTTTAAGCCACCATGGTAATTTGTTAAAGTAGGAGGAGGAAACTAACACAGCAATAAAAGGGAATGAACTACTGATACATGCAACAACATGGATGCACCTCAGCTGTACTGCGTGAAGGACGCCAGGCTCAAAGATCACATACTGTGTGGTTCTGTTTATATGACATTCTGGCAAAACTACAGAGACAGGAACAAGATTATCTAGGCCCATCCCAGGTCAGTAGAACCACTCAGGTGCTCCTATGAACTCATTAGCAATAACAGATGGCTGTCACTTTAGGCCACCAAGCCTTGGAGTGGTTTCTTATAGAGCAGTAGCTAACTGATACAGCAGGGAGGAAGTCCTGCAATGGTGCCAGGGGCTTGGTATTGAGACCAACTTTGAAGAGAAGGTTGCAGAAGCAGAGGCAGTGAGAGTGACTGAGGCTCGAGAGTAGGATAGGATGGGAACCAGGCTGGTCCTTCCTCCCTTAGCAAAGGTTGCAAGGGGGCACTCTCTCTGTTGCCAAAGTCTCTGTCCTGGAGTACTTGCCCAGTTGCCTCCACCCAACTGGGCCACACTCCATCCCTGATGCCCCCCAGGGTTTCCTGGCCAGTCCTGCCTCCTGAGAGCCTGCCTTCTCCCGCGGTAGATTTCCTCCTCCATCTCAGCCTCCCCTCATGCCTGGAGCGCCTGCTGAGCCCAAGGGGGGCCAGGCTGGGCCAGGTTTCTGTGCCTGCTCCTTGGCAGTGCACAGCCCTATGCAGTGCAGTGCCAAAACCATATGTCTCTGGGGGCTGCCGCGACTGGAGGAGCTGCCTCCACCCATCCACCCTCAGGAGGGCAGCCTCCCAGGGAACATGGTCAGCAGTTTCCTGATGGGCCAGGGGTTTGCAGGGCAGAGAGGCAGCCAGCACTGGAGAAGACCTGGGGCTGAACCCAGGCAGTTGAGGGAGGGGGCAGTGGGCTATTGAACCAGAATTTTAAAACTGATATTCATTGGCTGCTTACTATTTTGAGTGTCTATGACCTCATGTAATCCCCACAAAATGAGTCTGGTACTATTTTATGCACATTTTACATAAGAGGAAACTGAGGCACAGAGAGGTCGAATAACTTGCCCAATAATATCACACAACTATCATAAGCAGAGCCAGAACATGAATCCAGCTGCAGAGCAGGTGCTCCCAGCCACGACATCCGCCTGCCTGAAGCCCCCACATTTTAGGTCTGACGTGCTTCCGGCTCTAGCACATCCATCACACCCCATATGACAAGACAGCGGAAGGCAGCCAGGACAAGGTTAACTTCCTGACCAGCAAGTGATTGAGACAGGCAGTGTGGAAGAGGACTGAGGATCCTTAGGTTCAAGTCCTGGTACTGCCATTTACCCACTGCAGGACCTCAGCCAGATGGTCTCACTGCCTCGTGCCTCAGTTTTCCCAGCAGTGATGGTGGTTTTATGTGTCAATGGGGCTAGGCTACAGTCTCAGTTCTTCAATCAAATACAAGTCTAAGTGTTGCTGTGAAGGTATTTCACAGGTGGGATTAAAGTAGTTTATAATCTGTTGACTTTTAAGTAAGGCAGATTGGCCTAGATCACTGGGGTGGGCTGGACTTCATCAGCTGAAAAGCTTTAAGGGTAGAGCTGAGGCTTTCCAGAAGTTCTGCCTGTGGACAGCAACTTCGTGCCACCCCTCCCTGAAGCCAATTTCTTGCGACAAACATCTTGCTGTAGATGTCCCACTGGTTCTGCTTCTCTGGTTGAACCCTGGCCGAGAGACTGTCTGAAAGTGGTGGACACTACGGCCTACGCCATAGGATGGCAGCGAAGATGAAACGTGCTCATATAAATAAGATGTTTAAAATCATGCCTGGTACAAAGTGAGCTCCAAATAACCATTACAGCACAAAATGGCTACAAAACATATTGTATAATGACCTTGGTGGCCAGGCCAGGCTCTGCTCTGTCCCACCAGCACCACAGCAGGCCGGCTGCAGCGGGGTGGAGAACACAGCTCCCTCAGGCAGCTCCGTCCTGGCAGCGACCCCGGGAGTACGAATAAAGTGAGCTGAGGAGCTTCCAGCTGCAAGAAGCTTCCTGTGCCCCGTTTCTCAGAGCACAGGGGCTGTCCAGGGCTCCAGGCTGCCCCTTACCCCCAGCCGAGACAGCCAGGAAACAAGGCCCTCACAGTCCTCCCACCTGTCCCTGCTCCCTGCTTCTCCTCCTTGCGCTGCAGGGGCCACTCATGGAGCACCCAGTGTGCATCATATCTTAGCTTGGATGTCACCTCTTCAGAGAGATCTGCCCAACCACCCTTCCTAGAATCACAGCCCCCAGGGCATAGCGTGGTACAAACTCACTTTTAACTTATTACTGTGAAAAATTTCAAACCTACACAAAAGTAAAGAGAATGAGATACTCCCTACCATGCCCTCCAAGACAGTAGACAGAATAATGCCCCCTCAAAGGTGTCCACGTCCTAATCCTAGAACCTGGGAATAGGTCACTTTACACGGCAAAAGGGACTTTGCTAGTGTGACTAAGGTTAAGAACCTTGAGATGGGAGGTGATCCTGGATTATCCAGATGGGTCCAGTGTCATCACAAAACTCCTAAGCAGAGAACCTTTCCTGGCTGTGGTCAGAGAGAGCTGTGACAATGGCAGAAGGTCTGAGAGATGCAAGGTTGCTGGCTTTGAAGGTGGAGGAAGGGGCAGGAGCCAGGGGTTGCAAGTGGTCTCTAGAGGCTGGAAAAGGCCAGAAAATGGATTCTCCCCCTGGAGCCTCTGGGAAGGAACGCCGCCCAGCTGACACCTCAATTTCAGTCCAGTGAGACCCAGGTCGAACTCTTAACCTACAAAGCAAAAAAATAATAAATGTGTGTGGTTTGAAGCTACTAGGTTTGTAGTAATTCATTACAGCAGCACCAGGCAATGAATGCACACCTCTGCACCCCTGGCTCAGCTTCAATGGCAATCAAGTCAGCCAGGACGAACCTTCCCACCAGCCTAGATCTCCTCTGCATTATTAAGTTTTAGTTTTAGTTTTTGAGGCAGGGTCTCACTCCGTCACCTAGGCTGGTGTGTATTGGCATCATCTTAGCTCACTGCAGCCTTGACCTCCTGGGCTCAAGCAATCCCCCCATCTCAGCCTCCCAAGTAGCTTGGACTACAGGCATGTGCCACCACACCTGGCTAATTTTTTTTTTTTTTTTTTTTTTTCTGTAGAGATGGGGGTCTCCCTATGTTACCCAGGCTGGTCTTAAACTCCTGGGGCCAAGGGATCTTCCTGCCTTAGCCTCCCAAAGTGCTGGGATTACAGGCACCCAGCCCCCTGGATTATTCTGAAGCAAATCCAGGCATTGTATCATCTATTATCTGTAAAGATTTAAATATGTATTTCTAGAAGGTAAAGACTTTTTTGTTTTGTTTTGTTTTGAGATGGAGTCTCTCTCTGTCACCCAGGTTGGAGTGAAGGAGTGATGTGGCAAGATCTCAGCTCACTGCAACCTCCACCTCCCTGGTTCAAGCACTTCTCCTGCCTCAGCCTCCTGAGCAGCTGGGATTACAGGCATGCACCACAAAGCCCGGTTAATTTTCTGTACTTTTAGTATAAACAGGGTTTCCATATTGGCCAGGCTGGTCTCAAACTCCTGACCTCAGGCGATTCACTGGCCTCAACCTCCCAAAATACTGGGATTACAGGCGTGAGCCACCACGCCCAGCATAAAGGTTTTTTAAAAACATTACTGCAATAAAGTTATCACACTTTAAAACGTTAACAATAATTCCTTAATATAAATGATTTACTCATAGCTTGAATCTCCCTGATGGCTCCTGGCTGTTATTCTACAGCTTGTCTGTCTGACCCAGATCCAGATAAGGTCCACATACTGCAGTGGGTTGATAAGTCTCCTAAGTTTTTTTGAATCCATGCCACCCCTTGTTTTGTTCCTTGCAATTTACTTGTTGAAAGAGTCAGGTTCTCTATCTGTAGACTATCCTACACTCTGGATTCTGCTGATTTGCAGCCCTGTGGTGCCTTTTAATGAGTTCCCCTATCCTCCATTTCCTATTGCATCCTGATGAGATTCGAGGCTATTTTGGCAAGAGCCTTTCACGGGTGATGGTGTCTACCTTGCTCAGTCAGGAGGCACATCACCTGCGGATGAGGCTGGCTGTCTCTCTTTTTGTGAAGTTAGCAACCTTGATGAGAGCTCCAAGATCTATGGTCTCATTAGTGGTTGCATAATTGCCGTATTCTAATTCTGTCATTCACTCCCATTCATTAGCTAACGTACACTTCCATTCACCAACTATTTGATTGTCCCAAGGGGAAGTTCACATGGGAAAGGCAGGATAAATGCTTCTTTCCCTTTATTTACCACTTTGCAAAATAACGAGTTCGTTCCCTACTGCTCTCCAATGGTGACAGTTGAGGTTGTTGTTGTTTAAGTATCATTATGTACTCATATATTTGATGTAAGCTCCATTCCCAGTGCCTAGAACAAAAGTTGCCACATAGTTGATATTAAAAAAAAAAAGGTGGGGGGTCTGGACTAATTCCCACTGATTCCATTGGAAACCACACACTTCTATCATGCTAAGCAACTGAAATTTCACCTTTCACCTTTTCATTTCACCTTTCATCTTTCATTTCACTACCTAAGAGAAGCTAGTGTGACCACCACCAATCAGAGATCAATGGTGTTGGGAGATAGACAGCCTGCAGGTGTTCAGAGAGGTCAGTGGTCCCTGCAAGGCAGTTCAGAGGCATGCTCGGGGGAGGGGGTCCACTCTGGACCTCACAGGATGAATAAGAGGAGAAGCAAAGACATAGAAAGCAGGGTGGGAGGAACAGAGTGAACAAAGGGATGGGCTTCAGGTCACAGACTAGCACAGGGAGAACCAGGGGAGTCAAAGGTGTAGACATGAGGTTAGAAAAGTAGGTTGATTCTGACTTGATCCTGAGGGAATGGGAGCCACTGGCAGTAACTGAATGAGGGAAATGCATGTTTAGATTTGTCTTTTTATTAGGATTGCTTCCCAATAAAACTTCAACTGCCCAGTGCTGGGCTGGGCTGGCTCTTACCAACTCACCAGAATTTACTGTTAAATTTTCAGGAAATTATAGGCTAGGCATGATGGCTCATGCCTGTAATCCCATTGCTTTGGGAGGCTGAGGCAGGAGGATTGCTTGAGGCCAGGAATTCAAGACCAGCCTGGGCAACATATCAGGAACCCATCTCTACAAAATATTTTTTAAATTAGCTGGGTGTGGTAGTGCACACTGATAGTCCCAGCCACTCAGAAAGCTGTGGTGGGAGGATCACTGGAGCCCAGGAGCAAGAGGCTGCAGTGCACTATGATCACACCACTGCACTCCAGCCTGGGTGACAGTATGAAACCCTATCTCAAAAAAATTTAAATTATGTAAACTTATAATAAAATAACATATTAACAACAAGGTAATAAGTACTCCAAATGCATCCCTTTTGACTTGTTTTGTGTGTTTGCTGTCACCTATGCTCCTGGTGCGAGTTGTGCCTGGCATGTCTGTGTGAGGAAAATAATACTACACAGCACTGAGCGTCTCTTCCCAGCTCTGTGCTCTGTGACATCACGTGGGAAGTTTGAATCAGCTTTAGAAATTGGTGCTCACTACAAACTCGGGCTTCTTATTTCCCCAGAGAATCAGTTGTTAAACATTTATCACCACATTGCTGCATATGACTCAGAAACTCTACTTTTTGGTGTCTCACATGGCTCTACTGTTTACTATTATATTAATTGTATTATATTATATTTATTATACTAACTGTGTGGCCTTGGATGTGTTCTCTAACCTCCCCAGACTCAGTTTCTATAAAATTGGAGCAATACCTACATGCAGTGCATGCTGGGGTATACCTAGATCCCCCTGAGACCAGGCCCTCATCCCTGCAGCTGCTGAGAGAGTAGGCTGCTGAGTTCCCCCTGGGAATTGCCCTCTGCTGCAGGAAGGCCTCACTGAAGCATGTTGGGAGTGACGGGAGAGGAGCTGGGGCCTAGTGGCACCTGAAGATGGTGCCAGCACCATCAGGGATGCTGGGAGGTCTGTCCAAAGGGAAGGAGGCTAGCTCAGTGCTAGATGCTGCACCAATGCTTTGTGGGGCTCACCACAGTCCCCTTTTCCTGAACCAGTGCACCCTGCTGCTGTGAGTGCTGGCTGCTAACTGCTCCCACTGCCTCTTCTCTGCAGAATTACCCTCCTCTGATTACATCCCTCCCTCTTAGGCAGTGCAGTGCAAATGACTACCTGACACAGTACAAAAGGCCAAATCCCCAGCCTCAAGACCGCTGAACTCTGTGGTGCCATGACTGCTCCCCAGCTTCCCCGACCAGGCCGAGGCCACACTCCAAGTGCGAGCACATCGTGAGATGTGCTTAGCTCTGTCCTGCCAGCCTCTCCCCTCAGGCCCTTTCATGGCTCTCCCCGGGGTCCCCCGCAACCAGCCACATCCACAACAATCCCGTCTCAGGCTCTGCTTCTGGGGAACCCCACAAGAGACGGAGGAGCAGGGTCTGTGGTTCCTGTGACAGCTGGTGGTGGAGTTTCGTGAGGCTGCTGGACTTGCAGGAGCTCAGGAGAGAGGCCTGGGCTGGAGAGGGATCAGGAAGCCACCTGCATCCTTCCCTGTCACCAGGAGGCAAGATGTGCCCAGGTGTGGACGTGGTCATGAAACCACTGAGCTGGCATTTCTCTCCCCGACTAGGGAAGGAGGTGGGGCCTCTGTCAGGACAGGGAAGAGGATTGCCCTGGTGGCCTCTTCCAGGGCGATGCTCCCTCAGCACAGGCCAATCGGCCACCTAAAAAAGGCAATTTTTGGAAAGCCAATTACTTTCCCAGTTTATCTATGAACCCAATGAAGATGGGTTCAAATCCCATCTTCACCCCTTAGGAATCATGTGACTTTGGGTGTCTCACTCAAATAATATCTGCTCCCTGCTGAGTAGAAGAGATTGAAGTGGAAACTGTTCTAAGGGCTATGTTTATGGGCTGTATTCTTTTTATAACTGTACTTTACACATAACAGAAATGTGGCCTTTAGTGAACTGATCTTTGGAAAAGTTGGAAGAGTTGGCCACACCTACTGGACTTCAGGAGCACTGGGCCAGTGCTATTGTCTTCATTGTGCTCAGGAAGGCTGAAGGCCAACACTCCCCACCCTCCCGTCCCTGGTCAGCCTCCCAAAAGGACAGGCCTGCTCCCCGCCTATGAGCCATCTCTGCAGGCAGATTGTTGGGGTCTACATTCCAGCTCCTGGAAGCCACAGAGCACTTCCCCTGGTAGTGATCCTGGTTGAGAATGTAGAGACTTTTAATTCAGAGATGCACACTGAGTTTCAAGTTGAGGCTAAGTGGGAAAAAGAATGAGAGAGAATAATCCAAAGACTCACAACTCTGGCTGGAAGGAATCTAACCAAAGCGATGCCTTAGCTGGAGTGGGAGACAGAGAGCATGGGTGGGGACACACAGGGACACCTCCTCTCCCTTAAAAATGATTTGAAGCTGAAAATCCCAAAGTAGCATGACAGATATGCTGGTGAGAGATATGGGGTAAACAGTACAAGACAGAGCCAAGAAGTTTGAAAGACAACTTGGAAGGGAAGGGGGAAACAGTCACACAGGGCAGGAGGATGCTATTTTTTTTAAAAAAGGCTTGCAGAACCATTGGACGTTTTTCAATCTATATATGTAAAGCTTTGATTTAATATTTTAATATTAAAGAAAGAAAAACAGAAGACCCATGGAACCCTTTGGGTGAGCCACTTGACAACATCTAGGAGGGTGGTAATTGGGACACCCATCCATCCAGCCATTCTGTTTCCCCTGAATATAAGGATGCTCCTTGCAGTATGGTTTTATAACAAGGAAAAAGTGTAAGGAAGAGAAAAGACTGGGACAAAAGATTTTTCAGCTTCATCTGGAATATTTTGTTTCTTTAAAAAAAGAACTGAAGAAAATGTGGGAAAATGTGCATTGTGGAGAGTCTGTATTTATGAGATTGCTCTCCTTATTTTTCTGTATTTTAAAACTTTTGCAAACTGAAACGGGTGTGGGGGTGGGGAGGAGATGTTTGTGCCAGACCCAGTGCTGCGTACTGGGAAGGTGGGGCTGGATAAGGTGGAGATTAGGACCTGCAGGGGCTTGCAGTTTTGGTGAATCTCATGTTGGACACCTCGACCCTCTCAGCCGATGCAATTTCATTAATTTCCTGGTGCCACAGACAGATCAATTATTTTGAAGTCAGACAAATCTGGGTTCAGATTCTGACACTGTCATTTATTGGCCATGTGATTTTTCCACAAGACAAATAATTGCTCTGAACTTCAGTGTCCACCTCTGTAAAACGGGATACTACTATTCATTGACAGAAAATCTGTGTATAATGCAAACTGTAATAGCAAGTCCCTTGCACCGAGAAGGTCCTGGATAAGGAATAGCTACCATTGTGAATAGAGCTTTTAAGTCTATTGCCCCTCCTCCAGCTCCCATCCCCAGAGGATCTTCCTGTGGATGTGGGGAGCTGGGTGGTATGGGGACAAACACTTGGACATCAACATCAGACAGACCTGGGTTCAAATCCCATCTTCACCCCTTCGTAACCATGTGACTTTGGGTGGGTCACTCAAATAATATCTGCTCCCTGCTGAGTAGTGGAGATCCAGGTGAAAACGTGTGTGCTTTGCGGTGCCCGGCACAAGGTAGGCCTCATAAATGATGGTCATTGTGACACTGAAGACTGGCTCCTGCTCCCAGCCCGGTGGGGAGAAGCTCAGTCTAGCCTAGATTAATCCTCCTCATGGTTCAATGCTTTGGCAGAGGCTGCTCACTCTTCCTCAATATCCATTTCCTTCTTCTTTCTTTAGTAGCAGGACAGAGCCTACATGCCCAGCCGCTTGCACTTCAGAGTGGACAAAAGATTCAGTTGAACTAAGGGGAAATAAGCAAAAGTTACATCTAAACCTCCAGGTCATACCTTTAAAGAAGAGTGGTGTGTCTCCATGTCTCCATCCCTTCTCCCCTTCCTACTGGTTGGAATGAAGATGTGATGACAGGAGCTGGTGCAGCCACCTTGGGTTACAAGATAAAAGCCTCAGATGAAAGGGGCAGAGGCACAAGATAGAAAGAACCTGGGTCCCTGTTTATTGTGGACACACAAATCAGTCTAGGACCACCAAGTTGGGCTTTTCCTTGAGAGAGACATAGACATTGCTTTTGTTTAAGCCACTGTCATCTCTGGATGTTTGTCGTAGCCACTGAACTTGAGTCCTATATTGAGTAGGCATGAACATGTGCCACAATTCCGGCCACTGGACACGGGAAGTGGTCTTCTGGTGAGCTTTGGGGGAATTTTTTCCTCTTCCTAAAGGTGCACAGGAAGGGATCCTGCCTTCATCTGGCTTTTGGACATGGCTGTGATATGAATCCTGCAGTTGATGCAACCACCTTCTGACCTTGAAGAGCCAATCCTAGGGAGGAAGGTTAAGCCGCCAAGGTTGGCAGAGGGGAAGATGGACAGCCAAGGGGTTCTGGAGGATGTCCCTGGTCCACTGTGTAAACCAGCCCGAGAATGTGTGCCTCCAGACTCCCTGTGACATGAGAGAACCACTCTTTGATGCATAAGCCAGAAGTCGCCAGGCTTTCTGTTACTTGCAGCAGAAGTAACAGAATATTTCGGGAGCCTCCTCAGAGGCTCATGCATCCTCAACAAAATTGCCCTGGGCTGAATGCGGAAGGGAGCTTCAGGACTTGGATTCTTCCTGCCTTGGTGCGAGGAGCCGGGACTCTTCTGGGACCGCCAATTCTCATCACGTCTCTCAGCAATCAGGCATGCTGAGAGCTGGGAAAGCTCTACTCCTCCCAACATCAGGATTCATCACGCATCTGTTAGGCTGTATGTGGACTCAATTCTCCAAGCCTCTGTTTCCTTATCTGCAGATTAAGTTCATTTATATAACAATCTCTCTTACAAGATCTTTGTGTGAATCAAATCAGATAATGGATTATTTTCTAAGCTTGTTGTATGTCAGTTTACCCTACTAGAAGAGTGATTTCTTGAGGGCAAATGAATGGCCATGATATCTATATAATCCACAGACCTGTGGCATGGCCTCACACCAGCCAGATACTCAGGAAATGTTTTCAGGGGAATGTTAGGCATGACCAATCAGGGCACTGCAGTTCTCTCAAGGCACAGCGATTGGTTCAGAGATGGCCAAAGCCAAGTCACTCAAGCCAATTAAAGTGAGTCCCAGGACTTTTGCTCAAACAGCTGGAAAAGATATTAATTTTCCCACTCACCTCTTTAACAGTGGGGGGTATGAAGCCAGAACTGCTTCAGTTGATTTGCCACACCAGAGGAGAGGCTTCCTAAGAATGGAGTCATGCAGACAAAGCAGACCCCAGAGACAGACAGAAAGCAAACAAGGTTTTCATGGCATCATTTAAGCCCCTGGATCAAACCATACCTAAAGACCACCCTTAGATTTTTTTTCTGTTACATGCAGCCACACCTCTTTTCCCTATTTTTTTTTAAAGAGAATTTGGATCCCTACTGCTGCAATGAGTAACAGAAGGGCATTTGGTAAATGGTTCAACCCTAGACATGTGTTTGAAATCACTCCTGCTGGATAGGTGAGCAAAACTGCTGACAGCTAGTCCCAGTTTTGCTCTGCCTAGACTTGGTGTGGTAAAGGCTCACTTTGCTATGGGAGTTATAAGGCAATCAGAAGGTTTCTTCTTTCCAAAAATGTCCTAGACATCTTCCAAAGTAGAGTAATTCACAAGTGTTTATACCAAAGGTGAACTCTCCATCCAATGTCCTATCTCCTGAGTGGGAATGTCCTGGCCAGAAAGCCTCAGTTGGACGCTGGTCTTTCACAATTGTCTGTAATGGCCAGCCACTCTCTCCTTTAGCCCGATGGTGCCTTTCTTGGTTTAAGGCAGTGCAAACAGTGCTCCAACACCAGCAGCCAGATGGGAGATGCTGGACCGGGAGAAGCTGGAAGAGACTGGCACCGGGGAACAGAGGATCTGCCGGTTGGAACCCTACGTGTTTGCTTTTGTTTTGTTGGGCCCCTCTGTGTCCCTGTGGTCCGTGTACTTGCTAGGTGGGGGTCCCTCTGGAGCAGGCTCCACGAGGTCTATTGAAGAGCCCTCAAAATCAGCATCTGGTTGCAGGAACAAAGAGGCAGGATTGGGCAGAGGGAGGAGTTGGGCTGTGGCCACCACGAGGCTCAGCCAGTCTCATGAGGGATGGGGGCTGAGATGGCCCTCGGGGTTCTCTGGAGTCAAAGCAAGGAACTGGACCTTTAAGTGTCCTTGGTGAAAGCAGCTGTCTTTAGCTGACAATGATTCCTGAGACCTCATCAAGAAAGCAGGGGGGCTGAGCAGGGAATGTGTGAGACTCACCACAGTGCTTACTACACTCCCAACTCCAACAGCAACCTTTGCAGGAATGGGAGTGTCCCCAGTCCTCTCTCTGCCTTTGGCTCCTTTTCCCCAGGGATTCCTCACTTCTGGTTGGGAACACCATGAAGCCATGTGGATCACCCTCATCCCTGGAACGATGGGGCCCAAATGCCTGTGGACAAATGTGTGGACAAATGCCTCCCGGGCTCTGACGCTCTCTGGAGACAGCCAAGCCCTGAGCGCTGGTCAGCCATTCACAGCTCTCTGCGGCGAGAGACGCACAGGCTGGCAGTTTCCTGTCTCTTCCTGCATCGGGGTAAACTCTACTTCTCTCCTCTCGGGTGGCCATGGGTCCACCTGTCCTCGGGACTCGCTCTGGAGCCCCTCTCCCATGCCTCCCAGAACGATGCTGAGCTTCCCCATGTGCCTGTGGGTCCTCTCCAGGCTTGTGGCCTGTGTGGGATCCAGCCTGTGGACTGAGGGTGGCTGTCTCCCTCCAGTGGGACTTCGGGGCCTATCTCCACCTGATCCCCAAGAGGAAGGTGGCCTCTCGGAAGACAGCGGGGCCCCGGGAGCCTCCTGAGCTGCCCGGCCAGGGGTGCATGCAGGGCCTGGAGAGAGGCGGTGTCCTGCGGAAGGCTCCTGGGAGGCGCTGTCAGGGTCTCACTCTCAGACTTCCTCCCGCCGCTGTGGGAGGCCTGGCCGTGCCCGCGACGTGTGTGGCACAGCGGGCTGGGTTGCAAAATATATCTGGCATGGCAGTTGGTGAAGGAGTTATGCAACCACCACCAACTTACGGAAACCACGGAACGATGTGCCTTGCTAGCAGAGGTGGCTGGCTTGGCCACGCTGGCCACAGGCTCTGGTTCTGTGTTGGCAGTGTGAAGAGTGGCCCAGGCTGTGGGGTGTCAAGAACCGTGACAGGTCTTCCCTGAAGTCACCCTGGGAGCACGTAACCCACGAGACCCCGGCAGTGCTGGCATCTTCTCCTCCAAGGATCTCCTTCCCATTCTACAGAATCCAGAAGACAGGAAGACAGCCTCATCTGGTCATCAGCAGCCAGTGCTCCCTAGGAGGCCCACCTCAGAGGGGACAGGCCCAACCTGGGGCAAGGGTCTCGAGGAGACAACTGCAAAGGGAGGTGGCTGCAGGCCCGCCCTTTGAGGAGCTGAGGTGGCTCAGCCTGGAGAAGGGCAGTGCTGGGGACCCAGGCACCATCCGTCTAAGGAAGCAGGCAACACTGGGGCTTGTGGGGAAGTCCCACAGAGGCAGATCCCAGCTCCATATCAACAAGAACTTCTTCCTGCCCAGAGCTTCCACAGATGGGATGGAATGCCAAGAGGAATGTCCTAAAGGGAACCCCCGGCATGTCTGTGCCCCTGGCCTGAAAGTGCCCTTCACCCATCAGGCTGCTCAGCAGAGTGAGGAGAGGAATTCGGAGACCAAGCAGGGAACCCCGTGAGGAGGAGGCCCCTCCCCTCCCCACTGAGTCCCTCCAGCTTCCCCTGAGCCTCCATGTCACCTCCCCCAGGGAGAAGTGGCCTGAGCATGGGCTTAGAAACCAAACCCACCTGGGGCTGATCCCAGCTCTGCCACCTACCCTCTGTGTGGCCCTGCACAAGTCCCTTCCCTTCTCTGAGCCTCTGATTTCTCCTCTGAGGAATATATGCCATAACGGACAGGAAGTTCATGCTCAGGAGAAGGAAAGTTCATTTTATTTCAAGCTCACACCTGGCTGCCTTCAGCCCTCACACTGAAACCATGCACATTAGACTCACCACCTCCTGGGCTGATAAAATGGACATCAGGTTGGAATGCATCCTTCCAGACGTTTTCATATGTATGCATAGCCAGAGGAGGGTTATGATGCTTTGCACGGTACTCGGCACCTTGCTTTTTGCACTCAAAGATTTATCTTAGAGACCTATTCATGCTAATAAATAGAGCCACTCATTCTCCTTAACTACTGCATTATTTAGTGAATGGCTACATCATGGTTTACTTAGCTCTTCCTCTATGATTGGACACTGACGTTATTTCTATTGTTTCACTCTTACAAACAATGGCTATCTTCACTGATGCCTTCTTGTGTGTATACACAAAGGCTACTTTGAGAATACCCAAAGAAGGGGAATCTCTGTGTCAGACAGGATGCACATTTGTCATTTTAATAGATACAGGCCAGTGAAAATTCATTAGTAAATAAATACAATTTTCAATTCAGTCGCATTAACACCAAAGGCAAGTTTCAGGTGTTGTGGGTTTTTTTCTTAACTGTTAAGTTGCCTTTAAAATTGCAAAATAAATGCATGCTCCTTGTAAAAAATAGACACCCATACTTTTTAAGCACAATTCTCTCCCTTCCTAGCCCATTTCCTTCTCCCAACTGTGAACAGTGAATACATATTTGCTCTGTGTTTGCAAACACACAAATCAATATGAATTTTTTAACATAAATGAGATATAGATAGACAGATGTAAAACTTGATTTCCTACTTTACTGACATATCTTGGACATCTTTCCATGTTAGTAGATTCATATCTGGATCTTTACTTTTAATGGTTACATAGAATTTTATTATAAGAAGGACTGTAATAAATTTACTCAGTCTCTTGTTGATAGACATTTTCATTCTTTTCCATCTTTTGCTATCATAAATGAAATTGCAGTGAGCGTTCTTGTACATGCATCTTTGTAAGCTTTGAAAATACATTGAACTAAAACAAACAAAACTAATCCAGGAAATGTTGACAGACAAGTGTTAGAAGACAGAAATTTGCTATCTTTTGGGGAAAGGCTGGTGACTGGGAAGGGGCCCCAGAGGGTCTCTAGGATCCTAGGAATGTTCTGGTTCTGGTTACAAGGGTGTGTTCTGTTACTGAAAATTCACCAGTTGTGAGTTGTGCATTTTTCTATATGTATTTTACTTTTCTGTATGTATGTTACTTTTCTGTATGTATGTTACATGTAAAATTTTACTTTAATGTGTAAGTGAGAAAAAAATATATATATATGTTTTTCAGAGGAAATGTGACAGATGACTGAAGCTCTATAACAAGTTAAATTCTTTTTTATTTTAATTTTAGTTTCAGGGGGTACATGTGTAGGTTTGTTTCAAGGTATATTTCGGCCGGGTGCTCTGGCCCACACCTGTAATCCTGGCACTTTGGGAGACCGAAGTGGGAAGATCCCTTGAGGCCTGCAGTTCAAGACCAGCTTGGGCAACATGGTAAAACCCCGTTTCTACCAAAAAAAAAAAAAAAAAAAAAAAAAAAAGCCAGGCATGGTGGTGTGCACCTGGAGGCTGAAGTGGGAGGATTGCATGAGCCCGGGTGGTCAAAACAGCAATGAACCATGATTGTGCCGCTGTACTCCAGCCTGGGCGACGAAGCAAGACCTTGTCTCAAAAAAAAAAAAAAAAAAAAAAAAAGAGGGGCAGATATATTTCATGATGGTGGAGTTAGGGCTTCTATTGATCCTGTCACCCACAGAGTGAACATAGTACTCAATAGGGAGATTTTTAGTCCTTGCCCTTCTCCCTCCCTCCCTCCTTTTGGAGTCCCCAGTGTCTGTTCTCATTGTCGTGTTCATATGTACCCAAAATTTAGCTTCCACTTATAAGTGGGAACATGAGGTATTTGGTTTTCTGTTTGTGCATTAATTCATTTACGATAATAGCTTCTAGCTGCAGCCATGTTGCTGCAAAGGACATGATTTTGTTCTTTTTTAATGACTTCATAATATTCCATGGTGTACATGTGCCACATTTTCTTTATCCAATCCACTGTTGATGGGCACCTAAGTTGATTTGATGTCTTTCCTATTGTGAATAGAACAAGTTAAATTCTAATTTGTGCAATACGTATATACTGAACATGGTTATACTCATAGACGTTGAACAAGTAACTAGGGGAAGCATAGGGTGGAATGGAACTAAATGTACTTAGGGATTTATAATTCCAGGGAGTTCAGAAAAACTTTCCTGAGGAACTAATGTTTAAGCTGAAACCTAAAAAATAATGAAGCCTGTTTCTTCTGTCCTTTCTCTTGTGTTTTCAATCACACCCCATCTTCTCATTTGCCTGGTGATTTTTAATTGCATGCCAGACATTGTCTATGAAAACCTATAGAGATAATATAAAGTTCTGAATGATAGTATCTTTCTTTAGAAAGGATTTACATTTGCTTCTAGAGAACAACCAGGGTAGAAACATTACCAGTCTTCGATCATCTCAATCCAATCATGGAGATAATTCAAAACTAAGCATCAATCCCGATGAGAGGTGGCCTATTTCTGATTCATTTTTGCTTGGTTTCTAATAACAGTTCTATTGAGATATGATTCACACACTATACAATTCACCCATTCAAAGTACAAAATTCAGTGGTGTTTAATATATGCATGGATTTATGCAAGCATTTCTAAATCAATTTTAGAATATTTTCATAGTTCAAAAAAAAACTCACATCCTTTAACTATCACCCCTCTTATCACCCCTATATGCCCTACCTCTAAGCAACCACTAATCTACTTTCTGTCCCTATAATTTGCCTATTCTGTACATTCAATAAAAATGGGATTATATTCTTTTTGTGACGAGCTCTTTTTGTGGTCTTTTTGTGACTAGCTCTTTCACTTAGCATAATGTTTTTGAGTTTTATCCAAGTAGTAACATGTGCCAGTATTCCTTTCTCTTTATGACTGGATAATATTCTAGTCTATGGCTATATAACATTTTATTTACCCATTTATCAGTTGATGGACATTTGGGTTGTTTCTACATTTTGGATATTATGAATAGTGCTTCTATGAACATTTGTGTACAAGTTTTAGTGTAAACATGTGTTTCTATTTCTCTTGGGTAGATATCCAAGAGTAAAATTGCTAAGTCATAGGGTAACTCCATGCTTGACCATTTGAAGAACTGCCAGACTGTTTTCCAAAGTGACTGTACCATTTTATATTCCCACCAGCAGTGTATGAGGGTCCCAATTTTTCCATAGCCTCATCAACACTTGTTATTTGACTTTTTATTATAGCTATCCTAGTGGATGTGAATCAGTGTCTCCTGGTTTTGATTTGCATTTCCCTGATAACTAACGATGTTGAGCATTTTTTCACATGTTTATTGGACATTGGTGTATCTTCTTTGGAGAAATGCCTATTCAAGGCCTTTGGTCATTTTGAAATGGCCAAAGGACTTGAATTTGTTTATTTGGTTTTTGTCTTTGTTTTTGTTTTTGTTTTTGAGATAGAGTCTCACTCTATCGCCCAGGCTGGAGTGCAGTGGCACGATCTCGGCTCACTGCAAGCTCTGGCTCCCCGATTCAAAAAATTATCTGCCTCAGCCTCCTGAGTAGCTGGGATTACAGGTGCCTGTCACCACGCCTGGCTAATTTTTGTATTTTTAGTAGAGATGGGGTTTCACCATCTTGGCCAGGCTGGTCTTGAACTCCTGACCTCGTGATCCACCCTCATTGGCCTCCCAAAGTGCTGAGATTACAGGCATGAGCCACCATGCCCAGCCATTTATTTGGTTTTTTAAAAAATTATTGAGTTGTAAGATTTTTAAAAATATTTTTAGATACAAGTCCTTTATCAGATACATAATTTGCAAATATTTTATTCCATTCTGTGAGTTGTCTTTACTTTCTTGATGGTATCCTTTGAAGGAAAAAGTTTTTAATTTAGATAAATTTCTAATTTATCTATTTATTTCTTTTGTTGCTCATGCTTTTGGTGTTCAGTCTAAGAATCATTGCCATATCTGAGGTCTTGAAGATTTATTCCTATGTTTCTTCTAATAGTTTTATAGTTTTAGGTCTATTTTTTCTTTGACAGCTTTCGGGGTACAAGTGGATTTTGGTTATATGGATAAACTGTATAGAAGTGAATATTTAGGTCTTTGATCCATTTTGAGTTAATTTTTTATATGGTGTAAGGTAAGGGTACAACTCCTTTCCTTTGCATATGACTATCCAGTTGTCCCAGTACCACTGGTTGAAAAAAACTATTCTTTCCCCATCTTGGCAACATTGTGAAAAATCAGTTTGCCACCAATGCATGGGTTTAATTCTAGGTTTTTATTCTATTCCATTGGTCTTTATGCCTATCCTTATGCTAGTGTCACACTGTCTTGATTACTGTTGCTTTGTAGTAATTTTTTTTTTAGGTGGAGTCCCACTCTGTCACTAGGCTGGAGTGCAGTGGCACGATCTCAGCTCACTGCAACCTCCACCTCCTGGGTTCAAGCAATTCTCCTGCCTTAGCCTCCTGAGTAGCTGGAACTACAGGCACGGGCCACCATGACCAGCTAATTTTTGTATTTTTAGTAGAGATGGAGTTTCATCATGTTAGCCAGGATGGTCTCGATCTCTTGACCTTGTGATTCACCTGCCCGGGCCTCCCACAGTGCTAGGATTACTTGTGTAAGCCACCGCGCCCAGCCTGTAGTGAGTTTTAAAATCAGGACATGTAAGTCCTCCTACTTTGTTCTTCTTTTTCGGAATTGTTTTTGGCTTTTCTTGATCCCCTGCAATTCCATATGAATCTTAGAACCAGATTTTCTCTTTTACCATTAATAGAATTCAGCTGTGATTCTGACAGAGATTTTTGTTGAATCTGTAGATCAATTTTGGGAGTATTGTCATTTTAACAATATTAAGACTTCTGATCCATGAATATGGGATGTTCTTCCATTTATTTCTATTTCCTTTTTTTTTTGAGACGGAGTCTCACTTTGTTGCCCAGGCTGGAGTGCAGTGGCCCAATCTTGGCTCACTGCAGGCTCTGCCTCCCAGGTTCACACCATTCTTCTGCCTCAGCCTCCCGCTTAACTGGGACTACAGGCACGCACCACCACACCAGGCTATTTTTCTTTTTTCTTTTTTTTTTTTTTTTGTATTTTCAGGAGAGACAGTGTTTCACCATGTTAGCCAGGATAGTCTCGATCTCCTGACCTCGTGATCCGCCCGCCTCGGCCTCCCAAAGCGCTGGGATTACAGGCGTGAGCCACCGTTTTTGCTGTTGTTGTTGTTGTTGTTGTTGTTGTTGTTGTTGTTGTTGTTGTTTTGAGACATAGCTTTGCTCTTGTTGCCCAGGCTGGAGTGCAATGGCTCGATCTCGGCTCACTGCAACCTCTGTGTCTTGGGTTCAAGTAATTCTCCTGCCTCAGCCTCCCAAGTACCTGAGATTACAGGCATGCACCACCAGGCCTGGCTAATTATTTCTATTTTCTTTAGATTGCTTAATAAAAATGTTTTGTGGCTTTCAAATTATATGTTTTACACTTCTTTTGTTAAATTTATCACTAAGGATTTTAGGGTTTTGGTGCTATTTGCTAATGAACTGTTTTCTTTCATTTTTAGATTGTTCATTGCAAGTGTATAGAAATACAATTGACTTTTTTTATGTTCTTTATGTTCTAGGGTACATGTGCACAACGTGCAGGTTTGTTACATATGTATACATGTGCCATGTTGGTGTGCTGCACCCATTAGCTCTTCATTTACATTAGGTATATCTCCTAATGCTATCCCTCCCCCTTCTCCCAACCCCACAACAGGCCCCGGTGTGTGATGTTCCCCTTCCTGTGTCCAAGTGATCTCATTGTTCAATTCCCACCTATGAGTGATAACATGCGGTATTTGGTTTTCTGCTCTTGCAATAGTTTGCTGAGAATGATGGTTTCCAGCTGCATCCATGTTCCTACAAAGGACACGAATTTATCCCTTTTTATGGCTGCATAGTATTCCATGATGTATATGTGCCACGTTTTCTTAATCCAGTCTGTCATTGATGGACATTTGGGTTGGTTCCAAGTCTTTGCTATTGTGAATAGTGCCGCAATAAACATACATGTGCATGTGTCTTTATAGCAGCATGATTTATAATCCTTTGGGTATATACCCAGTAACTGGATGGCTGGGCCAAATGGTATTTCTAGTTCTAGATTCTTGAGGAATCGCCACACCATCTTCCACAATGGTTGAACTAGTTTACAGTCCCACCAACAGTGTAAAAGTGTTCCTATTTCTCCACATCTTCTCCAGCACCTGTTGTTTCCTGACTTTTTAATGATTGCCATTCTAACTGGTATGAGATGGTATCTCATTGTGGTTTTGATTTGCATTTCTCTGATGGCTAGTGATGCTGAGCATTTATTCATGTGTCTGTTGGCTGCATAAATGTCTTCATTTGAGAAGTGTCTGTTCATATCCTTTGCCTACTTTTTGATGGTTTTTTTTTTTTTTCTTGTAAATTTGTTTGAGTTCTTTGTAGGTTCTGGATATTAGCTCTTTGTCAGATGAGTAGATTGCAAAAATTTTCTCCCATTATGTAGGTTGCCTGTTCACTCTGATGGTAGTTTCTTTTGCTGTGCAGAAGCTCTTTAGTTTAATTAGATCCCATTTGTCAATTTTGGCTTTTGTTGCTATTGCTTTTGGTGTTTTAGACATGAAGTCCTTGCCCATGCCTATGTCCTGAATGGTATTGCCTAGGTTTTCTTCTAGGGTTTTCATGGTTTTAGGTGTAACATTTAAGTCTCTAATCCACCTTGAATTAATTTTTGTATAAGGAGTAAGGAAGGGATCCAGTTTCAGCTTTCTACTTATGGCTAGCCAGTTTTCCCAGCACTATTTATTAAATAGGGAATCCTTTCCCCATTTCTTGTTTTTGTCAGGTTTGTCAAAGATCAGATGGTTGTAGATGTATGGTATTAATTCTGAGGGCTCTGTTCCATTCCATTGGTCTATATCTCTGTTTTGGTACTAGTACCATGCTGTTTTGGTTACTGTAGCCTTGAAGTATAGTTTGAAGTCAGGTAGTGTGATGCCTCCAGCTTTGTTCTTTTGACTTAGGATTGTCTGGGCAATGCAGGCTCTTTTTTGGTTCCATATGAACTTCAAAGTAGTTTTTTCCAATTCTGTGAAGAAAGTCATTGGTAGCTTAATGGAGATGGCATTGAATCTATAAATTACCTTGGGCAGTATGGCCATTTTCACGATATTGATTCTTCCTATCCATGAGCATGGAATGTTCTTCCATTTGTTTGTGTCCTCTTATTTCTTTGAGCAGTGGTTTGTAGTTCTCCTTGAAGAGGTCCTTCACATCCCTTGTAAGTTGGATTCCTAGGTATTTTATTCTCTTTGAAGCAATTGTGAATGAGAGTTCATTCATGATTTGGCTCTCTGTCTGTCTGTTATTGGTGTATAAGAATGCTTGTGATTTTTGCACGTTGATTTTGTATCCTGAGACTTTGCTGAAGTTGCTTATCAGCTTGAGGAGATTTTGGGCTGAGACGATGGGGTTTTCTAAATAGATAATCATGTCATCTGCAAACAGGGACAATTTGACTTCTTCTTTTCCTAATTGAATACCCTTTATTTATTTCTCTTGCCTGATTGCCGTGGCCAGAATTTCCAACACTATGTTGAATAGGAGTGGTGAAAGAGGGCATCCTTGTCTTATGCCAGTTTTTAAGAGGAATACTTCCAGTTTTCGCCCATTCAGTATGATATTGGCTGTGGGTTTGTCATAAATAACTCTCATTATTTTGAGAAACGTTCCATCAATACCTAATTTATTGAGAGTTTTTAGCATGAAGCGCTGTTGAATTTTGTCAAAGGCCTTTTCTGCGTCTATTGAGATAATCATATCTGAGAAAATCATTTTTGTCTTTGGTTCTGTTTATATGCTGGATTATGTTTATTGATTTGTGCATGTTAAACCAGCCTTGCATCCCAGGGATGAAGTCCACTTGATCATGGTGGATAAGCTTTTAGATGTGCTGCTGGATTCGGTTTGCCAGTATTTTACTGAGGATTTTTGCATCGATGTTCATCATGGATATTGGTCTAAAATTCTCTTTTTTTGTTGTATCTCTGCCAGGCTTTGGTATCAGGATGATGTTGGCCTTGTAAAATGAGTTAGGGAGGATTCTCTCTTTTTCTATTGATTGGAATAGTTTCAGAAGGAATGGTACCAGCTCCTCCTTGTACCTCTGGTAGAATTCAGCTGTGAATCCATCTGGTCCTGGACTTTTTTTGGTTGGTAGGTTATTAATTATTGCCTCAATTTCAGAGCCTACTATTGGTCTATTCAGGGATTCAACTTCTTCCTGGTTTAGTCTTGGAAGAGTGTATGTGTCCAGGAATTTATCCATTTCTTCTAGGTTTTCTAGTTTATTTGCATAGAGGTGTTTATAGTATTCTCTGACGGTAGTTTGTATTTCTGTGGGGTCAGTGGTGATATCCCCTTTATCATTTTTTATTGCATCTATTTGATTCTTCTCTCTTTTCTTCTTTATTAGTCTTGCTAGCAGTCTGTCAATTTTGTTGATCTTTTCAAAAAACCAGCTCCTGGATTCATTGATTTCTGGAAGGGTTTTTTGGTGTCTCTATCTCCTTCAGTTCTGCTCTGATCTTAGTTATTTCTTGCCTTCTGCTAGCTTTTGAATTTTTTTTTTTTTTTTTTTTTTTGAGACAGAGTCTCACTTTATTGCCAGGCTAGAGTGCAGTGGTGCAATCTCCATTCACTGCAACCTCTGCCTCCCTAGTTGAAGCAATTCTCCTGCCTCAGCCTCGCGAGTAGCTGGGATTATGGGCGCCTGCCACCATGCCCAGCTAATTTTTGTATTTTTAGTAGACACAAGGTTTCATCATGTTGGCCAGGAAGGTCTCGATCTCCTGACCTTGTGATCTGGCCACCTTGGCCTCCCAAAGTGCTGGGATTACAGGCGTGAGCCACTGCACCCAGCAATACAATTGACTTTTATATATTGATCTTGTATTTTGCAAACATGCTTAATTCATTTATTAGCTCTAATACTTTCTCTAGTGAGTTCCTTAGGATTTTCTGTTTATAATATTATGTCTTCTGTGAATAGAGATAATTTTACTTCTTTCTTATCAATATGAATGCATTATATTTCTTTTAATTGACCAACTAGCCTGCTAGAACCTCTAGTATAATGTTGAATAGAAGTGGCAAGAGTGGGTATCCTTGTCTTGTTCCTGATCTTAGAGAAAAAGTATCCAGTCTTTCACGATTCAGTATGATGTTAGCAGTAGGTGTTTTGTAGATGTCCTTTATCTACAAAGGAAGTTCCCTTCACTACAGGTTTGATGAATGTTTTTATTATGAAATGTTGTTGGATTTTGTCAAATGCTTTTTTCTGCATCTATTGAGATGATCACTTGGTTTTGTCCGTCACTCTGTTGATACGGTGTATTGCACTGATTGATTTTCAAATGTTAACTAACCTTACATTCTTGAATAAATCCCCCTTGGTTATAGTGTATAATTTGTTATATATGTTGCTGGATTGAGTCTGCCAGTATTTTGTGTAGGAGTTTTGCATTCATAATCATGAGATATTGGTCTGTAGCTTTCTTTTCATGTAATTTTTTTTGTCTGGTTTTGGTATCAGTGTACTGCTGGCATCATAGAAAGAGATGGGAATTGTTCTCTCATCTTCTTCTTTTTTGGAGAAAAAGTTGTGAAATTCTTTAAATGTTTGGTGAAATTCACCAGAAGTCATCTGGCCCTGGGTTTTTCTTTGGGAGTAGTTCTGTTGTTGTTATTTACTAACTCAATCTTTTTGCTTGTTACAGGTTTATTCAGATTGTTTGTTTCTTCTTGAATTAGTTTTGGTAGTTTGTGCCTTTCTACGAATTTGCCCATTTCATCTAGATTACCTAATTTATTGGCACAGAATTGATCATAGTTTTCACTTATAATCATTTTTATTTCTGTAAGGTCAGTAGTAATATTCCCTCATTCATTCCCGATTCTAGATACGAGTCTTTTCTCTCTTTTACTTATTCAGTGCAGCTAAAAGTCTAAATTGCATGACATTAGGATAACCAATCCAGCCCTTTTGTGTTTGCTATTTGCATAATATACTTTTTTCCAGTACTTTTTTTCAGTCTGTTTATATCTGTGATGCTAAAGTGTGGCCCCTTTAGACAATGTATAGTTGGGTCTTGTTTGTTTTTCCCATGTGACAATCTCTGACTTTTGACTAGATTGTTTAATCCATTTACATCTAATGTTATTATTGATATAATTTGATTTACATCTGCTATTTTACTTTTTTTCTCTGTCTACTGTCTTTTTTGTTCCTCTATTCCTACTCTACTCCTTCCCTTTGCATTAAATGTTTTCTAATTTAGCCTTTAAATTTATGTAATGTTATTTTCAATATATCCTTTTGAGGTATTTCCTTAGTGATTGATCTAGGGCTTACCATCAACTTCAGATTTTTACTAACTTAACTCCAATGAGATGTTACTCCTAATAGCTCTATTCACTTTTCCCCCTTTTTATAGGATTACTGTTATTTTTATATATTACATTTATGAATGCTATAAGCCCAACATTACAGTGTTACAATTATTACTTTATATAACTTCAGGTCTCAAAGAAGCTGTGAAGAGAAAGGAGAGCAACTATATATTTATAGTTTTTAGTATATTAGCCCTGTTATTTATCATTCCTGGTTCTCTTAATTTGTGTCTGTGGATTCAAAAAAACAATCGAAGTTCTGCTTTGGTACTTTTCCTGGACTATGCCCTCTTTACCTCTTTCTTTGATTAATCTTAATCTGTATCCTTTCCCTGTAATAAACTGTAACTGTGAATTTAACAGCTTTTAGTGAGTTCTGTGAGTCTTTCCAGTGAACTGCCAAAACTTGGGGACCCCCCAAACTTCCCATTAATATCAAAAGTAAGGGCAGTCTCATGTGGACTGTGTTCTCTTCTGACTTTGCACTTGGCCTAAACTGCACAAATAATTCCCAAGGTTAGTGTTTGAAACTTGTTCTGACTCCCAAGAGGGCCCCTCCCAGTTGTCTCTTCCCCATTTCTATTTGGCAAACTAGCCAGCTTGCAATTCAGCTTGTTTCTCCACTGAATCTAGCAACATCCCCCTCATGGCCTTTCACCACAACCTCCACTGATTTTCAGAGTGCTCTTACGCTTGAATTTCTCCAAACTCTGTTGCATGTAAAGTCAGTTCCTTTGGGGAGAGATTTGGAGTTTTTGATTTTATGGCTTGCTTCTCTCTTTGGGCAAAATTCCTGAGCCACGGCTCTGGTGCTTGGGGCAGGAATAATGGCATGCTCTCCTCTGAGTGACACCCCAGTTTTAGGAGCTGAGCACTCAGTGGAGAGGGGACGGCAGCAGTGTCAGTTCTCCTCAGCTTACCTTTCCCAGCATGGATCCTTCATCCCACAGGACAGGCGGTGAGCAGCAGGGGACCCAGGATTCTCGGTGGTACTGTGCCCTGTACTGAGCCTTTGTCCTAAAAGTTGGGGGTGCTGGGCATAAGGGAGCCTCTACTTCTGAGATGCACTTGCCCAGAATTTAGCCTCAGCAACAGGTAGCTATGGGCAGAATGAGAAAAATCTGAAGATCTGCCCCTCCCAGGAGGATAGCCCTTCAACAGAAAGCTGCAGAGTGGCGGGGAAAGGAGTCCTGTGTCCTTGACTGTACTAGCACGGTGCAGGGTTTCACTATCTCACTGGACTGGGAGCAATGGGAAAGAGGGTCTTGGTCCAAATACCACAGACCACTACTGAGTTTTAGGATATTTGCTTGAATAAATATTTCTTCATTTGCGTATGTTCTTAGGACCATTTACAGAATGATTGTTTTAGAATAACTTTTTACCAGTTTTGAATGCGGCTGGGTCCACAGAGCTCCTCATGCTGTCAGGCCAGAAGTACAAACTTGCTTCCAGGGTGTAGTGCCCTTTGGGGTCTTAACCTGGGGATTTTATCAAGGCCCCTGCTTCTGGGGAGTTTCTGACCTCCTTTTCTTATCTTCTCAGGCCCGTGAGTCTGTCAAGAGTTCAGTTTACGGCCGGGAGTGGTGGCTCACGCCTGTAATCCCAGCACTTTGGGAGGCCCAGGCGGGCTGATCACTGGAGGTCAGGAGTTCGAGATCAGCCTGGCCAACATGGTGAAACCCCGTCTCTACTGAAAAAATAAAAAAATTAGCCAAGCATGGTGGCGTGTGCCTGTAACCCAAGCTACTTGGGAGGCTGAGGCAGGAGAATTACTTGAACTCGGGACGCGAAGGTTGCAGTGAGCCGAGATCATGCCATTGTACTCCAGCCTGGGTGCAGAGCCAAACTGTCTCAAAAAAAAAAAAAAGAGTTCAGTTTACTTCTTAACTTTTAAGCCTTTCAGAATCAGCCTTGAGAGGGAAATGGTACCAAATGCCAGACACCCATCTCTGGGTGTCCCTTCTCTCCTTAGTGGTTGATCTGGCTTACCATCAACTTCAGATCTCGCTCTGTTGCCAGGCTGGAGTGCAGTGGCACCATCTTGGCTCACTGCAACCTCCGCCTCCCGAGTTCAAGCAATTCTCCTGCCTCAGCCTCCTGAGTAGCTGGGACTACACAGATTTTTACTAACTTAACTCCAATTATCTTAGCCCTGCAATCTCCCATTGCTATAGTAGCTCTTCAAAGAGAATTAAAAAAATATTTAGTCCAGATTTTCTTGTTATTCTCAGAGGAAGGGTTGGTCTGGAAAACATAATCTACCATTGATGGAAGTAAGAACTGAAGTGGCTAACAGTGAAGATGGAGAGGGAGATGAGCAGAAGAAACACTTAGGAGATGAAACCAAGAGACCCTACTGATTGATTGGATATAGGAAGAAGAAAGATAACAGGATGATGTGAAGATTTTTATCTGATAGTTTCATAGCTGGTGGGACCCTTCACAGAGACAGGGACCCGGAAAGAGGAAGCAAGCATGATGAGAAGGAGAGATCATGAGTTCAGCTCTGGGTATTCCAAATTTGAGATGCCTGTGTGGCATTATACTGTTCAGGAAATAATGCAGTATCTAGGTCTGAAGTACAGGAGAGGAGCCTACACTTCAGACCAAGATTTGAAAATTATCCACAAAGGCTTATCTCTGGCACTTCAGACCAAGATTTGAAAATTATCAACAAAGAGGTAAAGACTGAAGCCAGGCGATGGACAAGAGAAGGCCGAGACAGAAGAGGAACCAGAGAAGATCATTGGAAAACACTGACTGCAAGGTGATAGAAGAGACAGTTGGCATCAGAGAAGGAGTAGGCATGAAATCAGGAGGAATTTAGGAGAGTACAACCAGTAGAAGAAATCAAAGGAGAAGGGTGGGATCCACACATCGAGTGCTTCAGGTGGCCCAAGCAGAGGAGAGGAGTACGTTCCAGAGAAATTTCAGTGGCAGTGGGAGCAGAATCCAGGTGGCCAAGGCTGAGGGAGTGGGCAGGCAGTTAAAGAAGGAGAAGACAGGAGTGTAGACAACTATTTTCAGAAGTTCCTAAGAGGAGTCTGCAGGAGATTTCTATTCTGCTAGGCCATCTACCTTAGGTGTGCTGCATTTCTGCAGCCTACACTGACTTTCCCACCTCCCACTTAAGCTCTTGAGAGAATTCCATGGGGATGGATTAGTTGTTGAATCTAGTCACTTCTCCCTTTGCCTCAATCTATTTGTCCACTCAACATCATCGAACACCATTAACTAGCCATCTCTACCTCTGATCCAAGATAACACTGTGGTAATTTTTAAACATACATGCAAATTCCTTGACACTGTCTCCCTTTGATCCCTCCCCTTGAGTCTGGACAGATTTTTGACCAGTTCTATCATGGTGGTTGAAATTATGCTATGTGACATTCAAGGCTAGGTCATAAAGGTCATGCAGCTTCTGCCTTGCATGATGCTTTCTAATTCATTTGTACTGTTGCACGTACCAATAACTCTATCCCTTTTATTGCTGTGTAGTATTCCATTGCATGGATAAACCACAATGTGTTCATCCATTCACCAGCTGACAGACAATTGTGTTGCTTTCAGTCTTAGGCAGTGTGAATAAAGCAGCTCTAACTGTTCTCATATAGGTCTTTGTGTGGATATACATTTTCATTTGGAATTTGCCTTCTCTTCTTTCTCCTTTTCCCCACCCTGTTGCCTGACATGCAGATATGATGGCAGAACTCTAGCTGCCATCTTGAGCCATGGGACGAAGACCTTCCTCCAGGATGGTAGAGTGTTGAGCTGGGAAGAGCCTGGGTCCCTAGCGCTATGCAAATCCACAGCAGCCGGGATTGTCCACCCACGGACTTCTCAAAAATAAGAAATACATTCCCATCTTATTTAAACCACCATTATTTTGAGATTGTCTATTACTTGCAGAAAATCTAATTTTAATTAATATACCATTGCAAAAATTCCTTTTAGGGTGATGATACAAGCTTAAGTTACATGGAGTCAGTTTGCATTGCTTACAAACAAGAACCCCAGTTGAAAGCTTTCCTGTGAACATGGAGAAGGTGCACATCTTCTTCGCCAAATGTGGTCTTGTCTGCTCTCGGCAAATGGATCCAAAGCAGTCAACTCATGACCACGAACATGCTGAGGATTGTAAGAGGAAGATGAATGGCACCTGGCTCCATGTGGTTCCATTCCTGCTGGCATTTGTGAGCCACTAACTTATCCAAACTTGGAGCTGCCCGATCCTCTGGACTTCACGTTATATGAAAAAATGATTATCATTGACAAAGAGACTTATAGTTGATCATCTGTCACATGCGATGGACAGAAACCAATGAACACATTCCTTCTCCTAACACCTTCTCATGGCACTCAAGGACTTCACCATCTGATTCCCCACATTTGCAACTTCATGTTGGCTTCTATCTTTGTCCACTTTCCTGACTACAAAGTTCTTTCATGTACTTTGTCTCATGAAATTCTCACAAGACCCCTCTCACTTAGGATTTTTTTTAATCCCCATTTTATGGATGGGGAAATCAAGTCAAGGCAAAGTTAAGACTCAACCAAGATGCCCTAACTAGTAAGTGGCAGAGCCTCTGCTCACTTCACCTAGGCCTGTTAACACCACATCTTGAGTTCTAGTCAGGACTCTAGGCTGCCTTTCTCATGAACCTATGCCCCTAATATAGGCTTTATTTTTGCCCCTCTCGCTGTGCCTATCCTCAAGCACTGCCGAGAAAAACCCTTTCCTCATCTTCACTTTCACAAATCTCCTCTATCCTGAGTCAGTGTGGGCTCAAACATCACTTCAGAAATAAGACAGTACCAGATGTCCTTGGCCTTGGTGATTGGATCATTGGTGATCACATGACACACATTCGACCAATTAAATTCTGGGACTTTTGCTGGAATCACTGGGAAATTTAAAAGTCCTTTTTTCCCACAAAGTAGGTCAACTGGAGGGACAAGAGCCTTAGAGTACCAAGGACTTCTGTGCCACCTTGTAAGAAGCCCACATAGAGGAGAGTAGAGACAGTAATGGAGAGAGACTGGTTTTATTGTCTCTGTCTAGTGCCTTATAATTCTCAGTTACATGAGCCACACCAATTTGTTCTTGCCTGTGTATTTGAGTTGCAATTCTGTCACTTGAAGTCAATACTTCAGACTAACAAAAGCCCCTAATTTACAACACCTTCCCTTGTTCATTTTTTTTTACAACAAATGGTAAGATGCATTTATCATGCACCGAGTGCTAGCCATGGTCTATTAAACAGACACAGTCTCTGACTTCCTCAGATTCACAGCCTCATGGAGAAGACAGACATCAACCAAGAGGAAACACAAATTAACGTATAATTAGACAAAGTGGAAAGTGTTCTGAAGTGGCCATTCCATGCAAGTACCTGGAGAACCTGCACTAAGTTGGAAGGGGCATATTTAGTATTCTGAGCTTCATCCTAAGAGCCATGAGAAGTACTGCTGTGGAAAGATGTTTTTTAAATTATCAATTTTTTGCCCACAGACTTTCTTCAAGCCCTCTTTTACCTCCTCCCCTATTCAGGTCATCAGGTCATTTCTGTACTCATCGCCTCAGGGAGGGACATGTCAAAGCAGGAAAGAGAGGGAAAAAATGAGTCTCTTCATGGCTTTGGCTTATTCCCCCCTAGAGAAGCAGTCTGCTGAGGAGCAGCCCAGGGCTGGCAGGGCAGCTCTTCTCCACAACAGTATCTGGAGACCCAGTATCCGAAGATCCTTCCATCTTGTTGCTCTGCCATCCTCGGGTTGTGCCCTTGGTGGCACAATGGTCACCTCCATGTTTGCCTTCCAGCCCAGGGGAAGGAGAATGAGGACTCCAGAGACGGCAGCTTGTTGGGGCTCATCACTTCTCCTGGAGTCTCATTGGCCCGAGCTTAATCACGTGACCATGCTGATTACAAACAGGCTGGGAAATGTGGTCACTAAATGGGTGGTCATGTACATATCTAAAATTTGGAGTGTCTTATTACTTGTTAATATTTTTTGTTGGGGTATAATTCACTTACCATAAATTCACCTTAAAAATGTTCGTGATTCAGTCATTTTGAGTATATCCAGAGTTTTGCAACCATCACTCCTATCTAATACCACTGTTCTAATTTCAGAATATTTTATCACCCCATAAAGAATATCTGTGCCCCTTAGCAGTCACTCCTCACTCACCCTATCCCCCAGCCTCTGGAAAGCTCTCATCTACATTCTGTCTCTATGGGTTTGCCTTTGCTGGACATTTCATGTAAATGCAATTATACATACAGCCTTCTGTGTCTGGCTTCTTTCGTGTAACATATTTTATGGTTTATCTATGGCACAGAAAACATCGGTTCTTCACTCTTCACTCCTTTTTTTTTTTTTTCAGTAACAATGTTGGCATGGCTGTTTTTGTTTCTGCTCAACCCCAGCTTGGTCCTTGCCATTTCCTTCCACCTGCTCATTAACTCCTGAAAGTTCCTCTGTGAGGAGATCCACAAGGACCTGCTAGTGATGGGTGCGTACAAAATCTCCAACCAGTCCAGGGGTGCTGGTAGCCTGCACAGCCACCTCAGGATCACAGATTCTGCTGGCCACATTCTCTACTCCAAAGAGGATGCAACCAAAGGGAAATTCACCTTTACCCTGGAAGATTATGACATGTTTGAAGTATGATTTGAGAGTAAAGAAACAGGGAAGATACCTGATCAATTCATAATCCTAGACATGAAGCATGGAGTAGAGGCAAAAAAAAAAAAAATTACAAGGAGATTACAAAAGTCGAGAAGCTTAAGCCATTATAGGTGGAGCTGCAATGCCTAGAAGACCTCTCAGAATCTATTGTTAATGCTTTTGCTGCATGAAGAAGAGAGATGTGTGATACCAATGAATCAACAAACACTTGAGCCCTGTACTTCAGTGTCTCTTTAATGTTCTGCTTCATTGGACTAGCCACCTGACAGGTTTTCTACCTGTGTTGCTTCTTCAAGGCCAACATGTTGATTGAGTAATAAATGAAGTGCACTCTCCTCCCACCTTGTATCTCAGGCAGCAGAACATCACTGGACGTCCTACCAACAGCACCATCAAGATGCAATGGAGCCCTCTTGCAGAACTGATCTCTTGGTGTGGGAGGACATGGTTACCACCTACCCAACAAGTCAATGAGAGATTTCTTTTTAGCTGGTAGGATTTGGACTGGTTTTGCAACAATAGGTCTAGTATTAGAGTCACCTATGACAAAAAATAAGGGTTACTGAGATAATGTCAAAGCCAGGATTTGTACTGGGTTTCCTTGTGCGATCTGTTTGAATCAAGTTTTCTTTCCTTCTCCCGCCTTCTCGGCAGCTTGGGTTTCCACTCTAGTTCTTTTACCCAGGTTGGTATGATCATGCTGAACTTATTTCCTTCCGGTTATCCTCTTTGGGTTTCCTTGTGAAAACACACTTAACTTTCTCTTTGCCTTTAGCTGAAATGTTTATGTAGCTTCTGGTGATATCTTCTCATACTTTTATGTCTCTTAAAAGGTTGACGGATGTGACACTTGAAAAAGTGAGCTTTGAATTGAAGAAAACTCTTAAAGAAAATATCATTTTAGACAATTAAAATATTTGTGCTCCGAAAAGATATAATTTACATATCACTTTTTCACTCTTTTTATGGCTAAATAAAATTACATGGCATCGACATTCCATACTTTGCCCATCCATTCATCAATTGGTGAACATTTTGGGTTGTTTATAGCTTTTAGCTATTAAGAATAATGCTGCTTTGAACATAAGATTTCCTTTGAACATTTGTTTTCAGTTCTCTTGGATATATACCTAGGAGCAGAAGATAGATCATTTGGTAGTTTTATGTTTAACTTTTTGAGAAACTGTCTATTTGCTTCCAAAAATGGCTGCACCATCTTAAATTCCCCAGAAGCAATGCGAGAGGGTTCCAATGCTTCAACATCCTCACCATTGCTATCATTCATCTTTATTACAGCCACCCTAGCAGGTGTAAAGTGGTGTCTCACTGTGGCTTTGATGTGCATTTTCTGATGCACATAATTTTACTGATGCTGAGCATTATTTCATGTGTTTGTTGCCATTTGTCTATCTTCTTTGGAGAAACGCCCATTCAAATCTTTTGTCCATTTAAAAAATTGGATTATTTGTCTTCTTATTGTTGAGTTTAAGGAATCCTTTATATATTCTAGACACTAGACCATCATCAGAGATATGACTTGCAAATATTTTATCCCATTCCGTGGCTTGTCTTTTCATTTTATTGATAGTGTTTTTGAAACACAAAGTTTTAAATGCTGACGAAGTACAGTTTATCTAGCTTTCCTCCCCTTTGGTTGCTTGTGCTTTTGGTGTCATATCTACGAATCCTTGCCTAGCTCAGAGATTTGTGCCTATGCTTTTTTCTAAGCAGCAGTGACCCAATCAAAGCCACATTGCAAAAAAGACCCCACCTGACTGTGGTGTGGCCAGTAAATGGAGAGAGCAAAGGAGCAGGTATGGGGAGGTCAGTGAGGACACTGTGGCAGTGGTCAGAGAAACAGACAGACAGATGATGGCAGCTTGGTCCAGGGCAGTGGCAGTAGGGATGGAGAGAATTGGGCAGATTTCAGAATTATTAAGAAAGATAAACCTCAAGAATGAGAGTTTTCCATCTCCACTGTCCACCCACCTTACTCCTCCTCAGTCTCCTAACACACTTTTTTAAAAAGGAAAAAACTACTGAGGTGTATTTTACATGTCATAAAACTCACCCATTTCAAGTATAGGATTCAACAGTTTGTGGTACCAAATACAATATGTGGCCTTTTGTGACTGACTTCTTTCACTTAGTTTAATGTTTTCAAGGTTCATCATGTTGGAGCATGTAAACGGGCTTCATTCCTTTTCATAACTGCATAATGTTCCATTATGCCACATACTGTTTATCTGTTAGTCAGTTGATGAGCATTTGGGTTGTTTCTACTCTTTGACTATTATTAATAATGCTGCTAAGAACATTCATGTACAAGTTTCTGTGTGGACATATGCTTTCATTTCTCTTATTTTCATTTTATTCCACCTAGGAGTGGAATTGCTGGGTCACATGGTTGTGTTACATTTAACTGTTTGAGAAACCACTAAATTATTTTTGCTTCCTTTTTAAGATAAGGTCTCCCTATGTTGCCCAGGCTGGTCTTGAACTCCTGGCCTCGAGCGATCCTCCTACCTCAGCATCTCAAAGCACCGGGATTACAGGCGTGAAGCATGCCACCATTACACACCCGGCCAGCCACCAAATTATTTTCCAAAGCAGCTATACCACCTTACATTCCCACCAGCAGTGTATAGCATTCCCATCTCTCTACACCCTCAACAATAATTTTGTTCTGTCTAATTTCCTGTAGCCATTCTAGTAGGTAAGAACTCACACACATTTCTGCTTCTTCTTGGCAATGCATCCACGTGGAGCCATGCTGGGGCTTTCCAGGACTGACTGAATTTCACCTCCACTTGTAGAAAGAAAGGACATATCTGGCAATACTGTAGCCCCAGAGCTTGGTCCAGGGCCTAGAACTAAGGATGCATCCCTGAATGGCTCCTGGATGGATAGAGGGCTGGGTGAGGGAGGTACATGGTGAGGGGGATACTGGATTCAGTGCAATTGGGGCTCAGTGATATCTGAGAAGCCTGGGGAGGGGAGATGCACATATCTAAGGACACCACCCAGAGTATGACAGGGTGGAGAAGAGGCAGGGTAGCCTGTGTAGAAAATCAGCTCCCAGCCTCCTGGTTGGACCTTACCCTCAAGGAATGCAGAACCCCCTGTGCATCCCTTTCCCCTCCTGATATAGTTTGGATATTTATCCCCTCCAAATCTCATGTTGAATTGTAATCCCAATGTTGGAGATGGGGCCTGGTGGAAGGAGTTTGGGTCATGGGGGTGGAGCCCTCATGGCTTGGTGCTGTCCTCGCTATAGTAAGTTCTCACAAGATCTAGTTGTTTAAGTGTGTGGCACCTCCCTGCTCCCACTCTCTTTTGCTCCTGCTTTTGCTATATGAGGTACTTGATCTTGCTTCACCTTCCACCATGACTGTAAGCTTCTTGAGGCCTCCCCAGAAGCCAAGCAGATGCTGGCACCATGCTTGTACAGCCTGCAGAGCTATGAACCAAATAAACCTCTTTTCTTTATAAATGACCCAGTCTCAGGTATTTCTTTACAGCAATGCAAGAAAAGCTAAATATACCTCCCCACTGGAGCACTAGCCCCAGACCTGTCACAAGTCAGATGTCACATATGCTTGTAGAGACAAGAAAAAGGACATGAAAGTCCCAGAGGGGCTGCAGCTAGGATCCTGGCAATGGTTGAGCTCTGGAATTGGGATGCCTGGTTTGCCCCCCTCATCTTCTTGGGGCTAGGTGAGCTCCTTGGCATCCCTAGTTGGTATTCCCAATTGGAATCTGCAGACTCACATTGCCTGGATTTTCCCTGGGCTATTTCATGTGATCCAGACCCTGGGAGTGCTTCCTCTCCCAAGAAGTTCCTTTCATGCCCTGATACAAATTTCTCAGGTCTCAACCCAACACAGAAACCCACCTCAAAGCGACTTAAGCAAAACAGGCAATACATTGGCTCATGAGACTGAACAACTATGACCCACAAGGCTGGTGTGAGGCGGGGGGGCTCAAAAGATGGCTTCAGGAACCAGGCTGTGTCCATTTCTTGGTTCTTGTTTCCTCCATATGTCTTGACCCACCCCACAATGGCCACAGCATCTCTATCCTTACCCCTTCCTAGCTGAGCAATCCCAGCAGACAAAGAGTAACTTTTCTCAGCACTTCTAAAAAGAATACCATGCCTGAGTCTCTTGGGTCTGGCTTGGGGGCAGTGTCACAAGGTAATTCCTCAGGGATTCCAGCGCCCCCTTTATTCAAGGGATACCCGTCTGGGAACTAGCTCTGGTCTGGGAACTGGATAAGGGACTGTGACTCTCTATTATGGCAATTCAATTCAGGGCTCTAGTCACCTGACCTAAAGAACCTTTTTTGTTGGTGTTTAGACAGATCAAATTATATGACTTCTGCTTCTGGTCATGATGGTATAACAGGGAGTAGACTTACCCTCCCATCTTAAACAACTAAACTAAACAAAACAAAACAAAATATGCAAAACAATGGCTTTCAGATTTTACTGACGGTGCAGGATGATGATCTCTGAGGGAATGAAAATGAATGAGGTGAGCCCCATTGCTGTGCTGTCTCATCCCTGGAGGGAGTTTCAGGCTGCAGTGCTGGGAGGCTTAAACAGACTCTTGTGGTCTCCCTGGTTTACAGAGACAGTGTTCAGAAAAGACAAGGTAGATAGAAATAACAGGGCAGAGTACCAGAAAGAGAGCTGCAAAGAGGGGGTAGGTGGTACTGAAATTCTGCATAGGGCTCTCCTCAGTTAGTCAGTGGAATATTGATCATTGCATGTATGTGAAGAAACTTGTGAGGCTAGGTAAAGAACCGCTGAAAAGTAGCAGACAGAACAATCCCTAGGGTTGACATAGGGCCAGGAAGCATTCATGTTCCCATTGGCCAGAATAGAAAGTTCTCTTAACTCAACAATGGGGCCAAATTAGTCCTAGATTAAAGGCTATTCTGGGTCAATGCTTAAAAGCAAGTCACAAAAGAATCAAACGCTATCCCAGAACAAAGCACAAACAGACAAAATCCAGCAGCCAGGATCGAAAGACTTACAATGTCTGCTGTTCAATAAAAAATTATCAGACATGCAAAGAAACAGGAAAATATAAGGAGAAAAATTAATCAATAGAAACAGATCAACAAATGATGCAAATGATAGATTTATTAGATTACGGCATTAAGACAACTATTATAAAAATGCTCAACATGTTCAAGAAGGGAGAAGAAAACATGAACATGGTGAAAAGAGAAATTGAACATATAAAAAAGTCAAAACTTAAACTTCTACAAATAAAAACTACAATGGATGGGATTAACAGCATATTAGACATTGCAGAAGAAAAATAAAGCAGGAAAAGAAGGAAAAACAAAGAACAGATGGCATAGAAAGCAACTAGCAATATGCTAGATTTAAATTCAGCCATATCAATCATCACAGTAAATGTAAATGTCCTAACATTCTAACTAAAAGACACAGATTATCAGATGGAATTTTTTTTTTTTTTTTGACATGGAGTTTCACTCTTGTTGCCCAGGCTGGCGTGCAATGGGGATGCCTGTAGCTGAAATTACAGGCATCCACCATTATGCCTGGCTAATATTTTGTATTTTTAGTATAGATGGGGTTTCACCATGTTGGCCAGGCTGGTCTCGAACTCCTGACCTCAGGTGATCCACCTGCCTCGGGCACCCCAGAGTGCTGGGATTACAGATGTGAGCCACCACACACAGCCACATCTTTTTAAAATAAAACCTAACTATATGAGGTCTACAAGAAACCCATTTTAAATATAAAAGCTACAGATAGGTTAAAATTTTTTAAGTGGAGTGTAAATATATATGTAATTTCATTTGTTAGATATTATATATTTTATATATAATCTATTATAATTTATTATATATTTATTATATATTTATATATAATATATATGTATTTATGTATTTTATAAATATATATTAATATATAAATTTATAATATAATTTACATATTATATATAATATATAATATGTATTTCATTATATATAATTTCATATATTATATATTCCATATATAATGTACATATTCCATATATAATATATTCCATATTATATATATTCCATATATATTATATATATTCCATATATATTATATATATTCCATATATAATACACACACACACACCATGAAGTAAGTCACTCTTTTTGAAAAGCTGGGATACTATACTAATATCATATAAAATAGATTTCAGAACAAGAACTATTGCCAGGAATAAAGAGGACATTTCATAATGATAAAGAGTTACTTGGTCAAGAAAACATAAAAATCCTAAATATTAATGCACCTAATGACATAGCTTCAAAATACATGAAGCAAAAACTAAAAGGAAAAACAGACAAATCCACAGTTATGGTGGAGATTTCAATACATTCTCTCAATAACTGACAGAACAAGAAGACAGAAAATCAATAAACTTATAGAACAGAGGTCTGAAAACAGATTAGCTGTTTTTGTAAACAAAGTTTTATTGGAAAACAACCACAAACACTTTTTTACACACTGTTGGTGACTGCCTTCATGCTATAATGGCAGAGTTGAGTAGTTGAGTTGCAACAGAGATGGTATGGCCTCCACTGACAGAAATATTTATAATCTGGCTCTTCAAAAAAAAGTTTGCCAATCTTTTTTTCTTTTTTTTTTTTTGAGACAGAGTCTTGTGCTGCCACCCAGGTGTGAGTGCAGTGGCACAATCTTGGCTCATTGCAACCTCCGCCTGCCGGGTTCAAGTGATTCTCCTGCCTCAGCCTCCTGAGTAGCCGGGACTACAAGTGTGCACCACCATGCCCAGCTGATTTTTGTATTTTTAGTAGAAACAAGGTTTTACCATGTTGGTCAGGGTGGTCTCGAACTCCCGACCTCAGGTGATCCGCCTGCCTCGGCCTCCCAAAATGCTGGGATTGCAGGCATGAACCACCACCCCCAGCCTGCCAATCTCTGGTATAGAAGACATGAACAACATTATCAACCAACTTAACCTAATTACTATTTATAGAACACTCCACCCAACATCTGAATACATATCTTTCAAGTATACAGAGAGCGTTGACCAAAACAGACTGTATTCTGCACCATAATGCAAGTGTTAATATATTTTAAAGGGTGAAAGTCATACAAAGTATCTCTTCTGACAATAACAGAATTAAATTGGAAGTCAGTCCCCAACTAAATAACACACTTCTAAATAACCCATGAGTCAAAGAGAAAAACTGCAAGTGAAATTAGAAAACATTTGAACAAATGCAAATGAAAACATGGCATAGCAAATTGTGAGGCATGCAGATCAGGTCAGACTTTAGTAGGCTGCCATGTACTTAGTTCAAGGACTTCATGATCAATTAACCACCACTGAAGATCTCTGCCAGCGAAGCCATCCTGATTATTGCTCCAGCCCACCTTATCTCTGGCAGTAAGGGGCTGCCTCCCATACTCTTCTGCTTCCTCAAATCGGTTAAGTTTCCCAAAACTTAGTGGCTTAAACACTAAACTTTCAATTTTTCTCACAGTTCTGTGGACACAAGAACAGTTCTTGTGTTCAGTTCTTGTGCTGAACAGTTCTTGTGTTCTGGGTAACCTGGGCTGATTCCTTCTGAGCACTTTCATGTGCCTGTAGGCAGTTGGTGGCTGAACAATCTAGGACAACCTCACTCACATATCTGGCAATTAGCTGGCTGCTGGCCAGAGTGCAGGGGCACTGGACACACATGCCTCTCATCATCCAGCAGTCTACCCAGACTTCACTGGGGCTGGGCACCAAAGACAGAAGGAAAGGGAAGGGCAAGCAAGCCCCAATGCACAAGGACTTTCCAAGCCTTGCCCTGCATTACCTTCCCTACTGTTCCATTGTTCCAAAGTAGGTCACATGTTCAAACCCAGAGACAAGGTGTGGAGCAATACAGTCCACCTGGGAAGAGCTGCAGAGTGCAGTGGATGAGAGAAGCATGCATGGCCATTGTTACAATTTATTCAGGGAGTGCATTTCAATGGGGACATCTCCCACTATCATCACTGGCCTGCAAAGAATAGTCATGGCACAGCCTTTCAAGATGCCCATGCTTCCCTCACCAATGTGTTACCCAAAGCTCTGGTCCAGAAAACATTGTCTGAACTCCTCACCCCAGGGATTTATGGTTAGGTAGTAGATGAGCATTTGATTGCTCAAATCTCAGTAATTTCCAGAGCCCTAGCTGCAAGGGAGTCCAGCAAAGGTACTTTGTATCCTTCCAGCCTCTTCAGTACAGGCAAGACCCCAAAAGGTGGTGACACGGATGCTGAGCACCAGTGCAACATGTCCGCCCATGCTGAGGAGCTTCATGAGGAGGGAAGTGAGCCCTGCAGCAACAAGGAAGGAGACAGGCAGGACTTCCCTGTTGCCTGCTCCTATCTAGAGGCCTCAAACTCCAGCTAATTTAAGTCATGTCAGCAGGGACCTCCCACCTGCTGACTCAGGCCAGCCATGACTAAGGCCCAAATCAGTCTCAACAGGAGCAAGGTGGGCCCCATGACCTGCCAGACCCTTCCTGGCACACACTGTGCAGACTCAGAGCCTACAATAATCACAATTGTCACCAGTCCCACCATGAGCCAGGGACAGTGTTCTGCAGTTAGAGAGACCATCTTGTTTAATCCTCAAAACCACCAGGGCAGAGAGGGGTAGTTCCATTCCACTTGGGATAAAAAGCAATGCTCAGAGAGGTGACATCACTTACCAACATCACCTGTAATAGTGACCAAGCTGGGGGTTGAATACAGATCTAAATGGTAGGGAAACCTTCCCTTTGGGTTGCACAGCTGCACTGCCTGTCATCTTCCAATCTCAGTGGTTGTCAAGGGAGGATGATTCTGCCCTGCTCCCTAGGCACCCAAGGTATTCTCTGCCCTTCACTTCACTCCACACCATGGAGAGCTGCCCCCGAGCCTGTACCTAGCTCTCTGCAGAGGTCCTACCCACACCCTGTCCTGCTGCCCACAAACATGTCACTGGGTAAGAGGGATGCATTCTTCCCTCCAAACCTAGAGGAAAAACAAGTGTGTGATCACTTGAAAGATGACCCTGTATTTCCAACTGGATGTCCCTGGAATCGGCTATATTAATGTGGGGGACACCAGCTGCCCTGATTATATTTCCCCTTCCCTGAAGAACAGACTTTTCCTAAGGGAAATTCCTTAGGATATTTTACGAGGGTTGGCGTAACCTCTCACAGAGGCACCAGAATCCAACCTGTGGCCTATGCAGGGCCAATCACAGTCATTGTGATTATTTCAGGGATGGGCATACACCCAGTTTGAGCCAATAGTCAGGCAGTCTGGTGATTTTTTTCTGGCCCATATGGGAAAGGGAAGTTTTCTTTCCACTGGAATTATTGAGCTGGTTAATTATGAGCCTGAAGCCTTTGGGAACTATCCTGTTAGCACAAGGAGAAAGTTTCCAGAGAAAGAAGCCAACACAGAAGTCCTAGAGCCAGCCATTCCTGAAGCTGGTAGAGCTTTGAAGTACATAAACCAATAATTTCTCTTGTATCCTGAAGGTGAGCTGGGTTTCTGTCACACACACTCAAGTGGAACCCTGACTTCACTTTTACAATTTATTGTATCCAACAGGATCACTTTTTGCAAGGCATAAACTGTGCCCATTTCTCATCGAGTAAGAAATAAAATCCTCCACACCCATCACTTCAGTCATCTGCTATCTCCCTGCCAGTCCTGTCCAATCACCTCCTTATCTGACCACCCTCCCAACCCACACATAACGTGGCAGTTCCTCAGCAGCCGAGGCCACCCCTCCCTCCTTCCTTGACACCCACAGTCTGGTCCTCTGGTCCAACCTCCGTCCAAGGTGGCCCAGGACTCCCCACAGGGGACACAGGCTCCAGGGGTGGGATTGAGCAGAGCAGCCTCAGGCTGATGGCCTTTGTGGACCATGCACCCTATCAGGAAAGGAACAGGGAAGCACCTCCATAACCATCCATTTCTTTATAAATGACATACTTTGCAACACTATTTGCATTTCATGTCTTAATAAAGCTGCATTAATTTATTTTTTTAGATGAATGCTTCAATAGAAAATCTCCTGTTTTCTTGCTTTTCACGCCCTGTTATTTCCATTTTCTTGTCTTTCACACTCTATGGTGACTGCAGGGTCGTCTGGTGGGGTTGGGACCGTGGCTGGACGGACTCTCCTTCCCACCCCCAGGTTGTTTTCCAAACTTTCAGTATCGTGAGTAGAAGGAGGCGCTCTGCCTGGGGAGGGCTGTGTGAATCACCCCATGGAAATACTGGCGCCCTGGGCTGGGGGCAGGGTGGGCCTGGTTTCCAGGAAGGGGTTGGGCAGGAAGCCAGGCAGGAAGAGGCTGGGGAGTTTCTGGAAAGGCAGCGCGGAGGGGCCTGGGGAGGCCAGTGGACCTCTCGGGGCAGGGCACTGGCCTCCCCTCTCACAGATGGGGAATCCTTGGCACTTCCTGCCACATACCAGGGCATGGGGGTGGGGGCGGGAGGCCAGGGAAGGAGGTGTAGGCCGCTCCTCAACAGGCCTCTAGGGTGGGTGGCTGTGGACAAAGAGGGGAGGGTGGGATGAACTTGGAGGAGGTACCCTAGGGACTCCTTTGAGCCTGGCCACCGCACCTACAGCCTGTGCTTGGGGCTGGGGGTCCCACTGTATGACCTGTACTTTCAGTCAGAAGGATACTTGGAATAGGAGGGGACAAACGAGGGGGGCAGTTTAAAGAGGTCGCTGGGCAGAGAATCCCACTGATGGGTGGGGATGGAGCTGCTCCATGGGGGGCCCTCTCTCAGACTTCTGTAGCCCCCATGGCATCTAGCCAGGAGGGGCTCCCTCCCCACGCAAGTGAACTCACAGGACAGAAATCCAGAGTGCAAGTGGGATAAGCAGCGTAGAAGCGTTTCTCTCTCATGGCGGAGTGGTTGATTCACTCATTCATCCACTCGTCCGTGAGTGCGTTCACTCCAAAACCACTGCTAATCTCCAGGCTGCCCACTCCTTATTCATGAAGGTCCTGCCACCTTCAGATCCTGTGCCCCACCCCACAGTGACTGGCCTAGGGTAGAAATGCCATCCCAGCTGGCCCAGCTGGGGTAAATATCAGGACTCTGGCAGGCAATACCTGGACAAAGATTTACACCTGGGAGAATGAGGGCCCTAAAGCAGCTGGAGGCCACTTGTCCCCCTGCAGGAAGAACTGTACTGAGAGTGGATCCAACAGAGAAGAGAGCAGACCAAGAGACGGGAGAGACTGGCTCCTTGGATCTGTCTGAGTGCCTGGATTCATCTGCACCTGAAGCAAGTGCTACCCCCAGAAAACAAGGTCCACTGAAGCCAGTTTGAAGCTGGTGTTCTGTTGTCTACAACCCAAGAATGCTGGCTGATAGGGATGAGTTGAGGGTGTGCGGGCACACAGCACCACCAGGACTGGGTGAGTGAGAGGGAGAGTGGGGTAAGCCACAGAGGGGGAGGGGGAGGGCACTGGCCCCGCCATAGGGGCAGCCTCCGCCCCACCCCCACAGCCCCTTCCTCCATCTTACCGGCACCCAACTCGCTGACATCATCACAGTGGGAAACAGGAACTCCTCGACCTCAGGCCAAAAGATCCATCTGTTAGATCTATCTGGCCAGCCAGGGCTGATCAGAGAGGCAGGTGGAGGCCGTGTCGTTTCTAACTGACCTTGGAAGAAACATGTGGTGGGTGTGGGGGGGGGGTCCCTGCCCACCAATACGGGGCATCATCCGTGCTTAGCGATCACATTCAGTTTAGCAACCACAAGCACAGAGGCCAGCATGTCTGACATGGGACATAAGGCAGGGTCCTTGCTGCTCTGGCCACTGCTCAGGTCACTTCAGCTGGCGCCCTGAGAAGTCTCCCTCCTCACACGTCCTCCTTGGAATTTAAGCCGAGCTCTCCCCTCCAGTGGGCATCCTCCCCCCCAGCCTTATGAAAGATTCAAGATAGATAGATAGATTTTTTTTTTTTTTTTTTTTTTTTTTGAGACAGGGTTTCACTCTTGTTGCCCAGGCTGGAGTACAATGGCGCGATCTCGGCTCACTGCAACCTGTGCCTCCCGGGTTCAAGTGATTCTCCTGCCTTAACCTCCCGAGTAGCTAAAGTTGAGATTACAGGCATGCACCACCACGCCCGGGTAATTTTTTGTATTTTTAGTAGAGATGGGGTTTCTCCATGTTGGTCAGGCTGGTCTCGACCTCAGGTGATCCACCCACCTTGGCCTCCCAAAGTGCTGGGATTACAGGCATGAGCTACCGCACCTGACCTGATTCAAAATATTTTTTAAAAGCTCTTCCTTAAAAATCTGTGTAGGATGGACTTACTGCAACCTAGCAGGCACCTGAAGAGACCAGGGATAAAAGTCGAGCCCACAAGAACCCCAGGAGAAAGGACAACTGTTGCTGAGGCAGGAAGACTCCAGGATAGCCTGTGGGAGCTGTTGGAAGGCAAGGCAGGCAGCAAACGCCCCAGGACGGAGGGGAGGGCTGCTGCAGCAGTGTGGGCTTGAAGACCGTTCCCCTGTGGGTCCCTCCCAGCGCAGGGGAACGAGAAGACATAGTGTGGTCCCTTCTTCACAGAGCAAGCAGTCTGTGGAGAAGACAGAGCTCATCGGGCAATCCCTCCACTGGGGCCAGGAAAGGCTTCCCCTGGCTGGACCTGCAGGACGAGGGTCAGGGCTCAGCCACGTGGCCGGCCCTCAGCATCCGCCCCCACCTCCTTCTGTGTCCCAGACCCTAATGCAGAGGCTGGGAAACTAACAAACTACATTCCCCAGCCTCCTTTACAACTGAGTTCAAATTAGGTTCTGCCAATAACATACACTTGTGTGATTTGGAAGGCAAACAGAAGAAAGACACCATCTCCACGTGACTTTGGGGGATTTTCTGCTGGTAAGTGAGGCATGGAGTTGGTGGGTCTCTCTGCAAAGACAATCCAGGATCCTGGCTTTAGCTTCTTGGGTGTCCAACAGCAGCTGCAGCAGTTGAAGTGGCTTCTAATCCCTGGATCACAGCTGAGATGCTACATTCTTTTTTTTCTTTTCTTTTTTGAGATAGTGTCTTGCTCTGTCACCCAGTCTGGAGTGCAGTGGTGCAATCAAAGCTCACGGCAGCTTTGACCTCTCAGGCTCAAGAAATCCTCCTGCCTCAGCCTCCCAAGTAGCTGGGACCACAGGTGTATGTGTCACCACACCCGACTAATTTTTTTCTTTTTTTAATTTTCTGTAGAAACAGGGTTTCACTATGTTGCCCAAACAGGTCTCAAACTCTTGGGCTCAAGGGATCTTCCCACCTCAGCCTCCCAAAGTGCTGGGATTACAGGCCTGAGCCACTGCACCTAGCCTCAGATGCTACGTCCTCAAACCAGCAGTTCCCACAATGATCTCAAAACTCCCTACTCCCCAACTACAGCAGAGGTCTGGCGGCAGCTCCTCTGACAAGCCAGTTCCGCAGTGTTTTTCTAGGACCATCTTCAGCCTCAACACAGTCCACCAGCCTCTCCACAGGTATTGAAGCACCCAAGTCCCTATATTAAATCTCCTCCCACTTAAAACACCTAGAGTGACTTCTGTTTCCTACAACCAATACATCAGACAAAGAGGGCACCAAAGAATGTTCCAGATGAAGCCACTGGCATGAGTGTAATCACCTAACCAAAGATGGAGGAGGGTGGGGTAGAGGCAGGGGTGGGGGCCTAGTTCAGAGTTACTGCATGATGTGATGAGAGCAGGAACTAGGGCAAGGACGCTGGATGGAGCAGCAGGAAGGATGGGGTTGAGGAATAAGCCAGACTCGGCCACTGCCTGCCTGAGGCCATGAAGAACGACCTTGAGGTCTCAACCCAGGTGGATGGGACCAAGGAGATTCCATGTATCTAAGGAGGTAAATAAGGCCATGCATGTGAGTATGTAGGGTGACCTGGGCATCAGGCATGCAAGGGGGAGACAGACACACCCCCAGGCCTCATAGGACTTCTCTTCCAGCAAGGGATACAGATGACCCAGCGGATAAAATAATTTCCAAAATTATTTGGAACAACTACTGCAGACAGGTTTGAGGAAGATTGGAATAGAAAGGGATGAATGGTCAGAGAAGGCCTCTCAGAAGAAGGGACAATGAAGTTCAGAAGTGAATGAAGAGGTTGGGTACAGTGGCTCACGCCTGTAATCCCAGCACTTTGGGAGGCCAAGGCAGGTGGGTCACCTAAGGTCAGGAGTTCAAGACCAGCCTGGCCAACATGGCGAAACCCCGTCTCTACTAAAAATCAAAAAAAAAAAAAAAAAAAAATTAGCAGAGCATGGTGACAGGCACCTGTAATCCCAGCTACTCAGGAGGCTGAGGCAGGAGAATCGCTTGAACCGGGAGACAGAGGTTGCAGTGAGCAGAGATTGAGACACTGCACTCCAGATTGGGTGACAAGAGTGAAACTCTGTCTCAAAAAAAAAAAGAAGTGAATGAAGAGCAAAAGGAGACCACTGTGGGCAACTGACAGCACAGTCCAGGCAGAGGGAACAGAGGGCAAAGCCTTTGGTGTGGTAAGGAACTCGCTTTGTCCAGGGAGCAGACACAGCTACATGCCCCGGTGTGGCTGTGTGGCTTGAAGCTGAGTAAGCAAGAGAGGAAGGGAGGAACAGGCTCCCAGAGAAGCTGGAGAGGTCATAGAAGCTCCCTGATGACCAGAGCCTCTGTTCAGCCAGAACACTCCAGTGGAACACCTTGTGTCCACTAACAAGGCCTTGCCTCTAATTTGACAAACGAGTAAATAATGTGTTAAAACTCAGATGTCCTAAGTTCTGGTTTTCCAAAAAGGCAGGAACCACACACACCAACCACCAGGGACCAGACAAAAAGCATGAAAAGCGAGTCACAGGAGAGGGAACCAGAGGGAACCACTGGTTTCCAAACACCAGACCAGAGGAAACCAAGCAGGTCCACCCAGATAAGAGGGAGAGAAGGTAAGGATTCTAGGTTAGATTCTAGGTCAAACAGGACTTTTCTGGTGGCAGGCGACAGTGACCTAACAGAACTGTCTTAACTGAAATTAGCATTATTGACATAGGTAGCCGAAAAACCCAGACACGGGTTGGCCCCCAGTCACCGGGGCCTAAACACAACTGGTCACCCAGCACTGGTTTCTGTCTTGGAGCTCAGCCCACCTCCTCAGATAACCGCACTCTCCTCCTGGTGGCAGGATGGCTGCAGCAGTTCAGACCTTACCTCTGCTCAGCCCCGAGGCCATGGAGAAACAGGGAATGGCTCTGGTTGACTATGGTCATACTCATCTCCAAGTCAGCTGCTGTGGGCAAAGGAATGCAAGGACTGACTAGGTGTGGCTGAGGTCACCCCCTACTAGGGCATGATGGGGTCAGCCGCAGTCAAATCACACAGGTTAAGAGTGGGTGAGCAAATGAAGGTGAATGTCAAAAGAAGAGGAAGTGGATGCTGGTCCACCAGAGACTTACAGCAAAGGGGCACCTACACCACAGCGCCACTGCTGCTAAGAATTAGCAGCCACGGAGGCCCCGAGCTCCTGTCAGACTGAGCACTTTACTCGTGGCCCCTCAGCCCATACCGACAACTGCAGGACGGGCACTCCTCATCCTTGTTCTAAGCGTCCCAGCGTCCCCAATGAAGCAGGCAAAATAAGCCACGGTGTGGAAGCAGGGAGTGCCTCCCAAGACCCCGAGACCGCGGAGGGCAGGGGAAGGTTTAATTAGAGGCAGCACTTAAGGACCAAGGAATCACTCCTGGGGACGCAGCCTTGCACAGCTAGAAGGGCCTGCGGGTTTGAGGAGCCTGGGGGTTAGGGGCACCGTGGCCGGTGAGGGAATGCGGTCACAGGGGCGGGGAGGGCTGGCATCCTTGGGAGGGCTCGCGTAGAGGGGAGGCGTGGTGTGAACGGGACCCTGTCGGCTGCGTGTGGAGGGGAGGCTGTGGCCTGGGCGGAAGACAGAAGACCCGGGACGGGCAGCGGGGACGGGGACCCAGAGGCCAGGGTATTGGGCTCAGGGGCCGGATTCAGGATGCTTTCAGCGCAGAGCCAGCCGCAGAAGGGGCATGGGAAAGAGCCTCATCTACGCACGAGAAAACCAGGCCGGGGGTCTAGAGCCGAGGCGGGGCTGCCGTCCCAGGGCGCGGGCCGGGCGGTACCCCACCTCGATCCTGTGCGCCCTGCCTCAGGCGGCCGGGAGTGAGCGCGGCGGCCCTGGGCTCTGCGAAGAGACCGGCGCAGGCTGGGGCACCCGGCGTGTTTTTCAGGAAGGAAGCCTTCGCTCCTGTAACAGGCTGGGGCTCGGCCTGGCCCGCGGCCGCCCCGCCAGGAAGCGCCCCGTCCGCCCCCTCGGGGTGCGTCCGCGGCAGGCACTTTTGAGGACAGGAAGGGGAGAGGTGACCTGATCATCCACGCAGCTGTGGCATTCGGGGACGGGCCGAGGACGGGGTTTCTTGCCATCCTCAGCGCTGGGGGTGACTCCAAGCCCCCGGGTGGGGGTGGGGAGTGGCCGGGCAGGGCGCCCGGCTCCACAATGCATCGCCTTACCCGGCCGGAATTCCTGCAGGACGCTTTGTTCTCAGATGGCAGCGCTGCTAGAGCCACCGGACCTGTGCGGGGGGCGGGGGGGGGCCCAGGGGCAGGCCAGAGCCAGGCCTCAGGAAGCCCGCAGCGGCTGCGGCGCTGGGCATTGCCCCACATGCCCGCCACCCTCCCCCAGGCACCCCCCACCCACCGGCGCCACAGCTCCCCCAGCGGCCCCCGCCCCTGGAGCCGCCTGGAAACTGGGCCAGGTCCAGCTGGACAGGCTGTGTCAACTCCAACTGGGGGGCTTCGCGGAAGCCACCCATTTCCTGCAGCCGTGCAGGCTGTCTGCAGCAGAGACCACCCCACCAAGTTCCCTCCTCTCCCTCCCACCCAGCCCTCAATGGCAACCTACTGGACACTGAGCGGGAGTGGTCTCTGGATGGCCCCCAATGGATACTCTGAAGACCTCCCCCTACCCCAGCCCCTGCCCCAGCCCTGGCAGACCATGTGACATCAGGAGAGCCGCTTAACCTCTCTGGGCTTCAGCTGCCAGCTCTAAAGAAGGCCAGAGACTCCCACTTCAGTGCAGTAAAGTAAAACATCCCTGAGAAAAGAGCCTTTCATCTTTGGAGAACTGAAGCGGAATGACGGAACCAGAACAATCTGAAGCGAAAGCACGTTAATTTCAGTACTGCCTTGTGCTGTTGCTTTGGTTGGAATTTTTGAAAACAACCACATCCAGCACTTAATCTGCACTGGGCACTGCTCTAACTCCTCACCTACATGCAGGTGCCAGCAGCAGCCGCCTTGCCCTCTCCAACAAGAGGGCGAAGGCAGCAGGGAGAGGTGGACACGGTGCCCAGCGCCAGGTCACTGACAACTGGATGAGACCCTGGCATCTTGGCCCAGGGCCGACGGTCACAGACACTGAACCACACACATTCTTAAGGCCCACTTTTTAGAGGAAAGTAGATTGTTCCCCAAAACTGCGTCCCGGTGTGGTGTGCATGTGTGTTAGAGTATGAGAGTGTGTCTGTAGGAACGTGCATCTGAGTGTGTACTGAGGGTGAGTGTGTGGATGTGGTGTGTGAGTTATAAGACTGTGTCGGTGTGTAGATTGTGTGTGTGTGTGTGTATGAGAGTGTATCTTGTGTGTGTGACAGTCTAGAAACCTCCTGAGAAAAGCTGGTGAGGAACTAGAGAGTGGGGCAGGGGTGAGACTGGGATGCGCCTGAAAAACGTAAAGTGCCATTAGTCAAAGTTGAATTGTTTTTCTAAAGTCCTAATGCAAACAACATGTGGGGCAGGGCCCAGATGGTGCCCGGGAGCCCCTGACAGGGTCCTCAGGAAACAGGTGCTCCTGGAATGCTTCCTGCCGCAGGGCTGTGGCAGTGAGCAGGTCGCCAGGCTCTTTATTACCATCAGGAGGGCCCAGCTGCAGCCCCGTCCAGCTGGGTGGAAACCCATGGCCACCGGTCACAACAGTGCAGGCCTTGGTGGGGACAGGCCCACAGCTCTGCATGCCCAGTTTCCCCAGTCGATGTGAGGTGCAGCCCTGGGCTGGGGCCCCATGTGAGGAAGCCTTTGCTCTGCCAATTCCATGGGGTTAGTGGCAAGAAGGTTATGAGCATCCTTAATTTGCAAAGCTATTGCCAGTTATTTCCCCAAAGGGTTGTACCACCAGCTGTGAATGCTAGGAATTGCTTCTCTATACCGTCTACAAGCAGGGAGTATCCTTGCCAGTCTGATAGAGGACAATGACATCTTCCAAAGGAAGGATTTTGAGCAGAAGAGGGAGCACATCATGCCTATCTGTGTGTTAGGAGGGTCATCGTGGTGGCCAGGTTGACTACAGACTAGGGTACAGTTAAGATAGTTTTCAGTCAAAAAAAAAAAAAACCAAAAAACTACTTTAGTGATTTAAACAAACAGGAATTTATTTTTCTCACGTGAAAAATCTAAGGTGCTGTTCAGTGGCTGAGGCATGCCGGGCTGAAATTGCTGTCAGTCTCTTTCCTCATGGTCACAAGATGACTGCCTTAGCTCCCACCATTAGATCCATGTTCAAAGCAAGGAGAAAGAGGAAACGGGAGGAGTTGCACCAGCTGAGTCCCTCTCTTTCTGTCAGGAAAGAAAGGCTTTTTAAAAGCTATGCCCAGAAGATATCTGCTAATATATCATGGGCCAAAAATGAGTCACATGCCACCCCTAGCTATAGTGAAGTCTGGGAAGTATTTGGCTGTCAGCCTGTACAGTGAAAGGTACCAAGGGAGCAGAAGGCTGGGGAGAGACGCTGGGACAATCTACACAGCAGCTATCTGGTATTGATGCTGTGGGTCACCCAAGGCCCTGCCCCACCTGGCTCCACTACGCAATGAGCCCCCAGCCGCCCGCACACAGCTGTGCTCAGTGCCAGAACCAATGAGAGCTCAGCCCACAATACCAGGAGCGTTCTTCAAACTCCAGGCAGGCCTCAAAAATTATCTCCAGGCTTCTGGTGAGGGTTACAGGGCAACTTCCTTGTCTGTCCAGTGTGAGGGCAGCCAACTAGGTCTCAGGTCTCTAGAATGTTCCACCTGCCTTGATCTCTGGCACCCAAAAGAAATTCAGTCCGGTGTTCAAGAGACCCACTGGTTCCCGCTGGCCCCCTCCTGGCATGGGATCCTGTCTAGCATGCCCATCTGGGCTGCACCTGGCTAACGGGCTACTGTTTGACCACCTGCCCAACCTGTCCATCTCACTCCCCTGATGTGGACTTCCTGATGCTTCCTGGGTGGCGTTGACTCCTCTGCCTCATCATGGCTGCTGCCGTGTTGCTGTTGCCACAGGCTTCTGTGTTTAGCCACACAATCCTGGGGTGTCACCATCCTTTTTTTTTTTTTTTTTGAGACGGAGTCTCGCTCTGTCACCCAGGCTGGAGTGCAGTGGTGCAATCTCGGCTCACTGCAAACTCCGCCCCCCAGGTTCACACCATTCTCCTGCCTCAGCCTCCCTAGTAGCTGGGACTACAGGCGCCTGCCACCATGCCCAGCTAATTTTTTGTATTTTTAGTAAAGACAGGGTTTCGCCATGTTAGCCAGGATGGTCTCGACTTACTGACCTCGTGATCCACCCGCTTCAGCCTCCCAAAGTGCTGGGATTACAGGCATGAGCCACCACACCAGCCGTCACCATCCTTTTAAAAATAATGTTAAATTGACCAGGCCCCATGGCTCACGCCTATAATCCCAGCACATTGGGAGGCCAAGGTGGGCGAATCATGAGGTCAGGAGTTCGAGACCAACCTGGCCAACATGGTGAAATCCTGTCTCTACTAAAAAAATTTTTTAAATTAGTTGGGCGTAGTGGCAGGCACCTGTAATCCCAGTTACTTGGGAGGCTGAGGCAGGACAATCACTTGAACCCGGGAGGCGGAAGTTGCAGTGAGCCGAGATCGTGTCACTGCACTCTAGCCCAGGTGACAGAGTGAGACTCCGTCTCAAATAAATAAATAATGTTAAATCAAAAAAGTATATGGGGATTCCATTTCTGGCAAAAGGATAGTGGGCAATATGCAGTCATCGTTCTAATGACAGCTGCCATTTACATAGCACTTACTACAACCAGACACCGTTCTGAACGTTCTATGTGCCTGCCGGCAATAGCCCTGTGTGGTGGGAATATCAGCCTCCCTGTTTCCCAGATAAGGAAACTGAGACACAGAGGTTAAGTAGCCTGCCCAGGTCACACAGTCATGAGTGGCCTTGTATTTTCTAGAAATAGTTAAAGTATATTAAGTATCTTTTTAAATACACAGCAGGGCTTGCAAAAAAAAAAAAAAAAGAAAAGAAAAGAAAAGAAAAGAAAATTCATTAGAGCCAAAAGTGGCAGAGGCATCAAGAAGGTGGAGCCCAACCCCATCCTCCGTCTCCCCACCTCCTCTCAGTGTGATCTGCACATGGAGACTTCCTTCCAGGGAGCATAGCACGGAAGCAGAGAAAAGAGCAACTTTGTAAACAAGAAATCTGACCAAGGCGGGCTCACCTGCGCCGCTGAGTCATGTTGACAGCAGGTGCCCTTGCTAGGATGTGATGGGCAGGGCACTTACCTCTGTGGGCATCCTCCCCCAACAAACAATCCCGGTCTAACCAGGAGAAAAACACCAAATCCTGATAAAGGGACATACTACAGAATGCCTGACTGCACTGCCCCAAACTGTCAAGGCCATCCAAAACACGGAAAGTCTGAGAAACTGTCACAGCCAAGAGAGGAGCCTAAGGGGAAGACTAAATGCGATGGGGAGTCCTGCACGGGATCCTGGGGCCACTGAGTAAAATGGAGAAGCCTGAATGAGGCATGGACTTCAGTTACACTGCGTCAGCCTTGGCTGGCTAACGGTGACAACCACACCACAGTAAGAAAAGACATTAACACCAGGGGAAACTGAGTGTGGCGTCTATGGGAACTCTCTGTACCATGTCAGCAACTTTTCTGTAAATCTAGAATTGCTCTAAAATAAGAAGTTATCTAAACATAAGTGAAGGGCAGCTGAAAACTCCAAATGCGGCACACAGAAACAGGCCCAGCGCGACGAGGAGATGGAAACTGTGGAAAAGAGACCCCACGTCGGAGAATAAAAGGAAAATGCTCTCCCCTCATCGACCAGGATTCCCGATTAGGGGAACTGAGAGGCCAGGGGAGAGTATACACTTGAAAAAATAATGGCTAAGACTGTCCAGTCAGACTCTATTGAAAATATAAATTCTCCAAATGGAGAAGCAAAAATCTCAAACCCCATAAATAAAACTAAAGCAACACCTGGATGCGTCGCAGCGAAACTGCAGAACACCACACACAGAGAGAAGTGTGGCACACACTGCGGCACCTGGAGCCCCCCAGGACGGAGGCCTGGTCCCCAGCGGCAGCAGGGCTGGTGGCCTGACTCTCGGCTGTGTCCCCCTCCAGGAACTGCTGTCAGCTGAATGCAGCTGCCTCTCCCCACTTCCCTGTGGGTGCAGCTGGCATGGAATGACTGGTCCCAGTGGGGACCCAAAAGCCCAGCTCCAGAGTTCCCCTAGGATCCACTAAGGTCTGTGCCCATGCTACTACCTTTGCTTCCTCAGAGGCACTGTCCCCAAGAACACACCCCAGGACACGCCCCAGAGTTTGTTTTCTGGAAAATTCAACCAACATCAAGATCTTCATTAATGTAGTTACATGATTCAAAAGTCCAGAAGCCTAGAAAGTAGACAGGTGGTTGCTAGGAGTTGGGGAGGGAATGGGGAGTTAGAGTTGACTGGGGACAGAGCTTCAGTTTGGGAAGATGAAATAGTTCTGTGGGTAGATGGTGGGCATGGTAATGCAACACTATGAGTTCACTAAATGCCTCTGAACTGGTTAAAATCAGGCTGGGCATGGCAGCTCGTGCCTGTAATCCTAGCACTTTCGGAGGCTGAGGCAGTAGGATCACTTGAGCCCAGGAGTTTGAGATCAGCCTGGGCAACATAGTAAGACCCCATGTCTATTAAAAAATTAATTTATTAATTAAAGTGAAATAATGGTTAAAATCATAAATGTGTTCTATACATTTTACCACAATAAAAAACTGTCAAGTAGCCCAAAGTATAAAATAAATATCTAGCCGGGCATTGTGGCAGGCACCTGTAGTCCCAGCCACTCAGGAGGCTGAGGTGGGAGGCTCACTTGAGCCCAGGAGTTCAAGGATGCAGCGACCTCTGATTGCATCACTACACTCCTGCCCAGGTGAGAGTCTGAGTCCACACTGATATCAATAAATGATTGAATACATTCATAAATAGGAAAAAATCTCTTATAGGGAAGAATTTCAAATAAATTATGAAGCTACCCCATTCTAAAGCAAGGATAGAACCCCACCCCTTGAGTGTGGGCTACCCAGAGTGACATCCTTGAAAGAGTTCAGGATGGAAAGGGGGAAGGGATAATCTTTCAGGACAGCAACCTGACAGATACGACCTATGCCAGGCGGTCAAGGCCAGCATCACAGCGGTAAGTCATGTGCCAGTGCACACCTCGGATACGATGTGATGAGAAAGACACTTACCTCTGTGGGCTTCCTCCCCAGCACTTATTAACATCTTACAGAAAAACTGCAAAGCTCGCACACAGAGCTCCTGTATATCCCACAGCCAGGGGATATATAGCCAGCGCCCTCTGTTATTAATATTTTATGTTAGTTAGCATGGTGCATTTGTTACTATTAATGAGCTACTAACTAAAATCCATATTTTATTTACTTTTCCTTAGTTTTCACCTGATGTCCTTCTTCTGTCCTGGGACTGCCTCCAAGATACACATTATGATTAGTTGTGCTTGAGGCTCCTCTGGGCTGTGACAGTTTCTCAGAGTTACCTGGTTGATAGTAGGGGAAGGGGAGGAGGTATAAGGTAACTCCCTGTACCAAGTGCTCAATTTTTCCATCAATCTAAAACTGTTCTAAACAATAAAGTATATTAATAATAATTTTTAAAGTACCAAGTAGCACAGGGTTTATAATAAAAAGCATTGGCCCCGATCCCTCTCCCTGGGAGCCGACAACCTTAATTAGTTCTGATTTTAGTTTTTTATTATAGTCATCTCCATATATTTAAATACTAAGCCTAAAACTACCATTATTTCATGTATCAACTTAAATCATGCTCTGTTGATTGCCTACCAGGACAGCCGAGCTGGACAGTCAGCTAAAACCTAGCTGCCGTACCTGCACCTCCTCCAGTTTTATTTAATGTATTTAGTTCCTCCATTTCAGAGTTATCAACCCTCAGTCTTTCTCGTGCCACCTTTGCAATTTTTGCTTCATCCGTCTAGTGCCTACCTGTATTACCGTTTACTTACTACTTATTCTTTTAATTGATTTGCTTTTTTAAATGAAAGTACTTTAAAAGAAAGCATTTACTTCACTATCATTCTTTAAATCTTATGCTAAGACACATTTAAACTAGCATCCCTGCCCACTGGTATCCCACCTGAAACCCTTGTAAGCACCCCTCCCACACTTTCAACTTTAAATCATATACTTAAACCTCACTGCTTCTGTGTATTTTGACCTCTCTTGGGGAGACAGCTGCTTCTCTCCCCAACCTTCCCAACCTGCTCCTCCCTCAGGTCTCCTACCTTGGTTGACAGGTACTCCATCCTTCCCATCATTCAGGCCAAAGCCTCAGAGTCACCCTGAGCGTTCTCTTTCACACCCCATGTCCACCTGGGTTTCTAACAGGCACTGCAAATCTAACCTGACAATGCTGGAGTCGACAGTTGGATTTATGAGCCTGGAGTCAGGGGAGAAATTGGGGCTGAAGATAATCCATTTAGAAGTCATCAGTGTGAAGACGGTGCTTAAAGACATGAGACTGAGTGAGGTCACCAAGGGAGTGGGCAGATAGAAAAGGTTGGAGGACTGAGTCCCAGGGCCTTCCAAACTCCAGCAGCCCAGAGATGAGAAAGAACCAGCTTTGAAGGCAGATTCAGAGACACCAGCAAAGGAGAGGAGATACAGGGTGTGCTGGTAAACCTGCCCTCTGAAAATAAAGAAATAAACGCACTGATTTGTCGAGTTTGCCAATTTCCACGGTGTAAATACTCTCACTGTGGTCCATTTCAGGCTACCAACATGACGTCACAGAACAGGGAGTCAGGAGCTTTGCACATAGTCAACTCTTGCAAACTATTATGAGTTTGTCCTGCTCCCCACTGCCTGGAAACCAAGCAAACAGAGAGTTACAAAAAAAGAATTACAAGCATGAAGAGTGACCAACCATGTTAAATGCTGTTGACATGTCAAATTAGCTGAGGACTTCTGCTGTGATGGATGTAACATTTTGCCACACAAAAATGTTAAACATAGATCAGGCAAGATGCAAAAAATAGCATAACTTCACACTCTGTAAAGTCAAGATCCCGAGTACAACTTTCAAACCGGAGCAATAAAGGGAGAAACAACTGCCTGGCTCATTTATTTTTAATCTCTCCTCAATTCTAACATATGCAATCAGGCTATAACTGTCCCTCTAAGCATGGCTTTAACTGCATTCCAACATTTGTACATTTAATATTTTAATTATCGTTTGTTCAAAACATAATTTTAATTGCCATCATGCTTTTTCTCAGGCCTGAGAGTTTTTTTAAGAGTACTGTTCCGCCGGGCGTGGTGGCTCACGCCTGTAATCTCAGCACTTTGGGAGGCCGAGGCAGGCAGATCACCTGAGGTCGGGAGTTCAAGACCAGCCTGACCAACATGGAGAAAACCCGTCTCTACTAAAAATACAAAATTAGCCAGGCATGGTGGCACATGCCTGTAATCCCAGCTACTCAGGAGGCTGTGGCAGGAGAACCACTTGAACCCAGGAGGCAGAGGTTGCAGTGAGCCGAGATTGCACCATTGTGCTCCAGCCTGGGCAACGAGAGTGAAACTCCATATCAAAAAAAAGAAAGAAAGAAAAAAAGAATACTGTTTACTTTCCAAACATTTGAAGACTTGGTTATATTTTTAATGAGTATTTCTAACTTAATTACATCATGGCCAGAGAATATATTTTGTATAATTTCAATTCTTTGAAACATTTTTGAGACTTGTTTCCCAGTATGAATCCATTTTGGTAAATTTCCAATGTGGGCTTGAAAAAAATGTGAAACCTAAGTAGTTGTTGTATCTGTCTGAAGTTGGCTGATCATGTTATTTAAATCTGTATATCCTGCTCATATATTTCTGCTTGTTCTATGAGTTAGTGAGAGAGGCAAGAAGTATATAAAAATCTCCTACTACAATTGTGGATTTGTGCATTTCTCACTCTTTTTTTTTCTTTTTCGATTTTCCAAAGTGAGAAGCATCCGTTTCTTCTTGTCTGTTTTCTGTTATCTGTTATCTCTCCTGGCGTTCGTTCGTGTACTCTTGTCTCTGCTTATGCCTAGCTGCTATTATTGTGTGCTTGACATTAAAATTTTAAACATTGTTAATGGAAATAATGAGACCTAGAATGCTGCTATCTTCCTCCAGAAAGGTATTCAAATGGCTTCTTCCAGGTGCCGAGGGCACGAGCAATCCTAAATCCAGCTGTAGAGTTTGATATTATCTGAAACTGAGCAAGCAGGTCTTGCCAGGACTGGTGTAGGTCTCCTCCAGTCCACCCATATGTCCGGGTGTACTGCTGCACGGTCCCAACCAAAAATGCAAGCCAGGAACAAGCTCCCACCACCTTCTCTCCGTTACCCTCACAATCTGCAAAAGCCCCGCTCAGCCCTCAGCCACCTCTTCTGATGCTGGCAAGCGCCCTCAAGGAAAAAGTGATCCCAAATGCTGAGCTCACCTTTCCCCGCGTTTCCGTTGCATGTGTTTTGTGCAGCTCCTCTGGGCATCCTCAGTGGAAGGGTTGCTACAAACCACCTAGCGCCTTTGCAAAAATCAGAACTCTCACCTCGTGCACCACCATGCCTGACTATTTATTTATTTATTTTTGTAGAGATGGGGTCTCACTTTGTTGCCTAGGCTGGCCAACTCCTGGCCTCAATCGATCCTCTCACCTCAGGTTGTGTGAATCTGAGTGAGTCCCTTCGCACGCCTCTGCACTCCTCCCCTGCCTGTTTCGTGCTGTGGCTGCGGTGACACTGCCCATTCCACAAGGCTGTACTGAGAATGATGTGAGTTACTGTATTCAAATTGCTTAGCACCATGCCTGGCACATGGCACATGCTCAGTGTTAGCTGTTATTAGAAAGAAAAACTGAGGAAGGCTTCATGGCACATGGGATGGATTTAGCTAAGGCAGGGATAATCGCCACCTGCCAAGGGTCCACCCCATGCCTGGTATTTCCCAGAGTGGCTGCCAGCGTCACGATGACCATAACCTTGTGCTCAGAAGATGTCACCACCCGGCTTCAGAGCTGAAGTTAGTGACACTCAGAGAAACTGAGTGACTTGTGTTGCTGGCAAGTGATGGAACTAGAGTCTTGTTCCAAACTAGGCACTTTACATATTTTACCTAATTTAATCCTCCTGAGAACCCAGCTGATCGGTGCTACTCGCTCCATTTGACAGGCCCAGAAACTGTTAGTCCTCTGCCTGTGTTTAAACTCCTGGGCAGCGGCAAAGTCAAAATTTGAACCCAGGACCTCCAGGCTCCAGAGTCCTTGCCCTTGGCAATTGCACTCTGCTGTCCGGCAAGTCCATTGCAGGTGCTTGGTCCATTTTGCAAAACCAAAGCAGCGATGTGTGCTGGCTGTGGGGGGCGGGGGGCAGCATGGCCCCAGCTGAGGGCTTGCTGAGGGAGGGAGAGGAGCTAGAACTTGACATTTGGATAGAAGTTTCAAGGGTCCTGTTGCCCAGGCCAAGCCTCTGCTTAAACACCCTCAGGGATGGGAGGGCTCACTGCCAGTCTGCTCCACTGTGAATGGACTTGATGGATTAGGAAGCCCTTTACTCGAGAATTTCACCACCTGCAACTCACTGGTCTCTGTTCTGCCTTCCTGAGCCACACAGATTTTACCCTCATGTGAAACGATGATAACAGTAATAAGAATGTCATGGCAACTACATATTTTTTGAGAGGGTCCAGTGCCCTAATCACTGTGTTTTGGGCTTTTTTTTTTTTCATGTACTATCTCATTTAGTATTTTAAACTAACTACTGTGCCCATCTTCACTCCACCCCAACAAAGACAGGAAGTGACCAATTTACAAACTAATTGTGTTCCTAACATTCTTTTGTAAGGCTGTTGTTTGGATGACGAAACCGCTTTCCCACATAAACAATGTTATAAATGGCTGTGGGTGTCCCAGCTAGCCCCCGAAGCCTGGTTTGCCCATCCCACCTGAAGGGCCCCCACACATTTACAGTGAAAGCGAACAGAACAGAGTCAGGTTAGAACCGCAGGCATTAAACAATGAAGGGAAAAACTGATGTTGGGAGAAAGACGTTTGTTGTCTCCAGCGCTGGCTGCCTCAGGAAGCACCAGCCCAGAAGAGAACGGCCAACTTCCCGCGCTGGGGCAGGGGCAGCCTGGGAACAGCTTCAAAGTCAGTCTCTCCCACTGATAGAACCAGACAGCACCTGGCCCAAGATTTTACCCAAAGAATGAACCCTACGTTGGGACAGTGTGGATCCTCAGAGGGGTGAGCCAGACCTGGCCTTGCTGCTTCCTGCATGTGTGGTCCCAGGAGAGCTACTGGACTTCTCTGAAGGTCCCCATGTGGGGAGCAGAAGCACTACGGTCCTTCCTGGGGCCCACTGAGGACACAGAGATAGTAGGTGTCAAGAACTTAGTATAGACCAGAAGCGTGGCTCACGCCTGTAATCCCAGTACTGTGGGAGGCTGAGGCAGAGGGATCACTTGAGGCTAGGAGTTTGAGACCAGCCTGGACAACATAGCAAGACCCCATCTCTAAAAAAATTGTTTTAACAACTTAGCACAGTCTGCCACATAGTTGGTGCTCAATAATGGTGACTCGTATTGTTAAAAATAATAAAAGTTCAAGCCGGCACAGTGGCTCACGTCTGTAATCCTAGCACTTTGGGAGGCCGAAGTGGGCGGATCATGAGGTCAGGAGTTTGAGACCAGCCTGGCCAACATAGTGAAACCCCATCTCTACTAAAAATACAAAAAATTATCTGGGCGTGGTGGCAGGCGCCTATAATCCCAGCTAGTTGGGAGGCTGAGACAGGAGAATCCCTTGAACCCGGGAGACGAAGGTTGCAGTGAGCCAAGATCATGACATTGCACTCCAGCCTGGACGACAGAGCGAGACTCCATCTCAAAGTAAATAAATAAATAATAATAAAAGTTCTGCAAGGCCCATGCCTGGGGGAGAAAAGAAGAAAGAAATGGGGAAAGAGAGGTCCCAAATGCCAAAGGCGTGGTGCAGGGTCCATAATCTGGGGAGGGGATTTTTCCTTTTTCCGATCTCAGATCTTGCCCAGCCTCTCTGCATGGCAATGCATTGGGAATTAAAAGTGAAAAAGCCACGGGGTGCGGTGACTCATGCTTGTCATCCCAACACTTTGGGGAGCTGAGGTGAGAGGATCGATTGAGGGCACGAGTTGGCCAGCCTAGGCAATAAAGTGAGACCCTATCTCTACAAAAATAAATAAATAAATAGTCAGGCATGGTGGTGCACACCTGTGGCCTCCAGTGACTCGGAAGGCTGAGGCGGGAGGATGGCTTGAGCCCAGGAAGTTGAGCCTGCAGCAAGCCATGATTGCACCGCTACACTCCAGCCTAGGGGCAGATCAAGACCCTGTCTTTAAAAAAATAAATAAAAGTGGAGAAGAATCCAACAGGTGCCTCGTGGGGACTCGGATTTGGAAATAGGTTGAGAGGCTATCTGCAGTCAGTCAGCACAGCCTTGAAGACTCCTGATAACCTGGGCGACCAGAGAGTAACTTCAGACAACAGAGAACTCCACAGGCAGGTGGAAGAGACCTGAAGAGGAGGTTGGACCACTGCCTCTGAAGCTGGGGCCAGTGGTCATGGTCTTCAGACTGCTAGTTCACCAAGAGTTTTTAACTTTAGGACATCATTTCCCATGATTATTTGCATAGTGACCTTTTAACCAAGGACAGCTGCAAAATTCCAGTCCCAACGTTCAGTTTGATCATGGCCTGATCAAACTTTAATGTCCACAGGATACTAAGGAAAGAAAGGTGGATGTCAGATGAAAAGGATGCGTTCATGACAAGAGAAGGGCAATGGCACTTGGATGTGTTTTAAAACACTGAGGCTTTGCAGTAGTTCAAACAGAGAGAAGGAGGAGGAAATTGAGTTGTCACAGTGGTTAGAGAATGTGCCAGATTCCACGGAAGCTGCACTGAGGCCATCAGCACCACATTCCTGTTTCAAGCAAGACAGCATCATCCATTGGCATAGACTAATACTATTCACTTGAATTTTATTTGTCTTGTAATTTTGATTGGATTTAACTTATCTTTCATTTTCATCTTGTTGTAGAAGTAGAAAGTACCAATGTTTAGTTTTAGGTGAGCACAGATTGATTGAATGATTGATTGATTGGTTGATTGACTTTTTAGAGACAGGGTCTTTCTCTGTGGCCCAGGCTGGAGTGCAGTGACTTGATCTCAGCTTACTGCGGCCTCAACCTCCTAGGCTCAAGCGATCCTCCCACCTCAGCCTCCCAAAGTGCTGGAATTATAGATGTGAGCTACCACACCTGGCCTCATATTTATATAATGTTAAAATAAGCCAAAGTCATAGTAGCCAAAAGGCGGGAGAAACTCAAATGTCTATCTACAGATGAATAGATAAATGAATGCAGCCTGTCCCACAATGGACTATTACTCACCCTTAAAAAGGGAGGTTCTAAACTGTGCTGCCACATCGGTGACCCCGGAGGACATGATGCTGAGTGAAATAAGCCAGGCACACAAAGTCAAGTCCTATGCGATTCTATTCATATGAGATCCCCAGCAGTCACATTCACAGACACAGAGAAGTAGAAGGTGGTTGCCAGGGGCTGGAGGAGGGAGAATGGGGAGTTAGTGTACAATGGGTACAGAATTTCAGTTTGGGACAATGAAAAACATTCTGGAGATGAATAGTGGTGAGTGTTGCACAGCAAGGTAATTATATTTCGTGCCAATGAACTCTACACCTTAAATGGTTATGGTGGTAAATGATATTGTTTTGGTTTGGTTTGGTTTGGTTTTTTGATCTGTTTTGTTTTGTTTGAGATGGAGTCTCACTCTGTCACCTAGGCTGGAGTGCAGTGGTGCAATACCGGCTCACTGCAGCCTCCACCTCCCAGGTTCAACGCATTCTCCTGCCTCCTGAGTAGCTGGGACTACGGGTGTGTGCCACCACATCTGGCTAATGTTTTGTATTTTTAGTAGAGATGGGTTTTCACCATGTTGGCCAGGATGGTCTGGATCTCCTGACCTCATGATCCACCCATCTCGGCCTCCCAAAGTGCTGGGATTACAGGCGTGAGCCACCGCACCCGGCAATTTTATTGTTATAGGTATTTCACCACAATAAAAATAGATATATAAAATAAAGGTATGAAATCAACACTGGGAATGGGTGAGGTTTTTTCCTGTTAAAAGACCTTGGGTTGTCTCAGGCCAAGACAACTGGAGCCCTCAGACTCATCCTTCTTCTGAGGAGTCCCTCCTGAGACGGCAGAGGAGACTGCTCTCCCAGCAGCATCATCTCGGCTGACCTCGCTGGAAAGGCAGCTCTCTGCAGCCAGGCCAAGAGGGCTGAGGAGACCAGGAATCATCAACCCATGATGTTCCTAAAACCTGCCTGTGCATGGCAGCCACTGGGACGGCCTGTCAAAATGAAGATGCCTGGGTCCTGCCCTGGGCTACTGAGTCACAATCTTTAAGGGTAAGGAGGCCTGGAATCTACACTTTTAAGAAGCTCCCCAGGCACCTCTGAACACCCAACATGCTAGGGCGTCAGGCCTGGCAGCGCAGAGGCCTGGAGGAGCCCAGGTGTACAATCCATAGAGCCGACTTCCCCACTGCCTGCTACTGCCTGCTGTGTGACTGTGAGCAAGTCATTCAGCCTCTCTGGGTCTCAGTTTCAGACCTATGGGTTGGGCACAAAAACGCTTATGTTGGGAAGGGCTTGTTTTGAGGGTTAGCAACAATATACATAAAGTGCCTGGTGCATAACAGGTGCTGAATAAATGGTGGTTGCAGTTAGGATTCGAGAGCTGGGAGAGACCCACCCAGCTGGCGCCCGCTGAGAGGTGAGCAAGCTGCTCTCACACAGAGGGCTCCATCCCAAGTGCACATGTGTTTCCTGCAAGGGGAGCACCTTTACCCAGGGACGTGGATGTGGCTTGTCACTTTAGCTCTGAAAAATGGGACAGAAGTTGTTGAGGGGAAATCCCTTCTCACAGAAAGCAGAATGGTGCTTCAGGAACCCCCCTCCTCCTTTTCCCTCTGCCACCCCCAATCTAGAGCTGGCTCCACCTCACTCTTATCATCAAAAACCCTTGGCCCTGACCGCAGGCTCGCCCAGGAAGAGAAGTAAGGCTCACCTGTGGTTCCAAATTTTGCTGTGTGGCTTTGAGAAAAATCACATAACCTCTCTGAGCCTGAGGTCCTTATCTCTCACTAGGGGGAGGAGGGTGATGCCGGTTCATTCAGGGCATATTGATTGTGATTGAAACGTCCTCATCTCACAGGCAAAGAGTCGGGTGGGAAGATCAGGCTTTAGTGAAACCACTGCAAATATCTCATTGCAAAACAAAATATCTACCTTAGAAAGTTGTGATCAGGTGATGGTTTTTTCAACTTTTTTTTTTTTTTTTTTAGCAGCAGAACCCTTCGTTCAAATGAAGCCTTACCCAGGACTAGGTCATGGAAAATAGCTGAAAGGGAAGTTGCTCAGAGGCTCTGTGACTGTCACCAGGGAGCCCGAGGGCTTCAAGGAACACAACCAGAAACCAGAACTTGATGCCTGGGAGCGAGGGGTGAGGAAAGGTCCGCAGTGGCAGAGCAGAGTCCTGGCACATTGTGGGCACTGCAGAAGCCATCCCCTACCTGAGCTCGTCATCTCTCTCTCACCATGTCAAATGGTAGTGGGTGGGTACAGGGGCCAAACTCAGTCCCCAGACCCCTGAGTGTCTCTGGTGCCAGAGACCCCACAATGCCTAGAAGCCTCTGTCCACCCTGACCCAGGGTTCCTAGGGGCTGAGATTCTGGGGGGTCTCTGGAGGCAGGAGACGCTGAGTCTAGGCAGGCTCGTGCTGGAAACCAGCTCACTGCAGCGGACGACTATCTGATGGAGCGCTTCCTTCATCAGTGCTAATATCCATGTAGCGAAACAATGAAAGGGTTTCCTATCAGTTCCAAATAGGACGTGAAAAACTCTCAGTGCTAAGAGTAGAGGATGCTAGAATAGGGCAATGGGAAACGCCTGAGTCACCGGAGGGCCTCTTTGATTCCAACAGCCCAATCGCTGAAAAGGAAAAAGAGAGAGAGAGTGGTTCATTAATGATCCAAGGGAGGGGACAGGAAAGACAGGCCCTTCACAGGGGACCTCCCCAGAGAACTGAGAGCGGGAGAAGCCCGGCAGTGGGGACACCACCCAGAGAAAGAAACAGAGCTGAGGCTCCACCTGTGCACCCTCCCCACCCAGCTGCCCAGCACGTCCACGAGCCACGCGCCAAGGACAGTTCTGGTTTCCATAGATAAATGTTTATTTTAACGAAGGATGTTCAGGAGTCCTGCTGTGTTCTTCACCAGACTTGTCTCAGAGCAGCTGTTCACCCAGAAGCTCCATGGCCACAGGGATGCCCAGGACAGGGAGGTCTGCTCGCCCACTGCCATGCTCTGGGGTTCCGGGCAGTCCTTCGGACTCACCTGCTGCTCAGATTTTCTGCAGGAAAATGGGAGATCCACCCTTTCAAAAAGTGACCTGGGCCCGGTTCCTGCCCAAAGCCTTTCGGAATGAATTTCCCAGTTCCCCATTGACTGGACATAGAACCTCTGCTCTTTCCTTCTCTAAGACTGTGCTAGTCCATTAATCATTAAAAGACAAAATGAGGCCGGGTGTGGTGGCTCAAGCCTGTAATCCCAGCACTTTGGGAGGCTGAGGCGGGAAGATCATGAGGTCAGGAGATCGAGACCATCCTAGCTAACATGGTGAAACCCTGTCTCTACTAAAAAATACAAAAACAAAATTAGACGGGCGTGGTGGCGGGTGCCTGTAGTCCCATCTACTCAGGGGGCTGAGGCAGGAGAATGGCGTGAACCGGGAGGCAGAGCTTGCAGTGAACCAAGATCACACCACTGCACTCCAGCCTGGGCAACAGAGCAAGACTCCATCTCAAAAAAAAGACAAAATGAGTGTCTTTTAATGACATTAAAAGACATTGAGGCGGGTGTGGTGGCTCATGCCTGTAATCCCAGCACTTTGGGAGGCTGAGGTGCAAGGATTGCTTGAGCCCAGGAGTTTCAGACCAGCCTGGGTAACATAGCAAGACCCCATCTCTACAAAAATTTTTAAAACCTAGCCAGGAATGGCGGTGCATGCCTGTAGTCCCAGCTACTCAGGAGGCTGAAGTGGGAGGATTGCTTTAGCCCAGGAGGTTGAGGCTGCAGTGAGCTATGACAGCACCACTGCACTCCAACCAGAGTGGCAGAGTGAGACCCCAACTCAAAAAATTAAGTAAAAGATGAGAGGCCAGGTACAGTGGCTCACGCCTGTAATCCCAGCACTTTAGGAGGCCGAGGCGAGCTGATCATGAGGTCAGTAGTTTGACACCAGCCTGGCCAACATGGTGAAACCCCATCTCTACTAAAAATACAAAAATTAGCCAGGCGTGGAGGCGCATGCCTGTAATCCCAGCTACTCAGGAGGCTGAGGCAGGAGAATTGCTTGAACCCAGAAGGCAGAGGTTGCAGTGAGCCAAGATCACGCCACTGCACCCCAGCCTGGGCAACAGAGCAAGACTCCGTCTCAAAAAAAAATTAAAAGACAAAATGTGGACACACACATGGCCCCAGCAAGCAAGAATGATTACTACCTTCATGGTGGTGCACACATGCATACCATGCTCCACAAGCTCATCATCTACTCAAGTCAAGAGTATTCGGTTATCAGCCTCAGAAATCCAGAAGGAGCCTCATGTCCCAGGAGCCTCTGGTATCTCAGGGCCTTTCACTCCAAGGAGCCGCCTCCACCGGGCCTTCCCCAGCAGGATGTATGTGGCCCTGTCTGTGTGCTCGGTGGAGAGGGGCAGGTCCAGGCACTGTCTGGTGCTCAGTGTGAGACCACAGCCTTTCTGGAAAGGCTTTGTAATGTGCCGCTAGTGTGCAGGCTCCGTGCGTGGTAGGGGCTTCAAGAATATGCATTAAACGAACCCGAACCCAAGGACGCTTGCTCACCTGTGTCATCTGCGGGTCTCCTTCCACAGGAAGCACATCTGGGCGGAGTGAAGGCTCCCGGGGCTCAGGTCCAGAAAGAGCTGGAGGCTCCTGAGAGCAAGGGGCCTTGCTCAGGCTGTGAGCCCAGAACAATGTGAGCTTCGCACACCGCAGGTGTGTGTGTGTGGGAGCCTCTTCCTGAAGCCTTGGGGTCAGGGGCCGGGGCCCAGCAGGCTGGCTGCGTTTATTGTCCATTGTCTCAGGCCGGGACAGGAAGCACTTTCTGTTCCCAATTGCTCGGGTGGATTAATTTACAGTGGGGAGCTCAGAGTCGCCCACAGCACCTGTTTTCCCCTCTGAGGGGCCAGCTTCCAGCTTGGAGGGTGTTTCAGGAGGGGTCCCCTCTGCAGAGACGCAGCCTCCTCCAGAGACCCTTGGCCACAGCCCCTGCCCGCTGCCTGCTGGGCCAGCTCCCTGCTGGCTGAGGCCCTGGCAGCCCTGCCTGCTTGCCTGGGTCACGCTGCCCACCCACGGGAAAGCTGAGCTCTGCGGGGTGCACACTGTGCTGTCAGCGGTGAGCCATGGCAAGGCAGCCTCAGCAATGTGTCTTCTCTGTGGTTGGGAATCCGCTCTCTGTTTCAGGTTCAAGGGCAGGTGATGTATGCTTGCTCTTTTCATTTGGTGAGGATCGTGAGTCCCATTGTACAGAAGAAGTCACTGAGGCTCAGCAAGGCTGGCTACACAGGTCATGAATGAAGTAGTGGGATGCAAACCCGAGTCTGCTCCAGGTCCCAGAGCTCTCAATCTTCAATGTCTCAGAAGTCAGCAAAAGTATGTGACTGAGTGCCGCCAGCCAGTGTATAGAGGGGAAGCAGTGGGAGGTGGAGGAGAACCCTGGGGTGCAGGCAGAGGGGACCCTGTGCCATCTCCACGGGCAGCGCTGCTCTACCCAGCCTGCTATTGCCTTGAAGTAAGGTGGGCCCTGCGTGGCCACATTTTTCCTTGTTAATAACTCAGAAGATACATTTCTAGACATGGGGTAGGTCACAAAAGCCTGTGTGCAGGCAGCACATTGCTTTCCACCTCTGCTCTGTGCCACCATGCCAACACCAACAGTGAACACCTGCTGTATGCAGGTGCTGCCCGGGCACCTCCACCACCGGGACCCATCCTGTGTCTTCAGCCCACCCCCCCCCCCCCCCCAGGCAGCAGGCACTGTGCTTCCTGTGGACACACAGGGGACAGAGGCTCAAAAGAGCAGGCTCCTGGCCCTGGGCACCAGGCTGGTCTTGGCTTGCTCACTCCACCCCGCCTCACTGCATCAGTTTTTCATCACTACTGATGCAGGAGGCCGAGGAAGAATTCTGGAGTCTGGTGGAGGATGGGGAAGCTGACCCTATTTCTATAGGTGCCTCCTTCATTTTTGTAGGATGGCCCCAAGACAGCCACTGAGACTGCCCCCTCTGCACTGACCATTAGCCAGCACTACCAGAATTGGCCAGCTTGCTCTGTGCCATTTGTTTTATTTCTTTATTTGCTGGAGACAGGGTCTTACTCTGTCACCCAGACTGGAGTGCAGAGGTGCAATCATAGCTCACTGCAGCTTCCACCTCCTGACCTCAAGTGATCCTCCCACCTCAGCCTCCTGAGCAGCTGGGACTATAGGTGAGCGCCACCACATCCGGCTTGTTTTTTTATTTTTTGTAGAGACAGGGTTTCGCCATGTTGCCCAGGCTAGTCTTGAAATTCTGGCCTCAAGCCATCCTCCCTCCTCAGCCTCCCAAAGTGCTGGGATTATAGATGAGCCACTGTGCCTGGCCTATGCCACTTGCGTACTCCACTAAAATAAGCTTGGCTACCTGACTTCAGTGGCTTAAGATGGCTGAGCTCTCACTCTCTCTACCCAGGCCCCTGCCCACCTGCCCTCTGCCTCAACAGCCACCTTTGCTAGGCTGCTTCCTCCTACTCAGGCAGGGTGGATGCTTCACTGTGTGGCCCCGGATCCAGGTTCCCCGCTGTCCCCCTGAGTGACAGGGCTGCCCTTTGTAGAGGGGGAGATTAGAGGAGGGCTGGAGGCTGCACAACCCTCCCTGGATGACAGGAGACATCAGCCCCGCACACACCGCAGGGCCCGGAGCGAGCGAGGAAAGCCTTGACAGGCCTGGAGGGGATCCAAGAGGGGAGCCAAGGAGGGGGCAAGCTCCTCGCACACAAAGGCCGGGCCTGTCTTCACACCTGCGGGGATGAACAGAGCCCAAGGCCGGGAGAGGTGGGGGCGCGGGGGGATGAATAATTCGCTCTGAAAGAAGCATGTCACAGGGAGATAGCTCTGCCAGACACTTCAAATAAAGGCAAGCAGCCGTGGTGACAGGGGACATTCTTTGCCACCGATGCACCGCTGGGACCTAAGAGCTGGGATGTCGTGAAAGAAAGGCGCCTTGAACCCTTCATAGTTATTTTTATTAAAAAAAAAAAAGAGAGAGAGAGAGAGAGAGAATACCGTCACACAAGCAAGGATGGGCCTTGCAGCGTGGAGAAAAGCCAGATAATGAGTTCTGGCACCTTTATTTCACCTTTGTCAGAAAAAACGGTGCTTCCTAGGTACACCTGAAGAACCAGGTCTGCTCATTCTTCCTGCCTGGGCATCTCTGGCCACCCTGTTCCCTGACCTGGGGCACCCCCACCCCGCCACCCCTCCCTCCACAGACTCATCCCCAGGGTTCCAGAGCCAACACCGAAGACCTCTCCTGCTGTGAGGCCCACCCCAGCAAACACCTCTCCTCCCAGGCAACCTCACTCAGTCCTCAGGCAGTGACCTTACCTTTTGAGATACTTCTCCCCACCACTCAGCCAGGCCCTCGGGAGTGGGCATCCCGTCCCGTTCTGTCCCACACCCCTAAGTAAAGTACAGCGTCCTGTACACAGCGGCCATGCACTACATGTCATTGATGAGAACAATCACAGTGGCTTCTTTTTTCTTGGAAAAATAAGACAATGAAGTTGCAAATACTAGTATTCTCGTGGAAGAAATTATGCCCTCAGTGTCCACTCACAGAGGAATACCTACCCAGCATGGGGCCATCTGGAGCCACACAAAAGAATGAGGCCGATCTAGATATGTTCATGTGGGTGGACATCACGGACTTCAGTGGGGAAAGCTGCAGGATGGCATGTACATATGCATATATACGTATGTGGAGATATATGTATGTATGTATGTATGTATATAGCACAAGGAAAGGTCTGGAGGATTCTCCCAAAACCATGAACAGTGGCTACCTCTGCATGAACTGTGGCTACTGTGTCAGGATTTAGGGAGACAAGGGGAGGTGAGGGAACTGCACTTATTATACATACTTTGGTATTATTTTAACTTTTTACATTGAGTACATATTGCTTTTGTAATTGAAGAATATATATATATTCTTGGCTGGCTGTGGTGGATCACACCTCTAATCTCAGTGCTTTGGGAGGCTGAGCAAGAGGATTGCTTGACGCCAGGCGCGGTGGCTCATGCCTATAATCCCAACACTTTGGGAGACCAAGGTGGGTGAATCACCTGAGGTCAGGAGTTTGAGACCAGCCTGGCCAACATGGTAAAATCCCATCTCTACTAGAAATACAAAAATTAGCTGGGCATGGTGGCTGGTGCCTGTAATCCCAGCTACTCAAGAGTCTGAGGCAGGAGAATCGCTTGAACCCAGGAGGTGGAGGTTGCAGTGAGCCAAGATCATGCCATTGGACTCCAGCCTGGGCAACAAGGGCAAAACTCCATCTCAAAAAAAAAGAGGATTGCTTAAGCCCAGGAGTTCGAGGCTGCAGTGAGCTATGATGGCACCACTGCCCTCCAGCCTGAGCAACAGAGCAAGACTTTCTCTCTCTGCATATATATATATACATATATATGTGTGTGTGTGTGTGTGTGTGTGTATGTGTTGCATATATATACATATGAGAGAGAGAGTTGCATATATAGGTTTAGTTCTTGCTAAACCACGCCAATTAAGAATTAAGAATACATGCATATATGTGTGTATATATGTATATGTTGTGTATATCTATTATATATCTACATCTGTATCATAGATAGATAGATAGATAGATAGATAGATAGATAGATAGATGATAGATAGGCGTGCTTTAGCAAGAACTAAACCTTTTCCTAAGCTGGGACTCTGTGGCATGGCTTTGGTCCAGGAGGAGAGAAGCAGCATTGGTGAACCTAGTTCAAGTGCTCAAGGACAAGAGGGGAAGGTTCGGCCCAGGCCTCAGCTACTGTCCTCCTTTCCAAGAACAGCAAAAAGTCTGCCTGGATTCCTCCAAGTTGGCTTCTGCTTGTGCCTCATTGGCCAGAACAGGGTCACATGACCAACCTAGCTGCAAGGGAGGCTGAGAAGCAAGCAGGTTGTCCTGCCAGGCTTAGACCAGGCAGACTCTGACCCAAAGGACCTCCTACCTGCTTACATTTCCTCTTGCTTCGAGTTTACTGCCGGTTTTTCTCTTCTCTTAAAACAAGAGAACTCTCTCCAAAGGCAAGCCCCATTTCTGTTCATGGAAACTCTCTCCAGTTACACCCTGTGAACAAGTTTCTGTTGGCATTATTCAGCAATATTTCTGTGTGTGTGTGTGTGTGTGTGTGTGTGTGTGTGTGTGCGGGCACGCGTGCGCATGCAAGTGTGTGCATATGTGTGGTTTAATTTCCTCTGGACACATCAAAATTCTGCATTTCATTATCACCACCTGCCACCAGGAGGGGACAGGCTGCCTGAGAATGGAGCCAACAAGAAAGAATTCAGAAGGAAGCCCAGATCTGAGAAACATGGAGTCCTGCTGACCCAATGAGCCCCTGAGTCTGCCATACCTGCAACTACCCCTGACTTTCTAAATGAAAGAACCAATAAATTATTTTTCCCTCCTTATGTCAGTTTGGGTTGAGTCAGTCTCTTAAAACCAAAAAAAAAGTCCTGAGTCCTGCTACAGAAATTATCCTTGAGCTGAGTTTATTTAATATGTACCTTGAAACAGGGTAGTTTTATCCTGGTCAGCAGGTGTATGTGGTGGCTTCTGCATATATCTACATAAAACCCAGGTGTTCCTTGGGGTCGCCCTGACCTTGGAAGCTCAATATTGGGCCATGCCACCGAGCCTTCATCCTGTGGCCTGTCCAGGGTTCTCTCCAAGATTTCTCCTGGTGCCCTGGTGGCTGCTCTTCTGATCACCTGTGACTCCGTCTGGACCCACGTTTTCGCTCATCCACCGTGTCCTTCGTCTCTGCACCAACATGAAGGTAGAACTGCACCACTTCTCCTTAATCCACCCTGTGCTCCTAAGATGGTTCACCTAAGACACCTGAGCGGATTTTACTGATGATTGGGGGCACTTTAATGACAGCAGTGTAAACTTTCATCAAATAGGAACACCCTAACTCACAGTGATTTATAAAGTGTAAACCAGAAAGGATCTGGGTCAGGTCTCAATCAGTTTAGAAGTTTATTTTGCCAGGGTTAAGGATGTGTGCCTGGGAGACAAGTCTATGCCTTTTTCCAAAGATGATTTTGAGGGCTTCAATATTTAAAGAGGAAAAGCCGGCTGGAGGGGACAGAGGGAAGGTGTGGTCTCTTTACTGAGTCCAAATGTTGCAAGAGAAAAGAAGCAGTTAGGGGCATAGTCAATAATGAATTGGCCTGGTGCTCACTATAAGATAAGGTGAATGGGGAGGAGCTACCTGTGGAGATCTTCAACTTTTTATCTGTCACTATCTGCTTAGGAACAAAAGGAAAGGCAGCTTCTTGCATAACTCAGCTTTCAGCTTAATTTTTTTTCTTTTGGCGGAGAGAATTGGGATTCCAAGTTCTTATTTTCCTTTCACAAAAGTAATTAGGAGCCCAGCAATAACCCCATCACCAAGATTCCTTCGTGGCTCCCTTTTCCATGGCCTGGTGCCCCCTTCCTCCCCCGCCTTCCCCTCTCTTCAGCTCTCTGCCTTACCAAATCACAGCTTCTTTCTTTTTTACTTTTTTTTTTTTTTAAGACAGAGACTTACTCTGTTGCCCAGGCTGGAGTTCAGTGGCGCGATCTCAGTTCACTGCAACCTCCGCCTCCCGGACTCAAGCAATACTCCTGCCTCAGCGTCCTGAGCAGATGGGATTACAGGCGCGCGCCACCACACCTGGCTAATTTTTGTGTTTTTTTGTAGAGATGGGGTTTTGCCCTGTTGCCCAGGCTGGTCTTGAACTCCTGGGCTCAAGCGATCTGCCTGCCTCAGCCTCCCAAGCAGCTGGGACTACAGGCGTGAGCCATGGCACCCCGCCATCAAATCACAGCTTATTTCTTCACGTGACAGCTTAGCTCTGTTTTCCCGTCTCCTTCCAAACCACAACTCATCCCCTTCCAGCATACTTCAGGAAGGTGGTTTCTTGAGTAATAGGGATTCCCTCCCTAAGAGGAATCCTGGCTTTGGCCATTTGGGCTTTACTCATGTTTCTGGACTCGCTTTCTCTCTTAAGCACAGGGATTACTAGATGTGTGGGGCTCAAGTGTGAAGAACACGGTTTCTGAAACAGCAAATCAAACCAATTTGATTGTGCAGGAGAAATAGAAGCCCGTCGATCTGATCTGAAAGAACAGATATATTTACATACCAAGGCAGATTGCAGGTCAAAGTGTCATCAATTTGATGTTGATCAAATCTTGGGAATTTTCTGATGTGGTTTCTGGTGACACAAAGTGGCGGCAACATAGCCTGTGTGCAGGAGGTTTCTCACCTCCCCTAGGAAGAGTTGACATATTCAGAGCAACCCACAAGCAGCCTCCTCCACCAGCATGAATGGTGGCAAGGAGCATGGAGGCACTGAGCCTTGAAGAAAGAGGCTGGGAGCGAGGACCATCTTAGAAAAAGGGGCTGACCTTCCTTGCCAGAGCTGTAGAGCTGTGGGGACATCCAGATGCCTTCCGGGGAAGGGGGATCTCCCCATCTCTGCATCCCATCCACATTTCCCACCTTAGCCACTCCGTGCCAAACCTCCAGCCCCTGCTGCAGTGCATGGTGGTGTTATTTCCCAACAAGGCAACAGCCTCCTCACTTGGTTTTCCTGACTCCAGTCTCTCCCCAACCCATCCCCGCTTCAGATGGCAGCAATTTTTTTAAAGCACAAGTCTGATCCTGCTTAAAATTCATAAATGAGGCAAAGTCCACAGACGCTGAGACGGGATGCAAGGTCCTTGTTGGCCCACCCACCAACTGTTCTTGCTTCCTCTGCCTGGAAACGCCCACCTTGCAGGTTGCAGTGGCCTCCGCATCTCTGTGGCTCTTCCGCCTGGGCCATTTTGGAGCCAAAGTCACGCCAAAAAAGAGCGGCCTGAAAGAGGCCCCTGCAGAGTGGGTGCTTTTGAACATCATCCATTATTCAAGTTCTCTACCCTGGTTTCATCCTCCCCCAATCCAAGACCCTTTACCCCAGCGTTGGCCCTGTCATTTTATTACTAGTCTCCATCCACCGGAAACGTGCCTTGGCACCTGCCTTCCATCACCTTCTGGCACTTCATCTCACACTGGGCAGAGACCTTCCTGATTGCCCACCCTGGCCGCAACTTGCCGTCACTTGGGGAAACTAGAAAGTGATTCTGATCTCCTCTGGCTGGGGAGGGGCATTTGGAAACTCTCTGAGGTGATTCCAGGGCGTAGACAGAGTGGTAACCCCTGGTGAGAGAAGAGGGTGTGCTCGGGGCGTCACTAGCTGGTGGGATTCTTCAGGCCGCAGCATGTAGTTCGCAGTCTACACTTGCAGAAAAAACATCTGCCTGGATGGTTTCCTATTTATGGAGGACAGGGAGGTGGGGGTATTCACATCAATGGATGGAGTGCATGAGACCCTTGCTATATCCTTTTTCCCCACACTTCTTCCCCTCCACCCTTCCAGCCCTGTAGGATCATGGTGGGGAAGGGGTCAGCCTCGGAGGATGCCCTTGGAGAAAGGCCTAGGAGGTGCCGTGTCTGACCCGAAAGAGGTCAGGGGAACATTTTACCGAAGACTTGCTTCATTGTTAAGTTTTTCTCTTAAAGGTGCTGATCTATGCGGTGTAAACGCTTGCAAGTTCTCATCATTGGTCACAAGGCTGTTTGTCTTGTCCTCATTGTGTATGGTTCTAGAAGGCTCTCTCCCCCTGGGGGGAAGAGCCCTTGGACAGAGATCACAGGGGTTCTTAGGGGGCACTCGGCTGGTAGTCTCCTTCCCTCTGCTGATGGGGGCTTCCTCCCAGGGCATCTCTGGGCCTTAATGCTGTGCCTCTGAGGCCTGACCCAGAGCACCTCAAAGAGCCAGGCGAGGAGAGCTGACCAAAGTGGAGTCAGGCTGAATTTTCCTTCTCAAGAGAAGCACATCCCAGTCACTGTCCCTTCAAAGGCCATGAGGCTGCCCAATGACATAGCAGAGTGGCTCACGGCAGTACCCACTAGGGCAGAGCTCCAGCCTGCAGCTGTGCCGGGGCCGGGCATCTCTTCCCTGAGCGGTGGCTGCCCCCATGAGGGCAAAGACTGCGCTGGCTCTTCCTGTGCAGGCCAGAGCGGGCTGGGAGCGGGGACACCACGTGGAGGGAGTTCTGGTGGCAACGGGGTGCAGGGGAAGTTTCTGGGCACAAGGAAGCCTGGGGTGGGGGACTTAGGAGGGAAGCCCTAGCCAGGCTGCTGTGCAGAGGGGAGGCCCGTGGGGACCCTCTCCAGGGGTACAAGGAGGGTCAAGGGAGGGGCCAAGTTAGTTATGTGGAAAGTTTCTTGTTTTTGTTGTTTGCTGTTCATTTTTTATTTTTTTTAACCTTCTTTATAAAAAACATCAAACTTTTATAAAAGTAAACAGAATAATATCCTGACCCCATATACCAGGTTCCCCTGGGTTCAACAATTATGGGCACGAGGCAGGGTCACTTCATCTATTACTGCTGCACATTTGCTGCCCCCGTATCATTCTACAGCAAACTGCATATATCATAACATTTCATTTGTAAGTTTTTTGGATGTTTATCTAAAAGAAAAAAGAAACTTTTTAAACATAACCATAATACCATTATGACACCTTAGAAAATTAGTGCTATCTCCTTGACAGTCTCAGAAATCTGGTGTAATGGGTTAAATTGTGTCCCCCACATCCCCCACCCCCCAACAGAAAGCAATGCTGCAGTCCCACCCCCGGACCTCAGAATGTGACCTTATTTGAAGAAAGAGTCTGTACAGAGGTAATCCAGTTTAAATGAGGTCATTAGGGTGGGCCCTGATGCAATATGATTAGTGTCCTTATCAAAAAGAGAAATTTAGACAGAAACAGACATGCACAGAGGGAAGACTAGCAAAGTGACACGAGAAGCGATGCTGCCACATGCTACGGAACATCTGCGGCCACCAGAAGCTGGGGAGGCAAGGAGGGACCTTCCCAAGCGTCTTTCGAGGAAGTGTGGCCCTGCCAACAGCTGATATCTAACTTCTGGCCCCCAGAACACGGAGAAAATAAATTTTTGTTATTCCAAGCCACGCAGTTCATGGTACTTTGCCCTAGCTAACTAACCTGGTCAGTATTCAAATTTCCAATTATCTTACTTTTTTTTTGTCACTTTTTGTGTCACTTTTTTTGGAATCATGATTCAAACAAGGACCCCCGCTGCAACTGGTTGAAGTATCTTAAGACTGTTTTAATCTCCTTCCTTTCTTTCCTTCATTCTTTTTTTTGTTTTTTTTTTTTTTGAGACAAAGTCTCACTCTGTCATCCAGGCTGGAGTGCAATGATGTGATCTCGGCTCACTGCAACCTCCACCTCCCAGGTTCAAGTGATTCTCATGCCTCAGGCTCCCCAGTAGCTTAGATAACAGGCACGGTTTTGCCATGTTGCCCAGGCTGGTCGTGAACTACTGAGCTCAAGTGATCCGCCTGTCTCGGCCTCACAAGTGATGGGATGACAGGCATGAGCCACTGTGCTCAGTCTCCTTCCTTTATTTCAATGTATTTGTTGAAGAAAACCATGTTGTTCATCCCCTAGAGCTTATCCTGGTATGGTTTTGCCATTCGACCGTGATGGCGTCATCTGACAACTCATGACTCAGGGTGAGTAGGTCTGTGGGCCAGCAGCATGGTCTCCCCAGGGAGCCTGCTAGCAATGCAGTATGTCTCAAGCCCCACCCAGACCTGCTGGACCAGACTCTTCACCCAGTAAGCCCACCAGGGACTCATACCCCCACGGAAATCTGAGAGTAACGGGACCCCACATTCCTTCTCCTTCCCATTTCCTGAAATCGGTAGTTAGATCTACAGATGCTTGATTGGATTCAGATCTGATTTTTTTTTTGGCAAGATTCTGTCTAGGTGGCAATCATTCTTTCATCAGAAGGCATATCATGGCTGCCTGTCTCTCTTTTTATAATATCAGCAGCAATTGGCTGGAAGCCATGGCTCACACCTATAATCCCAGCACTTTGGGAGGCCGAGGCAGGTGGATCACCTGAGGTCAGGAGTTCAAGAGCAGCCTGGCCAGCATGGCGAAACCCCAGGTCTACTAAAAATACAAAAAATTAGCTGGGTATGGTGGTGCATGCCTATAATCTCAGCTACTCAGGAGGCCAAGGCAGGGAGAATCATTTGAATCTAGGAGGCAGAAGTTGCAGTGAGCCGAGATTATGCCACTGCACTTCAGCCTGGGCAAAAGAGAGAGACTCCATCTCAAAGAAAAAAAAAAAAAAAAAGAATTACCTGAGACTGGGTAATTTATTAAGAAAAGGGTTTTGCTGGGCATGGTGGCTCACACCTGTAATCTCAGCACTTTGGGAGGCTAAGCTAGGTGGATCACCTGAAGTCAGGAGTTCGAGACCAGCCTGGCCAACATGGTGAAACCTTGTCTCTACTAAAAATACAAAAACCAGCCCAGCATGGTGGCAGGTGCCTATAATCCCAGCTACTTGGGAGGCTGAGGCAGGAGAATTACTTGAACCTGGAAGGTGGAGGTTGCAGTGAGCCAAGATTGCACCACTGCACTCCAGCCTGGGCGACAGAGTAAAACTCCGTCTCAAAAAAAAAAAAAAAAAAAAAAAAAAAAAAAAAAGAGGCTGAGCACGGTGGCTCAAGCCTGTAATCCCAGCACTTTGGGAGGCCGAGACGGGCGGATCACGAGGTCAGGAGATCGAGACCATCCTGGCTAACACGGTGAAACCCCATCTCTACTAAAAAATACAAAAAAAAAAAAAGAAACTAGCCGGGTGAGGTGGCGGGCGCCTGTAGTCCCAGCTACTCGGGAGGCTGAGGCAGGAGAATGGCGTGAACCCGGGAGGCGGAGCTTGCAGTGAGCTGAGATCCAGCCACTGCACTCCAGCCTGGGTGACAGAGCAAGACTCCATTTCAAAAAAAAAAAAAGAAAAGAAAGAAAGAAAGAAAAAAAGAAAAGAAAAGAAAATGTATTCAACAAATACATTGAAAGAAAAGAAAAGGGTTTTAAACTGGCTCACAATTCTATACAAGAAGCATGGTGCCAACATCTGCTTGGCTTCTGGGGAGGCCTCAGGATCCTTCCAGTCATAGTGGAAGGAGAAGGAAAGCAGGCAAGAGAGAGAGCAAGAGCGAGAGAGAGAGAGAGAGAAAGAGAGAGAATGGGGGAGGAGGTGCTTTTAAACAATCAGATCATGCATAAACTTGGGGGAAGAGCTCACTTATTACGAAGGGGATGGCCCAAGCCATTCATGAGGGATCCAGCCTCATGATTCAGACACCTCCCTCCAGGCCCCACCTCCAACACTGGGAATTACATTGCAACATGAGATTTGGGCAGGGACAGACATCCAACCTATATCACCTGGATACTGTCCTTGCTTTCTAGTACTACTAGATGTCCTCATCTTGTTCCTCTTCTGCCCCAGACCTGGAATCAGCCATTTCTCTGCCAACCCTGGTTTCTTTCAGTGGGAAATGGTGTTTAGAGAACACAATTAAAACATAAGGGTGCTTACCTTTGGCCTTGTTTTCAGGCCTCCTATTGAACAGCCAGGAAAAAATACACCTAACGTCTTAACACAAAATACACAAGTTCAGCCAGGCACAGCAGCTCACATCTGTAATCCCAGCACTTTGGGAGTCTGAGGCGCGTGGACCACCTGAGGTCAGGAATTCGAGACCAGCCTGGCCAACGTGGCGAAACCCCGTCTCTGCTAAAAATACAAAAATTAGCCAGGTGTGGTGGCACACGCTTGTAGTCCCAGCTACTTGGGAGGCTGAGACAGGAGAACTGCTTGAACCCAAGAGGCAGAGGCCGCAGTGAGCCAAGATTGTGCCACTGCATTCCAGCCTGGGTGACAGAGCGAGACTCTGTCAAAAAAAAAAAAAAAAAAAATCACATTCACTACCCTGGGATTTTTAATTTAACCTTTTGCATCTCACATGGTGTATCCCCTTTCTCTCATGCCACAAACCTAGGTTCACAATGACATCAGGAGTGCTCGAGTTGGAATAGCCCAGATCTGCTCATTTGTCTTCCCCGGCTTGGTGAGCTCAGACCAGTGAGTTGTTGTAGGGTGTGACAGAGAAGCTGCATGAAAGAAACTCCAGGGCTTCCTGGAGTGCCTGAGGAGGAAGCTCTGCACACTCTGCAGTGGGGCTCTGCAGGGGGCCTCAGGGCCAACAGAGCCAGCTGAGTTGAGGTGAAGCAACGTGAAGTGTCACCAAGGGGAACAACAGGAGGAGTCCCACCTTGGGATTGAGTAGGAGACCATGTGAGGGGTGAAGAGGGCCTGAGGGGTGAGACATCTCTGGCCTGTGAAAGGGATTAAGGGTGGGGCTCTTCACACTGGAGAGGGGCCATGGCTACTTCCATTTGTGGGGCCACCAGAATATTAAAAATAAAAAAAAATAAAAAAATAAAATTTTTTTGAGACAAAGTTTTGCTCTTGTCACCCACACTGGAGTGCAATGGCGCAATCTCAACTCACTGCAACCTCCACCTCCAGGGTTCAAGTGATTCTCCTGCCTCAGCCTCCCAAGTAGCTGCGACTACAGGTGCCTGCAACTGCATCCAGTTAATTTTTGTATTTTTAGTAGAGATGCGGTTTCGCCAGGTTGGCCAGGCTGGTCTCAAACTCCTAACCTCAGGTGATCTGCCCGCCTCGGCCTCCCAAAGTACTGGGATTACAGGCTTGAGCCACCATGCCCAGCAGAATATTTTAAAAATTTTTAAATCCCAAATTACAGGATGTTTTAAGTGTTTCTGTTTAACACCTTAAAGCTGTTATAAGGGAAAAAAAGTACTGCAATGTAGTTATACCCAGCCAGATCATTAGAAGATCTATAAACATGTGCATATATTAATCTGGAGTCACTGTAAGGAGTGAGAACCGTAGTGAAGCATGAATTTACGCTGAATAAGAAATGTCCTCTTCTTTCAGCTCTGTTAGTGAATCTCTTTGTATGTTCAAAATACAACCTTTTGTTTCTTTTGTTTCATTTTCATTTTCAGTTTTTAAAATAAACTTTATTTTTTAGAGCAGTTTGATTTTCATAGTAAAATGGAGCAGAAAGTACAGAGTTCCCGTGTGCCCCCTGCCCCACATATGCCCAGCCTTCCCACACACACACTATCACCATCCCCAACCAGAGTGGTACATTTAGCACAATCAGTGAACCTGCCTGGACCCATCATCACCATCCAGTGTCTCTCATTCCCATGAGGGCTCACTCTTGGTATTGTGCATTCTAAGGGGTTGGGGAAATGTATAATGGCACATAACCACCATTGATAGAATCACATAGAATGTCATCACTGCCCTAAAAATTCCCCCATGTTCTGACAATTCATCCATTATCCCCACCATCCCCTTCCAGCCCCTGGCAGCCACTAATCCATTTCCTGTCTCCATAGTTTTGCCTTTTCCAGAATGTCATAGAATAGGAATCATCTAGTATGTAACCTTTTCAGATTCACTTAGTAACAGGCATTCTTCCTTTACGACTTGTCATGGTTGAGAGAGCTCATTTTTTTTTAGCACTGAATGATATTTCATTGTCTGGATGACCTCCAGTTTATCCATTCACCTACTGAAGGACATCTTAGTTGCTTTCAAGTTTTGGCATTATGAATAAAACTGCTCCAAACATATGTGTGCAGGTTTTTGTGTGAACATAAATTTTCAATTCATTTGGGTAAATACCAAAGAGTGGGACTGCCAGATTGTACGGTAAAGGTATGTTTAGTTTTGTAAGAAACTGCCAAACTGTCTTCTGAAGTGGCTGTGCCATTTTGCATTCCCACAGCAATGAATGAGAGTTCCTGTTGCTCCACATTCTTGCCAGCATTTGATGTTGTCAATGCTCTGGATTTGGGCCATTCTTGTAGGTGTGTGGTAGTATCTCATTGTTGTCTTAATTTGCATTTCCCTGATGGCATATGATGTTGAACATGTTTTTACATGCACTTTGCCATCATCTGTGTATTTTCTTTGTTGATGTGTCTGTTCAGATCTTTTGCCCATTTTTAAATTTGGATATTTGGGGTTTTTTTTTCTTTTCTTTTCTTTTTTTCTTTTTGAGACAGTGTCTCACTCTGTCACTCAGGCTAGAGTGCAGCGGTATACTTATGGCTCACTGCAGCCTCAATCTCTCAGGCTCAAGCAATCCTCTCACCTCAGCCTCCTGAGTAGCTGGAACTACAGGTGTGCACTACCATGCCAGTTAATTCTTGTATTTTCTGTAGAGACAAGTTCTCACCATGTTGCCTACGCTGGTCTTGAACTCATGGCTCAAGCATTCCTCCCATCTCAGCCTCCCAAAGTGCTGGGATTACAGGTGTGAGCTACAGCACCTACCTGTTTTCTTATTGTTGTCTTAAGCATTCTTTTATATTTTGAATAACAGTTCTTTATCAGCTATGTCTTTTGCAAATATTTCCTCTCATTCTGCAGCCCATTTTTTCATTCTGTTGACATCCCCCTCTTTCAAGGAGGATATTGAAGGCTTGAGTTGAGACTCACCACGTGCAATATGGATCAGGCCTCCACTGTCCTGTGCCCCACGGTCCCCAGGGAGAGAGACGGGACCTGGGAAGGAAAGAGGTGGACCTCGTCAGGAGGGAGGCCAGGCCAGAACCTGTGTGGAGGCTCCTCCCTCTGCGGAGAAGTTGCAGAGGGGAAAGTCGGGCCCCCTGAGGAAAAAAGTGCGAGGAAGGGGAGTTTAGGGGTGTAGGAAGCTGAGGCTGTTGCAGAAAGCTTGTCTGGGAAAGGCAGCCCTGTTAGGAAGAGGAGGCCATGTGAAGCCATTGTCCCCGAGGCAGGGGTGACACTGCTTGCAAGTCCTGTGGGCCCAAGTCCCGAGGACCTTCCTTTGCCAGGACAGGCACATGCTAGAGCCAGTCTGGACTAGGGTGCAGAGGCGACAGCGCTCCATGCGGTCACTAGGGGTCCCTCTTGAGCTGCTCCTACAGCTCAGCCCTCAAAGGAACACTAAGTGGGACATGCGGTTGTTCCTGGCACTTGGGACAGTCAGGCCCTAAGAGGGCCAGTGGTCAAATGGGAATGTTGGGTTTCACTGTGCTCACTTGTGCCACACATCCTGGAAAATCAAGAACTTTCAAATCTACAATCCAACTGTAAGCCATTCCTCGGGCCCAGCGTGTGGAAGTCACATTCCAGAGAGAAACTTCACTTAAACATTTCATGACTTGGCCAGGCACAGTGGCTCACGTCTGTAAACCCAGCACTTTGGGAGGCCGAGGCGGGTGGATCACGAGGTCAGGAGCTCAAGACTAGCCTGGCCAATATGGTGAAACCCCATCTCCACTAAAACTACAAAAATTAGCCAGGCGTGGTAATCCCAGCCTATAATCCCAGCTACTCGGGGAGGCTGAGGCAGGAGAATCGCTTGAACCCAGGTGACAGAGGTTGCAGTGAGCCGAGATAGCACCACTGCACTCCAGCCTGGGAAACAGAGTGAGACTCCATCTCAAAAAAATAAAAAATAAAAAAATAAAAAAATAAAAAAAAAAAATCCTGACTTGACAAAAGAAGTTGTTTTAAGGATACATCCATGAGATTGTTTGCATTTGATTTCCCTTTTCAAAACCCACACACCAAAAATAATCAAGGAGGTAAACATAAAATCAGGCAGGAGCCCAACCTACAGATGTCTCTTTGGGCCTGAGTTGTTGCCAATTTCACAAAAATTTGTCAACTGTCAAAGCAGAACTGCAGTTCTGGAAGAACAGGAGCTGTCACTGTGCCCTGACTGTAAGATCGCAAAGTGAAAACCTTAGCCAGACTTCTCAGCTCCCCATCTATCTACAAATAAACCAAATAAGGAACCTAAGCTTTAACTGTCCTAGCTCAAGACCACCATTTTAGCTCATTAAAGCCAAGAGATTCTCACTGGAGGTCCAGCTGGGCACCATTGGTCAGGTGGAGGGGTGTAGGGAGAAGAGAAGAAGAAAAAGTGAGGGCAGAGATCAATGTTGAACAGCATTCTGAGTCACCAACCTGCAAAGGTCACAAGGAGGCCTGCGGCGCCACGGGAAGGAAGCACGCTGACACACACATGCACGGGGTCTGCCCTGTGACAACCCGGCAAGGGCTCCTTCTGTCTTAAGGACTCCTGATCTCGAGGTGGACACAGGTGCTCCTAAGAGCACCCAGAAGCCCCTGATCCCAAATACTTCCTCCGTGTCTGGAATTCCACCATGAAAGATTCTGTCTCCTGGAGCACACACAATAAAAAAAAAAACCAAACTGGAATCAGCCCAAATGTGCATAAATGAGGGACTGCTTAAATAATCTACGACACACACTTACAATGGAACATACACAGCTGTGGAAAAAAAAAGAAAAAGACGGAGGAAGCTGGGCATGGTGGCTCATGCCTGTAATCCCAGCACTTTGGGAGGCTGAGACAGGTGGATTACTTGAGGTCAGGAGTTCGAGACCAGCCAGGCGGCCATGGTGAAACCCCATCTGTACTAAAAATACAAAAATAAACCAGTGCGGTGGCACACGCCGTAGTCCCAGCTACTCAGGCGGCTGAGGCAGGAGAATCGCTTGAACCTGGGAGGAGGTTTCAGTGAGCCGAGATTGCCCCACTGCACTCCATCCTAGGCGACAGAGCGAGACTCCGTCTCAAAAAAAATTAAATTAAAAAGAGGGAGGAAACTCTTACCAATAGGTCTCCAAGAAACACTGTTCCATAAAAATAAATCAAGGTGCAGAACCCTGGGCATGAGAAGGAAGGAGAGGATGTATCTACATATCTGCTTGTGTATACAAAACCTCTCTCTGTAAGAATCCACAAGGAACTGACTATGCTTTTCTCTACAGAACATAACTGGGGGCGGGGTCAGGCCATGGGATGAGGCGGCTTTCATTACATGCTCTTTTGTGCCTTGTGAATATTAAATCCCATGAATTTAACATAAATCTTTTAACATAGATTTACATTTTAAAAGGAAAGGGATGAAAAAGATCTCTACGTAGAGACGTGGAAAGATGTACAGGATTTGTGATTCAACGAAAAGTGAGTTGAATAACAGTGTGTCTAGTGCACTTCGATGTGTTTAAAAAAAAACAGAAAGAGGGCCGGGCGCGGTGGCTCAAGCCTGTAATCCCAGCACTTTGGGAGGCCGAGACGGGCGGATCACGAGGTCAGGAGATCGAGACCATCCTGGCTAACACGGTGAAACCCCGTCTCTACTAAAAAATACAAAAAGCTAGCCGGGCGAGGTGGCTGGCGCCTGTAGTCCCAGCTACTCGGGAGGCTGAGGCAGGAGAATGGCGTAAACCTGGGAGGCGGAGCTTGCAGTGAGCTGAAATCCGGCCACTGCACTCCAGCCTGGGCGATAGAGCGAGACTCCATCTCAAAAAAAAAAAAAAAAAACCAGAAAGAGATAATATGATATTCACATATGTACTTGTAAATATATAGAAAAAGACTTGAAGATTACACTAAGAAACAGAGGACCCTGCTGGGGAAGATGGAAAAATACAGATCTTTCACTTTTTTAACCTCTTCTGTCATGTTTCTTTTTTTTTTTTTTTTTTTTTTTTTTTTTTTTTTTTTTGAGACGGAGTCTCACTCTGTCGCGCAGGCTGGAGAGCAGTGGCCGGATCTCAGCTCACTGCAAGCTCCGCCTCCCGGGTTTACGCCATTCTCCTGCCTCAGCCTCCCAAGTAGCTGGGACTACAGGCGCCCACCACCTCACCCGGCTAGTTTTTTGTATTCTTTAGTAGAGACGGGGTTTCACCGTGTTAGCCAGGATGGTCTCGATCTCCTGACCTCGTGATCCGCCCGTCTCGGCCTCCCAAAGTGCTGGGATTACAGGCTTGAGCCACCGCGCCCGGCCCATGTTTCATTTTTTTTAAGAAGCATGTATTACTGTTCTAATAATAGTAAAACAGAAATGGTGAAGTTAACATGAAAGACCTGGTGGCAGTCACATGGTCCTGAGATGATACTGGCTCCTGCTGTCCCAGCCATCCCCGATAGACAGCACAATGGTGGGCAAACTAACCCACAATGGGGCAGCTTTGCCAACCTCCAGGGCTGCCATAAAGCTCATATAAAGAGGTTGGTGTGAGCAGCTCCAGCACGGAGCCCAGCACTGAGGTCTCATGGGCAAGGGTAACAGGAGGGAGGCTGTGGTGTGGGAAGTGCTTGTAATCTCACTGCAGTGGGATATGCACAGCGGCACAGATGATAGAATTGCAGAGAACTAAATACACAGCACATATACATGCACACACGGGTGCACCAGGGGTGTGCAGACACAGCTAGCGAAACCTGCAGAAGATAGGAGGATTGCATTAATGTCAATATCCTGGCTGTGTGTTGCACTGCAGTTTTATGAGATGTCACTGTCAGGGGAAACTGGGTGAAGGGTACATGGGATTTCTCAGTATTACTTCGTACAACTGCATGTGAATCTACAATCATCTCAATCAAGATTTCAGTTTTTAAAAACACAGAAGCAACTTGCAGCCTCATGAACTTTGCCACGATCAGATGAGGCGTTTCAAGAGGTGAGGCCACAGCAGAGACGGGGGAAAGGAGATGAACCCCTGCAAGAGGGTGAGGGAGACTCAGGATCCACATGTGTCCTTGGGTGCTGTTTCCTGGGTCCTCCAAAGGGAACCACCACAGGGCCCTCCCTGCAGCACACGGGGAGTTGGGCCTGAGAAGGAAGACTTCATCCAGGGAGGCGAGTCCCATAGAACAGGAGTACACAGGAGAAGCGCACTGGCCAAGGAGGTCTCTCTCCACCCCCTTGAAGTGCGGCAGAAATATCAGGGTCTCCCATTTGTGAGGCAGGCCTGGCTCAAAGCCCAGCATGCCTTTGGGCAGGGGGCTTTGGCTCCAAGTCTCTGACTCGGCCTCTGCCACCTCCAGGCAGGCCTCTGCAACCCCCCTGTGCCTGTTTCCTCTTTGTAACCTAGAGTCGAGAACTCCCAGGATGAGCGTGAAGATTAAATGAGATAATATAGATGAAAGGGCCTTGCACACAGCAAGTTACTTGCTATTACAGTATTATTATCGATCCATTTGGTTACAGGACACATCTCCCCTCCACTGTCGCCTGTGGGCACAGACCGATGTTCCAGTGGAAGGAAGATTAAATGGTCATAGTAACACTTACATAGCAGGGCACAGCTTCAAGTGCTGGGCTTAACTGATTCTCACAACAACTGTGTGGTTACTGGGGTGATCCCCACTTTCAGGTGAGGAAAATGAAGCACAGAGAGATCAAGTCACTAACATGGTTTAAACTTCCCAGCCGGGCGTGGTGGCTCATGCTTGTAATCCCAGCACTTTGGGAGGGTGAGGTGGGCGGATCACAAGGTCAGGAGTTCGAAACCAGACCAGCCAATATGGTGAAACTCCATCTCTACCAAAAATTAGCTGGGCGTGGTCACGAGCGCCTGTAGTCCCAGCTCCTCAGGAGGCTGAGGCAGGAGAATTGCTTGAACCCGGGAGGCAGAGGTTGCAGTGAGCCAAGATCGTGCCACTGCACTCCAGCCTGGGTGACAGAGTGAGACTCCATCTCCAAAAAAAAAAAAAAAACTTTCCACATAGCCCCAGTCAGCAGGCACCGAGCAGCAGCCACCTTCCTGCGTGGAACATATGTGCACCAGTTTGCCAAAGTCCCCACCACTTCCTATTGCCACCTGACATGCAAGCTGAGATACTGTTTTCCTTTTTAAAGGCCCTTACGCTGTTGCTCTTCATGTGGTAGAGGCACCGTTTCTTGTTCCAAATTCACACTGTCTGGTTTAAGGAGATTAATGTGAACACACAGGCCAGGGCGGCACCTTTCATGAAGACTCAAACAGGCCTGGCATTCCTGAGTTGTGCAGTGTGGCAGCTTGATCTGGTGCCAGGTTTGCACTTCTGGGGCCTCAGCGGGACCACTGGGAAGGCGGAGGCCAGTGTCAGCATGATGTGGTGGTGCACACTCACCTCAATTCCTTTTTTTTAAGAGTTATTTATCTGTGCCCAGCAGTGCCCTCTCCTCTTTCAAAAATCAGAAAAGCTGCCCGGGTGCTGTGGCTGACACCTGTAACTCCAGTACTTTAGGAGGCCGAGGCGGGAGGATCACTTGAGGTCAGGAGTTCGAGACCAGCCTGGTCAACATGGAGAAATCTCATCTTCACTAAAAAATATAAAAATTAGCCAGGCATGGTGACCTGTCCCTGTAACCCCAGCTACTCAGGAGGCTGAGGCAGGAGAATCGCTTGAACCCGGGAGGTGGAGGTTGCAGTGAGCCAAGATTGCGCCACTGCACTCCAACCTGGGCCACAGAGCGAGACTGTCTAAACAAAAAAATCAAATCAGAAAAGCTGAAATCTTTGGTCTGCAAGTCACAGAAGACGAAAACAAAAACAGAAAAGAAAAGCTGGGCGGGGCACAGTGGCTCATGCCTGTAATCCCAAAATTTTGGGAGGCCAAGGTGGGCAGATACCTTGAGCCCAGGAGTTTGAGAACAGCCTTGCCAGCATAGCAAAACACTGTCTCTACAAAAAATACAAAAATTAGCCAGTGTGCTCGTGTGTACCTGTGGTCCCAGCTACTTGGGAGGCTGAGGTGGGAGGATTGCTTGAGCCTGGGAGGCGGAGGTTGCAGTGAGCCAAGATTGTACCACTGCACTCCAGCCTGGGCGACAGATACCTTATCTAAAAAAAAAATAAGGCCGGGCACAGTAGCTCATGTCTGGAATCCCGAGGTGGGCAGATCATCTGAGATCGGGAGTTCGAGACCAGCCTGGCCAACAAGGTGAAACCCCATCTCTACTAAAAATACAAAAATTAGCCAGCCATGGTGGCAGGTGCCTGTAACCCCAGCTACTCAGGAGGCTGAGGCAGGAGAAACGCTTGAGTCCAGGAGACAGAGATTGCAGTGAGCCAAGATCGCACCACTGCACTCCAGCCTGGGTGACAGAGTGAAACTCCATCAAGAAAGAGAGAGAGAGAGAGAGAGAGAGACAAAGAGAAAGAAAGAGAGAGACAGAGAAAGAGAGGGAAAGAGAGAAAGAGAGAAAGAAAGAGAGAGAGAGAAAGGAAAGGAAAGGAAAAAGGAAAGGAAAAAGGAAAGGAAAAAGGAAAGGAAAAAGGAAAGGAAAGGAAAGGAAAGGAAAGGAGAAAAGAAAGAGAAAGCTGAAGTCTAACACCTAATCCCTACATACAAGTGGCTTCACTGAGACCGAAAATCACAGTAAGCGCTGAGGAGCAGAGGCAGTGGTCCTGCTTGCAGGGTCTTAGGTCTACTGTCCCATTACTCCTGACAACGTAGTTGCTATGAGTCGTCCCACTCCACAGATGGAAAAGCTGAGGCACACAGAGGGTAAGTCACCTGCCAAAGATCATTGAGCCAGGAGGTTGGCCAGGGAGAGCTCTGCTCACCGAGTTGGGACTGAGGAGTGACAAGGGGGAGACTAGTGTTTACAGAGACCCACACACAGGATTGAATGCAGGGCTAAGGCAAGAGCCCGTCTGCCTGGCTGCAGGGCCTAAGCCCTGGAGAGAGAAGACAACATCACCCTGCTGGTGCTGTCCTCTCAGCCCCCTCCATGCCCTGGGCACTGGTGCCTGATGCCCAGCAGGGGGTGGCGGCCTTGGCCCTGGGCGGACATTCTAGAAAGCCAGCAGTTCACTAGGTCCCCTGCTCCAAAACAAGGGCCATGTTTGAGACTCATGGGTGAGGGCAGGGCTCTGCTGCTTCTTCCAACCCCCACAACCAAAGTGGGCAGGGTGGACACTGCTGTTTCTCAGGCCCCTGTGAGTGCCCAGCCCTTGCCCTACCAACAGGTGACAGATGTTGCTATCCCAGCTGCTTCTCCACACCTGGTGCAGCCCTCCAGCAAGTTTTGTCAGGCCTACGTGGTAATTCAAACACATCTGAGTCAACATGTAAATATCAAAGGATTGCACTTTTTAAATCCAAACTTCAAATTTCTCTAGGAAAAAAAGTAGATCAACCAGGCCTAGGCCTATACCCTCACAGAGCCCCAGTCAGCTGGTGCTGAGCAGCAGCTACCTGTTTACGTGAAACATGTGAGCATCAGTTTGCCCCAGTTCCCACCACCTGAAGCCGAACTACTGTTTTCTTTCTTTTTTGGAGGCAGAGTCTTGCTCTATCACCCAGGCTGGAGTGCAGCAGTGTGATCTCAGCTCACTGCAACCTCTGCCTCCCGGGTTCAAGCGATTCTTCTGCCTCAGCAGAATCCCAAGTAGCTGGGATTACAGGTACGTGCCACCACGCCCAGCTAATTTTTTGTATTTTAGAAGAGATGGGGTTTCACCATGTGGCCCAGGCTGGTCTCGAACTTCTGAGCTCAGGCCTCCCAAGGTACTAGGATTACAGGTGTGAGTCACCACACCAACCCCACTGTTTTCATTTTTAAGGGCCCTTATGCTGTTGGTCTGCTCATGGTGGAGGCGTAGTTCTTGGTACCCATGTCTCCATCAGAAATTGGAAAATAGAAAATAAATGGAAGGGCCTCAAGTTTTCCTCTGTGAACATGCAGAATGTTCAGGTGCAGTCCACCTGCAGACACCTGTCCTGTTCACTATGCACGGGGCCGCTGGGCCAGAGGCCCCTCTCAACATGGTAACGGCTGCACACTGCTCCTCCCCAGGGGGCAATGTTCAGCCAGGTCTTTGAGAATGGCACCTCCACCATCCACCCCCCACACAGCAGGGGCCCCAGGAGGCTTGGCGTCTGCGATCTCAGATTTCAAGGCCCTCAGCCCTGCTCCCCATGCTGTGCACACAGGGCTGCCTGGGTTTGAGGGTGCCCTTCCGTGGGCTCCACACTTGTGGTGTGCATGTGCCCCAAGGCAGACCGAGCCTGGGGCTGGGTCCTCTCTACCAAGCCCCTGGCACTTCCCGAAAGGGCTGCAGATAATGCAGCGAAGATGGCCGTCAGCGATAAGGACAATGATGACGCCGACAAACGGCACTGCCCAGAAGCTTCCCGAAAGTGATCTGAGATGCATCTTCTGATCTGTGAATGTCCACGAATGAGAGTCCCCTAGTTTCAGTTTGGGCCTCACATAATCGCTGCCAGGAACCATTAAAATATAGTTTTTAAACTATCCCCCTTGCCCTGTTCATTTATTTTTGGAAATCTAGTCTTAGAAAGTCATAAAAAAAAAAAAGATAAAGGGAGGGGAAGAAAATGAAAAAGTTATGTTCGTGAAAATGTCCATCGGGCAAGGACACACCCAAATGATCATGGTGGGAATGCGGTTTTGTGAGGAAATGTTTTGTTTGTTCACTTTGGTTTTGTTATTTTTAAAACTTCTGCAATGATATATCACTTCTCAGAATAAATAGATACAGGCCGGGAGCAGTGACTCATGCCTATAATCCCGACACTTTGGGAAGTCAAGGCAGGAGGATCACTTGAGTCCAGGAGTTCAAGTCCAGCCTGGGCAACATAGTGAGAACCCATCTCTTAAAAAAAACTTAGCTGGGCATGGTGGCACACACCTGTAGACCCATCTACTGGGGCAGAGGGGTGGGGGCTGAGATGGGAGGATTGCTTGAGCCCAGGAGGTTGAGGCTGCAGTGGGTTGTTATCATGCCACTGCACTCCAACTTGGGCAACAGAGCGAGATTTTAACTCAGAAAATAAAATAATAAATAAATGCGAGCTGGGCGTGGTGGTTCATGTCTGTAATCCCAGCACTTTGGGAGGCCAAGGCGGGTGGATCACCTGAGGTCAGGAGTTTGAGACCAGCCTGGCCAACATAGTGAAACCGCATTTCTACTAAAAATACAAAAAAAAAAAAAAAAAAATTGGTGGGCGTGGTGGTGGGCGCCTGTAATCCCAGTTACTAGGGAGGCTGAGGCAAGAGAATCATTTTGAGGCAGAGGTTGCAGTGAGCCGAGATCACGCCACCAGTCTGGGCAACGAGAGCAAAACTCCTTGAAAATAAATAAATAAATGCAACTTAAAAACTTCCAGGCCACCTGTGGTCACTCCAGGTGAAGGTGGTGGTTAACAGCAAAGATAGGCTTCCTGGGCTCCTGTCCCAGCTCCTGCAGTCCCCTGCCAGTGTGTGTGGCAGGGTCCTATCCCCTCTTTTTGGCTCAGTTTCCTTTTTTTTTTTTTTTTTTTTGAGACAAAGTCTCACTCTATCACCCAGGCTGGAGTGCAGTGGTACAATCTCAGCTCACTGCAACCTCTACCTCCAGGGTTCAAGTGATTCTCCTGCCTCAGCCTCTCAGTAGCTGGGATTACAAGTGCCCACCACCACATTCAGCTGAAATTTTTGTATTCTTAGTAGAGATGGGATTTCACTATGTTGGCCAGGCTGGTCTTGAACTCCCGACCTCAGATGATCTGACCACCTCAGCCTCCTAAAGTGCTGGGATCACAGGTGTGAGCCACCACACCTGGCCAGTTTCCTTATTTTTAAAATGGGCATAATAACAGTTCCGACCGCGTCGGGCCATTGCTTGGATCAAATAAGTTAGTTCATGCAGAAGTGCTTAGAACAGCACCCAGCTCACAAGTCCTTCTGAAGCCCCAGTCACCCTCCTCCACCTGCTGCCCCCTGCCAGCGCCTGGGCCCCTCCCTCCCCGAGCCCCTCACCTCCTCAGCTTCCCCAGGCCTGTCCTAGAGCCACTCTCTTTCTCAGCCAATCCTCAACTTTATGACCTTTATCTCTGGAACGCTGTTGTGAAGCTCCGATCTAAAGTTAAACTTAATTCATTTTATGCAGAAGAAAACCTTAATTCATTTTATGTTTAATGCTGACATATTTCTCAGTAGATCACAGCCATCATGTCTTCATGCACCTTTATATACTTCAGTGCACAAGTTTAAAAAAATACTTTTTCTATATAGTCAAAACACAGTATCATCGCTGACAAAATAATTCATCAATTCTGTCTAATACATGGTTCACAGGCAAATTGACAGGCAACATTTAAAAATTGTATTTTTTTTTTTTTTTTTTTTTTGAGACTGGGTCTCATTCTGTCACCCAGACTAGAGTGAGCCCAGTGGCATGATCTCGGCTCACCACAACATCTGCCTCCCAGGCTCAAGCAATTCTCCTGCCTCAGCCTCCATGATAGCTGGGATTACAGACACGTGCCACTGCCACCTGGCTAATTTTTGTATTTTCAGTAGAGACAGGGTTTCACCATGTTGGCCAGGCTAGTCTTGAACTTCTGACCTCAGATGATCTACCTGCCTCAGCCTCCCAAAGTGCTGAGATTACAGGCGTGAGCCACCGCACTCAGCCTGTTTTTTTTTTTTTTTTTTTTTTTTTGAGACGCAGTCTTACTCTATCGCCCAGGCTAGAGTCCAGTAGCGCGATCTCTGCTCACTGCAAGCTCCACCTCCCTGGTTCACGCCATTCTCCTGCCTCAGCCTTCCAAGTAGCTTGGACTACAGGCGCCCGCCACCACACCTGGCTAATTTTTTATATTTTTAGTAGAAATGGGGTTTCCCCATGTTAGCCAGGATGGTCTCGATCTCCTGACCTCGTGGTCTGCCCACCTCAGCCTCCCAAAGTGCTTTTTTTTTTTTTTCTTTTGAGACGGAGTTTCACTCTTGTTATTCAGGCTGGAGTGCAACGGCGCGATCTTGGCTCGTTACAACTTCCAATTCCCAGGTTCAAGCGATTCTCCTGCCTCAGCCTCCCAAGTAGCTGGGATTGCAGGCACAAGTCACCACGCCTGGTTGATTTTTGTATAGACAGGGTTTCGCCATGCTGCCCAGGCCGGTCTCAAACTCCTGAGCTCAAGTGATCTGCCCATGCCTCTGCCTCCCAAAGTCCTGGGACTGTGGATGTGAGCTACCTTGCCTGGCCAAAAGTTTAAAAGCAAAGAAAAGAATGAGGCAGAAAAACATAACCAATATACGCAATCTCCAAAACAACAGATGAAGCCCAGGTACCGCAGGCTGAATGGCTGTGCGCTCTGGTCCTATCTATGGAAGAATTCACACAGCCGTGGATCTCAGCCCACAGGTGCGGAGGACCCCAGGAAAGCTTGCAAAATGGCCATGGGGGCAGAGGGAGCATCTCATTAAAGGGACAAGAAAAAGCCATCATTGGGGTGGAGAAGGATTTAAGTGGCCCTGGGGAACTCCCGCAAGCTCTGTATCCCTCACAGTCTTACCACAAGGACAGGAGTCCTGGGTTTCTCAGGACTCCTGATTTCAAAAGTTCCCTCCCCTACCCTTGTTGATACCCTCAGCCAGCTGGGGATCCCAAAGTGGGCTTGAAAAATGTTTGGGTGAGGGCCTTGTCCTCCCCTACCCTCTGCCCAAGAGGGACAGGGCTGCTATCCCAGACTCAGGCCCTAGAGCCCATCACCACTGGCTGGGCAGTCTGAGCTTGGCTTGGGCCAGCAGAGCCCCCGGGTGCTCCAGCCCCACTTTGGCCATGCTGCCTGAGAGCGTCTTGCTGAACAGACAGCCTGGAGGCCTAGACCCTTGTGGGAAGTGGAGCCTGTGCCAGCCTGTGTGCCCCAATCTCCTTCCTCCCAGTGCGGGGCCTAATCACTCGTGGTCAGCAGGAGGCCTGCAGAGGGAGAGATGAGATTGGCCCTCCAATCCCTGCCTCTGGGAAAGCTGGCTGGTGCCAGGTTCTGGAGGAAGGACCTGGAGCTTCCAGGAAAGTTTAGGAAGCAGAGGGGGACCCCTTGCCCTGCCAATTCAGACCACTCTCACAAGTTGGGGCCAGAATAACTAAGCGACTTCCTCTGGCGCCTACTCTGAGGGGTCAGTAATGTGATGAGAAGGATTCTGAGGCACCATCCACGCTTGAAGGAAGGAGCTCCTCGGAGATGTTGCCACGTTCGCCACAGTGGAGGACGGGCAGTGTGCAGATGTCTGCCACCCTGGAGGTAGGGCCTTTCTGTCCCCCAAGTTCTATACATGATCCCAAGTAGAGAGGGGTGGGGAGGTGTTATCAGGAGAATGATTCATAGTATTGCTCTCATTACGGTACAGCTCCCAGTCATGGAGCACCCACCTTTAGCCAGGCACTTCATAGATGCTGCCCTGTAGCAATCCTGAAGTGCTGAGAGAATCAGCAAGGGCATGCAGATCTTGCTGATCTCTGAGCGTTTGCTAAATGGGGGCTGGGCATCATGATCCCATTTTACAGCTGAGGCAACTGAGACTCCAAGCACCTGCCAAGGCCCCACGCTGGTAGGAGTGGGCCCCAAACCTAGGTGCTCTCTCGAAGGCACCCTCAAAGCCAGAGCCTGGCCTCCCACTGCCTCTCCTGAGCCCCCACCCTGGGCCTGAGCTCCCCTGCTGATGGGGGGCAGGGGACACGCCATCTGTCTGCAGAAGCAGGGGTGCCACTGGGGGGAACACGCCACCCCCACAGGCAGTGGACGGGGCCTCCCTGCATCCGTTACTTGCCCCCCGCCCAGACTCTGCCCACCGCACAGCAGTGATAGATAGTTTGTGAAATACCCTGAGCTTGCGGTTGACCAGAATTCTGAAATAATTCCATTGAGACCGGAATTCATGCAATGTTCTGTATCCTGATGTGGTAAAGCAGGCTGCCCGCGGGGGCGCAAGGGGATGTGAAGGCCCAAGGATGGTGAGGCAGCCTCCAAGCCCTGCAGCAGGGGCTTCTGCCACCCCCCCCTCGCCCACGGGCTCCGGAAGGCCCATCTGACAGGAGCAGGGCCCTGATAAGCACCACCTGACCAGGAGGCCCCCGGCAGAGAGATTAATGCACAAATTGTCAACAACCTCCCCATGCTGCACCCCCACAGAGGAGCAGGGCGGGGTGGGCACTGGGAAAGGAAAGACAGAGGAGGCCTCACCCGGAGACAGGCAAGAGGACAGCACAGCCCTGCCCTGCCCTGAGGCCTCAGCCTGGCTGCCCCACCTGCACCGGCCAGGCTCTGGGCACCTGGGGTGGGAAGAGGCCAAGGTGTGAGGCCAGGCTGGTATCATGGGCCAGTCTGATGCCCAAGAAGGCCCTGGCTGTGCAGGAGGGTGGGAGGGAGCTGCTGCCTGCTGAGCCCCCACAGCCTGGAAACTCCCCAAAACCGGGGCTGACTCCAAACCTCCCAGCCCAGGACCCTGCACTCCAGTCCCTGGTCCTGCCAGCCCCCAGGGTGGCTGCCCTGGAGGGAGACATGTGTTTCTCCTTGGCGGGCACCTCTCTCAGTGCTGCGGAGTGTCCCTGTGTTTCTGCAGCCAGGCAGGGACTCCAGGACTGGACTTGGCAGAGCACACTAGGACTGCAGGAGGAGGCTGGGGGTTGCTCTAGGGTCATCACATTCAGGACCACACATGGTCGACAGGCTCAAGCCGATGAAGTTCCCTCTCCTCATGGGACAACCAGAAGCTGGATTTTCTATAAAGCAAAATGCAGCCATTGAAAGGGCTGTCCCGGGCTCTGTCATTAGGAACTTCCTATTTCTTAAGTGGGGGAAACTTTTCTCTAAAGCAATGAAGGTACCAGCAAATCAGAGACACAAACAGAGGGCCACTAGCATACTGAGCTTGCTGCATGGGTTACCAGGTTTTTATTTTCTTTAAGTCCATTCTTTCAGGTTGTATTTCCTGCTTTGCTTTGGAAGCTCTGGCCACTCTGAGCCAACATTCCTTCACAGCCCCATGCCTGGAGCTGAGCAGGGGCCACCCTGAAACAGGCCCACCCACTTCCCACCCCTGCTCCTCTCTGTAGTGAACAGAACAGTCAGGATCCACAGTGTGAACCCCACAGATCGGGAGGAGTATGTGTCACGCAGGACAGCACTGGGGTTCACGCTTCTGCAGGGTCCCCGGCCTGGGGTCCGTCTCAATCATTCTCCCACCTCTGCTGGGGCACTCAGCTGCTGCAGTCACAAATGTCATGGACTATTTTCATGCAAGTCCATCTTCCTCATTAGGTTGCCAAGGACAGGATACATAGGCTTAGGGGCCCCGGGGCTTGGGGACCAGGAGTGAGGGTGGATGCACGTGAGGCTGCACAGACCTGAGTGCTCAGGTGAACCCTCTGAACTTTTTCAAGAGATCTGGAAAATTCGATTGTACTTTTTTTTTTTTTTAAGTGGTTTTGCTCTGTTGCCCAGGCTCGAGTGCAGTGGTACAATCAGCTCATTGTAACCTCGACCTCCTGGGCTCAAGCGATCGCACCTTGGCCTTGGCCTCATGAATAGCTGGAACTACAGGCACACACCACACACCTGGCTAATTATTAAAATTTTTTGTAGAGATGAGGTCTCCCTCTGTTGGCCAGACTAGTCTTGAACTCCTGGGCTCAAGCGATCCTCCCACCTCGGCCTCTGAAAGTTCTGGGATTATAGGCATGAACCACTGTGCCAGACGGGAAAATTATATTTTTTTAAGTAATATCTCTCGGGTTTTAAATGTTGAAAATGAATTCACCTTTTAGGAATGATAATAATAATAATATTCTATAAGGAAAAGAAAATACATCTGCCAGCTAGGAGATGCAGCCTCCAATTAGGAGCAAGGAGGTTCACCAGATCCCAAGCTATTAGTCAGTTGGTGTCAGGAGGGAATAAAACTATCCCATGCAAAGTTTTCTGATCATCTTTTCCAGCCCAGCCCAGGACTGCTTCCGAGCACCTACCTAAGTCAGATCCTAGCCAGTCCTCGGGGAACTAGGCATGGAGCAGTGGACAGAGAAGGATAATTAAAGCAAAGAGAGAGTATGACATCCTGTACATGAATGGAGACTTTCCAGAGGAATTCACAAGAAATTGCTAACACCGTGTTTCTCTGGAAGGGAAGCTGGTAGGAAGCCGGAGATTCTGCTTGCCTCTGTATACCCTTCTGATCTGTCTGGATCCTTACTATGAGCATGTGTTAACTCTTACAATTTGGTTGGGGTTTTTTTTGTTTTTTGTTTTGTTTTGTTTTGTTTTCTGAGATAAGATCTCACTCTGTCACCCAGGCTGGAGTGTAGTGGTGTGATCTCAGCTCACTGCAACCTCAACCTCCTAGTGGGAGGTTCAAGTAATCCTCCCACTTCAGCCCCCTGAGTAGCTGGGACTACAAGTACTCAACTCCATGCCCAGCTAAATTTTGCATTTTTAGTAGAGATGGGGGTTTCATCATGTTGGGCAGGCCGGTCTCGAACTCCTGAACTTGAGCGATCTGCCCACCTCAGCTTCCCAAAGTGCTGGGATTACAGGCATGAGCCAGCATGCCTGGCCTTTTACAATGTTTAAAATCTCTTTTTGTTGTTACAAACAGGGTCTTGCTATGTCGCCCAGGCTTGCCTCAGACTCCTGAGCTAGAGCGATCCTCCCTCCTCAGCCTCCCAAGTAGCTGAGACTATAGGTCCACACCACTTTTACAATTTTTAAAGCACAGAAACATTTTTTAATGAATCTGGACATAAACAGATGTGGTGATACCATCACAACATTGTAACCCCAGTGCACAGAGAGCCCAGCAAGGCGGTAACCATGCCTATGAGAGGGAGAAGGAAAGTAGCACTTAAGCTTTCACGGGGGTAACACTGGAGGTGGGCTTTAGAGAATGAATAGGAGTTTTTCCAGGCAGACAAGAAGGAACACTTCGAAGACCCAGGACATCAGTAGCTGTGGGGATCACTGGGGAATGTTTTGTGGCATTTGTGGAGGTGTTAAGCCTTGAAGGAGGGGAGAATCGGAGTGAGACGGGGGTTAGGGTGGGGAGTGTAGCATAGGCATGGACACAGAACAATGCCAGGGACAGTGGGATCTGGCTGTGGCTCCAGGAAGGCTATCTCCCTGATGGCAGGGAGGGGTGAGGACCGGGGTTCAAGTCCAGGTTCTGCCACTTACTTGGCGTGAAGCCTTGAATTTGCCCTATCCATGCCCTGTTCGTTCACCTGTTAAATCGGGGATGTGTAGTAGGGTGTAATGGCCTGTGCCTGTAGTCCCAGCTACTCAGGAGGCTGAGGCAGGAGGAAGGCTCGAGCCCAGGAGTTTGAGGCCACCCTGAGCAACATAGCCAAACCACATCTCTAAATAAACAAATGGGAGCATGGAACTTGTGCCCTACTAAGAGAGTGTATGAGAAGCACCTGAGAACCACAGCTAATGAACTGCCCACAGGCTGTGAGGAGTTGGCACCAATCCTCACCGCCTGGCTCAGAGTCAGCCCAGGAGAGGGGCCGCCCCACCCACCGCTGCCACACAGGCTGGGAAGAGCCATGGCTCTCCAACGGGCATCCATTCTCCCCGCTAAGCAAAGGCTCTGCAAAGCTGGGGCCAGACAGCCACTCAGTATCTGCTGTCTCGTCTGGCCCTGAATCGCAGGCCGCGCTGGATGGTTCTGGTACCAAAGGGTGGCCTCTGAGCAGGAACCTCGGCCTGGAAATGTCCCTGGGACCCCACAGGACCGGACCCGGAGCCACCACTAGAAGCCCGGAGCTCCCAGGCCAGAGCTGCGGGAACAGCCCCGGGTCCTCTGCCCAGGGCCTGCAGGTGCTCCAGGTCAGCGGGCGGCTTTGGCCGCTGCAGAGGCCGAGATATGCAGGGTGACAGCCCGTTCCGGAGCCGGTCATCAGGCGCCAGGCCCCGCTGGGCTCCTCGCAGCCGCGGGACCTTTCGCTGCCCTTCCCGAGGCTCAGTTTCCTGAACGGGAAGTTGCCGGTGCGCGGGGCAGCCGGGAGGAGCCAGGGCGTGAGGACGTGGGTTCCCGTCACCCCAGGCTTGGAACAGCAACGCCGTTAACAACCGCTGGCGTTCATCGAGCCTCTCAGCAGCCCTGCGAGGCGATCCCGGGGAAAATCTCACGCCACAGCTGAGGAAACTGAGGCACGCAGGGTGACACACAGTCTGGGAGTGGTGGGCGGGCGCCCAGGCTGCCACCGCGCTGGGGACCGGCCCCTCTGCCTGCCGGGTTGCGCGCGTGGCCTAGGCGGGGGCGCCCTCTGGCGGCCACAGGCTCCGATCCCCGCCGGCCTCGCAGGCGTGGGGCAGGACAGCCGCACTCTAGCCGGGGCCCAGAGCCCCACTTTGCCAAGGAGAAACCAAGGCTGTGTCTGGAGCGGTGACTTTGTTCAGGGCCATGGAACACGTCCACGGGAGAACTGGAGGAGGAGACCAGACTTGCTGCTAGGTAGCTGGCACATCGGACATGGGGTGTGACTCCAGCATTTATGGAGCACCGGCTGTGTGCTCGGCAGGTGTGGTCCCATGACCACCTCCCCTACCGCCAGCATAGGGTTATCCCTTTTTTTTTTTTTTTTTTTTTTTTGAGACGAAGTCTTGCTTTGTCGCCCAGGCTGGAGTGCAGTAGCGCGATCTCGGCTAACTGCAACTCCCCACCTCCCAGGTTCAAGCGATTCTCCTGCCTCAGCCTCCTGAGTAGCTGGAATTACAGGCACGCACCACCATGCCCGGCTAATTTTTGTATTTTTAGTAGAGACGGGGTTCCACCATGTTGGTCAGGCTGGTCTCGAACTCCTAACTTCATGATCCACCTGTCTCAGCCTCCCAAAGGGGTTATCTCATTCTATAGATGAGACCCTGAGGCTCAGAGACCCACCTGATTCTAAAGCCACCCATTTCGACTGACCCCAGACAGCCCCTTAACAGCCACTGGGCTCCACTGGAGCCAGCAGAATGTGGCATGAGGCAAAAGGGACCATTTCTCCTCTGAAACCTGAGCTGAACTAGATCAGTGTTTTGCCAGCGTTCAAGTCCACCTTGCAGTGTGTGCAGGACGCACCTATCACCCATGTTCATATTCACATCCTAATGCCAGGCCTATGCAGTGCTGACCATGGGCACCACCTGACCACTGTCAGCTTATCTGAGGATCACACCAACAACCACACTCTTGTTAGAAATTAATATGACCCCGTTTTATGAATGGAAAATGAAGGCTCGGAGCAGCTGAGCACCTTTCCACAGTCACACAGCCAGGCGACATCAAATCCAGCAACCCAACCCAGGCCACCAGCTCCCGGCATCTGCAAGGTGGAGCTTCCAGCTAACCCAGCTCCACTCCGCTCAAGCCATTCCTTTTTTTTTTTTTTAAAAGAAATGGGGTTCAGTATGTTGCCTGGACTAGTCTTGGTTCCATACTCAAGCGGAGTACAGGAATTAAAAGCATGAGCCACCACCCAGGCCTATATTCTTTTTTATAATTTATCCTTAAATGAAACTTTGTATCTCTGACATAAGTGGAAAATCACTTTCACATGGCTAAATACAGGTAGCTGTAAAAATCAAATACAATTTATGGCCAGTGCAGTGGCTCACACCTGTAATCCCAGCACTTTGGGAGGCTGAGGCAGGAGGACCACTCGAGCCCAGGAGTTTGAGACCAGCCTGGGCAACATAGTAAGGCTTCATCTCTTAAAAAAGAAAAAAAATCAATCAAATACAATGTACATCAAATAAAGTGATCCAGTTTTAGCTAGAGAGAGAACGGTCAGCAGACAGCCTGGCATTCTAGACAGGGTTCCATTTCCATTGAAGAGGTTTCTGTGTTACAAGCAAGTGAACTGGTGAGGCACTGCCTGGTTTTCTCCTGAATCCCACCCCACTGTGGCACAGATCTCACTCCCCACACTCCAGCAGCACCTCCTCCCAACTCCCAGCCTCTGCACTCTAACACGAAGCAAGGAAGAAAGATGAAGGTGTGTGTGTCACTCACTGGAGAGTGCTGAGAGACGCAGGGAAGAGAGGCATGGGTGTCCATAATTGGGGTGCAGGTGGTGAGACACGGGGAAGACGGTGGTGTGGGTGTCTATCTCTGCTGTGAGGTAGAGGGCAGACCCCACGTAGAACTAGGGTCATGGGTTAGCCTTGATATATGAGTGGTGACTTAGACGACAGCTGAAACTGGTGCCATGGTCTGAATGCTGTTATCCCCCCAAAATGTACCTGTTGATGTCCTAATTCCATAGTGATCGTATCAGGATGTGGGGCCTTTTGGGGGCGACTAGGCCATAAAGGAGGAGTGTTCATAATTGGGCTCCAGACCCTGAGAGCAGAGCCCTCGCTTGGCGTGCCAACTTCTGCCTGCGAGGACACAGTGAGGACACCAGCAGGCTGCATCCCGGAAGACAGCCCTCTGCAGAGCTCGCCCCTGCTGCCACCCTCATCCTGGAGTTGCCACCCTCCTGAACTGTGAGAAAGGAATGTGTGTTGTTCTAAGTCCCCCGATTGCTGTTATTTGTTATCACAACCTGAACAGACTAAGACACCAGCATAAGTGTGTGCTCTTGATCCACATGGACACAAGTACATGAAAACCCACACATGTTCCCGAGGGTGTACACATACCTGTCCCCATGCGTCTTATACAAGATGCGCTGGCGGTGGGAAAGGGGAGGGAAGTTGGGACTGGGAAGCAGGAAGAAGCAGTGAGCCTAGAGGGCAGAGTGCCCTGATCTGACGAAAAAGATAAAAATAGAATGGACTAAAATCAAATGCCCCACACAGGGCCCAGCCAGTTCTAACCCTCAGGCCCCCCACACCTAGCTGTGGACCCTAGGACAGTCACTGTGTTATCTGTGCCTCTGTCTGTCTGCTGGGCGCCCTGCGGGCAGGACTGCTGTGTTGCCTCTGTGCCTGGCCCATGGATGTCTGACTACAGGTCTCTGTAAACACAGGGACAGTGTCCCCAGTCCCTCAGAGGAGCCACACCAGATGGGCCTTCCAGACTGGCTCTGTCAAGACCTGAAATTCCCAAGTCCTTAAAAGGCTCCAAATCCTCCCCCCACCCCACAAACACAACACACAAATAAATCACAACTGCTGTGTCCTAAGCACATCGTGTGTGCCCGGATTTTACACACGTATTTGTCATCCTCACAACACAGGCAATATTTGGTCCATTTTCTGAATGGGGAAACAGGCAGAAAGAACTTAAGTGACTTGCCTCAAAGTCACCTAGCTGGCACAAGCAGGGTCCAGGTCCAGCTAGGCCTGATCCCACTTCCTGCCCTCTTCTGACAGCCCCAGGCTGCCTCCCACCACACACAACCCACACACATACGCACACACACGTGCATATGCACAGCCACATGAACATGCACAAGGACACACACATATATATACACAGACACACACATGCACACACAGAGACGCACAGACACACACACAGGCCATAGCCCAAAATAACACCTTCCTAGAGCTAACGCCTCTCCTTCCCCCTCACCCCGAGTGTGTATGGATTCCCCCAGCCCAAGCCTCCCTCCCCAAATCACCCCTCTCTAGTACTGTCAGGTTCAGAAGTGTCCCCTCCTCAGGTCAGCCTCCATCTCTGACAAATCCCCCCCACTCCATCCTCTGGTCCTGCTCCCCCAGGGCTCCCAGTACCTGGCCCAGTGGCCCAGCTGCAGACCACACCTCTCTGCTGGTGGAGAGGGAAACCCTGGGCTCTCCGGTAGAGCTGCGGGTGTTGGTGATGGGAGGCTGTGCCTTCATCCATGTCCATCCAACACGCACTCCCTGTGTGCCTGGACCCCACCCCCTCTCCTCCAGGCCTTTGTGCCATGTACAAGCTCCAGGCCCAGGGCCCCATCCTGATGGAGAGAAGTGGTCAGGAAAGTGGGCAGGCCTCAGGGCTTCAAGCCAGGCCCCAAGGGGCAGAGGGGAGAGTGACAGGACCTGGGGCTGAGACTTAGGAATGTGGCCAACGTGATGGCTCATGGCTGTAATTCCAGCACTTTGAGGGGCTGAGGTGGGCGGATCGCTTGAGCCCAGGAGTTCAAGACCAGCCTGGACAACATAGCAAGACCCCATTTCTACAATTTTAAAAATACGTATATAATTTCTTTTTTCTCTTTTTTTCGAGACAGAGTCTTGCTGTGTCACCCAGGCTGGAGTGCAGTGGCACAATCTCAGTTCACTGCAACCTCTGCCTCCCAGGTTCAAGCGATTCTCCTGTCTCAGCCTCCCGAGTAGCTGGGACTATGGGCGCATGCCACCACACCCAGCTAATTTTTGTATTTTTAGTAGAGAGGGTGTTTCACCATGTTAGCCAGGATGGTTTCGATCCCCTGACCTCGTGATTCGCCCGCCTTGGCCTCCCAAAGTGCTGGGATTACAGGCATGAGCCACCGTGCCTAGCCTATATTTAAATTTTTTTTAAAGAAAAGAGACAGGTGCTCTCCAGAGACAGGCGCGTGGTAGCACACAATGGCAGGGTGCACTCACTGTGTGAGCACACCATGCAAAGTGTTTCTGCCCCAGAAACACTTTGCCCCAGAGCAGCCTGTGTGCCTCTGCGTGCCTCTGGGAGTCTGTGCACGTGTGCATGAAGGGGAGAGTCTGTGGGAAAGGACAGAGGGTGAGAACACAGGCTCTGAGACTGGCACGCCACGCTCACATGCTGTGCAAGTTCCCTCAGTGACAAGAGTGGTGGCCAGAGCAGTACCTGGCAGAGCGTGAGTGGGCTCCTTATCATTTCCACTCTTCAGGCATGTCTGTGGGCTGCACAAGGTCCCTGTGGCGGGGACTCTGTCCACTCCCTACTGTATTCCCAGGGCCAGGGACATGGCGAGTGCACGTTATCTGGCATGTGTGAATCTGCCTAGCACCGGGTGTGCACCTGCGTGTGTTCACTCGTGTGTGCATGTCTGTGAGCCTCGGTGACAGTCACAGGTGTGAGAGTGGCATGTGCATACCTGAGCATTGGAAGGGCTGCATGTGCATGCCCATGTGCCTTCTGCGCACTCCCCATGAGGGTAAACATGAGAGGGAGACAGAGAGAAAGGCCCACCATGCTAGCACAGGTCACAGGGGTCAGGAAGGATCCACATTGCATCACAGCACCCCCAGCATTCGCTGACAAGGCAACCAGGAGACCTGCCGTGGGAACCTCACACCTGCCTCATCCCAGCATTGTGGAGAAACAGGAATTTGGAAAAATAAAATAAAAACAAAAACCTGTGCCTCCTCCCCCCTTCCACTGAGGCTGCTTCTGGGACTCCGTCTGCACTAACTGGCCCCAGAATCCCAACTCATCAATGCTAGAAGGCCCTCGGACATCTGTCATTGTGCAGTAAGACTTGAGGGCCAGAGAGGTCAGGGACTTGCCCAAGCTCACACAGGTGCTGGCTGCAGAGAGGGACCTGTCCCAGGTCTGTCTGTCTCGGCGAGGGCTGGCTTCTCCCTCCACACCTAGGGCTCCAACCCAGTGTGTGCTGAGACCTCGATCTGCAGTCTGAACCAATGAATAAAGGGACATTTATAAAGAAAGCACTTTGTAAACAGCTATGCTCAGTTCAAATCAAAGCATTATACTTGTCGCCCTGGTATCTGTCAAAGGAATAGACTCCTGCTCCTTGAGCCGGTGCTGCACCAGGGGCTTTCCCGGGCAGCATAGCTCTGAGCTCCTTTCAGTCCTGATATCGTTATGGTCCCCACTCTCCAGGTGAGCAACGTGAGGCTCAGAGAAGAGAAACAGAAAGCCCAGAGCCTTGAGTGGGTCAGACACCCATCGGGAGCCTGGCATGGGTATGACTGCTCCTTGATGCAAAGTCTAGGGGGCGTGAGTGCTGGGGCCATTGCAGGCACCAGGACCCAGGTCTAGGGAAGAGGAAGCTGGAAGCTGAGAAGCTGGAGCGCTCTAGAGGGCAGGTATGCACGAGACCTGATTTGGAGGCAAGAGGTCCTGCAGCCACCAGACCCCAGATGGGGTGAGGAAGAGGCCAGGAGAAAAGAGGCTGCAGGATTTATGGCCACCAGCCCACACCCTGCTACACCACCCTGCCCAGCTCTCAGCTGTCCTGGATCTCAGCTCAGGAGTGTCCTCCAAGGGATGGCCTCCTGACCCTCCAGACTACATCCATTTATCACATCACTCATTTTATTTCCTTCATAGCATTGATCACTATTATATTGCTGGTGCCCAAAACAGTGCCCACTACAAAGTGGATTTTTCTTTGGTGGGTGTTTGTATGGTTGGTTGGTTTGTTTTTAGCCATTCAAATTGCATTTATTTGTAAAAATATGATGCAGCCCTCCCTCTGGTCTTCCAGTTCCTGTCCCTTCCAGGGCAGGGCCCTTTCCAGAACACTCCTGTCTGCCCTCTGAGTTGCTGACTTTTAGAAATCACAATGAGGCCGGGTGCGGTGGCTCACGCCTGCAATCCCAGCACTTTGGGAGGCCAAGGTGGGTGGATCACCTGAGGTCAAGACCAGCCTGGCCAACATGGTAAAACCCCGTCTCTACTAAAAATACAAAAATTAGCCAGGCATGATGGCAGGTGCCTGTAATCCCAGCTACTTGGGAGGCTGAGATGAGAGAATTCCTTGAATCCGGGAGACAGTGGTTGCAGTGAGCCGAGATCATGCCGCTGCACTCCAGCCTGGGTGGCTGAGCGAGACTCTGTCTCAAAAAAAAAAAAAAAAAAAAGAAAAGAAAAGAAAAAGAAATCACAAAGAGCACCCATTTTTCTGTTACTAGCTTTCCTACTCACCTTTGAAAAGGTCAAAAACCTCAACAATACATAAACCGCACATAAGAGGGCAAATTCACAAGGAAAAATGACCAACCTCATCCATTATTTAAAAATGGCAAATAGACCAGGCACGGTGGCTCATGCCTGTAATCTCAGCACTTCAGGAGGCAAAAGCAGGAGGATCCCTTGAGCCTAGGAGTTCGAGACCAGCCTGAGCAACATGGCAAAACCGTGTCTTTAAAAAAAATACCAAAATTGTTTTTGTTTCCAAGACAGGGTCTCACTCTGTCACCCAGGCTGGAGTGCAGTGGTGTAATCATAGCTCACTGCAGCCTCAACCTCCTGGGTTCAAATGATCCTCCCAACTCAGCCTCCCAAAGTGTTTGGAGGACATTTATGAAGTCCACTGCACTCAGTTGAAGATATTTGTTGAATGAATTGATGCACTGCCTCTGTTTAAACTCTGCTGAAATACAGCACCCAGTCTAGGGAGGCAAACATCCATTCCACTTCAGAAAGCGGTGTCCCGTAGTGTAAGGTAGGGACATCTCAGCCCACCTGGGGAATAGGGAAGGCCGCCCAGGAGGCGAAGCTTGAACAGGTCTTTGCTGATCTCCTCCTCAGTGCTAACAAAGGCATGATCTCTCAGGGCTCTCCCATGAGATCTCTCCCTTAAGCCCTCAATCCCACCCAGTCCTGCTCTACTGGGACCTATTCACTGGCCCCTTCTCTCCTGGATCTTCTGCCTTTATGTCCCTGTTACCTCCTTCCTTCCCATCAGCATTTGAACAGGCTCCTGTCCTTCCCACTGCTACAGACTGAATGTCTGCATCCCCCCAGAATTCTTATGTTGAAACCTAACCCCCAATGTGAAGCATTAGAGGGTGGCACCTTTGTGAAGTGATTAGGCCATGAGGGTAGAGCCTTCATGAATGGACATTAGTGCCCTTATAAGATACCTCCAAGAGTTCCCTCATCTCTGCCACCATGTGAGGACACAAGAAGGTGCCATCTTTGAACCAAGCAGCAGGACCTCTCAACACCAAATCTGCCGGTGCCTTGATCTTGGACTTCCCAGCCTCCAGAATTGTAAGAAGCAAATTTCTATTTATAGCTACCCAGAATATGGTATTTTGTTACAGCAGCCCTAATAGACTGAGACGCTCGTCTTAAGTCTTTCCGGATTCTATCTCCTGAGTGGAAGTCAAAAAAGGAGTCTGGGCTCCTCCCTCCCCACCATCCCCCACAGGCAAACCCTTCAGATGTGGTGATGGCCCCTCCTGATGACCCTCCCCTCCGGCCTGCCTTTCCTGATCCCCAGCACTTCTGCTGTCTGCTCCCTTTTGTGTCCCCTGCATTTAGTCCTGGGCCTGTCACACCACATATGGAACCAAGGGCCTGACGGAAGCTGAGACCATAAAGAGCTGGGCTGGGGGCACCATGAAGGGCTTGGCCATGGTAGGGGACAGGCTGCATCATTCAGCTTTCGCTTCAGGGCTAGCCGAATTTGAAGGTTCTCTCTTCCCTCCCTGTCATCTCCCATATCTGTCCAGGCAGGTGACAAAGCAGTCCCCAGATCTCAGATCACCAGCCCCAGAACCAGGCCAGGGTCCCAGAGTCAGGCCCAGCTTCAAAATGGCGCCAGGCCTCATCCAAAGCATCAGGCCTTTGCAGAGGGCCCTGGGGTACACTTGGGGGCATTTCCTGTCTGAGCCTGCGGCCCCCAACCGCTGGCAGCATGGGCTTCCGGCAGGGCTGCGGCCGGGGCCTGCACTATCAGCTCGGCACCAGACGCCCGGTCAGGATACTTGTGGTGAAACTGTGAGGGCGCGCTAGGTCCTTTGGGGTTTTCTCCCATGACAGCCTCCAAGACAAATGGAAGAGAGAAAGTGACACCCAGCCCTTCTTCAGCATGTTTTCCCCTCCCTGAGCCAGGGTTCAGGTTCAAGGCTGGGGGCCTGCCATGCGGCCACCTATGGCTACAGGGACATCCCAAAGCTGCAGCCATGGAGGCTGCCAGGGCCAGGCCACTAGGGTCAGGCATCTTGGCCAATGCTAGACAAAAGGCACTGTGGCCTGGGGAATCTGAATGGGAGTGGGAGTGGGTGGGTCACTCCTATACGGCCACATGAGGGCAACAGAGAAGGTACGCTGGGTCTGAGACTAAGTGAGAGGTGTCAGGTGTCTGGGGCATGTCACCTTGAGCCAAGGGATGCCCGGCCTGAACCTGGCTTTACACCTAGGGCCCCACTTCACCTCCTCTCTGAGATTTACATGGGGGAAACTGAGGCCCTGTTTACAACTGGGGAAACCGAGGATCAGGGAAGCACAGGGCTGCGCGTGGCCTAGGGCACTCCGTCCCAGCAAGCAACAGATGTGAGGCCATAGGTGAGGAGGGCGGCGCTGGATGCCCCACTGGGTCCAGGAATGCACCCAGCACAGGATGCTGGGGGAGCCACTGGCCTTGGCCAACCCAGCTAGCCCTGTGGCCTTCCAGGGCAGCTGAGAGCCCAGATCCCCATAGCTAAGCCCCTCAGCAGCCCAGTGGTCCTGAGCCCGCCGACCCCAGACCCAGTCCTAGTCCAGGCAGAGGCGGCCGTTTACAAGCCCACACCCGTAGGTGGCGCCACAGCCGGAGAATTGGCTTTGGTTATGTTGGAGCCGCGCTGCCTTTAAATTAGGAGCAGCCCCACGCATGCGCGACTTTTCTAGCCCGAGCCCGCCGTCTGCGCCTGCGTGCTCGCCCATACTCCCTGGCGACCCCTAGTGACGTGCCGCAGTGTTACGAAGGGACACCAGGGCGCAGGAGCAGCTGGCTCCTCAGGCCTACGAGAGGCCCGCCGGCCCAGCAGAGGGCGCCCATCAACCTGCACGCGGGCCCAGCGAGTTCTCTTGGTTTCGGCCAAGCTTTCTGACTGCTCCAAAAAACGGAGAGAAAGTTTCAGGGAGTACGAGGATGAAGAGAGCTGGTGAAGCAGCTGGCTAAATGGCCCGAGGTGGTATGCAGCCGCGGTAAAGCAGGGCCCCTCCGTGAGGCGCAGCCGCCCGGGGGTTCCCTAGGGAAGCAGGGGCTGCGGCGGACGCCTCTCGGGCAGGTCAGGGTATGCACCCTCCCGCAGGGGCTCCCGAGGCCGGGCGTGCGTGCGGCCAGGTCCATGGGCACACCACTGTGAACACGGGTTAAACGTGGCCTCCACGGCTTCCAACCCCCAGGACAGAACCAACCCTCCGCCCCCGGCTTTCAGACCAGAGCTCGGTGAGACCGCCACTGTTTAACAAGCATTTGCTATAGGCCACCTTGCATTATGACCGCACGTGACCCATACAGCCATCCTAGGAAGCAGGTAACAGCCCTGCTTCATTTTGCACGGAAAGGCTTGCCTAAGGTCACAGAGAACGGCAGGCCTGGGATTTCCACCCAGGGATCCTACTGCAGAGCCCCATTCTAGAGGTTCTTCCTTCTTGCTCCTCCCATTCTTCCACTGTCCTTGGATCCCCCATTTTCCCCCTGCACAATCTCTTAATCCCTATGTTCAGCTTCTTATTTTCAACTGGATTCTTCCCAATGGCATTCAACACACTTGGTGTCTCCCACCTTAGAGTAGAACATTCAAGCTGCACATTCTCCTGTAGGCCCTCACTCATCCCATTCCCAGCCTGTTTGCAAAATGCATTGTCAGGATTCAAAGAAAGCCTCACTTCGGTCCAATTCCCATCCCCACACCAACACAGTTCTCAAGTCACCAATGGGTAAAAGGCTTCAGTGATCCACTCCTACGGCCAAAAGGCACTGCTCGATCTCTTCAGCATTTGCTGATGGTTCACTCCTGGAAACATTTTTCCACTTGGCTTCGCAACACTACATAGTCCTGGTCTTTCTCGTCCCAGGTGAGGAGAGTCTTGGTCTTTGTCAACCCAAGTGGCCACTATTACTTTGTCGTCCTAATGTTCAGTTCTGGATCTCTTATTCTACACCCTTCCTAGGCACTGCCCCTGCCACAGCCTCTTTCTCACCTTTTCCATAACCTTGTCTAGGCCCAGCAGCCCCACGTTTACCACTGCCACACCAGACCTTAGAGTTCCAGGCCTGAGTATCCACCTGCCCAGGGACATTGCCACTTGGATGTCCCAAGCACCTCCATTTTGCCATGTCTGAAACAGAATTCAGTATCAGTTCCTCACAACTGGTCTTCTACAGACTTCCCCAGTAATCCCTCAACCCACCTACCAATATTTAGGCTGTTTGTAAGCCACTCATGCAAACATTCAGTAACCCAACCACATGTCACAGATTGGTCTGAACACCTAGCTGTTAACATAAAGATGAGCATATCAGATAAAACCCCTGCCCTATTGAAGCTAGTTCAGTCATCACACACATTCCAACTGTGGTATATGAGGTGGAGAAGAGGTACAAAGGAAAACAAGAGGGTACCACAGGACTCGACTGAGTGTGGCAGGCCGTGGATGGCTTTCTGACACGGTAACCTTAGGATGTTGCTTGAGGCTGAGCAGGAATTCATCAAGTGGAGACAGGGAGTGAACCCCTACAGAGAGGAAAGAGGGGCAGAAAGCCTGGCACTCACTGGCACTGTCAATTCTCCACCTGACCTTTCAATCCCTTGCCCCTTGAGAGGAACAATCTCTGCTTTGCTCATCACTGTTGCCTTGATGCTGAGTAAAACATGACTCACAAGAAAGATGCCAAAACTACAAAAACGGAGGCCTCACTCCACTACTCCATTCTGTGACCTAAGCCACTTCACCTCTTTCAACACTCTGATATCTCTTTCAACACTCTGGTACTAGAATACCTCAGTGTTCTAATAAGTAAAATGTAAATACTTGCCTTACAAACCTGCTGAGAAGCAAATCCATTATTTAATGAATAAAAAGCACTTGATAAAAGCACTATTCCCAAAATTAAGAATTATGAGAGATCTTCCACAGACCAAAAACAAATGTTCATAGTCCCTGCTTTATTTCCCTTTGTTCACACACGCTTTAAAAAAAAAAACACATGCACTCACAAAATACCCAAACATCAGGAATTAGAAGGGCATAGAACAGGGGGCTTTATAGGCTGAAAAAATATCCTAGCTTCAGAACAGAATACCAATCAAATATTGAAAATTCCTTCATTCAAAACACAAAGATGTTTTGTTTTTAATGGGAGTTTTTTTAAGTGTTCTTTTTTTTAAAAAAAAAGTAAAGATTTAAGGACAAACAGCAAGCTTCTCACACTGCCTGAGGCAGGGCCTGGTTTCTCTTCCTTGAAGGCCCTTTACAGATGTCCGCCTTCACTGGCCTCCATGCACAACCTCCCACTACCACCCATTCCGCCTGCCACTGCAAAGTGCAGGCACCCTGGGCCCCCCTGAGGATGCAGGCAGGGGCTACAGGGCATCCAGGATGTGGTCGATCTTGGTGACCAGCTCCTGGCGCTTTCCTGAGATGAGCTTCTCATTCTCAATGTATGTGTCTTTCTTGAGCTTGCCAGCCACCAGGCGCTCAGCCTCCACCGCCGACTTCAGCACCAGCTCCTTGACCTGTGCATCCAGCTTCTGCATTTCGCTCACCTGGCCGAGGTAAGAGCAGGGCAGGACTTGTGAGCGATCCTCCCACACCCCACTCAGCAGGCCCCACCATCTCCCAGGCTTATAGACCCCAGAGCTCCACAGGGATCAGCCACAAATGCAGCCAACACCACAGTGTCCCAGGGCAGCAGGGCTGGCTATGGAGGAAGATAGGCCTGGCTTCAAATGCCAACTTCACCACCCACAAGCCCTGTTCTTACGCCCTTGTAAACAAGCCCTGCACCATCCCTGGGCCTCATCTACGTTCCAGGACTCTGAGGACTGAGTGTGAAAGTACTTGGCAGCACCTGGCATGCGCCCTGGCACAGAGCAGCTCCTCTATGAACGTCACTTCTCTCCCTGCAGCTTGCCAAATTAGGTCCTTAGCATCAATTGCCTTGATGCTGAGTAAAACATGACTCACAGGAAGGATGCAAAAACTACAAAAACGGAGGCCTCACTCCACTACTCCATTCCGTGACCTAAGCCACTTCACCTCTTTCAACACTCTGATACCTCTTTTAGGGATTCAATTAGGCAAAAGATCAATGGCCAGGGAAGGGGGGGGGGGTGACAGCCATTGTCACCTACTGTATGTCACACTGAGGACTGGTATAGTCACATTCATTCAACATTCAACAAATTAGTGAGCCATGGTGCGAGGCACAATTCTAGGTTCCAGAAAACAGCACTAAGGACAGATAAGGGATCTTGCCCTTAGATGCTGACATATAATTAACACTTAAGTAGAAGAATAAATTGTTTCAGAAAGTGGTAGGTGTGGGCCAGGCATGGTGGCTCACATCTGTAATTCCAGCACTTTGAAGGCCACGGCAGGCAGAACACTTGAGCTCAGGAGTTCAAGACCAGCCTGGGCAACATAGCAAAACCTCATCTCTACAAAAAATACAAAAAATTAGCCGGGCATGGTGGTGTGCACCTGTGATCCCAGGTACTTGGGAGGCTGAGGTAGAAGGATTGCTTGAGCCTGGAGGTGGGGCTTGCAGTGAGCTGAGATTGCGCCACTACACTCCAGCATGGGCAACAGAGTGAAACCCTGTCTCAAAAACAACAATCAAAAAAAGTGAGGCCGAGTGCAGTGGCTCACGCCTGTAATACCAGCACTTTGGGAGGCCAAGGCGGGCAGATCACGAGGTCAGGAGACCGAGACCATCCTGGCTAACATGGTGAAACCCCGTCTCTACTAAAAATACAAAAAAATTAGCCAGGCGTGGTGGCAGGCGCCTGTAGTCCCAGCTGCTGGGGAGGCTAAGGCAGGAGAATGGCGTGAACCCAGGAGGCGGAGCTTGCAGTGAGCCAAGATCGCGCCACTGCACTCCAGCCTGGGCCATAGAGCGAAAAAAGTGGTAGGCGCTACGAGGAAATTCACATAGGGTGAGGAGAGGGAATGCCAGGAAGTGGACAGGGGAGTCAGTGACTCTGAGGGGCACCTCTGCGAAAAGGTTACTATCCTCATTTACAGATAACTCCTTTACATAGCTTGTATCAGGCAGGGTTCTGAATATTTTGCATGCATTAACTCATTTCACACTCACAACCCCTATGAGGGGCTAACAGCATTCTCATTTTACAGATGAGGAAACTGGGGCACAGAAGTTAGGTGACTTGGCCAGGTTTACGAACTCTGAATCAGAGCCTGGATTCAAACCTATTGATTCTAAAGTCTAGGTTCATTTTACCACGACATAAGCGGCCTGGGACCTACAACAGTCTGGCCTCCAGGAGAGGATGCAGCTACACTGGCCATAAGGGCACACAGTGCTGAGGAGGCTGGCAGAGCTTCCTCCACACCCAGCTCATAACCAGGACCCCAGAATCCCTTGTTCCTCCACAAGGATTGGTACCACATGAAAAGCTATGGCCAGATGCAGTCTCATCCCACAAGCATGCAGGTAAGCAAGAGAGCTGCCCAGTGTCTGCCCTAGACACAGCAGTGAGGCATGGAGAGCCCCAAGCCAAGCGACTCAGTGACTACCGACACTTACTCTGTCGCACAGATCAGAGCCCTCTGTCTTCAGCCTGGACTGCAGCAGTGCAATCTCACTGGTCAAGGCCTTGTGTTCGGTCTCCAGGCTCTTCTTGCCACTGTTGAGGGTGGATATGTCCCGGGATTGCTTGTACCTATTGACGGTCTCGTCAAAGTGACGGTAAAGGCCTATTCTCTTGTTGACCAGGGTCAAGACCTGCTCTGTGATGCAGGCTACCTTCATCCTGGCTTCTGCGGCCGGATCCTGAAGGAAGGAGAGGCACCATGTGTGACAACATCCAGGCTTGGGTCCACTCTGATCTTATCTCCCAAAGAACATCTGCCACCACCAGCCATCCAAAAAAAGAAATGCCACCTTCTTGGAAAGTCAAGAGTCAAATCCCTACTGACACCTAATCTGGACCAGGTTCAGCAATGGGCAAAACTAGGGCCATAAAGATGAAGCCGACCTGCCGGGCCTGGTGGCTTATGCCTGTAATCCCAGCACTTTGGGAGGCCAAGGCGGGCAGATCACGAGGTCAGGAGTTCAAGACCAGCCTGACCAATATGGTGAAACCCTATCTCTACTAAAAAAAAAAAAAAAAAAAAAAAAAAAAATTAGCCGGGCATGGTGGTGGGCGCCTGTAATCTCAGCTACTCAGGAGGCTGAGGCAGGAGGATCACCTGAACCCGGGAGGTGGAGGTTGTAGTGAGCCAAGATTGTGCCACTGCACTCCAGCCTGGGCGACAGAGCGAACTCCATCTCAAAAAAAAGAAAAAAAAAGAAAAGAAAAAGATGAAGCAGACATTTCACTTCACAGTCCAGTAAGGCAGACAGATAGATGTGAACAAGGATGATAATGTCAGTGTGCCCTGCATATGCATTACAGCAGTCTTCCCCATTTAATCAGCAGAAAACATTAGATAAACCAAAATTAAGGGACATTCTATAAAACTAAGTGGTCTCTACACTACAAATGTCAAGGTTATTAAACACAAAGAAAGGACCAGGAATCGTGGGTCACACCTATAATCCCCACACTTTGGGCAGCTGAGGCAGGAGGATCACTTGAGGTCAGGGGTTCAAGACCAGCCTGGGTAACATAATGAGACTCCATCTCTACAAAAAAAAAAAAATGTTGGCCAAGTGCAGTGGCTCACACCTGTAATCCCAACATTTTGGGAGGCCAAGGCAGGCAGACTGCTTGAGTCCAGGAGTTCGAGACCAGCCTAGCCAACATGGCGAAACCCCGTCTCTAATAAAAATACAAAAAATTAGCCAGGCATGGTGGCGCATGCTTGTAGTCCCAGCTACTCAGGGAGCTGAGATGGGAGGATCACTGTAGCCCAGGAGGTCGAGGCTGCAGTGAGCCCTGATCATGCCACTGCACTCCAGCCTTGGTAACAGAGTGAGACTCTGTCTTGGAAAAAAAAAAAACAAAAAAAACTTTTTTAATTAGCTGGGCATGATGGCATGCTCCCAAACTACTTGGGAGGATGAGGTGGGAGGATGGCTTGAACCCAGGAGTTTCAGGCTACAGTGAGCTATGATTGATCAGGGGACAGTCAGCAAAATTATGGACTCCATGTTGGTCAACAGTACTAATTAACTGGCCAGTTAATAGTATTAATTAACTAATTAATTAATTACACTACCCATTCTTTGAGGAAGAAGGCACAGAAGGCAGAACAGTGGAGCCACTCACCACAAAGTTCTGAACATGCTGTTCTACCAGATTTTTAGCAACATTACATTTCCTGAATTTGATCATTGTATTGTGATTATGTAAGAGAATACCCTTGCTCTCAGGCTACACACGTGCTCAACTATTCCAGGGTAAAGGGGCACAATGTCTACAACTTAACCTCCAATGATTCAGCAAAAATAATTACACACACACCCACACGCATGCATGTACGCATGTACACATGCATACACACACACCACAATTATTCCTCCAGGTCCCCCACTCTCCGACTATCTGCACATACTCAAGTCCTGTAGTCCTGCAAAACCCAAGCATACAGAAAGTCAACCCTCCACATATTTGGTTTCAGATCCCTCAAACACTGTATTGGGTATTGTATTTCCTATCTGCATTTGATTGAAAAAAATCTGGCCAGGCGCAGTGGCTCACACCTGTAATACCAGCACTTTGGGAGGCCGAGGCAGACGGATCACAAGGTCACGAGATTAAGACCATCCTGGCTAACACGGTGAAACCCTGTCTCTACCAAAAATACAAAATATTAGCCGGGTGTGGTGGCACGTACCTGTAGTCCCAGCTACGCGGGAGGCTGAGGCAGGAGAATTGCTTGAACCCAGGAGGCGGAGGTTGCAGCAAGCCGAGAGCACACCACTGCACTCCAGCCCGGGCAACAGAGCAAGACTCCGTCTCAAAAAACAAAAAAAAAAAAAAAAAGAAAAACATCTGCATATAAATGGACCCACACAGTTCAGCTGGATCAACATCTTTGCTCACAGGTCCCACCAAAACCCCTCCCTGCTGTCTCACAAACATCAGCCCCTCCAGCTGAATGCCCTTCCCCACCTTCTTTGCCTGTCACCTCCTCAGGGTAGCCTTGGGGCCTCCCAGGTTGCCCCACTCAAAGCACACCCTTGATGCACACCTGTAGTCCCAGCTACTCAGGAGGCTGAGGCAGAAGAATCGCTCGAACCTGGGAAGCAGAGGTTGCGGTGAGCGGAGATAGCGCCACTGCACTCCAGCCTAGAGACAGAGTGAGACTCCATCTCAAAAAAAAAAGCACACCCTGTGCCTGTCATCACATTCCCACAGTCCTCAAGCACCAGCTATGCTCATCTCCTCCCCCAGGCCTCACCCACCTGACTACAATAAGTGCCTGGTACTAGTGCCTACCCTGGAGCATGGCGCCAAGAGCCCTAAGGAACAATGACAGAATGAGAAATGGAGGAAAGAAGGAAGAAAAGACCAAGAGGATGACCTGAGGATAACGATAGTGAGGCCTTGGGAGGACCAAGGAGTCACAGAGCCTGTCAGGGAGCAGAGAGTGGGGGTGGGGAGAAGGGTGCTGATGGGGCCAGGTTAGTGGTTTCTGCTCCCAACAAGGAACCACCACAGGGGAAGGGAGAGGGGACACTGGTGAGGGGACTAAGAGGGGAGTTCCACCTCCCAAGTTCCATTGAATAACAAGAAGCAAAACAGCTGAATAACAAGCACCAATCTTTTCGTTTTTCCTACCTCACCTGAGCATCCAAGTTACTCTGTCTCCAGAGCCAAAACAAGACAGAAGCAGGGACTTAACCTCCTGTGCTGGTGACCACAAGCAACAAAAACAAAGTACCCTTCCGGCAAGGATGAGCACAGGCAGTCTTTTGCCCATGGCATCCTGCCCTGGGCTCACTGTGAGGATCAGTGCTCAAGCTGGTGAAATATTACCAAGGACATAAATGACAAGCAGGAAGAAGGCTGAGAGGGTACCTTAGTGATGGAGAAGTCCAGCCGAACATAGATGATGACGGTGAAGAACAGGATGTAGAAGGCCGCCACCACCAGCAAGGGCTCCTGCAGCATGAGCACCTTGTTGAACGTGTAGTGGACCTGGGAGGAGCAAGAGGACAGCTTCATCGGAGCTGCAGGGACACGGGAGCCTAGATTCACCCAGGCTGGCCCACTTGACCTGCTGCCCCACCCTAAGACCAGAAGATGCTGTGAGCTCACATGACTCCAGCCCAAGGAGGGACAGGGGGTGAGTTCTTGGCCCCAGAGCCCACTGTCTGGGGAAGATGACATGGAAGGCAAAAAGTGGAGCCACTCACCACAATGTCCTGAATGTGCTGTTCTACCAGATTTTTCTTGTAGGCAACAATCACAGGGCGGCCGAATGTGTCCAGATAGGTGTAGTGCAGCTCATCTGGCGCACGGCTGATTTCATAGGGACTATCAATTTCAATGTTCCTGGAAGAAGATGGGAATAAAACATAGCCTCCAACCAACTACACAGATAAACCAGGTTTAGAATCAGAGAATTCCAAGGCTAAGGGGCCTTTCAAGGTCCCTAAGTTTACACTCCTCCACTCTGCTCCCTTCCCAGCTATGGAGAACATCCACTCTCTTGAGACAGGGGAGCAAGTGCCAGAAAGCCCTCTGTTTTAAAGCCCTTGTCTGCTGGGACAACAAGTGTCCCTCTGAATCTTCCACTCCCAAGTTCTCACAGGTACTGGCCCCACTCCTTGGAGTGACAGTTGACACAGCTCTCCTGTACATCCGACCCAGTGAGTCCCTCGGGGGCTTGAACAGATGCCTCACGGGCTGTTCTGAATGTTCTTTCTCTTCACATGAATAAGAGTTTCTTATGCGGCAGGGGACATGTCCTGCTTTTGTCTGCCCAGGCCCACTGTCCCTTCTCCTGGTAAACAGCACAGCCTGGATCTGCGTGAGGAACTATCCTTCCCCTATGGAATGTTCTCCACAGGAAGAAAATCAAGGGGTCTCTCATTCTGTCAGTCAGAGTGGACATGTCACTCAAGAGAAGCCAAGTAGATGTTCCCTGATAAAGTAAATCTAGAGCAAAGTGACACAAAGACTGTACCCCTAGAACATAGGCTCCCATTAGAGTACCACAAGGGTACAACCAGAAAAATCAGGTGCAAAGGAAAGGAACAGTCACACTCACTTGGCTCCTTCAGGCAGGATGATCTTCACAGTCAGAGAATCTATCACTTGTTCATCAAACACATGGTCTACAAACCTCATCTTCAGTGCATACTGGTCACCTGAAGGATCAAGCAAGCATAAGCAATGATGTGGAAAACAGATCAAATGGGCAGGAGAGAAAGAAGTACAGGGGCTCACATAAAGACAAAACAACTAGACAGCAAAACCAAAAACCCACGGACCATGTTTACAACAAAACCAGGCAACAAAGTATCTCTACTGAACCACACAACACAGAGACAGGGATAGGGGTCAAAACACCGACAGCCACAAGACCTTCACGTTATCAGTGTCTGTAAAGGAGAAAGCAGAGAGAAGCAACAGGGCAACTGGTGTGCTTGAGAACAGCAGAACCCCAAAACACACAACCGGGATTCCCTAGAGAGCACAGAAGGCCAATGTGAGGAGTGGCTGAAACTCGGAGCACTTGTGCACTGCCTAATGGTGAGTGAAACAGGCCTGCAGAAGGTCACGAGTCTGCAGCAGTCTAGTCCCTGAGAGCAGAACTCCCCTTCTGGGATAGTGCCCTACAATGAGGAGAAACTGCTCAACACAATCAAAATTGAGCATGACAGGGACAATGGAACTCAAAAACCATGCAGGGGAAAGCTCAGAAATCAAGTCACATGTTTTTGCAGTATACCACACTAAAATAGCAGAGATCTGGGAAGGTACAAAAGCCACCCTTTCCTTTGGAAAGGTCACATTAAAAATGATCAACAGACAGTGGCCCATGCCTGTAATCCCAGCACTTTGGGAGGCAGAGGCGGGTAGAACACCTGAGGTCAGGAGTTCAAGACCAGCCTGGACAACATGGTGAAACCCTGTCTCTACTACAAAAATTATCCAGGTGTGGTGGCACATGCCTGTAATTCCAGCACCTTGGGAAGCTGAGGTAAGAAAATCGCTTGAACCCAGGAGGTAGAGGTTGTAGTAAGCTGAGATTGCGCCACTGTACTCCAGCCTGGGCGACAGTACGAGACTCCATCTCAAAAAAAAAAAAAAAGGAAAAAGAAAAGAATAAGTTATATAAGAAAAATGGGATGAAAATGAGAACATCCCTATAAGAAAATGAAAACATGCCAGAAAGACGTCCATAAAAACGAACCAGGAGACTGCTCCTACTATTCCAAAACAAGCTAAAGGTATTTAAAAAATGACACAGTGATGCAAGAACAATGTAAACAATTAGAAAAATTCAGGCCGGGCGTGCTGGTTCACGTCTGTAATCCTAGCATTTTAGGAGGCCGAGGCAGGTGGATCACCTGAGGTCAGGAGTTCGAGACCAGCCTGGCCAACACAGTGAAATCCCATCTCTACTAAGAATAAAAAATTAGCTGGGCATGGTGGCACGTGCCTGTAGTCCCAACTACTTGGGAAACTGAGGCAGGAGAATCTCTTGAACCTGGCAGGCGGAGGTTGCAGTGAGCTAAGATCACGCCACTGCACTCCAGCCTGGGAGGTTACCGTCAGCTGAGAATGCACCACTGCACTCCAGCCTGGGTGACAGAGGGAGACTCTGTCTCAAAAAAAAAAAAAAAAAAAAATTAGAAATAAAAAGCATTTTAGGAATTAAGGCTAAGCTAGATAGAGTGAATATAGATGGATTAGAGTGAATAATAACAAACAATAATGCTTTAAGATAAATGCGAAGAAAAGCAACTTTAATTATTTTTTAGAGACAGAGTCTTGCTTTGTCACCCAGGATAGAGGGCAACTTCCTGGGCTCAAGTGTTACTCCTGCCTCAGCCTCCCAAGCAGCTAAGACTACAGGTGTGAGCCAGATAATTTTTCATTAAAAAAAAAATTTTGGCCGGGCGCAGCCTGGCACAGTGGCTTCAACCTATAATCCCAGCACTTTGGGAGGCCAAGGCAAGTGGATCACTTGAGGTCAGTTCAAAACCTGCCTAACGCAGTGAAACCCCATCTCTACTAAAAATACAAAAAATAGCCAGGCATGATGGCAGGCAAAACTATACCTTAGTTTTGCCCTTTTCAATCTCTTCAATTTGTCTTATCCTTTAATCTTTTTTTTTGTTTTGTTTTGAGACGGAGTCTCATTCTGTTGCTCCTGTTGCTCAAATTGTATTGTAAAAATACAAAAAATTAGCTGAGCGTGGTGGTGGGCGCCTATAATCCCATCTACACGGGAGGGTGAAGCATGAGAATCGCTTCAACCGGGAGGTTGAGGTTGCAGTGAGTCAAGACCGCACCATTCCACTCCAGCATGGGTGGCAAGAGTGAGACTCTGTCTCAAAAAAAAGAAAGACTTGAAGAAAATACCACAAAATGTTTACAATCATTAGTTCTGGGTGCTCATATAAAAGTGTTTTATTATTCTCTGAATTTTTATTTTTTAAATAACTCAAAAACTATTTAAAGGAATTTAAGCGGTTCCATCTGATGACAGAACTACAAGGAGAGGACTTTTACATGCTGTTCGAATTGACTATCAAATGCTTGTATTACTTTTACAATAGTAACTTGTACCCACTTAATAAAAGTTCCTGATAAACCAGCCTTCCTAAGAATGACAAATGAACACTCCCCATCTATAAAGACTGGTAATTGAAAGAAAAAAAATGCACAATATTAAAGAAAAGGTTAGTTTCTCCCTTGCTATTGAAGACTGACCCAAATTATAGAGGTACTCATAGCTTGGGAGGTTGTAGCCAACGATGTAATGAGTCTTCCACCCGCCAAAGAGAGGGAAGCGAGGCCGGATTTCCATCTCTACAGAGTCATCCAAAATAAGGAGGTGGCTGGTGGAAACATTGCCAATCTCATCCCGGTAATAAACATCCTGGGCAGCAGCAGGAAGGATGGTCTGCAAGAGAGTAGATATGCCCTTCTTAACTCCAGGAATCAGCTCAAAGAGGAAATGATCCTAAACACAGAAGACTTTCTGCACCAAGATCCTCACATGGTACTACTTAATTAAAACAGCCCCCAAACACAACCTAAAAAAGTCTAACTTTCCCACAAAGGTTTCAGAATTTCTAGAAATTACGTCGACCTCTCAATCAAGGGTGCTAACTACCCAAATTCTTCTAAACAGTAAATAATTAAGGGAATTGCAAATACCTTTGTGAACACTGAAGACTTGATACAAAGGTAAAAATAATTTTTCAAGTTATTTTGCAGATAAAGATGGAAGACGGAAGAAATTTCATCAAATTACTAGGTGGTAGGGTTACAGAAAGGGTTTTTCTACTTGATATTCTTCATTGTATCTTCCAAATCTGTCAGTGTATTCTGATCATGGGAGGAAGGGATAACACCTTTTTTCACATACTGACCCCTTCTATCACACATAAGTTAAAAAAAAAGTTTATAAGATTTCATTTATAAGACAAAAAAGATTTAAAAACTGTATGCAATATGATAAAATGTTTTTTAAAAACATTACAAAAGGGCCAGGCACAGTGGCTCACACCTGTAATCCCAGCAGCCTGTAATCCCAGCACTTTGGGAGGCCGAGATGGGTGAATCATCTGAGGTCAGCAGTTGGAGACCAGCCTGACCAATGTGATGAAACCCCGCCTCTACTATAAACACAAAAATTAGCTGGGCATGGTGGCCTGCGCCTGTAATCCCAGTTACTCAGGAGGCTGAGATAGGAGAATTGCTTGAACCCGGGAGGCAGAAGTTGCGACGAGCCAAGATCGGGCCATTGCACTCTAGCCCTGGGCAACAATAGTGAAAACTCCATCTCAAAAAAAAAAAAAAAAAAAAAAAAAAAAAGAACAAAGAAATAAGTCAAAATGTCAGCTGAGTGTTTGGGTGGTGTGGTACTGAGTATGCTTTTCCTTTTTCTATTCAAATTTTCATTTAAAAAATATGGTTTAGGCAGGGCGTGGTGGCTCACGCCTGTAATCATAGCACTTTGGGAGGGCAAGGCAGGCAGGTCACTTGAGGCCAGGAGTTCAAGACCAGCCTGCCCAACATGGTGAAACCCCATCTCTACTAAAAATACAAAAAATTAGGCCAGACGTAGTGGCTCACGGCTGTAATCCCAGCACTTTGGGAGGCCGAGGCAGGCGGATCACGAGGTCAGGAGATCAAAACCAACCTGGCTAACACGGTGAAACCCCGTCTCTACTAAAAATACAAAAAATTAGCCGGGCATGGTGGCGGGAGCCTGTAGTCCCAGCTACTCAGGAGGCTGAGGAAAGAGAATGGCGTGAACCAGGGAGGGGGAGCTGGCAGTGAGCCAAGATCACGCCACTGCACTTTAGCCTGAGCAACAGAGCGAGACTCTGTCTCAAAAATAAATAAATAAATAAATAAATACAAACCACCTCCTGGGTTCAGGTCATTCTCCTGCCTCAGCCTCCCAAGTAGCTGGGACTACAGGCACCCGCCACCACGTCCGGCTAATTTTTTGTATTTTTAGTAGAGACGGGGTTTCACCGTGTTAGCCAGGATGGTCTCAATCTGATCGAGATCCACCCGCCTCGGCCTCCCAAAGTGCTGGGATTACAGGCGTGAGCCACCGCACCCAGTCATGGGGGGGTATTTTTAAAGATTCTGTTGGTTTCTAACACTCCCAATCAACAACATAAGCATCAGTCAACCCTAAACAACTGCCTATATATTTAGCTAGTTTCAAAAAGCAAAGAGTAAGTAGCTATGATGAAGTCCTCGTTTCTCACAATGTCCAAGTTGAACATTCCATACCTTAAAAGAACGGATGGAGGATATTCCACTATCTGGCTGTCTCTGGTAATCATAGCGTGAGAAAGGCCCCTTAAGCACAGCTCCTGTGTGCTTCAAGTCCACATTTTCTTCCACAGCAATATTACCCCAGTGAGAGACTTCAATGACTCGGGTCATGCTGGTGATGGTCAGGAAAGGGCTGTTGTTCTCATAATGTACTTTAAAAGTATCCTGGAAGGAAGGAAACAAATAGTCCAAATTTTGGCAACAGAGAAATCACCATTAGTTTAAATCAAATTGATTGGAGACAACCTATGTATCAGCAACAGAATGGGTAAATTATGATGTATCCAACGTATGCAACATTGTAAAATGTTTACTAGGACTTCTTGTTGACATATGGGAAAAAATGTTTATGATATATTATTCAAAAAGTAGGACACAAAACAATAACTAATGTGTTTGGAGCTGACTGTATGTATTAGGCAGTTTTATGAGTTCTAAATAAGTGCATTATCTCATTTCATTCTCAAGACAATATGATGAAGTAAGAACTACTTATCCCCATTTGACAAATAAAAATCTCAAGGCCTAGCAGTTTCCATTACCTTGTTCAAAGTCATAAACCTAAGTAGCAATACAAGGTCTGCTAAGTTCTGACTTCGCTTTTTTTTTTTTCCTTTTTGAGACCAGAGTCTTGCTCTGTCACCCAGGCTGCAGTACAGTGGTACAACTTCAGCTCACTGCAACCTCCGCCTCCTGGGTTCAAGCGATTCTCTTGCCTCAGCCTCCCAAGTAACTGGGATTACAGGCGTGCATCACCACATCTGGCTAATTTTTGTATTTTTAGCAGAGATGGTGTTTCACCATGTTGACCAAGCTGGTCTCGAACTCCTGACCTGAGGTGATCGCCCACCTTGACCTACCAAAGTGCTGGGATTACAGGTGTAAGCCACCACGCCGCCCAGCCAGCTATCATGCCCAGCCTGATTTCACTCTTCTATATGTTAAACATCACCTCTCAATAAGGCCCAACACACCTTGCTTCCCAAAAGTCCATGAAAAAGACAATCTATTTTGTTAGCTCTTACAGCTAGCTTATTCACTAGTTTATTCACTCATTCTATGACTAGATTTTTAAAAGTACAATTCACTCATAATCATATTTGATAGCATTTAATGCCAGTACAAGCAAGGGCATAGGGAAACCAGCAGTTTCACACAGCTGGAATCCTAAAAAATTGATTAAATCTTTTGAAAAACTACTTGGCAAACTACAGCAAGAGGTTTTTCTTTTTCTTTTTTTTTTTTAATTTTTTTTAATGAACAGGGGTGCAGTGAGTGGCACAATCTTGGCCCAATGCAGTCTCAACTTCCTGGGCTCAAGCAATCCTCCCACCTCAAGCCCTATGAGTAGCTGGGATTCCAAGTGCATGCCACCATGCCCAGCTAATTTTTTTTATTTTTTGTAGGGACAGAATTTCACCACGTTGCCCAAGGTGGTCCCAAGCAATCTACCCACCTTGGCCTCCCAAAGTGCTGGGATTACAAGCATGAGCCACTGTGCCCAACCAGCAAGAGATTTAAAAATGTTCATATCCTTCAATTTGAAAAGCATTACTTCAGAAAATCCTGAGAATACAAAGTTATGTGCAGAGATGTATATTATAATATTAAATAGAAAAAAAAAAAAACTAACTGTTTAACTATAGAAACTAGGCAAATGAGCTCTAGGACATCAAATCAGTGAGTTAGCCACTTAAAAACGGTGTAGTGGCTGGGCACGGTGGCTCATGCCTGTAAACTTTAGGAGGCCAAGGCAGGCAGATCACAAGGTCAGAAGTTTGAGACCAGCCTGGCCAATACGGTGAAACCTCGTCTCTACTAAAAATAGAAAAATTAGCCAGGCGTGGCCCAGCGCAGTGGCTCATACCTGTAATCCCAGCACTTTGGGAGGCCGAGACAGGTGGATCACGAGGTCAGGAGATTGAGACCATCCTGGCTAACACGGTGAAACCCCGTCTCTACTAAAAATACAAAAAAATTAACCGGCCTGGTGGCGGGCGCCTGTAGTCCCAGCTACTCGGGAGGCTGAGGCAGGAGAATGGTGTGAACCCAGGAGGCGGAGCTTGCAGTAAGCCGAGATCACGCCACTGCACTCCAGACTGGGCAACAGAGCGAGACTCTGTCTCAAAAATAAAAAAATAAAATAAAAATAAAAACATAAAAAAAAAAGAAAAGAAAAATTAGCCGGGCGCAGTGGCTCAAGCCTGTAATCCCAGCACTTTGGGAAGCCGAGACGGGCGGATCACGAGGTCAGGAGATCGAGACCATCCTGGCTAACACAGTGAAACCCCGTCTCTACTAAAAAAAGTACAAAAAACTAGCCGGGCGAGGTGGCGGGCGCCTGTAGTCCCAGCTACTCAGGAGGCTGAGGCAGGAGAATGGTCTAAACCCGGGAGGCGGAGCTTGCAGTGAGCTGAGATCCGGCCACTGCACTCCAGCCTGGGCGACAGAGTGAGACTCCGTCTCAACAAAAAAAAAAAAAAGAAAGAAAGAAAAATTAGCCGGGTGTGGTGGTGGGCGCCTGTAGTCCCAGATACTCAGGAGGCTGAGGCAGGAGAATCGCTTGAACCCAGGAGGTGGAGGTTGCAGTGAGCCAAGATTGAGCCACTGCACTCCAGCTTGGGTGACGGAGCAAGACTCTGTCTCAAAAAAAAAAAAAAAAAAAAAAAAAAACACGGTTTACAGGCCGTCCGGGTACAGTGGCTCATACTTGTAATCCCAGCACTTTGGGAGGCCACAGTGGGTAGATCATTTGAGGTCAGGAGTTTGAGAGTAGCCTGGCCAACACGGTGAAACCCTGTCTCTACCGAAAAATACAAAAATTAGCCAGGCGTGGTGGCACATGCCTGTAAGTCCCAGCTACTGGGAAGGTTGAGGTGGGAGAATCACTTAAACTCAAGAGGCAGAGGTTGCAGTGAACTGAGACTGCACCACTGCACTCTAGCCTGGGCGACAAGAGTAAGATCCTGTCTCAAAAAAAAAAAAAAAAAGTTGACAAAGGTAATGTAGTAATATGTAAAATGCTTAGAGAATATTCTAAGTGGCAAAGGTATTACACAATCCTTTCACATAATATGACATTAAACATAATATATATATTAAAAAGCCCTATGCTTAGAAATGACTCAGGTACTAAAATGTCAATAGTGTCGATAGTGGTGGTGAACTGACCTCAAATCTTCCTTTGTATTTGCCAAATGGTCTCTCATGAACTTTTTTTTATTTATTTTTTTTTTTGAGACAAAGTCTCACCCTGTTGCCCAGACTAGAGTGCAATGGCGTGATCTCAGTTCACTGCAAACTCCACCTCCCGGGTTCAAGTGATTCTCCTGCCTCAGCCTCTCAAGTAGTTGGAATTACAGGCACATGTCACCATGCCTGGCTAATTTTTTGTATCTTTAGTAGAGATGGGGTTTCACCATGCTGGCCAGGCTGGTCTCAAACTCCTGACCTCATGATCTGCCAACCTCGGTCTCCCAAAGTACCAGGATTACAAGCGTGAGCCACCGCACCCAGCCTCTCAAGAACATTCTATTATTAAAATGGAGGAAAATTTGAAAACCCAAAATATTTATATTTTTAAAAGCCTGCATAGAGGAAAATCAAATCAGTGTCCCAATATGAACTCTCACTCAGTTTTAAGTAAGTAAAAGAAATTATGCAGTTAGAGAAAGCACAGCTCAGAGTGGCAAGGCTGTCATCTTCACAGTGGGCACGTGGGCCCTGGGCACTCTGCAACCACAACAGGAGGCACACAGACCCTCCCCCTCCCCAAAAACAACCCCACAGAGCAACAATATACATAGGGAGCTATGTTTTGAGACATGGAGGAATATGAGTATGTTTACTATAAATCTGTATACATTTAGAAGGAAGCACTAGAAGAATAAACCAAAAGCTAACATAAATGGTTACCAAGGAGAACAAATGAACAGGAAAATTGGAAGCAAGAATTCTCTGACTATAACTTGCCTGTTTTTTTGGAGACAGAGTCTTGCTCTGTTGCCCAGGCTGGAGTGCAGTGACATGATCTTGGCTACTGCAACCCCTACCTCCTAGGTTCAAGCAGTTCTCGTGCCTCAACCTCCCTAGTAGGTGGGACTACAGTTGAGTGCAACTACACCCAGCTAATTTTTGTATTTTTAGTTGAGATGGGGTTTCACCATGTTGGCCAGGCTGGTCTTGAACTCCTAGCTTCAAGTGATCTGCCCCACCTCAGTCTCCCAAAGTGCTGGGATTACAGGCATGAGCCAGTGCACCTGGCCTTATAACTTGTGAGATATATATATATAACTTAAAATGGTACACTGGCCTTACGTATGTATGTATGTGTATGTGTGTGTGTGTGTGTGTATATATATGCACCTTATGTAAGCGCACTTATATATAAGGCCATATATATATATATATATGCACCTGGCCTTTTAACTTGTTATATATAACTTGTTATATATAATTTTGTTATATATAACTTGTTTTTATAATTGTGTTATATATATCTTGTTTTTATAATTGTGTTATATATAACTTATTTTATATAATTTTAACTATGAAATCATGTTGTTTTCACATTCAAAAAATTAAGTTAATAAAAAGTTCTTAAAAGTTTAAAACAACCCAAGATGAACAGCCCTAACTATGTATCAAACTGACATTTGAAACATAAAAAAACAGGCCAGGCGCGGTGACTCACAACTGTAATCCCAGCACTTTGGGAGGCCAAGGCAGGCGGATCACCTGAGGTCAAGAGTTCAAGACCAGCCTGGCAACATGGAGAAACCCCGTCTCTTACTAAAAATACAAAAATTAGCCAGGCGTGGTAACAGGCACCTGTAATCCCAGCTACTCGGGAGGCTGAGGCAGGAGAATTGCTTGAACCCAGGAGGCAGAGGTTGCAGTGAGCCAAGACTGCCCCACTGCACTCCAGCCTGAGTGACAGATCAAGACTCCTCCTCAAAAAATAAAAATAAAAAAAGAAAGACAAAAAAAAGACAAAAAAAAAACAAACAATTATTTCACGTAGCATTAGAACAAAGTATTTTGATTGCACATCCTTAGTGACACATGTTCTAAACACACAGAGAGATGCAAAGCAATCTTTTTTTTTTAGAGTGGGGTGGTGCAATCATAGATAACTGTAGCCTTAACCTCCTGGGCTCAAGTAATCCTCCCACCGCCTCCCAAGTAGCTGGGACTACAGGAGTGTGTCACCATGCCCAGCTTAATATTTTTTGTAAAAATGAGGTCTCACTATGTTGCCCAGACTGGTCTTGAATTCCTGAGCACATATGATCCTCCCGTATCGGCCTCCCAAAGTGCTGGGATTATAGGCATGAGTCACTGCACCCAGTGCAAAGAAATCTTAAACGTCTAAAATATCCATATATTTTAGAAATGGTATGGAAGTAGGTAGAGTAAAAAGACATGACTCCTGAGATTTCCTTTAAAATCCTCTAGCAAAGAGGTCAGGGACCATGGCTCATGCCTGTAATCCCAGCACTTTGGGAGGTCAAGGCAGGAAGATCACTTGGGCCCAGGAGTTTGAGACTAGCCTGAGCAACAAAGCAAGACCATGTCTCTACAACAAAAATAAAAAATTAAATGGGCATGGTGACACACGCCTGTCATTCCAGCTACATGGGAGGCTGAGCTGGGAGGATGGACTGAGCCCAGGAGTTTGAAGTTACAGTGAGCTATGATCATGCCACTGTACTCCAGGCTGGGCAACAGAGCTGGATCCTGTCTCTTAAAAAAAAAAAAATTTTTGGCCGGGCGCAGTGGCTCAAGCCTGTAATCCCAGTACTTTGGGAGGCCGAGACGGGCGGATCACAAGGTCAGGAGATCGAGACCATCCTGGCTAACACGGTGAAACCCCGTCTCTACTAAAAATACAAAAAACTAGCCGGGCGAGGTGGCGGCGCCTGTAGTCCCAGCTACTCGGGAGGCTGAGGCAGGAGAATGGCGTGAACCCGGGAGGCGGAGCTTGCAGTGAGCTGAGATCTGGCCACTGCACTCCAGCCTGGGTGACAGAGCGAGACTCCGTCTCAAAAAAAAAAAAAAAAAAAAAATTTTTTTTAAGTACTCCACCAAAGAAAAAAAGAGGTAGGTTAATTATGGTAACCTGAAAACCACTGAATCTAAGTGATGTGTGTGGGAGTTTATACTAGTCTTTGTACTTTGGCATGTTTGCAATTTGCCATAGTAACAAAATCTTTGTAAGCCTTAATTTCGCCCTCTCCCTTCAAGTTCCAACCGAGGCCCAACATTCAAGGAAGGCCTTCAACCTACCCCAGTATCTGCCCAGCCACACTATCTCAAGTCCTTACTGCCTCTGCATGGAATGTCTTGCTTCCAATTCTCCAATACCCATTCCACCTCTCCGAATGCTACCCCCAGCCTCTACCTGTGATCCCCAAAGGAGAAACAAGACCCCCATGGAATCATTTCACTGCAGGTTAAACACTTTTGGGATGACCTTAGAAATGACTGCAGATTCCATCCACCCCACACCACCCAAGCCTATCAACAGGTAGTCACTCTGCAAGACATTCTCTGAAGCAGACAGGGATGGGCTGGACTCCACCTGAGCCTACCTGACTATAGGCAGGGACATCTCTGAAAGGCCCATAATCCAGTAGGTCCTCGGAGCGCGTGGGGTTCCCCAGTTTGGTGTAGCTCTCCACATTTCGAGAGGCAACCTTCACACGCATGGTTTGTGTCTTCGTTGGATAGGGAGAGTAGAAATAATGGTTCCCCTCAAACACCACAAACTGTTTCTCTGACTGGGTGATCTGGGTTGGATACGGCTGAAGCACATGGGTGTAGACTGTTTCCACAATGACTGAAATCTTGGCCCCAGGATCAAGAGCAACTGGGAGCTTGACTATGAAGAATCTCCCACTAAAGGAAGAACAAGGCAAGAGAAATAAGAGAGACTGAGGATACTGAAAACACTAGTAGCAGTTCAAACTCAGAATAAAATTTTGAACCCAAAACAAAAGCAATTATCTTTAAGAGATCACCTTTTTCTTTTTGAGCTGGAGTCTCGCTCTATCACTCAGGTTGGAGTGCAATGGTGCGATCTCGGCTCACTGCAACCTCTACCTCCTGGGTTCAAGCGATTCTACTGCCTCAACCTCCCAAGTAGCTGGGGATTACTTATTAGAATGTTTTTAACTTTTGTTCCATTTTTTTTTTTTTTTTTTTTTTTTTGAGACGGAGTCTCGCTCTGTCACCCAGGCTGGAGTGCAGTGGCCAGATCTCAGCTCACTGCAAGCTCCGCCTCCCGGGTTCACGCCATTCTCCTGCCTCAGCCTCCCGAGTAGCTGGGACTACAGGCGCCGCCACCTCGCCCAGCTAGTTTTTTGTATTTTTAGTAGAGACGGGGTTTCACCATGTTAGCCAGGGTGGTCTCGATCTCCTGACCTCGTGATCCGCCCGTCTCGGCCTCCCAAAGTACTGGGATTACAGGCTTGAGCCACCGCGCCTGGCCTGTTCCATTGTTGAACATTTACGTTGTTTTACACTCTTGCTATTTATAAACAGCCCTGAAAAGAACAGCTAGATATTTGTCTTAAAAGACCTAAATTATTTTTTTTCTTTTTCTGAGATGGAGTCTTGCTCTGTCACCCAGGCTGGAATGCAGTTATGCGATCTCAGCTCACTGCAACTTCCACCTCCCAGGTTCAAGCGATTCTCTTGCCTCAGCCTCCCGAGTAGCTGGGACTACAGGCACCTGCCACCGTGTCCGGTTAATAAAAGACTTAAATTATTATATTAAATGTGATCTCTTGGCCAGGTGTGGGGGCTCACACCTGTAATCCCAGCACTTTGGGAGGCCAAGTCAGGTGGATCGCCTGAGGCCAGGAGGTCAAGACCAGCTTGGGTAACATGGCAAAACCCTGTGTCTACTAAAAATACATACACACACACACACACACACAAGCCGTGTGTGGTGGTACACACCTCTAGTCCCAGCTACTCAGGAGGCTGAGGTGGAAGGATGGTTTGAGCCCTGGAGGTGGAGGTTGCAGTGAGTCAACATGGCACCACAGTAATGCAGCCTGGGCAACAGAGCCAGACCCTGTCTCAATGAAAAAAAAAAAAAAAAGTCCTCTAGGACAGATGCAGTGGTTCACACCTGCAATGCCAGCACTTTGAGAGGCCAAGGCAGGAGGATGGCTTGAGCTCAGGAGGTCAAGATCAGCCTGGGCAACATAGCTAGACCTCCTCTCTACAAAAAAAAAAAAAAAAAAAAAAAAGAAAGAAAGAAAAGAAAAAAATGTGTAATACAGCAGGCACTTCCTAAGCAACTTTCCTAGTTTATGATCCCATATGATCCCAACCCTGACATAACCTTTAACAAGAGACAAGGTATATTGTTTGTCAGCTTACCTTTTACCCTTAATTTTGGTTTCACGTACTTCCAAATTGTTGTCTTCCTCATCTTCTCCCTTCACCTAGAACACAAAAAAATAGTTTATTCTTTACATCTTTTGGCTTCTAAATTTTGAGTCAATAATTAACCAAGTGCTTTAGTATATCCCCATTAAAGTAGTCAAATTACCAGAACTTTTCAGAGATTGAATTTTCTTTTCAGTAACAATTTTTTTTCTCTGAAACACAAGAATATTGTCCAAGACTTACTTTTATAAAGTGGCATATGGCCAGACGCAGTGGGTCAAACCTGTAATCCCAGCACTTTGGGAGGCTGAGGCAGGTGGATCACCTGAGGTCAGGAGTTCGAGAACAGCCTGACCAACAAGGAGAAACCCTGTCTCTACTAAAAATACAAAATTAGCTAGGCATGGTGGCGTATGCCTGTAATCCCAGCTGCTCAGGAGGCTGAGGCAGGAGAATCGCTTGAACCTGGGAGGTGGAGAGTGCAGTGAGATGAGATCGCACCATCACACTCCAGCCTGGGCAACAAGAGCAAAACTTCGCCTCAAAATAAATAAATAAATAAATAAATAAATAAATAAATAAAAGTGGCATAAAACTTCCATAAATGCATAACATTTTCCTGAATGATGAAATACACAGAAAGATTACACTTCCAAATATACTTCTCAAAGGCCCCTTTCTTGATGCTTTTCTTCCTCATTTATGTTCAAATAAGCATACTCAAAGAAATGTATTTAGTGATATAACAGAAAAGTCTCGGGGCCGGGCGTGGTGGCTCACGCCTGTAATCCCAGCACTTTGGGAGGCCAAGGCAGGTGGATCACCAGGTCAGGAGTTCAAGACCATTCCGGCCAATAGAGTGAAACCCCGTCTCTACTAAAAATACAAAATATTAGCCGGATATGGTGGTGTATGCCTGTAATCCCAGCTACTCGGGAGGCTGAGGCAGGAGAATTTCGTGAACCTGGGAGGCGGAAGCTGCAGTGAGCTGAGATCATGCCATTGCACTCCAGCCCAGGTGACAGTGCAAAACTCCGTCTCAAAAAAAAAAAAAGTCTCATGGGTTTTTATTTTTTATTTTTGTACAGACAGGGTCTCCCTATATTGCCCAGACTGGTTTCGAATTCTTGGGCTCAAGCAATCCTCCCACAGATTACAGGCATGAGATACAACGCCCAGCTTAAAACTGTTTTTTCACTAATATAAAAGTTAAAACTGGCCAGGCACAGTGGCTCACGCCTATAATCCCAGCACTTTGGGAGGCAGAGGGGGGGTGGATCACCTGAGGTCAGGAGTTCGAGACCAACCTCACCAACATGGTGAAACTTCAACTCTACTAAAAATACAAATTAGCTGGGCATGGTGGTGGGCGCCTGTAATCCCAGTTACTTGGGAGGCTGAGGCAGGAGAATTGCTTGAACCCAGGAGGCGGAGGTTGCAGTAAGCTGTGACCATGCCACTGCGCTCCAGCCTGGGCGACAAGAGTGAAACTCCATCTCAAAAAAAAAAAAGTTGGCCGGGCGCGGTGATTCACATTTTGAGAGGCTGAGACAGGCAGATCACCTGAGGTCAGGAGATCGAGACCATCCTGGCCAACATGGTAAGACCCCATCTCTACTAAAAATACAAAAATTAGCCAGGCGTGGTGGCGGGCACCTGTAAAGCCCAGCTACTTGGGAGGCTGAGGCAGGAGAATCACTTGAACCTGGAAGACGGAGGTTGCAGTGAGCCGAGATCGTGCCACTGCACTCACTCCAGCCTGGGCGACAGAGTGAGACTCCCTCTCAAAAAAAAAAAAAAAAAAACAGTTAACAGTGGCAAAAATCCCTTGGGGAGGAGCCAGTGACCACTGTTTGGGGTACCCTCATAGCAACAAGCTATGTAACCAGGAAAAGGATGTTCACTCCAGCAGGCTGCAGGGGTTTTCTGAGAAAGAGTAGTTATCTCCAATCATAAGACTCTGGAGCAGGATGCAAGGGAGAAGTGTATACATACCCCACTGATCTCTCTGCCAACCCACCCTCAACTGAAAAAAACAAAAATTAGGCTATCTTTTAGGACTTAAGTAGTGATTCCCAGTAGGATACAAAAAGCTGTAATGGTGAACTTTTAAAATATTATATCAAAAAGCCTAAAACAATCATACATTCATCCTCAATAAAGCTGTACAGTCTAACACAAACAACAAGTTTCATTACGTTGACTAGAATCTTATCACAATGGGAACCAGCCAGGCCAAGTGCAGTGGCTCACACCTGTAATCCCAGCACTCTGGGAGGCCGAGTCGGGCGGATCACGAAGTCAAGAGATCAAAACCATCCTGGCCAACATGGTGAAACCTTGTCTCTATGAAAAAAACACAAAAATTAGCTGGCCATGGTGGCACGCGTCTTTAGTCCCAGCTACTCAGGAGGCTGAGGCAGGAGAATCACTTGAACCCGGGAGGCAGAGGTTGCACTGAGCTGAGACCGCGCCACTGCACTCCAGCCTGGCAACAGAGCGAGACTCCATCTCAAAAAAAAAAAAAAAATGCAAAAATTAGCCGGGCATGGTGGCATGGGCCAGTTACTCCAGAGGCTGAGACAGGAGAATCACTTGAACCCAGGAGGCAGAGGTTGCAGTGAGCCAACATAGCGCCATTGCACTCCAGCTTGGGCAACAAGAGTGAAACTCCGTCTCAAAACAAAAAAAAAAAAAGAAAGAAAGAAAGAAAGAAAGAAAAGAACCCACTGAAAAACATTTCAGCAACCTCATCAGTTTCCAACACAACTGTTGGAAAATATGCACCTCCTTGTTAAGTTCATCATCCAGTTGTTTCCCACTAGGATAGGAGTACAAAATAGCACATATATCCATTTAACTCGTGTCTTGGACTACAAAATTGAAAATGATTTTAAATAAATCTGTTGATGTGACTGCAGGTCTTATACCCAATACAACCCTACCTCACAGCCATCAAAGCCAGAAGAGGCAACATTATACAGTGTGAGAATACACAAATTATGGAATAAGCTGGAGCCCTGACTTACTCTGCACTGTAAGACCACATGTAGGGGGCTAAATAACTTAATCTGCCAGACTACAGCCTCCTTGCCTGCTATATGAGGACTTATACCTTAAATGGTTGCTATGAGGGCTAAATTAAAATATATTTAAAATACCCACCGTAATACCTGACACAAAGTAGAGTCCCAGTAAGAAAGTATCTTACTACAAAAACAAAGAACAAAACGAAACTTCTGGAGGTGACAGATATGTTTATTACCCGGAATGTGGTAAAGGTAACACCAGTGTATATGTATTTTGAATATATTAATAATAGGCAGTTTTTTGTATACCAATTATACCTCAATAAAGTTGGGAGAAAAAATAAAAACAAGATAAAATAAGCGCATTAACCTAGCTCGCAGGCATGATGGCAGGATAGCCGAGCTCCTGCTGTGGTCCACTTATACTGTAACAAGCTCATTAAATCACAACTGGCTTCTATAAAGAATGGGATTTAACATTCAAGACATTCAAAGGTGGCAAGGCAAATTTACATGAAGTTTTGATCTATCTTTCCACAAGCCTATTTCATCATGGACAAGGCATGAAAGAAAATAGGAGTCATTTCAGAAACGTAATCTCTATAAACCCAGCTTTATAGCTCCATATTCAGTCAGAGAACGAAGTTTGCTTAGAGGGAAATGTGACACTATAATGACTATTCTCTCAACAAATAATTAGGTAATCATTTAATGAAATTGTTTAACAACAATAGTAATAAAAAACAAACCTCTGTGTATGTATATTCTCTCTACTCTCAAACCCAACATTTTCTTTGGTGATCACTGAAATACCTGGAAACATTTAAGCCAAACAGCCATTTATCGCCGAGATTAAAAATGAGAAGCAGCAGGGGGAAGGGAGAAAACTGGACTTTCCTTTTCTGTACGGCATAAGAGAACTTATATTACGTGCAGGAATTTCAAAATTAACTTTAAGAAGAGTTTTAACATTTAGAAAGTGTTCATTAGCAACCTTAAGAAATGCGTCACATTAATAGGGATTTCAAGTGATTACCGAGTTAAAAATGCGAAACCTGTTACATTTCTGATGGTTCTCTATGTCTAAAAAGAAGCACCTACAACGGACCAGATACTGAATTAAGAGAATGAAATTCATTTTAATTCATGTATTTGTCCTCCACTTAGGTGACCGCGTCAGGCCGTGAGAAATAAAGTCCGGCGCCCGCTGGCACCGGGCCAAGCGGCTGCCGCGCTCGCCTTACGGAAGGAAGATGCGTTCTACCCGCCGGAGGTCGCCGGAGCGGTGCCGAGAACGGCCCAAGCAGAGGCAAGCTCCGAGGAGGGTCCGCCGCGAATCCCAGCAGCTGCTCACGTGAGCAGCGACCGGCGCGGGGGCAGACCAGTGCTGACGTGGCCCAGGCATGAGGGCGGGCGTGCACCGGCCGCGGAGGCGCCGGGGCCCCGAGGCAATCCCACGGACCCCTGCGCCCCGCCCGCCGCCCAGGTCTCCGCATTTCCTGAGGCCTAGAGGGGCGCGGGCGGAGTCGGGGGACCGGCAGGAAGGGAGGCGGGAAGGGCCCCGGGAGAGGCGGCGAGGGATGGCCCACACTCACCTGCACGCCCAGGTGCGCCAGCCGAGCCTCGAGCTCAGGCTCCAAAGCCAGAAGGAAAGAGGAAGCTCGGGACGTGGAGCTGCCGCCCAGGTGCGCCAGGACCACCTCGGCAGTCACCTTAGCCAGGTGGCTGCTTAGGTCCACTGTGCGCTTCACGTCCTCGTTGATCAGCGGCGGTGTCTCGGAGGAGGCACTGCCTGGCGCCGGGGTCCAGGACCCAAGCAACAGGAGAAGAAACAAGCCGGCGGCTGGCGCCTCCATGACCGAGAAGAGCAGAGGGCCAAGGCGGGCAGAGCCCCGCCGCGGTAGCCCGCCCTCCCGCCACTGAGCAGCCGCTCATTGGGCAAGGGCTGGTGACACAAGATGGAGGCGCCCAACAAGGAAGGACCCTGTCTCCAGGGCAACCGGGAAGTCGACCGGGCGCCTGATTGCAAACCCCTCTCAGAGCTACCCGGGCTATCCTGTTTCTAGTGCGAGTGCACTTATTAAATTTCACTTACCGAATTTTTACAGGAGCGGCACTTGCCTAGGTCTCTACTCTCTCCTACCATTCTTCCTGTCCAATAATTCTGCTCGTTTTGCTCCTTAAAACCGTGAAATTTTGCTCAGACTAAGAAAGTAAAAGTCGGCCTTCGTCATCCACCCATGGATGCTAAAATTAGTAGGCAGAACTTGAAGCCGAAACAAGATATATGCAAAGTTTCAAAACACCTCTACTAAAATGTTTAGTAATTAGGCCGGGCACTATGGCTCACGCCTGTAATTCCTGTACTTTAGGAGGCCAAGGCGGGTGGATCACCTGAGGTCATAAGTTCAAGACCAGCCTGGCCAACATGGTGAAACCCCATCTATACTGAAGATACACAAAATTAGCCGGGCGTGGTGGCGGGCGCCTGTAATCCCAGCTACTCGGGAGGCTGAAGCAGCAGAATCGCTTGAACCCCGGAGGCGTAGGTTGCAGTGAGCCAAGATGGCGCCATTGCACTCCAGCCTAGGTGACAGGGTGAGACTACGTCTCAAAAAAAAAAAAAAAAAAAAATTAGACGGGCGTGGTGGCGCACACCTGTAATCCCAGCTACTTCTGAGGCTGAGGCACGAGAATCGTTTGAACCCGGGAGGCGGAAGTTGCAGTGAGCCAAGATCGTACCACTGCACTCCAGCCTAGGCGACTGAGCGAGACTCCCTCTCAAAAAGAAATAAAATAAAAATAAAATGTTTAGTAATTACAAAGGAAAAAATAGTCTACAGTGGAGAATCCTGGCAGGCACCACTTTAAACACGTGATCAAAGTTAACATCACCACGTGTAAAATATAGTAACATTAGGTATCTACTGATAGGATCCATTGAGAAAGGCACATCACTTACATCACTTCTGTGGTATTGCCACAAAATTACAGAAAATCCATCACCTCAATCTAGTCATAAATATAGACAAGGCCAGGCACAGTGGCTCATGCCACCAATCCCAGGTCTGGATCCTGACCTCAAGAGAGGGTTCCTGCATCTCACACAAGAAAAAATTCAGGGTGAGTCCACAATGCAAAGTGAAAGCAAGTTTACTGTTTTTTATTTTATTTATTTATTTATTTATTTATTTATTTATTTATTTTTGAAATGGAGTCTCACTTTGTTGCCCAGGGTGGAGTGCAGTGGCGCAATCTTGGCTCACGGCAACCTGTGCCTCCCTGGTTCAAGCAATTCTCTGCCTTAGCCTCCCTAGTAGCTGGGATTACTGGCGCCCACCACCATGCCCAGCTAATTTTTGTATTTTTAGTAGAGATGGGGTTTAAACATCTTGGCCAGGCTGGTCTTGAACTCCTGACCTCGTGATCCACCTGTCTCGGCCTCCGAAAGTGCTGGGCTTACAGGCATGAGCTACCGCTCCCAGCCAGCAAGTTTATTAAGAAAGTAAAAGAATAAAAGAATGGCTACTCCGTAGACAGAGCAGCCCAAGGACTGCTGGTTGCCCATCTTTATGGTTATTTCTTGATGATATGCTGAACAAGGGGTGGATTACTCATGCCTCCCCTTTTTAGACCATATAGCGTAACTTCATGATGTTGCCATGGCATTTGTAAACTGTCATAGCGCTGGTGGGAGTGTAGTAGTGAGGACTCATTGCCATTTTGGCTTTGGTGGGTTTTGGCGGATTCCTTTACTACAACCTGTTTTATCAGCAAGGTCTTTATGACCAGTATTTTGTGCCAACCTCCTATCTTATGCTGTGACTTAGTATGCCTTAACTGTATGGGAATGCAGCTCATAGGTTTCAGCCTCATTTTACCCAGCTCCTATTCAGGATGGAGTTGTTGTGGTTCACATGCCTCCAACACCTGTAGTCTCAGCTACTTGAGAGGCTGAAGCAGGAGGATCACTTGAGAGCAACAGATCAGGGCTTCAGTAAGCCATGTTCATGTCACTCCAGCCTGGGTGACAGAGCAAGACCCTGTCTCAAAAACCAAAAAAACAAAACCAACAAGGCTGGGCATGGTGGCTCATGCTTGTAACCACAGCACTTTGGAAGGCCGAGGCAAGAGGATTGCTTGACCCCAGGAGTTTGAGACCAGTCTAGAAAACATAGCGACATTCCATCTTTACAAAAAATATTTTAAATTAGCCTAGTGTGGTGGCATGCACCTGTAGTCCCAGCTACTCAAGAGGCTGAAGTGGGAGGATCACTTGGGCCTGGGAGGTCGTAGCTGCAGTGAGCTATGATCATGACACTACACTCCACCCTGGATGACAAAGTGAGACTTTGTCTGAAAAAAAAAAAAGAAGAAGGAGAAGGAGAAGGAGAAGGGGAGAAGGGGAGAAGGGGAGAAGGAGAAGGAGAAGGAAGGTCGGGTGCAGTGGCTCACACCTGTAATCCCAAAACTTTGGGAGGCTGTGGCAGGCAGATCACCTGAGGTCAGGAGTTCGAGACCAGCCCGGTCAACATGGTGAAACCCCGTGTCTACTAAAAATACAAAAAATTAGCCAGGTGTGGTGGCAATGTTGCAGTGAGCCAAGATCATGCCACTGCACTCCAGCCTGGGTGACAGAGCAAGACTCCATCTCAAAAAATAGTAACAATAATAAAAAAAGGATAAAATCAGACAAACCAAAATTGAAGAAAATTCTACAAAATAACTGACTCTTCAAGTATTAATCCTTCTTATCTCCATGTCTCCTCATAGCTTGTATGTGCACCTGATTTTCTTTGTGGGAAAGGAGAACACCAAGGCTCCATCCATTTCTTCCCCATTGATGACTTCCAGAGTGACTGGGGTGTTGCAAGTCTCAATAAAAAGTTGTAGAAAAGTGTTTCCACATAGTCAAGTAAACATGAGAAATACCACACTGCACATCAGCAGATTAGCGAAACCTCCTTATTCCCTGATTTTGGAAAGATAGAACTAACCAGGTATCACAGGAAACAAAAACACTGAGCCCACCAAATGCACATGGAAGAATGTTCAGAACAGTTCCTTCACACTCCAAATTTCTGTTATTATCTGTATTAGTCAAAACTCGGCCAGGCACAGTGGCTCACGCCTGTAATCCCAGCACCTTGGGAGGCCGAGGCAGGTAGATCACGAAGTCAAGAGATCGAGACCATCCTGAATAATATGGTGAAACCCAGTCTCTACTAAAAATACAAAAAATTAGCTGGGCATAGTGGTGTACATCTCTAATCCCAGCTACTCGGGAGGCTGAGGCAAGAGAATCGCCTGAACCCTGGAGGCAGAGGTTGCAGTGAGCCGAGATTGTGCCACTGCACTCCAGCCTGGGTGACAGAGCGAAACTCTGTCTCCAAAAAAAAAAAAAAGACACCAGCAGGACTGGCTGTCTGGTGAGGGCTGCTCTCTGCTTTTAAGAGGGTGGCTTGGGCTCACGCCTGTAATCCCAGCACTTTGGGAGGCCAAGACTGGTGGATTACTTGAGGTCAGGAGTTCGAGACCAGCCTGGCCAACATAGTGAAACCCTGTCTCTACTAAAAATACAAAAAATTAGCAGGGTGTGCTGGTAGGTGCCTGTAATCCCAGTACTCGGGAGGCTGAGGCAGGAAATCGCTGGAACCCAGGAGTCGGAGGTTGCAGTGGGCTGAGCTTGCACCACTGCACTCCAGCCTGGGCAACACAGCAAGACTCTGTCTCAAAATAAAAAAAAAGAGGGTGGCTTGGTGCTGCATCTTCCAGGGAAAGGAATGCTGGATGTTCATACGGCAGAAGGGCAAAAAAGCAGTGAACTCCCTCCCATCAAGTCATTTTATAAGGGAACTTAACGCAATTCACAAAGGCAAAGCCCACATTACTCAGTCATCTCCCAAAGGTCACTCCTTCCAATTCTGTGGCATTAGGGAATAAATTCCAATATGAATTTTTGGAGGGTACAAAAACATGCAAATCAGAGCACCATCTAATGAGAAGAGAAGTAGGGAAGCAGGAGGGCATGTTCCTTCCCTACAGAGCAGGAGTCTGCAAATTACCACCTGCAGGCAAGCCACAAATTTCTGTAAATAACTTTTTTTGTGTGTTTTTTTGTTTTTTGTTTTTTTGAGATGGCATCTCGCTCTGTTGCCCAGGCTGGAGTGCAGAGTTGCGATCTTGGCTTACTGCAACATCCACCTCCTGGGTTCAAGCAGTTCTGCCTCAGCCTCCTGAGCAGCTGGGATTATAGGCATGTGCCACCACGCCCAGCTAATTTTTGTATTTTTAGTAGAGATGGAGTTTCACCATGTTGGCCAAGCTAGTCTCGAACTCCTGACCTCAGGTGATCCGCCAGCCTCAGCCTCCCAAAGTGCTGGGATTAAAGGTGTGAGCCACCTCACCCGGCCTAAAGTCTTAACGTTTTATTAGAACATATCTTAGCAGTGATAGTTCTGGGTATGCATTATGTTCTTTCAGCTTGTAGTTTCAAACCTTTTTGAAAATTGTCTTTTTTGGGGATTCCTCTTATTTTACTGTTGGGTTTTGCCCATCTTCAATATTTTGTACTTTGTCTTGAATCTTTTTTTTTTTTTTTTTTTTGACACCATGTCTCACTCTGTCGCCCAGGCTGGAGTGCAGTGGTAAGATCTTGGTTCACTGCAACCTCCACCTCCCACGTTGAAGCTATTCCCCTGCCTCAGTGTCCTGAGTAACAGAGATTACAGGCACATGCCACCACACCCAGCTAATTTTTGTATTTTTAGTAGAGACGGGGTTTTACCATGTTGGCCAGGCTGGTCTCGAACTCCTGACCTCATGATCCACCTGCCTCGGCCTCCCTAAGTGCTGGAATTACAGGGGTGAGCCACAGCACCCAGCCCCTTCTCTTTTCTTTCTCTTTCTTTCTTTCTTTCTTTCTTTCTTCTTTCTTTCTTTCTTTCTTTCTTTCTTTCTTTCTTTCTTTCTTTCTTTCTTTCTTTCCTTTCTTTTTTCTGAGATAGAATCTCACTCTGTCGCCAGGCTGGAGTGCAGTGGCATGATCCCTACTCACTGCAACCTCTGCCTCCCGGGTTCAAGGGATTCTCCTGCCTCAGCATGCCAAGTACCTGGGATTACAGGTGCCCACCACCACGCCCGGCTATTTTTGTATTTTTAGCAGAGACAGGGTTTCACCATGTTGGCTAGGCTGGTCTTGAACTCCTGATCTCAGGTGATCCACCCGCTGCAGCCTCCCAAAATGCTGGAATTACAGGCGCGAGCCACTGAGCCTGCCCTCTTTTTTATTTATTTTTATTTTTTTAGAAAGACAGAGTCTTGCTTTATTGCCCAGGCTAGAGTACAGTGGCATGATCTCGGCTCACTGCAACATTTGCCTCCCAGGTTGAAGCGATTCTCCTGCCTCAGCCTCATGAGTAGCTAAGACTAAAGGCACCCACCACCATGCCTGGCTAATTTTTGTATTTTTAGTAGAGATGGGGTTTTACTACATTGGTCAGGCTGGTTTTGAATTCCTGACCTCAAGTGATCCACTCACCTTAGCCGCCCAAAGTACTGGGATTATAGGTGTAAGCCACTGTGCCAGGCCCGTTTTTTCATTTAAAACTTTTCTGGGCTGGGTGTTGTGGCTCACGCCTGTAATCCCAGCACTTTGGGAGGCCGAGGCAAGTGGATCACGAGGTCAGGAGATCGAGACCATCCTGGCCAACATGGTGAAACCCCGTCTCTACTAAAAGTACAAAAATTAGCTGGACATGATGCCACATGCCTGTAATCCCAGCTACTCCGGAGGCTGAGGCAAGAGAATCGCTTGAACCTGGGAGGCAGAGGTTGCAGTTTGCCGAGATCACGCCACTGCACTCCAGCCTGGCAACACAGCGAGACTCCATCTCAAAAGGATTAAAAAAAAAAAAACTTTTCTGGGAGGCTGAATCAGGAGGATTACTTGAGCTCAGGAGTTTGAGACCAGCCTGGGCAATATGGTGAAAACAAGTCTCTACAAAAAAATTTTTTCAAGTGAAAAATGATCTGACTCACACCTGTAGTCTCAGCTACTCAGGAGACTGAAGCAGGAGTAACAGGAGCCCAGGAAGCTGGGTTCCTGACTGCAGAGACCTATGATTGTGCTACTGCCCTCTAGCCTGGGTGACAAAGCAAGACCCTGTCTCTGAAAAATAATTAAAGTTGTTTTTTTTCATTTTACCTTCTATTTATCTTAAAGTATTATTGTTTGTTGTTATTCACTCTAATCCATCTAGCTTAGCCTTAATTCCTAAAATGCTTCTTTTATTTCTAAATTTCTTCCTGATTTCTATCTTTTTTCTGAATTTTTCTAATTATTGTTTATGTTGTTCTTGCATGACTTGTGTCATTTTCTTAATACTTTAGCTTGTTTTGGAATAGCAGGAACAGTCTCCTGGTTCGTTTTTATGGGCGTCTTGCTGGCATGTTTTCATTTTCTTACAGAGATGTTCTCTTTTTCATCCCATTTTTCTTATATAACTTATTCTAACAGTGAGGGACACCCTTACTCTTTTCTGTTGATCCTTTTTTTTTTTTTTTTTTGAGATGGAGCTTCGCTCTTGTTGCCCAGGCTGGAGTGCCATGGCATGATCTTGGCTCACTGCAACCTCTGCTTCCCGGGTTCCAGCGATTCTCCTACCTCAGCCTCCCAAGTAGCTGGGACTACAGCCATGTGCCACCATGCCCAGCTAATGTTTGTATTATTGTAGAGACGGGGTTTCACCATGTTGGCCAGGCTGGTCTTGAACTCCTGACCTCAGGTGATCTGCCCGCCTCTGCCTCCCAAAGTGCTGGGATTACAGGCATGAACCACTGTCTGTTGATCATTTTTAATGTGATCTTTCGGAAGGAGGGATGGTTTAGGATGGCTTTTGTACCTTCCCAGATCTCTGCTGTTTTCACGAAGTATACTGTGAAAACATGTGGCTTGCTTTCTGAGCTTTCCCCTGCTTGGTTTTTGAGCTCCATTGTCCCTATCATGCTCAATTTTGATTGTGTTGAGCAGTTTCTCCTCATTGTAGGGCAGAAAGGGAGTTCTGCTCTCAGGGGCCAGACTGCTGCAGACTCGTGACCTTCTACAGGCCCATTTCACTCACCATCAGGCAGGGGACGACTGCTCCGAGTTTCAGCCACTCCTCACATTGGCCTTCTGTGTTCTCTAGGGAATCCTGGTTGTGTGTTTTGGGGTTCTGCTGTTCTCAAGCCCATCAGTTCCCTGTTGCTTCGCCCTGCTTTCTCCTTCACAGACACTGATAACGTGAGGCATTGGTTGCAGTGAGCCAAGATCGTGCCATTGTATTCCAGCCTGGGCGACAAGAGCAAGATTCCATCTAAAAAAAAACAAAGGGGCCGGGCGCGGTGGCTCAAGCCTGTAATCCCAGCACTTTGGGAGGCCGAGACGGGCGGATCACGAGGTCAGGAGATCGAGACCATCCTGGCTAACACGGTGAAACCCCGTCTCTACTAAAAATACAAAAAATTAGCCGGGCAAGGTGGCGGGCGCCTGTGGTCCCAGCTACTCGGGAGGCTGAGGCAGGAGAATGGCGTGAACCCGGGAGGCGGAGCTTGCAGTGAGCTGAGATCCGGCCACTGCACTCCAGCCTGGGCGACAGAGCAAGACTCCGTCTCAAAAAAAAAAAAAAAAAAAAAAAAAAAAAACAAAGGGGGCCAGTCGCTGTCGCTTATGCCTGTAATCCCAACATTTTGGGAGGCCCGAGGCAGGCGGATCACCTGAGGTCGGGAGTTACAGACCAGCCCGACCATGGAGAAAGCTTGTCTCTACTAAAAATACAAAATTAGACGGGCGTGGTGGCGCATGCCTGTAATCCCAGCTACTCGGGAGGCTGAGGCAGGAGAATCGCTTGAACCCCGTAGGAGGTGGCAACTCCATCTCAAAAAAAAAAAAAAAAAAAAAAAGGATGCCCACCCAATTCTTTATTATTTTGTAAGATGTTCACATAAGGGAATGCTGTGTGAAGGACGCCAGATACAAATTGGCAGCTGCGCAGACACTCCTAGATCAGACAAGAATTCTCTCTATTATTTTTTCAACTCCTATATATCAGAAATTCAAAATTAGAGAAAAAGATACCATTAACAGAGTGGAAATAAAGCCTCAGAGTGGGAGAAGATAATTGAAATACATCTAACAGACAGAAGACTCAGACCCAAAATATACACAAAAAGACAACTTATTAAGAAAAAGATAACATAATAGAAAAATGCACAGAAGAATTGATGCTGTACTTCCAAAAGAAGAATATATAGCGGGGTGCGGTGGCTCAAGCCTGTAATCCCACCACTCCGGGAGGCTGAGGCGGGTGAATCACAAGGTCAGGAGTTCAAGATCAGCCCAGCCAAAATACAAAAAAAATTAGCCGGGCATAGTGGCAGGCACCTGTAATCCCAGCTACTTGGGAGGCTAAGGCAGAGAATTGCTTGAACCCGGGTGGCCAATGTTGCAGTGAGCCGAGATTGCGCCACTGCACCCCAGCCTGGGTGACAGTGAGACTCCGTCTCAAAAAAAAAAAAAAAAAAAAAGAAGTGTATACAAATGGCCAGCGGGGTTATAGTACATATAATGTCATTAGTAATTAGGGAAATGCAGGCCAGGCGCGATGGCTCATGTCTGTAATTCCAACACCTTGGGAGGCTGAGGCAGGTAGATCACCCGAGGTCAGGAGTTTGAGACCAGCCCGGCCAACATGGTTATAAACCCCGTCTCTACTAAAAATACAAAAATTAGCCATGCGTGGTGGCAGGGGCCTGTATTCCCAGCTACTTGGGAGGCTGAGGCACAAGAATTGCTTGAACCCAGGAGGCGGAGGTTGTGGTAAGCTGAGATGGTGCCACTGCACTCCAACCTGGGCGACAAAGCAAGACTGTCTCAAAAGTAATAATAATAATAATTAGGGAAACACATGTTAAAACCATAATAAGACACCAGTATATGCTCATCAGCTAGCAAAACTTTTTCTTTTTCTTTTTCTTTTTTTTTGGAGGCAGAGTCTCGCTCTATCTTCCAGCCTGGAGTGCAGTGGCGTGATCTTAGCTCACAGCAGCCTCCACCTCCCGGGTTCAAGCAATTCTTCTGCCTCAGCCTCCCAAGTAGCTGGGAATACAAGCCCCTGCCACCACGCATGGCTAATTTTTGTATTTTTAGTAGAGACGGGGTTTCTCCATGTTGGCCAGGCTGGTCTCAAACTCCTGACCTCGGGTGATCTCTCTGCCCTGGCTTCCCCAAATTTCAGGATTAGAGGCGTGAGCCACAGCACCTGGCCAAACCTTTTACAAGTTAATATCTCTGCACAATGGGCAAAAATTTTAGTTTCACAATACCAACTGTTGCTGAGGGTGCGGATCAAAGGGACTCTCATTCCCTGAGATAAATAGGTATCATCACTCAGGAACAGTTTGAAATAGTCTGCTAAAGATATGCAAACCCAATGGCCTACAATGTCATTCCTAAACATATACCCTAGAGAAATGTGAGCACACATACCCCCAGCTACATAGACAAAAATATTCGCAGAAGCGTTGCCTATAATACCAAAAAGTGAAAACATCCTAGATGAAAAGAAAGGTAAAGACTTCTGTAAATATTATATGGGTAAGACAATATCAGTAGGAATGGGAAAGTAAGGACCTCTAAAAAATCATTTCCAACAAAAAGTGTGAAACTTTGTAAAATATTTGAAATATGAGTCAAATGTGATTGACCATGGCCTGTGACACAGTCACAGGAGATCCTGTGCCCAAGGTGGTAGGGCTACAGCTCAGTTTTACACATTTTAGACATCAGTCAATATATGTAAGATGTACATTGGTTCCGCCAGGCGTGGTGGCTCACGCCTGTAATCCCAGCACTTTGGGAGGTTGCAGCAGGTGGAACACGAGGTCAGGAGTTCGAGACCAGCCTGGCCAACATGGTGAAACCCTGTCTCTACTAAGAATACAAAAATTAGCTGAGCGTCGTGGTGGGCACTTGTAATCCCAACTACTTGGGAGGCTGAGGCAGGATAATCATTTGAACCCGGGAGGTGGAGGTTGCAGTGAGCCAAGAGCGCACCATTGCACTCCAGCCTGGGCAACAAGGCAAGACTCTGTCTCAAAAAAAAAAAAAAAAAAAGATGTACATTAGTTCCATCTGGAAAGCTGGGACAACTCAAAGCAGGAGGAGGGCGCTTCTAGGTTATCAGTGGATTCAAAGATTTTCTGATTGGTTATTGGTTGAGAGTTTATCTAAAGCCTTGGAATCAATAGAATCCGGGAGTGTCTGGGGTTAAAATAAGGGGTTCTTATTATGCAGATGAAATTAAGGTTCTATTAAGCAGGCTTGAAAGAGAATAGATTGTAAATATTGTTATCAGACTTAAAGAGACAGTTTTATCAGACTTAAAGAGACAGTTTTGCAGGCCCTTTTTTTTTTTTTTTTTTTTTGAGATGGAGTCTGGCTCTGCCTCCCAGGCTGGAGTGCAGTGGCCGGATCTCAGCTCACTGCAAGCCCCGCCTCCTGGGTTTACGCCATTCTCCTGCCTCAGCCTCCCAAGTAGCTGGGACTACAGGCGCCCGCCTCGTCGCCCGGCTAGTTTTTTGTAGTTTTTAGTAGAGACGGGGTTTCACCGTGTGAGCCAGGATGGTCTCGATCTCCTGACCTCGTGATCCGCCCGTCTCGGCCTCCCAAAGTGCTGGGATTACAGGCTTGAGCCACCGCGCCCGGCCTAGGCCCATTTCAAAATATGTCAAAGCAATATATTTTGGGATAAAATATTTGTATTTATTTTGCAACTGCAATCTGTCATGTTGGTATCTTATTGCTACAGAGTCTGCTCTCTCTGTCTCAAAGTCTCTGTTTTAATGTTAATGCTGGTCAGCTGTGCCTGAATTTCAACAGGCAGAAGGTATAACGCTGCCTGTCCCACCACCCATTCCCATGATGGTCTTGATTTGTTTTTCTAAGACCAGCAGAGCGGGCACAAAAGAACCAGCGAATAGGCAAGGGTAGGAGCAAAACTGTAAATTTATTTTTGGTCACCTAGCTTCAGGGGAAGAAGATGGGTAGGGAGAGGTCTGTTGGCCTCCAGCAAAGGAGGCCGACAGAGTCCCCCGGTGGGGCTCTCGGGCGGGGTTCCTGATACAGTCCCAACATCCCAACAGGAGTGGGGCCGGGAAGTCCGCGCGTGGCGTCTGTCCGGAGCGGCTTTTCTAGGAGTGGGAGGGCAATAGGCGGGGCACGGGCGTGTCAGGGGGCGTTCCACAGGTGTGACCAGGTAAATCTTAGTCTCTTCGGATTGACGTCACCTGGCGCATGTCCGGTTGGTCTGCACCTTCCCGGGCGCCAGCGGCATTTTCGCGTGCGCGGGAAAAGCTGGTGATGAAGAACCCAGAAGTGCGCCATCTTGCCTCCGTTCGTCCAAACAGTCCAACCTTTTATTGGTAATAGTGATAAGGGGCACCGTGGTCTGTCTGGCTACTTCCCGCTGTTAAGGGGCGTCATTAAGGTCGGGGCCCATGGTTGGCATTTGGACGTACGGAATCTTGGCACGGAGAAATTTGATGAAAATGGGCACAAAACATAAAATAAGGCACAGTATTAGTATAGGAATGAGGAATGGAAGCATTTGTTGGAATATGGGCAAAACCCAGAAGGATGGTCCCGGCAAGGCTGGGGAGTATGAGATAGTTAAGAAAATTTAGTAAGTTTGAGGCGAGTCGGGGAAAGCCAAACTGATTTCCACTGATTGCTTTCGGTAGGGGCCCTTTTTAGCTGGGAATGAGGAACGAGTGCGCAAAGTAGTTGTTGGCCAGGCAGCAATTAAGGAGTGGAGTTTTTGTGGAGTGGATGGCTTTCCGCTTACTCCTACTACAGAGATATTGGATGGAAGGCTAGGTCCAGAGAAGGACGGCAAAACAGAATAGGTAGCCTCGCTGTTGATTAAAAAATTGTCTTACCCGCTACCAGGAGAGTTGCCCGCGGCTTGGCGAGGGTGATGGGGGTCCCCGAGTCTCGGCACCTTCAGTTGTCGTCGTCCAGATGTAGGAGCTGGAAGGAGCTCCCAGGATCCTGGGAAAGGGGGTCACATGGAGGCGCGGCACCTAGTCTCAGGGTGGGGCAATCAGAATTCCAGTGTCCTCCCTGCTGGCAAGCAGGGCAGGGGGTTGCTGGTGGATGAGGGTTAGGACATTCACTGGCCCAATGTCCTGATGCCTTGCACTTATAGCAAGGCTGCGTTGGGGCTCGGGGACCTTGCGGACACCTGTTGGCATAGTGTCCTGCCTTGCCGCACTTATAGCAGGCTTCTTTTGCAGCCTTGGAGTCTGCAGGGTGTGTGCTCTCTGGCCTGGGGTTACGACTGGGCTGTAAAGCCGCTGCTAGGAGCTGTAACTTCTGTTTGAGGCGAGCCTGCCATCTCCTCTCTGGAGTTATAGACCTTAAAGGCTAATTTAACTAGGTCTTGTATTGGCGTCTGAGGACCATCCTCTACCTTTTGAAGTTTTTTACGAATGTCAGGAGCTGATTGAGAAATGAAATAAGACGCCAAAATGGTGGCCCCTGTAGGGGAGGCTGGATCTAACCGGGTATACTGGGTTAGAACCTCAGTCAGTTTAGGGTAGAGGTTAGGAGTCATAGGCCTGACAAAGATATCTAAATTCCTTTATGTATATGGTAGGATTAGCTGAGAAATCACCTAAACGCTTCTCAATTTTGGAAAGATCGGCCAGTGAAAAAGGGAAATGTACTCTGACTACCCCCTCCGCCCCAGCTACCTCTCGCAAAGGTGCTAACGCTGTAGGAGGGTGTGGGGCAGGAGTGAGGGTATCAGCAGGGCACTTAGAGCGGGTGTGTGCAGAGACAGGGGACCATAGGTGGCCGGCTGAGGACATGGAAGGGGGCACAGGTGTGAGAGGGCTACTAGTCGATGAGGAGCAAGGAGGAGAGTCTGGGCAGGAAGGGAGGGAGTGGAGAGAGCGGGGAGAGAAGGAGGAGTATAGGGCAGATCGGGACGAGAGCGTAAGGCCCAAAAGCCTTGTATGTAATTAATTTCAGACCACTTGCCTAGCCGCTGGCAGAAATTGCTGAGGTCGATCACGCCACAGTGGAAAGGAAAATTAACCGCTTCCTCCTAAGGTCTTGTTCAAGCTGTAAGGTTTTTAAATTGGCTAGGAGGCACCCTAAGGGGGTGCTCTTTGGAAATTTGGACTGGGGGTTTCCCATTTGTTTCCTCTTTACTTACACAACGGACACAATGGAAATGGAAGTGGATCTCTGCCTGGCTTCAAAGCGTCCTTTGGAACCAGCATAGACAGACTGGAGGCTCATGGAGTCAAAGTGGAGATTACCTTCAGGCGGACGTCTCCGTCCTGAACGGATCTCCCGAGCCACTTCGTGGCTCAAAAGTGGGCCTCGGACCTGCGCAGGATTTTTGGCCGAGGGAGGTAAAGAGGAGACAAGGGCACTTACCCCAGAGAGGCCGTGGAGGGAAGCGGGTCTCAGGTCCTGGTCCGTCCGCGGCGTGGAAGGAGGAGGAGGAGGCTCCCCGGACCCTGGGGGCCCTGAGGAGGGGTCTCCTCCCGGGTATCGGCACCAACTGATTTGTTTTTTTAAGACCAGCAGAGCGGGCACAAAAGAACCAGCGAATAGGCAAGGGTAGGAGCAAAACTACAAATTTATTTTTGGTCACCTAGCTTCAGGGGAAGAAGGTGGGTAGGGAGAGGTCTGTCGGCCTCCAGCAAAGGAGGCCGACAGAGTCCCCCGGTGGGGCTGTCGGGCGGGGTTCCTGATACAGTCCCCACATCCCAACAGGAGTGGGGCTGGGAAGTCCGCGCGTGGCGTCTGTCCGGAGCGGCTTTTCTAGGAGTGGGAGGGCAATAGGCAGGGCACGGGTGTGTCAGGGGGCGTTCCGCAGGTGCGACCAGGTAAATCTTAGTCTCTTCGGATTGACGTCACCTGGCGCATGCCCAGTTGGTCTGCACCTTCCCGGGCGCCGGCTGCATTTTCGCGTGCACGGGAAAAGCTGGTGATGAAGAACCCGGAAGTGCGCCATCTTGCCTCCGTTCGTCCAAACAGGTCTGAAATAATGTTTCAGGTTTATTTTTGAATGCCCTTGGTCAAGAGGAGGAATCCATCCAGGTGGCTGGGGGGCTTAGAATTTTATTTTTGGTTTACATCCATTAATGCTGGATGTAATGCTGCCATTAAGAATACTGGCAGAAATGGTAAAAATGAATGTTTTCAGAACTTTAAGAAAAAGACTATGACATGCTAGGTGTTGGCTCACGCCTGTAATCCCAGCACTTTGGGAGGCCAAGGCAGGTAGATCACCTGAGGTCAGGAATTGAAGACCAGACCGGGCAACATGGTGAAACCCCATTTCTACTACAAATACAAAAAATTAGCTGGGCATGGTGGTACATGCCTGTAATTCCAGCTACTCGGGAGACTGAGGCAGGAGAATCACTTGAACCTGGGAGGCAGAGACTGTAGTGAGCTGAGACTGTACACTACACTCTAGTCTGGGCAACAGAGTGAGACTCCATCTCAAAAAAAAAAAAAAAAAAAAAACAGACGAGTAGAATACCAAATTCCAGCATGAAAGCATGAGGAGCTCCATGACCCATTCTCCAGTGAGATTTGTGAAAACTCTAAAGACCCAACTATTTGAAACCTCTAGAAATGGGCTGGTCACAGTGGCTCATACCTGTAATCCCACCACTTTGGGAGGCTTAGATGGAAGAATTGCTTGAGCCGAGGAGTTTGAGACCAGCCAGGACAATATAGGGAGACCCTGTCACTACAGATAATTTAAAAAATAACTGGGCATGATAGCATGCACCTGTGGTCCCAGCTACTCAAGAGGCTGAGGCAAGAGGATTGCCTGAGCCTGGGAGGTCAAGGCTGCAGAGCCTGTCTCAAAAACAAACAAACAAAAACTCTAGAAATGGTCATAAGGGCATCAGGAAAATGCAGAAACACTTATTCAACAAAATCTATGAATATTCTGTAGGAAAAGCAAGCATCTCAGGTATGTGAACAAAAACTGCCACCACTCTCCTCCCTATCAGATCAACAAGGCAGAGAATCTGCCTCAGATTGCTGCTGCTAGACAGGGCTCCCTCTCCCTGCAGCTCCTAGTCAGAAGGCTTTATCTGGCCAGGGTGGCTCACGCCTGTAATCCCAGCACTTTGGGAGGCCAAGGCGGGCAGATCACGAGGTCAGGAGTTTGAGACCAGCCTGGCCAATATGGTGAAACCCCGTCTCTAAAAATACAAAAATTAGCCGGGCATGGTTGTGCGCACCTGTAGTCCCAGCTACTCAGGAGGCTGAGGCAGAAGAATCGCTTGAACCCGGAAGGCGGAGGTTGCAGTGAGCCGAGATCGTGCCACTGCACTCCAGCCTGGGTGACAGAGTGAGACTCTCTCTCAAAATTAAAAAATAAAAATAAAAAAGAAGGCTTTATCTTTGGGATGAGGGAAAGGTCAGCATTTCTCATCCTGCCCCCAGCTACCTGTTGTTTAATCTATGATAGTAGGCAAGCATAGCTGAGAGTAGGAGTTTCTCTTCTGCTATTCAGTCCCAACTTGCAGGATGAAGGTGCTACCTTAGGCATGGTGCACTGAGGAGACTGGAGCCCTGGTCACCCTTGTCCCAGCACTTTGCATTTCAAGAGAGGCCAGTGGAGAGAAATTTGGCTCCTCCCATACCTCCCCACCCACTGAGAGATTAGGTCTTAGAGTCCACTCAGCAAGAACTTGCCATTGTCTTTACCCTGTTTTCCGAGATTTTGCCTGGGGAGAGAAGCAGGCAGTAAAACAGGTAGCTTCTAATCTCCTCCCATTTGCAAGATCATGGGTGCTCTCAATGGAGACCAATTAAACAATGAAAATTAAAGTGAAAGGCAGAACTGGAAGACCGCTAGTTTATAAGAGGGAATGGTGACTAAGACAGGTGAGAAGAGGCCTCCTAGGGTTAGCACAAATGCAAAACACTGAGATCAGAAACTGTTCCTTCAAAGGAGCACATTTGATTGGATTACTTTGAAGAGCAATTTATGCACCCCCCCACCCCGCCCCCGGCATTGTTGAAAACTCTTCTTTTTTTTTTTTTTTTTTGAGACAGAGTCTTGCTCCGTCACCAGGCTGGAATGCAGTGGCTTCATATCGGCTCACCACAACCTCCGCCTCCCGGGTTCAAGTGATTCTCCTGCCTCAGCCTCCCGAGTAGCTGGGACTACAGGTGCCCGCAACCACACCCGGCTAATTTTTTTTTTTTTTTTTTTTTTTTTTGAGACGGAGTCTCACTCTGTCGCCCAGGCTGGAGTGCAGTGGCCGGATCTCAGCTCACTGCAAGCTCCGCCTCCCGGGTTTACACCATTCTCCTGCCTCAGCCTCCCGAGTAGCTGGGACTACAGGCGCCCGCCACCTCGCCCGGCTAGTTTTTTGTATTTTTTAGTAGAGACGGGGTTTCACCGTGTGAGCCAGGATGGTCTCGATCTCCTGACCTCATGATCCGCCCGTCTCGGCCTCCCAAAGTGCTGGGATTACAGGCTTGAGCCAGCGCGCCCGGCCCGGCTAATTTTTGTATTTTAAGTAGAGAGAGGGTTTTACCATGTTGGGCCAGGCTGGTCTCCATCTCTTGACCTCATGATCTGCTCGCCTTGGCCTCCCAAAGTGCTGGGATTACAGGCGTGAGTCACTGTGCCTGGCCTTGTTGAAAACTCTTGAGCAGTCAGCTGCTTAATTTAACTTAATTAAATTAAACTGCAGGGTGTTGTCAGGGAAAGACAGGACAATACCTCTCTCAAGGCAACTGTCATCTCAAGACAGCTATGGACTTACCCATAGCTGCACCTCCTTAAGAAAAAGGGAGGATTAGAGGCGGCGCCGGTGGGATGTGGTTCGGGGCTCCCGGAGGCGGCTGCCGCGGAGGTGGAGGCCCGGACTCGGGCGGGGCGGGATCCAGGGGCGCCTGAGCCGGAGCAGGCCGCGCCTGGAGGCCACAGGCCGCTCGCCCACCTCAGGCCCCTCGGCCGCCGCTCCCCTCCCTGCGCCCTGTTCCCCGCAGGACCAGAGAGGCCGCCGCCGCCGCCTCCGCCCAGTGGTACTCGAGCGAAGGGAAGCCGCGAAGCAGGTCCTGGGGAAGAGCTCGCCTGCTCCTGAGGGAATCGGGGATAAGATGGAGCTTTGAGGAAACCTCTGTAAAGGAGCAGGATGCAACCCACAGGCTGTGGCCGGACAGCTGCTACCCAGCACATGGAGCCTGCACGCGCACGATTTGGTCAAAGAAGCCCCCATACTCCCGGTGAAAAAGATTTCCAGAAGCTGTTCTGTCAATAACAAAGTCTCAAGGAAAACCACAAAACCACCAACACTAAGATCATTCTTGAGTCCAGTTTGAAAAAGTAGGGTCAAATTCTGCAGAGGCGTTCAAGGGACAGGATACCACCCTAATGCCCATTGTGTGAAGGAAAATGCTCTATTCACCATTCCTTAGCTTCTGCTTCTGGTTTCAGAGTTCTCTCTATATTGGAGGGTGTTTTAAAGCTAGAGTGGTCTTTATCCACTTCTATTAACACATCTGAATGTGAAGGTCAAGAGGAGAAAGTGACATGTCCTCAGTCAGAGTAGAGTGAACAAGAAAATAAGACAAACAGCGACTGAGCCCCTGTGCATACTGGGCATTGGCAAGCTACTGGGGATATAGAGATGAAGAAAATGTAATCCCTTCTTCAAGGAGCCCAATCTACCAAGGTAGACAGACATATAGACAAATAGATTATATACTTGCATAGAGAAAAGAAAGAGGAGAAGGGGACCAGTGTGATCTGTGTAAGTATCCTATACAACCCTCCTGCCACAGATCATATTGCCCTTTATAGTGAGGATGGTAATCCCATCTCTGAATTCCACATGTACTTTGCAGTCAGACCACACCCATGTGTGGGTCCTGACTCTACCATTTATAAACAGCATCACTTTCAGCTATTCTCAGCCCTCTAAGCTAGGGTCATTGTCAATAGGGATACTGCCTCACAGGCACCAGAACACCAAAGGAGACCATGTGGGTGAAAGCAACCAACACTGCCGTGGCAGTTCATAGGTGCTTCGAGTTTCCATCTTTTACTTTCAGTCTAATGCAGCACTGCCTGCTTTTTGTTTTTGTTGCTTGGTTTGTTTTTTTCTTACCGTGTTCACCACACTTGTGTCCAAATAGCTTTGGGCTGATGCAAAAGTATCTATGTGGAAGAGACAGAGAAGAGTTGTTCTCATGGAGGGCCTTCAGATGAGTGCTATAGACTCTAGGCAACTCTCAAAGAGGCTTCTCAAGCAGGGTGGGCAATGGGAGCTGCTATGGAATCAATGGACAAACATTGACAGGAACTGCTTTGAGAGGCAGTACTCAGTTGAGTATACTCTGTTAAGGGCTAAAACTTTATAGTCATTCCTTAAACACTGCCTGATGGAATCTTCAGGGTCATATTTTGAAGTAAACTATATTTTACAATGTGAAAAAACAAAACAAAAAAAAAAAAAAAAAAAAGAAAAAGGGAGGATTAGGCCGGGCGCGGTGGCTCAAGCTTGTAATTCCAGCACTTTGGGAGGCCGAAACAGGCGGATCACGAGGTCAGGAGATGGAGACCATCCTGGCTAACATGGTGAAACCCCGTCTCTACTAAAAAACACAAAAAAACTAGCCGGGCGAGGTGGCGGGCGCCTGTAGTCCCAGCTACTCGGGAGGCTGAGGCAGGAGAATGGCGTAAATCCGGGAGGCGGAGCTTGCAGTGAGCCAAAATCTGATCACTACACTCCAGCCTGGGCGACAGAGCGAGACTCTGTCTCAAAAAAAAAAAAAAAAAAAAAGAAAGAAAAAGGGAGGATTGGCCAAGCACGGTGGCTCACGCCTGTAACCCCAGTGTAGCAGGAAGAGCCGCAGACAAAACCCCTCAGACACCGAGTTAAAGAAGGAAGGGGTTTATTCGGCCGGGAACATCAGCAAGACTCCTGTCTCAAGAGCCGAGCTCCCGAGTGAGAAATTCCTGTCCCTTTTAAGGGCTCACAACTCTAAGGGGGTCCACGTGAGAGGGTCGTGATCAATTGAGCAAGCAGCAGTACCTCACTGGGGGTTGCACACAACGGTAATTAGAACAATAGGACAGGGATCTTCACAGTGCTTTTCATATGCAAATAACTGATTAGGTCAGGGTTCAATCTTTAACTACCAGGCCCAGGGTGTGGAACCTGGCTGTCTGCCTGTGGATTTCATTTCTGCCTTTTAGTTTTTACTTCTTCTTTCTTTGGAGGCAGAAATTGGGCATAAGACAATATGAGGGGTGGTCTCCTCTCTTACCAGCACTTTGAGAGGCCAAGGCAGGTGCATCACTTTGAGGAAAGAGAAAGACCCTCTCACATTGTTTTATATTGTTTTATCCTCAGTACCTGTTCTTAGAGAAAAAAAAAATAAGAAGAAGAACGATGAAGTAAAACCAAAGACAGGCAGCCCAGTGCCAGGGCCAGAACCAGGCCCGGATCTGCCCGGCCTAAACCCAGCAGTTAAAAATCAACTCATGACTTAGAAACCGATGTTCCTAACATTGTATAGAAGAACACTGTGAAACTCCCAGCCCTGTTCTGTTTCTCTCTGACCACCGGTGCATGCAGCCCCTGTCATGTACCCCTTGCTTGTTCAAATCAATCACGACCCTTTCATGTGAAATCTTTGGTGTTGTGAGCCCTTAAAAGGGACAGAAATTGTGCACTCAGGAAGCTTGGATTTTGAGACGGTAGCTTGACAAAGCTCCCAGCTGAATAAAGCCCTTCCTTCTACAACTTGGTGTCTGAGAGGTTTTGTCTGCCGCCCGTCCTGCTACATTTCTTGGTTCCCAGACCGGGAAGCGAGGTAATTGACGGACGGCCAACGCAGCCGCTTAGGCGGCTTAAGCCTGCCCTGTGGAGCACCCCTGCGGGGGACTCCAGCCAGCCTGAGTGATGCAATCCAAAGAGCGCTCCCGGGTAGGCAACTGCCCCGGTGGAACGCCTCACCAGAGCAGTGCGTAGCAGGCCCCCGCGGAGGATTAACCCAGTGGCTGAACATGGGGAAGGAACTGGCACTTGAAGTCTGGAAATCTGAAACTTGGTAAGACTAGTCTTTAGAACTTGCCCTACTCCATCTAAGTGGAAGCGTGGCCTGCTCACCCACGGTGTGCCTGTATTGGCATTTTTGTTCTGGTTTTGACTTGACTTAGTAAGACTAGTCTTTGGAACTTGCCCCACTCCATTTGAGTGGAAGCATGTCCCGATCACCCACGGTGTGCCTGTATCGGCACTTCTGTTCTGGTTTTGACTTGACTTGGTAAGACTAGTCTTCAGAACTTGCCGACTCCATCTGAGTAGAAATGTGGCCTGATCACCCATGGTGTGCCTGTATTGGCACTTTTGTTCCGGTTTTGACTTGACTTGAATTGCTGGATACTTTGGTTTTGGTTTTGACTTGGCTTAAATTTCTTGGTACTTGGATTTTGGATTTCGTGGTATTCTGATTTTAGTTTAGTATAAACGATAAAAGTGTGTGTGTGCCCTCTTTACCCGTTCTTTGTTTTTGTAATGAGTGTGTGTGGTGAGAGTGTGGTATTTTGTCTTAGGAAAACATAGGTCAGGCGCAAAGTAAGCCCACCCCATTAGGAACTATGCTAAAAACTTTCAAGAAAAGACTTAATAGAGACTATGGAGTCACTATGACTCCAGGAAAACTTAGAACTTTGTGTGAAATAGACTGGCCAGCATTAGATGTAGGTTGGCCATCAGAAGGAAGCTTAGACAGGTCTGTAGTTTCAAAGGTATGGCACAAAGTAACAGGCAAGCCCAGACACTCAGATCAATTTCCATATACAGATTCCTAGTTACAGCTAGTTTTAGATCCCCCGCAGCGGTGAAGGGGACAGGCAGCAGAAGTACTAGTAGCAAAATGACAGTTAGTTAAGGAAAGTTCTCGCTCCACCGGACAAGGGAAGCTGGCACCTAAAGTTCTGTCTGACCCAGAGCCCAAGGACTCATGGCAGGAGATGGCACCAAGAGTACCTCCCGCCCCTTATCAAGCAGGGAGGCCCCCTTCTCCTGAGCCTGAAGCCCCTAGACCACCCAGAGTAGACAAGAAAGAAAGTGAAGCTGCAGGACAAACTCCTCCCTTGGCAGCCCGCTTACGGCCCAAGACTGGAATCCAAATGCCCCTAAGAGAGCAGTGATATACTAGGGTAGATAAGGACGGACACATGGTGGAAAGGCGTGCCTTTGTGTATCACCCTTTCACCTCGGCTGACCTCCTCAATTGGAAAAATAACACTCCATCTTGCACTGAATAGACTCAAGCTCTAATTGACTTGCTCCAAACAATTATCCAGACTCATAATGCCACTTAGGCTGATTGCCACCAGCTACTCATGTACCTCTCTAACACAGATGAAAGGCGAAGGGTGCTGCAGGCGGCAGCTAAAGGCTAGAGGAGCACATCCCAGCCGATTATCAAAATCCCTGGGAATATATAAAAATTCAGCTGCCAGGAACGGACCCTCAATAGGACCCAAATGAAGGACCAGATATGGAGAGGCTAAGATGGTACTGAGAGGCATTAATTGAAAAGTTTAGGCCGGGCGCGGTGGCTCAAGCCTGTAATCCCAGCACTTTGGGAGGCCGAGACGGGTGGATCACGAGGTCAGGAGATCGAGACCATCCTGGCTAACATGGTGAAACCCCATCTCTACTGAAAAAAAAAAAATACAAAAAACTAGCTGGGCGAGGTGGCGGGCGCCTGTAGTCCCAGCTACTCGGGAGGCTGAGGCAGGAGAATGGCATAAGCCCGGGAGGTGGAGCTTGCAGTGAGCTGAGATCCGGCCACTGCACTCCAGCCCGGGCAACAGAGCGAGACTCCATCTCAAAAAAAAAAAAAAAAAGAAAGAAAGAAAAGTTTAAAAAAGAGGCTCAAAAGGTTACCAATGCAAATAACATTTCTGAAGTCATCCAAGGAAAAGAAGAAAGCCCAGCCCAGTTCTATGAAAGACTGTGTGAAGCTTATCGTATGTACACTCCTTTTGATCTGGATAGTCCTGAACATCAGAGTATGATTAATATGGCTTTAGTTAGTCAGAGCACAGAAGATATCAGGAGAAAATTGCAAAAACAGGCTAGGTTTGCAGGAATGAATACCTCGCAGTTACTGGAAATAGCTAATCAAGTATTTGTAAATAAAGATGCAACAAGCTGCCGAGAAAGCCGTAAGGAGGGCAAAAGCCAGGCCAAGTGAAACGCTGATTTGCTGGCTGCAGCAATTAAAAGAATCCCCCAGAAAGGGAAGGGAAAAGGGGGTTCCAGAAAGAATGCCCAGTCCAATCACTCACGTCTGCAACGTGACCAATGTGCCTATTGTAAAGAAATAGGACATTAGAAAGACAAATGTCCCCAACTAAGAGAAAAACAGAGTGATGCAGAACAAAAGACCTCAAGGAACTTTGTTCAATCTAGCTGAAAGGCTGCTAGACTGAAGAGGACCGGGCTCAAATGCCCCCAAGGAGCCCATGGTCAGGATAACAATAGGGGGCAAGGACATCAAGTTTTTGATGGATACCAGAGCTGAACACTCGGTAGTAACCACTCCAGCGCTAAAAAGACCATTGATATAATTAGAGCAACAGGAGTCTCCGCCAAGCAGGCTTTCTACCTACCGCAGACCTGCTCGGTAGGAGGACATAAAGTGACTCATCAATTTCTGTATATGCCTGACTGCCCTTTGCCTTTGGTAGGAAGAGACTTGCTTAGCAAGCTGACAGCCACTATTTCCTTTACAAAACAAGGCTCTTTATAGCTGGAGTTACCTGAAACAGGAGTCATCATGGCCCTTACAGTCCCCCAAGAAGAAGAGTGGAGACTTTTCCTAACTGAGCCAGGTCAGGAAATAACACCGGCTCTAGTTAAGCAATGGCCCCAGTATAGGAGGAGGACAATCCTCCGGGACTGGTAATCAATCAAGTCCCCATACTCAGAGAAGTTAAGCCTGGGGCCCAGCCAATCAGACAAAAGCAGTATCCAGTTCCCAGGGAAGCCCTTAAAAGAATACAGACTCATCTTAAAAGCTTAAAAGCCTTTGGAATTATAGCTCCTTGCCAGTCTCCATGGAACACCCTCCTTTTACCTGTCCCTAAACCAGGGACCAAAGACTATCGACTTGTACAAGACTTACGGTTGGTAAACCAAGCTACAGTGACTCTGCACCCAACAGTTCCTAACCCTTACACATTGTTAGGATTGTTGCCAGCTGAGGACGGCTGGTTTACTTGTCTGGACTTGAAAGATGCCTTCTTTAGCATCAGGCTAGCTCCTGAGAGCCAAAAGCTGTTTGCCTTTCAGTGAGAAGATCTGAGGTCAGGTGTCACCACTCAGTACACTTGGACTCGGCTTCCCCAGGGGTTCAAAAATTCCCCCATCGTCTTCAAGGAGGGGTTGGCTGGAGACCTCCAGAAGTTTCCTGCTAAAGATCTAGGCTGCATCCTGCTCCAGTACGTAGACGACCTTCTGCTAGGACACTCCACAGCCGTCAGGTGTGCAGAAAGGATGGATGCCCTGCTTCGGCACCTGGAGGACTGTGGGTATAAACTGTCCAAGAAGAAAGCTCAGATATGCAGACAGCAGGTACATTACCTAGGATTCACTATTCGAAAAGGGGAGCACGGCCTAAGGTCAGAAAGAAAGCAGGTCATTGTTTGGACGAATGGAGGAAGGATGGTGCACTTCCGGGTTCTTCATCACCAACTTTTCCCACGCGTGCGAAAATGCAGCCGGCGCCCGGGAAGGTGCAGACCAACCGGGCATGCACCAGGTGACGTCAATCCAAAGAGACCAAGATTTACCTGGTTGCACCTATGGAATGCTCCCCGACACGCCCGTGTCCCGCCTATTGCCCTCCCACTCCTAGAAAAGCCGCTCCCAGCAGACGCCCCGCGTGGACTTCCCAGCCCCCAGTCGGGACTGTATTAGGAACTCCGTCCGAGAGCTCACCGGGCGACTCTCTTGGCCTCCTTTGCGGGAGGCGGACAGACCTCTCCCTACCCACCTCCTTCCCTGAAGCTAGGTGACCAAAAATAAATTTGCAGTTTTGCTCCTAGCCTTGCCTACTCGCTGGTTCTTTTGTGCCCACTCTGGTGGTCTTTAGAAAAAACAAATCAGTCATCTGCAGCCTACCAGAACCTAAAACCAGGAGGCAAGTAAGAGAATTTTTAGGAGATGTAAAGTTTTGCAGATTATGGATTCCAAACTTTGTGGTGCTAGCCAAACCATTTCATAGGGTTACAAAAGGGGGTGACAAAGAGCCCTTTGAATAGGGGCCTCTACAACAGCAAGGCTTTTATAAGTTAAAAGAAAAACTTATGTTGGCCCCAGCTTTAAGATGACCAGATTTGACAAAGCCTTTCACACTCTATGTGTCAGAAAAGGAAAAAACGGCAGTAGGAGTTTTAACTCAAACTGTAAGGCCCTGGCCAAGACCAGTGGCCTACCTCTCAAAACAACTAGATAGAGTTTCTAAAGGCTGGCCTCCATGTCTGAGATCCTTGGCGGCAACAGCCCTGTCAGCATAAGAAGCAGATAAGCTAAGCCTTGGACAGAGCTTAAATATAAAAGCCTCCCATGCAGTGGTAACTCTGAAGAATACCAAAGGACACCATTGGCTAACAAATGCCAGATTAACTAAGTACCAAGGCTTGTTATGTGAAAACCCCCGCATAACCATTGAAGTCTGTAACACTTTAAATCCTGCCACCTTGCTCCCAGTATCTGACAGCCCTGTTGAACATAACTGTGTAGAGGTGTTAGACTCTGTCTATTCTAGCCGACCAGATCTTCGAAACCAGCCATGGGCATCGGTAGATTAGGAGTTATACGTGGACAGGAGCAGCTTCATCAACTCGCAAGGAGAAAGGTGCGCAGGATATGCGGTAGTAACTTTAGATGATGTTGTTGAACCTAGGCCATTGCCCCAGGGCACTTCGGCCCAAAAAGCAGAACTCATTGCTCTAACTCGGGCTCTGGAACTCAGTGAAGGTAAGACTATAAACATCTATACTGATTCTCGATATGCCTTTCTAACCCTTCAAGTATATAAAACATTGTATAAAGAAAAAGGCCTGTTAAATTCTGAAGGAAAAGACATAAAATATCAACAAGAAATTCTACAATTATTAGAAGAAGTGTAGAAACCACAAAGGGTGGCAGTCATGCATTGCTGGGGACACCAGCGAATTTCCACCTCGGTGAGCCAAGGAAACTCCCGAGCAGACACAGAGGCACGAAAAGCAGCATCCCCTCCTTACCGGGCATCAGTCACAGCCCCACTACTCCCTCAAACGCTTGATCTGGTGCCAACTTATTCTAAAGAGGAAAAAGATTTTCTTCAAACAGAGGAAGGACAAATAATAAAGGAAAGATAGATAAAGTTATCAGATGGAAGAATAGTTGTGCCACAGCTGCTAGGAGCCATAGTCATGCTGGCTGTACATGAAACTACCCATTTAGGCCAAGAATCACTCGAAAAGCTGTTAGCTACTTGCTAAAACAATAGCGCAGCAAGATGTGTTACCTGTCAACAGCACAATGCAAAGCAAGGCCCCTCTGTGCCTCCTGGCATACAAGCCTATGGAGCGGCTCCTTTGAAGATCTTCAGGTGGACTTCACAGAGATGCCTAAATGCAGAGGTAACAAGTATTTACTGGTTCTAGTGTGTACTTACTGTAGGTGAGTGGAGGCTTATCCAACACGAACTGAAAAACTCGTGAAGTAACCCCTGTGCTTCTTCAAGATCTCATCCCTAGGTTTAGACTGCCCCTACGAGTTAGCTCAGATAATAGGCCGGCATTTGTGGCTGACTTGGCACAAAAGACAGCAAAAGTATTAAGAATCACATGGAAGTTACATGCCGCTTATCGACCTCAGAATTTCGGAAAGGTGGAGCAAATGAATCGAACTATCAAAAATAGTCTAAAGAAATTATGTCAGGAGACAAGATTAAAATAGATACAAGCCTTTCCTATAGTATTGTTTAAAATTAAGTGTACCCCCTCTAAGAAAACAGGATACTCCCCCTATGAAATTCTGTATCATAGGCCTCCTCCTATACTGCGAGGACTTCCAGGTATTCCCCAAGAGTTAGGTGAGATTGAAGTACAGTGGCAGCTACAGGCCTTAGACAAAATTGCCCAGACTATCTCAACTTAAGTAAATAAGACGTGCCCAGTCGTAAATAAGACGTGCCCAGTCAGCTTATTCTCCCCAGTTCACCCTTTTGATCCAGGTGACCATGTGTGGATCAAGGACTGGAACGTGGCTCCATTGTGGCCACAGTGGAGGGGACCCCAGACCGTTATCCTGACCACTCCCACAGCGGTAAAGGTGGGAGGAATCCCAGCCTGGATTCACCATAGCCATGTGAAACCTGCAGCTGCTGAGACCTAGGAGGCCAAACCAAGCCTGGACAATCCCTGCAAAGTGACCCTGAGGAAAACGACAAGCCCTGGTCCAGTCACACCCGGAAGCTGACTGGTCTATGCACGGCCGAAGCATGAGGAAAATCATCGTAGGACTTATTTTCCTTATAACATGGACTTGTGTGGTAAAAGCTTCCACTGCTTCTTTCTACACAGAGGACTGCCTTCAGTGTGTACATCAGGTCACTGAGGTAGGACAAGTTAAGACAATCTTTTTATTTTATAGCTATTATGAATGCCTAAGAACTCCAAAAGGAACCTGTCTGTATAATAACACCCAGTACAAGGTATGTGATCCAGGAAGTGACCAGCCCGATGTGTGCTATGACTCCTCTGAACCTTCCATCAAAGATCATAGTCTTTGAAATAAGACTAAAGACTGGTCCTTTCCTAAAAGACACAAGTAAAGTAATAGCTAAAACAGAAGAAAGAGGGGTCCCCAAAAATGTAACCTTAAAATTGATGTCTGTGCCGCTATTAATAGTAAGTGGCATAGGATAGGATGCAGTTCTCTAGATTAAGAAAAAAGTTACACAGCAGAAAATAAGTATATCTGTCAAGAATCCTATTCATGTGACATGTGTCAATACTGGTCTTGTGTCATTTAGGCTACCTGGAAAGAAGATGAAAAAGATCCTGTTTGGCTCCAAAAAAGAGAAGCCAGCCCCTCTTGCATGAGTAGGAGCTTCAACCCTTTAGAATTAGTAATCACAAACCCCACAGACCCAAAATAGAATAAAGGAAAATATGTAACATTAGGCATTGATAGAAAAGGACTAGATCCTAGCGTAAGCCTCCTAATAGAAAGAGATGCTCAAAGACGCTCCCCAGACCAGTATTTCAGACTTTCTATGATGAACTCAATGTGCCAGTACCTGAGATTCCAGGAAAAACTAAAAATTTGTTTTTGCAATTAGCCGATCATGTAGCCCAGTCTCTAAAAGTCACTTCGTGTTATGTTTGTGGAGGAACCATAACAGGAGATAACTGGCCATAGGAAGCCTGAGAATTAGTTCCTACAGACCCAGTTCCTGACGAGTTCCCGGCCCAAAAGAACCACCCTGACAATTTTTACCTTCTAAAAACCTCAATTATTAGACAGTATTGTATAGTTAGAGAAGGAAAAGGATTCACTGATCCTGTAAGGTGGCTTAGTTGTCTTAGGCAAAAGCTATATAATGGTACTGCAAAAACAGTTACATGGTAGAGTTCCAGTTACACAGAAAGAAATCCATTCAGTAAATTTCCAAAGTTGCAGACTGTTTAAGCCCACCCAGAATTCCACCGGGACTGGACGGCCCCCACCAGGTTATACTGGATATGTGGACACAGAGCTTATGCTAAGCTGCCTGCTCAGTGGACAGGTAGCTGTGTAATTGGCACCGTTAAGTCATCTTTCTTCTTACTGCCCATAAAAACAAGTGAACTTCTAGGCTTTTCATTTTATGCTTCCTGCGAAAAACGAAGCATAGCCATAGGTGATTAGAAAGATGATGAATGGCCCCCAAAAAGAATCATACAATACTGTAGACCCGCCACTTAGGCACAAGATGGCTCATGAGGATATCGGACCCCCATCTACATGCTCAACGAATCATACGGTTGCAAGCTGCTTTAGAAATTACTACAAATAAAACCGGTCAAGCCCTGACTGTTCTGGCCCAGCGAGAAACTCTGATGAGAAATGCTATCTATCAAAATAGACAAGCTCTTGACTACTTGCTAGCAGCTGAAGGAAGAGTTTGTAGAAAATTCAAACTTACTAATTGTTGTCTACACATAGATGATCAAGGGTAAGTAGTTGAAGATATAAAGATATAACACAACTGGCACATGTACCCATGCAAGTGTGGCACGGACTTAATCCAGGAGCCATGTTTAGAAATTAGTTCCCTGCAATAAGATGATTTAAAACTCTTATAATAGGAGTAATAATAAGAACTTGCTTACTGCTCCCTTGTCTAATACCTGTACTTCTCCAAATGATAAAAAGATTTGTCGCTACTTTACTTCACCAAAATGCTTCAGCACAAGCACACTATATAAATCACTATCAATCTATTGCATAAGAAAACATAAATAATGAAAATGAGAGTGAGAGCTCCCACTAATAAAATGAGTGAAAGTCTCAAAGAGGAGAAATGAGGAAAAAGAAAGACCCTCTCACATTGTTTTATATTGTTTTATCCTCAGTACCTGCTCTTAGAAAATAATAATAATAAGAAGAAGAACAATGAAGTAAAACCAAAGACAGGCAGCCCAGTGCCAGGCCCGGAACCGGGCCCGGATCTGCCCGGCCTAAACCCAGTAGTCAAAAATCAACTCATGACTTAGAAACCAATGTTCCTAACATTGTATAGAAGAACACTGTGAAACTCCTGACCTTGTTCTGTTTCTCTCTGACCACCGGTGCATGCAGCCCCTGTCACGTACCCCTTGCTTGTTCAAATCAATCATGACCCTTTCATGTGAAATCTTTAGTGTTGTGAGCCCTTAAAAAGGACAGAAATTGTGCACTCAGGGAGCTCGGATTTTGAGACAGTAGCTTGCCGATGCTCCCAGCTGAATAAAGCCCTTCCTTCTACAACTTGGTGTCTGTGAGGTTTTGTCTGTGGCCCATCCTGCTACAACTTGAGGTCAGGAGTTTGAGACCAGCCTGGCCAACATGGCAAAACCCTGTCTCTACCAAAAATACAAAAATCAGTGGACATGGTGGCGGTCACCTGTAATTCCAGCTACTCAGGAGGCTGAGGCATGAGAATTGCTTGAACCCGGGAGACAGAGATTGCAGTGAACCGAGATCACACCATTACACTACAGCCTGGGTGACAGAGCAAGACTCTGTCAAAAAAAAAAAGAGAAGAAAAGAAAGAAAGAAAAAATGGAAAGCAAGGAAGGAAGGAAGGAAAGCAGAAGGGAAGGGAAGGAAAGAAGAAGGGAAGGGAAGGGAAGAAGAAGGGAAGGGAAGGGAAGAAGAAGGGAAGGGAAGGGGAGGGGAGGGGAGGGGAGGGGAGGGGAGGGGAGGGGAGGGAAGGGGATTTACACTGTGAGAGGAAAGACAGGCTTCACTTAAATAATCCAGTAAGTCAGCCGGGTGTGGTGCTCATGCCTATAATCCCAGCACTTTGGGAGACCGAGGCAGGTGGATCACCTGAGGTCAGTTTGAGACCAGCCTGGCCAACATGGTGAAACCCCGTCTCTACTAATGAGGGAAAAGAGAGACCCTCTCATATTGTTTTATACTCAGTACTTTTTTTTTTTTTTTTGAGACGGAGTCTCACTCTGTGGCCCAGGCTGGAGTGCAGTGGCCGGATCTCAGCTCACTGCAAGCTCCGCCTCCTGGGTTTACGCCATTCTCCTGCCTCAGCCTCCCGAGTAGCTGGGACTACAGGTGCCCGCTACATCGCCCGGCTAGTTTTTTGTATTTTTTTAGTAGAGACGGGGTTTCACCGTGTTAGCCAGGCTGGTCTCGATCTCCTGACATCGCGATCCGCCCGTCTCGGCCTCCCAAAGTGCTGGGATTACAGGCTTGAGCCACTGCGTCCGGCCTTACTCAGTACTTATTTTAAGAAAAAACAAGGAAGTGAAACCAAAGACAGGCAGCCCAGCGCCAGGCCCAAAACCTGGCCTAAACCTAGTAGTTAAAAATCAACTCATGACTTAGAAACCGATGTTAGCCATAGATTCCCAGCATTGTATAAAAGAACACTGTGGGCCGGGTGCAGTGGCTCAAGCCTGTAATCCCAGCACTTTGGGAGGCCGAGACGGGCGGATCACAAGGTCAGGAGATCGAGACCATCCTGGCTAACACGGTGAAACCCCGTCTCTACTAAAAATACAAAAATTAGCTGGGCGTGGTGGTGAGCACCTGTAGTGCCAGCTACTCGGGAGGCTGAGACAGAATGGCATGAACCCGGGAGGCGGAGCTTGCAGTGAGCCGAGATCACACCACTGCACTCCAGCCTGGGTGACAGAGTGAGACTCCGTTTCAAAAAAAAAAAAATTCAAGAAAGGGAAAAAATGGGGGAGGCAGAATTTATATAAAAAGAATGTTATGCCGGGCGCGGTGGCTCAAGCCTGTAATCCCAGCACTTTGGGAGGCCGAGACGGGCGGATCACGAGGTCAGGAGATCGAGACCATCCTGGCTAACACGGTGAAACCCCGTCTCTACTAAAAACTACAAAAAACTAGCCGGGCGACGTGGCGGCGCCTGTAGTCCCAGCTAACCGGGAGGCTGAGACAGGAGAATGGCGTAAACCCGGGAGGCGGAGCTTGCAGTGAGCTGAGATCTGGCCACTGCACTCCAGTCCGGGCGACAGAGCGAGACTCCGCCTCAAAAAAAAAAAAAAAAAAAAAAAAAAAAAAAAAAAAAAAAAAAGAATGTTATATGGTAAATTCTTGCCCTGAAATAAATTAACTGGTTGTTTAAATAAAAACATGTTTGTAGTAAGTCAGAAAGTTGAGACACGTCAAAAACTTGTCTGTGAAAGAAAAAAAAGTTATAAAAAAATTTTATGCAAAAACTGTTGTATAATTTAAAAGTAATAAGGCCTCCTGAGTACTATTGAAGGAACAGTTTATGTGCAAGGCGTATAAGAAAAGTGAAATATACCTTTGGTAAAAAGATTATAAGGAGGCATAAGAATGTGGATTTTGGCCGGGCGCGGTGGCTCAAGCCTGTAATCCCAGCACTTTGGGAGGCCGAGACAGGCGGATCACGAGGTCAGGAGATCAAGACCATCCTGGCTAATATGGTGAAACCCCGTCTCTACTAAAAAATACAAAAAGCTAGCCGGACGAGGTGGCGGGCGCCTGTAGTCCCAGCTACTCGGGAGGCTGAGGCAGGAGAATGGCGTAAACCCCGGAGGCGGAGCTTGCAGTGAGCTGAGATCCAGCCACTGCACTCCAGCCTGGGCGACAGAGCGAGACTCCGTCTCAAAAAAAATAAATAAATAAAAAATAAAAAAATAAAAATAAGAATGTGGATTTTTACCTACATAAAAAGGTTAAAAAAATTATTGTTTTGAAAGTTTAAGCAAGTTTTAAAACGTTAATTGTAAAGAAAATTCTCTGTGTAAACGTATTTGCTAAAGTTAAAGACGTATCATCCAGTTTTTCTGTGAACTGGACATTAAAGTAAAAATGCAGCAGCTTTTTCTTAAAGCATCAACCTGCTCTTCAACAAAAATTACAAAAGGTTAAAAAGAGTCTATAAAATCTTAGAGTCAAACATGAAAAATTGGATAAACATGTCTACAAGGTTTTATTAAAATTAAGTTTAACGGCCGGGCGTGGTGGCTCAAGCCTGTAATCCCAGCACTTTGGGAGGCCGAGACGGGCAGATCACGAGGTCAGGAGATCAAGACCATCCTGGCTAATACGGTGAAACCCCGTCTCTACTAAAAAAAAAATACAAAAAACTAGCCGGGCGACGAGGCGGGCGCCTGTAGTCCCAGCTACTCGGGAGGCTGAGACAGGAGAATGGCGTGAACCCGGGAGGCGGAGCTTGCAGTGAGCTGAGAGCCGGCCACTGCACTCCAGCCTGGGCGGCACAGCAAGACTCCGTCTCAAAAAAAAAAAAAAAAAAAATTAAGTTTAACATTAATAACACACTAATATAAAGATAAAATTTAGCTTATCTGGTAAAAAAAAAATCATACAAGAAGCATTATTAAATATAAAATGGTGTTTAGCTTTCTTTGGTCTAAAAACTAATAAAGAAAGGTGCTAAAGGAAACATTCCTTGTATTAGAGGATCACAGAAGTTAAGAACTTTTTTTTTTTTGAGACGGAGTCTCGCTCTGTCGCCCAGGCTGGAGTGCAATAGCCGGATCTCAGCTCACTGCAAGCTCCGCCTCCCAGGTTCACGCCATTCTCCTGCCTCAGCCTCCCGAGTAGCTGGGACTATAGGCACCCGCTACCTCGCCCGGCTAGTTTTTTGTATTTTTTAGTAGAGACGGGGTTTCACCGGGTTAGCCAGGATGGTCTCGATCTCCTGACCTCGTGATCCACCCGTCTCGGCCTCCCAAAGTGCTAAGATTACAGGCTTGAGCCACCGTGCCCGACAGAAGTTAAGAACTTAAAACAAACTTTGGCAATTAAGACAGCATACCAGATGCAAATGCCTGGCTAAAATGGATCAAATATTCCATCTGCATGTTAAACAAAAGCAATTGTTATGTTTGTGCCCATGGCAGGCCAGAGGCCCTGATTGTCCCCCTTCCACTAAGGTGGTCCTCCAGTCAACCAGGCGTAGGCTGCATGGTAGCTCTTTTCCAGGATTCTACAGCCTGGAGTAATAAGTCATGCCAGGCTCTCTCTGCTATATCCCAAAGTCCCTGCGGCTCAGCCCCCGAGGGCCATCCAGCTTCCATCTCCCAACACTAAGTTCATTTTGTATCTCTCACACCAGAAAGGAAACTTAGCATTCCTTGGAGACCTGAAGGGATGCAGTAAGCTTAAGAATTTTCAAGAGCTTTTCAATCAGTCAGCCCTTGTTCATCCCCGAGAGGATGTCTGGTGGTACTGTGGTGGACCTTTACTGGGCACTCTGCCGAATAACTAGAGTGGCACTTGTGCTTTAGTCCATTTGGCTATCCCTTTCCCCTGGCATTTCATCAACCACAGGAAAAAATAAACTAAAATAATAAGACATCGTAAAGCGAGAGAAGCCCCTTATAGGTCTTTCAACTCTCACATCTATTTAGATGCAATTGGAGCCCTGCAAGGAATACCAGATCAATTTAAAGCTTGAAATCAAATAGTTACAGGATTTAAGTCAATATTTTGGTAGATGACAGTCAATAAAAATGTAGATTAAACTACATCTATTACAACCAACAGCAAAAAGCTTTTCATGAGTTAAAAAGAAAAACTCATGTCGGCCCCAGCCCTGAGGCTACCTAACTTGACAAAACTCTTTACACTCTATGTGTCAGAAAGAGAAAAAATAGCAGTTGGAGTTCTAATTCAGACTGTAGGTCTCTGGCCAAGGCCAGTGGCCTATCTCTCAAAACAACTAGACAGGGTTTTCAAAGGCTGGCCCCCATGTCCAAGGGCCCTGGCAGCAACAGCCCTGTTAGCACAAGAAGCAGAGAAGCTAACTCTTAGGCAAAACCTAAACATAAAGTCCCCCCATGCTGTGGTAATTTTAATAAATACCAAAGGACACCATTAGCTAATGAATGCTAGACTAACTAGACACCAAAGCTTGCTCTGTGAAAATCCCCACATAACCACTGAAGTTTGCAACACCCTAAACCCCACCACCTTGCTCATGGTATCAGAGAGCCCAGTTAAACATAACTGTGTAAAAGTATTGGATTCAGTTTATTCTAGTGAGCCCAACCTCCAAGACCATCCTTAAACATCAGTAGACTGAGAGCTGTACGTGGATGGGAGCAGCTTCACCAACCCCTGCAAAGTGCCTATGAAGAAGACGACAAGCTCTGCTCCAGTCACACCCGGAAGCTGACTGGTCCATGCACGGCTGAAACATGAGGAACTCATCGCAGGACTCATTTTCCTTAAAATTTGGACTTGTACAGTAAGTACTTCAACTGACCTTCCTCAGACTGAGGGCTGTTCCCAGGCCACTGAGGTAGGACAAAAGATTGCTACAGTCCTATTATTTTATGGTTATTATTAGTGTACCAGGACTCTAAAAGAAACTTGTTTGTATAATGCTATTCTATCCAAGGTATGTAGCCCAGGAAATAACCAACCTGATGCGTGTTATGACCCATTTTAAGCCACCCACGATCAAAGTTTTTAAAATAAAATCAAGGACTGGTCCTTTTCTAGGCAACACAAGTAAAGTAATAGCTAGGACAAAAGAAAGAAGGGTCTCCAAGCACATAACCCTAAAATGTAATGCTTGTACCACTATCAATAGCAATCGGCATAGAATAAAATGCAGTTCTTTAAATTAAAAAAAAAATGTTACACAGCAGGAAATAAGTATATCTGCCATGAATTAAGCTTATGTACAAATGTGTGTAATTACTGGTCTTATGTCATCTAGACTACTTAGGAAAAGGATGAAAAAGATCCTGTTTAGCTCCGAAAAGGAGAAGACAGCCCCTCCTGTACGAGTGGAAGCTGCAACCCCTTAAAATTAATAATTACAAATCCCTTAAACCTAAGGTAAAAAAAGGAGAACACGTATCTCTGGGCATCAATAGGAAAGGACTAGGTCCTAGAATAAATACCTTAGTAAAAGAGAAGGTTCATAAACTCTCTCCGGAACCAGTATTTCAGACTTTTTTTTTTTTTTTTTTTTTGAGACGGAGTCTTGCTCTGTCACCCAGGCTGGAGTGCAGTGGCAGGATCTCAGCTCACTGCAAGCTCCGCCTCCCGGGTTTACGCCATTCTCCTGCCTCAGCCTCCCGAGTAGCTGGGGACTACAGGCGCCCGCCACCTCGCCTGGCTAGTTTTTTGTATTTTTAGTAGAGACGGGGTTTCACCGTGTTAGCCAGGATGGTCGCGATCTCCTGACCTCGTAATCCGCCCGTCTCGGCCTCCCAAAGTGCTGGGATTACAGGCTTGAGCCACCGCACCCGGCCGTATTTCAGACTTTCTATGATAAACTAAATGTGCCAGTACCAGAGACTCCAGGAAAAACCAGAAATTTGTTTTTGCAATTAGCCGAGCATGTAGCCCAGTCTCTAAACGTCACTTCATGTTATGTTTGTGGAGAAACTATAACAAGAGATCAATGGCCATAAGAAGCCCGAGAATTAGTGCCTACAAACCCAGTTCCTGATGAATTCCTGGCCCAAAAGAATCACCCTAATCATCTCTAGGTTCTAAAACTCTCAATTATTGGACAATATTGCATAGCTAGAAAAAGGAAAAAATTCACTCATTCTGTATGTTATCTGGGGCAAAAACTGTACAATGGTACCAAAGAAAACAGTTACATGGTGGAGTTCCAATTACACAGAAAAATATCCATTCAGTAAATTTCCAAGGTTGCAGACTGTCTGGGCCCACCCAGAATTCCACTGGGACTGGACTGCCCCCACCAGGTTATACTGGATATGTAGACATAGAGCCTACGCTAAGCTGCCTGACCAGTGCACAGGTAGTTATGTTATTGGCACTATTAAACCATTTTTCTTCCTACTGCCCATAAAAAACAGGCGAACTCCTGGGCTTCCCAGTCTATGCTTCCTGTGGAAAATGAAGCATAGCCATAGGTAATTAAAAAGATGATAAATGACCTCCTAAAAAACTATACAGTGCTATAGGCCTGCCACTTAGACATAAGATGGCTCATGGGGATACTGGACCCCCATTTACATGCTCAACCAAATCATATGGTTACAAACTGGTTTAAAAATCATCACTAATAGCCAGGCGCAGCGGCTCACGCCTGTAATCCCAGCACTTTGGGAGGCCGAGGTGGGTGGATCACCTGAGGTCAGGAGTTCGAGACCAGCCTGACCAACATGGAGAAACCCCGTCTCTACTAAAAATACAAAATTAGCCGGGCCTGGTGGCACATGCCTATAATCCCAGCTACTAGGGAGGCTGAGGCAGGAGAATTGCTTGAACCTGGGAGGCGGAGGTTGCGGTGAGCCGAGATCGTGCCATTGCACTCCAGCCTGGGCAACAAGAGTGAAACTCTGCCTCAAAAAAAAAAAAAAAAAAAAAAAATCATCACTAATAAAACCGGTCAAGCCTTGACTATTCTGGCCCAGCAAGAAACTCAGATGAGAAATGCTATCTATCAAAATAGATTGGCTCTCGACTACTTGCTAGCAGCTGAAAGAGAGGTCTATAAGAAATCTAACCTTACTAATTACTGTCTACACATAGATAATCAAAGGCAAGTAGTTAAAGACAGAGTTAAAAATATGACAAAACTGACGCATGTGCCTGTACAAGTGTAGCACAAATTCCACCCTGAAGCCATGTTTAAAAATTAGTTCCCAGCACCAGGAGGATTTAAAACTCTTATAATAAAAGTTATAATAGTAATAAGAACCTGCTTACTGTTCCCTTGTTTGCTACCTGTACTTCTTCAAATGATAAAAAAAAGCTTCATCGTTACCTTAGTTCACCAAAATGCTTCAGCACAAGTGTACTATATGAATCACTATCAATCTATTGCACAAAAAGACACAAGTAGCAAAAATAAGATAAGAACTCCCACTAACAAAAAGTGAGAGTCTCAAAGGGGGGAAATGGGGAAGAGAGAGACCCTCTCATATTGTTTTATACTGTTTGATACTCAGTACCTGTTTTAAGAAAAAACAAGGAAGTGAAACCAAAGACAGGCAGCCTGGTGCCAGACCCAAAACCTGGCCTAAACCTAGTAGTTAAAAACCAACTCATGACTGGGTTGAAACTAATGTTATCCATAGATTCCCAGCATTGTATAAAAGAACACTGTGAAACTCCCTGCTCTGTTCTGTTTCACTCTGAACACCGGCACATGCAGCCCCGTCCCGTCACGTACCACCGCTCACTCAAATCAATCACGATCCTTTCATGTGAAATCTTTAGTGTTGTGAGCCCTTGAAAGGGACAGAAATTGTGCACTCCAGGAGCTTGGATTTTAAGGCAGTAGCTTGCCGATACTCCCAGCTGAATAAAGCCCTTCCTTCTACAACTCGGTGTCTGAGAGGTTTTGTCTGCGGCTCATCCTGTTACATTAAAACTACAAAAATTAGTCAGGTGCAATGGCAGGCGCCTGTAATCCCAGCAACTTGGGAGCCTGAGGCAGGAGAAACCAGGAGGCAGAGGTTGCAGTAAACTAAGATTGAGTCACTGCACTCCAGCCTGGGGGACAGAGCAAGACTCTGTCTCAGACAAAAAAAAAAAAAAAATCCAGTAAGTCACTAAACAAATACAAAAGCAAATAATTAAACCCTAAAGGGGAGGCAGGTCAAGACCCAGAATTCCTACAACATATTATCCAAAATGTCCAATTTCCAACAAAGTACAAGGTATACAAAAAAACAGGAATGTATTCATGATCCACTGGAAGAAAACAAACGAGGAGGAAATTGCCTGGGAGAGTGATAGAAGTTGAATTTATCAGAAAAAGGCTACAAAATAGACATTATTAGCACGGTCATTGAAGGAAGCCAGAATATTTTTCCCCGAAACATAAAGGATTTTGAATTAAAGATAAGGAACATGTAGGGGAGCTCTCTGCCTTTCCTGTTGGCCTAGAGCAGGACAAAGAAAACAGGTCTTTCTATTCTCCCCCTTCCTTTGCCACTTTAAAGACAGGATGTAAATTTTCCTTTATTATAAATTCTCCTTTACTTAGTGATAGTGGTCAGAGGCATTCGAACCAGAGTGACTCCTTTTTTTTTTTTTTTTTTTTAATTTAAGGCACAGTTTCACTCTTGTTGCCCAGGCTGGAGTGCAATGGCGTGATCTCAGCTCACCACAACCTCTGCCTCCTGGGTTCAAGCGATTCTCCTGCTTCAGCCTCCCTAGTAGCTGGGATTGCAGGCATGCACCACCACGCCCAGCTAATTTTTTATTTTTAGTAGAGACGGGGTTTCTCCATGTTGGTCAGGCTGGTCTCAAACTCCCAACCTCACGTGATCTACCCACCTCGGCCTCCCAAAGTGCTGGGATTACAGGTGTGAGCCACCACCACCGGGCTCACTACTTTCTTAATAAACTTGCTTTTACTTTGCACTACGGACTCGCCCTGAATTCTTTCTTTCACAAGATCCAAGAACCCTCTCTTGGGGCCTGGATGGGGACTCCTGTCCTGTAACATATTTCTGGTGACCATGAAGGACAGCAGGCATTTTTGGGTGGAGCAGAACTTCCTTCTGTCAGCTATGAAGGTTCAGATGCATTGGTCATTTCTCCTTCTAGTCCACCTGAAAGCTGTATTGAGAACCCTTCATCCCCTCCTTCTTACCCGTCTAGTCCCACTCTGTACCCACCACTCCCTGAGGAACTTAGCCCAGCAAGTACCACTCATAGTGGAGCCTCCTATCAACCTCCAACAGGAAACCTTTGTCCACTTAAAGAGGTGGCGAATGGGGAAGAAGGCACTGTGAGAGTACATATCCCCTTTTCTGCCTGATGTGGTTCTATATAAAGAGAAGTTTGGCCTTTTCTCTGAAGATCCAGGAAAATTCATAGATGAGTTGGAGAAATTAACTCCAACCTATAGTTTAACTTGGCAGGATCTGCATGTCTTGTTGTCTCTGCTTTGTACAGTGGAAGAGAAAGAACGCATTTTGGGGACAGCTAGGACCCATGCAGACGAGGTATTGGCTCACAACCCAAACCATTATATGTATCAGGCAGGAGGTATAGCAGTTCCAGATCAAGACCCAAAGTGGAACTATCAAAGGGGCAGTGAGGACTTGGGGAGGAGAGATCATATAGTCACTTGTTTGTTGGAAGGGATAAAGAAAGGTATGAAAAAGCCTATTAACTCTGAAAAGGTTAAGGAAATTTGTCAGGGTAAAGATGAGAATCCAATGTTGTTTCAAGAGTGTTTTGTTGAGGCTATCAGAAACTACAGTAACACTGATCCTGCCTCAAGGCAAGGACAAACCCTTTTGGGAGTACATTTTATAACCCATTCTGCCCCTGATACCCGTAGGAAACTACAAAAAGCAGCTATGGGTCCCCAAACTCCTATGGAACAGCTTTGGATACGGCATTTTTAGTTTTTAATAACAGGGACAAAGCAGAGGAAGCAGAAAGAGCAAGAAGGACCTCCTACAAGGTGCAGCTCTTGGCTGCAGGCTTAAGCTCACCTCCCACATGGCGTTGCCCTCCTTGCTCTTGGACTGAACAAGGGAAGCGGAAAGGCAGGAAGCCCAAAGCTGGGTGTTCCACTCACCGTGCCTTGGGCATGAATCAGTGTGCACATCGTAAGAAAACTGGCCATTGGAAGAGAGACTGCCCAGTGCACCGGATGGAGCCATCCGCACTCGAACCAGTGATGGCTGAAATAGCCAGGCAAGGCCAGTCATGGTGGCTCATGCCTGTAATCCCAGCACTTTGGGAGGCCAAGGTGGGTGGATCACCTGAGGTCAAGAGTTCGAGACCAGCCTGGTCAACATGGCGAAACCCCGTCTCTACTAAAAACACAAAAATTAGCCCAGCGTGGTGGCGCGCGTCTGCAATCCCAGCTACTCCAGGGGCTGAGGCAGTAGAATCGCTTGAACCCAGGAGGCGGAGGTTGCAGTGAGCTGAGATCATGCCACTGCACTCCAGCCTGGGCAACAGAGTGAGAATCTGGCTCAAAAAATAAAAAAAGAAAAAGAAAAAGAACCACGAAATAGCCAGGCAAGCCCAAGAGTGACAGGGCCAAGACCTTCCACCACAGCTCCCATCAGACAACTATCCACATCTCTGGAGGAGCCTCGGGTAACCCTTGACTTTGGCAGGTAAAACTTGCTTCTGGGCTGCTTATTCTGTTTTGGCCCATTATAATGGGCCTCTGTCACCCCAAAACTGTATGGTCACAGGGTAGATGGACAAGCCCACAGAGGGCATTTTACCTGTCCTCTAAGGTGTTCTTCAGGGATTTTGGTTTCCTCACACATCTTTCTTAACAGGCCTGGATGCTTCAGGACAGTTGCAGCAACTGCTCTTTTAGTAGATGAAGCCAACAAACTGGCTTTAGGACAATATCTGGAGGTTTTAACCCCACATCAAGTACAAGGAGTCCTAGAAGCTAAAGGATACCAGTGGATGACAGGAGGACACTTACTGAAATATCAGGCTTTGTTGTTAGACGCTCCTGATATAACGCTTAAAGTGTGCCAGACTTGGAATCCAAACTCATCTTTGGAGAAATACACAGACCTGTCTCCCAGGTGTATCCTTAACCTTGGCAAAATAAACTTCCAAATTGATTGAGACCTGACTCAAATACTTTTTGATTCATACTTTATATGTCCCTTATTTACTCATTTCTTTTACTTCATTTCATAAATAATCTTTAACCTTTGAATTACACAAAAATTATTTTTCTTTAAATAAGAACACTTCTTTTTAGAAAAATGTTTTCCATTGAGCCTGGCGTGTTGGCTCACGCCAGTAATCCCAGCACTTTGGGAGGCTGAGGCAGGCCAATCACCTGAGGTCAGGAGTTCAAGACCAGCCTGGGCAATATGGTGAATCCCTGTCTCTACTAAAAATACAAAAAATTAGCTGGGCATGGTGGCATGTGCCTGTAGTCCCAACTACTCAGGAGGCTGAGGCAGGAGGATTGCTTGAACCTGGGAGGCAGAAGTTGTAGTGAGCCGAAATCACGCCACTATACTCCAGCCTGGGCAACAGAGCGAGACTCTGTCTCAAAAAAAAAAAAAAAAAAAAAGCCGGGCACGGTGGCTCACGCCTGTAATCCCAGCACTTTGGGAGGCCGAGGCTGACGGATCACTGAGGTCAGGAGATCGAGACCATCCTGGCTAACAGGGTGAAACCTTATCTCTACTAAAATACAAAAAAATTAGCCGGGCGTGGTGGCGGGCGCCTGTAGTCCCAGCTACTCAGGAGGCTGAGGCAGGAGAATGGCGCGAACCCGGGAGGCGGAGCTTGCAGTGAGCAGAGATTGCGCCACTGCATTCCAGCCTGGGTGGAGACAGAGCGAGACTCCATCTCAAAAAAAAAAAAAAAAGACCTTAAAATTAAATAAATGGGTTTTATTTTTACTTTTGCCAATAACTCAGAACATGATGACTTCTTCTTTTTCTTTTTTTTGAGACAAAGTCGCCCAGACTGGAGTGCAACGGCGTGATCTCGGTTCACTGCAACCTCTGCCTCCTGGGTTCAAGGGATTCTCATGCCTCAGCCTCCCGAGTAGCTAGGATTATAGGCGGCCACCACCACACCAGGCTAATTTTTGTATTTTTTTAGTAGAGAAGGGGTTTCATGTTGGCCAGGATGGTCTTGATCTCCTGACCTCAGGTGATCTACCCGCCTCAGCCTCCCAAAGTGCTGGGATTACAGGCGTGAGGCACTACACCTGGCCAAACATGATGACTTCTGAGCTCACTGTATATGTGCTGTGTGTATGTCTCCTTCTGCCTGCCCATGTCAGATGTGGCTGTGACTTGAGTACTCTCCCAATCATATTTCCCCTCCACTTCTTCCCTCATGCTGTCATGTCATTTTACTCACATGACATGACTGGCTTCCTCCACATCATGTGACTGTAAAGCTAACATTTGCATTTTAAAGCCTTTAGTTGTTAAGAGCAGTTTTAGATTCACAGTAAAATTGAACAGAAGGTACAGAGAGTTCTCATATGCCTCCTGCCCCCACGCATGCACAGCCTCCCCCACTGTCCATATCCCCAGCAGAGTGATGCATTTGTCACAGTGGATGACCCCACCTGGGTACATCATTGAACTCAGAGTCCATAGTTTGCATGAGGCTCAGTCCTGGTGTTGGACAATCTGTGGGTTTGGACAAATGTATAATGACATACATCGTCCACCATTATAGTGTTACATAGTATTTTCACTGCCCTAAAAATCCTCTGTGCTCTGCCTATTCATCCATTCTTCCACCTCACCGCCCTTTAGCGGCTGGAAGCCACTGATCTTTTTTTTTTTTTTTTTTTTTTTGAGATAGAGTCTCCCTCTCATCCCACAGGCTGGAGTGCAGTGGCACAATCTCGGCTCACTGCAACCTCCACCATCTGGGTTCAAGGGATTCTCCTTCAGCCTCTTGAGTAACTGGGATTACAGGTGTGTGCCGCCACACCCAGCTAATTTTTGTATTTTTAGTAGAGGTGGGGTTTTGCCATGTTGGCCAGGCTGGTCTCAAACTCCTGACCTCAGGTGATCCACCCACCTCAGCCTCCTAAAGTGCTAGGATTATAGGCATGAGCCACCACTCCAGGTCCACCGATCTTTTTACTGTCCCAATAATCATGCCATTTCCAGAATGTCATATAGTTGGAATAATATAGTATGTAGGCTTTTCAGATTGTTTTTTTCACTTAGTAATATGCATTTAAGTTTCTTTGGTCAGGAATGGTGGCCCATGCTTGTAACCCCAGCACTTTGGGAGACTGAGGTGGGGGGATTTCTTGAACCCAGGAGTTCAAGACTAACCTGGGCAAGATAGTAAGGCCCAGTTTCTACCAAAAAAAAAAAATAATTAATTAATTATGTCGGCATGGTGGCAAATCTGTAGTCCCAGCTACTTGGGAGGTTGAACCAGAAGGACTGCTTGTGCCCAGGAGGTTGAGGCTGCTGCAGTGAGCTGTGATGGCACCATGGCACTTCAGCTTGGGTGACAGAGCAAAACCCTGTCTTAAAAAAAAATGCTTCTATGCCTTTTGCTTTTAGCACTAAATAACATTACATTGGATTTTCCACAGGAACTTATCCATTCACCTACTGAAACACATCTTGGTTGCTTCCAGTTTTGGCAATTATGAATAAAAGAATACCATCCATGTGCAGGTTTTTGTGTGACACAAAGTTTCAACTCCTTTGGGTGAATACCAAGAAGCACAATTGTATGAATTGTAAGGTAAGGGTATATTTAGTTTAGTATGAAACTGCCAAACTGTCTTCCAAAGTGGCTGTGCCATTTTGCATTCCCACCAACAATGAATGAGAGTTAATGTCGCTCCACATCCTTGTCAGCATTTGGTGTTGTTGGTTTTCTGGGCCATTCTAATACGCGTCCGGTGTTATCTCATTGTTTTAATTTGCATTCTCCTGATGATAGGCGATAGCAAGGATCTTTTCCTCTGCTTGATTTGCTGTCTGTAGACCTCCTTTACTAAGGTGTCTATTAAGGTCTTTAGCACACTTTTTATTTTTTCGAGACAAGGTCTCCCTCTGTCACCCAGGCTGGAGTGCAAGGGCACTCATTGCAACCTCCAGGTTCCAAGCTCAAGAGATCCTCCCTCCTCAGCCTCCCAGTAGCTGGGACTACAGGTGCACATCACCACACCCAGCTAATTTTATATATGTATATGTGTATATATATATATATAAATTTATATATATAAATAATTTTTTTTTTTTGAGACAGAGTCTTGCTGTGTCACCCAGGCTGGAGTGCACTGGTGTGATCTAAGCTCACTGCAACCTCTGCCTCCCAGGTTCAAGCGATTCTCCTGCCTCAGCCTCCTGAGTAGCTGGGATTACCGGCACATGCCACCATGTCCGGCTAATTTTTGTATTTTTAGTAGAGATGATGTCTCGAACTCCTGACCTCAAGTGATCCACCTGCCTTGGCCTCCCAAAGTGCTGGGATTACAGGTGTGAGCCACTGTGCCTAGCTGATTTTTGCATTTTTTGTAGAGATGGGGTATCACCATGTTGCCCAGGTTAGTCTCAAACTCCTAGGCTCAAATGATGCTCCTGCTTCAGCCTCCCAAAATGCTGGGATTATAGGTATAAGTCACTGTGTGCAGCTGGCTAACTTTTGTTTTGAGACAGAATCTGACTATGTTGCCCAGGCTGGAGTGCAGCGGTGATTCACAGGCACTATCCCACTACTGATCAGCACAGGAGTTTTGACCTGCTCCATTTCTGACCTGGGCCTATTCACCCCACCTAAGGCGGCCTAGTGGTCTCTGGCTTTTAAGAGGGCCCCATTATTTTTTTATTTTATTTTATTTCTTTTGAGACAGAGTCTAGCTCTTGTTGCCCAGACTGGAGTGCAATGGCGCGATGTCAGCTCACCGCAACCTCTGCCTCCCGGGTTCAAGCAATTCTCCTGCCTCAGCCTCCTTAGTAGCTGGGACTACAGGCTCGCACCATTACGTTCGGCCAATCTTTTGTATTTCTTGTAGAGACAGGGTTTCACTATGTTGGCCAGGCTGGTCTCGAACTCCTGGCCTCAGGTGATCCTCCTGCCTTGGCCTCCCAAAGTGCTGGGATTATGGGCATAAGCCACCGCACTGGAGTGCAGTGGCGCATTCTTGGCTCACTCAATCTCCACTTCCCGGGTTCAAGTGATTCTCCTGCCCAAGCTTCCTGAGTAGCTGGGACTACAGGCACGTGGCACCACACCTCGCCTCTGCAGCTCAAGTGATCCTCCTGCCTCAGCCTCCTGAGTAGCTGGGACTACAGGTGCCTGCCACCACGCCCAGCTAATGTTTGTAGTTTTTGTAGAAACAGCGTTTCACCATGTTGCTCAGGCTTGATGTATCATTTTCCAAAAATCAAGCCAGTCCCCTATTTATGAACAATTAGTTTGTTTCCATGCTTTTGCTATTCAAACAACCCTAAACTGTACCTCTTTGTACATTTGTCTGTGCACATGGGGGAATACATATGTAAGATAGTTTCCTTGGCCCTGAAGTGCTTAATCAAAGGACTGGTACAAAGGATTAATGTTATATTAACAGATATGCCAGCTTGCCTCCTTATGGTGTGTAAAAATTTACACTCCCACTTGTAGGTATTACAGCCCGCTTTCCCCAGCCTTGCAAACACAGTGTCCCATCACAAGTCATTCTGAGTGCTAGTGTAGGACATCAAGTCTCTCTTACCTTGTAACAACCTGGCTAGGCAGCCAGGACAGAGATTCCTATTCACTACACTCTGGTTTTATAAGCAAGTAAACAGATTCCCAAGGATAAGGAACCTACTTTTCCCAACTTCAGCCTGAATTTCTGGGATTAATACCTTCTAAGAGTAGATATGAATGTGTAATGTCGTAAGAGTAGTAGTAGTATTTAATAGTAATAGTAGTAGTGTAGTACCATCATCCCCATTCCCCATTCCTCAAGCTGGAAGCCATTCTTTTCTTCACTTCTGGTGGAGATGGGGACAAAAGCTTTGTTTCTTTGTTTTTCTTTTTTTTTTTTTTTTGAGACGGAGTCTCACTCTGCCACCCACGTTGGCATACAGTGGCGGGACCTTGGCTCACTGCAACCTCTACCTCCCGGGTTCAAGCAATTCTCCTGCCTCGGCCTCCGAGGTAGCTGGGATTACAGGCATGCATCATCATGCCCGGTTAAGTTTTGTTTTGTTAGGCCGGGCGCGGTGGCTCAAGCCTGTGATCCCAGCACTTTGGGAGGCCGAGACGGGCGGATCACGAGGTCAGGAGATCGAGACCATCCTGGCTAACCCAGTGAAACCCCGTCTCTACTAAAAATACAAAAAACTAGCCGGGCGAGGTGGCGGGCGCCTGCAGTCCCAGCTACTGGGGAGGCTGAGGCAGGAGAATGGCTAAACCCGGGAGGCGGAGCTTGCAGTGAGCTGAGATCCTGCCACTGCACTCCAGCCTGGGTGACAGAGCAAGACTCCGTCTCAAAAAAAAAAAAAAAAGTTTTGTTTTGTTTTGTTTTTTTGACACAGAGTCTGACTCTGTCACCCAGGCTGGAGTGCGGTAGCACAGTCTCAGCTCACTGCAACCTCCACTCCCCAAGTTCAAGCGATTCTCCTGTCTCAGCCTCCTGAGTAACTGGGATTACAGGAGTGTGCCACTAAGCACAGCTAATTTTTTTTTTTTAGATGGAGTTTCACTTTTGCTGTCCAGGCTAGAGTGCAACGGCGCAATCTCAGCTCATTGCAACCTCCGCCTCCTGGGTTCAGGTGATTCTCCTGACACAGCCTCCCGAGTAGCTGGGATTACAGGCATGCACCACCATGCCTGGCCAATTTTGTATTTTTAGTAGAGATGGGGTTTCTCCATGTTGGCCAGGCTGGTCTCAAACTCCTGACCTCAGGGGATCCGCCCACAGCCTCCCAAAGTGCTGGGATTACAGGCATGAGCCACTGCTCCCTGCCCATTTTTTCTTTCTTTCGCTCTCTTTTTTTTTTTTTTTTTTTTTTTTGTATTTTTAGTAAAGATGGGGTTTCACCATGTTGGCCAGGCTGGCCTAGAACTTGTGACCTCAATTGATTCACCCATCTCACCCTCCCAAACTGCTGGGATTACAGGTGTGAGCCACTGCACCTGGCCAAGAGCTTTGTTTCTATCCTTTCTAGTCCATTCCCTCATAACTTCTGAGCCCCAATCCTTCTCTTCTTCCAACCCTCTTCTCTTTGTTTTCCTACTAGGCCTTCCTTTGCGAAGTCCCACTGTAGATCATCAGGAGGCTGCAAGAACTGACGAGTGGTCCATTTCCTTGCAACCTCTAGAAGCCGGAATATACTTCAGGCAGGGCCTTGTTCCCAAAGACAATGTGTAGCAGTTAAGGCCAGAGCCTTCCACTCCGTATCACCCAGGAATTGCTACGGCTGTTCTGTGACCTCAGCCAAACCAAGTTACTTCTGCTTTCCTCAGTGTCCTTATTTGTCAAATGGGAATGCTAGTACCAACCACTTCAGAGTTGCAGTAAAAACTGCAGGCCGGTGCAGTGGTTCACATCTGTAATCCCAGCACTAAGGGAAGAAGAGGTGCGAGGATAGCCTGAGGCCAGGAGTTGGAGACCAGCCTAATACAGAGAACCCCATCTACACATATGCGCCTGTGACTGTAAAGACTACATAACTGTCGCTACTATATTATTATTATTAACAGAGGACACTATTAAGAATCCAGCATTGTAATTTGAATACTCATTTTAATCCTTCCAACGATCCCCCCTAGTAAACGTTTTTGTCTCATTTCAGGAAAGACAAGGGGCTCTGATCCCATCCTTACCAGGGTTTGGCAAAGTAGGCAAGTGAGAGGCTTGCTTTTCTGTTCCTCCCCTGTAAATGGTAACAATGGCACTGTCACAAAAAGGACCAAGTGAGACCACAGGAGGCGTGTGTGCGTGTGTGTGTGCGCGCCAGGCTGGAGTGCAAAGGCGCCATCTCGGCTCACCACAACCTCCACCTCCTGGGTTCAAGCAATTCTCCTGCCTCAGCCTCCTGAATAGCTGGGATTACAGGCATGCGCCACCCACGCCCGGCTAATTTTGTATTTTTAGTAGAGATGGGGTGGGGGTTCTCCATTTGGTGAAGCTGTTCTCAAACTCCCGACCTCAGGTGATCCGCCTTGCCTCGGCCTCCCAAAGTACTGGGATTACGGGAGTAAGTCACCGAGCGCGGCTTTTTTTTGGGGGGGGGGGGCGGAGTGTCGCTTTGTCGCACAGGCTGGAGTGCAATGGCACGATCTCGGCTCACTGCAACCTCTGCCTCCTGGGTTCAAGCAATTCTCTTGCCTCAGCCTCCCAAGTAGCTGGGATTACATACGCCACCACGCTAGCTAATTTTTGTATTTTTACTAGAGACGGGGTTTCTCCATGTTGGCCCGGCTGGTCTCGAACCCCTGACCTCGTGATCTGCCTGCCTCGGCCTCCTAAAGTGCTGGAATTACCGGCTTTAGGCAGCGAACCCGGCCCACCCTTCTTAAATGCATGACTATTTCCCCAGCTTTCCAGCACCAAATCCAGCAGCCCCACCCGTCCACGCACCTACGCCAGGCCATGACCCCCATATCGCTCACTGCGCAAGCTCAGACCCAGTCCCAGGAAGCGAGCCCCACCTCGCCCCAGCTCTGCTTTCACAGCCGCCGAGCGGTCCCGGAAGCCGAATCACCGATAGGTCAAAGACATCGCCGCTGCTCCGGCACTGCCGCCAGAGGGCGCGGAGTCGCCGTGTTGGCCTGCGCTTCCCTCGTCACGTCAGCCGAACGGGTACGGCAATGGAGGATTTTGCCGTACGAGACGACAGGATGACTGCTTCCCCTGAAGCTTCACCAAACGCAGAGAGGCTTTCCTGTCCCTCGGAGACGCAGTGATGTGACGCAGCGGTTGCAGCGAAGGTTTCTCGTAAAAGATGGCCGGGCGGAGTTGCCAGGTGTCTCCTGGCGGGGGCGGCGGCCGCAGCACAAGATGGCGGCCCGCTCCGAGGCTCCCACACGCGGGGCTGCCGGAGGCGGTGGCACCGAGGGTCCCCGCCCCTTGCTGGCCCTATCCCCGCCTGCGGGGCTGCGACCCGCCTTTGTGTGCGGGTGGAAGTGCGGGCCGCCTTGGGGCAGAGTTGCAACTTCGCGACAATCCATTGAAGCGCGATGAGGCGACGTTACTTCCTAACACTTCGGAAGATGGGCAGCGTGGGAATTCCTAGTAACCTCAACGCGACTCACTCAGACTTCCTTTTTCCCATCCTGAGCCGCAAAACCGGGGGCTGGTGAAATAAATTAGAGGCCATCTTTTAGAGGAATGGCCTGCCACCGTTAAAAAGAGCAAAGCTGCAGTTTATGTACCAGCTCTGAGATAAGTGAAAGAAAGCAAAGCCCAGGAAAATGTGTATAGACATGCCTTTGTGTTTTTAAACAAGAAGACCCACATAAATGAAGATAAGAATATGTAAGCATAGTATAGTGGTAATCGTAATAGCGATCGCCCAACCCAAGGAAGGGAATGGAGAGAGAGGGAACCGGGATGGGAGGAGACAGTTTTTCATCTAAGACCATTGAGTCTTCTGAGTATTGTACCATGGACAGGTGTTAATGTTAAGTTTTTTGTAAACATTTAAATTACGACTTAAAGACAAGTTCTTTTATAAGGGTATCATAAGGGCAGACTAGCACATAGAAAAAAATACTTTTTTTACCTGGAACCAAGACATTTGATAAACATTCGTGAAACTCAACTTGCAAGGATAAAAATTTCAAGGTCAATACTATAGTACTTACTGCAAAGAATGCGAATCCCTGTGACAGCCTGAGCCCTTTTGAAAGCTAGTTTTTGTTGGAGGGGGGTCAGAAAATTTGACCTGGAAACAGGAGGCACTCGACCTGTTTGCTGATAGAACGAATGAATGCCTTTCTACTACAAGCATACGTAGACTCAGTGGCTTCTTCTGATTTTGTTGTATCTTAGGCTTTTCGGGTTAATATCGAAAACAGTGGCAACATTGAGAGTTTGAGCCAAGTTCTGCCTTAGAATCATCCAGAAAGGGGTTTTCACTGCCTGAAAAATAAGTAGTAGCAGTTTCAGAATTGGCATTGATTTTGGAAATCGCCTATTTGAATTTGAAAGAAATTTTAGTCATTCATCCTAAAGCAACAGCCATACTGACCCTTTACTAGTGTGCCAGGCACTGGAGAAGAGGGTATTCTTTTTTTTTTTTTCTGAGACAGAGCTTCACTCTTGTTGCCCAGGCTGGAGTGCAATGGTGCGATCTCGGCTCGCTGCAACCTCTGTCTCCTGGCTTCAAGTGATTCTCCTGCCTCAGTCTCCCGAGTATCTGGGATTACAGGTGTGTGCCACCACACCCAGCTAATTTCCCTCCTCCCCTCCCCTCCCCTCCCCTCCCCTTCCCTCCCCTCCCCTCCCCTCCCCTCCCCTTCCCTCCCCTTCCCTCCCCTTCCCTGTCTCCCTGTTGCCCAGGCTGGAGTGTAGTGGCATGATCATGGCTCACTGCAACCTGCACCTCCCAGATTCAAGCGATTCTTCTGCCTCAGCCTCCCTAGTAGCTAGGACTACAGGCACATGCCACCATGCCCAGCTAATTTTTGTATTTTTAGTACTGCCTCAGCCTCCCTAGTAGCTAGGACTACAGGCGCATGCCACCATGCCCAGCTAATTTTTGTATTTTTAGTAGAGACGGGGGGGCGGGGGGGGGTGTCTCATCATATTGGCCAGGCTGGTCTCGAACTCCTGACCTCGTGATCTGCCTGCCACACCCAGCTAACTTTTTCTTTTTTAGATGGAGTTTCGCTCTTGTTGCTCAGGCTGGAGTGCAATGTCACGATCTTGGCTCACCACAACCTCCACCTCCCAGGTTCAAGCGATTCTCTTGCCGAACCTTCCGGAGTAGCTGGGATTACAGGCATGCGCCACCACGGCTGGCTAATTTTGTATTTTTAGTAGAGACGGGAGTTTCTCTGTGTTGGTCAGGCTGGTCTCGAACTCCTGACCTCAGGTGATCTGCCCGCCTCAGCCTCCCAAAGTACTAGATTACAGGCGTGAACCACCGCACCAGCTTCATTTTTGTATTTTTAGTAGAGACGGGGTTTTGCCATGTTGGCCAGGCTGGTCTAGAATTCCGGACCTCAAGTGATCTGCCCTCCTCAGTCTCCCAAAGTGCTGGGATTATAGGTGTGAGCCACTGCGCCAGGCCAAGAGGGCATTCTTACTTGGGATAATTACACATAGCACTCTGGGTTGTTGAAGGCATTAAATATGCTAATAAGAGTTTAGCCAAGTTACTTACCTGTACTAAATGTTCAGTAAATATTAGCTATAATTGTTTTGGGGAATCCCTCAGTTGCTTGATAAAGTACATTTTTGCCTCTGAGACTTTATGGGGACTTGAAAGTATGCTAGTTCTGTAGAGCTCTTACTATTTTCATAATTTTAGAGGCCACGTGGAAAGAATTTAGATTCTTATTGTGGAGCCTACAGTAAGTTAATTAACTTTTTTTTAAAAAATGAGACGGAATCTCACTCTGTCGCCCAGGCTGGAGTGCAGTGGCTCAATCTTGGCTCACTGCAACCTTGGCTCAACTGCCTCCTGGGTTGGAGCAGTTCTGCCTCAGCCTCCCAAATACCTGGGATTACAGGTGTGTGCCACCATGCCCAGCTAATTTTTGTATGTTTAGTAGAGATGGGGTTTCACCATGTTAGCCAGGCTGGTCTTGAACTCCTGACCTCAGGTGATCCACCTGTCTTGGCCTCCCAGAGTGCTGGGATTACAGGTGTGAGCCACCGCACCCATACTTAACCTTTCTTGGTTTCAGTCTCCATATAACTAAGGTGAGAATCACAAAACCTGTTTTATAGGGTCACTGTGAGAATAATAATTAGAAGTAATATATGTAAAGCACTTTGTGCAAAGTATGCAGTAGGCACTCAATAAGTGGTGTTTAATTCTGTAATATCTCAACCTCAGAGGTAAAGAACTAATTAATACTGCCCTCAGGCAGAAGAGTTTCCCTGGTCAAGAGGCAGGAGTGGGTTGCTTCAGGGTGACAGTTAACACAGGAAGCCTACAGTGAGAAGTTGAAGGGATGGCATGTCCACAGGCCTCAGAGCCTCGGGCTCAGGCTTCCTGTCTCTGTTGGGGAAAAGGCAAGGCCTCCACAGGAGGCGGATATGGTCTGCAGGCTATTGCAGAGATGCCTCTTTGCCAACAGCCACCTGCACTGTTTCATTTCACAGTTGCCTATAAACCACTGTTTCTAAGGCTCATATTCATACTTTAATATGAAGTGGTTACTGCAATATATTTTTTTTTAAGACAAGGTCTTGTTCTGTCACCTAGGCTGGAGTACAATGGAACAATCATGGCTCACTGCAGCCTTGGCCTCCTGGGCTCAAGCCACCCTCCCTATTCTCAGCCTCTCAAGTAGCTGGGACTACAGGCATGCCCCCCTACACCCAGCCAATTTTGTATTTTTGGTAGACTTGGGGTTTCGCCACGTTGGCTAGGCTGGTCTCAAACTCCTGGGCCCACTTCGGCCTCCCGGAGTGCTTGGATTATATGCATGAGCCACTGCACTCGGTCAGCTCTTCTGTCTTTTGATCAAAAATTCAACATAAGACCGGGCACGGTGGCTCACACCTGTAATTCCAGCACTTTGGGAGGCCGAGGGAGGCGGGCAGATCACGAGGTCAGGAGATCCGAGACCATCCTGGCTAACACGGTGAAACCCCGTCTCTACTAAAAATACAAAAAATTAGCTGGGTGCAGTGGTGGGCACCTGTAGTGCCAGTTACTTGGGAGGCTGAGGCAGGAGAATGGCGTGAACCCAGGAGGTGGAGGTTGCAGTGAGCCAAGATCACAACACTGCACTCCAGCCTGGGCGACAGAGCGAGACTGTCTCAAAAAAGTAAATAAATGAAAATTAAAAAAATTAAAATTCAACATAAAATGCCTTAGCCAAGCATAGAGTTCAATTTTCTCATGATCGAAAAGTCCAGAGTGGTACAACCACATCATGGAGCCATTGGGCCAATGTTACTTCTGTACTTTTGCTCAGTCATCCTTACCCTGTGGATATCATCGTCCTTTTTGTCACCTCAGGGTCATTAGATGGCTGCTACCTCCTCTATCACATCTGCATTTCAGACAGGGTAGAAGGGAAGAGAAAATGGCAAACCATACTTGCCAGCTCAGTCAGCCCTGGTTTTTATGAACTTTTCAGGAAGCCCCACCCAGCAACTTCCACCTACACTTCATTACTTAGAACCATATTGTATTACTTGGCCACTTCTCCCTCCAAGGAACACTGAGAAATGAGGTTCTTTATCTGGGCACATTGTTGTCCTGAACAAATCAGGGTTCTGTTAGAAGAACAAATTGTAGGGTAGATAGGTGAGCAGTACAGTAAAAGTTCATTAAGCAACATTATTCATGTTTCCTAACTGTGGGTGATTTGCCTGCCTTGGCCTTCCAAAGTGCTGGGATTACAGGCATGACCCACCGCACGCTGCTGCAAGCTTTCTTGACAGCTCTGTTTTGAGAAATCATGGGGCACCCAGGTTCCATCTGTCTTTTGCTTTGTAACCTTTAAGGAGTTGCCATCACCTAGTCTAAAATTTGGTTACCACCACATCCAATCCCAGCCAGTGTGAAACTGGAAGAGAAGAAAAAAGGCATGCCCCTCTTTTTTTTTTTTTTTTTTTTTTTGAGACAGAGTCTTGCTCTGCCACCCAGGCTGGAGTGCAGTGGCCGGATCTCAGCTCACTGCAAGCTCCGCCTCCCGGGTTTACGCCATTCTCCTGCCTCAGCCTCCCGAGTAGCTGGGACTACAGGCGCCCGCCTCGTCGCCCGGCTAGTTTTTTGTATTTTTAAGTAGAGACAGGGTTTCACCGTATTAGCCAGGATGGTCTCGATCTCCTGACCTCGTGATCCGCCCGTCTCGGCCTCCCAAAGTGCTGGGATTACAGGCTTGAGCCACCGCGCCCGGCCTTTTTTTTTTTTTTGAGATGGAGGCTTGCTCTGTTGCCCAGGCTGGAGTGAGTGGTGTGATCTCAGCTCACTGCAGCCTCCACCTCCCGGGTTCAAGCAGTTCTCTGCCTCACCCTACCAAGTAGCTGGGCTTCCAGGCACCCACCACTATGCCTGGCTAATTTTTGTACTTTTAGTAGAGATGGGGTTTCACCATCGTGGTCAGGCTGGTCTTGAACTTTTGACCTCATGATCCTCCCACCTCGGCCTCCCACAGTGCTGGGATTACAGGTGTGAGCCACCACGTCTGGCCCCGGAGTTTCACTCTTGTTGCCCAGGCTGGAATGCAATGGCGAGATCTCAGCTCACTGCAATCTCTGCCTCCTAGGTTCAAACGATTCTCCTGCCTCAGCCTCCCGAGTAGCTGGGATGGGCTGATTTTGTATTTTAGTAGACACTGGGGTTTCTCCAAATTGATCAGGCTGATCTTGAATTCCCAACTTCAGGGGATCTGCCCGCCTCGGCCTCCCAAAGTGCTGGGATTATAGGCGTGAGGCACCGTGCCCGGCCACATCTGCCTCATTTTTTAAAGTATAACCAAGAAGTTATTGGTCCATTGGCCAGCATGTAAGGCTTTATTGTATGCATTCATATATTCAGATATAAATTGAAAGTCTTACTACAATAAGAGAGGTCAAAACCTTTGCCTTAGCAGGTATGGTGGCTCACACCTGTAATCCCAGAACTTTGGGAGGTGGGAGAATTTTTTTGAGTCCAGGAGTTAGAGACCTGCCTGGACAACATGGCAAGATGCATCTCTACCAAAAAAAAGAAAAAAAAAATCCAGGCATGGTGGCACACACCTGTGGTCCCTGCTACCCTGCTACTGGCTGAGCCAGGTGGATCCTTGAGACCAGGAGTTTGAGCCTGCCGTAAGCTATGATTGCATCACTGCACTTTAGCCTGGGCAACAGAGTGAGACCCCATCTCTATCATACTTTTTTACAAAGAAAAAAAATTGCTGGGCATGGTGGCTCCAGCCTGTAATCCCTGCACTTTGGGAGGCTGAGGCGGGCGGATCATGAGGTCAAGAGATTGAGGCCATCCTGGCCAACATGGCGAAACCCCATCTCTCCTAAAAATACAAAAATTAGGCCGGGCACAATGGCTCACGCCTGTAATCCCGGCACTTTGGGAGGCCGAGACGGGCAAATCACGAGGTCAGAAGATCAAGACCATCCTGGCTAACACGGTGAAACCCTGTCTCTACTAAAAATACAAAAAAAAAAATTAGCTGGGCGCGGTGGCGGGCACCTGTAGTCCCAGCTACTCGGGACACTGAGGCAGGAGAAGGGCGTGAACCCGGGAGGCGGAACTTGCAGTGAGCAGAGATTGTGCCACTGCACTCCAGTCTAGGTGACAGAGCGAGACTCTGTCTCAACAGCAACAAAATACAAAAATTAGCTGGGTGTGGTGGTGCTTTCAGAATAAGCAAGAGTTGCACAGCAATGTGAGCATACTTAATATATGTGTGAGATAGAGGAACAAACCTAAGTGATTTTTCCCACTCTTACCCAGTCACTCAACACTGCCAACAGCAGATACCTGGGGGTTATTTCCCCGCAACTCAACAATGCCAACAGCAGATATGTGGGGATTATTTCCCCACAAACCAAACATCGATTCTGCGGATTCCCCAGTAGACACCAGCTGGGTGTTCTCCAGTTCAATTCTGACACCATCTGCCTGGAAATAGCGTCAGATCCCACAGGTTGAGGGCTCAGTCCCACAAGACTGCCCCCCACGTCAGATGCTGCAAGCACGGATCATGGTCTGTGCTTCTGACCAATTGGCTGTCTAAAAAAAAAAAAAAAAAGTACAGACCAGTACGGGCAATAAAGTGAGACTCCATCTCTACATAAAATTTAAAAATAAAATAAAATAAAAATTTTTAAAAATACAGAAAGTAACCACGATAGAATACTGAATCTCCAAGTACACATCACCAGCTTCTATAATATAAACTAGTGGCCAATATTGTTTCTTCGCTGCCTATGAGGACATAGGACTTCTGTGTCCTCATTTATTCTGAAGCAAATTTTTTTTTTTTTTTCTTTTTGAGAGAGAGTCTTGCTCTGTCGCCAGGCTGCAGTGCAATGGCCCAATCTCGGCTCACTGCAACCTCCGCCTCACGGGTTCAAGAAATTCTCCTTGCTGGGTGCTGTGGCTCATGCCTGTAATCCCAGCACTTTGGGAGGCCGAGGCGGGCAGATCACGAGGTCAGCAGATCGAGATCATCCTGGCTAACACGGTGAAACCCCGTCTCTACTAAAAAAAAAAAAAAAGTACAAAAAATTAGCCGGGCGAGGTGGCGGGTGCCTGTAGTCCCAGCTACTCGGGAGGCTGAGCCAAGAGAATGGCGTGAACCCGGGAGGCGGAGGTTGCAGTGAGCTGAGATCGCACCACTGCACTCCAGCCTGGGTGACAGAGCCAGACTCCGTTTCAAAAAAAAAAAAAAAAAAAAAAAAAGTCTCCTGCCTCAGCCTCCCGAGTAGCTGGGACTACAGGTACGTGCCACCACGCCCGGGGAATTTTTGTATTTTTAGTAGAGACGGGGTTTCACCATGTTGGCCAAGATGGTCTTGATCTCCTGACCCCGTGATCCGCCCACCTTGGCCTCCCAAGGTGCTGGGATTATAGGAGTGACCCACCGCGCCCGGCCTTTTTATTTTTATTATTTTTATTTTTATTATTATTTTTTGAGACAGAGTCTCACTCCGTCGCCCAGGCTGGAGTGTGCCATCTCGGCTCACTGCAAACTCCGCCTCCCGGGTTCAAACAATTCTTCTGCCTCAGCCTCCCAAGTACCTGGGACTACAGGCGCGCGCCACCATGCCTGGCTAATTTTATATTTTTAGTAGAGACGGGGTTTCACCATATTGGCCAGGCTGGACCTCGTGATTAGCCTGCCTCGGCCTCCCAAAGTGCTGGTATTACAGGCGTGAGCCACTGCGCCCGGCCGCGAATCACATTTTTAAAAATTGCTGGAAGCACGCCCTTCCCTACTCCCGCCTCAGTGACAAACAAGCTTTCCAGCGCCCAGAATGCTGTAGGCAGACACCGCCACCCTGGCCCCTGCACTCCTGCGTGAGCGACTTCCATTCGGGACCGCTCAGCCGTCCGCTACTGCAGCCTTCCCGCCTTGTCCTCCCACAGGCCTCCCCAGGCACCTAGAACTACGTGCCTCACGCGGGCCCCGCTCGGCTCCCCACCCGTTCAGCCACTGCCACATGCCCGGGACCCTCCTCCAGCGGAGCGGGATGCTTGGCGGGGAGAAATGAGGAGGGGAACGCTGGGCTGGCGGCTTTCCTCCTTCCGCTGAACCCACGGTCCTGATCTCCGGCCGCCTCCTTCTGATCCGGGGTTCTGGCCCCCTCCTCGCCCAGGACCTAAGCGCGGCACCCCCTGCCCCCACTCCAGTCAGCTGTCTCTTTTTCCTCAGGGGTCGTGCTCCCAGCCTCTGCCCTCCACAACCACCCGCCTGTCTCACCAGGGCCCAGCCTAGTCCCTGGGAGCCGCCACAGCGCCGCGCCGTTTCCCCGACAACAGGGGCCCGCGGGGTGGAGGCTGTTCCAGCAGCCTGAGGGTACCTGCAGAAGCTTCTCCCGGCGCCCTCCCCTCTCCAGCCCCGGGCAGCTCACACCCCTCAGGTTTTTTCTTTACCTTTCCCTTTCTCCCGGAACTACTTGAGGATAGGTTAAAGACATCTTTTTGCTGAACCCCTACCTTCAAGGTTTATTTCCTAAGAACAAAGGCATTCTGTTAGAAAACCCGGTACAGACCGGGCGCAGTGGCTCACACCTGTAGTCCCAGCACTTTGGGAGGCCCAGGCAGGCGGATCACCTGAGGTCGGGAGTTCCAGACCAGCCTGACCAACATGGTAAAACCTCGTCTCTACTAAAAATACAAAAATTAGCAGGGCGTGGTGGCGCGCCTCTGTAATCCCAGCCACTCTGGAGGCTGAGACAGTAGAATCGCTTGAACCCGAAAGGCGGAGGTTGCAGTGAGCCGAGATCAGGCCACTGTACTCCAGCCTGGGCAACAGAGTGAGACTCTGTCTCAAAAGAAAAAAAAGAAAAGAAAAAAGGATACAATACTGTTACCTAATTCACAATCCGTGTTCAGGTTGTTCAGTTGTTCCAACAACATCCTTGGTGGCTTTTCACCTCCTAGTCCATCCAAGATCCATTAAGGTGCATTGCATTTTGTTGTCACGCCTCTTTAGTCTCTTAATCTGGAAGAGTTTATCAGCCTTTGTCTTTTCTAATCTTGATTTTTAAATTTGTATTTTATTTATTATTATTATTATTATCATTATTATTATTTTGAGACGGAGTTTCGCTCTTGTTGCCCAGGCTGGAGTGCAATGGCTCACTGCAACCTCTGCCTCCCAGGTTCAAATGATTCTGCTGCCTCAGCCTCCGGAGTAGCTGGGATTATAGCTTGGTGTTGAGAACATTCAGTATCCCAGACAGGGTCTCACTGTGCTACCCAGGCTGGAGTGCAGTGGCTATCGTACACTACTGCCTCAAACCCCTGGCCTCAAGCACACTTCCTTCCTCCGCCTCCCAATGAGCTGGGACTATCAGCATGTGACCCTCCTGCAGGCTTCATGATTATACTTTAGTACAATATTACGAATGTTAAATGTGATCATTTGGTTAAGGTGGGGTCTACACAGATTTTTCCACTCTAAAGTTATTATTTTATTTTATTTTATTTTATTTTACTGGTTTTTTGAGATGGAGTCTTGCTCTGTCGCACAGGCTGGAGTGTAGTGGTGCAGTCTCAGCTCATTGCAACCTCCCACTCCGGGGTTCAAGTGACTCTCCTGTCTCAGCCTCCTGAGTAGCTGGGACTACAGGCACTTGCCACCATGCCCAGCTAATTTTTATATTTTTAGTAGAGATAGGGTTTTACCTTGTTGGTCAGGCTGGTCTTGAACTCCTGACCTCAGGTGATCCACACATCTCGGCCTTCCAAAGTGCTGGGATTACAGGTGTGAGCCACCATGCCCAGCCAAGTTATTATTTTATAATTAACAACTGTACACACATACTTTGAGACCAACGTGTTTTTTGTTTGTTTTTTTGAGACAGAGTCTCACTCTGTTGCCCAGGTTGGAGTGCAGTGGCGTGATCTCGGCTCACTGCAGCCTCCACCTCCCAGCTTCAAGCAATTCTCCTGCCTCCGCCTCCCAAGTAGATGGGACTACAGGCACATGCCACCAGGCCCGGCTGATTTTTGTATTTATCGTAGAGATGGGGTTTCACAGTGTTGGCCAGAGTGATCTCGAACTCCTGACCTCAGGTGATCCACCTGCCTCAGCCTCCCAAAGTGCTAGAATTACAGGCGTGAGCCACCTCGCCTGGCCTCCAACATGCTTTGTTGTTGTGTTTTTTTTGTTGGTGTTGGTTGCTCTTGTTGTGGTTTTGAGCCGGAGTCTCGCTCTCTCCCCCAGGCTGGAGTGCAGTGGCCGGATCTCAGCTCACTGCAAGCTCCACCTCCTGGGTTCACGCCATTCTCCTGCCTCAGCCTCCCGAATAGCTGGGACTACAGGCGCCCGCCACCATGCCCAGCTAATTTTTTTGTATTTTTAGTAGAGATGGTGTTTCACCGTGTTAGCCAGGATGGTCTTGATCTCCTGACCTCGTGATCAGCCCACCTCAGCCTCCCAAAGTGCTGGGATAACAGACATGAGCTACCACACCCAGACTGTTGTTGTTTTTTAACTAGGTAGGGGAATGAAAAGGAGGCACCTTGGAAGAGGGTTTGGTAAAAGTTTCCTTCTGGGATCCACTCTCCTCTCACTCACCTAGTTCCCAGATCCCTCTGTCATACTTAACATTGCTCTCCTCCAGCCCATCCATTTCTGCCCTATCTTCAGAACCAGTGGCTGAATGAGGCCTTAAGGAGCATTTCTTCAAACCTAGGGCCTAAAAGATGCTAGTGCCATGGTTCTCAAAAAGGTTTTAGTATCTAAAACAGATAAAAGGAAAGTTGTTTTGGTGGGAGTTAGAGCAGTGGGCTGCAGCCACCCCCAGAAGACCTTCTCCCCACCTGGCTGGCTTCTGAAGTACCCCATTCTACACCCTGGGAAAGTATGGAAACCTCTGGCTTATCAGGCACACCAGTGGCCTCTGGCTCCTCAGGAAGGCTGGCTTGGACCTTACCCATCTCTTGTTTGCTGCTTCATACAACATTGGCCTGAGTCCTGGGGCCACTGGCTTTTGAGAAAGAACTCTTGGCCTGTCATCAGGCAGCATCCCATCCCCCTGCACCATCCCTGCTGCTCTTTCTGTACTGTCTTCCTGGAATGCAGACTGCAGGCCGGAGACTGCACAAGGAAAAGCAGCAGAGACCCAGCCAGCCCATCTCTCCTCTGTGCCCTGGAACCTGAATGCAGCTGCTTTCCTCCAACCTGCACCATTGAGGAAGCGGCCAGGTTGGAGGCCCAGGCAGAGGGCCTGGCAGATTTCCTGAGTGCTCTCTGCAACAGACCAGTCCACCAGAGGGGAACTGGGATCTGGCAAATGACCACAGCCACCAGGAAGTGGCCTGGAAGAGTTTTTCACTTCTCCAAAGATATTGTTCCTGGTAGCTCCAGGGTCTATATATAAGACAAAGGAGGTGGGGGGTGGGAGGGCAGTGAAGAAGACATTGGCCAGAATCAAATCCCAACCTTGTCATGTGATCCTGACAGGTCATTTCAACCTTTAACCCTGTTTCCATTCTAAAGTGGGGGCAAAATAAGCAGTTCCTACGGTTGTCATGATGACTAATGTAATCCTGCAGCGGGCTTTCCAAATGTCAGAAATTGGAATGATATCTGCACAAATCTGTGCTATTCCTTCATGCCAGTTCTATTATACTATTGTTTATCTAAGATTTCCCCTAACTGCTTTGCTTTTTAAACATGGGCATGTCCCGAAGCAAAGCTGCTTGAAAAATAGGGTTTATTTTACAGGTTATTGTTTCCTATTCTACTTAAAATAGATGATTGCTAAAATAAATTTTTAAAATGTTCATCTATATTCACTTCATCCTCTTTTTTCTGAATCCTCTACCACTACCCTTCCTCTCCTCCAGTATCCAGCTTTGTTTATAGGGAAATAGATTCAAAATCTCAGTGATGACAGGCGTTTTAACTCGTTTACTATACTGTTGCAGACATTTGACCCTGGTCATGAACAGGATTGTACAATCCTTACCTTTAAGTGTGGAAGACAGGACCAATGGTGTCACAGAAGCAAGATCCCTACAGAGAAGGCTTTTATATTTGCCCTAACTTGCCCTCAGGAATGGTCTAGTCTTCAACTGCAGCAGACCAGGTCAGAATTTTCTAGTGGGGGTGTCCACATTGCCTTGTGGACATAACAGGCTCTCCAAAATGTAGGCCAGAGCCTGAATTCGAGCCATGTTTTAGCTGGAATGCAGCTGGGCAGTCAAATCACATACCTTCTGCATTAATCAGGGTTCCGTTACAGAAGACATGCCATTCTAGCCATTTTCATCAGAAAGGGATTTAATACAGGCGATTAGATGCTTACAAAATCTTGGAGGGCCTAAAGAAATGGGCTCTGGTGGACCTCCAAGATTGCCCAGAACTTGGACGGGCGTGGTGGCTCACACCTGTAATCCCAGCACTTTGGGAGGCCGAGATGGGTGGATCACCTGAGGTCAGGAGTTCGAGACCAGCCTGGCCAACACGGTGAAACTCCGTCTCTACCAGCAATACAAAAATTAGCCGGCTGCAATGGTGCGCTCACCTGTAATCCTAGCTACTCAGGAGGCTGAGGCAGGAGAATCACTTGAACCCAGGAGGTAGAGGCTGCAGTGAGCTGAGATCACACTACTGCATCCCAGCCTGGGTGACAGAGCGAGGCTCTGGCTCAAAAAGAAAAAAGAGGCCGGATGCGGTGGCTCACGCCTGTAATCCCAGCACTTTGGGACGTTGAGGCGGGCGAATCACCTGAGGTCAGGAGTTCGAAACCAGCCTGACCAACATGGAGAAACCCTGTCTCTACTAAAAATATAAAATCAGCCCGGCCTGGTGGTGTGTGCTTGTAATCTCAGCTACTCAGGAGGCTGAGGCAGGAGAATCGCTTGAACTCAGGAGGCGGAGGTTGCGGTGAGCCGAGATTGCGCCATTGCACTCCAGCCTGGGCAACAAGAGTGAAACTCCATCTCAGAAAAAAAAAAAAAAAAAAAAAAGAATGTGCCCAGGACAAAACAGCAGAACTGGTCTATGCTGAAACCTAGTGTCTCCCTGTCCATGCTGGCTAGCAGTGAGGACTTGCGCAGCAAGACAATGGCCCCCATCTCACTCCTAGCTGCTATGTTATGCACTAGTGCATTTAAGGAATAAAGCTAACTCTTATCCAGAATTCTAACTGCAAGAAAGTCTGGGAAATGTGAATTTTTTTTTTTTTTTTTTTTTTTTTTTTTTGAGACAGTCTCGCTCTGTCGCCCAGGCTGGAGTGCAGTGGTGCGATCTCGGCTCACTGCAAGCTCCACCTCCCAGGTTCGCGCCATTCTCCTGCCTCAGTCTCCCAAGTAACTGGGACTACAGGCACCCACCACCATGCCCGGCTAATTTTTTGTATTTTTTAAGTAGAGATGGGATTTCACCATGTTAGCCAGAATGGTCTCAATCTCCTGACCTCGTGATCTGCCCTCCTCGGCCTCCCAAAGTGCTGGCAATACAGGTGTGAGCCACCGTGCCCGGCTGTGAATTTTTTTTTTTTAAGCTCTCTAATCTCTGCAGCTTAAGAAGTCACACTAAGAGGCTGACATAGATGATAAAAACCAATTTAACATACACCATTTAACAAATAAAATATCTTCCTCAGCCAGGCGCGGTGGCTCATGCCTGTAATCCCAGCACTTTGGGAGGCTGAGGCGGGTGGGTCACCTGCGGTCAGGAGTTCAAGACCAGCCTGACCAACATGGACAAACCCCTCTCTCTACTAAAAATACAAAAAAATTTAGCCAGGTGGGGTGGTGGGTGCCTGTAATCCCAGCTACTTGGGAGGCTGAGGTAGGACAATTGCTTGAACCCGGGAGGCGGCAGTTGTGGTAAACCAAGATTGCGCCATTGCACTCCAGCCTGGACAACAAGAGCGAAATTCCGTATCAAAAAAAAAAGTCTTCGTCTCCAACACTTGGGCCCAGCCTACCTCTTCAGCCTGGTCTCTAGGCACTCATCCAACCCACATGTACTCTGTGTTCATGTGAATTGTCAGGTACTATGGTTTGAATGTGTCCCATCCATAATTTAAGTGTTGAAACTTAATGTCTACTGAAGTGATAGTAAGAGGAGGGAGCTTAAGAAGATGATTAGATCGTAGAGGCTCCTCCTTCATGGATGGGATTAAGGCCTTTATAAAAGAGGCTTGGTGCAGCAGCCTCCAGCTCTCTTGCCCTTCTGCCTTTCTCCATGTGAGGCCACCGTGTTCCTTCCCTCCAGAGGACACTGCAACAGGCACCACTTTGGAGGCAGACAGCAGCCCTCACAGGCAACTGGATCTGCTGGAGCCTTAAGCTTGGACTTCTCAGCCTCCAGATCTTTGAGAAATAAATTCTGTTCCTTATAAGTTACCCAATCTCAGGTATTTTGTTATAGCAGCACAAAATAGATCAAGACACTGGGGTACCTGCAACACTCAGTGCCTTTGCTCAAGCTGTTCCTTTTTTTTTTTTTTTTTTTTTTGAGACAGAGTCTTGGATTGTCACCCAAGCTGGAGTGCAGTGGCACAATCTCCACTTACTGCAACCTTTGCTTCCCAGGTTCAAGCGATTCTCCTGCCTCAGTGTCCTGAGTAGCTGGAATTATAGGCACACACCATTGCGGCTGGCTAATTTTTATATTTTTTAGTATATGGGGTTTCGTCAGGTTGGCCAGGCTGGTCTTGAACTCCTGACCTCACTCAATCCTTCCATCTCTGTCTCCCAAAATGCTGGGATTACAGGCATGAGCCTCCACAACAGCCCAAGCTGTTCTCTTTGTCTAGAATGTTCTTTCTTGCTTTTTCCACCAGATGAATGAATTGCCTCTTCTTATAAGCTTTTTCTTACCTTATGGGGAAGAAGTCATATTCTGGCCCCCTATAGCTTTTCGTGTGTACCTTTTTAAATGATATATTTACATGTGTGTCTCCCACACTTGACTAAGAGGGCAGAGATCATCTCTTTGGTATCACGGCTGAGGAAAGTCTGAACCAATTCCTTTTAACTCCTGGCTTATTATTAAAAAACAAAAAAAGGAGATTGAAATAGGGTATTAAAGTTTCTAGAACAGTCTAAAGGTTTAAGTTTGCCAGCTTAATGCTTTTAACACAAAAATGATGATGCAGGTGCTGCAGCTCATACATAGTCCCAGATACTCAGGAGGCTGAGGCAGGAGGATCACTTGAGCCCAGGAGGTCAAGGCTGCAGTGAACTGCAATTGGGCCACTGCACTCCAGCCTGGGTGACAGATGAGATCTTGTTTAAAAACAAAAACAAACAAACAAAAAAAAAACAACCAAAAGACCAAACAACTCCTAAGCTTAGGTGATCCTTCTGCCTCAGCCTCCAAGTAGCTGGAATTACACGTGCCAGTGACTGTCCACCTGCACATGTATTTTGATTCTCTGTTACAGCAGCCAAATATATACTTTGATTGATCCTGGTTCAGGACTATGGAGTGATACGATAAGCACTCTTGTCTTGCAGGTATAATCTCATTTCGAGACAGCATTAAACTTTCAAATGTAGGACCTTTTTTTGTGATTGTGAGATCCAGGCCCATGTTTTTCTTGGAGCCCTAAACCAGATACTAGATTCAGTCATAAAACAGACTCTCACTATATAAAGGAATTAATGATTTAGGAGGTCATATGTATTTTTCACACTGTCTCAACTGTTCTTTTGGCAAAGTAGCCTGTTCCCAGCTTTAAAGGAGCTCCAGCCAGGCATGGTGGCTTATGCCTGTAATCCCAGCACTTTGGGAGGTCAAGGCAGGAGCACTGTGTGAGTCCAGGAGTTCAAGACCAGCCTAGGCAACATAGTGAGATCCCATTTCTATAAAAATAAATAAAAAATAAATAAATAAAATTAGGCTGGGTGCAGTGGCTCACGCCTGTAATCCCAGCACTTTAGGAGGCCGAGGTGAGTGGATCACCTGAGGTCAGAAGTTTGACACCAGCTTGGCCAACAGTAGTAGAGATGGTGAAACCCCATCTCTACTAAAAACACAAAAATTAGCCAGGCGTGGTGGCACACATTTATAATCCCAGCTACTCAGGCAGCTGAGGCAGGAGAATTGCTTGAACCTGGGAGCCAGAAGTTGCAGTGAACCGAGATCACGCCATTGCATTCCAGCCTGGGTGATAGAGCAAGACTCTGTCTCAAAAAGAAAAAAAAAAAAATTAGCTGGGTATGTTGGCATGTATGCCTGTAATCCCATCTACTTGGGAGCCTGAGGTGGGAAGAGCCCCTGAGCCCAGCAGTTCAAGGATACAGTGAGCTATGATCTTACCATTGTACTCCAGCCTGGGCGAGAGGGTGAAACCCTATCTCTAAAAATAATAAAGGAGGTTCAACAAGACTCAGGAAGCTCATTATGTAGAGTTGTTCATCACTTTGAAACACTGGAAACAACCTAAGAGTAAGTCAACATGGAAGGGGTTAAAGAACGAATGACTGGCCGGGCGCGGTGGCTCAAGCCTGTAATCCCAGCACTTTGGGAGGCCGAGACGGGCGGATCACGAGGTCAGGAGATGGAGACCATCCTGGCTAACACGGTGAAACCCCGTCTCTACTAAAAAATGCAAAAAAACTAGCCAGGTGAGGTGGCGGGCGCCTGTAGTCCCAGCTACTTGGGAGGCTGAGGCAGGAGAATGGCGTAAACCTGGGAGGCGGAGCTTGCAGTGAGCCGAGATCCGGCCACTGCACTCCAGCCTGGGCGACAGAGCGAGACTCCGTCTCAAAAAAAAAAAAAAAAAAGACGAATGACTTATTCATTCAAAGGAAAATTACAGTCATTAAAATAATGACAACTGTATGTCAACGTATACGAAGCTTTGAAGTAATACTAAATCAAGAAAGATTATAAAATGGTACTCAGATTGGGAATCCAACTATGTCAAGAGACACATACATAAGAAGAAGAAAATGTCCTTATCACCTAATATGTGGTAGGCCTTCTGCTGAGTCTCAGCGATACACAATGAATAAAATGTGGTCTTGATGTGACTCTCTGTTGTGGTGCCTGCCCCTAGAACTCTTACCAGGAGCCTCCCATGACAAAGCAAGTTAAATGTTTGATAGCTGCCTGTTGGTTGTGAGTGGGGGTGAAAGTTCTAGAGTTTTTGTCAATTTCTGTGATGCAAACATTTTCGCCAGGCTGATTTCAAGATACCGATGGAATTTCACTAACACAGTGTTGGAAAGACATATACATAAGCGGCTCTTGAGAGTCAGTGCAAACTAGCTTCAGCAGCGCATTGGGGAGGTGGTTGCTAAATAAGCAATAATTTATTCATAGGATGGAATCCTAATCAGTCATGAAAATATCATACTGTAGAATAATTAGTTATATTTGAAGAAGTTCATCTAGTTATAATGCCATTCAAAAAAAAAAAAAAAAAAAGAGGGCTGGGTGTGGTGGCTCACGCCTGTAATCCCAGCACTTTGGGAGGCCAAGGCGGGTGGATCATGAGGTCAGGAGTTTAAGACCATCCTGCCAACATGGTGAAACCCCATCTCTACTAAAAATACAAAAATTAGCTGGGCGTGTTGGTGCAATTTCTGTGATGTAAACATTTTCGCCAGGAGGCTGAGGCAGGAGAATTGCTTGAACCGGGGAGGTGGAGGTTCCAGTGAGCCGAGATCACACCATTGCACTCCAGCCTGGGCGACAGAGTGAGACTCCATCTCAAAAACAAACAAACAAAAACAGAGAGAGAGAGAGGAAAAAGTTCAGAATTTATTTCCAAGCTTAAAAAGCAAGTGGCAGATGGCCTTGGTGGTTCACGCCTATAATTCCAGCATTTGGGGAGGCTAGGGTAGGTGGATCTCCTAAGCTGAGGGGTTCAAGACCAGCCTGGGCAGCATAGCAAAACCCTGTCTCCACACACACACACACACAAATACAAAAATTAGCCAGGCGGTGTGGCGCCCGCTTATAGTCCCAGCTACCTGGGGGTGCTGAGGTGGGAGGATTGCCTTGGGCCGGGGAGGTCAAGGCTCTAGTGAGCTATGTTCGCGCCACTGTACTCCAGCCTGGGAACAAAGCAAGACCCTGTCTCAAACCAGGAAAAAAAAAAATCCAGTGGTGAGTAAGGTCAGTGAAAATTAAAAGTAAAGAAGTGTAAAGGTTCTAAAAACTGTCTTCTCAGAAAACCAACAGAAAAATGGCCAAAATTGTCAGAATCCACATTCTGAAGACTGTGGAAATCAGTCGAAGTCTTGCAGCCTGGCAGGGTGATACACTTCTATAGTCTTGGCTACTCGAGCTGTGGGCTGTGATGGACTATGTTCATCGGGTGTCCGCACTAAGTTCAGCGTCAGTATGGTGACCTCTTGGGAGTGGAGGACTGCCAGGCTGCCTAAGGAGGGGTGAACAGGTTCACACGGGAAACCGAGCAGGTCAAAACTGAGGTGCTGATCACTAGTGGGATCGCACCTGTGAAAAGCCACTGCACTCCATGCTAAGCAACATAGTGAGACTAATCTACAGAATAAAAAAAAGGCTGGCAACAACCTGGAGAACATTATTCAAGAATGTGGATGAATCTCAGTAAAATGAGAAAGCTTTGTGACATACTTTTTTCTGTTTATTTATTTATTTATTTATTTATTTTTTCAGACGGAGTCTTGCTCTGTCACCCAGGCTGGAGTGCAGTGGCGCGATCTCGGCTCACTGCAAGCTCTGCCTCCTGGGTTTACGCCATTCTCCTGTCTCAGCCTCCTGAGTAGCTGGGACTACAGGCGCCCGCCACCTCGCCCGGCTAATTTTTTGTACTTTTTTTTTTTTAGTAGAGACGGGGTTTCACCGTGTTAGCCAGGATGGTCTCGATCTCCTGACCTCGTGATCTGCCCGCCTCGGCCTCCCAAAGTGCTGGGATTACAGGCTTGAGCCACCGCACCCGGCTATTTATTTATTTATTTATTTATTGTAAAGACAGGGTTTTACCATGCTGGCCAGGCTGGTCTTGAATTCCTGAGCTCAAGTGATCCATCCACCTCGGCCTCCCAAAGTGCTGGGATGACAGGCATGAGCCACCGCACCTGGCCAACTCTGTGACATTTTAACTTGCCCTAAATCCATCCTCTGTCCTCCAGGCCCATGGTAGCCTTCAAAAATAATAGCCTGCATCCATGGTGCAGCTCAGCAGCCGCTGCAGGAAGAAGAGTGGAGCTGGAACCTTTTCAAAGACTCATTTACAAACGATTGTCATTATTTCACCTGTCTTGTGGTTCCCTGGAAGACGTCAGTTGCAAGGCTGTCTGTATTTAGCCTGACTTGGAGCTCATCCAGTGTGAAAACCTGTCTTCTCTGGGGATTTTTTTTTTAAACAATTATAGGCAAGAGTTTTAACTTTGTGACTGCCTGAGGCAGTGGATAACAGTTGGATCAAGCAATAGACTAAAAATTTAAAAAAAATTTTTAAAGCTTAAAAGTTAGGGAATAGATGTCCACAAGGGCTTTGAAAACTCTGGCAAAGCCAGACACGATGGCTCACACCTGTAATCCCAGCATTCTGGAAGGCGGAAGCAGGCAGATCACCTGAGGCAGGAATTCGAGACCAGCCTGGCAACATGGTGAAATCCCGTCTCTACTAAAAATACAAAAATTAGGCCGGGCGCAGTGGCTCATGCCTATAATCCCAACACTTTTGGAGGCTGAGGCGGGCGGATCACGAGGTCACAAGATTGAGACCATCCTGGCCAACATGGTGAAACCCTGTCTCTACTAAAAATACAAATATTTGCTGGGCGTGGTAGTGCATGCCTGTAGTCCCAGCTACTCGGGAGGCTGAGGCAGGAGAATCGCTTGAACCCGGGAAGCGGAGGCTACAGTGAGCTGAGATGGCACCACTGCGCTCCACCCTGGTGACAGAGCAAGACTCCATCTCAAAAATAAATAAATAAATAAATAAATAAATAAATAAATAAATACAAAAATTAGTCTGGCATGGTGGCAGGTGCCTATAATTCCAGCTACTTGGGAGGCTGAGGCAGGAGAATCGCTTGAACCTGGGAGATGGAGGTTGCAGTGAGCCAAGATTGCACCACCGCACTCCAGCCTGGGCGACAAAGCGAGATTCCGTCTCAAAAAAAAAAAAAAAAAAGGTTCAATTTCCAACAAAAAAAAATGAAAAAACTTCCCAACTCATTCTAAGAGGCCAGTATTACCCTGATATCTAAACTAGATAAAGACATTGAAAGATAACTACAAACCAGTATTTTTTATGATTGTGTAAGTGAAAATCCTGACAAACAGAATACTAGCAAACTGAATCTAGCAGCATATAAAAAAATAATTGTTTGGCCGGGCATGGTGTCTCACGACTGTAATCCTAGCACTTCGGGAGGCTGAGGTGGGTGGATCACCTGAGGTCAGGAGTTCGAGACCAACCTGGCCAACATGGTGGAACTCCGTCTCTACAAAAATAAATAAATAAATAAAATAGAATCAGCCAAGTGTGGTGGAAGGCGCCTCTAATCCCAGCTACTCGGGAGGCTGAGGGAAGAGAATCGCTTGAACCCGTGAGGTGGAGGTTGCAGTGAGCCGAGATTGTGCCACTGTAGTCAAGCCTAGCAATAGAGTGAGACTCCATCTCAAAAAATAAATAAATAAATAAATAAAAAGTGAAAATACAATCCATAGTATGGAAGACAATACTTGCAAATTCTTTTTTTTTTTTTTTTTTTTTTTTTTTTTTGAGACGGAGTCTCACCCTGTCGCCCAGGCTGGAGTGCAGTGACCGGATCTCAGCTCACTGCAAGCTGCGCCTCCGGGGTTTACACCATTCTCCTGCCTCAGCCTCTCAGCCTCCCGAGTAGCTGGGACTACAGGCGCCCGCCACCTCGCCTGGCTAGTTTTTTTTTTTTTTTTTTTGAGATGGAGTCTCGCTCTGTCGCCCAGCCTGGAGTGCAGTGGTGTGATCTCCACTCACTGCAAGCTCCGCCCCCCCGTGTTCATGCCATTCCCCTGCCTCAGCCTCCCGTGTAGCTGGGACTACAGGCGCCCGCAACCGTGCCTGGCTAATTTTTTGTATTTTTAGTAGAGACGGGGGTTTCACAGTGTTAGCCAGGGTGGTCTCGATCTCCTGACCTCGTGATCCACCCGTCTTGGCCTCCCAAAGTGCTGAAAACGCCCCCGGCATTTTCTGTTGCAGGCTGGAGTGCAGTGGCATAATCTCAGCTCACTGAAACCTCCGCCTCCTGGCTTCAAGCGATTCTCCTGCTCAGTCTCTCAAGTAGCTGGGATTACAGGCATGTGCCACCTCACCTAGCTAATTTTTTAATATTTTTAGTAGAGACAGGGTTTCACTATGTTGGCCAGGTTGGTCTCAATCTCCTGACCTCATGATCCGCCAACCTCGGCCTCCCAAAGTCCTGGGATTACAGGCTTGAGCCACCACACCCGGGGCAAATTCTTTATTTGATAGAAGTCTGTTAACCAGAATATATGAAGAACACTTACAATTCGACAATTGAAAGATAAACAATCCAACTTAAAAATAGACTGGCCCGCAAGGTGACTCATGCCTATAATCCCAAAACTTAAGGAGAAGGAGGTGGGAGGATCACTTGAGCCCAGGAGTTTGAGGCTGCAGTGAGCTATGATTGCACTACTGTACTCAAGCCTGGGTGACAGAGGAAGACTTGGTCTCAAAAAATCAATAAAATAAATTTTTAAAAATGGACAAAGGATTTGAATAGGTATTTCTCATAAGAAGGTATACAAAAGGCCAATAAGCACATTATTCTACTTCATTAGTCATTAGGGAAATGCAGATCAAAACTACAGTCGGATACTACTTCACACCCACTAGGATGACTACAGTAAAAAATGAACGGGCAATAACAAGTGTTGGCCAGAATGCTGAGAAATCAGAATTCTTTCTTTTCTTTCTCCTTCTTTCTTTCTTTCTTTCTTTCTTTTCTTTCTCCTTCTTTCTTTCTTTCTTTCTTTCTTTCTTTCTTTCTTTTTTTTTTTTTTTTTTTGAGACAGAGTCTCACTCTCTTGTCCAGGCTGCAGTGCAATGGCACGATCTTGGCTCACTGCAACTGCTGCCTCCCAGGTTCAAGCGAGTCTCCTGCCTCAGCCTCCTGAGTAGCTGGGATTACAGGCATGCGCACCACCATGCCCGGATAATTTTTAGTAGAGATGGGGTTTCGCCATATTGGCCAGGCTGGTCTCGAACTCCTGACCTCAGGTGATTCACCCTCCTCCTTGGCCACCCAAAGTGCTGGGATTACAGGCGTGAGCCATTGCGCCCGGCCAAACAGTAGACCATGCCTAATTTTTTATTTGTTTGTAGAGATGGGGTTTTGCCATATTGCCCAAGCTGGTCTTGAACTCGGCCTCCCAAAGTGCTGAGATTACAGACGTGAGCCACTGTGCCCGGCCAGATAAATCAGAATTGTTATACATTGCTAGTGGGAGTGTAAAATAGTGCAGTAGCTTTGGAAAATAATTTGGCAGTTCCTCAAAAAGTTAAACATGGAGTTTCCATATGAGCATTCAGGTTTAAACCCAAGAGAACTGAAAACATTTATTCACTAAATACCTGTACATGGATGTTCCTAGCAACATGATTTATGACAGTCAAAAAGGTGAAACAGTTCAAATGTCCATCTACTGATATATGGATAGATACAATGTGGTATGTCCGTACAATATAATTTTTTTTGGCCATTAAAAGGAATGATGTATTGATACATCATTTAACACGGATACATCATACAACACGGATGAACCTTGAAAGCATTCTGCTAGGAAGCTCGAAACAAAAGGCCACATATTGTATGAGTCTATGTATATTCCATGTCCAGAATAGGCAAATCCATGCAGAATGAAAGTAGATTAGTGATTGCCAGGAGCAGGGGAAGAAGGGAATGGGGCAGTGATTGCTAAGGCGGACACAGTTTTGTTGTTTTGTTCTGTTTTGTTTTGTTTTTAGACAGAGTCTTACTCTGCTGCCCAGGCTGGAGTCCAGTGGCATGATCTCAGCTCACTGCAACCTCTGCCTCCCAGGTTCAAGCAATTCTTATGCCTCAGCCTCCCCCGTCACTGGGGTTATAGGCATGTGCCACAGAGTCCAGCTGATTTTTTATTTTTAATAGAGACCAAGTTTCATCATATCGGGCAAGCTGACCTCAAGTGATCTGCCTGCCTCAGCCTCTCAAAGTGGTGGGATTGCGGGCATGAGCCACCATGCCTGGCCCCAGACACAGTTTCTTTATGGGATAACGAAAATATTCTGGAATAACATAGTGGTGGTATTTCCACAGCCTTATGAATATACCAAAAACCACTGACTTGCATGCTTTAAAGTGTGAATTATATCTTCTTCCTCTTTTTTTTGAGACAGAGTCTTGCTCTGTCACCCAGGCTGAAGTGCAATGGCGCGATGTCAGCTCACTGCAACCTATGCCTCCCGAGTTCAAGTGATTCTCCTGCCTTAGCCTCCTGAGTAGCTGGGATGACAGGAGCCACCAGCACACCCAGCTAATTTTTGTATTTTTAGTAGAGATGGGATTTCATCATGTTGGCCAGGCTGGTCTCGAACTCCTGACCTCAGGTGATCTGCCCACTTCGGCCTCCCAAAGTGCAGGGGTTACATGCGTGAGCCACTGTGCCCGGCCGAATTATATCTTAATAATAAAAAAAAGTAGGTTACAAAGCAATCTGTTTTGTACATGTGGTAGGTCAGCAGCCTGTAAGATGACCCCCAGTAATTCTCACCTTCTGATAGTTACACTCTTGTGTAAACCTCTCCCCTCTGGTGTGGGCCAGATTTGGTACCTCACTTCTAACAAACAGAATACAGTAGAAATGATAGAATGTGACTTCTGATATTAAGTTGTGAAAAGACACGATACTCCCATGATGGAGACTTTGGGTCCCTCCTTCTCTCTGTCACTTGCATCCTCCCCCCGGGGAAGCCGGTTGCCATGTCGTGAGCATGAGCAGCCCTGTGGAGAGGTCCACATGGCAAGGAACTGATGTCTCCAGATACCAACCAGCAGACAGGGGATGAGCTGCTGAGCTTCAAAGTGGATCCTTTCCCAGTCAGGGCTGGAGATGACCTCAGATTGCCAAGGCAATCTGTCAGAGGAAGAAAAAGTTGGAGGACTTACACCACCGGATATTAGGACCTATTATGTAAACATAATACACATATTATGTAAATACAGTACAGTGTGGTATTGGCATAAGGACAGGCAAACAGTTCAATAGGACAAGACAGAGTCTAGAAACAGACGCATTAACATACTGTCATCTGATTTATGACAAAGGTGACAGCAGTTGGGAATGGAGTGTTTTTGTTTTTGTTTTTTTTAGACAAGGTCTCACTCTTGCCCAGACTGAAGTGCAGTGGTGCAATCATAGCTCACTGTAGCCTCAAACTCCTGGGCTCAAGCGATCCTCTCACCATAGCCTCCTGAGTAGCTGGGACCACAGGCACATGGCACCATGGTCAGCTAATTTTTTATTTTTATTTTGTTAGACAGAGTCTTGCTCTGTCACCCAGGCTGGAGTAGAATGGCATGCTCACAGCTCACTGCACCCTCAACCTCCTGGGCTCAAGTGATCCTCCTGCCTCCGTCTATTGAGTAGCTGGGACCACAGGCACATGCCACCACATCCAGCTAATTTTTGTACTTCTTGTAGAAATGAGGTTTCACCATGTTGCCTAGGCTGGTCTCAAACTCCTGGGCTCAAGCCATCTGCCCACCTTGTTCTTCCAAAGTGCTGGGATTACGGGTCTGAGTCACCATGTCCGGCCAGGAGGTCTTCTTCATAGATGATACGGGGTCATTTCTGCTTCTCTGGCTATGCTCACTGGCCATCAGCGCCCTCTGTGTGCCCAGGAGTCTCACATAGGGCACCTGTACATTATCCACAGAACCCTGCAGGGTCTTCCCTCAGCTCAGGGCCATAAAGAGAGAGATCTGCCTTGGGTTTGATGTCTTCTTGCTCCCTCAGTTCCTCTCCAGGGCTCCCCATTCCTGGGCCAGTCCTCCTGGGTGAGAAGCTGGCAAGATGCATGTGATCTTCAGCCTCTGGGTTGACCCTAAAGGTCCATAACCACCGTTGTTCACGTCCATTTGTAGTCTCCTGTCACACTGAATCAAAACTAGCCTGGGTGACAAGCAGCATTCTGTCAGAGGGACAGTGCATGACTTCTGAGGCTTGGTCATATGAGACCCTGCGGTGTTACCTTGGGCCTTTGGCTTGTTCTCTTGGGATGAGGTCAGCTGCCTTACCTTGAGGACACTCAAGCAACCCTGTGGAGAGAAGCCCAGTTGTCAGCACCAGTTTGCCAGCTACGCCAGCAAGCCACCTTGGAAGCAGGCCCTCCAGCCCCAGACAAGGCTTCAGATGGCTCTAGGCCCCAGCCCTTGAGATTTTCAGCTGAGGCCCCAAGCATCATGTAGTACAGTTAAGTCATTCACACTGTGCCCTGTCGGAACTCCTAGCCCACAGAAATCACGAGATAATAAATGACTGTTGTTTTACACACTAAGTTTTGAGGTGTTTTGTACTGCAGTGATAGATAACTAATACAATGGCTCAAGCCCAGTGCTACACTCTGGGAAAGTCCTCCTTGTTCACTTCCCCGAAGCTTGAGGCTTTGCAGGTAGCTCCCCTGCAGTCTCCTTCCACCCCGCCATGTCGCCCCCCTTGCCCCCCATGCACCCCCTGTACCCCCCCATTCTATCCTCCTTCCAGCTGCCTCAGTCTCCCTTCCCTCTCCAGGGAGGCAGAGGGCAGGATCGACCCATCTGCTGCCTCATTGGAGGTTCCACTAGGGAATGAGATGCCCATCTCCCCTGCTGATAGCACTGCCCCACAGGCTTTAAGAATAAGTCTTCTAGAATCCCCTCATTGTGGCAATAGTGAGGAAGGAAAGAAACCCCCAGCATTCCCCAGTGGGCAGTGACTAGCGTGGACTCCCTCTGTCACTTCTTCTCACACCTGTGCTCACACTGGGGGTGGGGAGAGATGAGTGATTGTAGTAGGGCCGGTTCTGCCACCTCTTTGTACATACCTGGGGCATGTTCTTGCCCCAATCTCAACAGAAGCTTTGAATCATCTTTAACCGTGAGGTCCACAGCACTATTTGTCATCAATTTTGGATCTCCATTGTCAATACCAGGAAAACAGGAAAAGTCCCTCTTAAACATTCGAGTCCAGGCTTTCACCACCTGGCATGACCTGATCTTTCTGCTTGGGTTTCTTTGTTGTTCCTGCTTCCTTCACTCTAACTCTGTCCCTTTGACAATGAATATATCAGCACTTTCTGAGACGATTTGTGACATGCTCTCTTATCACCAAACCTCTGCACATGGTGGTCCCTTTGCTGGCAACAACCTTCCTTTTCCTTTGCCCAACAGACTCTTACCCTTCACAAGCCGCCTCAGCACTGTATCCTCAGGAAAGCCCTCCTTGACTCCTCTGACTCTGGCTATATTAAGTGCCTCTTCTGGGTCACCCCAGATCCTTTGCTTCCTTTACCAAGCTGTATTTGTGGCAGAGATGCTGTATTTGTGGTAGAGGCAGAAATACGATTTCTTTTTTTTTTTTTTTTCCTGAGACAGAGCTTGCTCTGTCACTCAAGCTGGAGTCCAATGGTGTGATCTCTGCTCACTGCAACCTCCACCTCCCAGGTCCAAGTGATTCTCCTGCCTCAGCCTCCTGAAAAACTGGGATTACAGGCGCCTGCCACCATGCACAGCTAATTTTTTGTATTTTTAGTAGAGATGGGGTTTCACCACGTTGGCCAGGCTGGTCTCCAACTCCTGACCTCAAGTGATCCGCCCATCTGGGCCTCCCAAAGTGCAGGGATTACAGGTGTGAGCCACCACAACTGGCCCAGAAATACAGTTTCTGAAGCACAGTTTATTCTCCCTCTTCTACAGCATGTGGATGTTGCTGGAAAGCAGCTGTCCAGCTGACACCCCATTTCCAGCCACCTCTTACATCTAGGTATGGTCATACTACTGGCTCTTGTCAAAGGAATGTGAACAGAACCCATATGTGTCACTTCCACATCAAGGCCTTTAAGAAGCGGGTGTGTCATCTACACACCGTCAATGTCCTGCTACCAGCTGTATTTAGGCAATGACAAGATTCTTAGGAATGGTGCTGCCACAAGGTGGACAGAGCCCAGTGCCCAGGATCAATGTATAGAGGAAAGCCACCTGCTTCGATTATGTCTGAGACATAATTCCTTTGAAGGCCTATTTGTTACAGCAGCTGGGGTTACCTTAATTAATACAGTATTGTAGTGTTTACTGGTGTCTCTCCACTAGGTAGTCTTTTTGTTTGTTTGTTTTTGTTTCTGAGGCAAGGTCTGGCTCTATCGCCTAGGCTGGAGTGGAGAAGTGGCATGTTCTTGGCTCACTGCTACCTCTGCCTCCCAGCCTCAAATCATCCTCCCACCTCAGCCTCCTTAGCAGCTGGAATTACAGGCATGTGCCACCACACCTGGCTAACTTTTGTATTTTTTGTAGAAATGGGGTTTTGCTATGTTGCAATCTGCCCACCCCAGCCTCCCAAAGTACTGGGATTACAAGCATGAGCCACCGCACCCAGTCTCTTGCTAGACTAGTCTTAAAGGAAAAGTAGGAGTTCTTTAGGTGAAAGAAAATGAACTTGGGGTGAGGGTAGTGGGAGGACAAAAGAGCCATAATTGTATCAGTAACTCAATATCTACTCACTGAGCACCTACTATGTTCCAGGCATTGGAGGGGCAGCAGCAAACCAGACAAACAAAATCCTCTGCTCTCATGGTGCTGAAATTCTAGGGGGAGAAGCACTGAGCATGTAAACACATAAAGTACAGAGGAGCATTTCTCAGAGTGGTGACATGGAGAAAACATACCAGTGTAACAAGGTAATGGGATAAAGAGTAACTGGGAAAAGGCACTGGACTGGATGATCCAGCAGGGCCTCCCTGGAGTGTCACTTTAGCTGAGACCCCAATGGTAAGAAGAATCTAGCCATGCAACAATCTTTGCGTTAGGGAAGGGGAAGGAGGAGACTTTCCTAGACAGAGGAACTAGAAGCACAAAGGCCCCAAGGTGGGAAGGAGCTTGGTGCACTTGAGACAGGAAGAAGGCCAGCATGGTGGGAATGGGTTGATTGGGGAGAGAGTGAGGCTAGATGGGGCCAAGGTGTGTCCCCACCCCTCATCCCTGCTTTATTTTTCCCCATCGCACTTCTTATCACTTAATATGCTATGTATTTCTCTTACGTACACGCTTTATTTTCTATCTCTACCACCAGGCTGTAAGTTCCATGAAGGCAGGGATTTCTGTCTGTGTTTTGTTCACTGCTGTCTCTTGGTAGACGGTGCCTAGAACAATGCCTGCCACACAGTCTGCCCAAGCTGTGTTTGTTGACTGAATAAATAAATGAGAGATGGATAAAGGACAGATAGTGCAGAGCCTTGAAGGCCATGTTGGGGTCATTCTAGGCAAAGGGAATTGCAGGCGCACTCAGGGAGAGGCAAGCACTGGTTAGGTAAAGACAGGCCGAGCCTCCCATAGCCCTGTCAGCATGGAGCCAGAGGAGGGCTGCAGTCCACACTGTAGAAAGAGTGGCAGGGTAAAGGCAGTGCCCCGGTCCTCTTGGTCTCCCTGGTGCTTGTTAATCTGACTGGCAAAGTCTGAAGCAGGCAGGTGCTGTGGTCTGGTGAAGCGGAGCCAGGGGAGACATCATCCCAGCGAGAGAACATGGAAGAAACCAACAGCCACAGCAGGGCAAGCAGCCCCATTTCCCAGCAGCCTCATGGGCTCAGTGTGGCAGGGGGCAGCTCTGGGGCTCAAGCCCACTAGAGTGGCCCATTGGTCCTGGTGTTACCACCTATCCTTCCTCAGGCCATTTGATCTTCCCATCTGTGTCAGTCCATTTGCATCACTATAAAGAAATACCTGAGTCTGGTGCTGGGGACCAAGAGGGACAGGGAAGGGAGCAGATGGCTTCTGGCATGACTAAATACGGGTGCCCAAAATTGCATCACTCAGATAAGTCCCTCTTCATTTCCTCATTTTCCTCTATTTTGAGATAGGGTCTCACCACCCCTTCTTTTTTTTTGAGACGGAGTTTCGCTCTTGTCACCCAGGCTGGAGTGCAATGGCATGATCTCACTGCAACTTCCGCCTCCCGGGTTCAAATGATTCTCCTGCCTCAGCCTCCTGAGTAGGTGGGATAAGAGGCATGTGCCCCGATGCCTGGCTAATTTTGTATTTTTAGTAGAGATGGGGTTTCTCTATGTTGGTCAGGCTGGTCTCGAACTCCTGAGTTTAGGTGATCAGAATGCCTCGGCCTCCCGAAGTGCTGGGATTACAGGCATGAGTCACCGCACCCGGCCTGTTTTCTTCTTATTTGGACTTATCTGAATGTTGGTGCCCCTTCTCAGAATTCCTATGTTGGAACCTTTTTTTTCTAGAAACATTTGAACAATAGTTTAGAAAAGTTTGCCCAATAACCCAGCACCCTCCAGGTTTTCAAAGGTGAAGAATGTTACTTGTGCAAGTCAGAATCTGATACCAATGAAATGGTGACAGCTTTGCCAGTAAACAAGAATATAGTCTTCCATGGCTAGGAAGGGCGACTGCCACAGCTGACAGGTTCCAAAGATACATGGAGACTATGTTGGAACTTAACCATCAAAGTGATGGTATTAAGAAGTGTGCCCTTTGGGAGGTGATTAGGGCTCTACCCTCATGAAAGAGATCAGTGGCCTTACAAAAGGGCTTGAGGGAATCTGATCATCCCTCCCACTCCCTCTGCCATGGGAAGACTCAGCCAGAATGCGCCATTTTGGAGGCAAAGAGCAAGCCCTCATCAGACACTTTATCTTTCTGTGCTTGGACTTCTCAGGCACCAGGACTCTGAGGAATAAATTTCTACTGTTTATAAATGACCCTGTCTAAGGTATTTTGTTAGAGCAGCAGGCACGGCCAAATACAGCTTCACTCTCAGTTAGGTTCTCTCAAGGTGACAGAAGTCCCCAACAATTCTAGACATGCTTTAATCTTTCTTCATGCTCCTTCCATCCTAAAACAGATCCACTGAGTGTTATGGGCCCTGAGTGCCCTGGATGTGGTCAAGTGACCTCTTCCAAAAGAGTCACTGTGGGCAGAGGGGTGCAATACAGCCTGTGTGCAGGAAGGCTCTAGAAAGCAGCTATGGCTAGTGTGGCACAAGGAAGAGGAAGGATAGGAGATTATGTGCTAGTGTGATGTGTGGCTGTCTTCCCGCGAGTGTTCCCCCAGCCACGCACATAGAACTGGGAGCTCCTGGTGCCCTGGTTCATCTCTGTGTCCCTATGGTCATACTCCGGAAGCTACAAATTGATTACTTTTGAATAAATGAATTCCTTTATTCAAGGAATTATTCAATTCATTTCCTTTATAGCACCTAATAGAAAAGTGCCTCAAGCTATCACATGAGATTTATCTCACCTGGCAACTGACATGTAATGTCAGTCATTCTCTTGTAATGTAAAGGATCACTTTATTTATTTGTTTTTAAGTTGTTTGTTTTTTTAAGAGATGGATGCTCTGTTGCCCAGGATGGACTCAAACTCCTGGGCTCAAGTGATCCTCTTGCCTCAGCCTCCAGAGTAGCTGGGACTACAGGTATGTGCCACTGTGTCTGGCTGAAGGAGTGCTTTATAAATCACTTTCACATCTGATTCTCATAAGAACTCAGAGGTAAGGTTTATCATCACCATTTTATTATTTCTAGATAGATAGATAGATAGATAGATAGATAGATAGATAGATAGATAGTTTTTTTTTTTTTTTTTTTTTTTTTTTTTTTTTTTTTTTTTGAGACAGAGTCTCACTGTGTCGCCCAGGCTGGAGTGCAGTGGCGTGACCTCGGCTCACTGCAACCTCTGCCTCCTGGGTTTAAGTGATTAGTCGGCTTAGCCTCCCAAGTAGCTGGGACTACAAGCCGGTGCCACCACACTTGGCTGATTTGTTTTTGGTATTTTTAGTAGAGATCGGGATTTTGCCATGTTGGCCGGGCTGTGATCTGCCCACCTTGGCCTCCCAAAGTGCTGGGATTACAGGCATGTGCCACTGTGCCCGCCCCATTTTACTATTTTATACTTTTTTTTTTTTTTTTTTTTTTTTTTTTTTTTTTTTTGAGACGGAGTCTCGCTCTGTCGCCTGGGCTGGAGTGCAGTGGCCGGATCTCAGCTCACTGCAAGCTCTGCCTCCCGGGTTCACGCCATTCTCCTGTCTCAGCCTCCTGGGTAGCTGGAACTACAGGCGCCGCCACCTCGCCCGGCTAGTTTTTTGTAGTTTTTAGTAGAGACGGGGTTTCACCGTGTTAGCCAGGATGGTCTCGATCTCCTGACCTCGTGATCCACCCGTCTCGCTGTTCTTGAACTTCTAACCTTGTGATCTGCCCACCTTGGCCTCCCAAAGTGCTGGGATTACAGGCATGAGCCACCACGCCTGGCCTTATTTTTTGTATTTGTAGTACAGACTGTATTCACCATGTTGGCCAGGCTTCTGACTTCTGAATTCTGACTTCAAGTGATCTGCCTGCCTTGGCCTCCCAAAGTGCTGGGAGTGAGTCACCGAGCCTGACCATAGCACTACCATGGGAAGTGAGGATACTGGGACCCAGAGAGCTCAAGTGAATTGCACTGACACAGGAGCTCAGACTGGGTGCTGGGGACCAGGAGAAGTTACCAAGGATAAAAGATTATGGTGTGGCATGTTGGGACAGCAAACTGGTGACTTCTGGATTAATAGAAACTGCCAAGAAGGAAACCTTTGAAAAAATTGTCCATTTTAAAGCAGCAAAACCTGGCTAGACACAGTGGCTCATGCCTGTAATCCTAACAATTTGGGAAGCCAAGGTGGGAGGATCACTTGAGCCCAGGGGTTAGAGATCAGCCTGGGCAACATAGTGAGACCCCATCTCTACAAATATTTAAAAATTAGCTCGGTGTGGTGGCAAGTGCCAGCAGTCCCAGCTACTTGGGAAGTTAAGGCAGGAGAATCGCTTGAAGACAGGAGTTTGAGACCAGGCTGGGTCACACAGTGAGACCCTATCTCTACCAAAAAACACAAAAAATTAACCAGGCACGGTGGTGTGCCTGTGGTTCCAGGTACTCAGGAGGCTTAGAAGGGAGGATCACTTGAGCCCAGGAGGTTGAGGCTGCGATGAGCTATGATCACAGTACTGCACTCCAACCTGGGCAACAGAGCAAGCCTCTGTCTCAAAAATAAATAAATAAATACAAAGTAATAAGGCAGCAAAATCCAGAGAACTTTATAAATCATGCAAAGCTATGTCAGAATAATTCAATATTTTTCTCTGCTTTAAATTGCTCAGTTATGCTTTGACATTTGTCAATGCCCAGTAGGGTGCTGGGGACATCAAAGTAGACCAGAGCAGGTCCTGGCCCTGGAAGAGCCCCCCAGTTTAGATGATAAATAAACAGCCAGAGAGCCATGGGTTCACTGTGGGAAAAGAGGAGAAAAGGGCAGTGGTCAGAAAAGGCTCTGCTGTGCAAACAACCTGTGAAGGAAAACACATCTCACACACACACACACACACACACACACACTCCCCGCCCCCCGGCCTGGCTTAAAATGTTCCACAGGGTTTCTCATCACACATGCTATAAATTTTCAAGGCCTTGCTATGATCTGTGAGACCCTATATGACCTAGGTTTGCATACTGCTCCCACCTCGACTCTTTCTACCCTCTGCCTCGCTCACTCCACTCCAACCACGCTGGCTTCCTTGTTGTTCCTTGAGCAGGACACCTTTTTCTGCACAAAGCTTCTACCCTTGCCATTCCTTCTACCTGCAACATTTTCTGCTCAGATATTCAGATATTCTCAAAAGGCTGGCTCCATGTCAGCAAGTCTCTGCTCAAATGTCACCTCCAGTGGGGTGCAATGACACATGCCTGTTGTCCCAGCTACTTGGAGGCTGAGACAGGAGGACGGAGGGCTAGAGGCCAGGAGTTTGAGGCAGCAGTGCACTGTAATTGTGCCTGTGAATAGCACTGTACACCAATCCGGGGTCCGTAATAAGATTATGTCTCCAGAAAAAAGTCACCTCCTCAGAGAGGCCTTTCTGACCACCTATGTCTAAGTCACCTCTCCTCGCTTCCACCTCCATCACTGTTCTGTAACACTGTTTTATTGTCTGCATCTCATTGATCATATTATGGATTTAAAAAAAAATTGAAACATTTGATAGTTAATGAAATATCATGGTTAAAACTTAAACATAGGCCGGGCGCGGTGGCTCAAGCCTGTAATCCCAGCACTTTGGGAGGCCGAGACGGGCGGATCACAAGGTCAGGAGATCGAGACCATCCTGGCTAACACGGTGAAACCCCGTCTCTACTAAAAATACAAAAAAACTAGCCGGGCGAGGTGGCGGCGCCTGTAGTCCCAGCTACTCGGGAGGCTGAGGCAGGAGAATGGCGTGAACCCGGGAGGCAGAGCTTGTAGTGAGCTGAGATCTGGCCACTGCACTCCAGCCTGGGTGACAGAGCGAGACTCTGTCTCAAAAAAAAAAAAAAAAAAAAAAAAAAACTTAAACATATAAACTGATGTCCACAGAAAAACCCAGCTCCCTTTCCTGTCCCATTATCAGGTATAGTACAGTGGTTTTGTGCTGTGTCTTTTTTTTTTTTTTTTTTTTCCTTTTTGTGGAGAACGGGGTCTCGCTGTATTACCCAGGCAGGTCTCGAACTCCTGGGCTTAAGCTATCCTCCCGCCTCTGCCTCCCTGAGAGCTGGGATTACAGGCGTGAGCCACCGCGCCCGGCCTTTGTGCTGTGTCAACTAAGCCACATTTACCAGAATTCTCTTCTCTAACAGCAGTGATTTTTTTTTTTTTTTTTTTTTGAGACAGAGTCTCACACTGTCACCCAGGCTGAAGTGTAGTGGTGCAACCTCGGCTCACTGCAACCTCCACCTCCTGGGTTCAAGCGATTCTCCTATCTCAGCCTACCAAGTAGTTGGGATTACAGGTGCCTACCACCATGTCCGGCTAATTTTTGTGTTTTTAGTAGAGATGGGCTTTCATCATGTTGGCCAGGCTAATCTCGAACTCCTGACCACAAGTGATCCGCCTGCCTTGGCCTCCCAAAGTGCTGAGATTACAGATGTGAGCCACCACAACCAGCCAGCAGTAATTTTTTATTTTTTTGAGACAGAGTCTCGCTCTGTCACCCAGGCTGGAGTGCAATGGCAGGATCTCAGCTCACTGCAAGCTCCGCCTTCCAGGTTCATGCCATTCTCCTGCATCAGCCCCCCAGGTAGCTGGGACTATAGGCGCCGGCCACCACGCCCGGTTAATTTCTTGTATTTTTAGTAGAGATGGGGTTTCACTGTGTTAGCCAGGATGGTCTCGATCTCCTGACCTCGTGATCTGCCCGCCTTGGCTTCCCAAAGTGCTGAGATTACAGGTGTGAGCCACTGTACCAGGCCAATTTGTTGTGGTTTTTGTTTTTTTTTGTTTTGTTTTGTTTGTTTTTTGAGACGGAGTCTTGCTCTGTCGCCCAGGCTGGAGTGCAGTGGTGTGATCTTGGCTTGCTGCAACCTCTGCCTCCTGGGTTCAAGTGATTCCCCTGCCTCAGCTTCCCAAGTAGCTGGGACTACAGGCGCCCACAACCACGTCTGGCTAATTTTTTGTATTTTTAGTAGAGACAGGGTTTCACCATGTTAGCCAGGATGGTTTCGATCTCCTGACCTGGTGATCTGCCTGCCTTGGCCTCCCAAAGTGCTGGGATTACAGGCGTGAGCCACTGCGCCCGGCCAATATTTTTTATACTCTGAAGGTTATGCAGCATGTCAAGCACTGGGGCAGCTCATTCATTGTGTCACTAGACTTGTTGGCAAAGGGTGCCAACTCAGAAGTACATCTCCTACAGCCCCCGCCAGATCTCGTCCTTTGGCTTCTCTGAATCCTCACCCAAGTATGTGTGTAGCTCTGGATGAAAGGTGTTGGGTTCTGCTGCTGCTCATCCATTCATGGTACTGAACTTAGAGGTGATGAGAGACAGATATGGTTCCCAGTTGGTCCTCATGGGTGCCTCTTTTTATCCTCCTTGGCTCCAGTATGTCATTATTCTTATCCACATCCAGCTTTTATTCTTGAATGCTGGTCCAACTGACCTGTAGCGATTGATGTTGGGCTCAACACTAGCCACAGAAGCAATGACCTGTGCAGACTTTCTACTAACTCCCACAAATCAATAAGGTCTAACCCCTTCCATTAATTCCTCATTCTAATCACTCACAGTGCTTCTACTTCTCTGATTTTAATTGATATACCAGGTAACCACTTTTATTAGTTACTGAAGGATGTTCTTATTCTTTACCTTTTAAAGCATATGATATATACTCTTCTGCATCTGGTTTTATCATGTAACAATATCTCTTTGAGATCCTTCCATGCCAATATATAGAGAATTCTCTTGTTGCTTTTTTATAGTTGTATAGTATTCCGTTGTCAAGATGTACCATATCTTTTTTACCAGTTCCCTATAGATAGAAATTTGAATGAAAATTGTGAGGCCAAGCGCGGTGGCTCAAGCCTGTAATCCCAGCACTTTGGGAGGCCGAGACGGGCGGATCACGAGGTCAGGAGATTGGGACCATCCTGGCTAACATGGTGAAACCCCGTCTCTACTAAAAAATACAAAAAACTAGCCGGGCGAGGTGGCGGGTGCCTGTAGTCCCAGCTACTCGGGAGGCTGAGGCAGGAGAATGGCGGGAACCCAGGAGGCGGAGCTTGCAGTGAGCTGAGATCTGGCCACTGCACTCCAGCCCGGGCGACAGAGTGAGACTCCGTCTCAAAAAAAAAAAAAAAAAAAAAAGAAAATTGTGCAGGGATGTGTGTGTGTGTGTGTGTGTGTGTGTACATGTTTGCACATTGTGTACCACACTGAGTAGTAAGGGTCTTGACATCAAGGGCCTTGTTTTCCTTGTGTCCTTAGAACCTAACAAAGCCTAGCACGTAGTAGATTCTCAGTAAATTGTTTGTTGAAAGAAGGATGTATTTCTCCACTTTCTCCATAGGCGATTCTGTTAACACCCATCACTTTCATTTCCATTTACTCTTAAATTTCTATTTTCAGCCAAAGCTACCCTGAAGGACCCAGAAACCAAACTCCCATCTCTGCCTAAGCCCAGAATGTCTAACTGCCTCCTCTCCATCTCCACTTGGATGTTTCACAGAATTCCTCTGTCTCGGCATTTCCAAAACTGAACTTCTCACTCCTAATCTCCTCCAACCTACCTGCTGTGCTTCGGATATGGTTTGTTCGTGCCCCCAAAATCTTATGTTGAAATGTGATCCCAGGCCAGGTGCGATGGCTCACACCTGTAATCCCAGCACTTTGGGAGGCTGAGGAGGGCAGATTACTTGAACTCAGGAGTTTGAGCCCAGTCTGTCCAACATGGCGAAACCCCGTCTCTACTAAAAATACAAAAATTAGCTGGGCATGGTGGCAGGCGCCTGTAATCTCAGTCACTTGGGAGGCTGAGGCATGAGAATCACTTGAACCTCATAGATGGAGGTTGCAGTGCGCCGAGATTGTGCCACTGTGCTCCAGCCTGGGCAACAGAGCAAGACTCTGTCTCAAAAAAAAAAAAAAGAAAGAAAGAAATGTGATCCAGGCAGAATGAGAGTGGTGGCTCTCATGCCTGTAATCCCAGCATTTTAGGAGGCTGAGGGGAACAGATCACTTGAGGCCAGAAGTTCGATATGGGCCTGGCCAACGTAGTGAAACTCCATCTCTACTAAAAATAAAAAAATTAATTGGGCATGGTGGTGTACGCCTGTACTTCCAGCTGCTTGGGTGGCTGAGGCCTGAGAATTGCTTGAACCCAGGGGGTGGAGGCTGCAATGAGCTGATAGCGCCTCTGCACTCCAGCCTAGGCAACAGAGCAAAACTCTGTCTCAAAAAAAAAAAAAAAAGGAAAAAAGAAAAAAAAAGAAAGGAATGTGATTCCACAGTGTCTCCAGGGAGGTGGGGCCTAGTTGGGGGTGTTTGAGTTGTGGTGCCATTCTAGGTAGTGAGTGAGTTCTGGCTCTGGTGAGGCTGGATGAGTTCTCACAGGAAAGGATTAATTTCCAAGAGAGTAGGTTGTGCTAAAGCCAAGATGCCCCTCGGATTTGGGCTGGGATTATAGGCACGTGCCACAACGCCCGGCTAATTTTTGTATTTTTAGTAGAGACAGGGTTTCACCATGTTGGTCAGGCTGGTAAAGACCAAAACACTTCTTATATTAAATATTAGAGGAAATATGAACTATATATATAAGACAGATTAATGAAAATGAGCAAGATAAAATTATTTATCCAATTATTCCATCTCAGGGTCACAGGTGGCCAGAGTTTATCCTGGCAGCTCAGGACAGGAACCAACCCTGTACAGGATGCCATCCCATTGCGCACACGTGTGCGCATATGCACACACACACACAACACACACACACACATACACACATAGACTGGGACAATTCAGACAAGCCAATTCACCTAAAGGGCACATCTTTGGGATTTGGGAGGAAACCAGAGGAACCAAGGAAAACTCAGACATGGGGAGAGAGTGCAAACTACACAGCCAGGAATCAATTTTTTCTCATCAATGTTATAATTGAATTGATGTTATTGGAGGTCCTGCTCTACTTAACTCCTCCAAGTACCCTAAAAGTCTCAATCCCAATACATCACTGACTCATAATGGATCCTGTCACGTAAATCATGTCCAGATGTGGATGAGGTTCCTCAGATATAATTCCTTAAGAACAGCTCTGAGCACTGTTTCTCTGAAGGCCTGTGAGCTAGAGATGTTATTTCCTCTCCATGGACCCAGCATACAGAGTTGGCAAGCAGAAGATGAGCATAGTAGACACTTTTGTTCAAAAGGGGAAAAAACAGGAGCGACAGCTGCCACTGGGTCATAGCAATTCTGAAATCCAGTGAGGCACGTGATGCCAGTTCCTTGATTGAGTCCTTTCCTGCTCCTTGGGAATGATTATCTGTAGCTCCTGGCTCTATCCTTCTGGCTCATGGGTTTCTTTTAAGTCGTCCTTTCTTTCCCATAGGAAATAGCCCATGTTTGCATCTGAATAGCCTTCTCAGAAGGCTTCTTAGAAGGCTGGGGCCCACATATCCCATTTTATTTTTGTGCTCTGCCTTTTCTGGTATAATTGTCCCTTGCTATTTGCGGTGGATTGGTTCTAGGACTCAGATGCTTAAATCCTGCAGTCAGCCCTGCCAGACCTGGGGATAAGGACTACTGCATTCCCAGTTGCTATTTTATCTTCAAACCTAGCATTTTGATTGGCTGCCGAATGGGGTGGAATTATCATAACTCTTGGCCTTTGAAACTATTCACAGTTTTCATTCCCCTGAATACTCTGTAACTTGTACACATTGAGCACCTACTGTACCCCAACACTGTTTTAAGAATCAGGGATATCGCAGTGAATGAGACAAAAATAGCTGCCTTATGGACCTGCCATTCTAGTGGGGAAGCCAGACAATATGCAAATAAGTGAGTAATATAAGAGGAAAAACTTTGGGAGGCTGAGTCGGGAGGATTACTTGACACCAGGAGTTCAAGACCGCCTGGGTAACATTTGGTCTTTTTTGTAAAGACCTTCTCTTTACAAAAAAAAAAAAAAAAAAAAAAAAAAAAAAAAAAAATTTAGCCAGCCATAGTTATGTATGCCTGTGGCTACTCAGGAGGCTGAGACAGGAGGATCACTTGAACCCAGAAGTTCAAGGCTGCAGTAAGCCCTGATTATGCCACTGCACTCCAGCACGGGCAACAGAGCAAGACCTTGTCTCAAAAAAAGAAAAAAAAAAAAAAAAAAAGAGGAGAAAAGCCGTAGGGAGATGGCAATTTTTGTGTTTATGTTGTGGTGACAGAGAGAGGGACTTCAGTGTTAAATAGGGAAGGCTATTTCACTGAAAAGTTTACTTTAAAGTAAAGACCAGAGGAAAGTGAGCGAGTGGCCAAGCAGATACCTGGAGGAAGAGCTTTCCAGGTAGAGAGAAGTACAACTGCAAAAGTCTGATGTAGATGTGTGCCTTCTCCTTTCTTTTTTATTTATCTTTTGGAAGAGACAGTCTTGTTATGTTGCCCGAGCTGGTCTCGAACTCCTGGGCACAGGCAAGGTGAAAGCAGAGAAAAGTAGACTTACTCCAGAGGCTGATGGTCCTGCAGTGTGCAAGGCCATTTCAGAATACACATAGAGAAAACAGGAGAATAGGTGGCGAGGGTTTTGCGGAAAGAGCCAATTTTAGTTGAAAAAGTAGGGGAAACCCCAGACATTGTGCCATCTCAGGGTTGGGACTGCTTGCCTAGATTTTGAGGTGTTTTTTTTTTCCCCAGACCCCTCAACTCCTGAGATCTCAATGGGAAGCTGCCGATCACCAGTTTTAGGTGTTTTTTATCTATTAGGAGACTGTCTTTCCCTGGTTCTGGCTGCAACCAATTATTATTTTAGACAGATAGCTTAATCTGACCACCACATCATGGTTGCCTCACATTGCTGGTGGGGGAGTGGCCCCTCTCCTGCCCTGCTCAGGTCTGACTACTTACTGTAACAATTGCAACAATTGCAAGGTTTTTGGATGGAACAATTGAAAGAATGGAGTTTGCATGAACCAAAATAAGACTATTAGAGGGCATTGTTAAAGATGGAGACAAAAGTTCTGAGTGGATCCTGATGTGTTCAGATGGGGCTGGTGCTTGGGAGGCTGCTCTGTGCTTGCAAGAAGAGTTCTACCAGGTCCATCTTTATCACATCTTCTTTAATGCTAAGTTCAGAGAGGCTTTAGCTCATTTTCCATTTTCTCGGGCTGTCTCCTCTGCCAAAGTGTCTATTTCTCCTGTCTCTATTACTGAGTCACACAATTGCTGTAGTCATTTGCAGCCTACTAGAACGATAACACACATTGGCATCAGACAGACCTTGGTTCAAAACCCTGCTCCACCAGTTTCTGTGTTGAGCTAGACCAAGTGACCTGGTATGTTGGGTCTCAGTTCCTTATTTGTAAAATGGTGATAATAATTTTTGGTTAGGTAGTTAAAGTAAGGATAAATGATGCCTTCCGAAGAAGGGCACAATTGGAATGGCCAGTTTACCCCTTGACCTCTCTTCGGTGGCATTCTTTATTCTGGAGCAAGGAGGGATGGCTGAGGGAATCTGTCTGTGGGTCCAACATGGCGCCGTCCTGCTCCTTGTACGAGCCTCAAAGATGGGGACAACCGTTTGGGGGCAGACATGTTTGTAGCACGTGATCCAGGCTCAGTCCCAAGGCAGCCGGAACGTGACGCAAGGCTGAGGCGGGGCTCCTCCTCCGCACCCTGGCGTCGAGCGTCTCGTGACAGGTACTTCCGCTCGGGGCGGCGGCGGTGGCGGAAGTGGGAGCGGGCCTGGAGTCTTGGCCATAAAGCCTGAGGCGGCGGCAGCGGCGGAGTTGGCGGCTTGGAGAGCTCAGCAGAGTTCCCTGGAACCAGAACTTGGACCTCCCCGCTTCTGTCCTCCGTTGAGTCTCCTCCTCGGCGGGAGCCCTCGCGACGCGCCCGGCCCGGAGTCCCCAGCGCAGAGGCCGCGGTAAGCAGCGGGCCCAGCCCGGCCGGCGGCCTGGCCCCATCCCCCTCCTCAACTCTTCGGTCGCCAGGGCCTCGCGTCCTCCCTGTCCTCCTGGGCAAGCTCCAGGCCCAGCCCTGGCCTCGCGGGGAAACGGCATCGCTCAGGCCCCCGGAGCAGGCCAGGACCCCACCCCGCTTGGAGAGGTCGGAGGTCGTCGGGCGTGACCTCTGGCCGGGTTGCCGGCCCCGGCCGCCGGTCTCGGACGCTCTGTTTACTGTTGGCGTCGATCTCAGAGACCCAAGAGGGTTCATTGACTTGGACGGTCCTGCGCCGTGGCAGGACGCGCTAGCCGGTGGAGTTATTTAGCGCGGCGAGCAGGAGGGTGTCAGAGCCAACGCCGCCCGCCGCCGTGCCCACCTGGTGGGCATGGGTCACAGGCGCTGGGGACCGAACCGCGTTCCCATCCGGCTCTTCTGTTGAACAGCCTGACCCTGTTAGTGGGAGAGGTTCCCTGACGGCAACTGAGTCAAGGCGTGAGTCAGGTCACGTGCGCTGGGATCGCCTCAGCACTTGTGTATATTGAGGCGCCTCTGGCACTGGGAGACAGGGAGCTTTTTGTCCTAGGCATGTTACGGTAAATCCTGAGAGAAGTTTTTCAACTTAGTCGGGGAAAGATGGTAGTTGGATGTAGAGTTGTGTTTCCATTCGGACCGTGTTGGGGGCCTCTTTCTACATTCATTTTACACTTGATACCTAATGGGTCATAAGGGGAATATTGAGAATACCGACAGCAAATATTTGAGCGTTTGTTGTATGCTAGGCAGCGTGGCAAGACCTTTTAACAGATCATTATGTTTAGTTCTTTGAACAACCCTCTAAAGTACCACTGTTGTGCCCACTTAACACAGTGGGAAATTGAACAGAGAGGCTAAGCCATTTGACCAAGGTCACACAGCTAAGTTACGAAGCAAAGATGCAAGCCCAGGCAGTCAGACTCCAGAGCACTGTATTCAATTTCTAGGTTATACTGCTTTCATGTGCCCCTGAAGCTTGTGGTTTATCTTTTGCCACCTGGTATCTGTACCTCACTGCCTTCCACCACCTCCTTTCTTTCTGTTGATGTCGTTTGAAAGTCTTTCTGGTAGCATCAGTTCTCCCTTAAAGCCATAAGAAATGCCGTTTGGGACTTATCACACATATTGTATGTAGTGTAGTTGAATTAGGAGCTCTTGAATACTGGCGGGGTACTTAACTGAGGTTTGAAAAATTTTGCAGGTAGGCCTGGCAAACCTGCCTAGTGAACCTTTCTTACAACCTTAGTTGATGGCTGTCCAGCCAGTTGGTTCTTCCCTATTCAAAATACTGCATCTTTGGTTTCCTAAAGAACAGGCTCTTGTCTCTTTCTTGTGACTTAAGCAGCTGATGAGGCACATGATTTCTCATCCATGGATTAATAAAGTCTCGTCTTAGTTTCTCTCTTCAAACCTGGGAAGGTTTGTTCAGATTTGAGTTTAAGAACTGGAAGGTGAGTTAGGAGTGCTTCTCCTGAAGGGACTGGCTAAGTTAAAGCTTAGCATTCACAATCCTGTTGTATTCAGATTTGTCTTTTTTTTTTTTTAACTTTGTTACCCAGCCTAAAATATTTAAGTGAGTAATAAGTACTGTAGCTTTATATAATGTTTGAGTTTAGAGGAGAGTAGTGATAGGCACCTTTTTATTCATTCATGAAGTATTTTGAGTATCCATTGAGTATCAGCAATGTATCAGGCGTTGTGGGATGTTGACTCAGGGAGATCGGCATGGTTCCTGTCCTCAGGGAATTTTTAAAAGGTGAATGATCTTGGCCAGAAATTGTGTTGTGGAATGATTTGGTGGTAGAACTTGAGGCTTTTTGGAAAGAGTTATTTCTTATCTCTGCTGATGAATCCGTAGTAATCCAAAGGATGGTGTTCTGGCTAACTTTAAGGCTTTGTTAATTTTAACAACAGCATTTGTATGGCTTGCCCTTCAGAGAGTGTAGAAGATAATATTACAGTTTCTAATTTATCACATCTTTTAAAGAGTAACCTTCAACACTCAACTTGTTTCTCCTTTTCCTCTGGTGGCATTTGTTTTATTTTATTTATTTTTTGAGACGGAGTTTCTCTCTTGTTGCCCAGGCTGGAGTGCAATAGCGTGATCTCGGCTCACTGCAACCTCTGCCTCCCGGGTTCAAGTCATTCTCCTGCCTCAGCCTCCCGAGTGGCTGGGATTACAGGCATGTGCCACCATGCCTGGCTAATTTTGTATTTTTAGTACAGACAGGGTTTCTCCATTTTGGTTAGGCTGGTCTCGAACTCCCTACCTCAGGTGATCTGCCTGCCTTGGCCTCCCAAAGTGCTGGGATTACAGGCATGAGCCACTGCGCCCAGCCGACTCTAGTGGCATTTTTTTTGTTCACTCGAGAGGTAGTCCATGTCACTACCATTACCTTACCACTGCAGTGTCTTTGAGCAAAGGTACATTTGGCATACTGGATTTTTTTCTTCAGCTGGCAAGAAAGTTTAATGTAGCACTGATACTGTGTCGGCCATAGTTTCAGTACCATTCTACATAGAAAAGCTGTGCTACCCTATCTCCCACAAACTTTCTAGGTTCCCTTCAAGAGAAGATTTGGATTTTGCATTTGTGGTAGAACTGCATGAGTAAACAGAGGGTGGAATGTAGAAGATACTCTAAAAATAGTTTTATTAGTATATCCTTCTAGGTAGTTAGCAACCACGTGGGGCAATTTTTTTTTTTGTATTTTTTTTGATGCCAACTGTGTCTAAGCTCACAAAACCTGTATCAGAACAACGCTTTGTAGTAAAGTGTGGCTTTGAATCAGTTTTCTGACCCCACTGCCAAGTGAAGCCAAAAAATTATGGTTATTTGATTAGCTTTTAATACGTCTTCAAAGAGTTCTTCGCTAATAACGTTTTTGCTCTTACTTTGGCATTAGCCTTTGTATACAAAGATGCAGCAAACACAGACCACACAAATATGACAGTTGTCTTATGCACATTGCTTTCTGGCATTTGACACAAATATTTTAGTTTTTCCTATGATAAAGTATTTAACTCCCCATTCATATAATTCAACAAATACAGCTGAGATAGATTTGACCAGATGTTGGACTTAGAGCTGTAGGCAGGCTTTTTTTTCCTGGGGAGGTAAGGATTGGAAGTCCTTCTGAATAAGGCTAAACAGAGGTTCCCCTTGGCACTAAATGTCTTCTTCTGAAGGCAACTGAAACTGGAGAAATGAACTCACCGCCTCCCCCCTTATTTTTTGGCTATTGGCTTGCTGTTGATGACTCTTAACCTCTCATATAAGGAAGGTTGCCGCTGTGTTCTCAGGCATCCATTCCTTTGTGTTACCACGCGCTTATCTGTTAATATCATCTAATAGTTCTCTGTGCTTCTTTGTCTGCAGTTTGCTGCAGAAACATTTTGCAATGTGTGGATCTTTTCAGTTATTTGCTTCTGCATCTTCCCTCTATTCTGTTTTTCCCCACACTCCATATGGCATTAAAGACAGAAAAATAGTTTGCGTTTGGGTTTTAAAACTTTTTTTTTTTTTGGAAGGAGTCTCGCTCTGTAGCCCAGGCTGGAGTGCAGTGGCGCCATCTCGGCTCACTGCAAGCTCAACCTTCCAGGTTCATGCCGTTCTCCTGCCTCAGCCTCCCGAGTAGCTGGGACTACAGGTGTCCGTCACCACGCCCGGCTAATTTTTTTGTATTTTTAGTAGAGACAGAGTTTCACTGTGTTAGCCAGGATGGCCTCTAGGATGGTCTCAATCTCCTGACCTCGTGATCCGCCCGCCTCGGCCTCCCAAAGTGCTGGGATTACAGGTGTGAGCCACCATGCCCGGCCAAAAACTTATTTTTAAAACATTTCTTAATGGTGGTTGTGGTCACTGTGATTTGTGAATCAGAGGTATGAGTGATGTGGCAAGTGAAATCAAAACAGGTTTTTTAGCAGTGTCTGTTACCAGTTTCAATTTTAGTATCCCAGGCTGTGATTACAAAAACACATTTAAGAATAGCTACTTGAAAAAAAAAAAAAAAAAAAAAAAAAAAGAATAGCTACTTGCAAAATATCTCCTTGGGGGAGGAGAAAGCTTGGAAGTTGGTTCCAACACTAATCTACAGTACTGGCCTTGTTCATTTGCTTGAAGATGCAGTACTTAACTCATGAGACCTGGAGTCTCTGTTTTGGTGATGGCATCACTGCTGAGAAATTAAGTTTGCCTGATTCTTTTGTCCACTTCTGGTCTCCTGGGACTGTCTACAGTTGGGACCAAGCAAATCTGAGGAAGCCTATTAAGGGAAGCCTGGGACCAGGGCAGTTTAGGAATTCTCCAGCCTTGCTTGTCTCTTAGTTGGTCCTACTTGTGTGGCTGCTGCTGTAGGAGGTTCTCTCTTCTCCCTCAGCCTTTCCTTTCCAGCTTTGCTTCATACTACTGGGCATTAACCATCTCACATTAGGAGTCCCTTAAAAATTACTTTGTGAAATAAATAGTTATATCATTGATTTCCAGTATTGGTATGTAAGCGTAATAAAAAGTTGCTTTCCATTTAGTAAACTTTGTACTTTGAGTTATTTGAGAGTACATAATTACAAAGCTGCTATGAATTAACCTTAAATGACACAGCATAGACTTTATGAAAAATAGTGTCCCTTATATATGGTATGCAGTCAGCCTACCAGCAGTTCTCCCGTGCACTTACAGATACAGGGATCCCTGAGATAACTGCGAGTCATCTAAAACCCACTCTTAAATCCTCTGACCTGCAGCATGTTGGTGGTTGTTAAAAGAGCAATAACATTTTGTAGAAACCTTCCTACACATTTGCTTTTAAATGCTTTATAATATTTCTGTGCTGTTTGTAGTTTATGTATGATTTCTTTTGGTGCTCACAACTGTTGTGTGTATCTGCCTGAGATAGCTGAGGCTGTATGCTCATGTGGCTCAGCTGAAATGTCAGTTTAGGTCTGTTAACTCAGCTCAGTGCTCTTTCTGATGTACCATCTTGCCTTTCCATTATACGCTAGTGCCCTAAAGACTGCGTCATGTTACCCCTTGTAAAAGTGTATCTTTGACTGGGGGCGATGGCTCACGCCTGTGATCCCAGCACTGTGGGAGGCCGAGGCGGGCGGATGACAGGGTCAAGGGATAGAGACCATCCTGACCAACATGGTGAAACCCTGTCTATACTAAAAATACAAAAGTTAGCTGGGCATGGTGGCATGCACTACCTTTTTTTTTTTTTTTTTTCCTCTGAGACGGAGTCTTGCTCTGTGGCCAGGCTGGAGTGCAGTAGCATGATCTCGGCTCACTGCAACCTCCGCCTCCCGGGTTCAAGTGATTCTCCTACCTCAGGCTCCCAAGTAACTGAGACTACAGGCGCGCGCCACCATGCCCAGCTAATTTTTGTATTTTTAGTATAGATGGGGTTTCACCATGTTGGCCAGGATGGTCTCAATCTCTTGACCCCATGATCCGCCTGCCTGAACCTCCCAAAGTGCTAGGATTACAGTTGTCAGCCACCACACCTGGCCCCACTACCTTTTATTTAAAATGATATGTCTTTTTTGCTGATTATTAAACTATTCAGTTAAAAAATAAGCTAGGAAAATTCAGAAATATATAGAAGGAAAATTTGTGATTTACTACCCTGAGGAAGACCAAAGTGTTAACTGGTTATTTTCTTCCTTTGAATGTATACTTTAATACCTTCCTTTAATGAAATTCAACTCTTGGCCAGGCATGGTGACCAGTACTTTGGGAGGAGTAATCCCAGCACTTTGGAAGGGTGAGGCAGGAGGATTGCTTGAGCCCAGGAGTTCAAGACCACCATGAACAACAAAGTGAGACTCCATCTCTACAAAGAAAAAAAAAATTAGCTGGGTGTGGTGGGTGTGGTGGTTCACCTGTGCGTGGGAGGCTGAGATGGGAGGATCACTTGATTCCAGGAGTTTGAGGCTGTAGTGATTTGTGTTCGTGCCACTGCACTCCAGCCTGGGTGGCAGAGCAAGACCGTGTCTCAAGGAAAAAGAAATTGAACTCTCCCCAGAAATGATGTGAGAATTTAGCTGTGGAAGAGACAGGACACTCTTGAGTCATGTGACCTGTGATACTTCTCCTAGTAGACAATGAATGATGAGAAGCTGGGGATCATAGGAATAGCTGTATTTTAAAAATGTTTAATGGTAATGAGTGAGGAACCTGATGCATCCAGCTCCAGAGTAAGGTTTATTTGCCATGGTAACACTGGATAAGTACATTGTTGCCTGTATTTCCAAGTGATTTATCATTTCTGTATTTTAGTATACATACATATATAAAGAAAAGTGCACAAATAAGTGGATGACTTGGATAATTTTTATAAACCCAGAGGCCCTCTTAGTCTCCTTTAAGTCATTATCATCGATGCCCTGATGGTTGGGTAGTGAGTCTTCTGATTTCTAGAACTGTAGACTAATTTTGCCTGATTTGGATTTTGTGTAAATGGAATCATACACTGTGTATTCTTCCGTATCTGGTTTCTTTGACTCAGTGTTGTTTGTGAGACTTTGTGTCGTTGTGTGCAGTTATAACTGGAGTTTCCATTGCTCAGTAGTATTATGTGATATATCATAATGTATTTAAGTAAAAAGACTGAATTTTAGAGTATGTGTCTGTATTCATTTGCTAGGGCTGCTGTAACAAGTATCACAGATAGAGTGGCTTAAACAGAAGTTTTATTTTCTCAATTCTGAAGGTTAGAAATCTGAGGTCAAGCTGTTGGCAGGATTGGTTTCTTCTGAAGCCTCTCCTTGGTTTGTAAATAACTGTCTTCTCTTCCCTGTGTCTTCACATGATCTTTCCTCTGTATTGTCTCTCCCAATCTCCTTTTCTTTTAGGACACCGGTCATACTAGATTGAGGCCCACCCTTATGACCTCACTTAACCTCAATTACCTCTTTAAAGGCCCTGTCTGCAAATAAGTCACATTCTGATGTATTGGGGATTAGGATTTCAACTTAAAAATTTTAGGTGGACACAGTTCACTTCATAAGAGTATCTATTCTGCTCTAGTAGATATGGCCAGTTTTCGAAAATTGTACCAGCGTACTCTCCCATCAGCAGTGTATAAGAAGTCCAAATATTCCACATCCTTGCTAGCACTTCTAACTTTTTGTCTCTTTAATTTTAGTTCCCTCTGATAGAAACTCATTTCTTTATGGCACCATGGTACAGCCTGTTTACTCAGCAGTGTAGGGGAACCTCAAGGGACTGGGGAAGGTCATCCTGGAGTAATATGTGTCAGTTTGAGAACACCTCTTGGAAATGCTACTTTCATCCATTGGGGTTAGAAGCAGAGGTTCGGCCAGGCACAGTGGCTCACGCCGGTAATCCCAGCACTTCGGGAGGCCGAGGTGGGCGGATCACTTGAGGCCAGGAGTTCGAGACCAGCCTGGCCAACATGGCGAAACCCTGTGTCTACTAAAACTACAAAAAATTAGCCAGGCATGGTGGTGGGCACTTGTAATCCCAGCTACTCAGGAGGCTGAGACATTACAATCGCTTGAACCTGGGAGGTGGATGTTGCATGAGAATTGCTTGAACCTGGGAGGTGGAGCTGAGATCTCACCACTGCACTCTAGCCTGGGCAACAGAATAAGACCCTGCCTCAAAAAAAAAAAAAAAAAAATGGAAAGCACCACTTCAGTCCAGTGAGTGAGCAGTTAGTCTTCCATAGTTGCCCATAGCTTACTTTTATAGTCTGGACTCCATTCCTGGTGGTGGAATTGGCCTATAAAAGAGTAATCTGTGGGGTATAAATCTAGCCATAGTAGATCTTGCTTTCCTTCCAACTCTCTTTTTTGATCAGACACTTGGGCCCTTAAAATATCATATTCTGTCATACATATGCTAGAAATAGGTCTGTTTTGCATATTCTGACTGACCTTTCAGATATTAGTGGGCCTTTGACCACCAGCTTGTTGGCTGCGTGATGTTCAGCTTTGTGTATCCATTATAGACCTTAGTTTGATTGAAATAACATTACATGACTTTGCCTGTCTTCCAACTTTAAGCCACTTGAGGACAGGGATGAATCACTATTCTAGAATGGATCTTGAAATATTACTAAACTTTTGTTTAAAATTTTTCCAGTTCTAACTTTGCAGAGTAAGTTATTGTTTATAGCATGTAAATTATGCTTCTGGGTCACTGATTAATATGTGTAGGTTTCCCGAATGATAAACTATGTGTTGTGTTCATTTAACAGATTTTTCTTCTCTACTATAAGAAAACACTGTTGGCTCCTGTGGGGAATTATTCAGGAATAATTATAAATACAGAGCAGATGAGAGTCATTTAGTTTAGAGTTGTTCAATGCCTAGGGTGGTGAGGGACATGTTGAGTGGATTTTTAAATAAATCAGTAGTGAGGTTACAGTTGGGAAACCATTGTAGTTGGAAGGAATGGCATAAGTCGATGAATGGATGTAGGGATTGCAGTAGCTCTAATTTGGGAATGACTGTATGTATGGAATCCAGATCCTGGTGGGGAGGGCAGGCACTGCAATCCCGTGTTTTGGAGGATTTAAGTTCAACCAAGTGGCACTTCGCTCCATAATGCTGGAATAGACACGGCATAATCCTGTCACTTGAACCTCACAAGTAAGTCAGATGGTACCCCAGTTATGGGTGAGGAATGGCTTTTATGTTGTCATTTGTTTAAAGAAACCATACATCAAGAGCTTAGTGGGCCAGGACTGAAATACTACAAGTGTTGTGCTTAAACTTTTAGAGAGTTGTTTCTTCAGAAGTGGCTTTAATGAAAAGTTAAACATGGGAGCTGGTTAGGGGAGGTGGGATAGAGGAAGAGAGCAGTAAGTTTGGTTTTCCTCTTTAGCCATTTATGGGCTCCTCTTAGCAATTTATGGGCAATCTTTTTTACTGGTTAAATGCCTGAGATAATCTAGGGTTGATATCAAAAGCTTCCAGCTATGGAAAATAGTTCTTATGTAACTGTTTTACTAGGTATCTGCTTTCCAGTTTGTCTTACCAAAAAGAAAAAAAGGCACGAATCATCCTAGTCTCTCGTTAGAGACTAAACTTTTGGTTTAGTGCCTGCGTTTAGAAAGCTTGAGAACAGTGGTGCATCACCTTGAAGAATCTGTTGATCTAAGAGTGAAGTCCTTTTCACAAGAATTGCCTTCCAAGAGACTCTTCTTTGTGTAAGTTGCCTTTGCTTTTTCCCTCCCAGCAGGAAGGCAATACCCAGAGCAAAGTACATAAACAATGTCTTTACATTTCATAGAGGTTGTTACCTTGTTTAAGCTTCACAATTTAAACTAAGTAGCATTTGATTTGTCCCCCCCCCCCCCCCAGTGAGGAAATAGACTAAAAGGTCATGCTCAGTGTCTTGGAGCCACTGTGCCTTAGTGGTACTGGGACTAGCATCCAGTATTCCAAGTTGACAGATAATTCTTTAATGATAGCAAAAGAGTAATAGCATCTTCTGTGGAAGAACAGTCTTTGTAAATTTTATCATTCAATTTTATTTAAATGTTTTTAAAAGAAGGTTGCTCAGAGTAGTCTGTTTCTTTTGAAATATAAATTTTCCGGCGGTAAATCTTCAAGCACTATCAGGCAGAATAAGCTAGGTTATGCTATAGTAACCAATAACCTTAAAATGGCCGAAAAGAGCATTGGTTTTCTAGAGGCTCTGCATCATTCTTTCTCCAACCAATGGAGCAGCTGTGATAGGAGTATTGCTGGCTGCCTTGGCAAAGGGAGAAAAAACTGTTGGAGGCTCTTGTTCCTACAGTTAAATTCCAGCACAGGAATGACACATTATTTCATGTCAGTTCTGCTTACCGTTCATTGACCAAAATGAGGCACACCACACAAGGAATCAAGTGTGATCCTAAAAAAAAAAAGAGCTTAGTTATAGATACTGTGTTGCCCATCTTTACTCGCTAATCGCCTTCCTATTCTAGGAAAGTTGTTTTTTGTTTTTTTTGGAGACAGAGTCTCCCTCTGTCACCCAGGCTGGAGTGCGGTGGTGTGATCTTGGCTCACTGCAAGCTCCGCCTTCTGGGTTCACGCCATTCTCCTACCTCAGCTTCCTGAGTAGCTGGGACTACAGGTGCCTGCCACCATGCGCCCGGCTAGTTTTTTGTGTATTTAGTAGAGACGGGATTTCACCATGTTAGCCAGGATGGTCTCGATCTCCTGACCTCCTGATCTGTCCGCCTCGGCCTCCCAAAGTGCTGAGATTGTAGGCGTGAGCCACCACACCCGGCCTTTTTTTTTTTTTTGAGATGGAGTCTTGCTCTGTCACCCAGTGACGATGCAACCCCAGCTCATAGCAGCCTCTGCCTCCCAGGCTCAAGCGATCCTCCCACCTCAGCCTCCCAAGTAGCTGGGACTACAGATGTGCACCACCATGCCCCAGCTTATTTTTTATATTTTTGATAGAGATGGGATTTCACCATGTTGCCCAGGCTGGTCTTGAACTCCTGAGCTCAAGCAATCCGCTCGCCTCAGCCTCTCAAAGTGCTGCGATTACATGTGTGAACCACCTATCTTTCAGTCTTTTTTATTCTTTGGAGACAAGGTCTCACTCTGTCACCCAGTCTACAGTGCAGTGGCGCCATCATGGCTCACTGCAGCCATGCCCTCCCCAGGCTTAGGTGATCCTCTCATCTCAGCCTCCCCAGTAGCTGGGACTTACTTTCTGCTTTTGTACATTTATTGTCTTTTGTGAATTAGCTTTTGTTCTCTGAAGCCCGTGTGAGGTTCTTGTACCTCACCTCTCTCCCAGTTTATAAACTTTATATGGCAAGAATTTTGATTCTTTTCATGTTGCAAACATTGTTCCTGGCTTGTATCTCTTGGTCTTGTTTGGCTGATGGCATGTTTTTGTAACATAGAAACTTTTCTGTAGTCACATCTGTCAATTTGTTTTCTGTGTTTCATATTATGCTTAGGCCTTTCCCACCCCCAGGACAATAAAAACAATGTTTTCTTCTAGTAATTCTAGTACTTAGCCAGGTATTATATGTCAGGATCTTTTCCCAAATGCATAGTTTTTCCAGTATTTTATTGTATTATTATCTTTTCCTCATTGACTAGACATTTTTTTATCATACAGTATATTTCCCACCTCCATGTCTTTTTTTCTTTTTCTTTTTTTTTTTAAATTTTAGATAGATTCATTTACGAAATAGAGACAGTGTCTCACTATGTTGCCTAGACTGGTCTCGAACTCCTGCACTCAAGCAGTCTTCCCACCTTCACTTCCCAAAGTGCTTGGATTACAGGCGTGAGCCACCATGCCAGGCTGTGTCTGTTTTTTTTTTTTTAACTCTTCTGTTTCATTCTTTGTCTGTGGGACAGTACTACTGTCTTATTTGCGTGTGTTTTGTTTTATATATATACACACACACACACAGATACGTACATGCATACATATACTTATACACACACACACAACAAATTTTTTTTTTTCCTTGGAGAGAGGGCATTGCTCTGTCACCCAGGCTGGAGTACAGTAGTGCGATCACGACTCATCGACTCATTGCAGCCTTGACCTCCCAGGCTCAGGCAGTCCTCCCACCTCAGCCTCCTAAGTAGCTGGGACCACAGGTGTGTACCACCATGCCCGATAGAGATGGGATCTTGCTGTGTTGTCCAAGCTGGCCTCAAACTCCTGGGCTTAAGTGATCCTTCCACCTTTGGCCTCCCAAAGTATTGGGATTACAGGCATGAGTCACTGTGCCTGACCTATTTCATAATTTATTGTGATAAGCTAGGCAGTTCCCCATGTTTCCTAGAACTCTGCTGAAGTTGGATTCAAATACATGTTTACTTCTGATTAAATCGGTGCTCTTTCTATTCTTTGTCCCTTAGTCATCTTATGTCTAGCAGACTCGTTCATCAAGAAATTTAGAGGGAGCCTGGGCGCGATGGCTCATGCCTGTAATCCTAGCACTTTGGGAGGCCAAGGCAGGTGGATCACCTGAGTTAGAGACCAGCCTGGCCAACATGGCGAAACCCTGTCTCTATTGAAAATACAAAAATTAGCCCGGCGTGGTGGCTAATGTCTGTAGTCCCAGCTACTCAGGAGGCTTAGGTAGGAGAATCACTTGAACCCAGGAAGGGTAGGTTGCAGTGAGCTGAGATAGTGCCATTCCACTCGAGCCTGGGCAACAGAGCGACTCTGTCTCAAAAAAAAAAGAAAAAAAGAAATTTAGAGGGTGCCTTTCCTGAGGTGCCTCAGCAGAGTGAAGAAGCTAAATTTTCTGCCTCCCAGTGTTTCTGGGGAAAATACCCTGTAAATGAATGTTTACTCAGGAGGTTTTTGAGTACTTACCATGTCCCAGGCCCTGTGCAAGACAGTATCTATACAAATGGTAAAATATCTGGTTCCCGGCCCCCAAGGAGCCCTGGGTTTGGTAGGGCATTGGTCATTGGTATATATCTTTTAATCCTTGTATACTTACTGGCTTATGTAATGGATTAAAAGAAGGCCTTGGAAAGCAAGTATTAGACTTTTTATTTGTTTGTTTTTGGAGACAGTCTCACTCCTTCACCCAGCCCTGTGGTGCAGCGGCGTGATCTCAGCTCAGTGCAGCCTGTACTTCCCAGGTTCAAGCGATTCTCATGCCTCAGCCCTGTTCCCACCTCTTCTAATTTTCGTATTTTTAGTAGAGATGGGGTTTCGCCATGTTGGCCAGGCTGGTCTTGAACTCCTGACCTCAAGTGATCTTCCTGCCTTGGCCTCCCAAAGTACTGGGATTACAGGCGTGAGTCACCATACCGGGCCACAAGTATTAGATTTTTAATTAGGTTCATGAAGCCTCTAAGCATTTCGTGTTTTGCCTTCACTGTTTTTTTTTTTTTTTCTTTTTTTTCAGTATTTGAACATACAGTCACTTCATAATCTACAATTTAGATGGATTTTTACTGTTAACTGTTGTCTAACTTTGGCAAATTGGATTTATTCCTGGTGGAAGGTTATTCCCAGTTCCATAGGAATGTCCCAGATTTACATACATTAAACATGTTTCTTTTGCCACAAAAGTTTCTTTTCTGCCTTATTAATTTTAACATTTAAAGAGGGAGTTAATTAATTTTCACGATTTAGAGTGGACCATTGGGCCAGTCTTTATTTTCAGGGATTTGGCAGAAATGTTAGCGGTCTGAATTGAACAAAACAGTTACCCGTTAAGACAGGAAGAAAGTACACTGGGTCAACTAAGTCTTCCTTTTTTCCTCCTGTTGTTTTCTAAAGGCATAGCTAATCATTTCTGCATGTTGCTATATGAAATCCTGTCTACACGCAACTGTTTACTTGTTCCTGCCAAATGGCTGTCTTTTGTGGTTTGCAATTCTGTGAACCTATAAAGTCATCCTAAGTTGTGGAGCACACGTGATCTTCTGGGGACAGAGAAGGAGGGCTGTCTCTGAGGAGGGTGGAACCCTATGGGCAATTTTCTGTTAGCCAGGTGTGGAAGTGAGGCAGTATTGGAAAGATTCTCCTTGTGAGTGTGAGAGGGAGGGGGCATGTGTTGGCTGACCCTGCAGTGCACCCTCATCCCTGTATAGATGGTGTGTACAATTAGTTAAAAACTTCACCTTTTCAGAGGAGAAGTCAAACAGTGTATATCAAAATCTAAGAAGTTAGTTTAGTTTTTCTCCTTTCTCCTGCTGTAGTAGGAACCACCAAGCTCTCCTCATAGTGATACAGGGTGAGTGGAAAGGTAGTCAGTATGCAGGTACTCAGAGGATGCATTGTGCCAGATGCTATGGTAAAGAGATGCCAGAGGAGAAAGACAGTTCCTGCGCTGGAGGAATTTTTCTGGTTGGCTACCTGACAACGAAGAATCACCTGCCAAAGAGGAGGATATAGTATGAAATAATAAGATTTGATAGTAGGCTTCAGGACAGTTTTTCACTTTTTTGTTAATAAGCAATGGTATCTATAATAAATCCAGTTGTACAAAAGGAGTTTTGGAAAACAAATGCTACCTCAATCCCTACCTACTTAGAGACAGTATTGAACCCTACAGAATTCCTGTTTTTTGACCTACAAAATGAGTTTTTATTTTTGTTTTTTCTCTTTTTAAAATATTTAAATGCAGCTGTACTTGGAAAAAAATGAGCTTTATATGATAATGCATGTAAATGTGAGTATAACTTGTTCAGTACCCTACTTTAAAAACTACGTAAGCGCAGTTTAGAATGTTCAGCCAGGTGCAGTGGCTCATGCTTGTAATGCCAGCACTTTGGGAGGCCAACGCCAGAGTATCACTTGAACCCAGGAATTCAAGACAAGCGTGGGCAACATGGGGAGACCCTGTCTCTACAAAAAAAAAAATAAATAAATAATTTGAGCATGGTGGCACATGCCTGTAGTCCCAGTTACTTGGGAGGCTGAGGTGGCAGGATTGCTTGAGCCTGGAAGGTTGAGGCTGCAGTGAGCCGTGATTGTGCCACTGCACTCCAGCCTGAGTGACAGAGCGAGACTTGTCTCAGAAAAAAAAAAGAATGTTTATTAATACTACATGTATGTCTGCCTTACTTCGAATATGTGTTCTGAATTGACGTAGGGGCAGAATTTTTTTTCTCACTTGGGTTTTCTCTAGTGAGAGGGATACATATAGGGAAAAGAAGGAGAATGGACCTGTGACTTTCGTTAATATGGCAGTACCTGGGAGGTGGGCTCTCTGAGTAAGCAGACATTCTTGGGCAATGATTTGAGATGATGGTAGGCCTTGAAAATGTGGGGAAAGAATTGGGACCGAATATAATAAGCAAGCAAGCATGGTATGCAATACTGATTTCAAGTGAGCATTGTGGTCTTCAAGTATGTTACTTTTCAAGAGCCCAGGTAGGAAGTACTGTGATGTGGCAAAAAGCAGAAAGTTTTGTGGTACTTATTTTCACATTAACAACATCTTTGGCATGAAAATCTATCCATATTTACATATTTGGAAGGGAATGAGAAGAAAATGATATCTGAGGGGGATTATTCTGGTAGAAAGTATTTACATTTGTTGTAAAGCACAAGTATGTATACAAGCCTAGTATAAGATAATAGCCATGGCTGTAAAGTCGAGGAAGCCTATTTGACAGAAGTTTTTTTTCTTCTTTTTTTTGAGACAGAGTCTTGCTCTGTCACCCAGGCTGGAGTGCAGTGGCATGATCTCAGCTCACTGCAAACACTGCCTCCTGTGTTCAAGCTATTCTCCTGTCTCAGCCTCTCAAGTAGCTGGGATTACAGGCACGCACCACCACCCCCAACTAATTTTTATATTTTTTAGTAGAGATGGGATTTTGCCACGTTGGCCAGGCTGGTCTTAAACTCCTGACCTTAGGTGATCTGCCTGCCTCGGCCTCCCAAAGTGCTGGAATTATGTGAGCCCCGGTGCCCAGCCCTATTTGACAGACTTTGCACAGATGAGGGATGAGGGGTGGGCATGGACATGCGCAGCAGAGTTAGTGATGGAGAAGTGGAGAAGCAGGGCTGATGCTCTTGAAAAACAGAAGTAACCTTAGCTCTCTGGGCACTTCGATAGATATCTGGGCACTTTGGGCATAGTGTGGTACGCAGGTTTGTATCAGTTTCTGGTAATACACAATAGAAGTTCTCGACTTGCTCTTTTGTTGCTCATCAAAGATTATATCATATGCATGGCTATTGAATACTGAATGGTCAGTTGCTGAAGTAGTTTTGGCTATTTTTGGCTATGTTTAGTAGGAATTGCTGGTTGATTTTTGAAACATCAGTTTCCCAAGCATTTTAAGTTCTGGCTTACCCTACTGATACAAGTTAACTGCCTCAAAAAAGGCATGTTTTAGGAAGAGAAGGTTAGAGAGTATTTCCATAGTGAGACCTAAGAATTTTCCCTCTGTGGACCATTCTTTGTATTCTTTCTTATATATGCTTCCAAAAAGGTGCTTCCAATAAGACAATGAAAGCTAAATACTTCAGCAAAACATATTCAAGTTCTAATTTGTGCTGGGCACAGTTAGAAGTATTCACTCCAGGGCCGGGCGCGGTGGCTCAAGCCTGTAATCCCAGCACTTTGGGAGGCCGAGACGGGCGGATCATGAGGTCAGGAGATCGAGACCATCCTGGCTAACACGGTGAAACCCCGTCTCTACTAAAAACTACAAAAAACTAGCCGGGCAAGGTGGCGGCGCCTGTAGTCCCAGCTACCCGGGAGGCTGAGGCAGGAAAATGGCGTGAACCCAGGAGGTGGAGCTTGCAGTGAGCTGAGATCCAGCCACAGCACTCCAGCCTGGGTGACAGAGTGAGACTCCGTCTCAAAAAAAAAAAGTATTCACTCCAGCTGTAGCTTCAGAGCACTGGGCAGTTGTTTCCAGAATAAAGACACTGGATGCAAATTTTATGTCATGCGCTTAATCACTTCTTCTTTTTTTTTTTTTAAAGACGGAGTCTCTCGCTCTATCGCCCAGGCCGGAGTGCAGTGGAATGATCTCGGCTCACTGTAACCTCTGCCTCTCAGGTTCAAGCGATTCTCCTGCCTCAGCCTCCCGAGTAGCTGGGACTAGAGGCACGTGCCACCACGCCCACCTAATTGTTTTTGTATTTTTAATAGAGACAGGGTTTCACTGTGTTAGCCAGGATGGTCTCGTTCTCCTGACCTTGTGATCCACCCGCCTCCACATCCCAAAGTGCTGGGATTATAGGTGTGAGCTACCACACCTGGCCTCTTAATCACTTCTTTTTTTTTTTTTGGAGCTCTGTCCCCTAGGCTGGAGTGCAGTGGCAGTGGCGTGATCTCGGTTCACTGCAAGCTCTGCCTCCCGAGTTCACCCCATTCTCCTGCCTCAGCCTCCCAAGTAGCTGGCACTACAGTCACCTGCCACCATGCCTGGCTAATTTTTTATATTTTTAGTAGAGACGGGGTTTCACCGTGTTAGCCAGGCTGGTCTCGATCTCCTGACTTCGTGATCCTCCCTCCTCAGCCTCCCAAACTGCTGAGATTACGGGCGTGAGCCGCCGCGCCCGGCCCCTCTTAATCACTTCTTAATGCTACATTTCACTGCTGGCATTTTGAACACTGCTTAAACCCAGGATCCACTAGTTTGATGTTTTGAGTCTGCTTTTACATTAGATTATCTTTATTTTCTTCTGCCACATATCAGATCCTTTCCTGTGGTAGTCTTCTTTGGTCATAAGCTATTTAAGGAAGGAGTCCTTAAATCACTGTCCTTTTTTATTTTTATTTATTTTTTTGTTTTTGGAGACATGGTCTGGCTCTGTTGCCCAGGCTGGAGTACAGTGGCATGATCTTGGCTCACTGCAACCTCTGCCTCCCAGGCTTAAGCCATCCTCCCACCTCAGCCTCCCTAGTACCTGGGACTACAGGCACGCGCCATCATGCCCGGCTGACTTTTGTAGAGATGGGGTTTTGTCATGTTGCCCAGCCTGGTCTCAAACTCGTGAGCTCAAGTCAGCCGCTTGCCTTGGCCTCCCAAAGTGCTGGGATTATAGGCTTGAGCCACTGCAACCTGCTCATCACTATACTTTACTGCAACTAGAAAACAGATAATACCTGTATGTACAATAGAATATGCACATGCCTGGCATTCTCTGTAGAGGGAATTAGCAGTGACTTAGGGATTGAAAGCATTTGATTGAGGTCTAAAAATTGGACTGGGCCACTGATAATTAAATTAAAACTACAGACTGGGGGTGATGTCAAGCAGTATGGCAGAGTAGGAAGCTCGAAGGCCTTAGTCCTTCCCACCAAGTCAACCATGAGCTGGAAAGAGTGGTTGGAATCAAGTGTTTTGGAACTCAGCAACTTGATTAGACACTTATAAGGACCCAGGGGAGTGATGTGTGAAGGAGAGGCTGCAGGTTTTTCGTAAGTGATGTGCTCACAGATGGACAGTTCTAGCTCTCAACAAGCAATAATCAGCAATCCCTGAAGAGTGGAAGAAGCAGATTTCCAGAGTACCACAATGTAATACTCAGATTGTTTATTTCTCAACAGAAAATTATAAAACATAACAAGAAAACAAAGTGTGGCCCATTCACAGGAAAAAAAAAATTGATAGACACCATCCCTGAGGAAGCCTAGACATTGGAATTGCTAGCCAAAGACATTAAAGCAACTGTCAGCAATATGCTCAGTGGACTAAAGGAACCATGGACGAAGAACTAAAGGAGAGCAGAAATACAGTCTCTGAACAAAATCAAGAAAGAGGCTGGGTGCAGTGGCTCATGCCTGTAATGCCAGCACTTTGGGAGGCCAAGATGAGAGGATTGCTTGAGCCTAGACATTCAAGAAAAGATCAGCCTATTCAACATGACAAAATTCTTTCTCTCTTTTTTTTTTTTTTCTCTGAGACCGAGTCTCACTCTGTCTCACAGGCTGGAGAGTAGTGGCGCGATTTCAGCTTACTGCAGCCTCCACCTCCTGGGTTCAAGTGATTCTCCTCCTCAGCCTCCAAGTACCTGGGATTATAGGTGCCCACCACCACACCCAGCTAACTTATTTATTTTTAGTAGAGACGGGGTTTCACCATGTTGGCCAGGCTGGTATTGAATTCCTGACCTCAGATGATCCACCTGCCTTGGCCTCCCAAAGTGCTGGGATTACAGGTGTGAGCCTCCGCGCCTGGCCAAATTCTTTCTCTTAAAAAAAAAAAAAATGATCGGGCCTGATGGCACATGCCTGTAGTCCAGCTACTAGGGAGGCTACAGTGAGAGGATCACTTGAACCCTGGGTTGGAGGCTGCATTGAGTTATGGTCACATCACTGCACTCCAACCTGGGTGACAGAGTGAGACCCTGTCTCAAAAATACAGAAATTATAAAAAGGAACTATACAGAAATTCTGGAGCATATAAGTACAATAATTGAGATGATAACTTTATTAGAAGGGTTCAACAATAGATTTGAGCAGACAGAAGGGCCCATACCTAGGTCAGGTCTCTTAGAAGAACTGATCCATCTGGGAGACATTTGAAATTTATTCTCTTAGTTATTTTGAAATATGATACAATATTATTTGAAATATGATGCATTATTATTGACTACATTTCACTGTAATAAAAAGAAAACATCACAGTGGAAAGGCCACACTCCTTCATTATCCAGTTGGGAACCTCAGCAGCGCAGCCAAGTGATCTGCTAAGCTGCTTTGGGGACCACACCCATGCCACTTCTATAACTCCCAACAAAGCCTGGTTCACAAGATTTCCTTATCCTATTGTGGACCTTTTGGCCCAATTAACATAGGCCCACAGGATTTAAAGTTGCTGTTAGTTCTTGTGAAAAGCCAACCAGGTAATGTCAGTGTGAGGTTATATGCAATGTGTGTGTTTCTGCCCTGCATTTGACTCAGAGCCACTTGTAATAATTTTTTTGCTGTTGGGGTTACCTTGATACTTCTGAAGTCACTTTTTCATTAAATTTTTCTGGTTAACTCCAAGTACTACATGCCTACCTGTTGCCTAAACTAGGGTATGCACTACCCTAATTCTGTGCAGGGAGGGTGCCAAACAGCAAAATATGTGTGACCCATCTTTCTGGAGTTTCAGTTGTACTGTAAAATTTGGAAGAAATGGTAGTTTATTAAGAACCATCTTTTTTTTTTTTTGAAGCAGAGTTTTGCTCTGTTGCCCTGGCTGGAATGCAGTGACATGATCTCAGCTCACTGCAACCTCTGCCTCCCTGGTTCAAGCAATTCTCCCACCTCAGCCTCCCGAGTAGCTGGGATTACAGGTGTGTACACCGCCACGCCTAACTACTTTTTGTATTTTTATTAGAAATGGGGTTTCGCCATGTTGGCCAGGCTGGTCTTGAACTCCTGACCTCAAGTGATCCACCTGCCTTAGCCTCCCAAAGTGCTGGGATTACCAGCATGAGCCATCAGGCCCGGGTGAGAACCGTCTTATTAAGAAAAGACACAGAAGAGCAGGGAAGGGGAGAAGTGTTCCAGGAAACACAGTCCAGGCTCTGACATTGTCCCAGGTGGGATGGAGAGGCTCACCGCTTACTTTGAATAGGATACTTTTGAAGACCACAGAGTTGCCAGTTGTCCTCTTGACTTAAATCCCATGCAGAGACTTTCAGTTTGCACACATCCATCTTCTGCTGGTTGAGTCCTCTGAGCTGGGTGTGCTGGTCACACAGCAATGTGGGTTTCTTGACCAGCGCCCCCTGGCAGCTATTTAAGTCCATGCCTGGCTGACCTGCCATGCTGTATTGTCAGGATCCATGGAGCTCGGGATCTTGTTGCTTTCCGTTCTAAATGCAAGGAGACATTTGAAATAGACTCAGATATTCTGAAATGTCCAAACGTATATTATTGACTGTAGTCACCCTGCTGTGTAGTAGATCTCCAAAGTTATTCCTCCTATCTGAAACATTGTACCCTTTGATAAACAACCCTCCATTATTTCTCTCTCCCACCACCCCAGCCTCTGTTCACCATCAATCTGCTCTCTAATTCTGTGGGTTCAACTGTTTATTTTTAGCTTTTAAATTTTTCTTTAATTTTTAGAGACAGGGTGTTGCTCTGTTACCCAGGCTAGAGTGCAGTGGCTCAATCATAGCTCACTGAAGCCTTGGACTCTTGGGTTCAAGTGATCCTTCTGCCTCAGCCTCCCAGTGAGCTGGGACAATAGTCCTACACTGACACACCTGGTTACTTTTATTTTTTGTAGAGATGTGGTCTCACTGTATTGACCAGGTTGGGGTTCAACTTTTTAAGATTCAACACATTAGTGATATCATATTGTAATTGTTTTTCTGAGGTGATAGATACATGTTAGTTAGCTTGACTTAATCATTCCATATTGTATACATGTATCTAAAACATCACATGGTACCCATAAATGTATACAATTATGATTTGGTAATTAAAAATCGTATTAACTGAAACATAATAGGCTGGGTGTGGTGGTTCACATGCCTGTAATCCTAGCACTTTCGGAGGCCGAAGGGCAAAGATCACTTGAGGCCAGGAGTTTAATCAGCCTGAGCAACATAGCAATAGTCTGTCTCTACAAAAAAATAGGCTTGTTGGTGTATGCCTATAGCCCTAGCTACTTGTGAGGATCAGGCCAGAGGATCGCTTGAGCCCAGAAGTTTGAGATTACAGTGAGCTATGATCCTGCCACTGTGCTCCAGCCTGGGTGACAGAACAAGACCCTGTCTCTTAAAAAATAATAATAGGCCGGGCGTGGTGGCTCACGCCTGTAATCCCAGCACTTCGGGAGACCGAGGTGGGCAGATCACCTGAGGTTGGGAGTTCAAGACCAGCCTGACCAACATGGAGAAACCCCATCTCTACTAAAAATGCAACATTAGCTGGGCATGGTGGTGCATGCCTGTAATCCCAGCTACTTGGGAGGCTAAGGCAGGAAAATTGCTTGAACTCGGGAGGCGGAGGTTGCAGTGAGCTGAGATCACGCCATTGCACTCCAGCCTGGGCAAGAAGAGCAAAACTCCATGAAATAATGAAATGAAATGAAGAAATGAAATAATGAAATGAAATGATGAAATGAAAAGAAAATGAAAAAAAAAAAGATTTTTTTCTTTTTTAAGACGACTCTTGCTCTGTCTCTCATGAGTATGTCTTTATCAGTAGCATGAAAACAGACTAATACAGTAAATGGGTGCCAGTAGAGTGGGGTGCTGCAGAAAAGATAAGCGAAAATGTGGAAGCCACTTTGGAACTGGGTAACAGGCAGAGATTGGAAGAGTTTGAAAGGTTCAGAAGAAGACAGGAAAATGTGGGAAAGTTTGGAACTTCCTAGAGACTTGTTGAATGGCTTTGACCAAAAGCCTGATAGCGATATGGACAATAAGGCCCAGGCTAAAAAAAAAGAAAAAGGCCCAGGCTGAGGTGGTCTCAGATGGAGATGAGGAAGTTGTTGGAAACTAGATCAAAGGTGACTCTTGTTATGTTTTAGCAAAAAGACTGGTGGCATTTTGCCCCTGACCTAGAAATTTGTAGAACTTTTAACTTGAGAGAGATGATTTAGGGTATCTGGCAGAAGAAATTTCTTTTTCTTTCTTTGAGACAAGAGTCTCGCTCTTGTTGCCTAGGCTGGAGTGCAATGACGTGATCTCAGCTCACTGTAACCTCTGCATCCCAGGTTCAAGTGATTCTTCTGCTTCAGCCTCCTGAATAGCTGGGATTACAGGCGCCCGCCACCACGCCCAGCTAATTTTTTATTTTTAGTAGAGACGGGGTTTCACCATGTTGGCCAGGCTGGTCTCGAACTCTTAACTTCAGGTGATTCACCTGCCTCAGCCTCCCAAAGTGCCGGATTTACAGGTGTGAGCCACCGCACCTGGACAGCCGAAGAAATTTCTAAGCAGCAAAGCATTCAAGAGGTGATTGGGTACTGTTAAAGGCATTCAGTTTTATAAGGGAAGCAGAACATAAATGATAGGAAAATTTGCAGCCTCACAATGAAATAGAAAAGAAAAACTTATTTTCTGAGGAGAAATTCAAGCCCTTGCAGAAATTACAAGTAGCTGAATGTTAACCCCCAAGACAATGGGAAAAATGTCTCCAGGGCATGTCAGAGGTGTTCATGGCAGCCCTTCCCATCATAGGGCTGGAGGCCTAGGAGAAGATGGTTTCATGGGCCGGACCTAGGGTCCCTGTGCTTTGTGTAGCCTGGGGATTTAGTGCCCTGCGTCTCAGCTGCTCCAGCCATGGCTGAAAGGAGCCAATGTAGAGCTCAGGCTGTGGCTTCAGAGGGTGCAAGCCCCAGCCCTGGCAGCTTCCACGTGGTGTTGAGCCTGCGAGTGCACAGAAGTCAATAATTGAGGTTTGGGAACCTCTGCCTAGATTTCAGAGGATGCATGGAAATGCCTGGATGTCCAGGCAGAAGTTTACTGAAGGGGCGGAGCTCTCATGGAGAACCTCTGCTAGGGCAGTGTGAAAGGGAAATGTGGGGACAGAGCCCCCACACAGAGCTCTCCACAGGGAAACCGCCTAGTGGAGCTGTGAGAAGAGGGCCACCATCCTTCAGACCCCAGAATAGTAGATGCACCAACAGCTTGCATCATCCACCTGGAAAAGCTGCAGACATTCAACACTAGCCTGTGAAAGCAGCCAAGAGGGAGGCTGTACCCTGCAAAGCCACAGGGGTGGAGCTGCCGAAGACCACGGGAACCCACCTCTTGCTTCAGTGTGACATGGATATGAGACATGGATTCAAAGGAGATCGTTTCGGAGATTTAAGATTTAAATGCCGTGCTGGATTTTGGACTTGCATGGGGCCTGTAGCCTCTTCATTTTGACCAGTGTCTACCATTCAGAACAGCTGTATTTACCCATTGTCTTTACCTCCATTGTAGCTGGGAAGTAGCTAACTTGCTTTTGGTTTTACAGGCTTGTCTCAGATGAGACACTGGACTGTGGACCTTTGTGTTAATGCTGAAACGAGTTAAGACTTTGGGGGACTGTTGGGAAGGCAAGATTGGTTTTGAAATATGAGGACATTAGATTTGGGAGTGGCCAGGGGCAGAATTATATGGTTTGACTATGTCCCCATCCAGATCTCATCTTGAATTCCCATGGGTTTGGGAGGGACCCAGTGGGAGGTAATTGAATCATGGGTGCAGGTCTTTTCCATGCTGTTCTCGAGATAGGGAATAAGTCTTACGAGATCTGATGGTTACAAAAAGGGGAGTTTCCCTGCACAAGCATTCCTCTCTTTGCCTGCCACCATACGTAAGATGTGACTTGCTCCTCCTTGCCCTCTGCCATGATTGTGAGGCTTCCCCAGCCATGTGGAATTGTAAATCCAGTTAAACCTCTTTCTTTTGTAAATTGCCCAGTCTTGGGTATATCTTTATCATCAGTATGAAAACAGACTAATACAGTGACCTCCAAGCTACACTAACTACAAATCCTAACTAAGAATGCTAACCAAGGCCGGGCGTGGTGGCTCAAGTCTGTAATCCCAGCACTTTGGGAGGCCGAGACGGGCGGATCACAAGGTCAGGAGATCGAGACCATCCTGGCTAACACGGTGAAACCCCGTCTCTACTAAAAAATACAAAAAACTAGCTGGGCGAGGTGGCGGGCGTCTGTAGTCCCGGCTACTCTGGAGGCTGAGGCCGGAGAATGGCATAAAGCGGGGGGACGGAGCTTGCAGTGAGCTGAGATCCGGCCACTGCACTCCAGCCCGGGCGACAGAGCTAGACTGCATCTCAAAAAAAAAAAAAAAAAAAGAAAAAGAAAAGAATGCTAACCAATAGTACTGGTGCTACAAACTTTGCTAACTAACTAATGAGCATATTACTAACAACACTAACTGTATACTGACTTCACTAACATTGCTAACCAACAATACTAATAATACTAACCAACAGCATTAACTAAATAAAAAATGAAAAAATGCGAAAAACAACAAAGGAAATGGAAGAAAAATGGGAAGAAGATATAAGAATTTAAAAAGTAGGACAAAAAAGTAAAGGAGGATGAGAAAATAAAAAGAAAAAAGAATAAGAAAAAGGAAATTTAAAAATGACAAGAAAAATGAGGACAAAGACAAAGTAGAAAAAAAAGAAATAAAATAGAAAAAAACACACACATAAGGAAACAATATAATTGTGATCTCTGTTTGTCAGGTCACCAAAAATCAACTTACTGGGCTGTGCAGACCAAAAACCTAGATCCTGCCAAGTGCTTATTTAGGTGATTGTAATTCTAGAACAATGGCTCCTTATAATGTCCAGAGCAAGAAATGAGCCAGTCATACGTAGCTGGGGATAATCCATAGTGATTTTCTCACTTTTGGTCTGAAGAACCTTTTCCTCTTTAAAAAAAAAAAAAAAAGTGCTTATTCTTTAGATGGGTTATAGAGGTTGATATTTATTTTTTTGGAAACCTGAAGTATGCTACAGCAGCCTTTTTTATTTCCAGGTTCAAAATCTCTTAATACCTTTTGGCTTTTAAACATGTCATAATGTGTACACTCAAAATATTCAATACCTTTTTCTGAATTAAACTCTGAATGTTTGGTCTCAAAATGTTGCTACAAATTAACTGACATCATGATACCCTAAGGAAATGTTCTGTTGCATAAGACACAATTGGGTACATGATTGACATCTGTAGAAAGGAGAGGAGGATATCTATTATCATGATTTCCCTAGAAGATCATACCGGATTTCTCATCAAAACTTTCAAGAACACAAGTTAGTGGGTGGATGTATTCAGTTATTGATGGAAGAAAACTGTCAATTATGAGTTCTATATCCAGCAAAACTGAAATACTGTCATATGCAGCAACATGGATGAAACTGGAGGCCATTATGTTAAGTGCAATTAGCCAAGCACAGAAAAACAAATATTGCATGTTCTCACTCATGTGTCAGAGCTAGAAAAGTAGATTTTATGAAGATAGAGCATATATTGGTGGGGAAGCAGATAGAGGATGAAGGGGGAAAAAAGAATATAAATATATTTATTACCCTGAACTGTATACTTAAAAATGATAAAAATAGTAAATTTTGTGTGTGTGTGTGTTTAACCTGAATAAAAAATATTTTTTAAAAAACGAGGGTGGAATTGAAACATTCTCAGATGTCTTAGTTTTTTTGTGCTGCTCTAACGAAATGCCTATGACTGTTTATGAAGAACAGAAACTTGTTTCCCACAGTTCTGAAGGTTGGGAAGTCCAAAATCAAGGCTCCAGCAGATTCAGTGTTTGATAAGTGCTTGCCCTCTGCTTTCAAGATGGTCCCTTGTTTCTGTGTCCTCACTCTGCAGAAGGAATGAATTTGCTCCCTTGAGTCCTTATATAAAGTCATTAGTCCTATCCTTAAGGGTGGAGCCAGTATGGCCTAATCATCTCTTGAAAGCCCCACCTCTTTATTTTTTATTTTTGCTAGAGAGGGAGTCTCACTGTGTTGCCCAGGCTGGTGTCAAATTCCTGGGCTTAAGTGATCCTTCTGCCTGGGCCTCTCAAAAGTGCTGTGGTTACAGGTGTGAGCCACACCTCTTAATCCTGTTGCACTGGGGATTAAGTTTCAGAATGAATTTTGGAGGAACACAAACACTAAAACTACAGCACCAGATAATCAAAAGCTTAAGGAGTTTGTTACCACTAGATCCCCCTTCACGAAGGAAGTCATAAAGGTTGAAATAAAAGGACATTAGACAGGAAATCAAATCTATATGAAGATATAATCATGTCTGATAAAGGTAAATATATGAAAAATTATAAAAGCTAATACTGTTGGCCGGGCGCGGTGGCTCACACCTGTAATCCCAGCACTTTGGGAGGCCGAGATGGGCGGATCACGAGGTCAGGAGATCGAGACCATCCTGGCTAACACGGTGAAACCCCGTCTCTACTAAAAAATACAAAAAACTAGCTGGGCGAGGTGGCGGGCGCCTGTAGTCCCAGCTACTTGGGAGGCTGAGGCAGGAGAATGGCTTAAACCTGGGAGGCGGAGCTTGCAGTGAACTGAGATCCGGCCACTGCACTCCAGCCTGGGTGACAGAGCGAGACTCTGTCTCAAAAAAAAAAAAAACAAAAAAAAACTAGTACTGTTTCTGTTTTTTACATGATTTAAGAGACTAATGTATCAAGAAGTTGTTTGTGTTTTGGACACACCACATAGAGATGTAATTTTGTGGCATTAATGGCTGAAAGGTGGTGGGGTTGAAGCTGTATAGAGGCAGATTTTATATGTTATTGAAGTTAACTTGGTATATGTTCACATCAGAGTAGTACAACTTTAGGGTGTTAAATATCACCCCCATGGTAACCAAAAAGAAAATAACTAGGATATACACAAAAGGAAAGAAAGGGGGATTAAAATGTTTTTTCTACAAAAATCAACTAAACACAAAGGAAGATAATGCAGGAAATAGGAGACAAAACAACTGTGAGACATATATAGAAAACAAACAGCAAAATGACAAAAGTTCTGCCTTATCAGTGTTTAATTTAAATGTAAATAGCTTAAACCCTACAGTCCAAAGACAGATTGGCAGAATGGATAGAAAAACATGATCCAGCTTGTTGCCATAAGAGACTCACTTTAGGCTGGGTGCAGTGGCTCAAGCCTGTAATCCCAGCACTTTGGGAGGCCGAGACGGGCAGATCACGAGGTCAGGAGGTCGAGACCATCCTGGCTAACACGGTGAAACCCCCCCCCCCGCACTAAAAAATACAAAAAACTAGCCGGGCGAGGTGGCGGGCACCTGTAGTCCCAGCTACTCGAGAGGCTGAAGCAGGAGAATGGCATAAACTCAGGAGGCGGAGCCACTGCACTCCAGGCTGGGCGACAGAGCGAGACTCCGTCTCAAAAAAAAAAAGAGACTCACTTTAGATCAAAGATAAAAAAATTTAATGTGAAAGGATGGAAAAGATACTCTGTTCATATAGTAACCAGAAGAGATCGGGGTTGCTACACTAATATCAGACAAAATATACTTTAAATCAAAAAAGTTTACAAGAGACAAAGCAGGACATTATATATTGGTAAAGGGTTTAATACAGCAAAAAGAAAAAACACATTTATACACCTAATAACAGACCACTCAAATATGTGAAGCATGACTGACAATGGAAGGGAGAAATAATTCTACAGTAGTAGTCGGGGACTTTAATGGGTAGAAGACCAGGCAGAAGATAAGTAGAGAAATAGAATATAGTACTTGAACAATGTAAGAAACCAACTAGATCTTACAGACATACACGGGACATTCTACTCAACAACAGCAGAATGCATCTTCTTCTTAAGTAGACTTAGGACCTTCTTAACCTTCTTTAGGATAGACCATACATTAGGCCAGAAATTAAGATTCAATAGATTTTAAAAAATACTATACCAGGTATTTTCTTTGACAAAATGAGATGAAGTGAGAAATCAGTAACAGAAGGAAAACTGGAAACTTTGTGTAAATTAAGTAACACCCTCTTCAAGAACCAGTGGTTAAGGGAGAAATCACAAGGGCAATTAGAAAAGAAAAAAAGGATTAGAAACAATTTAACAGAAAGAAAATAAAACATTGTAAAACCTATGAGATGCCACAAAAGCAGTGTTAAAGGAGGAAATTTATAACTATGCCTTCATTAAAATAGATGGAAGACGTCAAATCACCAGTCTAATTTTTTACACCTTAACGAAGTAGAAAACAACAAACTCAAAGCTAGCAGAAAGAAGGAACTAATACAATAGAGATAAATAAAATAGAAAAATTCAGCAAATCCAAAAGTTAGTTCTTGGAAAAGACTAACAAAATTGACAATCTCTTACCTAGATTGACTAGGCCCGAGATCAGAATCTCAAATTCATTTACCTTTCTTTGCTCAGTTCCTGAGACTGTACTCTTTCTGCTTTGGATGATGCCATCTCCCCAACCTTGAAAGTGACAGGATTTTTTATGTAGGGAACTCTGAAAATTTCTCTCACACAAAACCCTTTTGGATCTGATAAAACTCCTTCAGCAAAGTTGCAGGATACAGAATCAACAAAAGTTCTGTTTCTATAACATTAACAATGAACAATCTGAAAAGGAAATTAAGAAAGTAGTTATATTTACAATATCATGGAAAAGAATAAAATAGGAGTAAATTAGGTAGGAGAAAGACGTATATAGAAAGCTACAAAACACTGCAAAAAGAAATTAAAGACTTGGCTGGGCGCGGTGGCTCAAGCCTGTAATCCCAGCACTTTGGGAGGCCGAGACGGGCAGATCACGAGGTCAGGAGATCGAGACCATCCTGGCTAACGCGGTGAAACCCCATCTCTACTAAAAAAATATAAAAAAACTAGCTGGGCGAGGTGGCAGGCGCCTGTAGTCCCAGCTACTCTGGAGGCTGAGGCAGGAGAATGGCTTAAACCCCGGAGGCGGAGCTTGCAGTGAGCTGAGATCTGGCCACTGCACTCCAGCCTGGGCGACAGAGTGAGACTGTCTCAAAAAAAAAAAAAAAGAAATTAAAGACTTTAATAAATGGAAAGGTAACTCATGTTCATGGATTTAAAAACTTATTATTCTTAGGATCACAGTACTCCCCAAAGTAAGAAATTAAATGCAGTTCTTATTAAAATTTCAATGATGGTTTTGCAGAAAATAGAAAAATCCATGCTAACATGGATATGGAAAATCATGGGATCCCCAGTAGCTAAAATAATCTTGAAAACACACAACCAAGTTGGAGGTCTCACACTTCCTGATTTCAAAATGTACTACAAAGCTACACCAGTGAAAACAGTGTGGTAATGGCAGAGGTTCATATTTGAACTGTTGGGGTTTTTCACCTTAGTATTCGTTTTTTTTTTTTTGACAGAGTTGTGCTCTATCACCCACGCTGGAGTGCAGTGGCGTGATCTCAGCTCACTGCAACGTCCGTCTCCTGGGTTCAAGCGATTCTCCTGCTTCAGCTTCCCAAGTAGCTGGGACTACAGGCGTGCACCACCATGCCTGACTTGTTTTTGTATTTTTTAGTAGCAACAGGGTTTTGCTGTATTGCCCAGGCTGGTCTTGAATCCCCGGCCTCAGGTGATTTGCTCGCCCTCACCTCCTAAAGTGCTGAGATTGCAGGTGTGAGCCACCGCACCTGGCCCAGTCCCACTCTTGTACATCCATCACCACTGCCTATTTCCAGAACCTTTCCTTATGCCAACCAGAGGCTATACAAATTAGGCAGTTATTCTCCATTTACTTCTCCCCCAGCCATACTTGATAGAACATGGTCAGCTAAGTGCTGTGAAGAACAGTAACACAGGGTGAAGTGAAAGTGTGCCATTTTATGTAGGATGGTTGGGGAAAGATGGCATTTGAGCCACTGATGGTGCAGGAGAGGGAACAAGTGTGATATTGAGGCCAGGTGTGCTTAGCAGTTTGAAAGCAAAGCTAGAAGTACAGGAGAGGCAGAGGCACGAGATGAGTGTTTTATATTTTATTTTTAAAATAAAATATTTTTATTTATTTTAAAAACAAACTTTTTTTTTTTTTTTTTTTTTTTGAGGCCAAGTCTCGCTGTGTTGCCCAGGCTGTAGTATAGTGGCATGATCTCAGCTCACTGCAACCTCTGCCTCCTGGGTTACAAGCGATTTCTCCTGCCGCATTCTCCCGAGTAACTGGGAATACAGGTGCCCACCACATGCCCAGCTAATTTTTGTATTTTTAGTAGAGATGGGGTTTTACCATGTTGGCCAGACTGGTCTTGAACTCCTGACCTCAAGTGATCCGTCTGCCTCAGCCTCCCAGAGTGCTGGGATTACAGGCATGAGCCACTGTGCCTGGCCTAAAAGCAATATTTTTAAGAAAATAGAGACAAGGTCTTGCTGTGTTGCTCAGGCTGGTCTCCAACTCCTGGGCATAAGCAGTCTTCCTGCCTCAGCCTCCTAGAGTGCTGGAATTACACTTCTGAACCACTGTACCCAGCCTATTTTATTTTTTATATTTTTAGAGTCAGGGTCTTGTTCTGTCATCCAGGCTGGAGTACAGTGGTGCGATTGTAGCTCACTCTAACTTCAAAGTTTTGGGCTCAAGCCGTCTACTCTCCGTGGTTTCCCAAATCACTGGGATTATAGGTGTGAGCCACCACACCTGGCTAATTTTGAAATTTTTTTGTAGAGACAGCGTCTCACTATATTGCTCAGGCTGGTTTTGAATTCCCAGCCTCAAATGATCTTCCTGCCCTGGCCTGTCAAATCGCTGGGGTTACAGGTGTGAGCCACCACCCCAGCGTTTGGTTTTTAAGTTCTGCTTGTTTGTAGTGACATTCATCAAGAATGAATGACTTTAAAACAACAATGAAAAATCTTTAGGGGTTTTTACTCTTGGGCAAGCATGCTTCTGTCTCTGAGCATTAGTTTTCTCATTTATCAGATAAAAGGGTTTGGAGTAAATCAATAATGTTCTGGTTGTGGATAGAACTCTTGAGGGTTCCCTGAACATGATCCTTTGGTAGCATTGGATTGCTCTTGGCCATCCGAGAAATAGCTGTGTTTTATTTGTTTTTTACTTGAGATTTCACATATGCGTTCATTTGAAATGTTTCTGTTGGCACAAAGAAACAAAATCCCTGGCTCAGAGTTTTAAGGGGACTTACGGTTCTAATGCTACTCAGGCTTTGGTTAAGTAGTAAACAAACCACAGCTTGTTTTTAAGTTCAGTGAAGATCTTCAACCTACAGCCCCTCTGTTTTACAAATGAGTAAGATTCGTATCTTCTGTTCAAATTGTTTTTCCAAAGAAAGCCAAATGCGTCATAAGCTGGTGTGGCCATGAAATATGATTTCAGTTAACATTGAGATTGTTGAGTAGCTACAGGGAAACTGAAAATTTGCATTCTAAGGCAAATGTGTTAACCTAAGAGGAATAAAATTAAGTAGACTGTGTATTAGCTCCTCATAGTGTGGCAGGAATTCAGTGTTAATGGTGGAAAACCCGCAGGAGCTTAATGTGGTAGGTAAGGAAGGTTTATGGTAGTTCCTTTCCCCGATTGTCCCAGTCGCTGTGCATTGCCATCTCAGGTCAGCTTCTAGCCACGACTACCTAAAAGTTGTCTGAGGGAGGCTGTGCACTGGGTGATCTTGTGAGGCAGGTGGACATCTATTGTGCCAAGATCTTGTGGGCCCAGTTTGAGAATGGGTTTTCCGTTTTAGTCACTTTACACCTCCTTTGCAGGAATGTAACTTTTGAAATAGAAGCAAAGTGTTGTGAAACCTTTGACATTCTGTTCTTTAGCACTTCCTCCTCAGCCTGAAGATCTCAGCTTTTGCTTGGGCATTACAACACCCCATGGTACCTGAACCTCAAGTAAGCTCTGTTAGGTTTTCATATGTGCCCGTGTATGATGGTGACTTTTTTTTTTTTTTCTGAGACAGAGTTTCACTCTTGTTGCCTAGGCTGGAGTGGAGTGGCGCAACCTCTGCCCCCCGGGTTCAAGCGATTTCTTCTGTCTCAGCCTCCCAAGTAGCTGGGATTATAGGCATGTACCACCACACCCAGCTAATTTTGTATTTTTAGTCACCATGGAGATGGGGTTTCTCCATGTTGGTCAGGCTGGTCTCTAACTCCCGACCTCAGGTGATCTGCCTGCCTTGGCCTCCCAAAGTGCTGGGATTGCAGGCGTGAGCCACGGTGCCCACCCTCGATGATGACTTATGAGTCAATTTGACTGGGCCTCAGATGCCCAGATATTTGGTTAAACATTCTGGATGTGTCTGTGAGGGTGTTTCTGGATGAGATTCGGTAGACTGAGTGAAGGTGACTGCCTCCCCAGCGTGGGTAAGCCTCATCCACAGGAGGCTGAATAGAGAAGGAGGCTGAGCAGGAGAGTGTTCCTTTCTCCACCTGACCGTGCTTGAGATAGAGCATAGGTGTTCTTTGCCCTCTGGTCTCGAGGCTCCGACTAGAGCTTAACACCGTCAGCTCTCCTGATTCTCAGACCTCCCGACTACAGGTCATGGGACTTCTCAGCCTACATAATCCCGTGAGCCAATTCCTTGTAATAACTCTCTTTATGGTAATCTATTGGTTCCGTTTTTCTTTGGAGAGCCCAGATACTGCAGCAGTAATAGAGTCACTTTTTCCCAGAGATAGGCTTTATCTTGGAGGATTCTTATATTGATCCTTCCCATATCTCTGTTTCACAAACAGTTCTTACAATGTAGAGTGCTAATAGCTGGTTTGTGAGTACCCCTTAGATACACTGGGATGAGCAATAAGGTCAGTGCTGTCACCTAACCGTCTGTTGATTGTCAAGCTTTTGTGTGGAAGCAAGGAAATTCATCTAGCAAGCATAACAGAGGCCAAGCCTGGAAGTGTAAGGTGGATAGGTTTTTGGCTAGCAAGAGCTACAGAAAAACATTCAGCCTCTAGCTTAAACTGAGTTATAAACATATGGAACTAGTGTAGACCTTGAAATCTTTTCTGGTTGAATCCTCTTTGTAGGGGTACCTAGGCAAAATCATGTAATTTCACTGCCAGTCCCATAGCGACTTCAGTTAAGGTATAGACCTATATAAAGTGTTTTATCCCTTAAAAAGCATCATCACCCATTTGCCTGTGGAATCCTCCCTACAACCCTAAGAGGTGGAGAGGAAGCTTTTCTTACCGATAAGGATGGAAATGTACAGACGCACGAATTTGTTTCTAAAGCTAAGTAGAAGCAAGAGTACCGAGGAGTCAGATTTTTCCAGCCCCCAAAGCCTTGGCATAAGTGTATAAAAAGTAAGCACAGCTGTTCTTGGGGTTTCTTAGCCTGTTGCCTCCTCCCCATGTTAAAATTCTGGCCTTTATTCTTCGAAGATAATCTCTGTACCCGGTTGAGGATTCAACATCTAGGTATCCTCTTTGGGAGGCGTTCTTTAAGCCCTCATATAATGGGTTAGATTCCTGATCATCTCTAGCCCCTTATTTTGTGTTGAGAGTTTCTTTTGATTATGAAGTCATACATACTCATTGTTTCAAAACTTAAAATACAGCAAACCATAGTCAAAGTCCTCTATACCCGCCCCCCATCCCACTTGGAGGATGAAGTCTTGACTATTCCTATGACATCACACATATATTGCCATTTTCCTGTCTGCTTATCTAGGGTTTCCTTAAACCAGACTTGAAGTAGGGAGACTATCGGTCATCTTTGCATCTCTAGCAGTTGGGCTGGTGCAGGTGCTTGGGAAATGAATCTGTGCTAAGATCACCAGCCTCTGAACAGGCCTTATGTACCAAGGTCTGTGTCCAGATTGGCATGACCTCTGAGTTAACAGTCCTTTATTTAGATCTTCAGGACTGAATTCTCTGCCACAGATAGATTTGCCTTCTGGAAAAAGGCACCTCTCCTCTAGAGCAACACCTGTCAGCCTATAAATCCTGTTTTGAAAATTGGAATTTTAGTTAAATTACAGGGACAGAGTGTGATTGTATATAACTTAATTAACATATTGAAATAGGGATGTGAATAAGACTACTTGAGGCATTACTGAAAAGTAACCAAGCATTTAATGTTTTTATTTATATTTGTGCCTGCCAAACTGGCACCAGCCCCATCAAGATGTCTATGGTGCACTTAACTGTGCAGAAGGTGTGGAGCCTTTACATTTCCTCCCCCTGGACTTGGCACCATGTTTGCATATTTTGCCAGTTATCTTAAAGTGGGATTTTAAATCTATTGTAAAACAAAAATAAACTTTATGATACTTAATGCCACTGAAATATACACTTAAAAATGGTGAAAAAGGTAATTGTTATATATATTTTACCACAGTAATTTATATAGGAATACTTTCTATAACTTTATGCAAATAAATTTGAAAACCCGGAGGGGAAATTCTGCTGGCAGTGTTGAACTATGGGGTCAGTTTGTTCTAGGCTACAGATAGACTTTCCTGTGTGAAGATTAAACATGAAAAAGGCTAAGGAGGTGGGACAAGGGAAAAGAAAAGTGGAAACTTTAAGGGTTCCTGCTAACTCTTCCCAAGGAATTGGAAGGAATGTTTACTAAATGTTCCATTCTCTTTTAAGCTCTCCTTCCCCAACACAGTTAACCAAGCAAACTGTTATTTATTCTTTATAATAAGATCCCTCACCGTAACAGTTTTTCTTAACCTCCTCAAGTCTTATCACCCCCTACTTCCCACCATGACCCCTAAAATGGAAGTGATTATATGAAGACCTGAAGGATTACTTAAATCTCAACGAGTATTGAGTGCCTTCTGGGAGTGGGGAGTGAGATGGGGTGAGTTACTGGTCAAACAAACCTGAAGTACTTTGGAAGGTTTGGTTTGGGGCATTTCTAATTGTTGAAGTTACCTGGACCCCACTCCAGTGGGAGAGCCTGAGGGTGGAGATTAGAAGCAGAATCTGTTTAGCTAGATTAGGATCCAATGAGAGCTTCTGCCCCAACTGTCCTGTTCAGAAAGCCACTCCTCCTCTAATATGGAATAGCTGTTGCAGTTGATTTTGAAAAAATGTCAAAAATACACAAAGCAAAGAGACTCAGTGTAAAAGATACACTCTCCTACCTACTTTCAACAGTTACCATTTTTCTGTATTTGCTTTATCTGTTCTTTCGGTTAAACTACTACAAAGTAAATTAGACCTCATGATACTTCACCTGTAAATGCTCTCAAGTCCTTTAATCTAGAATGTGGTCCCTCCTTCCCTTTTTCTGTCATGATCTTTACTTTTGGAAAGATCAAGCCAGTTGTCCTAACAGAGTGTTCCATATTCTAGGTTTGTCTCGGTGCATCTTTTGATGTTTGATGTATTTCTCCATCCCCACTCTTTCTTGTGAAGTGGAAGTTAGGTCTGAAAGCTTGAGTACATTTAGCTTTCATATATATATTATATATATGAATATAATATATATGAATATAATATATAATATATACAATATATTATATACACAATTCTATTGTACTTAATATATACAATACATATCATATACACAATTCTATTGTACATAATATGTACAATACATATCATATACACAATTCTATTGTACATAATATGTACAATACATATCATATACACAATTCTATTGTACATAATATGTACAATACATATCATATACACAATTCTATTGTACATAATATGTACAATACATATATACACAATTCTATTGTACATAATATGTACAATACATATCATATACACAATTCTATTGTACATAATATGTACAATACATATATACACAATTCTATTGTACATATGTACAATACGTATCATATACACAATTCTATTGTACATAATATGTACAATACGTATCATATACACAATTCTATTGTACATAATATGTACAATACGTATCATATACACAATTCTATTGTACATAATATGTACAATACGTATCATACACAATTCTATTGTACATAATATGTACAATACGTATCATATACACAATTCTGTTGTACATAATATGTACAATACGTATCATATACACAATTCTGTTGTACATAATATGTACAATACGTATCATATACACAATTCTGTTGTACATAATATGTACAATACGTATCATATACACAATTCTGTTGTACATAATATGTACAATACGTATCATACACAATTCTGTTGTACATAATATGTACAATACGTATCATATACACAATTCTGTTGTACATAATATGTACAATACGTATCATATACACAATTCTGTTGTACATAATATGTACAATACGTATCATATACACAATTCTGTTGTACATAATATGTACAATACGTATCATATACACAATTCTGTTGTACATAATATGTACAATACGTATCATATACACAATTCTGTTGTACATAATATGTACAATACGTATCATATACACAATTCTGTTGTACATAATATGTACAATACGTATCATATACACAATTCTGTTGTACATAATATGTACAATACGTATCATATACACAATTCTGTTGTACATAATATGTACAATACGTATCATATACACAATTCTGTTGTACATAATATGTACAATACGTATCATATACACAATTCTGTTGTACATAATATGTACAATACGTATCATATACACAATTCTGTTGTACATAATATGTACAATACGTATCATATACACAATTCTGTTGTACATAATATGTACAATACGTATCATATACACAATTCTGTTGTACATAATATGTACAATACGTATCATATACACAATTCTGTTGTACATAATATGTACAATACATATCATATATACAATACATATCATACACACAATTCTATGGTATATAATATATACAATATATATCATACACACAATTCTATGGTATATAATATATACAATATATATCATACACAATTCTATTGTATATAATATATACAATATATATCATATACACAATTCTATTGTATATAATATATACAATATATATCATATACACAATTCTATTGTATATAATATATACATTATATATTATATACACAAAATATATACATTATATATTATATATACAATATTATATGTAATATTGTATATAATATATTTTATATATATATTTTTTGAGACAGAGTCTTGCTCTGTCGCTCAGGCTGGAGTGCAGTGGCGTGATCTCGGCGCACTGCAAACTCCACCTTCCGAGTTCACGCCATTCTCCTGCCTCAGCCTCCCAAGTATCAGGACTGTGCCTGGCTAATTTTTTTTTTGTATTTTTAGTAGAGACGGGGTTTCACCGTGTTAGCCAGGGTGGTCTCAATCTCCTGATCTCGTGATCTGCCCGCCTCAGCCTCCCAAAGTGCTGGGATTACAGGTGTGAGCCACTGCGCCCGCCCTAGCTTATATATTTTTAACAAGAATACTTCATTAGGTACCTCATAATGTCTTATTGTTCCACTATTAGAGATAGTAAGTTTAATCATGGTATTAAGGTAGTCACAGCCATATCACTGCATTGTAAAGATACTTTTCCTTGCCCTACATCCATTCCTCTGTGATTAGGAAGTGCTCTGTGGGGTAATACTTTGGCGCCATGTGGATCTTTAAGTTTCCCACCCATCTTTCACCTATGGTATCACTTACGATCTTTACCTGAATCCCTTTATTAAATATTGCAAAATTGGGCCGGGCGCGGTGGCGCAAGCCTGTAATCCCAGCACTTTGGGAGGCCGAGATGGGCGGATCACAAGATCAGGAGATCGAGACCATCCTGGCTAACATGGTGAAACCCCGTCTCTACTAAAAAATACAAAAAAAAAACTAGCCGGGCGAGGTGGCGGGCGCCTGTAGTCCCAGCTCCTCGGGAGGCTGAGGCAGGAGAATGGCGGAGAACCCAGGAGGCGGAGCTTGCAGTGAGCTGAGATCCGGCCACTGCACTCCAGCCTGGGCAACAGAGCAAGACTCCGTCTCAAAAAAAAAAAAAAAAAATTTGCAAAATTATTTTTTATTTCAATCATTTTAAATATATTCCTTCTACTGGCATTCACCTGTTAGATTCCCCCCCCTCCTTTTCAACTAATGCAGTTCCTACTTAAAAGACAGGATACATTGTTTTCCTCTACCTACCTATTTTCAGAGTGTATTGTTAGAAGTATTCATTCATCTTTAATGAAATTGTTTTGTTCATCAGATTATTTCAGGAGAGCAAGCAACAAGTGAGCAAAATAATCTGGGCCTGGCAGGATTACAGAGGTCAAAAGGGAGGACAGATGAGAAGCTGTGAGCTCTGCCACAGAGTTGGCAGCCTTTTCCCTCCCATTTAGCTGGGCTGGAAATGAGCTCCCTGTGACTCCTCTCTGTCCTTCCCCGGCTCCTCCCAGTCACCTCAGTGTGAGTGATGAGTAGTGCAGTGACAGCCTTGACCACATACCACATTTCTGTCCTGTAATAGCTTTGCTACTCACAACTTTCTCACTGTGCCAGAATCAGTGCCTGTCCAGTACCCTTGCCTTTTCTACCTCTCCTCTACCAGCGATACTGTGTTTAAGTCGAGTGACCTTCCTGTCCTTCCTCACCATCCCTGCTTCTTACACTTACCCATACTCTTACTGAATCAACTTACCATTACTCTTGCTAATTCAACTCAAATAATACAATTAAACACCTCCTAAAATGAAGAAATCCCTTAAATCTTCAGTTAACCTCTTTGTCTTAGTTCCTTTGGGCTGTTGTCACAAAATATCTTAGACTGGATAATTTGTAAACAACAGAAGTTTATTGCTCACAGTTTGGAGGCTGAGAAAGTCCAAGATCAGGGCTCCAATAGATTCACTGTCTAGTGAGGGTCACACTTCTGGATGGTTCCTTTTATGTGTCCTCACATCGTGGAAGGGGCGAGATGGCTCCCTGCAGCCACTTTCCTAAGGGCCCTAGTCCCATTCACAAGGTCCCTCCCCTTCCTGACTTAATCACTCCCCTAAAGGCCCTACCCCCTCTTTTTTTTTTTTTTGAGATAAAGTTTCTCTCTTGTTGCCCAGGTTGGAGTGCAATGGCGCAATTTTGGCTCACTGCAACCTCCGCCTCCCAGGTTAAAGTGATTCTCCTACCTCAGCCTCCTGAGTAGCTGGGATTACAGGCGCGTGCCACCACTCCCGGCTAATTTTTGTTATTTTTAATAGAGATGGAGTTCCACCATGTTGAACAGGCTAGTGTCAAACTCCTGACCTCAGGTGATTCACCTGCCTCAGCCTCCCAGAGTGCTGGGATTAAAGGCGTGAGCCACTGCACCTGGCTAGGCCTCACCTCTTAATACTCTCACCTTGGTGGGCCTTAGGCTCCAACATACAAATTTTTCAGGGACATTAACATTCAGACCAGAGCAGCCCCTCTACTTAGATGTTCACTAGTGTAAAAATTAACACAAACTCTGATGTGCTTCACTGAATATAGGGACTCAAACATGGCACCCTCAACATATAAAATCAGTATGTTTGCCAAATTGCATCTCTCCAGAGGACAGAATCTGAACCAGTCACAGTAAGTTTCAAACAGTGAAACCAAGTAAATACCAGTTACTCAACAATAAATTAGGACACCCAAGAAGTCCTGGGTAACCACTGTCATGGGAAACAGAAGACGAGTCTTTCACTAGGGCAGAAGGCATAAAATTGGACTAAATTTATTGTATGGTTCTTTTCTGGGTTCATGATTTTAAAATCAACTGCCAAGAAGGTTTGAAAATAAAAATCAAAAGTCAACCATGATTTTCTTGGGGGAAGAGAAAGCAGCTCCTGAACCAAAGATCACTGTCTACACTGGCAGAGCACATCCTATAGGAATGATCATACGTTTTTGTTAGTTTCTTTCTTTCTTTTTTATTTTTTATAGAGATGGCAGAGCAGATCCCATAGGAATGATTATGTGTGTTTGTTTTTCTTTATTTTTTGCTTTTTAGAGATAGAGTTTCACCAGGTTACCCAGGCTGATTTTGAACTCCTGGACTCAAGTATTCCACCCGCCTCAGCCTCCCCAAAGTGCTGGGATTACAGACATGAGCCATCGTGCTTGGTCTGGGTCATATGTTTAACTCTTTGAGGAACTGCCAGACTGTTTTCCAAAATGACTGCACCACTTTACATTTCCACCAGCGGTGTAGAAGAGTTCGAATTTCTCCACATACTTGTCAAAACTCATTATCTGTTTTTTTTATTTTTATTTTTTTATTTTTATTTTTATTTTTTATTCTAGTGGTCCTAGTTGGTATGAAGTGGATTCTCCTTTCTTTTGACCAACACTAGGGTCTGATTTGCCCTGATACCATCTCTTGCTGCAGCCTTCATGCCTAGTACGTGATGCTGCTTCACCCTGCTGCGTGTTGGCATTCAGATTTGACTTAAAATCCGAGGGCTCAGCCTCTGCTCTGAATTGTCCCTTCAGTCAGGTGTTTGCAGCTAATCTCCTGAGGAGTTGCTGGGTTTGAGTCACAGAATACAAGAGGGATGCCCCTTCTGGGATCTGGGGGTCGGAAAAGTGTGGCAAGACAGGTTTAAGATAGAAGAGGAAGTCAAGTGTAGCAAGCGAACACATAGACCTGAGCTGTGGGAGCCTCGGAAGAGATGTGGGGCCAAGATCTTGGAGGGCCTGAGGAATTAGCCCAAGGAGCTTTGGCTTTCAGTAGCTGCTCCTGTGTGTAGCAAAGCAAGCAGGAGTAGAGTGAAGGGAGTCTGGGGTAAGGAAGTAAATCAGGAGTCAAGAAGTAATAATGCAACTAGGATTGTGGAAATGTAAAGAGGTTAGGGAAAGATTTGTATGGCTAGGGCTAACCCAGATGTGATAGTTGGGGTAAAGGGACATAGGAAGTGATTTTGGGTATGAGAACAGGAGGTGGTGTTTCTCTTGGGAAGGACCGATGGGGTAAGTGGAAGGTTTCTGTCTAATGGGACTTCAGGTGCTAACATAACACAAGGCAGACATTTGCAGCAGAGAATTAAGAAAAGCTGAAGCTGGAATCCAGATTCAGCAATCGTGAATGCAGTGAGAACTGAGGCAATGCGGAGTGGCTGCTTCTTCCATGTCGTCCCCTTAGATATTTGCAGCCTCCTGGCCTCTGACTATTCCTTTTTTTTTTTTTTTTTTTTAAAGAACAGCTTCATTGATTGAAATATAATTGCCATACATGTTGAAACTGTACACTTTGAGTTTTGACATATGTACATATGAATACATACCATTCACAGATGGTATGTATTGTGTGAAACCATCACCACAATCAAGGGAATGAACAAATCCATTACCCTGAAGTATCCCAGTATTTCTTTGTAATTCGCCCTCCTGCCTGCTGCCCTTCCTTACCCCTCTCCAGGTAACCACTGATCTGCTTTCTAGTTTGCATTTTCTGGTATTTTGTATAAGTGGAATCTGTATATATACTTTATATACTGTGTATTTATTGGGTGGGGGAGTATCTGTCCTCATTCGACATTATTATTTTATCTGTGCTGTATGTATCTGTAGTTCATTCCTTTTTGTAGCTGAGTGGTATTTCATGGTATAGCTATATCACAATTCGATTAGCTTTTCTGTTGATAGACATTTGGATTGATTGACGTTTCTGGCTGTTACAACAAAAGCTTCTGTGAACACTGGTGCACAAGTCTCTGTCTAGATCTGTGTTTTCGTTTCCCTTGGGTAGGTAACTGTTTCGGAGGGGAATGGTTGGGGCATATGGTAGGCATATGCTTTAACTTTGTTTAAAAAGTTAAAATTCTTAATACATCATAAAATTCCCCTATATAAAATGTGCGTTTTTTGTTTTGTTTTGTTTTGTTTTGTTTTTGGAGACAGGGTCTCATTCTGTTGCCCAGGCTGGAGTGCAATAGTGTGACCACAGCTCACTGCACATTCATCCTCCCAGGCTCAGGTGATCCTTCCACCTCAGCCCCACGAGTAGCTGGAACTGAGGGCACACGCCACCACACCTGGCTAAATTTTTTTTTTTTTTGATAGAGACAGTGTCTCACTTTGTTGTCTAGGCTGCTCTCAAACTCCCAGCTTCAGCCTTCCCGCCTTAGCTTCCCAAAGTACTGGGATTACAGGCGTGAGACACTTCGCCCAAAGTGTACAGTTCAAATATTCACAAGGTTATACGACTGTCACCATCTAATTACAGAACCTTTTCTTTTCACCTTTCCTTTCCTTTTCCTTTTCCTTCTCCTTTCCCTTTCTTTTCCTTTCCTTTCCTTTCCTTTTTTCTTTCTTTCCTTTTTTTTTTTTTTTTAAAGGAAACAGAGTCTCACTCTCATGGAGCTGGGACTACAAGTGTATACCACCACACCCAGCTGATTTTTGTATTTTTTGTTGAGACAGGATCTTGCCATGTTGCCCAGGATTTCCTCAAACTCCTGGGCTCAAGTGATTTGCCTGTCTCAGCTTCCCAGAGTGCTGGGATTACAGGCATGAGCCACCGCACCCGGCCCAGAACATTTTCATCACCCAAAAGTATATATCTAACTTTTAAAATGGTTTTCCATTTCACATTCTCACCAGCAGTGTACGGGAGTTCCATCTGCTCCATGTCCTTGGTAACACAACATGGTCATTTAAAAATTTCTTAGCCTTTCTTTTTTTTTTTTTTTTTTTTTTTTTGAGATGGAGTCTCGCTCTGCCACCCAGGCTGGAGTGCAGTGGCTGGATCTCAGCTCACTGAGCTCACGGGTTTCACCGTGTTAGCCAGGATGGTCTCGATCTCCTGACCTCGTGATCCGCCCGTCTCAGCCTCCCAAAGTGCTGGGATTACAGGCTTGAGCCACCGCGCCCGGCCTTTTTTTTTTTTAGACAGAGTCTTGCTCTGTCGCCCAGACTGGAGTGCAGTGGCCGGATCTCGTCTCGCTGCAAGCTCCGCCTCCCGAGTTCATGCCATTCTCCTGCCTCAGCCTCCCGAGTAGCTGGGACTACAGGTGCCCGCCACCTCGCCCGGCTAGTTTTTTGTATTTTTTAGTAGAGACGGGGTTTCACCGTGTTAGCCAGGATGATCTCGATCTCCTGACCTCGTGATCCACCCCTCCGGCCTCCCAAAGTGCTGGGATTACAGACTTGAGCCACCGCGCCCGGCCAAAAAATTGTTTAGCCTTTCTAAAAGGTGTGTGATGGTGTCTCATTATGTTTTTAATTTGTGTTTCCCTAAAGAGTAGCAATGTTGAACAGACATCTTTTCACCTGCTTATTCTTTGGTGAAGTATCTGTTAGATCTTTTGCCCACTTATTTTATTGGGTTGGTTTTTTTCTTACTGTGTTTGAGAGTTCTTTGTATATTCTGATTACAAGTCTTTTTGTCAGATATGTGATTTCCAAATATCTTCTCTTAGTCTGTGTCTTTCCATTCTATTAATAGTGTTTTTGGAAGAGCAGAAGCTCTTAGTGTTGATGCAGTCCAATTTGTCAATCCTTCTAGGGATAGTTCTTTTTGATATGATATCTGTTAAAAGACAAAATTACAACACATTTAAAGATCTTAGTTGGCTTTTATTTGCAGTTCATGAATCAGGGCAGCCTCCATTATACAAAATAGGATGAAAACTCCCAGTGGGCAGTCTCAGAAGAATGGACTTTGTAAGGTGGGAACAAGAAAACAATAATTGAAAGATAACTGATTGGTTAACATCAGGTTACTTTTTTGTAAGGATTAAAGGAGAGGGTAGTTCCTTATCATGCCTGCTAAAACTGGCTTGTTTGGGTATTCTGTCTCTCTTGATTTTTTAGAAGGTCAGATAAACAATTTACTTTTGTTTTTTCTTTTTCTTTTTCTTTTTTTTTTTTTTGAGACGGAGTCTCGCTCTGTCGCCCAGGCTGGAGTACAGTGGCGCAATCTCGGCTCACTGCAACCTCTGCCTCCCGGGTTCAAACTGTTCTTCTCCTGCCTCAGCCTCCCGAGTAGCTGGGACTACAGGCGCCTGCCACCACGCCTGGCTAATTTTTGTATTTTTAGTAGAGATGGGATTTCACCATGTTGGCCAGGCTGGTCTTGAACTCCTGACCTTGTGATCCGCCCACCTCGGTCTCCCAGAGTGTTGGGATTACAGTAATGAAATGAGTAAGGGTTATAAATTGAGTCTTGATATATATATCAACCAACTGTTGTTATATTTCTTGGGCAGTTAAAATTACTGAAGGCTAATCATACTTACCATGAGTATTATTCAGAACTGAGGAAGTTTTTGGAGTTTTGGAAGTTTATAAAATGCTCAGTCATCCTGTTTTTCTTCATATGTGACATTCTTAAAGCATCAACCTGTTTTAGTAATGGATAATACTTGTACAAAGATACAGACATTTAAAGAAATATAAGGAGCCTAATTCAGCCAGAGGTAGGCAGCCAGGAAGTTAAGGCATCTAGAAGCCATGTTGCATGCAGAGGAGTTGAGAGAACCAGAGATGTGCAGTTTTGGTGATCAAGAGACTGGGTGTCTCCAAATAATGTAGGATATCACATGGGAGAAGGATTGGATTGGTACTTTGCTGCCTCACAGAAGAAGGCAGGGATAAGAATACACAGAGAGAGAATCTAGTTCCCTGCATCATTTTGCAGCTAGAATAGTTTGAAGATGAAACATTGCATAGGAGGAAGTTAATCATTATTGAAAGTGTTTGGGCAGAAACGAGGTGATGTTTCAGTGTTGTGGACCAAGTATATTGACGAATATAGAGTTGAAATAAAATTGACTTTTAAAGATTCATTGTGGGGCTGGACACAGTGGCTCACGCCTATAATCCCAGCACTTTTGGGAGGCCGAGGCGGAGAGATTACCTGAGGTTAGGAGTTCGAGACCAGTCTGGCCAACATGATGAAACCCCGTCTCTACTAAAAATACAAAAATTTGCCGGCGTGGTGGTGGAGATCTGTAATCCCAGCTACTCGGGAGGCTGAGGCAGAAGAATCACTTGAGCCCGGGAGGCAGAGGTTACAGTGAGCCAAAATCATTCCACTGCACACTCCAGCCTGGGTAACAAAGTAAGACTGTCTCAAAAAAAAAAAAAAAAAAAAAATTCATTGTGGCTGAGTTTCAGGTGCTTTGGTTTTGTTCTACAACTGGCCTCACCGTTTCTAAATACATAGAATTGTAGAGGTCCATTACCTGATGCATGCCGCAATGCTGAGACACTGGGTTGTAGCAGAGAAAGAGTTGTGTGTGTGTTGCGGGTGGGGGGAGGTGTTGGAGACAGGATCTCGCTCTGTTATGCAGACTGGAGTACAGTGGCAAGATCATAGTTCACTGGCTGCAGCCTTGAACTCCTAGGCTCAGGACATTCTCCTGCCTCAAACTCCTGAATAGCTGGGACTACAGGCACAATACCATGCTTGGCTAATTGTTGTGGTTTTTTTTTTTTGGAGACAGTCTCGCTCTGTTGCCAGGCTAGAGTGGCGCAATCTCGGCTCACTGCAACCTCCGCCTCCCGGGTTCAAGCGACTCTCCAGCCTCAGCCTCCCAAGTAGCTGAGATTACAGGCGCATGCCACTACGCCCAGCTAATTTTTTTGTATTTTAGTAGAGATGGGGTTTCACCATTTTGGTCAGACTGGTCTCAAACTCCTGACCTCAGGTGATCCACCCACCTCAGCCTCCCAAAGTGCTGGGATTACAGGCGTGAGCCACTGTGCCCAGCTTTGGCTAATTTTTTATTTTTTGTAAAGATGGGGTCTTGCTGTATTGCCCAGGCTGGTCTCAAAACTCCTGTCTCCCAAATTGTTGGGATTACAGGTGTGCTACCGTGCCCAGCCGAGAAAGAGGTTTAATCATAGGGCCACCACATGAACAGATAGGAGAGAACTGCACATCCATTTCCCTAGGGAGTTTGGGGCTGGGGTTTCTAAGGGTTTTAAGTGAGCCGAAGTGTGGAGATGGTTGATTGGTCAAAGAGTGCAGAGTGAAGTCATGGGACAGGGAGAAAAGCTGTATTATGCTGTTCATGTTCCTCCATGGGGGTCTTCAAACTGGTTGCTGGAATTGGGGGGTCTGATACACATCTTTTTTTTTTTTTTTTTTTTTTTTTGAGATGGAGTCTCGCTCTGTCGCCCAGGCTGGAGTGCAGTGGCCAGATCTCAGCTCACTGCAAGCTCCGCCTCCCGGGTTTACGCCATTCTACTGCCTCAGCCTCCCGAGTAGCTGGGACTACAGGCGCCCGCCACCTCGCCCGGTTCGTTTTTTGTATTTTTTAGTAGAGACGGGGTTTCACCATGTTAGCCAGGATGGTCTCGATCTCCTGACCTCGTGATCCGCCCGTCTCGGCCTCCCAAAGTGCTGGGATTACAGGCTTGAGCCACCACACCCGGCTTGATACACATCTTAAGCGATCCTTAAATAAAAGCCTTGTGATTCTAATATCAGAGATACTGTCTATAGGAACAGTGGGGATGCAAATTTTTACACAGCCTTATGACCGTGATGTTAGAAATCCTATCTCTAGGAACAATGGGGTTGCAAAACATCAGACTTGTGGCAACAAGGAAAGGGGCCAAAGTGCACTCTGATGAATGCTTTGTTGTAATTACGTTTCTATCCAGAACCCAGCAGGCCTTTTTTGTCAACTCCGGAGGAGGTTTCAGAATTGTGTAGATGCCCTTGTCCAGGAAGGAGTTGTGAAGTAACTAGTGGAATATAGCCACTGAGGTTTCCAGTTTAACACTTACAAAGCCCCAGGACACAATCATGTACTTACTAGCTTGTGGAGAACTGAGATGGCCTCCTTTTGAAGTAAGAAAGTCTTTGCAGTTTTGTCTGTAGGTCATCCCCAGCACCTAGCTCAGTAATGGACACTTCATGGCACTCAGCAAGTGTTTGAACTGGATTTGGTGTGTTTACCCCCTAGTTCATGGTCAGTGACTACTGCTTCTGAATTTAAAATGGCAACACATGATCAGCTTTAAGTGGGGCCCAGAAAGAGGCTGTTAGGGCATGGGATATTCTAGCATGAAGTGGATAGGATCATGAGTGGTAACCCATGTTCTTAGGGCCTATGTGCCTATGTGGTCACTGCAAAACAGTGAAAGTGGAGGCGAGAATTCAAATTGGTATACGGGAGTGAGCCACTTAGTGACCCAGTGCCCATGTTTCAGTGCTGCTTTGTTTTTCTTCTAACAAAGGGCATTTTTGCCCTTTGTAATAATTGGTATTGGCCAGTTAGGACTTCGCAAAGGTCTCTGTGACCTTATCTTCCTCAAATGACAAGGGTCTTATGCTAAATATGACTCTCCACTGCCCTGTTAACGTATGATGCAGTACACCAATGCAGATCACACTGCAGTTTTAGGTAGTATATAGCTGAATGCATAATTTGTATTAGAAATACAATAAGACATTAAACACGTATCTGCACTGACATGGATATAGCAAAAATCTAGAAGTTAGTGTGAGAGACTACAATAGTGAGATTTGGAAGATGGAATAATACTTGTTGATTAAGTGCATATTTTTCATTTAAGTTAGAAAAGCCCTCATAACAAAGCCACTCATATTTCATTTGTCAAATGGAATGCTAGGAGCTTTCTGTGCATTATCTCATTTGTGGAGGATTCTCATTTTTCACATGGAAGCAGAGGGACATTTCAGTTCACACAGCTGCCACATGGGGTAGCTCATCCCTGTAATGTCAGCACTTTGGGAGGCTGAGGTGGGAAAGAATGCATAAACCCAGGAATTGGAGACCAGCCTGGGCAATGTAGAGAGACCTCATGTCTACCATATATTTTTTCAAAAAAGAAAATCTTGGCATGGTAGCGTGTGCCTATAGTCCCAGCTACTCAAGAGGCCAAGGGTGGGAGGATCTCCTGAGCCCCGGAGGTCGAGGCTGTAGTGATCACGCTCCACTGCACTCCAGTCTGGGAAGCAGGGAGAGACTTTGTCTCAAAAAACAAAAAACAGTTCATGCAGCTGAATGTATCTGAGGTGGGATTGAAAACCCATGGTTGTGGCCCGGCACAGTGGCTCACTGTTATCCCAGCACTTTGGGAGGCTGAGGCGCTGGATCACCTGAGGCCAGAAGTTGGAGACCAACCTGGGCAACGTGGTGAAACCTCATCTCTACCAAAATACAAAAATTAGTTGGGTGCTGGCACGTGCCTATAATCCCAACTCCTCAGGTGGCTGAGACAGGAGAATCCCTTGAACTTGGGAAGCAGAGGTTGCAGTGAGCCAGGATCGCACCACTGCACTCCAGCCTGGGCGACAGAGCAAGACTCCATCTCAGAAACAAAACCCATGGTTGTGATCCTAAAACCGGAGGGTTGGCTTTCCATTATCTTGTTTTGGCAGTTTCTAGCCATCTTTCTTTTCCCAGTGTTCAGTGTAATCAGCACTCTTCCTGAGCATTTGGGAGCATTTCCTTCTGGTTACTACAATGGGGACCATGATCTCAAGTTCCTTAAGCATCTTTGAATGGGACAAAATAGAATCTGGCCTGCTACTTTGCACATAACTAGCTGTGGAGCCTTAGACAAGTTGTGTAAATCTTGAATTATCAGGAAGAAACTGCCATTTGAGCCTTAGCTGAATGGACAAACACTGCATATGCCAGAACCATTCTCCCTCATGGTTCATCCAGGCTGATGCCCACATGGATGAAAATACTTGCTGTCTTCCTCCCTGTGCCCTTTTCCCAGCCTCACAAGCAGCATGCGAGGTTACCTTTGATAGTGCCACATAGGCTCCATGGGCTAGCTCTAAGGGACAGCACTGTGTTAATGGCACAAAGGCCTGCTGTGACCAGTAGTAACAACAAAAGTGACTATACCTTCTGATACTTAGCCACCCCTTCTTGTGACACACATCAGCATGCCTCTGTTGTCCATGGTAGGCTCTAGTAAGATGCAGGGCTGTCAGCAGAATTTACTGAAACCTGGAAATGGGGGGATGGGGGAAGTGCCCAGGCATTTTTTGTCTTGTATAATCTCTCGAGATTTTGTTTACTCTCTTCAACTGTTTATTACCAAAGTATCACAGGTCACCAGCATGAGGAAGTATGTCTATACCTTTTAAGTAAGTCCAGGTAACATTTATTGTTGTTGGTACTTCAGAGAATACTCCTTGGCCAGAATTGTCAGCCCACTTTTTCCTGCTTAGTGGTACCTATGAGGTGTCATAATGGGCAAGAGGCTCAAGTCTTCATTTGAATAAGAGAGTGTCTTGTGCTAAGAATCTGCAGCCCTCAGTGGAGCCTAAAAGAAGGCACTCTCACAGAGGCAGTGACCCGAAAATGTATATCTAAACAAAGACAGACTGGCATTCCCCATCGTCTCTTCCTTGGCCTCTGGGCATGTCCACTGTCCCTGCACCATTGTTTACCAAGCCCTTGCACCACAGGCACTACTGGGATCAGGAATTTGGGGATGAAGGAGAGAATACCTTCGAGGAGAATTTCTCCCCGCCCCCGCAACACACACCTCCCACCTGCCCTGTCCTCCTCCTGCCCTCCTCCTGCCCTCCTCCTGCCCTACCCCCACTTGGAAGAGAGGCAGAGACACAGGTAGTCTGATTCAAGTATGATTTTTTTTCTTTTGGAGATGGAGTCTCACTCTGTCACCGAGGCTGGAGTGCAGTGGCGCGATCTTGGCTCACGGCAAGCTCCGCCTCCCGGGTTCACGCCATTCTCCTTCCTCACCCTCCCTAGCAGCTGGGACTACAGGCGCAGGCCACCATGCCCGGCTAATTTTTGTATTTTTAGTAGACATGGGGTTTCACTGTGTTAGCCAGGATGGTCTTGATCTCCTGACCTTGTGATCTACCCACCTCGGCCTCCCAAAGTGCTGGGATTACAGGCATGAGCCACTGCGCCTGGCCTCAAGTATGATTTTTAAAAAGGTGTCTGGGCCCCAGATGCTCTTGGGTTTGAGGGAGATGAGCAGGTTCCTGGGCAGAAAGGGCATTACATTAGGGGGTAAGGTAGGACCCTATGGGAGGAATGGCAAGCCCACTTGAGACAAGCCGTGTGATGGCTGGGAACGAGGTGTATTCTGGAGAAGGACTGGAAGGGTAGACTAGATATCTCCCTCACCTGGCTGCTTTTATGTGCCCGCTCAGGCCTCTAGCCTTGGTGGATCTATGTCTTCAGGCCCTGTGCCTGCATCCCAACTGTTTCATTGGCCTGCCAAGATAACTTACTGCGCCACCCCCCTGATGCTTAGCTGCTCTCTGTACTTGACCCATCAATCTTGCTCTTTCTCATTTCAGTCATTTAACATTTTCCAGCATGCTTTCTAGGAACTTCTTTGAAGCTTGTTAAGGGATTGATAACCAGTAAATGTTTTGACCAGTTATTTTTAACATGCCGAACACTTCTTTTTAGGCGTTGCACATTCAGCTGTTTAGTCTTGCCTTTGAAAACATTCAATATTTCTGCTGCTGGTGCTCTCTCCTTTGCTGTAGTTTGCCATGATTATGTCATCTGGGCCTCCAGACAGCAGACCTCTAGATGGCAGGTCCAGCCATCTCTTCTCTTTTGCTTTCCGTGTCTGGTGAATGCACGTAACATTCCCAATTTAGCACAGGTGTCTAGATAGACTTCAGCCATGAAATCCTAGCACAAATTAGTATTCCCTCAGTTAACAATGAAGCTTAAATATAACTAAATACCACTGTATCTTTAAAAATAGATTTGGTTGAGAGTCATCTCAAACAGCATGTCTAAAATCAGACACAATTCCACCCCAAGAAACACCTCACTGTTTTTCAGACTTCCCTGATCTAAGAAATCCTCTTGGTCCCATGAGACATAAACCCAGGCGACTTCCTTGGCGTTTTCCCGCATTTCCCATACCCATCCCAATCCGATCCATCACTAGATGCCATCCACCTTTACTTTGTCGCCATTCCCTTCTGCTTTCACACTGGTCTAGTGCAGTCCTCTCTTGCCTGAAGGTGGCAGCAGCATCCTCACTGTCCACCGCAGGGTCTCCTCCCCTCCCCACTGCAGGCAGGCAGGGCGCTGGCTCTGCAGGATGAACAGTGCTGCTTAGAAATCTCCACAAGTCAGGCTTCTCATTACTTTGTGGTTTCGGGACCTTAGTACAGCCCACTGTGTCCTGCGTGATCTGACCCAGGCACCTCATTTTCATATCCCCCTCCAAATAAGGCCTTGCCTGTGCTGTTCTTTAGGGAAAATTGTTTGCTCCCTTTTCCCCCTTCACATCCAGGTTCAGTTCTTCCCAGAGGAATCCTTCCCTAATTTTCCCAACTAAGGTAATTACCCTTAAAGTAAACTTAACATGACTTGATCACAGTAGTAGTTTACTTTTTGCATTTGGTATGATTTCTTCTTATAGTCTCGTATCTACTTCTGCCCTTAGTATATGTTTGATTAATATAGTAAGATTAATAACACAATGATTAGTAGTCCTGGGGCATAAGAGTTCTATTCATGGCATAATTTTTTGTTTGTTTTTTTGAGACAGTCTTGCTCTGTCGCCCAGGCTGGAGTGCAGTGATGCAATCCCAGCTCACTGAAACTTCCACCTCCCAAGTTCTAGTGATTCTTCTGTCTCAGCCTCCCTGGTAGCTGGGATTACCAAATACTGGAGTGGAACATCTTAACTCTGTAGAAGAGAGAACAGAATTAAATTTTTGTATCTGGGCACAGTGGTGCATACCTATAGTACCAGCCACTCAGGAGGCTGAGGCAGGAGGATGACTTGAGTCACAGGAATTCTGGGTTTTAGTGCATTATACCATTTGGGTGTCTGCATTAACTTCAGCATTAGTGCAGTGACCCCTCAGAAGCAGGGGACCACCAGGTTGCCCAAGGAGGGTGAACCGGCCCCGGTAGCAAATAGAACAGATCAAATAACTCTCCTATGCTGATCAGTAGTGGGATTGCACCTGTAAAAAGCCACTGCACTCCAGCCTGGACAACATAGTGAAACCTGTCTCTTGAAAATAAAAAAAATTAAGAGAATTTTTTAGGCTGGGCACGGTGGCTTACGCCTGTAATCCCAGCACTTTGGGAGGCTGAGCCAGGCAGATCACTTGAATTTAGGAGTTCTAGACCAGCCTGGCCAAAATGGTGAAACCCCATCTCTACTAAAAATACAGGCCAGGCGCGATGGCTCACACTTGTAATCCCAGCACTTTGGGAGGCGAGGCGGGCGGATTACAAGGTCAGGAGATCGAGACCATCCTGGCTAACACGGTGAAACACTGTCTGTACTAAAAATACAGAAAAAATTAGCTGGGTGTGGTGGTGGGCACCTGTAGTCCCAGCTACTTGGGAGGCTGAGGCAGGAGAATGGCATGAATCTGGAGGTGGAGCTTGCAGTGAGCCGAGATCACACCACTGCACTCCAGCCTGGGCGACAGAGTGAGACTCCATCAAAAAAGAAAAAAAAAAAGGCGTGGTGGCCCGTGCCTGTAGTCCTAGCTACTCGGGAAACTGAGGCAGAATTGCCTGAACCCTAGAGGGGGAAGTTGCAGTGAACCTAGATTGCGCCACTTTACTCCAGCCTGAGACAGAGCAAGACTATCTCAAAAAAAAAAAAGTATTTTAAGATATTTGGTCAGCTCCTTGATGTGCTTCTCTCAGTAGATATTTTAATTGTAATGAAAGTGTTTATCCTGCCCCCCTAGATCCTTAATGTTTCTTTTCGAAGGCTTCTATCTTTTCCTACTGGGTTTCCTCCTAGAGGTGGTAATTCTAAATGGAAGAACAGACTGATAGCCTACTTCCTGAGTGCCCCCAAATGACTTCATTATTCCACAAAAATGGCTTGGCCAGAGCCGTCCACTCATCTCCTTCCTTGTCAGACTACTGGTCTTTCTATTCCTGCCCCCTCCCCAGAATGAGTATTTTTAGAAACCAAGTGACTGCTGATGAGCTTCTTTTTCTTCATCTGTTAGATGGGGATTCTCATTGTATCCCTATAGGCTTGGTTTGTTGGAAGAGTAAACAGATTGCCCCAGTAAAGTCTGTAGTACAGTGCCTGGCACAAAGCGCATTCAGTAATGATGTCTTGCTGTTTCAGGGGCTCTTCACTATTCAGGCCCTAATTTGATTCCTCAGTTTGGGAAGTTGAAAAGAATCTGCCTACAACAGACACTGCTGTTCTACTTGACGTCCAGTGCAGTAGTAGTATGTGACTTTCGATGCCTCATTTTCACTTGCTGTCCTCATTTTCAGCATAGCAGTCCTTTGCCCTTCCCCTCGGGCTCTCCTCATGACCTTCTCTAAAACTTGATGAGCAAATATTGCTTGCCTACTTCACTGTGAGCCTTGAAGTCTATCAGTTTTGAGGGCAGGATGACTGCTGGGTCTTCTCTCATGGTCATATACAGAGCATGAAGTCTTGAAAGAAAATGAGATGGAGAGAGAGACATTTACCCATGTTCCGTGCTGGTGAAAGTGTGGAATGTTACTTTGGAATCTGCTCAGAAGCCTGCTACTTCCGAACTCCGTATCCGTATGATGCTTCCTTCCCAGTGCTATATTTAGATCATATGTGCAATAAGTCACATTCTAGTAGGCAGGGTAGGCAAAGACCATCAGCAGACTGAGAAGCACATGGATGAAATGTATTCTACTAATCCAAGAAATGCTGAGTGATTAAAACATTTGTGAGTCTAATCAGATTATGCTGATAGTCTACATGTAGGTTCATCTCATCGTAATTTAAAAACAATGCATACTTAGCAGCAAGGGAAAATTTGAGATTATCCATGTGCTGAATATCATGCAACCTTAACAACATGGTAACATATTTAATGTAGAAAAAATAAGATGCAAAGTTATACATGATATATATAACCTCAACTATTTGAAGGAAAACTGGAAAGACATACACTCTAATACTAATAGCGATTGCTTCTGGGAGGTGGAATTGTCAGTAGCTTTTTGTCTTCATTCTTTAGTACCTTCGTGAGTTTTCTACAATTCGATACCATAATTAGGGTGGTAACAGTGCAGGGGAGCAGAAGAGCCAACTGTGGTTAGGACCCAGCTGTTGCAGGCAGGCAACTTGGAAACACCAAGCAACTAAAAATGTTAACAAGCTATAGAACGTTAATTGGTTTAACTGCCATGGCTTTGTTGAACCTTTAGCATTTGTTCAGATGTCTAATGCTATCATTACAGTTTTGGATCAGGCACAACACGTAAATCAGAACAGTAGTTGTAAACTCTTCACATCAGTGGTTTCCAAACTTGGTGTGTATGCCTGAATTGCCATAAAAGACTTGTTAAAAGTCCCAGCCCTCAGGAGCCAGAATCCTCTGGGTGAGAGCTGGTACTGCATAATGGCATGGTAGGACCTGGACTGACTGACGCTCCTGTTAATTCCAGCTCAGCCACTTAGTTGCTGTCTGACCGTGGATGTGATAACACCTGGTTCAGTTTCATCTCCTGCATTTTATACGGTTGTTTTGATGACTTTGCAGATATAGTAATCCTCTTTGTCTGCAGTCAATCGTGGTCTGAAAATGTTAACTGGAAAATTCTAGAAATACTGTTCTTAAGTTTATTTTTGTTTGTCTGCTTTTTGAGACAGAGGGTTGTTCTGTCACCCAGGCTGAAGGGCAGTGGAGCGATCATAGCTCACTGGAGCCTTAAACTCCTGGGCTCAAGCCATCTTCCCACCTCGGCCTGCCGAGTAGCTGGGACTCACAGGAGTGTACCACCATGCCCAGGTAATGTATTAAATATTTGGTAGAGACTGGGTTTCAGTATGTTGCACAGGTTGGTCTCAAACTCCTGGCCTTAAGCAGTCTTCCTGCCTCAGCCTCCCAAAGTTCTGGGATTATAGGCATGAGCTGCTGTACCCTGCCATAATTTTTAAATTGCGTGCTGTTTGGATTAGCTTGATGAAAGCTTGTGCTATCCCACCCAGGAAGTGAATCATCGCTTTGTCCGGGGTTTCTACACCATAGATGCTACCTGCCCGTTAGTCACTTAGTGGCTGTCTTGGTTATCAAGTCGATGTTGCAATGCTTGTGTTCAAGTAACTCATATTTGACTTAATAATGATCCCAAAGCACAAGATGCTAGCAATTCGGTTATGCCAAAGAGACACTCTTGAAGTGAAAAAGTAAAAATTGTTGACTTAATAAGGAAAGTGAAAAAATCGTATGCTGAGGTTGCTAAAATCTGTGAGAACATATTTTCTATCCTTGAAATTGTGAAGAAGGAAAAAGAAAGTCATGCTAGTTTTGCTGTGGCACCTCACACTGCAAAGGGTAAAACGCACAGTGTATGATGAGTGCTTACTTACAGTGGAAAAGGCATTAAATTTGTAGGTGGAAGACATGAACATCATCAGTGTGTCCTGAAGGATGACAAGTTTGCTGCTTGCTGTGTTTCAGGCATTCACTGGGGGTCTTGGGGCCTATCCCCCATAGATAAGTGGGGACTACTATACTTTGCTTTCAATTCCTGGGTACTGCAACACCATAAAGCCTTCACCTCCACGTGAGCTATTAACCTACCTGCAAGAATTCAGACTTTTGAATTGCTAACTGACCCCCAACTTCCTAGCCCTTCCCTGCTCTCCTCATTTTCACCATAGCAGTCTCTTGCCCTTCCCCTAGGTACCCTTATGTGTTCCTGGTTAACCTCTTTCTGACCACTGACCTCTGTTCGCCCAAGCCTTTGAACAATATTTTTCTTGATCTTTTTATCTGCTGGTGTTTCCTTATTGTGTCTGTTCATGTGGCCATTTGGCTTCTCTGTGGCATAGATGAAGAAGGTGATGACTGCAGGCGAATAAAGGAAGATGCCAGCTTTTGATTTGTTATGAGAAACATTGTACTTGAAGGAAAGAATTGTTTCATTGTTCAAATACTGGTACAAATATTGGTAGTTTCGCTCTGAGGAGCTTCTTCCGATGCACACCAGTGAGGTTTGGTTTGGTTTGGTGGCAGAAGGAAAGGTGTTCTGAATATACCTTTTTCTAGAAAGTTTTTAGAGGATGTTAATATATACATGGATTAATAATGGAAGTTATCTAAAATGCTTTCCTTGAAGGACCAGGTCTCAGAGACCTTATGTAACTCTTTCTTCCTTTCTACTCTGCCGGCTCATAATTCTTCTGTGAGAGGAAGTAGTCGGTGCTTTAGAGAACTGTTTTCCAGTTAGAAATTTCGAACTTTGTAGACTGTTTTTTTGTTTGTTTGTTTGTTTGTTTGTTTTGAGACTTCATTTCGCTCTGTTGCCCAGGCTGGAGTATAGTGGTGCGATCTCGACTGACCGCAGCCTCTGCCTCCTGATTCAGGCGATTCTCCTGCCTCAGCCTCCCGAGTAGCTGGTATTACAGGTGTGTGCACCACACCCAGCTAATTTTTGTATTTTCAGTAAAGATGGGGTTTTACCATGTTGGCCAGGCTGGTCTCAAACTCTTGACCTCAAGTGATCTGCCCGCCTCAGCCTCTCAGAATGCTGGGATTACAGGCATGAGTCACCATGCCTGGCCACAGGCTTTTACAAAATAATTTCAATCTTCAGAAATCCATGAAGATGGAAATAGAAATTGATAACAAAAGCAGAAATTGCTGGTGGACATTTTGAAGCTAACTCTGCTTGGGCAGCTTCTTGTAGCAAAAGTTGCATTTAGTGTATTTTGTTCTTGGCTTTTTTTTTTTTTTTTTTTTTGAGATGGAGTTTTGCTCTTATTGCCCCAGGCTAGAGTGCAGTGGTGCGATCTCGGCTCACTGCAGCCTTCACCTCCCAGGTTCAAGCGATTCTCCTGCCTCAGCCTCCCGAGTAACTGAGATTACAAGCACATGCCACCTTGCCCAGCTTAATTTTTGTATTTTTAGTATAGATGGGGTTTCACCATGTTGGCCAGGATGGATTTTTCAATCTCTTGACCTCGTGATCCACCTGCCTCAGCTTCCCAAAATGCTGAGATTACAGGTGTGAGCCACCACGCCTGGCTCTTTTCTAGCAAGTGTCCCATTCTTTTTTTTTTTTTTTTGAGACAGAGTCTTGCTCTGTCGCCCAGGCTGGAGTGCAGTGGCATGATCTCGGCTCACTGCAAGCTCCGCCTCCCGGGTTCATGCCATTCTCCTGCCTCAGCCTCCCGAGTAGCTGGGACTACAGGCGCCCGCCACCACGCCCGGCTAATTTTTTGTATTTTTAGTAGAGATGGGGTTTCACCGTGTTAGCCAGGATGGTCGCTATCTCCTGACCTCATGATCCGCCCGTTTCAGCCTCCCAAAGTGTTGGAATTACAGGCGTGAGCCACCGCACCTGGACAGTTGTCCCATTCTTGATTGGAGAACATTAAGTACAAAAATATACCTTTTTAACTTTTGCCAGTTTAAAGCCATCAATGTCCTGGTGAAAGAAGATGTGGAATTCTTAGGATTGGCTGTTTAGTACCATTTGCAATAACTCTGAAATGCTTAGCAAGCCCTGAGTGAAGATGAAAACCTGCATTTAAGTGTAATTTGTCTTGCATGATGAATGGAGATTTTTATCATCAGAAATTTATTTGAAAAAATCAACAGATTAACGTTTTTCTCCAAAATGGAGGTGGCTGTTTGAGTGTAAAGGTAATGTGCTCCTCTGAGAGTCACAGTTAAGTATAAGGAAGCAGAAACCTTTGTAATCCCGCCACACGGAACAACTTACTAATATTTGTGTGTATTCCTTTCTGCTTCATGTGTAACCATTTCTACATTTAAATCTTTACTCCTTTGGGACTCTCTTGGAAGAGGTGATGTAGAGATCTTAATTCTCACCAAAATTTTTCTGACTCTTACCATTTAGTGAATTGTTCATCTTTTTGCCACTGAATTTTATAATGCCGTATTTGTCAAAATTGTTCCATTTCTGGTGTCCCTTTCCTTGATCGGTTTAGTCCTATTCCAGCACCCCACTGTTAATACTGTATTTTTATAGCATACTTTCCAAGACTGTAAAGGCAAGTCTCTTGTCATTAGTGTTTTAGGGGAAGGGACATTTCTTGTGTATTTATTTATTTTTATGAATAAAAATGGAATTGTTTAATTAAATTCTCCCCAGCCTCCCCTCCTCACCTCAAAAAAAAAAAAAAAAAAAAAACTAGACTTGTTTAAATAGGAGAGAATGCTAGACTGTTTATTCAGATTTTTTCTCTGTAAAATTATCATTTTTCTCATTTAGGTTCTGTACTCCTGCTAACCACTGTAATAGTGATTGTTGTATAAATTGGAAAAATCTTTCAGGAAAGTGAATTAGCAAAAATAGTGAAAACTTTGCTTTTTTCTTTCTTTCTTTTTTTTTTTTTTTTTTTTGAGGCGGAGTCTCGCTCTGTCGCCCCGGGTGGAGTGCAGTGGCCGGATCTCAGCTCACTGCAACCTCCACCTCCCGGGTTTACGCCATTCTCCTGCCTCAGCCTCCGGAGCAGCTGGGACTACAGGTGCCCGCCACCTCGCCCGGCTAGTTTTTTTGTATTTTTTTTTTTTTTAGTAGAGACGGGGTTTCACAGTGTTAGCCAGGATGGTCTTGATCTCCTGATCTCGTGATCCGCCCGTCTCAGCCTCCCAAAGTGCTGGGATTACAGGCTTGAGCCACCGCGCCCGGCCTGCTTTTTTCTTTTTTTAAGACAGTTTTGCTCTTGTTGCCCAGGCTGGAGTGCAGTGGTGTGATCTCAGCTCACTGAAACGTCCGCCTCCTGAGTTCAAGCGATTCTCCTGCCTCAGCCTTTCTAGTAGCTGGGATTAGATGCCCTCCACTACAACAGCTAATTTTTTGTATTTTTGGTAGAGACAGTGTTTTACCATGTTGGCCAGGCTAGTCTCGAACTCCTGGCCTCTGGCGATCCACCCTCTTCAGCCTCCCAAAGTGCTGGGATTATAGGCGTGAGCCACCACGCCTGGCCAAAACTTTGCTTTTGACTCAGTAATCCCATCCCTAAACAGTATCCGTGAGTTACAGTTGACAAAATCCTTTCCTTGCATGAGAATTTGACCTTTGTTTAACTTTCTAGCTCTGTTTCCCTGGGAGCTAGATAAGGCAGAATGTCACATTTGTTGCTGGGCATGGTTCCTTATGGTAAAATGTCCTCTGGTTGGTAAATTACATTTGGACAGGAAAGAGCCATGGATACCTGATGGGCCACCAGGCTTTTGTTTCATGGAACACAGTGACTCTCCTGGGGATGTCCTTATGGGGAGCCTAAGGAGCTGTCAAAAGAGATACTGGCACGCCCAAGATTGAGCGTTCTAAGTCAAGGTATTGAGTCAACACAGTCTCCCTGTGCCTGAGCCATCTTCTATATGGACTGTTGTAAGAACTTCTGCTGCTGATGACCTGCCACTGCCCTGCCTGCCAGCTGTGTCTCTGTCCCAGTCCTTCTCAGTGGACTTGTGCCAAATATGGCCTGTGATAGTCTTATGAGTCGGAATCTAGGAAGATCTACCCACCCCTCAACCCCCACATAGGTGTTGCTTTATCTCAAGGAAGTAATCCCACAGATTACAGCATTTTTTCCAAATTTTTGTTATATTAATAAATAAAGAGCAGGAATGGCTATTTAAATGCTTAATTCACTCAGAGAGGTATTAGACATTAAGACGTAAGGTGGCCTCATGGTCACTGCTTTGTGACACATGTGGATAGAGACTCAAAGGGAAGGAAGCAAACGTGAATTCTGTCATGTGGGAGTGTGGAGGTTGAAGTGTGTTTCCTGTTTCTTTTCTTTTTAATATTATTAAACAACATTGGTACACCAGTGAAACGTATTAACAAAGCAAGTTATGCAAATCCCTTTTCCCATTCTCAAAATCACTTTCATAAATATTCTCCACATATCTTTGCAGATCCTTTTATCATCTTTTTATCTCTTTTCTTTTTGAAACAGAGTCTTGCTCTGTCGCCCAGGCTGGAGTGCAGTGGCATGATCTCGGCTCAGTGCAACCTCTGCCTCCTGGATTTAACCGATTCTCCTGCCTCAGCCTCCCGAGTAGCTGGGACTACAGGTGCGCACCACCATGCCTGGTTATTTTTTTTGTGTATTTAGTAGAGACAGAGTTTCACTATATTGGCCAGGCTGGTCTTGAACTACTGACCTCAAGTGATCCACCTGCCTCAGCCTCCCAAAGTGCTGGCATTACAGGTGTGAACCACCATACCCAGCCTTTTTTTCCCTTCCCCACCAGTCACTGCAACCTCTGCCTTCTGGGTTCAAGCGATTTTCCTGCCTCAGTCTCCAGCGTAGCTGGAATTACAGGTGCCCGCCCAGCTAATTTTTTTTTTTTTTTTTTTTGAGACAGGGCCTCACACTGTCACCCAGGCTGGAGTGGAGTGGCATGATCTTGGCTCATTGCAACCTCCGCCTCTTGGGTTCAAACGATTCTCCTGCCTCAGCCTCCTGAGTAGCTGGGATTACAGGCATGTGCCACCATGCCCGGCTAATTTTGTTTTGTTTTTTGTTTTTTTGAGACAGAGTCTCACTCTGTTGCCTAGGCTGGAGTGCAGTGGTGTGATCTCGTCTCACTGCAACTTCCGCCTCCCGGGTTCAAGTGATTCTCCTGCCTCAGCCTCCCGAGTAGCTGGGACTACAGGCGCGTGCCACCACGCCCAGCTGATTTTTCATATTTTTAGTAGAAACGGGGTTTCACCATGTTAGCCAGACTGGTCTTGATCTCCTGATGTCATGATCCACCCACCTCAGCCTCCCAAAGTGCTGGGATTACAGGCACGAGCCACCGCGCCCAGCAATTTTTCTATTTTTAGTAGAGAAAGGGTTTCATCATGTTGGCCAGGCTGGTCTTGAACTCCTGAACTTGTAATCCACCCGCCTCAGCCTCCCAAAGTGCTGTGATTACAGGCGTGAGCCACCGCGCCTAGCCTTTTCTATTTTTAGTAGAGACGGAGTTTCACCATGTTGGCCAGGCTGGTCTCGAAATCTGACCTCATGATTCGCCCGCCTCGGCCTCCCCTTCTTTCGATTTGAAACTTGCCACCACTATCATCATCTGATCTCTATCTTGAAATGTGATACCAGACTTTAGAGCGTGACATTTAAACTTTGACCAGTCAAAGCAGTCCCTGGGGAGAAAGGTAGGGGAATAGTGGGGCTCCACATATAATGAATAGTTTGGGGTATACCTCTCAGTGCTGATTATCATGGAAGACAGAACTCCAAGTCATCTTATACTGCCCCTAACTAGCACTAGTAAGAACTTTCTAGATAAATGCTGGTGGGCTGAGATAACAGTGTCTTCACAGTCTAGCCATGGGCATGAGGCTTTTGGCAGAGAAACAGCTTGACCCTTTGCGTAGGTCATGGGACCTGGGGTATTTGCCTAGCAAACCATCCTCTAGTCTGGCTTCTATTCTCATACTGTTCTTGTAGCCAGAAACAGACTCTGAAGCCGTCGAGGATGGTCACTTTCAAGAGCGTAGGCCTTGTTACCAAATCCTGCCCTGTAGGACAGTAGTCAGGTCTGATACTTCCTTTTAGTTAGTGGTCTTGGGTGTAATACCACCTGTTGAGAAAAAGAACAATTGACAGCCAAGCATCTGGAAAGAGGGGGATAACTGGATAACCTTGCCTAGGAGCTGTGACCTGCTGCTTCTCTCACTGTCTTCTGGTCTCTGTGTTCTGTTACTCATCTCTGTATTTGGCATACCTTAAGATGGTAGTAGCCAGTATTTACTAATCATCTACTGTTTTCTAGTCACTGTCCTGAGCATTTTATTCATTCAGTCTTCACAGCATTCTTAGGACATAAGAGCTATCGTCTCTATATTCCCTATTCCAACAGAGAAATTAAATGACTGGCTCAAGGTCATTTAGCTAAATTAATAAGCAGCAAAACCAGAATACAAATCCCTGTGGCCTGGGTTCGTATCTGCTGCTGAAGTCACTCCCACTGTAGGCACTGCTGTCAGCCTTGCCTTCAAAAGTTAGGTGGTTAACGAGGAAACTAACAAGTAGTTCTTCTGAGTCCCATTCATTTTCTGGAAGTCACTGAGTCAGACCCTGGCAAATGAGAGGCAATTACGACAGGAGCCCTGTCTTGATGAGTAGATAGACCATGCTGTGGCAAGTCCTAGAAGACAGTTGAGCAGAGATCAGGCATTTTTCACATCTTCTGGTCATGAGTAGACAAGGCTGCCTGAAAGATTTTCTGGAAAAGGGTAGTCCGTAGAGCTGCAGAGTCAAGTATTATTCAGATGGTACCCAACATTTAATAAATTTCTACTTGGTGTTGAGCATACAATGGGGAATAAAACTGTCTTCATGGAGATTATTAGAAAAGGGAGAGAAGATGTCAATTAGTGGTAAGTGCTCTGAAGAAAAAGCACGCAGAGTAATGGGATAGAGAGCAAATGAGGGTTATGCTGCTTTAGATAAAGCGATCACTTCTTTGAGAAAGTGATACTGAAGCAGTGACCTGAATGAAGCAAGGACCAAGCTGTTGAGTAAGTTGGAGCATTAGTTCAAATTGCCGATCCATTCAATTGATCCACCACCCAAGCAAGAGAATACATTCTCTCCAACAGCTTGCAGGGGCCGGATCGCCCTCCTGTGCTGTTCTGCCTAGCTCTTGGGTCCAGAGTTCTGGTGAATGATACTGTTCTTTGTCAGGGCCCCCTGGGTGGAAAGAAGATAACTAGAAGGAAGGCTCAGGGCCCCGCACTCTCGGGGCTGCTAAGACGTTTGTGCAAGGGAGGTGTTTTGCCTTGGTGTTTCCATCACACTCACAGTTATTTCTCCTTTTCCCCCTTTAGTTTGAAGGATGACCTCTAGGAAGAAAGTGTTGCTGAAGGTTATCATCCTGGGAGATTCTGGGTAAGTTTCTCGTGAATTTGAGCTAACAGATTGGCTCAGAGCTAAGCCTCTCTGCTGCGGAGCCCACACCGTCTGTACTGCCACTTCCTGCTTTCATAGTGGAGGCTTAGGGCCTTACGTATTTCCCTGCATGGCAGAAATTTAGATGATCCCTTGTTACATAACCTTTTGTTCTGTGGTTTTTAGCATGATTTTTATGGGGAGCAGATGACTATTTGAACTCAACTAAGGATAGGCATTTTCATGGAATCCCTTTTCTCCAAGCCGGCCAGGCTGGGGAGTCTTCCTTACGTAGATGTATTGCCATTGGCATCTGGCCTAGCAGATGTGTGTTCTTAGCACACCATACAGTATCTTCCTGCTGTTACATAGATGTATTGCCATTGGCATCTGGCCTAGCAGATGTGTGTTCTTAGTGTACCATACAGTATCCTCCTGCTGCTGTGCCTGCTTCAGGTCTCTCTGCAAAAGAGCCTGGGATGGCAGAACTGGGTTCTGATTCTAGATGTGCCACTAACCATGTAGCTCACTCTAATGGCTCTTAAGATTCTGTGGTAGGTTTGGTGAGGTGGCTTGTGCCCATAATCTCAGTGCTTTGGAGGCTGAGGGGAGGATTGCTTGAGCCCAGGAGTTTGAGACCTGTCTCTACAAAAAAAATTTAGCTAGGTGCCATACCTGTAGTCCCAGCTTCTGGGGAGGCCGAGGCGAGAGGATGGCTTGAGCCCAGGAGTTTGAGGCTGTAGCAAGCCATGATCATGCCGTTGCACTGCAGCCCGAGTGACAGAGCAAGACCCCAACTCTTAAAAAGATTCTGTGGTAGGCTTTTCAGACTTGGCATCTGAAGGGACCCATGAAAGCTTTGACTCATTGGAAGCTTATATATTTTTAAAAATAACAACAATAGCAAATGCAGGTGTGCTTCTTTAGTCCAAAGTCCCCTGTCTTTCCTTTGAAAAGCCAGAGGTTTTTTTATCTTGGCTGGCTTATTTGAATCACCTGAAGAACCTTTTTTTGTATGCATGTGAGAGACAGGGTCTCGCCCTGTTGCCCAGACTAGAGTGAATGGTGCAATCACAGCTTATTGCAGCCTCAACCTCCTGGGCTCAAGTGATCCTCCCACCTCAGCCTCCAGAGTAGCTGGGACCACAAGTATGCGCTACCACTCCTGGTTAAATTTTTGTATTTTTTGTAGAGACAGGGTTTCACCATGTTGCCCAGGCTGGTCTCAAACTCCTGCGCTCAAGCAATCCACTCGTCTCGACCTCCCAAAGTGCTGGGATTATAGGCTTGAGCCACCATGCCCAGCCTTTGAAGAACCTTTCATTCGCTAGCATTTGCCCAGCCCCAGACCAGTGGGCTAGGGCCTAAATTTGTGCTGTCTTTCCTACCCCACAACTCCATCCCTGTCGGGATGGAAAGATGGTGCTTTTAGGCCTGCCTTACTCAAATGTGTGCAAAAAGTCTCACTGAGCCCTTGTTTGATTCCAGGTTTTGCCACCTCTCCCCTTGGAGATTATGGCTCCTCTCCCCTTGGAGATTTCTGGGTTGGAAAACACTGCTTTAGGCTGTCTAGGTACCTCCAGGTTCTTTAACACAAATATGAACATGTTCCTTTGTGGCAAAGGAAGGTGATATCACTGGGTATTTGGAAGGTTTTTGCATTATCTTTAGGTTGCCTTAACTTCATCACACAAAAATCACATATTGTCTCTTGCTGAGTTTTCTTACTGGAAAACATATTTGGAGGAGTATTCTTTGAAGTATGTTTGGTTTGGTGATATATTGGTGCTTTTTCTGCTTCAGATTTTAAACTTTAAAGCAGCAAATTGTCTGAGTGGTATATGTCTGCTCAAAGCCAAGGTCTTCCTCCTGGTGTTACTTCATCAAGCTAAATAGCAGCCAGTAAATGGAGAAACATCTAAGATAGCAGGGATACTGTTGGAATAGCAGAGCAGTCTTATTAGTGAAGCTTCTTTTAGAAGGAGTGTATTTGCTGGCATCCTTCTAGAATGGGAAAAATAATACTAGGCTCTACAGTTTGACCTGGCTGTGCCAAAACATGTAAGCAGCTTTTCCACATCTGCCCCACATCTGTACCCTGTATTTTTACCCAGAGAGAAAGCACAAAACTTCAAAAGTGTAATGCTGGGAAGGCTACTGGCATTGCCCTTTGCTGTGAGAGCAGTTTCTTGTCCTTCAGGTCAGGCAGATTCTTTTAAATGCTTCAAGTAATTCATGTCAGTTTCAGGACCTTCCTATTTGACTTATGCTTGTGGTTTTTCTCCAATTTCAGAGTCGGGAAGACATCACTCATGAACCAGTATGTGAATAAGAAATTCAGCAATCAGTACAAAGCCACAATAGGAGCTGACTTTCTGACCAAGGAGGTGATGGTGGATGACAGACTAGTCACAATGCAGGTAAGCATATGTCTTGGCTGTGCTAACCAGGCCTTGATAGTTCCTTTAGTCTTAATCTTTCCTCATGCGTAGACATTTTTCTTCCCTGTTCTTCAAATCTTATTATCCTGTTTGTAGATAATTGGCTGATACTCAGTTAAATTTGAATTTCAGATCAATAGTGAATACTTTTTTAGTATACTTCTTGTATATCTCAGATACAACTTGCTAAGACACACTAAAATTTCTTCTTTTTTAAAAAAAACTCAGATTTATCCTTTCTTGTTTTTTGTTGTTTTTGGTTTTGCTAAATTTGGCAACCTGCAGGTCTCTATCTTGTGTTTCTCTCGACATCCTTGCCCAGTACTTTAGGTAAACATCTTTGTCTCACCTCAGTAGTGAGACATAAAGTTTCTTTATTTTTTTGACTTTCCATTTAATATGTAACTTCAAGAGTTGTGTGTCTATTGAGCCAATCTGTTTTTTTTTTTGTTGTTGTTGTTGTTTTTTATGTATCAGCTTATTAATCTTTCAAGGGTTTCCCTTTCAACAGTTAGGATAAGATGTAGATTCTTTCATATGACTTGTTGAAAAGCCTTCACATTCTGGCTATAAACTATTATTCCTTTTTTTTTCCCCATTGAGTCATTTTGTTTGTATACATGTATTACATCCCTAGAAAAGAACCCCTGAAGGATGGATACCTTGAGCCCAGGAGTTCGAGCCTGCAGTGAACTGTGACTGCTCCATTATACTCCAGCCTGGGTGATGGAGTGAGACCCTGTCACTAAATTAAAAAAACATAGAAATAAAAGAATCCCATGATTTTCCCTCCTGTATTTTCATCTCTTTCTTCATGGTCCGTGATGCCAACTGAGGTTGTCAGTACAACCTGACTTTGAAACCAAACTATTGGGATAGGAGTAGATTATTCTGTCACTTTTCTGGATCTTTGAGTTGCACATCAAATCTGGGGCCATTCATTCCAGTTTTAACCTGCTTGTGAGGTTCACAGTAATTTTCCCAGCTCTGTGATCACCAATGATTTCAGTTTTTCAATGTGATCATGTTTCATCTTCACACTTAGAACCAGACCATGACTTGGGAGCAGAGCCTAATAAGAACCTGGTGTTTGCCTTTGAGAGCATCAACCAAGACATTCCTGCACACCATTATGGAGGCAAGGAAAGATGGTAGAAATAGCTGTTACTCACTTTTTTTGGTCTCCTTCCAGTCCTTCCGAATCATGTGCTGCTCTTAACAGACTTGTGTTGGTGGATATGTCTCTGCTTCCAGCAGGGCCTGTATACCCACCGGAAGTCTCCAACTTTTCGCTCAGATCTTTTGAAACTTCTATCTCTGTGGCAGTTGTTCTTTCCTACATGCTTCTAGAGGCAAATACAATTCCAATCCCATTGTAGTCCTAGCAAGTACTGGCAGATAGTGGCGGCTCGCTGAAATGTGTGAATGATGTAGGTTAAAGGTAGAAGTTTGTACATGTGTTGACCTCGAGCTGTGGCATGCTCCTAGAGGATCAGGACTCTTAATTGACTGACACTTCTAGGACAGAGCTAGTATGAATCTCTCATCCTCACCTTACCTATACACATACACCTAGAGATCTTCAAAATGTAACTGCAGTTTAAGCAAGTCAAGCTTGAGACTAGAACTGGAAAACCTTGGCCCAAGGAATTGGCAAAGCTTGTGTCTGCAGTTGTTGGAGAATCTCAGTCCCACTATCCACATGTACAGAAATCTTTGTCTCAAAGGATTTAACATAAATCCCTGTCAATCCTGGCAAAAACAAGGGTAAGACCACTCTGTAGGGACATTTACTACCGCAGGAGAGAAGATGAGTTCATAACCACATGAGGAAATAATGTGCCACAAGAGATGTTCACAATGACTAGAGATGTTCTAAAAAGAAATAGAAACCATAATGGAAAGGGATACTATAAAAAAATGAGGATATGGAAAACTTAGAACTTCAAGAAGTGAAAAAAATAGTATTGAAATAAGCTAAATGAACAGTTAAACTGTAGATTAAATGCAGCCGAAAAAAGCAGTAAGCCATAAGAGCTGAGCATATTTTCTAAAAGAAGACTTAAAATTGTGAAGACCGAAAAGCAAAATCTTAAGAGCAACTATAGAAAAAAAGACGTGACTTACAAAGGAACAACAGACTGACGAATTCTCAACAGAAGGCAGAAGGGAGTAGAATAACTTCAGGGAGCTGGGGTAAAGGCCCATCTGAAGATTCTCCATGTGTCACAGCAAGAGTCAGACTGCCTTTTGCTCAGGAAAAATAGAAATTCTCCAGCTGAGCTGTGGTTTTGATAGCCATGTGGGCCAGCGAATTCAGAAATCAGAGTTCGGCCCCTGCTGGGTGGGGGGTTGTCATAACAGTCGCATCTGTGTTACTAAGCTGGGACCTTGGAGTGCTGCACCCCTGAAGTCAACCCCATCAGGAGATCCACAGGGCCCTGAGTGAGGTGAGGAAAGAGTGGAAAAAGATAACAAGTTCCCAAGAGATTGAAGCAAAGGATGGCCCTTGTGCTCTTGTAGCCAGCTTCAGATACTAGAAGTAAATGAAAATCATTGTTTCTGGACAAAGGCGTCATTATCCTGATCTTGAGGAATCCTCATGTGTTTTTCGAGGGCTTTTAGCAGCTTACAGTAAAATATAATCAAAATGAGAAAACAAGGCACCACAAGAAAGAACCAGTGAAAAACTTGCCTGGTAATTCCAGAGTGTTTTTTTTTTTTTTTTTTTTTTTTTTTTTTTTTTTTTTTTTTTTTTTTGAGATGGAGTCTCGCTCTGTCGCCCGGGCTGGAGTGCAGTGGCCAGATCTCAGCTCACTGCAAGCTCCGCCTCCCGGGTTCACGCCATTCTCCTGCCTCAGCCTCCCGAGTAGCTGGGACTACAGGCGCCCACCACCTCGCCCGGCTAGTTTTTTGTATTTTTTAGTAGAGATGGGGTTTCACCATGTTAGTCAGGATGGTCTCGATCTCCTGACCTCGTGATCCGCCCGTCTCGGCCTCCCAAAGTGCTGGGATTACAGGCTTGAGCCACCGCGCCCGGCCCAGAGTGTTTTTTATATTTAAAGAAATACGGAGCATACAGAGTTTGTTATATGAGATGAATAAATCCTAGAGAACTGTACAGCATAGTGCCTGTAGTTAACAATACTATATTGTACACTTAAAATTTTGCATGCTGAATGCAGTGGCTCATGCCTGTAATCCTAGTGCTTTGGGAGGCCAGGAGAGGAGTTCCAGACTAGCCTGGGCAAAATAGCAACATTTCATCTCTACAAAAAAATTTTTAAAAAGAATGTACTTATTTTAAGTGTTCTTATCACAAAAAGTAATAATAAGAGGATGGGGAGAACCTTTTGATGAGTAGGTTTGTGGCCTACATTGTAATGATGGTTTTCTCTCCAAACTCATTGAGTTCTGTGCATTAGATTATTAGATATGTGCACCTTTGTATGTCAGCCATACCTCACTAAAGGGGCTTTGGTTAAAAAGCCAAAGTGAGCCATACCTCACTAAAGGGGCTTTGGTTAAATATAAGATAATCTTTTAATCTGCAGAGAAGAAACGAAACAGTTAACATTGATGTGGGGAGAAAATGAAGCACAATCAGTGAAATTTGGAAATTCAGAGAATGCTGCTAAAGCACAGCATATTGGCCACACCAGAAAAGTGTTGGAAGAATGAAAGAAAAATGGCAGGAAATATGAAAGAGATAAGTGAAAGTGAGAAGGTTGGACCTACTTTTAATCAGTCTCAGAAGGTGTAAAGAGAGAATAATAGATCAGAGATGATATTTGCTGAGGATTTTCCAGAACTGATGTGGCACCAGTCCACTGACTCAGGAAGCCCAAATTCCAGGAAGGATAAATAAAAAGAATTCTGTATAAGTCATAGTGAAATTAAAAAAAAAAAAAAAAAGACTTAAAAATAGACTGAGGAAAACTTGACAAGCACAGCACTGAGGCTGCCAGGTGACTCCTGGCAGTAGCAGCAGAACCCAGCAGGCAGTGGGGTATGTTGGGAAAGAGACGGGCAGCACAGTGTTCTGTCTCTGCTGAAATAACCCTCCTGAATGAAAGAGTACGTCTTTAAGGGCTAGTGGCAGAAGTTCTAAAGGATAACTCCAGGCAGAAAGTGATTTCACATAGATAGGTCTGAAGGAAGAACACTTCAGTAGTATACTTGTATCTATTTTTGGAATCATGAGTATGTAACTTCCAAAGTAATACGAGGAAACAAAGATCAGAACTATATAATCTAATGTATAGGGAAATATTAGTGACTGCTGTGTTTCTTGTTTTTTAAAGTTCTCTATACTGTTCAGAAAGAATCTGGAAATTGATTAGTATCTTAGATGGAATCAAATAGGCATGAAAAATTTCCACGGAACATATTGTGAGTTCATAGTAATTTAAACAGTGATATTAGTACAGTGATACACAGAGCACAGGAACAGAGGGCACAGGGTGCACCTCTCTGGTAATACATGGGGAGAAGGGTGTTGTAGGGTGTGTATTATTTATTTATTTATTTTTGAGGCGGAGTCTCACTGTGTCGCCCAAGCTGGAGTGCAGTGGCATAATCTTGGCTCACTGCAACCTCTGCCTCTCGGGTTCAAGTGATTCTCCTGCCTCAGCCTCCCGAGTAGCTGGGACTACCGGTGAATGCCACCACATCCAGCTAATTTTTTGTATTTTTAGTAGAGATAGGGTTTCACCATGTTAGCCAGGGTGGTCTTGATCTCCTGACCTCGTGATCCGGCCACCTCAGCCTCCCAAAGTGCTGAGATTACAGGTGTGAGCCACCACGCCCAGCCTATTTTTTATTTTTTTTTGAGACAGGAGTCTTGCTGTCACCCAGGCTGGAGTGCAGTGGCCTGATCTCGGCTCACTGCAACCTCCACCTCCCCAATTGAGGTGATTCTCCTGCCTCAGCTCTCTGAGTAGCTGGGATTACAGGCACCTGCCACCATGCCTGGGTAATTTTTTGTATTTTTTTTTTTTTTTAAGTAGAGATGGGGGTTTCATCATGTTGGCCAGGCTGGTCTTGAACTCCCGACCTCAGGTGATCCACCCACCTCAACCTCCCAAAGTGTTGAGATTACAGGCGTGAGCCACTGCGCCCAGCCAGTAGGGTAAATAAGTGGGACCAGGACAGGGCTTTACATTCTAGCTTGGGGGAACCAGAGGATTCAAGACCTGAAGGTGGAAAAAATACAAAGTGAAAACTTTAAAAATGAAAATAGTGAATACTTTTCCCCTCTGGCATTTGAAAGTACAGAAAGTACAAATCGCTGGGTGAGGTGGCTCAAGTCTGTAATCCCAGCACTTTGGGAGGCCGAGACGGGCGGATCACGAGGTCAGGAGATCGAGACCATCCTGGCATGGTGAAACCCCGTCTCTACTAAAAAATACAAAAAACTAGCCGGGCGAGGTGGCGGGCGCCTGTAGTCCCAGCTACCCGGAAGGCTGAGGCAGGAGAATGGTGTAAACCCGGAAGGCGGAGCTTGCAGTGAGCTGAGATCCGGCCACTGCACTCCAGCCTGGGCGACAGAGCCAGACTCTGTCTCAAAAAAAAAAAAAAAAAAAAAATACAAAAAGCTAGCCGGGCGAGGTGGCGGGCGCCTGTAGTCCCAGCTACTCGGGAGGCTGAGGCAGGAGAATGGCGTAAACCCGGGAGGCGGAACTTGCAGTGAGCCGAGATCCCGCCACTGCACTCCAGCCTGGGCGACAGAACAAGACTCCGTCTCAAAAAAAAAAAAAAAAAGAAAGTACAAATCATAAAATGTTGAAGATTGGTAATAGATTACATTAAACATCTGTATAACAAGATTCCCAGACTAACAAAAACAAACCACACAAGCAGGTGAAAAAGATGATAATGCCTAATAGTATCCAAGCAGTAAGCAACCTGGTGGATGCTAGAATATAGGGAGTTAAACAGCCTCAGGTTGATGGTAGGAGTGTAGTAATGAGTACAACCTTTTCAGTAGAAACTGCCACTCTGTTCCCCAGTGTTGAACGTACACTTATGCAGCAACAGTCTGAGTGTATGGCCTAGAGAAACTTCATGTCTGGGCATGACATCTGAGGTGTAACGAGAGTTATCATTGCAGCCTTGGATGGGTAGTGAAAAACTGCAAATAACTCAAATGATCTGGGAAACTAAATGTAGTCTGTTAAGGCAATGAAATATTATATAACTGTTAACTTTTGGGAGTGAAAAAAGACAAGTTGCAAAAAGCTGTACAGAATGATACTATTTATTATTTATGTAAGGTATCTCTTCAGGAGCATTTGCTTGTGGTAAAGAAGGCAGAAAATGCAATGGGGGAAGGGTTATCGCTTGGAAAAAATGGATTAAAATAACAGTGTTAATTTTTGTAACATCAGAGTATTGGGTAGATAGTTATAAGGGTATAATTTTAAATGGAGAAAACAAAACATTTTGAGACAAACAGGTTGGCTGGTTTCCTGTTTTGATGTAGTCTAGAGAAAAAGAACAAAAGCCCCTTACTCAAGCTGTAGCTTACCTAACTTCCAGACAATCAGCAGCAAAAAATCCCAAGAAACTGTTATCATAAGTTCCTGCTTCATGGGGCTAGGGACCTCGCTGGGCTCCCCCAGCATGTGCAGTTAGACTTCAACTTATAGTTCTTTTTCCTCATTTTAATGCTAAAAATCACACCCAGGGTGGAGATTTAACCTGCTAGTGCTACACGCAATTTCTGAAGAAGCATGTTTAGCCACTGTGCATGCACTAGAGAAACCCCTCCTATATACATACCCTGACATCACCCCTCCCCATAGGAAGGCCCTTTAAAGTTAACTCCCACACTGCTTTCAGACAACAGCTGCCCCTTTCCTTTTGCAGTGCTAGCTCACTATGCACAAGCTAAATAAACTTTCACTTTCTCTTTGCTGTTGTGTCTGGTGATCTCTCTTGATTTCTGTCATGGAAGATTCCAAGAACCCAGGTCACTGTTAACAATTTCAATTAAAATATTAAAAAATTTAAAGATCACAGTCAGCCATAGGACTGTACTTGTTGATGTTTTGATAAATATGGCCTTTACTTTTGTAAATTCAAAGTTAAATTAATTTTGGTAACTTTCTAGGAACCCATCAACTTGTTGACTTTTCTTTTTGAAAGTATTACTTTGCCTTCTCTGTGTATCTGAGTTCCAGATGATGAATTGGTTCCACCTAACAGTAACAGAGTTCTTATGTAATTCTGCTTGTAGGAGTCTTCCTGAAAAAAAGCCATTTGAAATACAGAAAAAGCTCGCTATGCTAATGTTCATTGCTGAGTTGTTTATAATTATAGTAGATTGGCAACAATATTTTCTTAAAAACAGGAATGAATGGTTCACTAAATCTGTTGGGCAGCAGTAAAGTCCAATGAACCTGCTCTCCCACGTCACCCCATCTGCTGTTGCCAGAGTGCCCTAGTGCTTGACGGGGTAAAGGGGAGGAGCGTGGGAGAATGTGGAGAGTGTCACATGTGCAGTTTCCAGTCAGCTCCAGAAAACCTCTCCACGCAAATAACTAGAACAAGGCATAAACTCCTTCCTGTGTGGGAGGATGCCAAGTGTTCGTTCATTTGTTTGTTTGTTTGAGAATGGGGTCATTTCTCCACTGACAGAGATGCATACATCTTCAGTGTAGAACATTGGAGAACCAGGAGAGCACATAAATGAGTACCACCAGCAGCCCTGATCCTGTTTAGTCTACATGTGTGGACTTAGTTTATTGTATCTGGGGAAGGGAACATTTAGTGCCCTAACCTGCTGAGAGGCAGTGGAATCATGAGAGATAAATTTGTCTTTTTTGCCCTTCATCCTTATATCTGAGTTGTTATCATGTTTGTCTGGCTCTGTTTGAGTGCCTGTTACGGATCTAGGGCAGTAAGTATACCCAGCCTTGCTCTTAAACCTAGCATGGCAGTGAATGATGTGACCAACTTAGAGGTGGTCAGTAGTACCTGGTTTAATCTGGTGTGTGTTCTCATTGTCTTTCTCTTGATCTCTTTCTGTCAAGAGTTTTTCATTTGTTTTGTTTTTTAATTGAGGTATAATACAAATGAAATATAACATGGTAATCTTTTTTGTTGTTTAGGCTAACTTTTCTCTTTTTTTTTTGAGACAGAGTTTCGCTCTTGTCACCCAGGCTAGAGGGTAGTGGCACGATCTCAGCTCACCACAACCTCTACCTCCCGGGTTCAAGAGATTCTCCTGCCTCAGCCTCCCAAGTAGCTGGGATTATAGGCATGCACCACCACGCCTGGCTAATTTTGTATTTTTAGTTGAGACGGGATTTCTCCATGTTGATGAGGCTGATCTCAAACTCCTGACCTCAGGTTAGCCACTGTGCCTGGCTAGGCAAACTTTTCATACAGTAAAATACATAGATTGAACTGTATCATTTGTGAGTCATCACCTCACTTCCCTGTATTTCCATTGCTCTCAGAAAGTTCCCAGAGTACCTAAGTTTTATTTATAGTTCAAATTTTACACACTTACCTAAATGTGACCACTACTTGGATCAAGATATAAGAAATTTCTAGTGCCCTGGAGATTGGACTCAATGTCACCTGCTCATAGACAGACACATACTTACATACAATATTTGTGAGGATTGTTGCAGATACTCTGGTGCTGAAATTTGCTTCCTGAAGTCTGGTGTCATTTGTCTTTGTGGGTGACCTCACAATCTAACCCATTTCTTCTGGCACACCCTGCATACATGCTCCTTTTGCTCTGCCTAGCACTCTCCCGAGGAATAAATGTTTTGTCTCTCACAGATATGGGACACAGCAGGACAGGAACGGTTCCAGTCTCTTGGTGTGGCCTTCTACAGAGGTGCAGACTGCTGTGTTCTGGTATTTGATGTGACTGCCCCCAACACATTCAAAACCCTAGATAGCTGGAGAGATGAGTTTCTCATCCAGGCCAGTCCCCGAGATCCTGAAAACTTCCCCTTTGTTGTGTTGGGAAACAAGATTGACCTCGAAAACAGACAAGTAAGTACCAACGATGATAGATATCGTCACAGACACCTGTTCCCGAGGGGCCTTGTGAATTTGGAGGGTTCTCTGCTAAGGTCACATGGCTCTAGGAAGTGCTGGTGGGAGTCTTCATCACCCTATGCCAGCCCTTTAGGCCAACTGCCTTTAAGGACTGGGACCCAGGTAACCTGGGTTAAGTCCCCATCCTGCCCCCAGCCGGCTGTGACTTTGGGCCATTGTCTTGGCTGTCTCAGCTTCAGTTCCCTTTCTGCACTTTGAAGGAGGGAATTCAGTTTTGTCATTCTCAATAGTGCCCTCCCAGTACCTCCAGGCCGTGCCTGGATCTCCATGTGTGCAGAATATTGCTTTGGGCTTTGAGTGAAATTGCTGTACTATAGTTTCAAATATCATTTCTTTTTTTTTTTTTTTTTTGAGACGGAGTCTCGCTCTGTCACCCAGGCTGGAGTGCAGTGGCCAGATCTCAGCTCACTGCAAGCTCCACCTCCCGGGTTCACGCCATTCTCCTGCCTCAGCCTCCCGAGTAGCTGGGACTACAGGTGCCGCCACCTCGCCCGGCTAGTTTTTTGTATTTTTAGTAGAGACGGGGTTTCGCCGTGTTAGCCAGGATGGTCTCGATCTCCTGACCTTGTGATCCACCTGTCTCGGCCTCCCAAAGTGCTGGGATTACAGGCTTGAGCCACCGCGCCAGGCCATCAAATATCATTTCTGTTGGAAACATAGACTCTTTGATTAATTACGACTACGTTTATTTCTGACCATGGATCTTTTTTTCCTCCCCTTCCTAAGTGACTTAGTCCTTATCTCTTGGCTGAAAATGGGCTAGGGGTTGGGGAAGGAGTGAGAATGTGTGAGTGGCATGGGTGACATCACACTAGCAGTAATGGTAAAGGGACTATAAACCTTAAGACCAAGCTGCTGGGCATTTCCTGTCCTGGGATCTCTGAGGTCCCAGTAAACACTCCTCATTTCTTCCCAGACTGGCTTCTTACTCCATTCACAAATGGCTTTTAAGTATAACTGAGGGTCAGAAGGTATGAGCTGTAGACTGAGACAGGCTTTGAGCTCTCTAGCTGAATCCTAGCTATCCTGACCATAGCCAGCAGGGCGAGTTTGGATGGGTCTACAGGTCTCCTCCAACACCCTCTTTCCCCACATCTGTGTCCTCACCTGTACCACCTGTAGATGAGGGACCATGACACTTCCTGGGGAGGATGGAGTCAGTGCTAGCTGCTTCTATCTTGAGCCTGTGTGCACCCTACTTCTCCTTTCAGGTGGCCACAAAGCGGGCACAGGCCTGGTGCTACAGCAAAAACAACATTCCCTACTTTGAGACCAGTGCCAAGGAGGCCATCAACGTGGAGCAGGCGTTCCAGACGATTGCACGGAATGCACTTAAGCAGGTGGGTCTCCCACAGCCTGACCTGCCCACTCTTGTGATGCCCGACTACTGATCCAGTCCCTGCCTGGTCTCCTGCCCTTAATCTTCTTCCCTAACCCACTCTTTTCTATGTAGCCAGAATACCCTAAGTGTTCATCTGGGAAGGTTATGACATGTTCTGCTTAAGCTTTCAGAACCCCCACTTTGAGGAAATAATCTAAAAGATGTGGAGACTGGGAAGACTGAGACTGCCCTTCCTTTACTAGGCTTGTTCTTACCTTGACTGCAATTAGGAGATCAGGTCAATGGGAGACCCCTGATCAGATTGCTGCTCTATTTAAGAAGGAAATTAACTTGAATACAAATTCCAGCTCTGCTGCCTACCAATCATTATATCTAGTTTGGGCTTAAAAAATATATATTATGGCCAGGCACGGTGGCTCACGTCTATAATCCTAGCAGTTTGGGAGGCCAAGGCAGGCCGATCACTTGAGGTCAGGAGTTTGAGACCAGCCTGGCCAACATGGTGAAACCCCATCTCCACTAAAAAATAAAAAGAAAATTAGCCAGGCCTGGTGGGGGTTGCCAGTCATCCCAGCTACTCGGGAGGCTGAGGCAGAAGAATTGCTTAAACCCAGGCGGCAGAGGTTGCAGTGAGCCAAGATTGCACCACTGTCCTCCAGCCTGGGTGACAGAGTGAGACTCTGTCTCAAAAAAAAAATTAAAAAAAAAAAATATATCCGAACGTCTACCCCCTCACCTGAAAAATGGGAATACCTGCTTTTGCAGGGTGATTATGAAGATTAAATGAGACAGACTCTTTCAGCTCTCACATACTGACAGGTAACTTTTTTCCTTAGGAACAGTAAGTAAACAACACAAAGAAGGAAGGAAATACAGGAAAACTGTTCAAGGAATACAATACCTAGAATTTCTTATTTACTGTTTCTGTGATTAGATACAACCACTCATGCGAGTTGAAAGTCTGTTTTATGTACAACTCTGTTGGGGCAGTGGTGATTAAGGCAGGTCACGAGGCCTCATCAGACAGTGTCGGGGTGGTCAGAGGTGTGACAGCTTTGGGGGGATGCATAGAGCACTTGAAGCACATAGTGGCTGTGAAGGGCAAGGCAGATTCTGCTGACTCCAGGAAGCCAGCAGAATGAAGGTAATGGCTTTCAGCAGGACAGAGAGTTGTTTGGAATGGTTGCTCCAAGGACCAGGGAAATTCTGGCATGAGTGGGGTCCGCACTAAGTGTTCCAGAATGAAAGGGACAGACCTACTCAATGAGGAAATTGTTCCACCCAGAATGCCAGGAGAGCCCTCAAGTGGTAAGGAAAAGACCAAGATGCAGACTTAGCCACCCTCACCCACGAATAATAAACGGTTGTGTTTTTCTTAATGTTCGTACAAGGGAATGGAAATCCAAATACGTGTAGGATAGTGTTTCCCACCTGTTTCCCTGTTGCCTGGCATCACCGTCTGAGTTTTTCGCTTCTATCACTACTGTCCCTGTTGTCTTCATGCTTTTATTTTTAGAGTTAGCCCCTAAGGAGTTAGATTGTTACATTGGAGGGTCTGTTTTAGTATAAGTTAGGATGCCAGGTTGCTTTCCCCAAGGGGAATAACATTTCAGCAGCGTGGGCTTGCTTTGTTCTACCTCCTTGCCAGCAAGCAATAGGTGTCACTTGTCACTCTGCTGACATTGCCAATCTTTGGGTATATAAATTGCCACCATCGTGGCTACTGGTCCCTCTGAGTCCCTCTCCCTGGGCTTAGCCATTTGGATTTTTTCTGCTGCACACAGCCAGCACACAGCACATGGTTGGGCCTCTCTCGGGTCTCATGAGCTGCTGGTGAATTGAAGTTAATTCTACTTGTATCTCAAGTGACTTTTTCAACTCTGTGGTGTTTTTAAGTCCTTTGAACATAGGAAAAAAGTAATTTTTTATTTGGGTATGTCATTTTAAGTTTCTGTGTTTCCTGTGTCTACATCAGATTTTTCTCTAATTCAGCTGGAGTTTGTTTTGGCTTATGGCAGGAAAGAGAGACTTGCCTTTTCTCTCAGAGAGCTCAGCCAGTTGTTTGAAATCATTCGGCTATGTTACGTAAGTCGTTTCCCTCCCTGAATAGACCGTGGCCTGTGCTAAATGCTCATATGTGCTGGGATCTGTTTCTGGTCTCTCCAGTCTGTTCTGGTGATGTCCATGCCATGTTCCCTATCTGGACTGTCTTGATTTCACTGCCTGATGAGGCAAGTTTCCTCTTGCCACATTTCTTTTTTTTTGGGGGGGGGGGAAGGGGGCGGGCGGGCGTGGAGTCTTGCTCTGTTGCCCAGGCTGGAATGCAATGGCATGATCTCAGCTCACTGCAACCTCCGCCTCCCGGGTTCAAGTGATTCTCCTGCCTCAGCCTCCCAAGTAGCTGGGATTACAGGCATCCGCCACAACGCCTGGCTAATTTTGGTATTTTTTAGTAGAGATAGGGTTTCACCATATTGGCCAGGCTGGGCTCGAACTCATGTTGTGATCCGCCCGCCTCAGCCTCCCAAAGTGCTGGGATTACAGGCGTGAGTCACCCCGCCCTGCCTGCCACATTATTTTTTAATAATTTTGTTTCAGTTCCACGATTTTCCTCTTACCTTCCACACCCCAAATAAAACTCTGTTGAAATTTTGACTGGAATTTTTTTCTTCAGGCCCACTGTTTTTTCCCCATTGATTGCATTTTTGTTGCAGCTGTTGCATTAGTCCGCTCAGACTGCGTTAACAAAACCCCACAACATGGGTGGGTCCAACAACAGACATTTTGTTTTCTCACAGTTCTGGAGGCCGGAAGTCCATGAGCAAGATGCTGGCACATTTTGTTTCTGGTGAGGGCGCTCTTCTGGGCTCACAGACTGCTGTCTTCTCACTGTGTCCTCCCATGCCCTTTCTGCTGTGTGCAGAGAGAGGGGACACATGAGCAAGATGTCTGTGGTGTCACCTCTTCTTATAAGGACACGAATTCTCTCAGATCAGGGCCCCACCCTGCAACCTCATTTAACCTTCATTCCTTCCTTACTCCAAATACAGCCAGCTGAAGGGTTAGGGCTTCAACACAGGAGTTTTGGAGGAACACAAACATTCTGCCTGGCCAGGTGCGGTGGCTCATGCCTGTAATCCCAGCACTTTGGGAGGCCGAGGCAGGTGGATCACCTGAGGTCAGGAGTTTGAGACTAACCTGGCCAATATTGTGAAACCTCATCTCTACTAAAAATACAAAAAATTAGCTGAGCGTGGTGGTGGGCACCTGTAATCCCAGCTATGTAGGATGCTGAGGCAGGAGAATTGCTTGAACCTGGGAGGCGGAGGTTGCAGTGAGCTGAGATTGCACCATTGCACTCCAGCCTGGGCAACAAGAGCAAAACTCCATCTCAAAAAAACAAAACATTCCGCCCATGATACTATTTTAGGTCTTGTTTCCGTTCCTTCAGTAAGATTGATTGATTGATTGATTTTTTTTTTTTTTTTTTTGAGACAGGGTCTTGCTCTGTCAGGCTGCTACGCAGTGGTGCAATCATCACTCACTGTAGCCTCCAACTTCTGGGCTCCAGTGATCTTTCCACTATAGCCTCTTAAGTAGGTAGGACTACAGGTACACCCAAGCTATAATTGATTTATAATAGGATCCTTTGCCTTTAACAGTAAACATATTCCTAGGTACTAGTGGCAATATAAAATGTCGCTATTTGTAACAACCAAAAAGTAAGAACAACTCAAATGTCCATCAACTGATAAGTGAATAAACAAAGGACAGCTTATCCATGCATTCTAATATTATTCAGCTATAAGAAGGAATGAAGTAGTGACACCTGCTGCCACATGGGTGCTAAGCGAAGGAAGCCAGTTGTAAAAAGACCGTATGTTGTATGATTCCATTTCAATGAAATGTCCAGCCCGGATGCAGTGGCTCCTGCCTGAAATCAAAGCACTTTGGGAGGCTGAGGCTGGAGGATCACTTGAAACCAGGAGTAATTAGCTAGGCGTGGTGGCACGAGCTTATAGTTCCAGCTACTTGGGAGACCGAGACTGGAGGATTGTGTGAGTCCAGGAGTTAGAGGCTGCAGTGAGCTGTGATCATGCCATTGCACTCCAGCCTGGGCGACAGAGCGAGACTCTGCCTCAAAAAAAAAAAAAACCAAAAACAAAAAACAGAAATTGCAGTCCACTAGAAGAAATGGGGAAAATTAAAATAAATAAATAATGTTTAAAAATTAAGTGTCCAGAATAATAGGCAAGTCTATTGAGACAGAAAGTAGATCAGTGCTTGCTGGGTCCAGGATGGTGTAGAATGGGAGCGGGAAGGAACTACTAATGGGCGTAGGGTTTTTTTGGGGGGTGATGAGAGTATTTTAGAGTTAATGTTGATGGTTGCCCAACTTTCTGAATATACTAAAAACCATTGAATTGTACACTTTGTGGCATGTGAGTTAAAACCCAATAAAGCTATTAGGAGTGCAGTGGCACCATCTTGGTTCACTGCAACCTCGACCTCCTGGATTCAAGCAGTTATCCTGCCTCAAGTCTCCTGAGTAGCTGGGATTATAGGTGCTTGCCACCATGCCCAGCTAATTTCTGTATTTTTAGTAGAAACGGGGTTTCACCATGTTGGCCAGGCTGGTCTTGAACTCCTGACCTCAGGTGATCCACCTGCCTCGTCCTCCCAAAGTGTTGGGATTACGAGCATGAGACACCATGCTCAGCCAAAGCTGTTATTTTTTTAAGTATGTATTCCTAGATGAGTTATACTTTTATAGCTATTGTGAATGGAATGATTTTTTTCCTAGATAACTTTTAATGAATAGAAACAGTTCCTGCTTTATCTGCAAATCCTAAAACAGTCACTGGCACACAAGTGCTCAATGTTTAAGTGATACTGTTTTCCTGCACCCAAAAGTAGAATGCTGCTCCTCGTTGGAAACATGTTACTTTAGCAAAGTCCCACTAAAATGACCATAGTCCATCTGCTCTGACACTTGTCACAGATGGTAATAAAATTCATTCACAGCTGCCTTTCTAGGCCTGCAGCATTTGGGAGACAAAGCTCTGCTAAACCTTTGGAAGAAAAAAGAGACCAGAGCAGAGGCCATTGGTCCAGAAAAGTGTATGGAATATGGGGAAGTAGGAGGAGTGTTCCAGGTTGAGAGGGCAGCTCATACTCAGCTCCAGCCACTTCACCTCGTGCACATACTGGCTGAGGGTTGCCAGATGTTTGAGAAAAACTAGAAATCCACACCATTGTTAACCATTGTCAACTATAGGGAACATACAGAAAGCATCTGAACTGGATGTGGATGTGGTCCCAGAGTTCCCAGATCATGATCTGATTGAAAACATATGTGAACTTCTGTCCTGATTGCTCAGTGCAGACTGATGCTTCTCCTGGCAGGACACCTCTCTTCACGTTGACCTGGAGTTGTCACAAAATCTTTTTCTCTTGCTACTCCCTGAGCATGGCACCTTCTGCCAGAGTGTTCCCTTAACTGCGTGGGCAGGCTCTGCTCCACAGCTCCCGGCCCACTCTGCCCAAGCAGAAGTGAGCCCCTCCTGGGCAGAAAGGGCCCGCAATGAGGGCTGAAATGTTTCATTTCCCTGAGTAACCACCTTTTCTCTGTCTCCTTGTCCAGGAAACGGAGGTGGAGCTGTACAACGAATTCCCTGAACCTATCAAACTGGACAAGAATGACCGGGCCAAGGCCTCGGCAGAAAGCTGCAGTTGCTGAGGGGGCAGTGAGAGTTGAGCACAGAGTCCTTCACAAACCAAGAACACATGTAGGCCTTCAACACAATTCCCCTCTCCTCTTCCAAACAAAACATACATTGATCTCTCACATCCAGCTGCCAAAAGAAAACCCCATCAAACACAGTTACACCCCACATGTCACACAGACACACACACACACACACATACACACACACACATACACACACACCTGACGTAATCAAACTCCAGCCCCTGCCCATGATGGCTCTTGGGGTCTGCCTGCCCACCCACATGAGCCCGCGTGTATGGCAGCAGGACAGGCCAGCGGTGGATGTCATTCTGATATGGAGTTGGCATTGGAAGCTTATTCTTTTTGTCCACTGGAGAGAGAGAGAACTGTTTACAGTTAATCTGTGTCTGATTTTTTTTTAACGGTCTTGTGGTCTTTTTACCTCCCCTTTCCCCTCCCTCCTTGAAGGCTACCCCTTGGGAAGGCTGGTGCCCCATGCCCCATTACAGGCTCACACCCAGTCTGATCAGGCTGAGTTTTGTATGTATCTATCTGTTAATGCTTGTTACTTTTAACTAATCAGATCTTTTTACAGTATCCATTTATTATGTAATGCTTCTTAGAAAAGAATCTTATAGTACATGTTAATATATGCAACCAATTAAAATGTATAAATTAGTGTAAGAAATTCTTGGATTATGTGTTTAAGTCCTGTAATGCAGGCATGTAAGATGGAGGGTTGAACCCTGTTTGGATTGCAGAGTGTTACTCAGAATTGGGAAATCCAGCTAGCGGCAGTATTCTGTACAGTAGACACAAGAATTATGTACACCTTTTATCAAAGACTTAAGAGCCAAAAAGCTTTTCATCTCTCCAGGGGGAAAACTGTCTAGTTCCCTTCTGTGTCTAAATTTTCCAAAAGGTTGATTTGCATAATACAGTAGTATGTGCAATGGATAAATTGCCGTTATTTCAAAAATTAAAATTCTCATTTTCTTTCTTTTTTTTCCCCCGCTGCACACTTCAAAACTCCCGTTAGATCAGCATCCTACTATGAGAGTGAAAGGAAAACCCTCACAGATCTGTCCTAGTGATTTTTACCTTTGTTCTAGAAGGCGCTCCTTTCAGGGTTGTGGTATCCTTAGGTTAGCAGAGCTTTTACTCCTTTTCCCCACCCATCTCCCCAATATTGCCCATTATTAATTAACCTGTTTCTTTGGTTGGAACCCTGGCAGTTCTGCTCCCTTCCTAGGATCTGCCCCCACATTGTAGCTTGCTTAATGGAGCACTTCTCCTTTTTCCAAAGGTCTACATTCTAGGGTGTGGGCTGAGTTCTTCTGTAAAGAGATGAACGCAATGCCAATAAAATTGAACAAGAACAATGATCATCTGCCTTTGCCATGTCTTTTTTTCCTTCTTTGAGAGCCTTGACTCAGTAGAGACCACATGAGCTAATCATAGTCAATGCCTTTATACAGCAAGGAGCCCTCCATAAATGGCACGTGTGGTGCTTCGAGGCAGAAAGGCCCTCTCATATCTGGTCCTGTAGTGCCTGTCCCTAGTTTTTTTTGGGGGGGTGGGGGGAGGGGTGGGTAGTTTAATCACAGTTTTGGAGGTTGAGGACCATGGATGGAGAAAGCATTGTCCCTTTAGAAGATCAACCACAAACTGCTGGGGACCTCTGAGCCATGCATATCCTGTAGGTGTAACTGTAACCTAGTCGTGTGTTTTTTATTTTTAGTTGACCTAGTTGCTAACACTTAGATGTATAATTCTGCATTTGTCACAGGAGAGGAAGATTTGGCAGCAGAGACCCTGTATTCCGACATATGTAAACCCCTACCTGGAATGGAATAGATCCCACTTAGAAGCAATTTTATTAAAATAGTAGTAGTTCAGGCCATGGGTCACTTTAGGTTTTGCAGAAGTGCCTCATTGACTTAGATCTTGAATTCTACTTTGCTACACTTTTTTACATTTCTACTTCTCAGGCTCCTCAGCTGGTTTATTTCCTCGTGGCTCCTCTTGGCATGTACTTTATGTGTTAAAAATAGCATAGTTTAGAAGCTCAGATGCTGCACAATGTGAGATTACCCACAGTGCAATTTCACCCTGGCTGGTGGTGCATGGCTTAAATCTTCTCTGGTCCTGTATTTTGTTTGGGCCTCATCAGGTGTTTGTCCTCTAGAGGGCCCCAGCTTGGGGCCCAGTGACAGGGCCACAGTGTGTGGACTCTTGTGTGATGCTCACCTCTGCAAATCAGGCATCTATTCCTCTGTGTTACACTGGTCTTGACCTTGTATGTGACATTAAAATGGACCTTGACTTCTGATCTGCTTGACCTTTATCCTAAACTGATGATCATCCTGACATTACTTAGCTTAAGATGAATGTAATCTTTAATTGACTCTGATTTCAACCATTGTCCTTACCATAGCTTACCGTAATTTTAATGGCTTTGGCTTTGAACTGACTTTGACTTTACCCTAAACATGATCACTGTTGAATAACCTTGACTCTGACCCACCTCCTGACCCTAATCATCACCTGACTTTGAAGCTAATATGAAACCCTACTATGACAATAGGTCTTACTCTCTGACCTGGGACTAATTAGTCTCATGTCCCATCAGCCTGATGGCTGAGCTTGGTGTCATATTATAACCCTAAATTGTATAATGTTTATCTAAGGGATTCAGCTTAACCACAGTAGGAAGCCATGGCTGAGACTGAACTCTGCATCAACACAGTGCCTATTTCTATATTCCTATTTAGATTCAGCATAAGCATGTGTTTTCTCTCAAAAGAGGGGAGCTTGTCGTTTTGCTGCAATAAGCAGTAAGGATATACTTCTGAGAAGAAGATCTGGGACTGAGTTTGTCTGCAGTACTATGGATTGTTTGGGTTCATTTGTATTTGTCTCGAGGTGAGAATGAGAGATGAGTGTGTTGCTGTGTTTACATCCATCTCAGTTTACTCTAACAAGTAATCAGAAGTTACTTTTGGCCAGGCACACTGGCTCACACCTGTAATTCCAGCACTTTGGGAGGTCGAGGTGGGTGGATCACCTGAGGCCAGGAACTTGAGAACAGCCTGGGCAACATGGCAAAACCCCGTCTCTAATAAAAATACAAAATTTAGCCAGGCATGGTGGTAGGTGCCTGTAGTTTTAGCTACTTGGGAGGCTGAGGCAGGAGAATTGCTTGAACCTGGAAGGCAGAGGTTGCAGTGAGCTAAGATTGTGCCACTGCACTCTAGCCTGGGCAACAGAGTGAGACTCCATCTCAAAAAAAAAAAAAGTTTTGGAAAGGACATCTGGGAATGAGTTTGTTGTACTAATATGTACTTGTTTCAGTAGTACTCCTTCCTCAGATCCCAGCTTATTCTGTCTGCATGTGAGTGTGTTGCTGTGCCGACTTTATCTCCCCCAATAAGCTATGAGGATTTGGTTTTAAGAAGAATGCCTGAGTTTGTTGTACTAACAGGAATTCTAATCCAAACTCCTACTGGGGTTCATTCTGATTCCACTCATCTTTTAGTAAGAATATGCCTTTGAGGTTAATGTGTATTGCATTGTTTACATTCGTGTCCGTTAACATTGACCAGCGATAAGATTTCACCTTAGAGATCTGAGACTAAGCTTTTTTGCACTGAAAATGATGCCTTCCAATAGCACGAAGTAGGTGCATCTTGGTTCACTCTACCTTGCATTGCAGTAAGAACGTGCCCTAGAGAGGAATGTATGTGTCCTGCTTACCTTCCTCTCACTTGTCAGTCGCATGCAATTAGGAGTTACATGAATCAAATGATTGAGACTGGATGTACTTGTACTAATATCGATTCTTTTCATTAGCACATTAGACTCATTCTAATTGATTTACACTTATGATCATCCTGACCTTGATCCCCTTGAGGTGACCTTGGATTAACTTTGAAACTGACCCACATGTCCTGACCTTGACTTTTTTTTTTTGAAACGGAGTCTCATTCTGTCGCCTAGGCTGGAGGTGTGATCTCAGCTCACCACAACCTCCGCCTCCTGGGTTCAAGCGATTATCCTGCCTCAGCCTCCTGGGTAACCAGGATTACAGGTGTACACCACCACACCTAGCTAAACTTTGTATTTTTTAGTAGAGAGGGTTTCACCATGTTAGCTGGGCTGGTCTCAAACTGGCGACCTCAAATGATTCACCCGCTTTGGCCTCCCAAAGTGCTGGGATTACAGGTGTGTTGATCCTGATCTTGAATCTCATACACAGTCATCCTGACCTTAAGCTGAAATAAGCATGAACTTGACCTTGAATTTGAATCTAGCCCTAATTCTGACCCTTGTCCTCATCCTAACCATCACCCTGACCATGTTTTGCCCTCATTTTAAACTTGCCCTTGAAACTGACCTTGATTGATTTTGAATCCAGTATGCGCTGATGCTTTTCATGGCCCTGAATCTGAATCTGAATCTGAAGCCAACCCTGAACATTGTCCTGGCCATAAGTTTATACTTCCCCTAAGTTTATACTTGAATCTAGCTGACATTAACCATTCTTAAGTTAACCTTAGTCATCCTGCCATTGATGATAGTCTGCCTTTGAACTGCTCTGACCTTAAAATGACCTTGATCCTCTTGGCTCTAATCCTTAGCACTGGTATGACCTTGGACCCAACCCTTGTCCTGATGCTGACCAGCATTCTGACCATATCACACTGTAAGTTTCAACTTTACCTTGAGCTTGAGCCATTTGGACCTTGACATGACTTCGAGGCAGACTCTGATTATCACCTTAAACATCATTCTACCCATGTCTTAGTTTTGTTTTGTTTTGTTCTGTTTTTTTGAGACAGAGTCTCGCTCTGTCGCCCAGGCTGGAGTGCAGTGGTGCGATCTCCGCTCACTGCAAGCTCCGCCGCCTCCCGGGTTAACGCCATTCTCCTGCTTTAGCCTCTCTAGAAGCTGGGACTACAGGTGCCCGCCACCACACACGGCTAATTTTTTTGTATTTTCAGTAGAGACGGGGTTTCACCATGTTCGCCAGGATGGTCTCAATCTCCTGACCTCGTGATCCACCTGCCTCGGCTTCCCAAAGTGCTGGGATTACAGGGGTGAGCCACCGCGCCTGGCCTTGTTTTTTTTTTGACTAAAACCTCTCCAGGTGATTCTAATGTGTAACTGGAGTTGAACTGGTATAATGTATAAATGGTATAAATGGTATAAATGTACAAATGGTATAAAAATGTTTCCTTGGCCGGGCGCGGTGGCTCAAGCCTGTAATCCCAGCACTTTGGGAGGCCAAGATGGGTGGATCATGAGGTCAGGAGATCGAGACCATCCTGGCTAACACCGTGAAACCCCGTCTCTACTAAAAAATACAAAAAACTAGCCGGGCAAGGTGGCGGGCGCCTGTAGTCTCAGCTACTTGGGAGGCTGGGGCAGGAGAATGGCGTAAACCCGGGAGGCGGAGCTTGCAGTGAGCTGAGATCCGGCCACTGCACTCCAGCCTGGGCGATAGAGCAAGACTCCGTCTCAAAAAAAAAAAAAAAAAAATATATATATATATATATATATATTTCCTTAAATATTTTATGAACCACAAATGTGTGAGGTCCACAGCTGGTTCCTAAGAGACAGGAAAAAGTTTGGCCTTAAAAAAAATTAAAGATCTCAGCCGGGCATGGTGGCTCACGCCTGTAATCCCAGCACTTTGGGAAGCCAAGGCAGGTGGATCATTTGAGGTCAGGAGATTGAGACCATCCTGGCTAACATGGAGAAATCCCATCTCTACTAAAAACACAAATAATTAGCCGAGCATGGTGGCAAGCGCTTGTAGTCCCAGCTACTCAGGAGGCTGAGGCAGGAGAATGGCATGAACTCAGGAGGCGGAGCTTGCAGTGAGCAGAGATAGTGCCACTCCAGCCTGGACGACAGAGTGAGACTCCATCTCAAAAAAAAAAAAAATTAAAGATCTCAAATGTATGCTCTAGCCTTCCTCACCACTGCCGCCACTGAGTTGCAACACTGCACAGATATTTTTGACCCACTTTCCCTACATACATCCAACCAATATTTGTAAATGGGAAGATAGCACACAAAATCCAACTCTAGTTTATTTTTTAAAAAATTGGAAGAAAGTGCAACACTTTGATCACACTCCCGAATTTCTCATAGTGACTACTAATTCAGGACCCACCTTATTTAAAACTTGCTTGCTGGCTCCCATGCTAAGAAACCAACTTGTGTCTGAGGGCAGCCTGGCAGCTTCCAAGTGGAATGCGCGTGCTCCGAGAGACCGGGCTTTGGGATGTGGTGCGCTGAGTGCTGCTGCTCTGCCAAGTGAGCTCAGCCTGGTCCACAGTGACTACCAAGTTTCCATGTCCTGAGTTTCCTGGCCAGGTAGAAGATACTGGAAGTCTGGAGGAGAACCCAAAACTGCCAGGATGGCACATCCTGTCCCCACCTCTTTCCTTTAAGGAGAGGAACCATGTGCCTTTGCAATGCCCTTCCTCACAGTACCCCTTCCCTTTGCCAGAAGTCCTGCCTCCATTCACATTGCAGGGCTAAAGATGCCCCTTTTTGCTTATTTTTATAGTAGTTTCATGGAAGGGAGCCAGAACTGGAATGTTGTTAGTTTTTTGGGGTCTAATCATAGCCCGTGGGTGTATTATTACTCCCTACTTTATGCCAGGAAAGAGAAAGGGTAAAGGCTATAAAAAATCGCTGGCTTAGAGGAGGAAAAGGCCACTCTGGATGGCATATTGAACAGAGGTGGTGAATTCAGTAATTGGGTTTCCATTGGTATCTGTTGCTTCTGCTTTCCGAAGCAAGCTTGGCTTGCGGTTTGTAAAAGTACCCAGGGTCCTAGGCCGGACGCTTATGCCTGTAGTCTAGCACTTTGGGAGGCCAAGGCGGGTGGATCACGAAGTCAGGAGATCGAGACCATCCTCGCTAACATGGTGAAACCCCATCTCTACTAAAAATACAAAAAAAAAAAAAAAAAAAAAAAAAGCCAGGCGTGGTGGTGGGCGCCTATAGTCCCAGCTGCTTGGGAGGCTGAGGCAGGAGAATGATGTGAACCCAGGAGGCAAAGCTTGCAGTGAACAAAGATCGCGCCACTGCACTCCAGCCTGGGTGACTGAGCAAGACTCTGTCTCAGGAAAAAAAAAAAAAAAGGACCCTGGGTTCCTAGTCATCTCTGCACTCCCAGGAATGCCTGCTGGGGTACTGTCTAAGTTGTGGAAGGACAGGGAAACTTCTTGCCAAATTTCATTCCTTGCCGTAGAACAGGATCCTCCAACTCTAGACATTAACTTAGGTTGTCTTGGAGAGATCACCAATAACTGCATTCCCGGGTAAAAGGAAACTACCCTCACATCTATGGTCTATTGAGTTTTGACAAGGGTGCCAAGACCATTCAATGGGGAAAAGACAGTTTGTTCATCAAATTGTGCTGGGATATGGATACCCATACCCATCTGCAAAGAATGAAGTTGGAGTCTTAACCTCGTACCGTATACAAAAACTAACTTGAACTGGATCAAAGACCTAAGTGTCAGAGCTAAAACTGTAAAACGCTTTGAATAGGGGGAAAGCTTCATGACAATGGATTTGGCAGTAATTTATTTGATATGACTCAAAAAATAGGCAACAAAAGAAAACAGATAAATTGGACATCATGAAAATTTAAAAATTTTGTGCAGCAAAGGACACTATAAAGAGTAAAAACTCATCATATATCTCCTAAGGGATTAATATCCAGGATATATAAAGAAGTCCTACAACTCAATTTTAAAAAGTGATTCAACAATGAGTGAAGGACTTAAATATATATTTCTTCAAAGAAGATAAAATGATCACTGTCAGTCCACCAGAAAATGCAAATCAAAACCACACTGAGCTACTTAACACAAAAAACAAGTGTTAGTGAAGATGTGGAGAAATCAAAACCCTCGTGCTTTGCTAGTGGGAATGTAAAACAGTGCAGCCACTTTGGACAATAGTCTGGTGATTCCTCCAAAAGAGAAACATGGAATTACCATTACCATGGGACCAGCAACTCCCCTCTTGAGATGTGTACCCAAGAGAAATGAAAGCTGGGATTCAGAGAGATACTTGCACACCCATGTACATGGTAACATTATTTACATTAGCCAAAAAGTGGAAACTAGTGTCCATCAACAGAGGAATGGATAAACACAATGTGATATATATATAGAATGGAATATTATTCATAAGGAGTAAGGCCAGGAGCAGTGGCTCATGCCTGTAAGCCCAGCACTTTGGGAGGCTGAGGCAGGTGGATCATGAGGTCAAGAGATCGAGACCATCCTGGCCAACATGATGAAACCCTGTCTCTACTAAAATACAAAAATTAGTTGGGTGTGGTGGCACATGCCTGTAATCCCAGCTACTCCGGAGACTGAGGCAGGAGAATCGTTTGAACCCGAAAGGCAGAGGTTGCAGTGAGCTGAGATCATGCCACTGGACTCCAGCCTGGGCGACAGAGCTAGACTCCGTCTCAAAAAAAAAAAAGAGTAAGATTCTGAGTCATGCTGCAGTATATATGAGACTTCAAAACTATTCCAAGGCCGAGAGCAGCAGCTCACGCCTGTAATCCCAGCGTTTTGTGAGGCCAAGGTGGGAGGATCATTTGAGCCCAGGAGTTCCAACTGGCCTAGGCAACTTAGTGTGACCCTATCTCTACAAAAAATAATATTAGCCAGGTGTGGTGGCACGCACCCGTAGTACCAGCTACTTGGAGGCTGAGGCGGGAGGATTGCTTGAGCCTAGAAAGGCTGCAGTGAGCTGTGATTGTGCCACTGCACTCCAGCCTGGGCAACAGAGCGAGATCCTATCTCTAAAGGAAAAACATTATTCTAAGTGAAATAAGCCTGACACAGGAGGACAAATACTGTATCATTCCACTCTTAGGAAGTACCTAGAATAGGAAAATTCATAAGAGACAAAAAGTAGAACAGAGTGCGGGGAGGGGGAGTGGAGAATTACTCTTTAAAGGGTACACAGTTTCTGTTGGGGATGATGGAAGTTTTAGAAGTGAACAGTGGTGATGTTTGCACAACATTGTGAATATATTTAATGATGCTGGAATTGATAAGAAGGTAAATTTTATGCAAGTTTTATACATTTTTTAATTGAAAAAAAAGGAAACTGCTGAGTGAAAAAAGTCAAAGATCAATGAGTGCCTAAAGCGCATGAACTTGAAAATGAGGCTTCACCCCCACACATTTCTGGAACTCGGCTCTGAATCAGGGTGGGGGCCAGAAATTTTTACTCAGTTTCGGGGGACACATGAGTTAGGACTCATTCCTTGGGCCTTAAAGTTGTACAAGCATCTCCTGGCAACACCAGCCAGCTTTGCTGCTGAAGGAGGCTGTAGGTAGAGAGTGTAGAAAAGCCCCTCCCCAGGCACTCTCCCCAGTGGAGCAGGGACCTGGAAAGTCAGTGGCCTTCCTTTCCTCACATCCATTGAGGCCAGTGTGGAGACGAGGATGCTGGGAAGCTTGCCCCAGGCACCTTTGACCCTGCAAGTCCCTGGAGCTCTGCCCCAGGCAGGGCTGCAGGCCCCTGAGCTGCCCAGACAACATCTCCAGGAGCACCAAGGCAGGAAACTCACTGGAGAGCTGGGGCTTTAAGAAAACTTCATGCTTTTCTTTTTTTCCCCCGTTTCAGCGCCATAGATTTCCTTGGTCTGGGTGTGTTGAAGGCTCACCCGATGATTTGAGGGTGTGGCCAGGGTGGAGAAGCACACAGCGCTGGATGCTCTCAGCAGAGGCCTTTGGCCTGCAGAAGCCGGGAAGGAGCCTGTACTTCCCGCCTTCCACTACCCATGGCTCTGGACAATGACAGGCTGGACAGAGAGACATATATCAGTGGGCACAAAAGATCTCTTTCTGTTTCTGCTCGGGGTGTTTCTGTGTAGGAAAAGAAATCCCATCTTTCTTCATTGAGGCCCAAAACCAGCAGAACTGCTCTTCCGCCTGGCCCTTCTAGTATGTGAACCTGGTTCCTGTAGGAAGTTGTGGCTCTGCTGTCCCCTCCAGAGGCCACACCAAGGTCTGGAGGAGGCAGGGGCTCCCGGGAATGATGAGACCCCTGAGCCGCTGTGTCTACATGGGGTGCTGGGTTATGGACAGAGGCAGGTTGCTAGTTTGCACATAGACCAACCAGAGAAGGCCCGAAAAGTGGTTGCAACTGTTCCAGGCTGTGTTTGGGAACCTACAGCTGAATGTAGCTGGCCTGTGGCAGTTGCCAGGAATGGGCACTGCAAGCCAGGCTGTGACCCTGCTGCTCCATTCTCCTGCTCTCTGGGTTCCTTGGTGCTAGGAGGAGGCTTCTGTATGCCTTCCAGGCTTGGGATAGAAAGTCAAGGGAAGAAGAGTGTACCCTGGTGGCCAGCCTGGCAGTGGTGAGTGGCTCCAGTGGGGAGAGGCCCAGGGACTGGGGCTGGGTTCCAGGATCCATTCAGCAAAGGATCTCTGGCCAGCCGCTACCTTCAGAGAGCAGTTACGAAGGAAAACCAGGTCAAGAAGCTGACTCCTGCCCCACAGGAGCACACAGATTCAGAGCCAGATAGCCCTGGCAATGGGGAGGGATCTCTGGCTGCAGCCACAAAGACCATGTCCCTGGGGCGTGCAGTGGAGCCTTGCCGTAGTCACGGTCAGCACAGGCTGAAAACTGCACCAGTTACAGGCCTGCAGGCCAGCCCTGAGCTGCAGGTGGGTTTTGTTTTACATCCTGCAGTTTTTCTTCAATGTGAAGTTTTATAGTTCCAGTGTTTAAAACACACACACACAAACACACACGAGATGACATATAAAAAATGCTGATGCCCACATCTCTTCAAACCGTCTTGCAGCCCCAGGTCCCCAGTCTCCTTGCTGCAGCAGCTGGAGCTGCTGGTGCTCCCAGGCAGGGCCACCGCACCTCCAGCACCAGCTCCTCACCTCCTGCCTCTCAGGCAGATTTAGATCATCTCCCTGGCCAGGTAGGCCTGCAAGCCTGTGGCCCCTGGGAGAGAGATAATGTATTAGGGTTCTCTAGAGGGACAGAACTAATAGGATATATGTATATATGAAAGGGAGTTTATTAAAGATAATTGACTCACACAATCACAAAGCAAAGTCCCACAATAGGCCATCTGCAAGCTGAGGAAGAAAGAAGCCAATAGTAGATCAGTCCAAGTCCAAACACCTCAAAAGCAGGGAAGCTGACAGTGTGGCCTTCAGTCTGTGGCCAAAGGCCCGAGAGCCCCTGGCAAACCACTAGTGTAAGTCCAAGAGCCCAAAGGCCAAAGAACCTGGAGTCTGATGTCCAAGGGCAGGAAGCACCCAGAACAGAAGAAAGATGAAAGCCAGAAGACTCAGCAAGCCAGCTTATCCCACCTTCGGCCTGCTTTGTTCTAACCACGCTGGCAGCTGTTAGATGGTCTCCACCCACACTGAGGGTGGGTCTGCCACTCACAGTCCGTGGACTCAAATGTTGATCTCCTCTGGAAACACCCTCGCAGACACACCCAGGAACAAGTTTACCAGCTATCTAGGCATCCTTCAATCCAATCAGTTTGATATATTAACATCACAAGTCCTTGTCAACTTGAACCCATACACATCTCCTGAAATCATATTTAATCTCCAAATAAAGGAAAAATAAGGTCACAATTATACCTAACATAATACAGCTATCCTTCATACAACCAGAGGCACACTAATGCCTAACATAAATGCTATTACATAAAGTTAACACTTAAATGCTGATATAAAATCAAATCTTATGTCACATGGTAATGGAAAAAGAAAGGAAATAAAATGAAGATGTTTTCTTAGTACAAGTGTATACATGCACAAACATTTTTAACAAAATAAGGAAGAAATAGTCGTGACCATTACAATCCTTGTTTCTGCAATTGGTCATATGGCTGTAGCTGGTATTAATAACTATTATCTTCTGCTACCCATTCTGTATTCCCTTTGCCTTCAGCAAGCACCTCGGCTGCTTGTGGCTTTTTACCTGGTGGAATGACCCAAACCTTCATTCCTGAAGGATCCGACCATTTGCAGTCCTGCCTGGATTGGGCTGTTGTAGTTTCCCATTGACCTTAGTCACAGGGCCTGGTAATACTCAGAGATGACCTAAGGGAATCCTATATTCCATGCATACTCTTCCTTATTACCTTCATTGTGGAGTAGTAGTCTGATTTCATCTTGATAGTCCAGGTCAATCACCCCAGCCAACACTAACTTCCTTCTTAGCCTGTGGACTTAGAGGCAGAGGAGCCCAAAATGGTCAGTTGGCAATCTTCCACTTTAATAGAATTATTATTTTGTCTCCTGGTGGCAACATTCCTCCCTCTGGAACTGAGACCCCTAGGCCAGCAGAACATAATGTTCCAGGAACAGGAAGCAAAACTTTGCTAATGGGTCACTAGGGGTGATGGTGAATGGTGCCACATCCACTTCCACCCCTTGATTCCTGGATCTGTGAATGCTGGCTATGGGAGAAACTGTCTACGTTGGATGCTGATTCAGAGCATGCACAGCCTTCTGGAGAGCTTTGCCCCAGTCCTGCAAAGTACTGTCACCTAGTTGGCATTGTAATTGTGACTTCAAAAGGCCATTCCGCTGTTCTATCAATCCAGCTGCTTAAGGATGATGGGAAACATGGTAAAACCAGTTAACTCCATGAGCATGAGCCCACGGCTGCACTTCTTTAGCCATAAAGTGAGTGCCTTGGTTGGAGGCAATGCTGTGTGGAATACCATGATCGTGGATAAGGCATTCCTTTGAGTCCGAGGATGGTAGTCTCGGTAGAAGCGTTGCGTGCAGGATAGGCAAACCCACATCCAGAGTAAGTGTCTATTCCGGTGAAGACAATCCTCTTCCTTTTCCATGATGGAAGAGATCTAAGGTAATCAACCTGCCACCAAGTAACTGGCTGATCACCCCGAGGAATGGTGTCATATCGAGGGCTCAGTGTTGGTCTCTGCTGCTGGCAAATTGGGCACTCAGCAGTGGCCACAGCCAAGTCAGCCTTGGTGAGTGGAAGTCCGTGTTGCTAAGCCCATGTGTAACCTCCATCCCTGCCACCATGGCCACTTTGTTTATGAGCCCATTGGGCGATGACAGGGGTGGCTGGGGAAAGAGGCTGAGTGGTGTCTACAGAATGAGTCATAATTGATAAATACCCACGATAAAAATCCTCCTTTGCTGAGGTCACTCTTTGGTGAGCACTCACGTGGGACACAAATATCTTCACAGTTTTTGACCACATACTGTGGTCAGAGAAATCCATCCACATACCTCTTCCCCCAGTTCACCAATTTTCCAATCATGCTTCCTCCAAGTCCCTGTCTATCCAGCCAAACCATTGGCTACAGCCCATGAATCAGTATATAATCACGCATCTGGCAATTTCTCCTTCCATGCAAAGTGCACAACCAGGTGCACTGCTCGACGTTCTGCCTGCTGGGACGATTTCCCTTTCACTACTGTCCTTCAGAGATACCCCAGAAAGGGGCTGCAGCTGTCTATTTATGGGTGGTACCTGCATATTGTACAGAGCCATCTGTAAACTAGGCCCTTGTCTCCTCTTCCTCTGTCAACTGATCATGGGGCCATGAGGCCACTGGCAGGCTGGGAGAGAGAAGGAAGGGTGGCAGGAGTGGGGACTATGGGCATTTGAGTCACTTCCTCATGTAACTTACTTGTACCTTCAGGACGTGCTCGAGCCGGATCACATGCATACCACTTCATTTGATGATGGAATGCTGCTGTGCACATCCCTCCCACTTTATGGCTAGATGGGTCAGAAAACACCCAGTTCATGATATTCAGTTCAGGTCGCATGGTGACTTGGTGACCCATAGTCAAATGTTCACTTTCTAACAGGCCAAGAGCTGTCTCTTGAAAGGAGACTAGTTATCTTCAGAAGACAGCAGAGCCTTGCTCCAAAGTCCTAGAGGCCTCTGCTGTGATTCACCTGTGGGAGCCTGCCAAAGGCTCCAAACATCATTGCTATCTACCACTGACACCTCAAGCACCATTGGTTCTGCTGGGTCATATGGCCCAAGTGGCAGAGCAGCTTGCACAGCAGCCTGGACCTCTTGCAGAGCTTTATCCTGTTCTGGACCCCACTCAAAACTGGCAACCTTTTGGGTCACTTGACAAATGGGCCGGAGTAACACACCTGAATGAGGAATGTGTTGCCTCTAAAATCCAAATAGGCCCACTAGACATTTTGCCTCTTTCTTGATCACAGGAGGGGCCAAATGCAACAACTTATCCTTCACCTTAAAAAGAATATCTCGACAGGCCCCAAACCACTGGACCCCTAGATATTTTACTGCAGTAGTAGGTCCCTGTGTTGCCGGAAGGTGCCATGCAGGTCCAGACTCCTGGTGTCCTGAACAAAGAATTGGATGAGACACACACAGATAGGAAAGCAAGGCAGCAGAAATGGATTAGGCACAGCATTCCACTCTCTGAGGGGGAGCGCGGACTGACCTCCGCGAGGTGAGATCAGACCCAGCGTGGTGTAGTTTGGATCTTTTTACGGGTTTTTTTTCCTTCTCTTCCCAAGGCTCCCTAATCTCTAGCCGGTGTCTTTTTGATTGATAGGTGTGTTGCTTAGTTACTTTGGCCCCTGTGCGCTTGTGCACCAACTCCAATATGTAGTCCATATGCATTGTTGGGAAAAAGGCTTATGGGATGCCTGCATAAACTGGCCATAAAAATATGGGACAATACGTTGTGGAAAGCCACAAGCAGCCTCTAAGGAGGAAAGCCTCCTAACTGCCATCGTGTCCCCATGCTCAGAGCAAGACCTACTTTTTTTGTTTTTTATTTTTTATTTTTATTTTTTGAGATGGAGTCTTGCTCTGTCGCCCAGGCTGGAGTGCAGTGGCGCGATCTCAGCTCACTGCAAGCTCTGCCTCCCAGGTTCACACCATTCTCCTGCCTCAGCCTCCCGAGTAGCTGGGACTACAGGTGCCCGCCACCATGCCTGGCTAATTGTTTGTATTTTTAGTAAAGACGAGGTTTCACCATGTTAGCCAGGATGGTCTCAATCTCCTGACCTCGTGATCCACCCACCTCGGCCTCTCAAAGTGCTGGGATTACAGGCATGAGCCACTGCACCCGGCCCAGAGACCCACTCTCTTATCTGTAAACACTGTGTTCAAGGAGAAAGACACTCCTTTGAAACCCTGGAATGTGGACAGATGTGCAGGCTCCTGGTTAAGCCGCTCCCACTAGCTACTCTCGGGTAAGGTAAAGATACGCTGTTTGAGTACAAAGGAGATTCAATTAAACGCTATTGCTATAGATTACACCTGTGATGCCCTGCCTCCCTTTCACTGTTTCACCCTGAACTCTGCTTCTTAGATCTAAGTGATCATACTCAATAGATAGTGTGGAGACCAGAGCTCTGAGCCTTTTGCAGCCTCCATTTTGCAACTGGCCCCCTGGCTCCCCACTTAACCTGTCTCTTTTCAATCCTTTGTCGCCACCGGACTTCAGGTACCCTGCGGGTGGTGTTGAAGCTGGTCCCCAACATTCATGAGCTTTAATGAGCTGATTATCATATGGGGTCATGGTAAGGATACGTTTTTCTCTAATGCACATGCCTAGCCCTGAAGAGCGGACCCTTACTGGTTTGCTCTGGATGCTGCCGGCCAGGGTGTACTTACTTGCTTCTCTTTGTTTTGGCTGCTCAGCTTCTAGCTCTTCTTATCTTGCTTCTTGCCCACTGCCCTTTTACCTTGCTTCTGCTTTCTGCTTTTAGTCATTCTGCCCTTTATTTAACTTTTAATTCCCTTTGCTACTCTCCTGCTTCAGTTTCCCTATTCTCCAGCCTCACCTGAATTTTAGTTGGATTTATTTCCCATCCCCTGGCACACAAATGTCTCACCAACGAGTCCAGTGTGGTTGTTACTTCTTGCTCCAGTCAGCATAATGTCATTAATGTAACGGACCAGTGTGATATCTCGTGCAAGGAAAACGCCATTAAGATATCTGTGAAGAAGATTACGACACAAAGCCAGATAGGTGATAGAGCCCTGAGATAGGACCATGAAGGTATATTGCTGGCCTTCCCAGCTGAAGGCAAATTGCTTCTGGTGATCCTTATGGACAGGAATGAAGAAGAATGCAATGCCCCACACTCAACTGCCAACAGCCCAAAACCAAGACTCCCTCAGCCTGGCAGCCCGTGGCAGAGCCCCAGGAGGCTGCCTCCTTCCCAGAGCTGCTGCCCAGGAATGGACGGGTGGACAGGCATCCCAGGTGTCTCAAGTCAGGGCCACCCTGACACAGCTGCCCCAGGACCACAGCTCACTGAGTGCAGCCGCGTCCTTTGTGGGCCACCTGTCCAGGTCACAAGTGACAGATACCACAAGGCACAGTGGCCTGCCCTGCCCAGGGATGACCCTCGGGGTGGACAGGGGGCACTCACTCAGGTCCTCTCCCCTGCCTCAAGGCTCCTTCTCACCTGGGGTGTATGGCTCCTAATCCCAGCACCTCAGGGGCCTTCCTGTTTCATTTTTGCTGACAAATGATCGTTGAGCATCTCCTGTGTGCAGGGACAGAGAAGACAGACACGCTGGCCCCCAGGTGGGCAAGAGAGACTAGTCTGTCAGTGCAGAAAACTCCCAATAGGGACAAGGGCTAGGAAGGAAACACCAGGAAAAGTGCTGGTGGAAGATGGGGGTGACCCTATTGCAGATGGGGTGTTCAAGGAGGGCTTCTCTGAGGGGGTGACATTCACTTGATTGACAAAAGGGATGGGCAGGGCCTGTGGAATTCTTCTAAGGAAGGGAACAGATGGTTTTTTAAACCATTAGATCTTGTGAGACCCACTCACTATCACAAGAACAACGTAGGAAAGACCCGCCCCCAGAACTCTACCTCCCGCGAGGGCCCTCAAGACCCGCCCCCAGAACTCAATTACCTCCCGCCAGGGTCCTCAAGACCCGCGCCCAGAACTCAAATTACCTCCCACCAGGGTCCTCCCAGGACACGTGAGAATTGGGGGAGTTACAATTCAAGATGAGATTTGGGTGGGAGCCAAACCATATCAGAAATGCTACGGTTTCCTTACCTGGATGGTGGAGCTGGAGCCCCCTGACTGCCTGACCCTGCTCTCTGGATTGCCTCTAGGGAGGCCACCCTGCTCAGGCCTGCTCCCACCCCTCCATGACTGTCAGTCCCTCCCAAGAAGAATGTCCCCCAAATGGAGGCTGCTGGCGGCAAAGGGAGATGAACAAGCCAAGGTTGGCCAGCCTGCACCGAGGGCTGCACGGCTCCTGAGGCCCGGCCTGGGTGGACACTGGAGGGCGCTTTCTGTCTGTGGGTTTTGCCCTGGTGCCTGGAGCCCGTTTCCCTGTAGTCTCTTGACCCAGCCCAGCTCGGTGAGCCTGGAGCCCTGGCTTCAGGAGAGGAGAAGTCAAGGTCTACCACAGGTCACAGGTCAGAAACAACTCTGGCCTTGTTGGATGCAAATGGAAGCCAGGTCTGGGGAAGGCATCCTCCCACAGGGCCAGCACTTCCAGCGGGGCACAGCAGCAAGGCAGAGGGACAGACTCTGAGGGGCCCTTGGGGAACTCAAGCGGGGCCCACAGGGACCCTCTCTCTGGGGTTGCAAACTGGCACTGGGTGGAGGGAGATTCAGTATTGACACCTGGGGACCCTTACCCCCAAAGTGGATATTAAGGACAGAAGCACGTGAGGGAGACAAGGGGTCCCACAACACTCCCAGCCTGTCCCCAGCCTGCTTCCAGCTTCCTGGTCCTGCTCTCTTGGGGGAAAGGGGGATTTTATCTGACTTTCCCTGACTTCTGGCCTTTCCTGGGCAGCTGAAAATGACAAGTAGGAAATACTGGCTTGCTTGGAGACTTCTTTGGTTTTACCAGGAAATGGAAACTTTGGCAGATGGAGAAGGACAGGTGGGAACACCAGGAGGAAGGGACCCTACTTTGATGGTGGAGCGCTTCCTTTTCTGTTGTTTTCTGTGATCTAAAATGAGGCAGGTTGCTTGGGATAGTTGATTTGTTTTCCAGTGATGACACTGAGGTGTTCTCGGCCTGGAATCCCACCGCCGCCACGAGCTGGGTTGTTTGGGGTTCGGGTGGTCCAGGAGTGGCTCTCAGTGTGGTGTGATTGGCAACCTCTGGACACTTTTCACTTACGGATTTTTCATCACTTGTTCCAGTGAAGGACACTCCCTGGGGTCCAGCATTAGTCACTTTTTATAAGTCTTTCCATTCGTTGGGAAAAAACATTGTGGTGAATGGTGCTCTGCACTGATCATTTTTCCTTGAGGCCTGTAGGGTTCCCTGAGTAGAAGGGCAGGGCCCTGGCCACCATGGAATCCAGTGTGGCACTGAGGCTCCATACAATCATGGTGGCGCTGGCACTCCTGGCCCAGGAAGAGTTCCACGGCCATGTAGGGGTGTGTGCCACAAAAGGTTTTCAGCATCTCTGCCTCCCCAAATGTCATGCTAAAGCCAAAGTCCATGATTTTTATATTGCCTTCCTCATTGAGTAGGATGTTTTGTAGCTCTAGGTGTGGCTGTGTGATGTTCTTTAAGTGGCAGTAGTGCAGGGCTGACAGAATCTGCCTGAACATGGTTCAGGCCTCCTCTTCCTCGATGTGGCCTTGGTGGCGTATCTGGTGCTGTAGCTCTCCTCCACTGGCGTGCTCCATCACCACATAGATGGTTTCCACCTTGTCAGTCGCCTGGTGAAGCTGAATGATACATGATACTCATCTCTCTCTCTAGAAAGCAAGGCCAGCCTTCCTAGAGATGATTTGGAGGACAGTCTGGGTCCCAGTTAGCCTATGCCAGGCCAGTTCCCTGGCGGATGGTGTCAAGGATCCCATAGTTTTGTATCTTTTTGCGAGGTGAGGTGGAGGTCAATCCCGCGTCTATGGTGCCTCCTAACTATGCTGCCGCAAAGGGAGATGAACAAGCCACAGTTGCCCGGCCTGCACCGAGGGCTGCACGGCTCCTGAGGCCTAGCATGAGTTGACACTGGAGGGGGCTTTCTCTTTGTGGGCTTTGTTCTGGTGCCTGAAGCCATTTCTCTATGGTCTCTTGACCCAGCCTAGCTGACTGAGCCTGGCTTCTGGAGAAGAGTTGTCAGGCTTTGCCACAGGTCATGGGCCAGAAACAATTCTGGCCTTGTCCAGTGCCAGGCCTGGGGAAGGTGCTTCCTCCCACAGGGCTGGCACTTCCCAAGGGTGAATGGCAGCAAGGTGGGGAAGACAGACTCTGAGGGGCCGGCCCTTCGGGAGCTCAAGCAGAGTCCACAGGGCCCCCCTCTCTGGGGTTGCAAACTGGCATTGGGTGCAGGGAGATTCAGTATTGACACCCCACTCCCAAAGTGGATTTTAAGGACAGCAGCACACTGGGGAGACTAGGACCCCACAACACTCCCACCTGGTTCCCAGCCCGTTTCTGGCTTCCTGGTCCTGTTCTCTTGCGGGGAACAAGACTCTTATCTGACTTTCTCTGACTTCTGTCCCTGCTTGGGCAGCTGAAAATGACAAGAAGGAAATACTGGCTTGCTTTGAGCCCCCTTTGGTTTTGCTGGGAAGGTGGAAACTTTGGCAGACGGGGAAGGACAGGTGGAAACCCCAGGAGGAAGGGCCGCTGCTCTGATGGAGGAGTGCTTCCTCTTCTGTTCTTTTATGTGTTCTAAAATGAGGTATGTGCTATGGGAGAGTTGATTTCTTTTCCAGTGTTGACACTGAGATGTTCTCGGGCTGGAATCCCTAGCCACCATGACCAGGGCTGTAGGGGGCGCAGGTGCCAGGTTCTCCGTATGGTGTCAACAGCACCTCCCGGCCAACATTGACCCACGGATTCCACATCAGTTGGTTTAGTGGGGCTAAGGGTGAGGAATTGTTTTACTAGTGTCTCCAGTGGAAATGAAAAAATAGGTGGGGAGTCATATTGTCATATAGCTTGAGGCAGAAAGGAACCACGGGTGGGGCTGGATGTTCTTTCAGCCTCCCTGGCAGAGATCACAGACAGAGTGGTCAGCTTGGCCTAGCTTCTGCGATGGCTGGCTCTGATGTGGTGGATGGAGGCAGTCCCCAGAGCAGGAATATTCTGAGGTTCATATCCTTGCAGGGTAGGAGCTGGAAATTCTCCCATCAGAACCTCCCTCACTGCAGCCCGTGGGGGTGAGTGACTGGGGGATCCGTGCCCCAGGGGCAAACCTCTGGGCTCTGGCTACAGCCCCTCAGAGGGAGAGCCCTTCTGCAGGCTCAGCTGGGAGTCCTGGATTGCCTGGCAGGGCTGAGATGCCTTTGGGTGGCCTCGGGTCTCCATGGAGATGGGGGCGGGGCCCGGCAGCAGGGGCGGGGTGCCCAACAGCCAACTGCCTGCCCTCAACCGCCAAAAACCCACACTCAACCGCCAAAGGCCAAGGCCAAGGGCCCTTTGGCTCTGCTGCGGGAGCCCTCTGCAGGTCCCGAGGCTCCCAGCCCCGTTCAGCGCCTCCAGAGGCCTCACCCGAGCCCTCTCCACTGGGTCCCCATGGGCCTCAAAGCGCCGACCCAGCCGCGGGGTCACTCCTCTGAGCCTCCCGACTGTCCATGGGTCCTTTGGAGCCCTGGGTTTTGGAGCTTGTCCTTCCTCAGTACCGTCTGCCGGGATGTGGCTGCATCAGGGCCACAGCTGACCGAGGGTGGCTGTGTCCCCTGCAGGCCACCCGTCAAGGGCACAGGCGACAGGCGCCCCAAAGCGCAGTGGTCAGCCCTGGCCAGGGCTGGACCTCAGGGTGGGCAGGGACCACTAAGTCGAGTCCTCTCCCCTTTCTCAAGGCTCCTTCCTCCCCTGGGGTGAAGGGCTCCCAATCCCAGCACCTCAGGGCTGTCCTGTTTAATTCGTGCCCACAAATGATCATGCAGTGTGCTGGAACAGAGAAGACAGATACGCTGGCCCCCGAGGGGTGAGACAGACTAGACTATCAGTGCAGAAAATTCCCAATAGGGATAGGGGCCAGGAAGAAAACACCAGGAAGAAAACACCAGGAAGGAAACACCAGGAAGGAAACACAAGGAAAAGTGAGGGTGGAAGATGGGGGTGACGCTACTGCAGGTGGGTGCTCAGGGAGGGCTTCTCTGAGTAGGTGACATTCACTTGATTGGCAAAAGGGATGGGCAGGGCCTGTGTAAGTCTTCTAAGAGAGGGAACGACAGTGCCCAGGAATGGAAATAGGGCAGCGGTGGGAGTGGGGGTACGAGCCAGGCAGGCAGGACCCAGACACTGTGTGATGGATGCAGGTGTGGGACCCATGGAGGCTCTGAGAAAGCCCTGGGCCTCAGAAGACGGGGAAACAGGAGGACTCACTTGGAGACCTGCACCCAGGCAGGGAGCAAGAGCCAAATGCACCGCACCGCCCTCCTGGGGCTACCCCTGGGCCTCCCTTTCTTTCCCCACACCCTGCACTCTGCCACACACCCCTTCCTTGGCCAGGCTGGCAGAGGACATGGAGCCGCTGGAGGCAGGAGCACTGGACTGGGAATTAGACCTGGAGTAAAATCCAAATGCCCTGTGGGCCCAGCTCTTCTCTGGAGTTTGGCTTCATGTCAACTGGGACTGGGGGATAAGGGACAGCAAGACCAGCTCTCAGACCCTTGTCACTCCACATTGCAGTGCTTCTCAGTGGTCTCAGGGGCTATCTATTTTAGGAATAATTATCTGGCTATAGAAGAATAACGGAAGGAAATATGTTTCGAGTGGCACTTGTATCAAGTTCTAAACTAGGTGCTGCTTTTGACGGGGAGTTGCTTTTTTTTTCTCCCTTTCACAAAACCGACTCCTGACTAGGGCCAGGAGTTAGATTCCAGTTTCTAGATTTTCATCATTCCATGTTGCACAAGGCAGACATCTAGGGGATGGAGGGGCAGATTATTAGCATGTAAAGGAAAGATGATTTAGCTACAGAAAATATAGGAGAAAAGGAATCAGGATGAGGGGATTAGGAATGGGAGAGGAGGAGCTGGGGGAGAGGGAGTTGGGGGCGGGGCTGGGACAAACAAAAAGGAGGTGTGGAGGGGGCCAAGGAAGTAAAGTCCAAGAGGATAGTGGGGACCAGAGTCACAGCCTTAGTGGGGCCTCAGGAGAGCAGCAAGCTGTGTCTACCTTGGAAAGGTGGAGAGAGGGCTGCAGTGAGCTGGGCAGGGAGGAAGCGGGAGGGGGCAGGGCAGAGGAAGCAGGGGACAGACTGGAGGAAGAGATGGTGCACTGGGTCAGGTGGGGCAGAGGGGCCCTCTGGTCTCCAGGAGGCGTCATGCTGTCCTTCAGCTCATCCGTAGCTTTGGATAGGAGGCCTTTGAAGGCCACAGTGTTGCCAGCTGCCCTCTTGACTAGAATCATGTTCATTGACCCCGGCAGCAACTTGGACACCTCCGTCTTCTGCTGAATGCCACTGGACCAGGTGTGCTGGGCACATAGCAGCGTTGGCCTCTTGCCTGGTTCCCACCCGCAGCTGTTGGAATCTACACATGTCCAACCTGTCACAGGTTTTTAATGTTCTTGAACCTTAGGGCCTTAGTGCAATAAAATGCAGGAAGTGCAGCTTGACTGCCTCACCTACTCCATTTTTGTCTTCAGCCATCCAACTATGTTGGGGCAATCATTTTGCTTGTTTTCTTTGGTGGACATACATGTAACGTAATACTTTTAAAAGCGTTGAAAGGCATCTCCTGGCAGCCCTGCGGCAGCCCCAGCTTCTTGACAGCAAGGCGACATCACAGCTTCAGGCTGCCCAGCTTGGAGGACACTGGCTTCCTGTGATGATTGTCACTGAGCCAGGGACCTTTCTGGGTCTCCCCCACTGCTGCTGGTGCTCTGGCTGGAGGGAGAGGCCACGGGGTCATGCTGGGGGGCTTTACTGGAAATGGCTGGCTTCCTTTGTAGGCCAGCAGGTGCACTGGCAGGAATGGTGGTCTTCTGCCCTGATTTCTGGCCCTCCTCGGGCAGCTGAATTTTGGAAGTCTCCAACGCTGGTTCACTCTGAGCCCTCTTCAGTTTCTCCCAGAAGGTGGAAACTTTGGGGGTTGGGGAAGAAAAGGTGGGAACTCCAGGAGGAAGGGACAGTGCTCTGATGGCAGAGTGCTTCCTCTTCTGTTTTTTGGTGCACTGTTTTTTTTGTGCAAATGAGGTAGGTGGCCATGGGATAGTTGAATGTTTTTTCTTTGATACGGAGATGTTCTTGGCCTGGAATCCCGTGGCCACCATGAGCTGCGTTGCTGGGGTTCGGGTGGTCCAGGAGTCACTCTTGGTATGGAGTCAGTAGCATCTTCTGGCCACTGTCCACCCACAGGTCCCTCATCGGTTGTTCCAGCGGGGGTCCCACCCTGGGGTCTAGTGTTAGTAACTTTTTAATAAATCTATTTGAAATGAAAACAAAAATGGAGGCAACGTGTACTTTCCTGTTATATTTTGTTCTTGATGTGCATAGAGTAGAAGGGCAGAGCCCTGGCTACCATGTGGTATAGCATTTTTCTAAGCATACCTCCACGGTGGGCACTGACACTCCTGGCCCAGGAAGAGTTCTGGGGCCATGTAGGGGGTACGTGCCACAAAAGGCTGGCAGCCTCTGCTTCTTCATAAGTGTGGTGCTGAAGCCAAAGTCCAGGTATTTGGTGTTGCCGTCCTCATCCAGTAGGATGTTTTGTGGCTTTAGGTCTCCATGTGCGATGTTCTTTAAGTGGCAGTCCTGCAGTGTCGACAGAATCTGCCTGAACCCAGTGTGGGCCTCCTCCTCCTCCTCGATGTGGCCATGGTGGCATATCTGGTGGTGCAGCTGTCCTCATCTGGCGCACTCCATCTCCAAGTAGTTGGTGTCTATGGTGTCAGTCACCTGATGGAGCTGAATGTTCAGATGCTTGAGGGGCTCCGTGATACTGACCTCTCTGAAGAGTGATGCAGGGGGAGCCAGCCTTCTTCTGTCTGATTTGTGTCTACCTGGGTCCCCGTCAGCACATTGCTGGATCAGTGTGACCTCACTGAACATGCCCTGGCTGATGGTCTTGAGGATCCTACACTTTCGGATCTCTTCATCAAGTGCGTTGGAGGCCAATCCCTGCTCCATGGTGCCTCCTAACTACCCTGACTACAAATCCTACCTCTGAACTATGCTAACTGAGGCACAACGCCAACTCCGATAACTAGGCTAGACCTGCACAGGCCGCCCGGGGAGGGTGGAGCCCGAGAACCCTCTCCAGGGCCTGGTCTCCTTTGCCATGTTCCCTGTCATTTTCCCGTGCACAAGAGAGGGGGAGGGGTGTGCCCAGAAGCTAAGAGTCACTCCCCTCCTCATCCTGTCATGGGCACTCCTCTGGGGTCACACCCTCACCCTTGCCCACCCTGGAGCCCCCGTTTTGCTTCGAGGGGACCCGGGGCAGTGACTGTCGAATCACACCTGAGGCCCTGGGTGCATGCGCGGCCATGTGGGGGCAGCTAGTAGGTGTCCCCAGAGAGGCCCTGTGGTCATCCTCTGCTCCGGGGCTGTATGCAGGCCCCAGAGGCACAATCAGACTTCAGGGGCACAGCCAGAGGACATTTCCCCTCCACCGTCCCCTTTAGACTGCAGAACCCCCTGGAGGATATCCAAGCGCACACACTTTATGCTCCCCAGCTGCCCCGTGAGGGCTCGCCCTGGGTTAGTGTGAACAAATGGAAGTTGCTCCCGTGGGCAGGTCGAGGGCCTCTTGGATGCTGCCCATAAAGATCCCGGCCGTGGCCTTCCGCGGGGCTGCAATATCGCTCTGGCTGCCTCCAAATGGAGAGAGGGCTGCAGTGACCTGGGGAGGGTTGGGGGAGAAGGAGGTGGCAGGGCAGAGGAAGCAGGGGCACACAGGAGGAAGAGGCGGTGCCCTGGGCCATATCTTCTCTCCTACCCTAACATGAGCCAAATTAGAACTACCTGGATGAAGAAAAGACAGAGAAGAGCAGGGCAGGCGAGAAGTGCCCCGGGAAACACCGTCCCGGCTTTTACATTCCACTAGGTGGGATGGAGGCGCCCTCTGGTGTCCAGGAGGCTCCAGACGTTCCATCTCACCCCTTCCTTTGCATAGGAATGGTTTCAAGGCCACACGGGCACCAGAAGCTTCCTTGATTTGAATCCCATGCCGAGACCCCTCCGCCACTTTGCATGTTTCTGTCCTCCACGCTTCTGTCCTCGACGAGGCCTCCAGGATGGGGGTGTCAGACACACAACAGCGAGGGTGTCTTGCCCAGTTATCCCATGCAGCCAACTGGAGCCCACACATGGCTGACTTGTCATATGTTTGTAGTGTTTTTTGACCTCAGGACCTTCGTCCTCTCTATTCTAAGTGCAGAAAGACATTTGACATGGACCCTCTCAGGTGTTTTGCAATACGCAATACATTATCATTGACTCTGGTCACCCTGCTGTGCACTGGATGTGAAAACCTCTTCCTCCTGTCCATCTCAGACTTTGATCCTTTGACCAACAACTCTCCATTCTCTCCCTCTTTCCCACCCCCACACCTGATACCCAGCCCCTGGTCACCATGGATCTACTCACTACTTCTGTGGGGTCAACATTTTTCGATCAACACTTCCGTAACTTCATGTGGAATTTGCCTTTCTGAGGTGATGGAGATGCTAAGATTTCAACACTCCACGGTGCACACATCTATCTAATCCTCACATTGTACCCCATAAATGAATACAAGCATGATTTGCCAATTAAAATTAATTTAAAAATAACAGCTGGGCGTGGTTGTTCACACCTGTAATCCCAGCACTTTGGGAGGCTGAGGCGGGTGGATCACGAGGTCAGGAGATCGAGGACATCCTGGCTAACACGATGAAACCCCATCTCTACTGCAAATACAAAAAATTAGCCAGACGTGGTGGCGGGCGCCTGTAGTCCCAGCTACTTGGGAGGCTGAGGCAGGAGAATGGCATGAACCTGGGAGGCAGAGCCTGCAGTGAGCAAAGATCACACCACTGCACTCCAGCCTGGGTGACAGAGGGAGACTCTGTCTCAAATAATAATAATAATAATAATAATAATAATAATAATAATAAACATATGACTCAGAGACATTTTCTAAAAACAAAAATAGAAACCAACAAAAACATAATAAATAAAATAAAATGCAGAAAAGGCAGCTTGCCCGCCCCTCCCCCATGCTCAGTTTGTGTCTGGGCCGCAGCTGTCCCCTGGGTTTACTGGAGCCACTGTATTTCTCCATCCACAGTGGGACTTTGGGGCCAGGAGGAAGCAAAATGTTTTTGAAGACAAATCTGGTGGCTCCCTGGCAGCCCTGGTTCTCTTCACAAGGAGAGGCTGAGGTCACATCATCTGATGCCCAGTGGAGAGGACACTGGCTTCCCGGGCTGTTCCCTGGGAACAGGTGACTCTGGGTCTCCTGAATAGATGGAACTGGCTTCCTGGGATGTTCCCTGGGGGCAGTTGACTCCTCCTGGGCTGCTCCCACTGTTGCTGGTGCTCTGGATGGAGGGGGAGGCCACAGGGCCACACTTGGAGATGTGCTGGTATTGGGTCATGTCACCTCCAGGCCCAGTAGGGGACAAGCAGGCAAGGTGGCTTCTCTGGGCATCTTCTGCCCTGGCCCTGGTCCTCCTCGGGCTGCTGGATTTCTGAAGTAAAGGTGGGAAAGGTCACAGTGAAGACCTTTTTCACCAAACATTCCAGCCTTTGATTCCCCTTTGGTTGGGACAGAAAAGTTGGACTTAATTTTGGGGGATGGGGAAGGTAGGTGGCCATGGAATAATTATATATTTTTTCCTACTGGGGATTCCTCAATGTGCCTAGAATGTCACAGCTACCAAAAATCAGGCTGTCAGGTTGTCAGGGGGCCCAGGTGACTGGAGCAGCTTTATGTGTGGCCTGAGGGTTCCCTGGCTAGTACTGACCCAGGGGTCCCGCATCAGCTGGTCCTCTGTGGGTCACTCTCTGGGGTCAAGGATCAGAAATTTCTTGACAAATATTTCAATTCGGAAGGAATATAGACAGTACATATTTTCCTTGAAGTATGTTTTTTTGAGCCTGAGAAGTTCTGCCTGCCAAATGGCAGGGCCCTGGTCCCATGTGGTAGAGGAGAGAGCCAAGACCCACACGACCATGGTGGGGCTGTGATACTCGTGGCCAAGGAAGAGTTCTGGGGCAGCTTAAGGGGAGTCCTAGAAAAGGCGCTCAGCTTCTGGCCTTGGGAATATGTGGTGCTGAAGCCAACGTCAGCTATTTTCGTGTTGTGCTCTTCATCCAGGAGTCCTGCCACTCAGGTCTTGGCGGCTGACTTTGGTGGCAGTACTGGAGGGCAGATAGTACTTGCAGAAACATGGCTCGAGCTGCCTCCTCCTCTATGTGGCCGGGCTGGAGTGTTTGGTGGAAAAGGTCTTCACTATGAGTATCACCATAGCTCAGTATGGGATGTCCGAGGTTTCAATGACATGATATGGCTTTATTATGATGGAGCACTCAGGGCCTTCGTGACTTCTACCTTTCTGTGTAGACGCAGAAGGCTGGGGGAGCCCCTAATTTTATTTTTACAGCCACCTGAGTCCCAGTGAGTTTGTGCTGGGTCAACTTCACCTCACCCAGGCTTCCCTGGCCAATGGTCTTGAGGACTTTGGCATTTTTAAGGGCCTCCTCGATGGTGGAAGCCAGACCTGGAGAAGGTGCCTTCTCACAGGGCCAACACTTCCAGAGGGGAGTGGCACTGGGGTGGGGGCACAGACTCTGACGGGCCCTTGGGGAGCTCAAGCAGGGCCCACAAGATCCCCCTCTCAGATTGCAAATTGGCATTAAGTGGCGGAGATTCAGTATTCATACCTGGGAGACACTTGCCCTCAAAGTGAAAGGAAATCCTGGGGAGGCTTTGGTGCTCTGGCAGGCAGACGGTGGGACTGCAGCCAGGCCCTCTCCTCTGCGTGAGGCTTTATGGGGCCTCAGCATCTCCCACGATGACAGGGTCCCACGATGACAGGGTCCCCCTGAGCTCCTCTCTTCAGTGTTCCCACACGAGCCTGAGTATGGAGGACTTTCTGAGCCATTGCCCTCTGACTTCCCCTCCGTGGGCTGGGGAAGAGCTGTGAGGAGCTGTAAGGTGTGTGGTCGGGGCCTTTGGGTGGCCATCTCTGAAGATGGAGGCAGCCATCTTGGGGCACCCGAGCCCTAGCCCTTGGGATCCCAGGTGTAGGCTCTGCCTCTGCCTCTGAACGGCTGAATGGCATGGGCAGCCACTGTGGGTGGCAAACAGGGAAGGCCATGATGAGGTCTCCATTCCAAGCTGATGTTCCAGATCTGTGAGGGGGAGAATCAGGAAGGCCAGGGTAATCACCCTGCCCAGTGGTGGCCTCTGCCATGGGTACACAGACCCCAGGCCAGGGAAGAGACATGGCAGCAACCTTGGAGGAGGGGCCTCTGCCCACCTGTGTGACAGCCACCAGGGGCTCCTGGCTTCACAGCCTTGCTGGGAAGAGATGGGAAACTGAGGCCTGGGGACCCTCAGCTGCCTGAGGTGCGGCTAGACTCAGATCCACCTGAGGCTGCCCAGTCCACCTCTCCCTTACTTCCTCCTTCCAAGAATATGGGCACAATGGTGAGCATTTGGAGACGAGAGATCGGGACCAGTCCCAGCCGGAACCACTGCCCCACTGCTCAGCCTCTGGCAGCCGCTCCTCTCTGGCCTGAGTGTCCTCTTAGTTCAATGGGCATCGCCAGGTCTCTGTGGTACCTTCTTTGTCACAGGCACGTGAGGGGTCAACAGGATCATCACCCAGCACTGTTCACAGACACAGACTGAGGCTGGACCCTCGGAATCAGAGCTGGAGGGGGCCCTTTTGTGCAGATGGGGAAACTTGAGCCTTGGACTGACTGTTGTGGGAATCAGGAGACTGGAGAGACCAATGGGTGAAACAGGAGGATTTCATTTAGGTGGCCACCAGCCTAGCAGATTAATATCCAGAGGCTGATCAATGAACAAGGCCAGGCTTAACGTTTATTCAGGTGACTGAAGGGGAGTGGCTAGCCATGGCACAAAACTTGTGGGGCGGGGAAAGCAAGCTTACAGAAGCAGAACAAAGGCAGTTAATTAAACTGTGACAGGTTTTGCAACTCAGGCATGTCTTGTGATCTTTGCCATCCTGCGCAGATGGGAAAACAGGAACATATAAAATCCTTGCAAACTTGCAGAAATATTACAAAAATAGTTATAAGAGCAGAACAAAGAATGATGGCATGGGGAGAGAATTCCAGGGGGAGACTGATAAGAACTTGTTTTTCTCATCCCTACTCTTGGAACCATTTCTTTGGGACCCCTGCCTGACCTTGCAGATAATGTTATCATAGCTCCAGCTGGACTTATTTTGCCTTTACTTGTTTTTCTTATATTTCCTGCTTAATTCTCCCCTTTGATGCTGTTTATAAATAAAGTTTAATAGAAAGAATTATCATTAGAATTTAATTCTCCATGAGGAGTCAGTTCTTTATTTGGCAAAGGTTGATATTTGGTTAAAGCCATTAGTTGGGTGGTGGTTTACCTGGGTACAAGAACCTCTATGGCTGATTGGATGTTTTTGACAAGGAGAGGTAGGAGACAAGGGAGTATGAGGCAGGCTCCCAATATGACCAGAACTATTCCTATTAAGGTCTTAAATCCTCCAAGGGATGAACACCAGCCCCCAAAGAGGGTATCTGGAGACCATCCTTTCCAAATTTGGACTGGGACATGGGCTAATGTTTGAATTTTTGCAGTTATATCTTCGACGACCTTCCTATTGTCATCAATTTCTAGACAACAGTTAGTTTAACCTTTCCACATACCCCTCCTTCTAACATGGATAGAGGGAGTAGCAAGAACAAAGTAATGAATAGTATACTCATACCCAGTATGGACAGCAGAGGTCCTTAACCAGGGGAGGAGGTTGAGCATGGTGACAGGTTAATAGTAAAACAATTAAGATTACAAGAAAAGTTACTGGGCTTAAGATTTCTAACTACATTTACTTCCTTGACGAAACCTTGGCCATGCATAGACTAGTCAGCTTCCGGGGTGACTAGAGCAGGGCTGCTGTCTCCTCAAGCTTCAGCTGTGTGTAGACTGTTCAGCTTCTGAAGTCACCAGAGCAGGGCTGTTGTCACTTTCACTGGCACCTCGGTCCTGTCATAGGATCAGCCGGTTCGGATGGTCTGGGTCTTGCTGGCTGGTCCACTTGTCCTGGGCTGCTGGTTTCAGCCAACTGTGATGGATCTAAGGCATGATTCCTGCAACTTTAACAGCAGCGACAGTGGACAAGATTACAGTATGGGGCCCATCCCATGTGGGTCCTGAAGTGGTTGGATTCTATTTCTTGACCTAAACAGAGTCCCTGGGTCTAAAGGGGTGTGTGTGGTCTATTAGGCCTATGGGCATTCTTTCCTGTACCCAGCCATGGATCTCTTGCATGGCTCTCCCTAAGGCCTGCACCTGCCTTCTCAAGGTTAGCTTCCCTAACTCATGGAATGACCTTTAATTTGACCTATGGTTGGGGGTGGCTGGCCGAACAAGATTTCAGAGGGTGAATATCTAGTTTGTTTGGTGGGGGTACACCTGACTCGGAGGAGGATCATGGGCAGGACCTGATCCTATCTTAGATGAGTTTTTTGGCAATATTTCTTTAGTAGCTGCTTGAGTGTCCGGTTTATGTGCTCCACTCTTCCTGAGCTTTGTGGCCAGTTGGCCGTGTGCAATTTCCATTTCCTGAATCCCCAGGGGCCTGGTTTGCAACACGTATGTCTAGCACTGGTCTATATTCATTAGTCCTTGGTTTGCACACTGGCAAAAGCAGAGTGTTCTATGGTGACCGGCATCAGGCCAAGGTCCGGTGTTCTAACAGCCGTTTCAAATGTCCTTGAATGCCCTGTACAGCTTCTTCGGAAAGTGGGTATTGACAAACCTGAACCAGTGTTACCCCCAATTTTAGTTCCACTATCACTGGTGCCTGGTTCACAGCCAGGCCAGGGGGGTTATCCTCAGTCTACACTCCAGGAATTTTACTAGGTAACTTATACAGCTCATCTAGCCCCAGCTTTGGCATCCCTTCTGCATACAGTCTCCATTCCTCTGCCTGCAGGACGGTAAGGGTTAACACCATTTCTTCAGGATGGAGCAGGCTTAAAGTCACGGGCTGTATCACTGCCAAGTGTTCAGCCCCAGTATTTAAAGTCCATCAGGTGGTCCCCTACTTCCACTGTGACAGGGGCTCCTGGGGGCCTAAGGAGGTGGAGCCCAGTCTGGCCTACTCCTCATACCTTTCAGTCCCTGCCAGCCCAGTGAAGTCAGCGTCTGGCTCTTTCAGGGTATGATAGCCTTTAGCTGGCAGCCTTCTAACTGCTTGGCTTTCGTCCTCTCCCTCATTGCCTTCTGGACATTCATTCTTCCCGTGTCCTTTCCTCTTGCACCGCGCACACTGGTCCCTATCTAGTCTTGCCCGATTCTTGGGTCTTTGCCTGATTTGACCTCTTCCTTGTCTGCACCTATGTCCATGTCCTCTCACGACACTTGCCCCCGCTTCTGTAAGTGCTGCTGCCAGCAAATCGGTCTTTTTCCCGAGTCTCTGATCAGCCTCCTTCTTTGCCTCCTGATCATGGTTAACATACACCTTTGTCAGGTCACTTCTAAAAGCTGAGTGGCATTCACACCTGCAAAGCCCTCTAGCTTTTACAGCTTCCCCCTAATGTCCCCCTGGGCTTTTCCTACAAATGCTGTGTTCACCATGTGCTGATTTTCAGTGGCCTCGGGGTCAAATGCAGGAGTATAAAACTGCAACACCTCACAGAGTCTCTCATAAAACTGGCTGGGGCTTTCATCAATTCCCTGAAGCACCTCTGAGATCTTTCCTGTATCGATGGCCTTCTTTCTACCCTCCCTTAATCCTTGCACCAGTGCTTCTTGGTACCTCTGTAGGTGCTGAAACTGGGCTGCATCATTTGGGTCCCAGTTAGGGTCTGCTTCTCGGAACTGGCCCTGAGCATAAGCCTGAACATTAAGTGTGCCTTCTGGAGCATTGGCTTCTAACCAGTGGAGGGCTGCCTGGGTTGCCCTCTGGCACTCCTCAGTGTTAAACAGCGTCAGTAGGAGCTGTTTGCAGTCTGGCCAAGTTTGACTGTGTGTCAGGAAGATGGAATGCATTAGATCTATGAGGGCTTGTGCTTCTCCGTGTAGGAGGGAGTACGGTGTTTCCAGTTTAGGAGATCAGTGGTTGAAAAAGGCTGGTAAACGAAAGTTTGTTCTCCTCCTTGCACTTGGCTCTGTTCATTATAATAAGGGGTCCCCTTGTTTCCCTGAGAGGCATTTGCATAGCCTGGGTGCAGCCAGACTGGAGGCAGCCTGCTTGATCATTCTGACTGTCCTCCTTGACCCCCTGGGGTGAGGGCTCAGATTTCTCCCTCTGGGGTGTAGCCTGGGGCATATCACCATCTGAGTCTGGCTGCTCAGGGGCCAGCCTTGGTAAAGGGTGGGTAGATTGGAGTGTAGAGAGGAGGGGTCTCTATCTCCTCCAGTGATTCCTGCAAAACTAGTTTTTCCTGTGACTTTCCCTTTGTCTCTGTAGCTGACAGTGAAGCTGAATTCTTTCACTTTTGGCTCAACTCAAGCTACTAGTGTTCTGCAATAAGCTAATAGGCAGGGCTGCACTCAGCCATGAGCCAATATACGGGAACTGGTCTGGATGCCCTGGCTGTTCTCTGACCCTAGTCACCACCTGATATACACGACCAATTGTTTATCTATCTATAGTCCTTTAGGCCAGCCATCCTACACCAAAAGAGGGCCATTCTATTTCAGAGAGTTCTTAACCTCTGGGGGGGTCAACTTGATTCCACAGTCCCCCTTATAACCTTTCTTAAAGTTCTTTAACGTACATTCTAATGGAGTGGGTTTTGACGACTTCCCTCCCTTTTCCTCCTTTTTTGGCACAACACACTCACTCTCACTTTCACTTCAGACTCATTAGATCGTCCCCCTTGCTGGAGTCTTTCAGACGCTGCTTAGCTTTGAAGTGATTGTTAATCCCCCCACAATTTAGTAATTCCTGAGCCACATGCGGTAGCCCATGTAGGATGTTCACCACTAGTCCTGATCAGTCCCACACTTTGCTTGGAGCGTACGGTCTACGCTAAGAGCCCTGCAACCCCCACACATCACTCCCTGCATTGGTTCCTCCCAGAACCGTCTCTTTCATACGCACCCACACACGTCCCTGCTCCATTTCCTTTCTCAACCAATTTAGCAAGCCACTCTTGCATCCTGGGTTGGTTGGGGTGTAGGTTTCATCCGAAATAGCAAGCCACTCTCATGTCCTAGGTCAGATTACTTGTATGCCCTGGGTGCCAGTTTCATCTGACTTTGCAAGCCACTCTTGTATCCTGGGTCAGACTACTTGGTGCACCCCCAGGAGCTGATCAAGTTCCCTTCCACCCTTACGGGACAGGTCCTGCCTTGGGCCCCAAACCTTACTGCGGTCCTGAAGCGTGCTGTTCCTGGAATCATCCTGTAGCCCCTTTAGGTTCCGCTGCACTGTCGGGTAAGGGCACCAGACCACGGGAGAGCTGATCTCCCCTCCGGGTTGAAGTTCTCCCAATGGCACCTGGGGTCACAGGTCTCTGCTGGCCCCGGGGCTCCAGTCCCACAGGCAAATGAGACAGTAAACCTGTTGTCTCTGCTCCTGGCTGGCTTGCCAAAATGTTGTGGGAATCAGGAGACTGGAGAGACCAATGGGTGAAACAGGAGGATTTCATTTAGGTGGCCACTGGCCCAGCGGATTAATATCCAGAGGCTGAGCAATGAACAAAGACCAGGCTTGACTTTTATTCAGGCGACTGAAGGGGAGTGGCTAGCTAGTGGTGTGAAAATTGCAGGGTGGGGAAAGCGAGCTTACAGAAGTAGAACAAAGGCAGTTAATCAAACTGTGACAGGTTTTGCAACTCAGGCATGTCTTGTGACCTTTGCCATCCTGCACAGATGGGAAAACAGGAACATATAAAATCCTCGCAAACTTGCAGTGTTTGGACGAACGGAGGCAAGATGGTGCACTTCCGGGTTCTTCATCACCAACTTTTCCCGCGCGCGTGAAAATGCAGCCGGCGCCCGGGAAGGTGCAGACCAACTGGGCATGCACCAGGTGACGTCAATCCGAAGAGACCAAGATTTACCTGGTCGCACCTGTGGAACGCCTCCCCCGATACGCCCGTGCCCCGCCTATTGCCCTCCCACTCCTAGAAAAGCCGCTCCGGCCAGCGGGCCGCGGGGACTTCCCAGCTCCTCCACTCCTGTTGGGACTGTAGGAACTCCGTCCGAGAGCTCCACGGGTGACTGTTGGCCTCCTTTGCCGGAGGCCGACAGACCTCTCCCCCCCACACCTTAGGTGACCAAAAATAAACTTGCAGTTTTGCTCCTACCTTTGCCTACTCGCTGGTTCTTTTGTGCCCGCTCTGGTGGTCTTTAGAAAAAACAAATCATGCAGAAATAGTTATGAAAATAGTTATGAGAGCAGAATAAAGAATGATGGCATGGGGACAAAATTCCAGGGGGATACTAACAAACTTGTTTTTCTCATCCCTGCTCTTGGAACCCATTTCTTTGGGGCCCCTGCCTGGCCTTGCAGATAATGTTATAGCTCCAGCTGGACTTGTTTTCCCTTTACTTGTTTTTCTTATATCTCCTGCTTCAGGACAGTGCAGCCAAGAAAGGCAGAGCCAGCCTGCAACTGTGCCAACCGAGAGGCAGGCTGGGGAGCCTTCTCTCCTGCTCTGGGCTTCTTTGCACACCCTTTGTTCAGCCTGTCTGTCAGTAATGGAACATCCACAAGACAGGACAAAATGCAGTTGTAAATACAATGCAGTGGGGCCCAGGCAGGAAGGAGGGGTGCTGGCTGTAAAAGGGTAGCACAACACTAGGCACCTTGTGGTGGTGGCCATGTTCAGTGCCATGACTGTGGGGGGCGGTTACACATGCCAACATGGGAGGGAAAATTGTCCTGTAGCTTTGCACACTGTTATCATTGTGGGAAACTGGGCAAAGGGTATAAGGCATCTCTATATTATTTCCTGCAACTTATGTGAGTCTACAATTACCTTAACATTTTGCCATGCTGGATAAGCACATTTACTGACACAGAACCATGCTTCAGGAGATTGCTGAGTGAAAAGGCCAGATGACGAGTTTATAGCCAGCACTTCATAGACAGTGATAGGGCTGCCATAACCGAATGTGAGGTGAAATGAGAAGATGGCCATAGAGGAAGGGATGAGAAGTCTTGTTTATAGGCCAGGCTAGGGGAATACAGTAAATCTGAGGTTCCATCTATAGGTAGCAATACTTACACACATAAAAGTCATGAAACAGTATTTGCAGTGTGATTCCACTTTTGTTTAAAAATGTTGTAACATCACATGCTCCTAATTGTATATTAATGATACATTACATATTCACACAGAAAAGGTCTAAGCAGATGTATTTCAACATGTTTAGGAGTGATTCTGTCCTGAGGATGGGGTGCTGAGGGCTAAAGTTTCTCGCTGGTTTGCGTCTCTGTTTTATGGCAATCCTACAGTGAGCACCATCTGCATGGGGTGCAGGAGGCGGAGGGGAGACAAGCCCGCATTCGGGAGGTCAATCTCAGCCGCCTGTCTCTGGTTCTGCCCTCCTCCATTCTGTGGCTCCACACTTCAGTGCCCCATTTCTTCTGTGGCCTCCTCTTAGTTCAGGGGGCTTGTGCAGAGTCCCATGCTCCCTTATTGGCTCACAGACCTCAGGCCTCACCCCCACCCACTCATTCTCTCTCTTCCCCTCTCTCTCGCACACACATCACCACCATCACACGTGCTCACACACACACCCTGCTGGACTCTCGGCTTTGCTGCTCACTCCACTCGGCCCACGTTGGGCTCTCCGTAAAATACACTCTACTGACAACACTGTATACCCCTCCCATCCCTACCAGAAGGGGGACCAGGAAGAAATTGAGGCACAGGGAGGTTGAGCTATTTGCCCCCAGAAACACAGGTTGCAAGGAGTGGATATAGGACCGCAGGTTCCAAGCCCAGACTGCCTCCCACGACATCACAGTTGCCATTCTTCTCTCCTTGCTACTCTCCCCAAAGCACCAGCAAGGGGCCTGGCTTCCCTGGTCTTGTCAGCCTTGCCAGCGCTGAGAGTGGACGGGCACTCCCAGTTACCTGTAGCACCTCCACAGCAGAAATGAAGACGTGGAGGCAGAAGATCTTGGAACCATTGTAGCCAACCACAAAGCCCTGGAATTTCTGCCGGTGCACAGGGAAGGTGCTGGCTTTGATGTTGAGGTAGCCTCCTCCCGAGAAGCAGAGCATGTCCTCACACTGGGTGTTCCAGGCCACACTGTTGGCGTTTGGTTCCTGGGGGACAGGGACGATGGGGATCCTGTGAGAACCACCCTGGGCGTGGGCAGCGCTTGCACATTTCAGTCCAATACCCTCTTAAAGACTTAATCCCACTAAATTGCTTATAGTGGGATGGAGGTAAAAGGAGGAAAGGGGACCAAAAAGAAATGAACAGAGGCAAGCCCCTCCATGCACCTGTGTGTTGTTGGAATTTTTGAGTAAGCAGGTGTTACTTTTGAAAAATATTCTCCTGACGATTCCTCAAGGATCTGGAACTAGAAGTGCAATTTGACCCAGCCATCCCATTACTGGGTATATACCCAAAGGATTATAAATTGTGTTGCTATAAAGACACATGCACATGTATGTTTATTGTGGCACTGTTTGCAGTGGCAGAGACTTGGAACCAATCAAAATGTCCATCAGGATAGACCGGATTAAGAAAATGTGGCACATATACACTGCACTATGCAGCCATAAAAAAGGATGCGTTCATGTCCTTTGTAGGGACATGGATGAAGCTGGAAACCATCATTCTGAGCAAACTATCACAAGGACAGAAAACCAAACACTGCATGTTCTCACTCATAGGTGGGAATTGAACAATGAGAACACTTGGACACAGGATGGGGAACATCACATACCAGGGCCTGTCGTGGGGAGGGGGGATGGATAGCATTAGGAGATATACCTAATGTAAATGATGAGTTAATAGGTGTAGCACACCAACATGGCACATGTATACATATGTAACAAACCTGCACATTGTGCACATGTACCCTAGAACTTAAAGTATAATAATATTTAAAAATATATATTCTCCTGAAATATGAGTCCCTGTATAGGAAGTGGAGAATCAGACCGGGTGCAGTGGTTCACATCTGTAATCCTAGCACTTTGGGAGGCCGAGGTAGGTGGATCACCTGAGGTCAGGAGTTCGAGACCAGCCTGGCCAACATGGTGAAACCCTGTTTCTAGTAAAAATACAAAAATTAGCCAGGCGTGGTAGCACGTGCCTGTAATCCCAGCTACTTGGGAGGCTGAGGCAGGAGAATGGCTTGAACCTAGGAGGTGGAGGTTGCAGTGAGCCAAGATCATGGCATTGCACCTCCAGCCTGGGCAACAAGAGTGAAACTCCGTCTCAAAAAAAAAAAAAAAAGAAAAAAAAAGAAAAAAAAAGAATCGGCAAAGTGGGATTCCACTTCTATTACAGAAGACATACACATCTCTATACACAGAAGAATGTTTACAAGAATATGTTCCAAAAAAGGCTGAGGCAGGAGAATTGCTTGAACCTAGGAGGCAGAGGTTGCAGTGAGCTGAGATTGTGCCACTGTACTTCACCCTAGACAACAGAACAAAAGCAAAACTCCGTCTCAAAAAAAAAAAAAAAAAAAAAAAAAAAGAATATGATGTTCCAAAAGATTAACAGCATTTCTGGGTGGGTGAAATTGCATAATTAGAAAATCTTTTTTGTTTGCCTGAATTTGTTCTGTCATGAACATCTATCTATTCTGTTTGATAATAAGAGAAAGAACAGTGAGTTATTTTTAAGATTTGAAAAGAATATCTTGTCTTTGTATTTACAGTCCACACATTGTGAAAACAGAGTCACCCTGGGAGGCACCCACTGCACCTCAGTTCCCTACTCAGCCCTGGAGCCTTGGGGGCCAGCAGATGCTCACATTTTCTGCCTAGAATGTTTTACAATGTCTGAATCTTTTATAATGATTGTGGATTGCTTCTATAATTAGAAAAAAATATAGAGCTATTTTATGTGTAGGGGGAGGAGTAGTGGAGAAGAGAAAACGCCAGCAGGCAATGTCACAGCTGGGAATGCTGATGTCTCCTGGCAGGGCTGAGAATCACCTCCCCTAGCCTGCTACAGAACCAGCAGTGGGGACGGTGGAGCACACACCCTTGCACACTTGTATGGTTCTAGGCTCAGACACAGATTCACATTTGGGGCCAGCTACGCCCCCTATAGGTGGGAGGTGAGGTTGGGGAGAAGGGAGGTAATATTTCAGGCTCCATTTTGTCTCCAGCACTGAGCTAGGCACTGTGGTATCCCCTATTCCCATAGCAATTCTGTGAGGGGCAATTACTAATTTCATTTTAGAGAAAAGTAATCAAGGCTCAGAGAGGCTCACTAACTTAAGATCACACAGTAAGGGATCCAGGCAGGACCCAAGCCCAGGTCAGCCTGAAGGTTGTGCCCTCTCTTGCCCCCAAACCATTCTACTCTCTTCGGGACATGAGTGAGTTGAGGCTGACAGGGAGTCACCGCTGGGCTAGAGGTGGCCAGGTAACCCCTTCTAATTGACTGAGGCTGTTCCCTACTCCAGGCCCCTCCCCTTCTTGATTCTGCTGCTGAGGTCAAGGAGGAGCCTGGTAAGGCTGAGGAAACCAGTTAGGAGGGGCTCCAGCTTTGAGGGGAACTTGATTCTGCCAAACCAGCCCTCCCCACCTTCAAAGCCCGAAAGAGACAAAGAACTGCACGAGCCCAGCAGAAAGCCAGTCAGGCCCCGGGCACAGAGCTGCTGGGCTGTCTTCTCTGGTGACACTTCCTCAGGCCACAGGGCTGGATGACTACACTAAACAATGCCTAGGCCTCCAAAGATCCAAGTACTTCGCATTCTACCGGCTCTTCTAGCATTCTTGTGAATTAAGTAGAAGGCAAGGCTTGCCCATCCCCATGCCCCTATCAGATGACAAAACTGATCCTGTTTTCTTCCGGTGCTGTAGACACAGGCAGGCCTGCACAGGTAAGACGCAGACTTCCGCAAAGGAAGTGCATCCATCGCCCCATTCACTGAACGCTGACAACTCGCTCCCCTCAGAGTCATCGCTCCATTTCTTGTTCATGGTAAACGCTTAAGAAAGCTCTGCTGGCTCATCTCATTGGCAAGGAAACCAAAGTTAAAGAGGCCAGTCCAGGCCCTGCGGCTTGTGCCTGCATGGGAGGAGCAGGTTGTGGTCCAGGGCCTCTGGGACTCTGCACCTGTGCTTGGCCCCTGCCCCTCACTGCTCCTCCCAGAGACCTGCCTGGGCCAGAGCAGGAGAGCCTCCTGCAGGGGCTGGGAAGCTAGAGGAGAGTCTCTAATCAAAGGACGATGTCCCTGGACCCCCTCGAGGACATCACCTGAAAAAGCAGCTCCTTGGTGTCGATGTCATACACCAGGCAAGTGTCGTTTTCATCTACCACGGCCAGCTTCTTACGGGAGGCACTCATGTCCAAGCAGCGCATGGCTGTGGCCTGCTTCAGCAGGATGATAGCAAAGAGATTGTCCACGAAGATCGAAGATCTTCAGGATCTGGCAACATTTCAGTGAAAACAGTGTCAGTCACCATGGCAACAAGATCCTGGCCCACTGCCAGGCCGTTGGAATCCCATGTGCTCTGCAAGAACAACTCCCACCACCTTCACCAGAAGTTCTGTGCAGAGAAAAGGACTCATCAAAAGAAAGAGGGTGGTGGGGGTGGGGGGGGGGGGCGTTGGCTTATCCTCAGCAGGCCAGAAGCAAGGTTCATCAGAGGCTGCAGAAGTAATGACAGCCCCGAGACAGGCCGAGCTCACTTCAGTGTCTGTTCAGACCGGGGATTTATTGATGACATTACCCAAACGGCAGCGTTAGGAGAGGCCACCTAGCAGAGATCTGAGTCAAGAACTAACACAGGAAAAGGCTACTACGAACACTGACAAGACATGTGGTAGAGAATTATAATAATGATGATGACAGCCATCATCTACTGATATCCCTGGTTTAAAAAAAAATTTTTTGAGAGATAAGGTCTTGCTATGTTGCCCAGGCTGACCGCAGTGGCTATTCAGTCTTAATCATATCACACTGCAGCCTCAAACTCCTGAGCTCAAGAAATCCTCCTACCTCAGCCTCCTGAGTAGCTGGGACAACAGGTACCCACACAGTATGCCTGCTTTAATACCCTTGTTTGGGGTTTTTTTTGAAACTGGATTTAACTCCCAACCTTGATATCTGTTTTTGACAGCCCTGTGAAATGCAGTATTACCCTCATGTCAAACTATAGCCTCGGAGAGGTAAAATGACCTACCAGGGGGACAAAGCCAGTGAGTAGCTAAGTAAGAACATGACCTCAGGTTCACCTGACCCCAAAGTCCATCCTCCCATGGGAAGTGAGAGCTGCCTGAGAAAGAAGCGGCCGTTCCTCCCCTTGGCATTGCTCTTGACTTCACCCACCGCTCTCACGCCCCATGACTTCCATCCCCAGCAAAGACCCGACAAGCCTCATCCATAAGCCACCTGCTGCATGGCTTGGCTCTCAGGCTAATGCAGCTACATTTTCAGTTTTTTGTTTTGTTTTGTTTTGAGATGGAGTCTCATTCTGTCGTCCAGGCTGGAGGACAGTGGTGCGATCTCAGCTCACTGCAACCTCCACCTTCTGGGTTCAAGAGATTCTCCTGTCTCGGCCTCCCGAGTAGCTGGGATTACAGGCGCCTGCCACCACGTCCAGCTAATTTTTGTATTTTTAGTAGAGACGGGGTTTCGCCATGTTGGCCAGGCTGGTCTCAAACTCCTGACCTCAAGTGATCCACCCGACTCAGCCTCCCAAAATGCTGGGGTTACAGGTATGAGCCACTGTGCCTGGCTCATTTTCACTTTCAAAGTTTCATGTAGCAGCCCCCTTAGAACTTTTCTTATGTTGAGCAAAGAACATGCTTGTACACGCATACACACACACATAAATCTGTTTAACTTTGTGTAACCTGGATATCCCACAACTAACTGGCTATAGGCTCATTTTTCTTACGACATCTATCAGTATCCTGAGGACCCAGCATTCTCTAGGACACATACTAGAACACACTGCCCTAATCCACTCGATGCCCTAATCGGGAGCCGACCTAGGTAACAATCTCTGCCTCCCTCTAGAAATCCACAGAAGCAGCATCTCTAACAAATCTCCCACCTTCTGGTGACCTTAAACCACTAATCCACTCTACAGGTAGCCAAAGGTTATAGCTCAACTCTGCCAAAACATGGGCCTGCTATGAGTGTGAGGGCCACAGCACCTTTGGCCTGAGGCTGTCCTCAAAAAACAAAAACTCTTCTGTGAAGTCTCAGAGTTGGAAAGAGGGGTGAAGCAATTTGCCTGAGGCCACACAGCTACACTGAGAGGTTAAGTAACTTGCCAGAGGCAAAACAGCTGCACAAGAAGTTAAGTAATTTGCCTGGGGTCACACAGTTACACAGAGAGGTTTAACCTGCCTGAGGCCATGCAGCTGCACAGAGAAACTACCTAACTTGCCTGATGTCACACAGCTTCACAGAGTGGTTAAGTAACTTGTCTGAGGCCACACACCGCACAGAGAGGTTAAATAACTTACCTGAGGCCACACGGCTGCACAGAGAGATTAAGTAACTGCTGAGATCACACAGTTGCACAGAGAGGTTAAGTAGCTTGTTTTAGGCTACACAGCTGCACAGAGAACTTAAGTAACTTCCTTGAGGCCACACAGCTGCACAGAGAGGTTAAGTCACTTGCCAGAGGCAAAAAAGCTGTGCAGAGAGGTTAAATGGCTTGCCGGAGGCAAAGCAGCTGCACAGAGAGGTTAAGTCACTTGCCTGAGGCCACAAAGCTGCACAGAGAGATTAAGTAACTTGCCTGAAGTCACACAGCTGCACAGAGAGGTTTAAGTAGCTTCCCTTAGGCCACACAGCTGCACAGAGGGATTGAGTAACTTGCCTGAAGCCACATAGCTGCACAGAGAATTTAAGTAACTCGACTGAAGCTGCACACAGAGGTTAAGTAACTTGCCTGAGTTCACACAGCTGCACAGAGAGGTTAAGTAACTTGCCTGAGGTCACACAGCTGCACAGAGAGGTGGGGGCATCACTGGAGCTCCAGAGTCAAGGCTACAGTGAGCAGTGACTGTGCCACTGCATTCCAGCTTGGGCAACAGTCAAGACCCTGTCTCAAAAAGAAAGCAAAAAATAATACAAAAAAGTCTGGCTGGGCACGGTGGCTCATGCCTGTAATCCCAGCACTTTGGGAGGCTGAGGCAGGCAGATCACTAGGTCAGGAGATGGAGACCATCCTGGTTAACACGGTGAAACACCGTCTCTGCTAAAAAATACAAAAAATTAGCCCGGCGTGGTGGCAGGTGCCTGTAGACCCAGCTACTTGGGAGGCTGATGCAGGAGAATGGCGTGAACCTGGGAGGCAGAGCTTGCAGTGAGCTGGGATCATGCACTCCAGCCTGGGTGCCAGAGCGAGACTCTGTCTCAAAAAAAAAAAAAAAAGGTCAAACATAGAGTTAATGTATAAGTCAGCAATTCTTCTCCTAGGTATATGCCAAAGAGAATGGAAAACATATGTTCATAAAAAACCTGTACACCAAAACTCACAGCAGCATTATTTATAGTAGCCAATAAGAAATAAGCTAAATGTTTATCAGTTGATAAATGGATTTTAAAATGTGCTATATCTATATAGTGGAATATTTAGTCAAAAATGAATAAATCATGTTTGGGCATAGTAGCACATGCCTGTATTCTGAGCACGTTGGGAGGCCAAGGTGGGAGGATCCCTTGAGACCAGGATTTTTTTTTTTGAGGTGGAGTCTCGCTCTGTTGCCCTGGCTGGAGTGCAGTGGCATAATCTCGGCTCACTGCAAGCTCTGTCTCCTGGGTTCACGCCATTCTCCTGCCTCAGCCTCCTGAGGAGCTGGGACTACAGGCGCCCACCACGACGCCCGGCTAATTTTTTTTTTTTTTTAGCAGAGACAGGGTTTCACCGTGTTAGCCAGGATGGTTTCTATCTCCTGACCTCGTGATCCGCCCGTCTCAGCCTCCCAAAGTGCTGGGATTACAGGCGTGAGCCACCGCGCCCGGTGAGACCAGGATTTTGAGACAAGCCTATGCAACACAGCCAGACACCCTCTACAAAAACATAAAAATTAGGCAGGTGTAACAGCAAGCACCTGTAGTTCCAGCTACTTAGGAGGCTGGGACAGGAAGATCGCTTGTGCCCAAGAGTTTGAGATCGCAATGAGCTATGAGTGTGTCACTGCACTCCAACCTGGGTGACAGACTGAGACCTTGTATCTTAAAAAAAAAAAAAAAAAAAAAAAAAAAAAAAAAAAAAAAGATAAATCATGCTGCAACACAGATGACTTTGAAAACATGGTAAGAAGTCAGTCTAAAAAGACCCCATATTGTGTTATTTCATTTCAATGAAATGTCTGGAATAGGCAAATCCATAGAAACAGAAAATAACTGTTGCCATGGGAGGGGGAATTGGAGGAATGGGGAGTCACTGCCAATGGGAACTGGTTTTTTCTTTTTTTTTTGAGACGGAGTTTCGCTCGTTTCCCAGGCTGGAGTGCAATGGCACAATCTCGGTTCACCACAATCCCCGCCTCCCAGGTTCAAGCGATTCTCCTGCCTCAGCCTCCCGAGTAACTGGGATTACAGACATGTGCCACCACACCCAGCTAATTTTGTATTTTTAGTACAGATGGGGTTTCACCATGTTGGTCAGGCTGGTCTTGAACTCAAAACCTCAGGTGATCCGCCCGCCTTGACCTCCCAAAGTGCTGGGATTACAGGTGTGAGCCACCACGCCCAGCTGGAACTGCGTTTCTTTTTGGGGTGATGTAAATGTTCTGAAATTAGATAGTGGTGATGGTTCCACAACTTCGTTAATATACAAAAACCTCTGAATTATATGCTTTTTTTGAGATGGGGTCTCACTCTGTCACTCAGGCTGCAGTGCAGTGGCATGATCACAGCTAACCACATCCTTGATCTCCTGAGCTCAGGTGTTCCTCCCACCTCAGTCTCCTGAGTAGCTGGGACTACAGGTACACACCACCACACCTGGCTAATTTATGTATTTTTTTTGTAGAAATGGAGTCTCACCATTTTGCCCAGTACTTGGATCTGAATTGTACACTTTAAGAGGGTGACTTTTATAATATGTAAATGATATCTCAATTAAAAATTACATATGTGGCTTACATTATATTTTATTGGACATTATTCTAGACTATGAACCCTGAAGCCAGGCACCAAGAGGTACCATGATAAAGTCTTTACATAGTGATTCCACAGCAGAGGGCCTGGGCTCCAGTTCTACCCCATAGACCCCAGCCCGCTTGTTCCTTCCCTGGCATCTGAGAAGCTATGGCGTGGAGCTTTCCCAGACTGGCTCTGTGACTTTTTAGAGATGGCGGAAGCATCACCCACCTTATTCCCCAGGTCCAGGACACTCTTGATACTGGCAGACAAGCCCTTCTTCCTGGTGCTGGAGGAAGATGGCACAACTGTAGAGAGAGAAGAGTCCTTCCTTCCAAGCTCTGGCAGGCGATAGTGTTCCTGGTCCTCCAGAAGGGGCAGAAATGGGAGCCCCCATCAGAACAGGTGAGGTCCCACCTGTCGGGGGAGGAAACTGGGACCCTGGGAGAAGTCTTCAAGGGGTGCTAACCATCTGCTTGTCTCGATGCAGGGGATGAGGCACCCACTGTCTCTCTCCCATAAGCTTGCCAAGAAGATGGATGTGGCCCACATAACCTTTGACCTGAACAAGCTGAGCCCATAAGACTTCATCAGCTGCCTGAACATGAAGGCGACTTTCTATGATGTGTACTCCCTTTCCTATGATCTATACTGCATGAGGCTGAGTGCATGGTGAGTGAATTGGGATTTGCTGGGGACACCTCCATGACACCCTCCATCCCATCCTATCTCTTTAGTCATTTGGACTCATCTGATCTGGATTGGTCTTTGATTTGTCTGTGCATTCCCACTAGAGTGTCAGCTCCTGGAGGACAGGAATCCCATTAGCCCTGCTCATCCCTGTATCATCCTTGTATCACACCTAGTGACAGCCTGGCATATTGAGGGTGCTCAGTGCATGTTGGTTGAGTGAGTAGCTGATGGCACCGGGACAAGGAGCAAATCTTGAAGCTGAGGGGAATCCCAAATCCTATCTTCAGACAGACCTTGTTCCTTTCTGGCACAGGTGAAATGGAGCCTGGGGAGGAGGTGATGGGAGAAGGAAAAATGCCACCATGGATTCTGTTACACAGAAGCCAGTGGGTATACCATCTCCCACCCAAACAGGGGAGCAGCTCCAAGTACCCCTGGTGACAGTGGCCACGTGACTTCAACCTGGCCAATCAGAAGAGCCCAACCTACCCAGCCACAGTGATTAGCTAACGTCTGGGCATGTGACCAATCAGGTGGCGAGGGTCAGGGCAAGGGTTGGTAGCAGGGGAGAGAAGGTCTATTTCTGTTGGGTGGCTGGGGCTGTGGGTGCCATCCTGTCACCTTGAAGGGAAAGCCCACCTGAGCACGACATCCACGCTGAGGGAAGGACACGGAGTCTGAGGTTGGGAGAGTCCAGGGCGACATTATTGAGCACCCAGGTGCAGCCAAGGTACAGTTACCCCAGAACATTCTCACTGAGATCCAGGTGGCTGTGAAGGTCACCTAGAGAGCTCAGCAGAGCTCCTCCAGCCTCTGGAGTTGATAGCTGTGAAGTTGATATAATGAGGACCCCAAATCACCCAATCTCAAGCAGCTCCTTCCAGTGACTGCCATCATGTGCACTCTACACCGAGTCATGTAGCATGCCAGCTGGGACAGCTACTTTACTACATCCTAGAGCCCCACCCAAAGCAGGAGGAAGAGGCCTGAGGCAAGTTCCAGCAAATACTATCTGCCCTACAGTACCACCACCAAAATAAACATTTCTACAGGAACCTCATGCCCCAGAATGTACTTATATTTACAAGACGCCAACTACAACATAAAATATCTTTGTCTTTGGCACCAGATTTATGATAGGCTACAAGCTGGACACCTTTTGTGTAACTCCTCGTTGTACTGCCCTATGGTGAATGGATAGAGGTGGAATCTGGAGTCATTTTTTACACCACCATAACCAGAACCTTACCATTTGTCAGACCTTTGTGGAGCTGAGGAAACAAATACTGTGTGGCAAACATAAGATACAGTTGTTCCTTTCTTCAGAAGGAGAAGGGGCCTGGCTCAGTGTCTCACGCCTGTAATCCCAGCACTTTGGGAGGCCGAGGCGGGCGGATCATGAGGTCAGGAGATTGAGACGAGCCGAGATCATCCTAACTAACACGGTGAAACCCCGTCTCTACTAAAAAGACAAAAACAAAATTAGCTGGGCGTGGTAGCGGACACCTATAGTCCCAGCTACTCAGGAGGCTGAGGCAGGAGAATGGCGTGAACCCGGAAGGCAGAGCTTGTAGTGAGCCGAGATCACACCACTGCACTCCAGCCTGGGAGACAGAGCGAGACTCCAAAAAAATTTAAAAACATAAAGAGAGAAGGACTCATCAACACACTGCTGCCTGCAAACCCAGGGAAAGACCACCCTACACTACGTTATATGGCATCTGTAAATCAACATGGGCCAGCAGGAGACCCCAAGGCCCTACCAGAAGCTGCTCTTTGATCACCAGGTTCACACTGCATCTTTTTGGGAAGGTTAAAAAATAATAAATGACCACCAGGATCACAGAACGAAAGAGCTCATGATGTCCATGGAATTCACACAGATCACATCCAGGAATCTTTGGAACAAAAAATTCCCAACACCATGGCCTCATACAAAAATCCTGGGCTGCAGGAAACCTGAGGCAGAGAGCTCTGTCATCACAGTGAAGTCCCTGCCTTCAGCAGATCCCACCAACATCCACAATGTTTCCCATCACCTGAAAAAAACTCATGTATTAAACTATTACACTTCTTCAGAATATTGGAAAATGGTGCATAGTTCGTATGTTCTCATTTGTTTATCTTGTGTCCAAAGTGTCTTGTCATTCCAGGGCACTCTAATTCTTGTGTATTAATAAAAAGTTTGAGGTATAATAAGGCCTCCAGATCAGATGAGTAAAACTGAAGATAGTCACAGTTCCCAGAAGGAAGGCACAGCACAGTTAGGCAGGGCCACACGGGAAGCAGCAGGGTTGGTCAGGAGGCAGAGGGAGGGGTACTCTGAGCAAGCACCTTTCCTGTGCTGCCTACAGGGAGAAAAGAGTGAGGGGCAACAAGCAGATTTAGGAGAGGGCAGTTCCAATCATTCCAGTCCATAGGGGTCTGGTTCCTGTCACTGAGGTGATCAGGGCAGTAGGATAGTGGTCCCAGTAGGACAGCCCACAGGGGAAGTGTCTGAGGTGCAGGCACTGGATTGGTTTGTATTTGAAAAGTAGGTTGGGTACAGTGGCACACAACTATGATCCCATCACTTTGGGAGGCCAGGAGCTCAAGACCAGCCTGGGCAACATAGTGAGACCCCACCTCAACAAAAACTTGAAAATGAAAAAAAATTAGCCAGGCAGGGTAGTACATACCTGTAGTCCCAGCTACTTGGGAGGCTGAGGCAGGAAGATCACTTAAGCCCAGGTTTCGAGGCTGCAGTAAGCTCTGATCACGGCACTGCACTCCAGCCTGAATGAGGGGAGACCTTGTCTCTCTCTTGAAAAAGAAAAAGAAAAAAGTGCACCCTTGGGAGGAAGACTGCTCTGGGGGAGAAGGTGACATGGGAGGCAAAGGGCCAAGGCAAGGTGACCTGGCATATCATGAGGTTGTTCAGAACACAAAGTCCCGTGTACACACAAAGGGCAGGTGTTAAAGCTCCAAGTTCACAGAAGCTAGAAACATGGCCAAGGCCAGGGCTCAGTACAGTGTCACCTCCTCAGAGAAGCCTTTTCTGCCTGTGCCATCTACAGTGAGAGCCTCCCCTGTGCACATGTCCCTAGCTGCTCCCACTTCATTCCCTTCTTGACATTCAGGGCCTGTCCCCCTCGGCTCAGCATCTTCTGGGCCTCCCACCTCACCCAGAGTAAAAGTCCTCAGAGCAGCCCCAAGGCCTACAGGACCTGGGCGCCCTGACATCCCAGGTCTCCTCTCCCACCACTGCCCTTCTCTCAGGCCACTCCAGGCCCATCTCTGCTCTCCTGGTTTCCCTGAGCCCTGCTTCGCTCTCTGCGGCACTTCCCTCTCCACAGCACTTCCCTCTGCCACCACACTGAGTAATACTCAGTTTTTCTCTCCTGCACAGTATCACCAACAAGGAGCAGCTGGTTTTGTTTTTTTCTAAATTCCTGCTTTTGTCTACAACCTACATCATGGCTGAGCACATAATAGGGGTCAATAAATAGTAAAGGAGCAATTCTTCCCACCACCTGATACGTGTTTGTGCTCCCCAGTATCTACTCCTTCAGTGCACATTCACTGAGGCTCCACTGCATGCTGAGCCTGTTCCAGAAACCAAAGCACACCAAGGGGAGAAGCAGGCAGAAATCTCTATTCTGATGGGCTGACAGCCTAGTGAGAAAGAAAGAGAAAAAAATAAGGAAACAATACCCAGGCAGGTGGTGACATGTACCATGAAGGAAGACAAAGTCAGGATGTTTCTGAGAATGCCTGAAGGCATTTAGCGAACAATTAATGCAATGGGCAGGGTGTTCCAGATGGAGAGAACGTCAAGCACAAAGGCCCTGGGGCCACGATGGACTCCGTGTTTGAGTGTTTAGTCTGGCTTCCTGGTTTTAAGTCTGTATTCTGCCTTTATTTGTAATCCTTCATGTTTCATCTTACCTAGCTAATTAACCCAAGTCCTAGTAATGCTGAGAGATGATGCTGGCTTGACCCTGTGTAATATCAGAGGAGGGGCCTAAAAGTGGTCATTCTCAATATAACCTGAAGGTAGATAGCACTGGATTTGCTGCTCAATTGGATGTGGACTAGGAGAATAAGAGGGTACACAAGTGACCACATATGTTTGGTCTGAACAAGTGGAATAAGAGTCACCATGAACTATGATAAAGAACAATGGTGGGAAAACAGGATTGGGTGGGATCGGGAACTCAGATTTGCATATGCCACTTTTAGATGCCTATTAGATCTCTATGTGGAGCTTTTGAGTACAAAGGCAGATACAAAAACAAGCTAGAATTGAGGGGAAAATCTGTGCTGCAGGAGAAATGTGAGTCATCAGGATATTGATGGTAGTTAAAGTCAGGACACTAAATTAGGTCATCCAGGGGGTGGTTGCAGAGGAAAAGAAATGTCCACAGCCTGAGCCACAGACAACTCCAACTGTGCTAGTGAAAAACCATGGCCAATGTTTAGCAGTTGAGGAGCCAAGAAGGAACCAGCAATGGACACAGAGAAGTATCTGCCAGTGAAGTATTTAGAACATTCAGAGAATAGTGAGAACAGTGATTCAGAAACCAGAGAAGAAAGTGTGTCAACAGGGTGGAAGGATGAACAGTGTCAGATGCCAATGATGGGCCAAGTAGGATGAGGTCTGAGGACAGATCATACGATTTGACAACAGAGAGGTCACTACTGACTTCCATGGCCATTAGGGACAAACACCTGAATGGTAATGGCTCAAGATCCAATAGAGAGAACAGTTAATGATGCAGATAAAGGAAATTACCCTTGAGTAAGTGAGAAGGCCTGGGGTCTAATGAGAGGTTGATTTTGCCAGAAGCAGACAGTTCACAGTAACAGAATGTAGGTAACATGGGCATATATGCAGGGGGAGGGGGTAACTGTGCCTGTGAAGTTCCCATCTGACTGCATGGATTTTCCCAGTGAAATGGAAAGTAAAGCTGACAGCTGAGAGTAAGGGCAGGGCAAGACAGGTGGTGCCAGAGGTTTAAAGATGGAAACAGATCTGAAGGATTTGTGTTCTTTCTTTTTTTTTTTTTTTTTTTTTTTTTTTTTTTTTTTGAGACGGAGTCTCGCTCCGTCGCCGGGGCTGGAGTGCAGTGGCCGGATCTCAGCTCACTGCAAGCTCCGCCTCCCGGGTTTACGCCATTCTCCTGCCTCAGCCTCCCGTAGCTGGGACTACAGGCGCCTGCCACCTCGCCCGGCTAGTTTTTTGTATTTTTTAGTAGAGACGAGGTTTCACAGTGTTAGCCAGGATGGTCTCGATCTCCTGACCTCGTGATCCGCCCATCTCGGCCTCCCAAAGTGCTGGGATTACAGGCTTGAGCCACCGCGCCCGGCCGGATTTGTGTTCTTTCTTCACCATGCTGCTGGGAGGGAGGAGGTCCCAGGATAGAGCACCACACTGCCCCAGGTCCTGGGTAAAAGGGTTTCCCATATGTTAAAGACATAGCTCTGCATTTCCTAGCAGGGCAAGTTGCTTTTAGTCTGAGTCTTAGCTTCTGCATCTGTAAAGATGCTTGCTATAAAGGCATCAGCCTGCCTGGCAACCTCAGAAGAATGTTCCAAAGAGAAGCCAGGGAATAACTTCCGTGATAGAGGATCAGCCAACATTCAGACAAACTGAAAACAAGGCACCCCTAGGAAGGGGGAAATGCTACTGTGTTTACTCTTATTTTGTAGATGAGCACACTGAGGAACAAGGAGGAAAAGTGACTCGCTCAAGGTCACACGATCTTGAGCCTGCACTGTACATCTCCTCTGCTGCACAGTACCTTCCAATCTCCACGCACTACATAACTCACCGGGCTCTACAACATCTTCGAGTGAGACACATAACTTGCTCCATTTTAAAGCTGAAAGAATTGAACCTAAGGCCAAGTCTTTCACCTCTAAGGTGATGGTGTGTTTAATAACCTAGCTGTTACTATTGGCTGGGTTGTGCAACCTGTGGAAGTCACCCTGCAGCTAGATTTCTGTGGAACCTCAAAGGCAGGGGGTAGTGCTAGGGCTCAGTTGGCAAGGAAGCCCACAGGCCACTAGAGTGTGACATGGGAGCGGCATGGCCTGAGCTGTTTAAGAATCAGAGAGGAAGCCTTGCACATTTCGGTGTCAAAACACTGGAGTTGAGGGTCACTCCACTCATCTGGGCTTTCCCAAATTGTCCTGACAAGAACACTTGTCAAAACCATGTTTCTGCCCAGGCGTTCCCTTTCCTAGCCCCTGCCCCGAAATTAAGTTCTTCCCAAGGGAATGTGAGTGGAAGGAATCCGTGATTTCTGTCAGTTTTTAAAAGACGGGATCGTTCTTCACAGTCTCCTCTTCCCCCAGCTGCAGGCAGGGGCCTCTAGGCCCTGGGGGATGGAAGTGCAAGGCGGAAGGGGCAGGTCTTTGCAGCAGCATCTGCAGGACAGCCTTTCTCCTACTTCTTGGTGGTTTGCTGGCAATCTCTGGTGGTCTTTGGCTTATAAAATAATCAGTCCAATCTCAGCCTCAGCTTTAATAGTAAGGGATCAAGCAATAGTTTCTACTCAATGTTCCTCATACCCAGAGTCAAGCATTCTGCTATGCTAATGCTAATATTATGGCTAAAGAATGTTCATTTTCTCCTATGTTGTGAATCAGTTGTACTGATGTGAGGAGACATTCAGAACTACTGTGAGGATATTTTAAACACTTGTTAAATCAAATTTAGCCTAAAGCTGCTTCCTTATATATTTTAAGTTGGGTTTATAGGTTTTCTGCACATTGTGAACTATGACAAGTGGAGGCATAAACAGACCGTAGCCTACACTTGTGCCAATCACAGAGTTTTTGCCAATCAAATGTAGCCAACTGTTCGAACCATGTTCAAATAAGGCATGGCAGAGCTGTAACCAATCCAGATGTTTCTGTACCTTGCTTCCATTTTCTGTACCTCACTTTCCTTTGCTGTCCATAAATCTTCCACTACATGGCTGCGCTGGAGTCTCTGAGCTTGCTCTGGCTCAGAATGCTGCCTGATTTGAATCATTGATTACTCAATTAAACTTTTTTTTTTTTTTTTTTTTTGAGACAGAGTCTTGCTCTGTCACCCAGGATGGAGGGCAGTGGTGCAATCTCGGCTCACTGCAACCTCCACCTCCCGGGTTCAAGTGATTCTCATGCCTCAGCCTCCCGAGTGGCTGGGATTAGAGGCACTCACCACCATGCCCGGTAATTTTTGTATTTTTGGTAGAGACAGGGTTTCACAATGTTGGCCAGGCTGGTCTCAAACGCCTGACCTCAAATGATCTGCCCATCTCATCCTCCCAAAGTGCTGGGATTACAGGTATGAGCCACCACACCCGACCCAGCCAATTAAGCTCCTTTAAATTTAATTCAGCTGAAGCTTTTCTTTTAGTATACTGAACAGGGGAAACTGTTTAAAACCACATCATATTTCTCAGAGGTTAATACTTAAATGTAAGATGGAAGGATCAAAGTGTAACTATTTTCATTTTTATCATTTGCTGTGCTAAGTGCTTTCATGTGGATTATTTTACTTAAACCTCTTAAATGTCCTGTGAGATAAAGGGTATCATACTCATATTTACAGATGAGGAAACTGATTTTAGAAACTGGTATAGAAGTAAAACAGCAAAACTCTTCTGCTATACTCTATCGGAGCAATTAAAAATTGTGCCTTAACAGTTTTCTAATTTTTATTTTGTAAAATATGTGCCACTGGATTTCTCATTTGGTTGATTTAGGGAGACCTGTGTACACTAAAGAAGATTTGACACATTAACAGACTACTTGACTGATTTGACTACCTTTGTTCGGCAAAAATGTACAGCAGCTCAAAATTGAAAGTTTTTGCAATATATGTATATTTTTCTTTGTTTTACCTATGGGGATAATTTACAAAGGCAGTTGTTTCCAAATACCTTCTTGTGAAGCTGAATGCCAAGCAAGTATCAACCACGGATGAAGAAACCAGCTGAGAGACCTTAGACAAGGTAAAATAATCAGAAAAGATGCCTGCACATATTTTGCAGTTTAGACTCTACGCCTTGTAGAGTTTTGAGCTCTTTTTTCTTGATGTTGTGTTAGCAATTTAATCTTTTTTGGTGCTGAGCTTAGCTCACTGAGATGAAAGGGATAAAAGGATTTCATTTTGTTCTCAAGGAGTTCACACAGTGGAAGCTGGAGGCATTTCCCAACACTGTGGTCAATGCTACAGTCAGGGAACAAGTAAGTCTCCCCCAAAACAGGGATCGGAGTTTTTAAGGATAATTTGGCGAGTAGGAGCTTGGGAATTGGGGAGTGCTGACTGGTCAGGTTGGAGATGAAATGATAGGGGGTCGAAGTGAGTTTTTCTTGGTGTCTTCTGTTCCTAGGTGGGATTGCAAAACTGCTTGAGCCAGATGACCGGTCTGGGTGAAAAGCAGAGCAGCATTCTTCCTGGAGGAGCAGGCTGAAGATCTGTATAGGGCCCATGTGCACCGCTGGGCTGTGAGGTGCCCGGCATGCCCTGCCTCCTACGTGGGCTCCTATGGCCTGGCCTTGAAACCGCCACTGCAAAATTACAACTTGAGACAGTGAAAGCGATCTGACCTAACCTACTCCATCTTGCTTCTAACCTCCAGGCTGTCCTAGTTCATTCCTGGGTGTAGGCTGCACCAACCCTGGGAAGGAATGAGTTTACAGTTTAACTTCAAAACAAAATAGCCCTTTCCCAGAAAACAAACAAACAAAAAAACCTCTTCTTGCCTGGGACCAGTCGGCCTTTGGAGGAGTAACAAATCACCTATAAGATGAGAAATTACAGTTTAGAGGCCAAGCAGCCTTTGGTTGCAAGAGTCTGAACGTCCCCCAAATTGTTCTTGGGAATAACATCACTGTTGCAAAACCTAACACCACCTAGACTGGTAATCTGGCTCAACCAGTTCTGCAATCCCAACCAGGAATAGAAGACAGCAAGAAAAACTCACTTCGGCCCCCTATCAGTCCATCGCCAACCCGACCAATCAGCACCCTCCACTTCCCGAGTTCCTACTCGCCAAATTATCCTTAAAAATTCCGATCTGTGTTTTTGGGGAGACTGATTTGGCTAATAAAACTCCCTCTCAGGCCGGGCGCGGTGGCTCAAGCCTGTAATCCCAGCACTTTGGGAGGCCGAGACGGGCGGATCACAAGGTCAGGAGATCGAGACCATCCTGGCGAACACAGTGAAACCCCGTCTCTACTAAAAATACAAAAAATTAGCCGGGCGAGGTGGCGGGCGCCTGTAGTCCCAGCTACTTGGGAGGCTGAGGCAGGAGAATGGCGTGAACCCAGGAGGCGGAGCTTGCAGTGAGCGGAGATCACGCCACTGCACTCCAGCCTGGGCGACAGAGCAAGACTCCGCCTCAAAAAAAAAAAAAAAAAAAAAAAAAAAAAAAAACTCCCTCTCCAGCACAGCTGGCTCTGCGTGAATTACTCTCTCTCTATTGCCATTCCCGTCTTGATAAATCAGCTGTCTAGTCAGCGGGCAAGTGAACGCCTTGGGAGGCTACAGCCTGTCCTGTCCCATCCCATCCAATAGTTCCCATCTCTTCTCAGCTCCCTCTGTAGTTTCTCTTCCTCCACCTGCCTTTTTAGTGTTTCCCAAGACAGAGGTGACTCAGTTTTTTTCTTTTTTTTGAGACGGAGTCTCGCTCTGTCGCCCAGGCTGGAGTGCAGTGGCGCGATCTCGGCTCACTGCAAGCTCCGCCTCCCGGGTTCACGCCATTCTCCTGCCTCAGTCTCCCGAGTAGCTGGGACTACAGGCGCCCGCCACCGCGCCCGGCTAATTTTTTGTATTTTTAGTAGAGACGGGGTTTCACCGTGGTCTCGATCTCCTGACCTTGTGATCAGCCCGCCTCGGCCTCCCAAAGTGCTGGGATTACAGGCGTGAGCCACCGCGCCCGGCCGTGACTCAGTTTTATCCAGACTGCTCTGTGACTGAACACCCATTTTCTTTTCCTCTTCCAAAAAATATATGTAACATGTCAACTAGGTACAAAACAGTATCTCAAGAATCCACCATCCAGCTAAAAATGGAAACTTAACCTTACCGTGCCCCTGCAGAGACCTCAACACCACGCATTTCCCCCATTCTTTTGCTTTTCTCAAGTTTTATCCCGGCCTCGCGGCCGCAAGTGACAAAAGAGGCAAGTGGAAGCAGCTTGGGCCGGCCTTTAGGTTTCTGTACACAGGGAGATTTCCTATGGCTAGCATTTATGGAAACAACTGCTGGTATGTGAAAAACAGGTACCCTCACCGCCGTCACGACGGCCGGAGCTCATACCCGCCAACAGGCCCGCTGCCCCGGCCCTCCAATTTTCTCCGCCCAGCAACTCTGGCCGCGCAAGCGCAGTGGGACCGGCGGGAAGCGTAGGCATGTGACGTCATCAGGCGGCGCTGACCAGCCAGGTGCACGTGACTACGGCCTTGGCCGCGGAAGGTGGCAGCCGTCACGCCCTTCTGGCCTCTCCATCCCCTGCTGGGGGAGACCGCGCAAGCGCAGTGAGTACTGCACATCGTCGCGGGCCAGTAACGTCATCAGACGTTGCGGACTATGTGTGTGTCCCTGCGGCGCCAAGTAAGAGGTGGAGCCTGAGGCCGGGAACCGCGGGCGGCATGAGCTGCTGTGGGCTCTTCCTGCGCACCGCGGCTGCGGCTCGTGCCTGCCGGGGTCTGGTGATCTCTACCGCGAACCGGCGGCTACTGCGCACCAGCCCGCCTCTACGAGCTTTCGCCAAAGAGCTTTTCCTAGGCAAAATCAAGAAGGTAACGCGAGCCCTGGGCGAATCCTTGCTGTCTGGCTCCCGCTTTTCATCCTCAGCTGCAAGATTGGTGTTCAGCTTTGTTGGATTCCCCAAACCTGCCAGAGAGGCGTGTTAACACTCTGGATTCCTGAGTTCCAGGAAAACCTTCCCAGAGAAAGGGTGGGACATTTCCAAGACGGGGGACCCTTGGAAGTGTAAATTTTGTCAGGGGAATTTGGAAAACTCTAGGCTAGGTAATTTACAAAGCACCCTTCATCTCAGCTGGTCTGGTCTCGAAATGTGCGGGGCTTCCTCTCTGATTCCTAAACAGTTTAGACCGTGTCCCTCCTCAGTCACCTTCCAGCGCCCTGGGGCTTCCCCAGTTGAGCCGTAGCGCCTCTCCCTGCCATTGAGGTTCCTCAGAAATCTGGCTCCAAGATGCTTCCCAGGCGTCGTACAACCCAGCCAGTAGTAACAGTTTGGTTATAAAACACTCATTGTCCTCTTAGAGTTGGAAGACTTGGGTTTGGTCTCGGCTCGTTGGCTTTGAAACTCAGTTCTTTTTTTTGAGACAGAGTCTCGCTCTTGTCGCCCAGGCTGGAGTGCTCACTACAACCTCCGCCTCCTGGGTTCAAGCGATTCTCCTGCCTCAGCCTCCGGAGTAGCTGGGATTACAGGCGCCCGCCACCATGCCCGGCCTTTTTTTTTTTTTTTTTTTTTTTTTTGTATTTTTAGCAGAGATGGAGTTTCACCATGTTGGCAAAGCTGGTCTCGAACTCCTGACCTCAGGTGATCCGCCCGCCTCGGCTTTCCAAAGTGTTGGGATTACAGGCGTGAGCCACCGCTCCCGGCCGAGACTCAGTTCTTTCAGCCTTAAAATGGAAATAGTGTTGTGTCTCCTTCACAGAGGTGTTGTAGAGCCCCAGTGAGATAAATGGTGCATGGAGAGTCTTCTTAAACTGTAGAGTACTGTGCAGCAGAAGAGAGAACTGGGTTCAACATTTACTAGTCTTGTGACCTGGGAGCTGATGGTTTCACCTCCCTGTGCCTCAGTGCCTTCATCTACAAAATAGGAATAAACACATTTCTTGCTTTTTTCTTTGTGTTTTATTTTATCTTCTAAGGAAAGCAACAGTATACTTGCTGTTTCCTCGAGGTGCCCTGCTTTGAGCTTGGCTGAATGTTGGCTGATCCTCTATCACGGAAGTTATTCCCTGGCTTCTCTTTGGAACATTCCTCTGAGGTTGTCAGGCTGATCCCTTTATAGCAAGCAACCTTATTGATGCAGAAGCTAAGACTCAGACTAAAAGCAGTTTGCCCGGCTAGAAAGTGCAGAGCTATGTCTTTGACATATGAGAAACCCTTTTACCCAGGACCTGGGGCAGTGTGGTGCTCTTTCCTGGGATCTCCTGCTTTCCAGCAGCATGGTGAAGAAAGAACACAAATCTTTCAGATCTGTTTCTATCTTTAAACCTTTGGCACCACCTGCCCTGCCCTTACTCTCAGCTGTCAGCTTTGCTTCCCATTCCACTGGGAAAATCCATGCAGTCAGATGAGAACTTCACAGGCATAGTTACCCCCTCCCCCTGCATGTGCCCATATCATCTACATTCTGTTACTATGACTGAACTGTCTGCTTCTGGCAAAACCAATCTCTCATTAGACCCCAGGCCTTTTCACCTACTCAAGGGTAATTCTTTCCTTTCTTGGAATCATTAACTGTTCTCTCTACTGGATCTTGAGCCCTTACCATTCAGACGTTTGTCCCTAATGGCCATGGAAGTCAGTAGTGACCTCTCTGTTGTTAAATTGTGTGATCTGTTCTCAGACCTCATCCTACTTGACCCATCATTGGCATCTGACACTGTTCATTCTTCTACCCTGTTGACACACTTTCTTCTCTGGTTTCTGAATCACTATTCTCATCGTTCTCTAAATGTTCTAAATACTTCACTGACTGCTACTTCTCTGAGTCAATTGCTAGTTCTTTTTTAGCTCCTTTACTGCTAAACAATGACCAGTGTTTCCAACTAGCCAAGTTGGAATTTACTAAGACTGGGTCTGTGGATGTCTCTTTTCATCTACAACCATCTCCTGGGTGATCTTATTTAGTGTCCTGGCTTTAAATATCATCAATATCCTGATGCCTCAAATTTCTTTCTCCAGTTCAGATTTCTCCCTGAGCTCCAGATTCCTTTTGCTTTTTCAGAGTTGGGGCCTTCCTCTGTCACCCGGGCTGGAGTGCAGTGGTACCATCATAGCTCACTGCAACCTTGAACTCCTAGGCTCAAGAGATCCTCCCACCTCAGCATCCCCAGTAGCTGGGACTATAGGCACACCCTGCCACACCCAGCCAAGGTCCTTTTTTAAATCTACCTTGGTACTCAAAAGCTCTGCTGAGAGGTTTAACAGGCATTTGAGATTAATAGATCCAAAACTGAGTTCCTGGTTCCCACCCAATCCTGGTCCTTCCACCAACCTTCTTTTATCATAGATAATGGTGGCTCTGTTGTTCCACCTGTTCAGACAGAACACCTGGCATCACCTTGTATTCTTATTCTCCTAGTTCACGTCTTATTCCACAGAAGATCTGGTTTTCTCTACTTTGAGGTTCTTCAGAGTCTGACCACTTTTAGACTATTCTGCTACTACTTCGGATCAGGCCAATGTCATCTCTCACAGCCTTACTGGGATTAGAGCAGAAACATGGGATATGATGCTTAGAATCTCAGAACTGGAAAAGATCTTTCAGATTATGTAGGCCAGTGGTTGTCACCCTGCCCTCAGCCGGACCCAAGCTATTCATGGAGTGCCCCTGGAATTGCTGCAGGGATGGGTGGGAAGTTGAGTGGGTGGGATTTGGGTGACTGTTTTCCATATCAGCCGTCTCAGAACTGCTTGACTTCGTCTGTTTTACATATTTGGTTCCTGCACTAGATTTCTTTGAATAACAGGTTCCACTTTTTAAGATAATTTACAAACTGTTTATTGCAATTGAACTCTCCTCCCTTAAGGCACTGACCTGATTTGATAACATCAGAATCTTTCTCCCATGCCCCTGCAGTCTCTCCTATGTGACAGGTTTTCTGTGGTTGTACCTGAAGGCCAACTAGTTGCCAGGCTGTCTTATCTGGCCTGCCCACTGGTACCAGAATGATCTCTAACACAGCCCGTGCACAAGACCCAAGTGGCAGTGAGCCTCTGTGTTCAGTGAAGGAGACTGAGCTTTGATCTAAAAGACTGCAGAGTGATAGGGCCATCAGCTTGTTTTTTTTTCTTTTTTTTTTCTTGAGACAGTCTTACTCTGTAGCCCAAGCTGGAGTGCAGTGGTGCAATCACAGCTCACTGCAGCCTCAACCTCCCCAGGCTCAGGGGATCCTCCCACCTCAGCCTCCTGAGTAGCTGGGACTATAGGTGTGTGTAGCCTTGCCCAGGCTGGTTTTGAACTCCTGGGCTTTAAGCAGTCCCCCTGCCTCAGCTTCCCAAAGGACTAGGATTACAGGCAGTAGCCACTGCGCCCAGCCAAGCTTGTTTTTTTCTTTTCTTTCTTTTTTTTTTTTTTTTTGAGACAGAATCTCGCTCTGTCACCCAGGCTGGTGTACAATGGTGCAATCTCAGCTTACTGCAACCTCCACCTCCCGGGTTCAAACGATTCTCCTGCCTCAGCCTCCTGAGTAGCTGGGATTACAGGTGCGCACTACCATGCCTGGGTAATTTTTGTATTTTTAGTAGAAATGGAGTTTCACCATGTTGGTCAGGCTGGTCTCGAACTCCTGACCTCGTGATCCGCCCACCTTGGCCTCCCAAAGTGCTGGGATTACAGGCGTGAGCCACCGTGACCGGCCTCCCAGCTTGTTTTTTTCGACACCACCTTCAGGGTGGTTTTGGAATGGACAGAGGCAGGGATTCCTTTAAGTTGGCTGTCACTTTTAGTTAGGGACTCACCTATAAGCCTGTGGTCCTGGGCCCAGAGAGGAGAAAGCAGTGGGAGCATATTGATACAGTAGAGAAATCTGTTGGCTGATTGGCTGTACAAGGTCCGAGGAGAAGGTTGAGGTCTCTGAAAGACTTCTCTAGAGACACTTAGTGAGAGGCGCCATGAGGACAGGTGTTGCTTGGGCCTATAGCTGTGACTCAGGACATCACTGCTCATCAACCTGAAGCCCACATCTACAGCTCGTGTCATGCTGGCAACTGAAGGGGTACCAGAGCCCAAAAGTCCAGAGGGGCTTGGTACAGGGAGCAGATGTCCATGAGCAGGAGAGACAGAGGCTATAGGGATCGATGAGACTTGGTAAGCACGACATGCTCTTCTCAGCGTAGCATCTTTGAGCTCACACAATAATTGATGTAGAATTGTCCATTTCAATAAGGAGCTTCCACGTCCACTATCTTCCACAATTCTCACAAGGGCCTTGAGTAAATATTACCTGCATGTTATGCGTGAGGAGGAGGTAGTTTGGAGAACTGAAGGGATTTGGTGAAGGCCACATAATTAGTAAGCCTGAAATCAAGGACCAGACCCCCAGGCTTCTAAATGTTAGTCTTGGGCTGCATGTTTCATGGGACCATTATCATCCCTTGTACTGAGAAGGAAAGCTGATGAAAATCGGGAAGAACCTATTTGAACAGGGGAGGGAGATGGATGTGGGTGGTGGAGCCTCCACATAGTTCCTGTATCTCAAGAACCTTGCGAGGTTTGCTTTCCAGTTCCTTCAGTACGTCACGTCCCGCTGGCCAGGGTGGAGTAGAGCACATGTTTTTCCTTCCCTTTTAACTGATATTTCCATGATGGCAGCATAATAAAAATTAAATTTTTTAGCAAATATTTACTATTTTTAGAAAGAAGTTTTCCCATTTCCGGAAGTTAGCCAAGATGAACTTAATGAAATCAATCAGTTCTTGGGACCCGTGGAAAAATTCTTCACTGCAGAGGGTATGTATGGTTTTCTTTACCATTGCCGATTTCCACTGTAAGGGCGATTCAGTTGATATTTATATTAGAAGCGGCATACATAGGGGAAGTCTTCTTGAGGGAGAAATGGTTTCCACTCATCATAATTTGCTTTAGGTTTCATCCCTGTTGCCATTTAATTAAAAAACATCCAGTTAAATGCTTCTCATTGTATTTGTAGTGAAGGACCACTTTGAACATTTCCAAACTGTTCCAGGCCAACACTTCCATAAGTTATAATAAAAATGAATAACTAAAAAAATGAGATGGCAAAAAGCCAAGGCCACACACCATACAAGCCCCTGGAGCGTGTGCTGGTTGTTGCGGCAGTGTACAATTGCTCTTAGTGTTTCTTTTTTTTTTTTTTTTTTTTTTTGAGACGGAGTCTTGCTCTGTCGCCCGGGCTGGAGTGCAGTGGCCGGATCTCAGCTCACTGCAAGCTCCGCTTCCCAGGTTCATGCCATTCTCCTGCCTCAGCCTCCGGAGTAGCTGGGACTACAGGCGCCCGCCACCTCGCCCGGCTAGTTTTTTGTATTTTTAGTAGAGATGGGGTTTCACTGTGTTAGCCAGGATGGTCTCGATCTCCTGACCTTGTGATCCGCCCGTCTCGGCCTCCCAAAGTGCTGGGATTACAGGCTTGAGCCACCACACCCGGCTGCTCTTAGTGTTTCTAAAGGTTGAGTTTCAATTTCTATACTTTGGTAATTGTAAACAAATAGTGATTTGTGGACCAGCGACAGTGTGGCACCTGCATGGTGAGGCAGCATTTGACCTCAGGTCCCTCTCTCAGAGCTGTTGGCCAGTCCTCCAGCCAGGGCCTTGGTGGAGAGTTCAGTGATGGTAGATGGACAGCAGCTCTTCCCTAACACTAGGATCCTGGAGAGCTTTTGTTTATGTGGATTTTAGCTGTCAATATTTGCCCTCTTAGGGATTATTTTATTTTTATTTTACTTTATTTTTTAAAGAAAGGGCCTAGCTGTGTTGCTCAGACTGGAGTGCAGTGGTACCATCTCATCTCACCACCACTTCCATCTTCCAGGCTCAAGCAATCCCCCGACTTCAGCCTCCTGAGTTGTTGGAACTACAAGTGTGCACCCCCATGCCCAGCTAATTTTTTTGTATTTTTCATAGAGACAGGTTCTCACTATATTGCCCAGGCTGGTCTTTACTCCTAGGCTAAAGTGATCCTCCCACCTTGGCCTACCAAAGGATTGGGATTACAGGCGTGAGCTACCATGCCTGGCCCCTCTTAGAAATTAAAACTGAGGGCCGGGCGCGGTGGCTCAAGCCTGTAATCCCAGCACTTTGGGAGGCCGAGACGGGTGGATCACGAGGTCAGGAGATCGAGACCATCCTGGCTAACACGGTGAAACCCCGTCTCTACTAAAAAATACAAAAAACTAGCCGGGCGAGGTGGCGGGCGCCTGTAGTCCCAGCTACTCGGGACGCTGAGGCAGGAGAATGGCGTAAACCTGGGAGGCGGAGGTTGCAGTGGAGCTGAGATCTGGCCACTGCACTCCAGCCCGGGCGACAGAGCGAGACTCCGTCTCAAAAAAAAAAAAAAAAAAAAAGAAATTAAAACCGAGAAATTTAAAATATACTGTGGGTCTGGGCATAGTGGCTCACGCCTGTAATCCCAGCACTTTTGGAGGTCAAGGTGGGCGGATCACCTGAGTTCTGGAGTTCGAGACCAGTGTAGCCAACATGGTGAAACCCTATCTCTACTAAAAATACAAAAAGTGGCCAGGCGTTGTGGCGTGGTGGCGGGTGCCTATAATCCCAGCTACTCAGGAGGCTGAAGCAGGCGAATTGCTTGAACCCAGGAGGTAGAGATTGTAGTGAGCCTAGATTGCGCCACTGCACTCCAGCCTGGGCGACAGAGCGTGACTTTGTCTAAAAAAATAAAATAGGCCGGGCGCGGTGGCTCAAGCCTGTAATCCCAGTACTTTGGGAGGCCGAGACGGGCGGATCACGAGGTCAGGAGATCGAGACCATCCTGGCTAACACGGTGAAACCCCGTCTCTACTAAAAAAAATACAAAAAACTAGCCGGGCGTGGTGGCGGGTGCCTGTAGTCCCAGCTACTTGGGAGGCTGAGGCAGGAGAATGGCGTGAACCCGGGAGGCGGAGCTTGCAGTGAGCTGAGATCCGGCCACTGCACTCCAGCCTGGGCGACAGAGCGAGACTCCGTCTCAAAAAAAAAAATAATAAAATAAAATATACTGTGTTCATTTGTTTAAAAATAATAAATCCATTACATGTTAACATAAACAATATTTTTAATGAAAAATATTTTGAAAAATAATTAGGCCGGGCACAGTGGCTCATGCCTGTAATCCCAGCACTTAGGGAGACAACGGTGGACGATCACCTGAGGTCGGGAGTTCGATACCAGCCTGACCAACATGGAGAAACCCCGTCTCTACTAAAAATACAAAATTCGCCGGGCATGGTGGTGCATGCCTGTAATCCCAGCTACTCAGGAGACTGAGGTAGGAGAATCGCTTGAACCCGAGAGGCGGAGGTTGCCGTGAGCTGAGATTGTACCACTGCACTCCAGCCTGGGCAACAAAAGCAAAACTCCGTCTCAAAAAAAAAAAAAAAAAAAGAAAAGAAAAAAGTAATTCATGGAAAGAGTGGCATTGGTTGAAAGTCGTGCAAGTCCTTTTAATGTTTGGCTTATTAGAAGACAGCTGGATTCTCATACCTGTTTGTGCATGTAACCTCTGGAAAAGTCTGCTGTGCAGTCTTTTTTTTTTTTTTTTTTAACTGTCTTTTTTTATAATCTTCACACATGCGTTTTTTTTGTTTGTTTCTAAGACAGTCTTGCCCTGTCACCCAGGCTGGAGTACAGTGGTATGAACTCAGCTCACTGCAACCTCTGCAGTTGAAGTGATTCTCATGCCTCAGCTTCCTGAGTAACTGGAATTACAGGCACGTGCCACCACGCCTGGCTAGTTTTTGTATTTTCAGTAGAGATGGGGTTTTACCATGTTGGCCAGGCTGGTCTTGAACTCCTGGCCTCAAATTATCTGCCTGTAATCCAACGTGCTGGGATTATAGGCATGAGCCACTGCACCTGGCCTGACACATGCATTTTTTTTTTTTTCAGACAGAGTCTCACTCTGTTGCCAGGCTGGAGTGCAATGGCATGGTCTCGGTTCACTGCAACCTCCACCTCCTGGGTTCAAGCGATTCTCCTGCCTCAGCCTCCCAAGTAGCTGGAATTACAGGCATGCACCACCATGCCTGACTAATTTTTGTATTTTTAGTAGAGACGGGGTTTCTCCATTTTGGCCAGGCTGGTCTCGAACTCCTGACCTCGTGATCCCCCCCCCCCGCCTTGGCCTCCCAAAGTGCCGGGATTACAGGTGTGAGCCACGGCGCCCAGCCTGACACATGCATTTAAAGCAAGAAACACACACTTCCAGGACATAGGGCTCTGTCAGCAATAACTGTCATCTTCGTATTTGCAGAGATGTAAATATGCAAGAAACGAGCCGGGCATGGTGACTCACACTGGTAATCTTAGCACTGTGGAAAACTGAGCGGGGCAGACTGCTTGAGTCCCAGAGTTTGAGACCTGCCTGGGCAATGGAGCGAAACCCTGTCTCTACTAAAAATACAAAATATTAGCTGGGCGTGGTGGTGTGTGCCCATAGTCCCAGCTACTCAGAAGTCTGAGGTGGGAGAAGCACCCAAGCCTGGGAAGCCAAGGCTGTTGTGAGCTGTGTTCATGCCATTGCGCTCCAGCCTGGGCGACAGGAGTGAGACCCTGTCTCAAAAAAAAAAAAAAAAAAAACGAGAAACCACTGCAAACCAAACCCACTCCCTCTGACAGGAACAAATGTCTCTTGGAATAAATAGCAAATGCTGGAATAAAAGCTGTGTTCATTCAACTGCCATGATGTGAATTCAAAAAGGAAGTTAAATCCAAGGGCAAAGCAGAGAAAAGAACATACAAATATATACCTATTTCATGTATATTCAAAGAGGAGGATAATCACTGTGGACAAAGGGCCCTCTGGAACCACAGCTGTAGGCAGCTAGTGGTACCATGGAAATAGAGGCATTGTCGGCTAGAAACAGAAAAATCACATCCTCCCACAACTGGCCTCTATCAAAACCAACCAGGACAGACAACCCTTCCCTAAAAGTAATGGCCGAGAATAAAAGCACAAATATTACTGGAAATCCAAGTAGCCTATTTTACTGCTTTGAGTAACTTACATGCAAATCTAAGAGATTTTTCTGAATCCTTGATCAAGTTTTATTCATGTAAAGCCCGTACATAAATTCTGGGGAACATGGTACTTTGGGCTCCATATTGGACTCTGAGCCAAAACGTTAGATACACTATACTGCACCCCACTGTACAGTCTTCGGAGAATTAGAATTTAAAAGCAAATAACATCTTAAATAGTTTTAAGCCAGGTGTGGTGGCTCATGTCTGCAATCCCAGCACTTTGGGAGGCCAAGGCGAGTGGATCACTTGAGGTCAGGAGTTTGAGACCAGCCTGGTCAACATGGTGAAACCCTGTCTCTACTAAAAATATGAAAATTAACTGGGTGTGGTGGCACGCACCTGTAATCGCAGCTACTGGGGAGGCCGAGGCAGGAGAATTGCTAGAACCCAGGACGTGAAGGTTTTATTGAGCTGGCATCGCGCCACTGCACTTCAGCCTGGGTGACAGAGCGAGACTCCATCTCAAAAAATAAAAATAAAAAAACATAAAAAATAAACTAGTTTTGACCCTGTGGGACCCCCTAGAAGCAGCTCAGGTCCCCCAGAACCTCTTTGAGAAGTGCCAAATCGTCAGCTGTCATTACATTGCTTTGTTGTTATTTGTTTCTTATTTCACACCTGGTGATCACAAAGTATATGTTGCTAGTTTTAAAAGTTGCTTATTTGTATATAAACAATTTATAATTTAGAAATACTTATTTCTGCTTTTTTTCCTAGTGGTTATCTTCCTGTTTGTATCTTTTTTAGTTCCCATGGTCTCTTGCTCTTTTATTTAAACTTTTCCTATGTGGTCTGTCAGGTTTTTTTTTTTTTTTTCCAGGACTAATTAAGGTATAATTGATTTACAATAAATTGTACACACTGTCATGTGTCACATAATGATGTTCAAGTCAATGGCAGGCCATATATACAATGGTAGTCCCATAAGATGATCAGACCATATTTGTACTGTACCTTTTCTATGTTTAGCTGTGTTCATATACACAAATACTTACCATTGTGTTACAGTTGCCTACAGTGTTCAGCACAGCAATATGCTGTATAGCTTTTTTTTTTTTTTTTTTTTGAGACTGAGTCTCGCTCTGTCGCCCAGGCTGGAGTGCAGTGGCCGGATCTCAGCTCACTGCAAGCTCTGCCTCTCGGGTTTACGCCATTCTCCTGCCTCAGCCTCCCGAGTAGCTGGGACTACAGGCGCCCGCCACCTCGCCTGGCTAGTTTTTTTGTGTTTTTCAGTAGAGACGGGGTTTCACCGTGTTAGCCAGGATGGTCTCGATCTCCTGACCTCGTGATCCGCCCGTCTCGGCCTCCCAAAGTGCTGGGATTACAAGCTTGAGCCACCGCGCCCGGCCTGTATAGCTTTTTTGTTTTTTGTTTTCCTTAAAAAAATAAAATAAGCCAGGTGGGGTGGCTCACGCTTGTAATCCCAGCACTTTGGGAGGCCAAGGTGGGTGGATCACCTGAGGTTAGGAGTTAGAGACCAGCCTGACTAACATGCAGAAACCCCCTCTCCACTAAAAATACAAAAAAATTAGCCAGGCGTGGTGGCGCATGCCTGTAATCCCAGCTGCTTGGGAGGCTGAGGCAGGAGAATTGCTTAAACCTGGGAGGCGGAGGTTGCAGTGAGCCCAGGTCGCTCCATTGCACTCCAGCCTCGGCAACAAGAGCAAAACCCCGTCTCAAAAAAAAAAAAAAATTTACAGTGAGATGGAGTTTCACTGTGTTGCGCAGGCTGGTCTCCAACTCCTGGGCTCAAGCGATCATCCTGCCTCAGCTTTCCAAAGTGCTGGGATTATAGGCATGCGCCACCACGCATATATACAGGTTTGCAGCCTAGGAGCAATAAGCCATACCAGATAGCCTAGGTGTATAGTAGGCTCTGCCACCTAGGGTGTGTAAGTCCATTCTGATGTTCATACAGGGAGAGAATCACCTGACACATGACTGTATTTAGGGAGTACCCCTCAGGAGCCGTCAGCACAACAAAGGAAGTCAACATTACCCGTCAGAGTTTCCTCATGCCTCTTTTATTTCCCCCAGTCCCCAGGCAACTGCTGATCTGTTTTCTCTCACTATAGATTAGTTTGTATTTTCTGGAATTATGTGTGATTTTGTCTGGCTTCTTTCTGTGTCATTTTGAATTTATCCATGGTACACGTATCAGTAGTAGTACTTCCTTTTTAATGCTGAGTCGTATTTCTTTCTATAGATATACCAAGATTTGTTTATCCATTTAATTATTCATTGACATGGGGTATATATCCATATTTTAGCTATCACCAAAAAAGTTGCCATAACCATACCTTTTTTTCCTCTTTTTCTTTTTTTAAGAGACAGGGTCTTTCTTTGTCTCCTGGGCTGGAGTACAGTAGTGTGATCATAGCTCACTGCAACCCTCCAGCTTCTGGGCTCAAAGCCATCCTCTGCCTCAGCCTCCCACATAGCTGAGACTACAGGCACACACTACCATGCCCAGCTAATAATTCTTAAAAGTTTTTTGTAGAGATGGGGTCTCACTATGTTATTCAGGCTGGTCTCAGACTCCTGGGCTCAGGTGATCTTCCTACCTCAGCCTCTTAAAGTGTTAGGATTACAGGTATGAACCACCATGCCTGGCCTGTATTTTCCTTTTTTTTGAGACGCCATCTCGAATCACTGCAACCTCCACCTCCCGGGTTCAAGTAATTCTTCTGCCTCAGCCTCCCGAGTAGCTGGGATTACAGGTGTGTGCCACCACGCCTGGCTAATTTTTGGTATTTTTAAGTAAAGAAGGGGCTTCACCATGTTGGCCAGACTGATCTCAAACTCCTGACCTCGGGTGATCTGCCTGCCTCGGCCTCCCAAAGTGCTTGGATTACAGGTGAGAGCCACCTCGCCCAGCCTGGCCTGTACTTTCTTTTAGAAACTTCATAGTTTCTAAACTATGACTGGACATGGTGGCTTAACGCCTGTAATCCCAGCACGTTGGGAGGCCAAGGCAAGCGGATCACGAGGTCAGGAGATCGAGACCATCTTGGCTAACATGATGAAACCCTGTCTCCACTGAAAATACAAAAAATTAGCCGGGCATGGTGGCAAGCACCTGTAGTCCCAGCTACTCTGGAGGCTGAGGCAGGAGAATGGTGTGAACCCGGGAAGCGGAGCTTGCAGTGAGCTGAGGTCGCGCCACTGCACTGCAGCCTGGGCGACAGAGCAAGACTCCATCTCAAAAAAATAGAAAGTTTATAGTTTTAATTCAGGTTTAGAACTATGATTCATTCAAAGTTAATTTGGAGTTTGTTGTGAGGTGAAGTTTGAGGAGGATTGTTTTGCTTATGGCTATCCAGTTCCATCAACATTTGTTGGAAAGATTATCTTTTCCCTATTGGATCGACTTGGCACCTTTATCAAAAATCAGTTGACCATTTATGTATGAGTTTATCTCTGAATTTTCTATTCTCTTCCACTGATCTATTTGTCCATCTTTATTCAGGTATTACATTGTCTTGTTTGCTGAGCTTTCTGTTAAGGCTTGGAACCAAGTAATGTTAGTTCTCCAACTTTATTCTTGTCTAAAGTTGGTTTGACTCTTGCAGGTCCTTTGCATTTCTTTTGCATCAGTTTAATAATCAGCTTTTCAAGTCTACAAAAAGGCCTACAAGTTTTTAAATGGTTGGCTTGGCCGGGCGCGGTGGCTCAAGCCTGTAATCCCCGCACTTTGGGAGGCCGAGACGGGCGGATCATGAGGTCAGGAGTTCGAGACCATCCTGGCGAACACGGTGAAACCCCGTCTCTACTAAAAAATACAAAAACTAGCCAGGCGAGGTGGTGGCGCCTGTAGTCCCAGCTACTCGGGAGGCTGAGGCAGGAGAATGGCGTAAACCCGGGAGGCGGAGCTTGCAGTGAGCTGAGATCTGGCCACTGCACTCCAGCCTGGGCGACAGAGCGAGACTCCGTCTCAAAAAAACAAAAAAACAAAAAAAAAATGGTTGGCTTATCTTTTAGAGCAATTTTTTTTTTTTTTTTTTTTTTTGAGACAAAGTCTCACTCTGTCACCCAGGCTGGAGTGCAGTGGCGTGATCTTGGCTCACCACAACCCCTGCCTCCTGGGTTCAAGTGATTCTCCTGCCTCAGCCTCCTGAGTAGCTGGGACTATAGGTGCACACCACCATGCCCGGCAAATTTTTATATTTTTTTAGTAGAGACAGGGTTTCACTATATTGGCCAGGCTGGTCTCGAACTCCTCCTGATCTAGTGATCCACCCGCCTCGGCCTCCTGAAGTGCTGGGATTATAGACTTGAGCCACTGTGCCTAGCCAGCAATTTTTACAAATAGGAAAAAGGATCTTGTTACCCATGTAGTTGCTGGTTCCAGGGCTCTTCGTGTCTCTTGTAGAGTCTCTTCCTGGCTTCATATTGCTTCAGAAGAGATGTCTGCTTCCATTCTTATTTTCGTTTGTTTGTACGTAGTGTTTCTTTCATCTCTGGCTGCTTTTCAGTGGTGTTAGGAAAATTGATTATCACATTTATTTATGTAGTTTTTTGCACATTTATTTTGCTTGGAGTTCTTTGAACTTCTTGGCTCTGTGTGTTTATACTGCTTACTGAATTTAGATAAACAGTTGTACACCCATACAGTGAATACTGAACAACACAAAGTAATGAAGTATTTATACATGAAAAAACATGGATGAATCTCTAAATCATGACCTGAGTTAAAGAAGCCAGGGTAAACAGATAGGTGCAATATAGATTCATTTATATAAAACTTGAAGATGCAAGCTGATCTATAGACAAAAGATTTGTGGTTGGCTGGGGGTGATGGACAGATGGATCGATCTCAAAGGGGCATAGAGACTTTTGATGGAAAAGGAAATGTTTTCTTCTCAATTGTGATGTTTTCACTGACAAATATGCCAGAACTCAACAAATTATATATTGTAAATATGTGCAGATTATTCTTCGCCAATTATATATGTCAATAAAGTTGTTAAAGGATAAAAAAATGAAGGGTTTGGCCTGCACTTTTGGGAATCTGTAGTTCTCTTAGTGACCCATGTATACAAAAATTCTTAAGTGTAGGTTATGGTGTTTTTAACAATTTATAATACTGATGAAGTTTAATTAGCAATTCAGAAGTACACTTTAATTGACTTGATGCATACAAAAGTGTGCAGTTATAGGCCTAATACTGTTGATTGTTCAGTTTTGCTGCAGTGAATGTGAATTTTTGTTTTAGAGACGAGATCTCACTCTTGCTCAGGCTGAAGTGCGGTGGTGCCATCATAGCTTACTCAACCTCCCAGGTCGAGTGATCCTTCCACCTGAGCCTTCCAAGTAGCTGAGAGTACAGGCTGAATGTGAATGTTGAATGAATGAATGAATTGGTGTTAAACAGGCTAAACTGTCTCAGAACTGGTGGATTGTGCTGAAAGCAGTGTGGCCTCTGACAGTGAGGTAAATCTTGGCCCAGATACTGCCATGAGGTGGCTATCTAGCTGAACATTTTAGTACAATTCTGAGAGTTGCATATTTATTCTCTCATTTCCTAGAATATACTAGCCAAAAAAAGTATGAGGTCTAGAAGGAGGAGGGAAAAAATGAAGTTTAACATGCCTATAGAAAAATTTACATGCCATGAATGTATACTTTGCTGCTGTTTTACACAGCAAAAGCACCCCTGTGACTAGCACCCAGATCAAGAAATAGACCACCACCTAGCTCTGGCAGCTTTTAACAGTTTAATTCTGGCCAGGCGTGGTGGCTCACACCTGTGATCCCACCACTTTGTGAAGCTGTGGTGGGAAGATTGCTTGAGTTCAGGAGTTCAGGACCAGCCTGGGTAACATGGCAAGACCTTGTTTCTACTAAACAAACAAAAAAAAAATTAGCTGGGTGTGGTGATATGTACCTGTAGTCCCAGCTTCTTATGAGGCTGAGGCAGGAGGCTCACTTGAGCCTGGGAGATTGAGGTTCTATGAGCTATGATTGTGCCACTGCACTTCAGCCTGGGTGTCAGAGTGAGACCCTGTTTCTAAATAAATATATAAAAATAAATTTTTTCCTGGGCTAATTAAATAAAATTGAACACAGGCCAAATGACCATGACTACAGAATTTCTAGTTTTGAAAAAGTTTCTATTCTGGGATTATATATTATCAATATATAAACACTGTCCTGTTTACTTATATTTGTAGAAGCATAGCTTATATTTGTTTAATCAAGATTTTCCTCTTGGCAGTGGACTCCCGAAAAATTGACCAGGAAGGAAAAATCCCAGATGAAACTTTGGAGAAATTGAAGAGCCTGGGGCTTTTTGGGCTGCAAGTCCCAGAAGAATATGGTAAGTCAAGCAAACAAGCACCCAACCAGTTTAGCTCTTAAGAAAGCACTCTGAATTTGTCCATAAAAGGTCTAGTTGCTGGAATAGATGACACCTTCCGTCATGGGCTACATGGTAGGGGTGGACTGACTGAAGGACCTGTAGGGAGGAAGTGCTCTTGGGTCCTGGGCTTTTCATCCTAGCACAGAGGAATGAGGCATGTGGTCTGGCTGGCTGTAGAGTGCAAAGCACATCAAGGTGGGAGATTGGACCAGTGGGAACCTTTGAGCAGGGTCCTTTGTGCTATGGACTATCCCTGTAATTCTTTGAGCATCCTAGTGATGTTTTTAGCCCCCAAGTGACGGTTCTACCTTATTAGAGTTGGCCAGTCACTACAACTTGCCTCCCTTATGCTTTTTCTCAAGTTGGTCACCTGAATTCTGCAGAGGTTAAAGGGACAGGCAAGCAGTGTGTGGAAGGCGAGGTAGAAAATGGTTCAGGCCGGGCGCGGTGGCTCAAGCTTGTAATCCCAGCAGTTTGGGAGGCCGAGACGGGCGGATCATGAGGTCAGGAGATCGAGACCATCCTGGCTAACACCGTGAAACCTCGTCTCTACTAAAAAATACAAAAAAAACCTAGCCGGGCGAGGTGGCTGGCGCCTGTAGTCCCAGCTACTTGGAGGCTGAGGCAGGAGAATGGTGTAAACCCAGGAGGCGGAGCTTGCAGTGAGCTGAGAACCGGCCACTGCACTCCAGCCCGGGCGACAGAGCGGGACTCCGTCTCAAAAAAAAAAAAAAAAAAAGAAAATGGTTCAAAGGGATGGACCACACACATGTGCCATTTGTGTTTACCCTCAGGCCTTTTGGATATAAAGTTATAAAAGCCAAGGATGCTGCTAAGCATCTGACAATCCACAGGACAGACCCCCACAACAGAAAACAATCCATTCCAAAATGTTACAGTGCCACAGTGGAGAAGCCTTGTCCTGGAGTCCTCTGGATACTGGGCAGTGGGACACACTATAGTTGTTGTATTTATAAAGACCTACAACTGTGATGGAAGATCCTCGCTATGTGTTAATTGATTTGATGTGTGTGTAGATATCTTCATATTTAAAGTATGTATCTACATATGCTTGTATGCCTAGGAAAAGTGTGGATGGAAGGATATACACAGAAATGCACTTTCTGAGGCACACGATTGTGAGCATTTTTTTTTCTTTTTTGTTTTTTGAGACAGAGTCTCACTCTGTCATCCAGGCTGTAGTGCAGTGGCATGATCATAGCCCACTGTAGCCCTGAACTCCTCGGGCTCAAACAGTCCTCCTACCTAAGCCTCCCAAGTAGCTGGGACTTTTTTTTATTTTGTTGAGTTGGGGTCCTGCTACATTGCCCAGGATAGTTTTGAATTCTTGGAGCCAAGCAATCCTCCCACCTCAGCCTCCCAAAGTGCTGGGATTATAGGCGTGAGCCACTGTGCTCAGCCCTCGATTTTTGTTTACTTTGTACCTTTCTGTATTGTGATTTTTTTTTTTTTTTTTTGAGACAGAGTCTCTTGCCCAGGCTAGAGTGCAGTGGTATGATCTTGGCTCGCTGCAACCTCCGCCTCCCAAGTTCAAGTGATTCTCATGCCTCAGTCTCCCGAGTAGCTGGGACCACAGGCACGCACCACCACACCCAGCTAATTTTTGTACTTTTAGTAGAGATGGGGTTTCTCCATGTTGGCCAGGCTGGTCTCAAACTCTTGACCTCAGGTGATCTGCCCACCTCAGCCTCCCAAAGTCTGGGATTACAGGTGTGAACCACCATGCCCAGCCCATATTGTGATTTTTTAAAAAAAATATAGTGATCTGGCATTACTTTATAATCAAAAGAAAAAAAAAAAACAATGAAGACTTTATGGGGGGAGTCTGGGGCTGGGCTGTGACTGACGCTGGTCCATGTCTCCTAGGTGGCCTGGGCCTCTCCAACACCATGTACTCACGACTAGGGGAGATCATCAGCATGGATGGGTCCATCACTGTGACCCTGGCAGCACACCAGGCTATCGGCCTCAAGGTCAGGTGTCTAGGGATTCTCTGGTGCTCTCTGTAGGTCTTCTGGAGTCACATGGTGGCATAGAGGCCAGAGGCTTGCTCCCTCTGAATCAGGCCTGATAATCTGACGTGCAGCCCTGCCCTTCAGTTCCCTCACTCTGGCCACACCTCGTGGTGCCCAGTCCCCACACACTGCCCACATGCGCAGTGGCCCTTGGGTTGCATGTCCCTTCCTTTTGAATCTGCCTCCTGTCCCCATTGCCTTTGATCCACCCTTCAAGGCCCAGGTGGGGTGCTGCTGTGTTTGCCTTGGGCTGGAAGTGGTCTCCCCTCCTGAGCCCTCGTCCCTCAGCCTGAGCGTGCCTCCACTCTTTATGCAAGCCGCCTTCCCCCCACTGGTCTTGAGCACCTTAGGGCAGGCCCAGGGCCAACTGCCCTTACTGGCAATCTCATTACTCAGATTATTTCTGCTTAATGTTGACATCAAAGAGAGCTGAACGCACACCATGCTCGGCTCCCCCACCCCAGAGAGCACACGCATTCATGCAGATGTTTGATGAAGAGGGGGCCTGTCTGTGTGGCACTGGGAGGGCAGCAGGTGGGACAGCCCTGACATTGAGCACCTTCTTTAAGATAGGCTTGGTTCCAGTGCTCCTGTGTCTTCACATTTCATCATCCAGACCACCCTGCCAGTGGGTGGGAGTGGCCCAGTTTGTGGATGATAAGATGGAGGAGGCTTTCTTTGGAAAGGGATATCCTTTGCCCAAGACCACCAGTCTGGGAAATGAAGGAACTGATACGAAAGTTTTGGACACAGACTGCAAAGCACTGTGGGTCTCCGAGGCTCACGGCGCTGGCACATGGGCCCCTGACAGTCTCCTCAGCAGCCTGGCTCCCTGGGCTCTGCCTGTGGCCGCTTGCTCTGAGTTCTTGCTGTCTTCTCTTGCCTGAAGTAAATATTTGCCTCAGAAAGGAAATGTTTCACAAACACACCTCATGCGCTCCTTTCTCCCCACAGCTGAAATTAGTCTGTGTCTGTTTTGTTTAGGGGATCATCTTGGCCGGCACTGAGGAGCAGAAGGCCAAATACTTGCCTAAACTGGCGTCCGGGGAGCACATTGCAGCCTTCTGCCTCACGGAGCCAGCCAGGTCTGTCCCTGCACAAAATGTTATCCCTCAGCAGCTGTGACATTGCCCAAGATTCACTGGGGCAAAGGGATGTTGGTTTTGTTGAGTAGCTGACTTTTCCTTCTTTCCAAAATTTTGCAGAGAATCAACTCAGCAACTGTTCTTGCCATTCCTCTTACCTTGACCTTATTTCTCTGTCCCAGTGAGACTTGCAAGTGAGATACCATGCTTGACAGCACTTACTAAATAAATTTTTGTGGTTTATAACACACCTTGACGTACAATACAGTAATAACGTTCAGGCTTCAAAGCACCTTTCAGAATATGTAGCGTGGGTGGTACCGTTCCCACTTACACATTAGGAGCTGAGGTTCAGTGAGGCTGTGTGATCTGCTGGATGGAGCAGGGCTGCAGCAGGACTCGGGAATCCGATGATAAGTCCATCACCTGGACCATCCTCCATCCTGCTTCCCTGTGCGTGAGAACCTGGGAACAGCCATCCTTCCTGGGGTGCCCACAACTCATCCTCACAGGACCTCAGATGAGCCCATTGCAAGCACCCATTTCCATGTTTAACCCTAAGCCCAAGCTGTTTTCACTGCCGCTTTTTTACGTGATGTATTGAAGCAAAGGTCGGCTAAATCCAGCCTCCTGCCTGTTTTTTATAAATAAGTTTTGTTTGTTTGTTTTTGAGACAGGGTCTTGCTATGTCACCCAGGCTGGAGTGCAGTGGCACGATCTCATCTCACTGCAACCTCCACCTTCAAGCAATTCTCTTCCCTCAGCCTCCCGAGTAGCTGGGATTATGGGCATGTGCCACCATGCCCAGCTAATTTTTGTATTTTTAGTAGAGATGAGGTTTCACCATGTTGGCCAGGTTGGCCTCGAACTCCTGACCTCAAGTGATCTACCTGCCTAAGCCTCCCAAAGTGCTGGGATTACAGGCATGAGCCGCCACGCCCAGTCCAGTTTTACTGGAACTTGCCCATTGTTTTACAAATTGTCTTCAGCTGTGTTCATGTTTTTTGTTTTTTTTTTTTTGAGATGTAGTCTCGCTCTGTCGCCAGGCTGGAGTGCAGTGACATGATCTCGGCTCACTGCAGCCTCCGCCTCCCGGCTTCAAGTGATTCTCCTGCCTCATCCTCCTGAGTAGCTGGGACTACAGGCATGCACCACCACACCCAGCTAATTTTTGTATTTTTAGTTGAGATGGGGTTTTACCATGTTGGCCAGGATGGTCTCAATCTCTTGACCTCGTGAACCACCTGCCTCAGCCTCCCAAAGTGCTGGGATTACAGGCGTGAACCACCATGCCTGGCCTCATGTTCTATTAATAACAACAGAGTTGAGGAGGTGAGACAGACATCCTGTAGCTTGTAAAGCTGAATATGTTATCTGACCCTTCATTTTAAAAGTTTGCTGACCTCTTAAAAGTACTAGAACCTCCATTTTCAGGCCCTCAAAAGCATTCATATTTATTCCCAGTATTCTCCCTTGACCACATCTTTCTGCATCTGCAGTGGGAGCGATGCAGCCTCGATCCAGAGCAGAGCCACGCTAAGTGAAGACAAGAAGCACTACATCCTCAATGGCTCCAAGGTAGGGCCCCTTCCCCATGGTCACGTCAGGATCTTAGTCACAACCTTCACTGCCACTGAGTGAGCACTCTCCACATACCAGGGATTGTACCTGCTGCTGTAGCACTGACTGCCTTCTTGAGCTGCTTTTATGTGTTTGTTTTTAATTTGTTTTTAGTTTTTTAAAATTTGAGACGGAGTCTCTGTCACCTAGGCTGGAATGCAGTGGTGTGATCTCAGCTCACTGAAATCTCTGCCTCTCAGGTTCAAGTGATTCTCCTGCCTCAGCCTCCTTGGTAGCTGGGATTAGAGGTGTGCGTCACCATTCTTGGCTAATTTTTGTATTTTTAGTAGAGATGGAGTTTCACCATGTTGTCCAGGCAGGTCTTGAACTCCTGACTTCAAGTGATCCACCCACCTCGGCCTCCCAAAGTGCTGGGTTTACAGGCATGAGCCACCGTGCCCGGCCTGTAAACCCGAAAAATCTTTAAATTTTTTGTTTCACAAAATTTCAGACATGTTCTGTGTGCCTGGCTGGCCCCAACTCCGGCAGTCACCTGCTCATGGCCACTGTGCCTCTTCCAGCAGCATTGCTACCTCCAGATCGCATGGTAACAATCACAGCATGCCTCTCTAAAAGACAGGAGTTTTGTTTGTTTAAATAAAAACAAAGCTGTAATATCCTTATCACATTTTAAAAATTGATAATTTCTCTTTTCTTTTGAGACGGGATCCTGCTCTGTCACCCAGACTAGAGTGCAGTGGCATGATCTTGGCTTACTGCAGCCTCAACTTCCTGGGCTAAGGAGATTCTCCTACCTCAGCCTCCCAAGCAGCTGGGAGTACAGGCATGCAGCTAATTTTTTTTGTATTTTTTTTGGTAGAGATGGGTTTTCACCATGTTGCCCAGGTTGGTCTCAAACTCTGGGGCTCCAGCTATCTGCCCACCTCGACCTCCCAAAGTGCTGGGATTACAGGTGTGAGCGACTGTGCCCAGCTGATAATTTCTTACATCTATCAGCATTCAAATATCCCTGATTGCCTCATACCTTTTTTTGGTTTAATTATGTGCTTGAATTAAGATCCACACGAGTCCCATCTGTTGGCGGTTTGTTAAGGAGTCTGTTTCTGCCTCTGACTCCCTTTGTTTCCTTTCCTCCTCCTCACCACCCTCCTGCCTTCTCTTTTTTCATTTCTTTTTAGAATTAACAAATAAATGTTGTGTGTATTTAGATGTGCAACATGATGTTTTGATATATGTATACCTTAAGAAATGATTAAACCCTTTCTTTCTTGAAGAAATGCAGTTGTCTGGCGGTGGAACCTGAGCTGTTTGACAACTTTGAATGTTCTTTCCCCCCTCCACCTCCACCCTGGCCATCCATGTCCCTTGGGAAAATCCTTGCTCTGGGCCCACTGGGCTGAGCCCTGTCCTCTGTTCACTCATGCTTGGTTGGCTTCTGCAGAGCCAAGGACCCTGCATGTCTGGCCTGAGGTCTGACTGATCGACAAAGACAGAGCTGAGATGGGTCACATAGGGGTTTGGTTTTCTCCAAAGTCCTTCCTTCTGTCCTCAGGTCTGGATTACCAATGGAGGACTGGCCAATATTTTTACTGTGTTTGCAAAGACTGAGGTCGTTGATTCTGATGGATCAGTGAAAGACAAAATCACAGCATTCATAGTAGAAAGAGACTTTGGTGGAGTCACTAATGGAAAACCTGAAGATAAATTAGGCATTCGGGGCTCCAACAGTAAGTAGCTCGTGTGTGCATGTGTGTGTGTGTGTATGTGTGTAAGGGGGAGACTGGCCCTTGACTCTGTCCAAATAGCAAGATAAAATGAGATTTAAATACTTTCAGTTTTTATTAAGCATTTTAAAAAGATCAAACTGCCGGGCGCGGTGGCTCAAGCCTGTAATCCCAGCACTTTGGGAGGCCAAGACGGGCGGATCACGAGGTCAGGAGATCGAGACCATCCTGGCTAACACGGTGAAACCCCGTCTCTACTAAAAAAAAATACAAAAAACTAGCCGGGCGAGGTGGCGGGCGCCTGTAGTCCCAGCTACTCCGGAAGCTGAGGCAGGAGAGTGGCGTGAACCTGGAAGGCAGAGCTTGCAGTGAGCTGAGATCCGGCCACTGCACTCCAGCCCGGGCGACAGGGCGAGACTCCATCTCAAAAAAAAAAAAAAAAAAAAAAAAGATCAAACTAAGAATGCCACATGGGCTTTGTCTTTGTACCCACAGCTGAGTGCTGCTCACTTGAAGACCTGCTGGTCATTCCCTGCTGTAGCTGCCCTAACGGACAGACCACCTTACCACCTTAGAGCTCAGCTTACAGTCCTCAGCCTTTAGTTGTCTCAGTCTGCAGTGCCTGGCAGCCTGCTTCAGGATGTGGGTTGGGTTCAGGTCCATCTAGGGGCTTGTTCTTAGAGCAGATCATAAGCACCTAAGGGGCCAAGCCAAGCCAAGCATTTTTTGTAGAGATGGGGTTTCACCATGTTGCCCAGACTTGTCTTGAACTCCTGAGCTCAGGCGGTCTACCTGCCTCAGTCTCCTAAAGTGCTAGGATTACAGGTGTGAGTTACTGTACCTGGCCACTTTTTTTTTTTTTTTTTAAATAGAGATGAGGTCTTGCTGTGTTGTCCAGGCTGGTCTCGAACTCCTGGGTTCAAATGATCTTCCTGCCTCTGCCTCCCAAAATGCTGGGATTATAGACATGAGCCACCATACCCGACTCTGAAAGCACATTTAAGTCCTCTGTTCATGTTGGCCTCATTCTAGTGGCCACAGGAAGTCACTTGGCCCTAGCAGGCAGGGAAAGGGAGGGAAGTCCATCCCTCCTTACAGTGGGAGAGTGCTACAGTTAGATTGCAGGGGTGTGATTGTGTTAGAGTTAAGAATTGAGACCAGTGGTCCCAGTCTACCCTAAGGCTTTAGGAAATGCTGTTCTCTCCCTCACTTCGCTTGTTCTGGCTCTTTATATCCCTGGCTCTTTTCATTCTTAAACTTCTGCTAAATGTCACCTTAGAAAAGTCTGACATAGCCCTTAATAAAAGTATTATTATCCACCCCCTTGCCAGCCTCCATTTCTCTTTATCGTGATGCCCTATTCATTTCATCCATAGCACCGATCACAATGTTACATTGTTTTGTTTATAGCTTTTGTCTCCCTAATCAAAGTATGAGCTCCACAAAGATAGGAACTTTGTCTTTCTATACTGTCCTACCAAACATTGGATGGATGGATGGATGGATGGACGGACGGACGGACGGACGGACGGACGGACGGACGGATGGTGGATGAATTGCCTGCTTGCAGGTCAAATGCAGAGTGGTTTGCATTATTAGATGAGATCTTAAATTTCATGTGTTTCAGCTTGTGAAGTCCATTTTGAAAACACCAAGGTACCTGTGGAAAACATCCTTGGAGAGGTCGGAGATGGGTTTAAGGTGAGTTGCCAGCCACAGCCCCTTGTGAGTACCAGGTAGTGTCATGAGTGCAGCTTGTTGGCTCCCAGCTTTTGCCCTGTCCCTGCTCGTAGCAGAGTAGCCTGTGCATGGCAGGTGACTTTGCATGGTTATCTGTTGGGAAATTGGCCAAATGGAGACTGGAAAATTGGCCGGCTCCTCAAAGAAGTGTATGGTAAGGATTGGGGATCTTCCTTCACGTCGCCTCGAGCGAAGGCTAGGATTCCCTTCTGCAGTGGGTGTGAGAAAGCAACCTGTGGGTTCTGGTGGATCTCAAGCTCTGTGTCCCACAACCCTGGTCTGCATCCCTGCCCTACTCTTTTCTTTTTGGACTAAGACTTACTATTTTTATTAAGAGATGATTCATATAACAAAGGACTCATCATTTTAAACCGTATCATTTCAGTGGTTTTTAGTATATTCACTATGTTGTTCAAATATCTCCTGTGTCTAATTCCAGAACATTTCCTCACCCCAAAAAGAAATGTTGTACCATCCAGTATGACCCTTACCCAATCCCTTGGCTGCTACTCTTTTACTTTATGTCCCTATGGATTTGCCTCTTTGGAACATTTCATAGAAAAGCAGTCATATGCAAGATCCGGTCTTTGGTGACAGGCTTCTCTCACATAGCATGATGTTTTCAAGGTTCATCTCTCTCATAGCATGAATGAGTAATTCATTCCTTTTATGGCTGAATTCTCTTCTCTTGAGTGGAGATAGCACATTTTGTTCATCCATTCATCAGCTGATGGACATTGGGGTTGTTACCACTTTTGGCTGCTATCAGTAATGCTACTTATGAACATTCATGTCAAGTTTTTATGTGGAAATACTTTTTCAGTTATTTTAATTTATACCTAAAAGTAGAATTTCTGTTTGGCCCAAGTTGGTCTTGGACTCCTGGGCTCAAGCGATCCTCTTGTCTTGGCCTCCCAAAATGCTGGTACTGCAGGTGGGAGCCCCCATGCCCAGCTCTGGCATGTTCCTTTGGAATAACGTGGTCTTGTGTGCGGGGACGTTGGTAGAGCTGCAACAGTGACTGAATCACCTTGTTCTGAGGTGTTAGGACAGTGCTTTCTCCCAGCTTGAGGGAAGGCAAGCTGATCCGCCTGGCCTGGTCTGGTTGTGGCCTCCTCCTGCTGCCTCCTTCAGGGCCCCTGGGCTCTCCCTGTTCTCCCTGCAGGTGGCCATGAACATCCTCAACAGCGGCCGGTTCAGCATGGGCAGCGCCGTGGCTGGGATGCTCAAGAGATTGATTGGTAGGTAAGTTAGGGACAAGGCCCATTGTGCCCCACCCCCCGCTTCCCCAGCTTCAGCCCTGGAGGCTCTGCCATTCCCCTGGCCCATTCCAGGCCGGTGCTGAACTAGGCCACCTAGACTGAGGGTCCAGCCCAAACTCGGTCCCTAGGCTTTTGTGGAGACCAGAGGGTCTCCTCAGCCTGCCCCTGAGGTTTATCGTCGTCCACATTCCTCTGTTTCATCTCCACACGGGTGATGCCGATGTGGGGACAGGCTTTCTCTCGGGTGGGGATGGGGATTGGGGAACAGGCTTTCTGTCTGGGGTGAGAGGTTGCCACCGACCAGTAGGAGCAGAGCTGCTTGGTGAGCACACACCAAGAGCCAGGCTTCCAGGATACATGGCCTCTGGTTCCCAAGGTCTGTGTCTTCTGGGTGACTGCACAGTGGGTGGGGAGTAGAGTCGGGTTTGGAACCCAGGTGCCTGGGCCCCTGGATTTTTCTTTTGTTCTCTTCTGTTAGGATACCCCAAACCTCCATTTTCCCTTGCCAGTGAACTTAGAACAGCCCTGTAACCATTCTGGTTGTGGTGGAAGCATCTGTGGGGAAATGGGGGTACCCAGGGCAGCACACCCCTAAGTGCTTTATGAAGCTCCTCTTTGATGCCAGGTTCTGGGCCTGTTTTGGCTTCCCTCCATTTTAGAGATGTGAAGACAGAGACTCAAGAAAGGGCAAGTGATTTGTTGCGGGCCATGGTCCTGGACCCAGAACGAAAGCTGTCAGGCTCCAGGCTCATGGCTCTTCTCACTCAGACACAAGGCCTCTGGGGAGCTCCTTTGCCAGGGCTCTAAGTGGGGCTTGGCCCTCTTCACCTCCTGAGTGCACCACACCTGGGAGAGCCTGTGGAGAACGTGGCTACCGGCGGGGTGGGAGTGCTTCTGCCTGGGGGAGGCGCCATGTCACTCATGGGCCCTTAGAGCTCAGCACTTTGTCACAACCACACGCCTGGAAGCCCCAGCCCAAATATTCAAGCCAGGCGGCCCCACCTGCTTTGGTCAGGAACACTGCGCTGGGTGTGAGCCTGCACCACCTCTGTCTGGGCCTCTGTGCCTGGCTCTGTGCAAGGTGCCCTCTGCCTTCCACCTGATTGCATCTTCACAGTGACTCTGAGGTGTGGGATGGTATTCAGGGAGGTGTCACACTTGGCCCAAGGCACAGGCTGTAAGAACCATGGCCAGGAATCAAGCCTGTATCTGATGCCAAACTCTGTGTGTGGGTGCCATGAGGAGGGGTGGTTCTCCTCTGACTCATGGGTGCTGGCAAGTGGGGGTGCTAGCTTCTGGGGTATTTGATCTCAGCAGACACGCTTCTCACAGTGCCTGCCTGTGGGAAGGATAAGGATGATGGCCGTAGGAAATCATGTTAGAACAACAGAAATGTTCCAGTTGTTTCTAATAACTCTGCTCTTCCTCAGAAATGACTGCTGAGTACGCCTGCACAAGGAAACAGTTTAACAAGAGGCTCAGTGAATTTGGATTGATTCAGGTACCGACGGTTGAGTACTGTATTTGTGCATTTCACTGTGGGACGTGAACGGTGTGTTCTTTTGATATCTCTGTACTGGTGACTCTTCTGTGGTGATTTGGGAAGAAGACTAGGTAAGGCTTTATTTAACACTGGTCACTGGGCTTGCTTCTCTTGGGCATTGAGACTTCTGACTTAATTACCTTCTGTCCTGTTTCACAGATTTGGCTCTCAGCACAAGCAAATTGCTTCTTGTGTTTTTTTCTGAACACTCCAGGAGAAATTTGCACTGATGGCTCAGAAGGCTTACGTCATGGAGAGTATGACCTACCTCACAGCAGGGATGCTGGACCAACCGGGCTTTCCCGACTGCTCCATCGAGGCGGCCATGGTGAAGGTAACCCTGGCATAGCCAGAGAGCTGGTGCTGGAGGGAGGCTTGGGAAAGCTCCCGCACTGTGACCTTTCAAGCCCATGCTGTTGCCTGTCATCTTCCTCCTGTCATTGATCCAGTATTTGCGATACACTTGCCCTGTGTAGCACTCCAGGGATAGGCAAGCAGTGGGGAGCAGCAGTGGGGAAGTGTCTGGTGAGCCAGTGGATCAGCAGTTTATAGCAGAAGGAGACCGTTGTGATAACATCCTTTTAGAGTAATAACATTGCAGCTGGCTTGCTTGAGAAAGACTTCTTTTTTCCTTAGTTTATGGCCTTCCTACTTTCTGGTATCAAAACTTTGTCTTAAAAACTAAGCATATGGCAGGGCATGGTGGGTCACGTCTGTAATCCCAGCACTTTGGGAGGCCAAGGTGGGCAGATCACCTGAGGTCTGGAGTTCAAGACCAGCCTGGCCAACATGGTAAAACCCCATCTCTACTAAAAACACAAAAAGTAGCCAGGCGTGGTGGCGCGCACCTGTAACCCCAGCTACTTGGGAGGCTGAGGCAGGAGAATTGCTTGAACCCGAGGAGGGTGGTGGAGGTTGCAGTGAGCCAAGATTGTGCCATTGCACACTAGCCTGAGCAACAAGAGCAAAACTCCATCTCAAAAAAAAAAAAAAAAAAAAGTATATGAACTTGGGCAATATGGTGAAACCCCATCTCTACAAAAAATACAAAAATTAGCTGGCGTGGTGGCACATGCCTGTAGTCCCAACTACCTGAGAGGCTGAGGTGGGAAGAGCATCTTATTTGGTTGAGGTAGATAATAGAGTTTGCTTTTGTTTTGTTCCGGGTAGAGGGTGTCATTTTTTAGCTGTAATAAAAAAGATGGCCACCCTTTGGAGGACCCTACTTTGTTCCCCCAACAATTGTTTTTAAGCTGGTCTCTGGAATTGAGCTCTTGAGAGAAATGGTGAGACGTATGGCAGCTTACAGAAGCAAACGTCCTGGTGTGGGCAGGAGAGTCTACCTAAAAGGTTGGGATCCTGAAGTGGCAAGGTCCCTGAAAAAATAAAATAAAAAAAAAAAAAAAAAAAAAGGTTGGGCATCTTGGGCCATGTTTGAGTCTTTTCTAGGTGCAGGCTGTGTACTGGGTGCATTTGCATGTGTTTTATCATCTCGTTTTCTTGTCACCCTTGAACAGTGACCACAGACGTTAGTTTGCTGTAGCCAGCCTCTTCCAGATGCTAAGCCTAGGGCTAAATATGGCAGTTTGTCTGCCCCCAAGGCACTTACAGTGTGCACAGACAGAAAGAAGTCACGGCCACTGGGACTGGGCAGGAACAGGTCAGGTTTTCTCGGGAGAGGGAGATCTTAGGTGGGGTTTAAAGGAACAGGAGCTAAGCCAGGTGCAGATAGGGTGAAGGTGGGCCCAGAGGTACAGAAGGTCACGGTGGGGTGGGGAACACAAGCTGGCCAGTGTGGTCAAGGAAGGCAAAGGACTTGTCCACATCACCCCTCAAGTCCCTCCCTGGCTGATCTCCTCCCCAAACCCTGGTGCCTCCCACGCCTCCCCAGCCACCCAGCTCCCTGCAGCGTAGGTCTTCCTTTTGGAAAGGATTCGGTGTGACACCCCACAGGTGTTCAGCTCCGAGGCTGCCTGGCAGTGTGTGAGTGAGGCGCTGCAGATCCTCGGGGGCTTGGGCTACACGAGGGACTATCCGTACGAGCGCATACTGCGTGACACCCGCATCCTCCTCATCTTCGAGGTGAGTGACCCCGCCACCAGCTAAGCTGTGCTCCACCCCCAGGACCCTGCCTGGTCCTGAAGATGCTGCTCAGGGCCTCACAGAAGCCCCCGCGGCCCAGGGCTGGGTCTCATGCTCTCATTGGCTCTCAAGGGCTCTCCTAGCCCTGGCACGTCTCGTTCCTGATTGCTGCCCTCCATGAAGTCACAAGCCTGAGGAGTCAGTTCAGTTAGCATGTGCCTGGTGGCAGGGAAGGGAATTGGGGCTACAGAGATGACTTTGGGTGCTGTGTTCTGATTGTGTAGCAGGGCTGACCAAGGGGAATGACAGAGTGCAAGTACCTAAAGAGGCAGGGAGCGGGCGTCCTCCAGAGGCAGCCAGAGTTTTGTGAAGCATGCCCTTAGGAGCAGAAAAAAAAGGGCTTTGACCAGGGCCGGGGGGAGGGCAGTTTATCCCTAAGGGCAGGGTAATAGAGCATGCCAGGCCCAGATGGGACTGATCTGCCGGCACAAGGTGAATGAAGAGAGAGTGAAGGGCTTTCTGGGAGCAGCAGTCAGTCCTGCCAGGTGGGCTGGGGCAGGTAGTGGGCTTGGGGGTGTTGAAGAAGGTACATGGGAAGGCTAAAAAAGTAGCCAGACTGTGGAGGACCTTGACTGACAGCAGAGGAATTTGGAAGCCATAAAACGTCTGTAAGCAGGGCATTATTTGGTTGTATCTGTATTGTGGGAAATTCCCCCAGGGGCTCAGCAAGTGCCAGACATATGGACGGGGCTCACGTGGAGAGTGAGTTGCAGGGATGAGGCCAGAGGCCAGGGGCTCTCCTGCTGGGAGGGAGATGCTAGACCTAAGAGAGCACAGCAGGATGGGTGGGATGTGATGGTGGGCATGGGTATACAGGAGGCAGCCTGAGACAGGGAGAAGGTTTGGGCCTGAGCAGCAGGTCTGGTAATGAGGGGACATCATCAGCCTCCGGGAGTGTAGTCTTGTCTCCTGGGCCATCCTGTCCAGTGGGAAGCCTCCTTGGCTGCTTTTGTTCCTGGCCTGTCCATTGGGTTCCAGCCATCTCCACTGTTGTAGTGGACATACGGGGCAGGGGCCAGCCTGAGGGCACTGGAGTGGTCTCAGCCCTGCAAAGGGCCTTCTCCAAAGGCCCTTCCCTCAGCCCGGGAGGGCTGGAGTTCTCCAGGACTGGGGTGGTCAGCAGGGTTCAGGAAGCCCTCGAGGCCTTGGAAGAACACAGGGCTCTCAATGTGGGGTGGTAGCTCCTGTCTGGAGCCTGCTCAGAGCTGGGTGGTTCTGCCAGGAAGCCTCTGCAGTCCCCCCTTTTCCTGTAGGAAGTCCTGCTTTCCGTGTTTTCAGCCTGGCTGCAGAGGACAGTCCTCAGTCCCTGGTGCTGGCTGTGTAGCCTGGGTCAGGCCCCTGCACCTGACGCACATCTCCATTGTGCAGAGTGGGCAGAAGCCCACCGGCCTCTCACTGATCAGAATCATGGGTTGGGGGAGTAGGGAGCATGTGGCCCTCTGGGTGTTGACACCTGGCTCTGAGGAGCTTCTAGCTGCCACTCAGCAGTTTGTGGCTTCTGTTAGGAATCTGGCCTCCACCTGGAGCCAGCAATGTCTGTCCGGCACTGGCTGAGCCCCAGGCATCAGCACCCCTCACCACCCAGGGAAAGTTGGTTTTCATTTTAAAGAGGACCTGGAGACTTGGAGAAAGGCTTGACACGTGAAGCTGGTCACCGAGCAGCAGAGGGTCCCAGCGGGAGCCCATGGCCATCTGGTCACCTCCTCCTCATCCCTGTGTACTCTTTGAGCCCTGGTCAGAGCCCTGTTCCCAGCTACTTCAGGAGCAGTGGCTTCTGTGGCATGGGCAAGCAGGCAGTGGCTGGCCCTACCCAGCACATGTGACACTACCATGGCTGCCTGGCTGGGGGGCAGCCTTTGACCTCTACACGACTGGCCACAGGGAACCAATGAGATTCTCCGGATGTACATCGCCCTGACGGGTCTGCAGCATGCTGGCCGCATCCTGACTGCCAGGATCCGGTAGGTGCCATTGTCACTGTGTGCTTCTCAGAGCCCATACCTGCCCAGCAGGGGCCAGTCCAGGGCAGTGGGAGGAAAGAGCTGCCTTGACCTCGAGTGGGGGCATGGGGATGTGGCATAGCCTTGTGGAGGGGACCTTCCCCTGTGGTAGTTGGGGGCTTGTTGCCCAGGGAAGCCCTCGCTGCCCTGCCCTTATGGCCACACCACCCTACAGCTCCAGTGTGAACACCGTATCCCCCCTCTGGTCCCTCACACTGGAGGCAGCTGGTTTTTCAGAACCTGAAGAATGACAGGTGTCCCCTTAAAGGTGCCAGGCCTCGCAGCCAACATAAGACCAGTGTTTTTCTTCTCTGCCCTTCTTTCCCTCCTGCCCCCCTCCACCCCCATCCTAGGGGCACAGCAATCCCAAATCACTGCTGGAGACTAAGTACAGGTTGCTGGTAGCATTTTGTCTCCTTCACAGGAGACAGCTGCTGGGAAGTTGGCTGCGACTCCACCCCTCATGGGGTAGCACATGTGTGGCTCCCTTGAGGCGACTGGGTGCTCTCCGGCAGGTGGTTTGGTTGGGGGGTTCAGCCTATAGCCAGGGGCCCGGCATATCCAGGCCAGGGAGGGGCACGGAGCTTCTGGGTGCCAAGTTGGCCGTGTTGCTGGACAGTGAGAGCCAGCAGTGAGGCCTCCAGTCACAGGACCATGGACTTTCTGCAGTGAGTTTAAACAGGCCAAAGTGACCACAGTCATGGAGACTGTTGGCCGGAGGCTTCGGGACTCCCTGGGCCGAACTGTGGACCTGGGACTGACAGGCGACCATGGAGTTGTGCACCCCAGTCTTGCGGTAAGTGGGCCCAACAGGCATACCCCCTACTTCAGTGCCCTTCTGCTAGATCTCATGGCAGAAAAGATCTCACTGTGGGAGTTCTGGGCTCCTCCAGGGGAGGTTGGGGAACACCAGCTAGTCCATGACACCCTGGATTGCCTCCCTCAAATGGGGCATCTTTGCCTGGTACCCGGGCTGTGGGACAGGACAGGGCACTGTAGGGATGAGGTGCTGAACTGACTCCTGTCTTGGTTAATAGGACAGTGCCAACAAGTTTGAGGAGAACACCTACTACTTCGGCCAGACCGTGGAGACACTGCTGCTCCGCTTTGGCAAGGTAACCAGGCCCTCCCAGGCCTGGGTCGCAACTGGTCCCCCAATTTGGCCAGCATCCATGAGACTACTTTTTGTCAAGCATCCTTTGGGACCAGGCCTAGAACAGAAATCTTGATCACCCTGGAGGGATGGGGTGGTGAGGTCAGGCTGACTTTGTCAGCCTGTCCTGGGGCCCACTTAGCTACTTGGAGGGGCACCCTTGCTGGGTGAGTTTTCTGCAGTGTTTTTCTGTGCACCTTTCAGGTAGAGAGGCTCCCTAGAATCGGGAGGGCAGCCCCACCTGGGGCCTGAATCTAGGGACCTGATTGGTGGGGCCCTTGCTGCTGAAGGTGACAGTAGCACAGTAGTCACTGGCTTCTGGTCTCAGCCAAGTTTCTGGGACCTGGTCTTGCCTTAACCCCCTCCCTGAATCTAGAGATCAAAGAGAAGGGAAAACAGAAGGTGGCTGGGAGCCATTCTCCCACAGCCTGAAGGGAAAGGCTTTATTGGCTCCACTTTCTCAAGGAACACAGGAAACTAAGACAGGCAGAGATGCAGCCCAGGGAGGGACCGTGTTGGGGACTGGTTTAGGTAGTGAGTCCCCACTCGGAGCCTCTGTGATCCCAGACAATCATGGAGGAGCAGCTGGTGCTGAAGCGGGTGGCCAACATCCTCATCAACCTGTATGGCATGACGGCCGTGCTGTCGCGGGCCAGCCGCTCCATCCGCATCGGGCTACGCAACCACGACCATGAGGTAAGTCCAGCCTAGCCTCACACAGGGCCTGGCTGCTGGCATCTGTCCTGCTGCACTTTAATGAAGTTAATTGTTGAGGAGGGTGTGGGGGAGGGCTGGGCCAGTTGAGGGGGTATCCACAGGTCCTGCAGGCAGAGACTATGGGGGAGGCTGTGCAAGTTCACCATGCGGTGGCTGTGGGAGGGTCTGTGCTGTTCAGGAGATGGGGCCGTTCCCTTTCTTCTTCCTGCCTGAGAGAAGAGGGGGGTGAGTGACAGGGGTTCCCGATCCCAGTGCCCCGACCCCCAGCGAGGGGCAGACCCTGCACATTGCCCGCTGTGCTAGGGGGAGGCAGGTGCAGTGTCTGAGGACCCACTGTGTACCAGGATCTCTGCCTACACTTCCCAGAGTGCCTGCAGATACCAGGATTGTGACATCTGCCTCTCAGAGGAAACAGGCTCAGAGATACTGAGTCACTTGCTGTTGGGGAAAAGCTGTTGGGTCAGGGCTGGAATTAGAACCCGAGACAGGGTGACTCCTGAGCCAGGCCTTTTCACCCCTGCCATGCTACCCAGTTTGGCTGATAGGCTGGGTTTTTGAAGCTCAGAGGTCAGATTCCAGGAATTTGGGCATATCTTTTCTGTCCTCGGTTCTGGCAGGTTCTCTTGGCCAACACCTTCTGCGTGGAAGCTTACTTCCAGAATCTCTTCAGCCTCTCTCAGCTGGACAAGTGTGAGTGGCGGGAGGGAAGGAAGGGCCCACTTCTAGGCCCCTATTGAGGGTGAGCTGTTTCTGGACCCTGTCAAGCTCCCAGAGCCTGCTGGCTACTCACAGACCTCTGCCTTAAGTGAAGGCCTGGGTAGGCCTGGGCTTAGCTGCAGCAGTGCCCGCCAGGCACTGTAGGTGCAAACCTGCCCCATTCACGAAGGTAGTTGTATTTATTTATATTTATTTATTTCGAGATGGAGTTTCGCTCTTGTTGCCCAAGCTGGAGTGTAATGGTGCAATCTCGGCTCCCTGCAAACTCCACCTCCTCGGTTCAAGCGATTCTTCTGCCCCAGCCTCCCACATAGCTGGGATTACAGGCGCACACCACCACGCCCAGCTAATTTTTTGTATTTTTAGTAGAAACAGAGTTTCACCATGTTAGCCAGACTGGTCTCGAACTCCTGACCTCAGATGATCTGCCTGCCTCAGCCTCCCAAAATGCTGGGATTACAGGCATGAGCTACCGCGCCCTGCCTGCCAAGGCAATTTTAGATTGAGCGAGTGTAGAGCCCTTTGTGCAGGACCCCTGGCATCTGCCCAGCGTGCCTGGCTGTATTCTTTTTTTTTTTTTTTTTTTTGGAGACATAGTCTCACTTTGTCACCCAGGCTGGAATGCGTGGCATGATCTTGGCTCACTGCAACCTCCACCCCCTGGGTTCAAGCAATTCTTGTGCCTCAGCCTCCTGAGTAGTTGGGATTATAGGCATGCACCACCACGCCCAGCTAATATTTGTATTTTTAGTAGAAGCAGGGTTTCACCATGTTGGCCAGGCTGTTCTCCAATTCCTAACCTCAGGTGATCTGCCTACTTGGCTTCCCAAAGTGCTGGGATTACAGGCGTGAACCACTGTGCCTGACCCTGGCTGTATTCTTGAAGCTGTCCGGGGAAGGCTCACGAAGGGAGGAGCGCCAGGTTGTACCTGATTCTGGATACAACAGCATTTTACCTGCCCCTTTACACACTGTGACCCATCCAAAATGACCTTGCAGTGCCCTGCAGAGGTCTCAGGCCTTGGCCTAGAGAACAGAGGGCTTTGCTCGTGCTCCCCGGTCTGTCTGCAGTGCTCTTCCTCTTCTATAGCCACTTGACCCCATCTGGGTGGGAATGCCCAGCTCAGTCTACCTCTGACCCTCACAGTCCTGTTGGCCTGAGGCTCTGGATCAGTGTCCCTGCAGAGCCCAGTCCTGTTGCCAAGTGACGGGGGTAGGCGCCAGCACTGTGGCACTCGCTGAGTGGCATATGATTTTTGGCAGGTCCTAGCCCTGGGGGTAGCCCAGACCGCCCCCCCCCCCCCCCCCCCCCCCCCCCCCCCCCAGTGCTGACAGGTTATGTGCTGTGGAGGATGCTGAAATGGTTTCTCCTCCAGTGGGCTGGAATCACAGATGGAGCAAGTGCCGGCTCCACCCCACAAGATCTGGGGCTTAGAAATGAGCAGGATGAGTCCTTTGTAACTGAGAATGAAGCTGTACCCTTCTCTCCCTACAGCCCTGAATCACTTGCTAGGGGTTTGGAGGAGGGGGTCACCCTTAGGGCTGCTTCATGGTGGGTGGGCTGACTTTGTGGAAAAATGCCCCCACTTCAGCCATGTTTGTCTTATCACAATGCAGAAGGATCACCCACCATCTCTCCTTTTCCTTCCCAGATGCTCCAGAAAACCTAGATGAGCAGATTAAGAAAGTGTCCCAGCAGATCCTTGAGAAGCGAGCCTATATCTGTGCCCACCCTCTGGACAGGACATGCTGAGGCAGGGGAGAGTGTCCCCTTCTGCTGCCCGCCCCCACCCATGGCCCATTGCTGGATGACTGTCACTCTTTTTTCAGGTGTTATAACTTGGCATTATCACAGGTTGAGCCATTTGTTCCCTGTCTGCACCTGAAGGGTTGTCTCCTGGCCTGGGAGAGCCTCTTCCAGGTTTCGACCTGCAGGAGTGCTGTCTAACAGGACCATCACAGCTTCTGAACTGAGCCGGAGACAGAGAATGGAATTGCCGACCTCTGGAACTGGCGGGTATTCTGGTCATTGAGGAGACACCATAGTGGAAACTGGGGCTTGTGCTGCTGCCTCCAGGGCGTGAGGTGGGTGGGGACCTGTGTCAGGTGTGGACAGCCATTTCTGCTCAACCACACATTCTCTAAGGAACAGCTTGAAAGCTGTGTCTGGGTCATTCAATTAAACTAGAAGCAGAGGCACTTAAAACATGTACCAGGAACCATTTAACGAAGAATATAAAATGTCACAATCTGTGTACTCTTAGCCTTTGCTGTACTTGTCACACTGTTCCTCAGAACCAGCATTTAATGGGTGACAGCAGGACCCTGAGAACCACCCTTTGTTGATGGCCTCGGGTCCCCTTTGTCCTCACTCTGCAAGGAGGGCCCAGAACGCTAAGGAGCAGACACAGTGCAGTCCGCAATGCCTTGGGGTTATGAGCCCTTAGTTTTTATCCTCCTCAGGAGATAGGGAGGCTGCCTCAGCTGAGGTACCCACCTAGGGACTTTAGTTTCTTTACAAAACTGGCCTGTACTCTTGAGGAGAGGATGAATGGTATCTCCAGGCTGTCCCAGCAGGCCTTTGCATTTCTCCAGCCTCCCTTCTGCTGGCGCTTGTAAGATACACCGGGTCCCAGCGTGCTCACTGTGGTGGACTTTAAGCTTTGGTGTGGTCCTTGGGTGGTCTGGAGCTCTAAAATGCCTATTGTGGACATTCCCTTGAGCACAGAGAAAGCGGCCAGCTCTTTTTCCTCCAAGTATATTCCCAATTTACTGTGATGCTGGAAATAGGCAAGGAGGAGATTGGGAACTTGGAGAGCTGAGCTGGCTGAGGGGGGCTGGCCTGAGCATTCTGCCAGGGGTTTGGTAACTAGTTTTTAAAACGGGAAAGTTTCTAAATATTGTGACCATGTAAATAACCTCTCAGTGAAACCTAAAGTTCTGTTTTGTTAATAATAGCAAGGAAGCATTTTGCACAAAATGAAGCATGCATACCTCTGGACAAAAGGCTGCTTGGAGTTTCTTTGCACAGGGGAAGTTTGGGGAGGGGCTGTCAGACCCACCCCCCTTCTAGGCAGACCTCTGGAAGGGGGCTTCACTCTAGGCTGGTGGCATGTAAGGCCTCGGTCAGCAGCAAGTTCTCCATTCATCTATCTGGGTTGAAAAGGCCTAGCGACCAGTTCAAGCCTGTCCCTCTTATCTGTAGTTGCTAACTTTTCTTAAGCATGTTGTGGGAAGAGGAGACCCAGCATGTGTTTCTTAAATGATTTCACCAGTGAAACCCCCAGGAGACTTTTGCTGGGAAGGCTGGCAGTGGAGCTCACTAGGAAGCATTCTTACCAAGGAAAAGCCTTGTATTAGGCTAGACAGCTCTCCTAGCTGGAGCCTCCTTGAGAGCCACAGCAGTAACTGTGGGCCTGAGACATGCCCACAGAGAACAGGTCTCTTCAGGCAACCTGGGAGATCCTAGGGCCTACTGGGAAGGGAGGGAGCGAAGTCTAGGCAAATGGAGAAAGTGACATTTTAGCAAACTTGTTAGCACTTCCGTGGAGCTGTGATCAGCTGTCCTTAAGAGTCGAGGAGGAGAGCAAGCCATCATGTTCACCTGACCTAGTTTTCTGGGAGAGGTTTCTCTGGCAGACCTTGTTGTTAGATAGGTTCATGTCTCGTTCTCCCTGAACAAAGGTTCTGGCTCTGTTAACCGACAAGTTTGGATTCTATATTAACCTCTAGATGATCCTGAGATCAATTTTCATAAGCAGGGATAAAGAGGAAGAGGACTTGGAGGGACTGGTGTAGGAAGACCTATGTTTCCTGCCTCCGCCTTTCCCCCACAGGAAGAACTGTCAGTATCTTTGCAGCTGGCAGGTCCCAGTGAAGCCCAGAGCCTCTGCCTCCAGCTCTTGGCTGGACACCTAGAGATCAGTCATGGGTAATAGTGTTGAAGCTCAGGAAGCCTTTAGACCTGTCTTCCAACTTTCCCACTTTATAGCCAAAAAACCAGGCCCAGGGCATGAAGGGATTTGCCTGAAGTCACACAAATGTCACACTTCGGACTAGAATCCTGGTCTGAGTTCCAGCCCAACATTCAATCTCTTCTATCAGACCCGTTCTGCATCTTGATTTTTTTAGCATAGAAAGTTTGGTTGATAGCGTAAACAAAATGGGTACCACTGAAGATGCAGAGTGGCACAGAGCTCCTGCCTGCCCACGGCATCAGGAGGCCCAGCTTGGCAAAGCTTTGCCTGTTACCTGTTATAGGAGCTGGTGCGGGCGAAGGGGGCAGCTTGAGGAAAGGTGGTGGCTTCTTGTACAGATCAAAGTCCACGTGGTGCCTGTCCCAGCTCCACCGGTCTCGATCCAACACAGGCTCCAGTACGTTAGCAAACAGGGAGTTTTCCTTCCACTCCTAAATTGGGGGAGTAAGTAAATCAGGAGAAAGGTCCCTATGGACACCCCACCTGAGACCCTGCTCTTCCCTGTGGACCTCATTCAGCTCTTTGATGGGTGGCAGCTTGAGATCCTGAAAGCTGCCTTCAGTGTTGCTCTGAAGACCTGTCACTTGGAATCCCCTGGCTGTGAGCCAGGCTTGGCGGGATTTCTTCTGGGCTTTCTTCTCCTCTTCCTTCAAGTCCAGGGGCTCCACCATGGCTGAGAGGTAATCCTGTGAGTACGTGAATCTCTTTCTTGGCTCCTAGAAATGGGGGCAGACAGGTTGGGGTAGAAGGGCTGATAGCAATCTTGGATTTCTTGTAGGAATCAGAAACAGCTGGGGGCATAATCATAGTTCCTGACAACGTAAATAGTGCATTGAGAGGAAATGACTGTGCAGCAGCCCTGTAAGGGTCATATTATTGTCCCCTTTGATGGGAGAAGCCGTTTCCTAAAGTTAATGTGTGCTGGAAGCCTAAACCATGGCTTTCCCTTCTGTTGGTAGCTGCCTTCATAAGCAGCAATCATAAAGTGTACCCCAGAGGTAAGGATGCTACAGTTGTTCTCCTTCATGTACATCTGAGCTTCCATTGAGGATCTCGGGCTCACCCTCAGTGTGGTGGATTCTCATTTAGTGCGGAATAGAACACCTCTCAACATCTGAGCCTTGTCTACTTCCCCTAGCATGATTGGCTTTCATCTGTACACCTGAGATCCCCCACTGACCTCCAGGCAGGTGTGGTCAGAGGAAAGAATTCATGGGATTTGCAAGCTGCCATCATCCTGTCTGGGTCTCTCACCTTGGCCATCTCTTGATACAGCTCTTTCTTGGCAAGCTCTGTAGAATTCATGGTCTGGATACTATAGTTGTAGATGGCCTTGTTGGCAGGGGCTGAAATTCTAATCACCTTCGCCACGGACTTTGGAGGCTTCTTGCTGACCTGGTAGGCTTCTGTGATATTTTTCTGAAGAAAGAGACACCAGTCACTACCCACACCAGGTCATCCTCACCCCCAACTGCCAGCTCATAGGCAGTGAGATGATCTCTGGGACATAGCTGTGGTGCAGGTATTGATTGATTCCTCAATACTGGTGCTGTTATTTCATCGTAGAACCAGGGCAAAGGGCCACTAGTCCAACCTCTCACTATCCAAAATGGAATTTAAGAGGACCAAAAAATTGAGACCCCTGAGATCACTGTAACTGGAACACACATTATCTGGCCACTCATCTCCCAACCAGCTTGTGATAAAGACAATTTCTGTCTCACATGGTCAGAAGTAGGAGAGTGTGGACGGGATATTACAACCTAAAGCAGCAAGGACTGCCGTCCTTGACCGTGGTTAACTGTCAAGTGTGCGTAAGGAGTATGACCCTCATTCTCTCCAGCAGGCCCAGTATGGAAATGGGAATTCTTCCCTGAACAGAGAGAAATAAGATGGTCTGTTGGCTTCCTTTGTGAATGAAAATAGAAATGTGGAAGGAGATAAAAGACAACACAGAAGGCTGGGGGGATAGGTGGCTGGGACCCAAAACAAGGGAGAACTGGGAAAAGTTACCACTCTAAATTGTTGGGCACTGTGCAGTGTTTCATATGCATATTTCACAGTAATCTTCAGCAAAATACCATCTTTTACCTTGAAAAATTTTTTTAGCACAAGATGGTGACCTTAGCTCAAATACAGTGGCTTGACTTTGGAATCTTTGAGGAATTTCTGCACAAGAATACAGAATAATAAGGGGAGGACAAAATCTGCGATTCACACACATGAAAGAACAGACTGTCTAGGCAACAGGGATGCAAGGCAAAGACAGGTCTAGGTCCTCAGACTTTGGAGCACCTGCGAGAAGATTATACTAGGGATGCCATGTAAAGCAAGGATCCTGTCATGGCCCACACAAAACTTCAATCAATATTTCTTGATGGGTCCAGTTTTTTTAGTTGTCCTTAGGTGGGGAGTTGATCTGAGTTTCTCAGTCTGCCATTCCTAGAAGTCCCTGCTCCTTCCAAATCCTAGAATTGGTGAATTACAACCTAGGGGGACAGATTCTTCTTTCCATGTTACTCCTTTCTTACAATTTGAAGTTGAAATTCTGACCTAATGCTTGTTAGAGGGAAAGCAAACTGTTCCATAGTTCTTCTGGGTGCCTGAGATTCTCTGCCAAGGGGTGACACCTGCAGGATAATTTGGACTCAGAGCAAAAGTCGATGCTAGAGAAGTACGTAACAGTATTAAAAAAAGGCCACAGACTGAACAACTGAAGCTAAATTATTGGAAAAGATGAGCTAAGAATTTAACATAAATTATTTTAAAATAAGAGTGAAGATAGCAATATGAAGCAGAAGTAAGATTAAAAGGAAAAGTATTGAGTATGAAAATAGTTGAAATAGAAGACAAGAGAAAGATATATTGCAGAAATGATACTGTTGTAGAACGAATGAATGAACTGGAAGATCCACTTGAGATATGCTGTCAGAAAGTAGTCCTGTATAAAAAGATAAAATTAGAAACTGAGCATAGAGGATGGAAATAACATCCCAATAACAGAAGTCCCAAAAGGAGGGGAAAAGAACAAGAAAATTTGAAGAAATAATGAATGTCAGAAAAGACAAAACTTCCAAGCCTGGGTACACTATTATTAGTGGGATTTAAGCAAACAAATACAAAGATAAACTCTCAAAGCTTCTAGAGGAAAAGAGCAGGCCACCTGTAAAGAAAAAAGTATCACTTGTGATCAGATCCACAACAGCAACAAGGTAAATTAACTTCAACCTAGAATTTCATATCCAGGCAACCTGTGTAATTGTGAGGGCATATGCTTAGGTTTACAAGGCCTTAGGTTTTATACAAAACCCTCCTTTAAAAACTCTTGGGGCCGGGTGTGATGGCTTATGCCTGTAATCCCAGTACTTTGGGAGGCTGAGGCAGGCAGATCATCTGAGGTCAGGAGTTCGAGACCAGCTTGGCCAACATAGTGAAACCCTTTCCATTCTAAAAAATACAAAAATTAGCTGGGCATGGTGGCACATGCCTATAGTCCCAGTCACTTGGGAAGCTGAGGCAGGAGAATTGCTTGAACCCAGGAGGTGGAGGTTGCATTGAGCTGAGATCATGCCGCTCTACTCTAGCCTGAGTGACAGAGCGAGACTTCGTCTCAGAAAAACAAACAAAAGTCATGGGAGAAAATTCAAAATGGAGGAGGAACATGCAGGAGGATTCAAGGTTAGCAAGTAATGTCCAGTATCCTAGTAAAGTTGTCTTAAAAGGACTAGGAAAAAGTAAAATTTCAGAGCCTGAAACTGAAATTCTAGAGACTATAAAAGGGATGGTGTTGTGTGGGTAGGAGATGAGATAAGAGGGATGAGAATGTACTATTTGTCTTACAAAGGGAATATAGTTTTATGAGTTTAACAATTATGAGTTTAACAGTTCAGTAGGAATGCCTAACCATATGGTCTTCAGGATAACCACCTTAAAAACAAAGATAGAATGTATAACTTAAGTCCACAGAAGAAAACTTGATCTACCCAAAGAACACAGGAATGGAAGGTTTAAAAGTAGATTAGGTGGCAAAAATGCCTCATCTAACAGTAATTAGTGTTAAGCTTGCCAATTAAAGAATCTCAGATTGGATTTTTTTTTTTTTTTTTTTTTGAGACAGAGCTTCGCTCTTGTTGCCCAGGCTGGAGTGGAATGGCGCGATCTTGGCTCACTACAACCTCCGCCTTCCAAGATGAAGTGATTGTCCTGCCTCAGCCTCCTAAGTAGCTGGGATTACAGGCGTGTGCCACCATGCCTGGCTAATTTCGTATTTTTAGTAGAGATGGGATTTCACCATGTTCAGGCCGGTCTTGAACGCCTGACCTCAAGAGTTCCACCCACTTTAGCCTCCCAAAGTGCTGGGATTACGGGTGTGAGCCACCACACCCAGCCTGGATTTTTTTTTTTTTTTTAAGCTAACAATATGCTATCTGTAAAACTTTCAACACAAAGATACAGGTTTGACAGCTAAAGGGAGACAGCATATACGCTAGGCAAAAAGCATCAGAAAACAAAGACAAAAAAGCTGTGTGGCATTCTTAATATCTGCTGAAACAATTCAAGTTAAAAATCTATCAAAAGGGGCAAAAGGATATTGTATATTGAGGACAACAAAAAGGTATAACTTGTAAATATATATGCACCTAGCAGTATAGTCTGAAAATATATTAAGAAACAACTGACAGGATTACAAGAAGAAACAGACATCTATCTAACATCACTGGAGAGCAACCAAGGCAACCAGGATTTGAGAGGCCAAGAATTTGGAGAAAAGGGAAATAATGGTGGTTCCATTTTCTTTTTGCAGTTTTTTCTCAAGGGATTTACTGACTACTAAGTTGCACATGGATAAGGCAGAAATAAGAACGTAAGCAGAAAAAGAAGCTAAGAATGTATTTTGGAAAATGTTGCATTGCTAGGGAAACAAAATTGGATTTCAAAATTGGAAATTGTGCCAAGGAGGAAGGGCCCTGGTACCTCTAGGCCTCCAGTTTAGAATTCAGAAAATCTGTGCTTTAGGAGTAAGGGCAAGCCTGGCTCTGATTAAGGAGATTTATCTGTCCTCTGTCTCCTGCTGTATCATCTCTGGAATAAGACATCAAGAGTCTCTACAGTTTTCAATACACTCTTTACCATTTAACAAAAAATAACAGACATGCCAGGAAACAGGATGAAAAGATGGAAAACAAGAAAAAAGAGAGACAATAGAAACAGACCCCAGGTAATCCAGATATTGGAAGTATCAGACAAGAACATTAAACTAGTCTGGACATGGTGGCTCATGCCTGTAATCGCAGCACTTGGGGAGGCCGAGGTGGGTGAATCACCTGAGGTGAGGAGTTAGAGACCAGCCTAACCAACATGGTGAGACCCTGTTTCTACTAAATATACAGAAATTAGCTGGGCGTGGTGGTAGGTACCTGTAGTCCCAGCTACTTGGAAGGCTGAGGCAGGGAGAATTGCTTGAACCCAGGAGGCAGAGGTTGCAGTGAGCCAACTGGACTCTAGCCTGGGTGACAGAGCAAGACTCCATCTCAAGAAAAAATAATAATAATTATGATTAATCAAAATAAATGAAAATGAGAATTTCACCAGACACCTGGAACCTATAGGAAAAGTAAATGGAAATCATAGAATTGAAGAAATCATTAAAGTTAAGATCCAGTAGATGGGTTTAATTGCAGCTTGGACACAGTGTTGGGGAAAAGCTGAATGTTGGGGAAAAAGGCTGAGACAGGGCTTGCATGTCTGACATAATGTAAAAGAGTCTTGGAACATGTCTGGGATCCAGGGTCTAAAACCCCTTGTGGCCTTTGGATCACCAAGCTCTGTGCCAAAGGGTGGAAGGCTGCCCTGCTGCACCACAATGTAAACCCAGGGCACAAGCCACGCGGGCACATCTTGGATGGAATCCAGGGCTCAGGTCATAAAACCCCTCGTGGCCGCTTTAATGTGTCTAGACTTGCTGGCACCTTGCTTCTAGCACTCTCAGGCTCATAGATTGATTGTATCTTAAACTAGAAGAACATGTTTCCCATTATCTTAAGTAGCAGAACATGTTCCATATGCTTCAGAGGAAATGCTAAACCGTCACAGCTGTAGATCATGCACTTGATACACTGCTGTCTTTCAAACCCCACATCCTCACCATCTGCTTTGATCACCAGTAAGTAGTGTAGGCTTCCAGAGCTCAGGGCCTTCACAGCCTCCATACTAGTGTTGGCCCCTGGTCCCATTTTATGCACTCTGGTCTCATTCCTTTGACTCTGCCGGATTTCCTAGCCCCCAACGCCTGGTGTTGGGTCTGATCACCCCAACATTCCTGGTGCCCAATGTGAGGTGATGAAGACCCCGGCGAAGGAATGCTAGATGTGTGAAAGCAGAAGATGCATCATCAGAGGACACCTAAGGATGACTGAAAGAAGCTCAGGAAAGCTGAGGGCTCAGAAGAACCAGGGTAACAATGGGACAAAGTGAAAGCAAACATTCTGCTTATTTGAATTTCTTAAGGCATTTATTACGAAGAGGGGGAGTGAAAGTTAGTACTCAGAATTTGTTACCACTCTTTAGTACAGTAGAACAGTTTTGCCCATGGTTTCTGGAACAAGGGACTATGGAGTTGGATGAATGGGAGAGAATTGGCAGAGATTTTAAAAAGGGATATAAAGATGGAGCAACAATTCCAGTTTCCATTTGGTCAATGTGGGCGCTAATAAAGGCAGCTCTTGAGCCATTTCAAACAGGGCAGATTCAGATGAGGAAGAGGAGGACGAGTGCGAAAAACTAACTTCAGATTCTGAATGTGAGGAGCAAAAAACCAGAAGAGGTTTATGAAAAGAAGGAGAAACTGAAAAAGGTATATTTTACTAGCTTGTCGGCTCTGCCTGCTGAATTAAGTGAATGGCCACCTCCTCCCTCTCCCCTTAATGAAAAACTTACTGCTCCTGTAGTTACAACATTAAAACCTGGAGCAATTGGTGGTGCTATACAAAATTCTATTCAAAAAGCTAGAGCTGAGGGAGACCTTGAAACATGGCAATTTCCGGTTACTATAACCCAGGAAGGAGGACAGAATATAGCCAATTGGACCACTTTTCTTTATAAGTTATTAAAGAAATTTAAGGAAGCCATTAGTCAATATGGGCCAAATTCTCCTTTTGTGCAAACTTTATTTAAAAATGTGGCTCTTGATAATAAGTTAATACCGTATGATTGGGATACTTTAACAAAATCTGTTCTCACTCCATCTCAGTATTTACAGTTTAAAACTTGGTGGGCTGATGAAGCTCAGACTCAGGCAAGGGAAAACAAGTGAAGCCACCTGTGCCTGTTTCCTTTGAACAGTTCATGGGAATTGGCCCTAATTGGGGTTGATTAGAAAATCAATCAGTACTGGAGGATGTCGCCATTGTTCAGTTGCACACTCTGTGCTTACGGGCATGGGAAAGGATAAATGTTACAGGGAAAAATATCCTTCTTTTAGTTCTGTCCGACAGGGACCTAAAGAACCATATATTGATTTTATTGCTCGGCTCCAAGAGGCTGTGTATAAAACCATAACTGATGAACAGCTCAGGATGTTGCAATACAGCTTCCTACATACAATAATGCTAATGCAGTGTCAAACTGCTATTAGACCCCTGACAGGGAAGCCTCATTTAGCTGAATATATTAAGGCTTGTGATGGCATTGGGGGTAACTTACATAAGGCTACTCTTTTAGCTCAGGCTATGGCTGGATTGAAAGCAGGAAAGAATATGCCCCGTTTCTCAGGCTCTTATTTCAATTGTGGGCAATTTGGACACACAAAAAAGGAATGTAGAAAAGGAAATCAAAAGGCAAAAACTACCATCAATCAACAGAAAAGGCCCGGTGTATGCCCCCAGTGTAAGAAAGGCAATCACTGGGCAAATCAGTGTCATTCTAAATTTAGCAAAGATGGACAACCTCTTTCGGGAAACGGGAAGAGGGGCCCGCCTCAGGTCCCTCAACAAACCGAGGCATATCCGGCACAGCCAGTGCCCTTACAAACATACAATTGTCCCCTGCCACAGTAGGCAGTGCTGCTATAGACCTCTGCAGCACAATTCCCATCTCCTTACTTCCTGGGGAGCCACCAAAGAAGGTCCCCACAGGCATCAGGGGACCCTTACCTTCAGGAACAGTCGGTCTATTACTTGGTCTAGTTTAAGAGGTGTCACTGTGCATATGGGAATAATTGACTCTGATTATACCAGAGAAATTCAATCAGTTGGCTGGGCATGGTGGCTCACGCCTGTAATCCCAGCACTTTGGGAGGCCGAGGTGGGCGGATCACGAGGTACGGAGATCGAGACCATCCTGGCTAACACGGTGAAACCCCGTCTCTACTAAAAATACAAAAAAATTATTCGGACGTGGTGGTGGGTACCTGTAGTCCCAGCTCTTAGGGAGGCTGAGGCAGAAGAATGGCGTGAACCCAGGAGGCAGAGCTTGCAGTGAGCCAAGATCACACCACTGCACTCCAGCCTGGGCAACAGAGCAAGACTCCGTCTCAAAAAAAAAAAAAAAAAAAAAGATTCAATTAGTTATTAGTTCTTCAACTCCATGGTCTGCCTCCCCAGGAGAAAGAATTGCTTAGTTATTGTTGTTACCTTACACAAAACTAGGAAGCAGCACAATGAAAAGAACAGGCTTTGGTAGTACTAATCCAGCAGGAAAGGCTGTATATTGGGTTAATCAAGTGTCTGACAGAAGACCTATTTGTACAGTAACTATTCAGGGAAAGGATTTTGGAAGGACTAGTAGATACTGGAGCTGATGTCTCTATTACAGCTTTAAATCAATGGCCCCAACACTGGCCCAAACAAAAGACTTCCATGGGTATTGTTGGCATAGGGACTGCTTCAGAAGTTTTTCGAAGTTCCTTGATTTTACCATGTCAAGGGCCGGATGGCCAGGAAGGAACAATTCAACCTATTATTACACCTATTCCTGTCAATTTATGGGGTAGAGACTTATTGCAACAATGCGGTGCCCACCAAACATCTGAAGATCTGTTATGAGCCACAGCATCTAGTGGACCCACCTGTACAGTACAAATTGAAGGTTTAAAGATTGCTTTTTTGCTATACTGTTGCACAAGAAGGATAAGCCTCAATTTGCTTTCTCTGTGCCTTCTGTTAGAAGGGGCCTGTTTCTCATTATCAGTGGAAAGTTTTACCCCATAGTAATTAACCAAAGAGGCAGAACCTGAGTTACAGCTTGTAGAACAAATGCTTCAGCAATGGTATGCCTCCCAGCTATGGCAACAAAAGTTTTTGCTTCTGTTTCACTAGTTTACTAACGTGGGGTTGAGGGTATGCTTGTGTTTTTGCAGGACATGAACAAACCGTATGGGTGCCCTCAAGATGTGTACGACCATGGAACAGGAGACTGGAGGGACCCATGGATCCCAACCATGGACCGGGTTCCCCCAGTACGAGCCATGAGCCAGTTGAATCTGAATGCAAAGATGGAACAAGGACCGACTGGAATCACACTGACATCAACCCCCATAACATGGGGACAGATCAAGAAAACCACACAGGAAGCTGAGAAACTGCTGGAGCACCAGGGTTTCACCTTTTGCTGGAACTCAGAGGTACAATAGATGCTTAACGGACCAATGCTTTCTGACTGAGCTCCTCTCTACCCTGAATACAAGAGACCCTAATAGGCAGGAATATCATCGTCCCTATTCAGCATGAAGAAGTTGCAGAAGACGGACCTTCATCCTTCTGCAACCCTTAGGATTAAGGGTCCTCTTGTAAAAGGGAAAGGAGAAATACGTAAGAAGCATTCAAACCAGAGTGACTGCATTTTGAATAAGGGCTAAGAAAAATGAAGCTGAATCACCAACCGGCAATTAAGGGTGGCACAGCCTGCAATTGCCTTGCTCAATTAATTTAAAAACAAAAAGAGAGCCGGGCGCGGTGGCTCAAGCCTGTAATCCCAGCACTTTGGGAGGCTGAGACGGGCGGATCACGAGGTCAGGAGATCGAGACCATCCTGGCTAACACGGTGAAACCCCATCTCTACTAAAAATACAAAAAACTAGCCGGGCGAGGTGGCGGGCGCCTGTAGTCCCAGCTACTCCAGAGGCTGAGGCAGGAGAATGGCATGAACCCGGGAGGCGGAGCTTGCAGTGAGCTGAGATCTGGCCACTGCACTCCAGCCCGGGCGACAGAGCAAGACTCCGTCTCAACAACAACAACAAAATAATAAAAAAATAAAAACAAAAAGAGGACCTTTTGGATTCAAAGTTGTGTTCAGCCACCTTTTATGCTAGCAATAGGGAATGTTACTCTTAAATGCATTCTGGAGGGCAAAGATGAAAATCTCATCCTTGATATTGTAAAACTAAAAGAGTAGATTTTTGAAGCCTGTCAGGCTCACTTAGCCCTGCTCCCTGGAACTGATATTTTGAACAAGACAGCCAATGGGTTGTCCACAATCCTCTTAAATGAAGGCCATTGAAAGCTCTACACTTGCAGATTTTGTTCTAATAATTATGTGTTTGTGCTGTCTCCTTTTAGTCTGCAGATGCAGAAGCCACCTCTGGAGAGAAAGCTGCCATCAAGAACAAGCAATGATAGCTGTGGCGGTTTTACAAAAAAGAAAAGGGGGCATGTTGGGGAAAAGCTGAGTGTTGGGAAAAAAGCTGAGGCTGGACTTGCATGTCTGATATATTGTAAAAGAGTCTTGGAACATGCCTGGGGTCCAGGGTCTAAAACCCCTCATGGCCTTTGGAACACCAAGCTCTGTGCTAAAGGGTGGAAGGCAGCCCTGCCACACCACAGTCTGAGCCCAGGGCATAAAACGCCTCATAGCGCCAGGTGTGGTGGCTCATGCCTGTAATCCCAGCCAGCACTTTGGGAGGCTGAGGCGGGCGGATCACGAGGTCAGGAGATCCTGGCGAACACGGTGAAACCCCATCTCTACTAAAAATACAAAAAAATTAGCTGGGTGTGGTGGCAGGCGCCCATAGTCCCAGCTTCTGGGGACGCTGAGGCTGGAGAATGGTGTGAACCCAGGAGGCAGTGGAGCTTGCAGTAAGCTGAGATCGCACCACTGCACTCCAGCCTGGGCGACAGAGCGAGACTCCATCTCAAAAAAAAAAAAAAAAAAAAAAAAACTCCTCGTGGCTTGGATGGAATCCAGGGCTCAGGGCATAAAACCCCTCGTGGCCTCTGGAGTGTGTCTAGACTTGCTGGCTCCTTGCTTCTAGCACTCCCAGGCTCATAGATCGATTGTATCTTTTTTTTTTTTTTTTGAGACGGAGTTTTGCTCTTGTTGCCCAGGCTGGAATGCAATGGCGTGATCTCGGCTCACCACAACCTCCGCCCCCTGGGTTCAAGTGATTCTCCTGCCTCAGCCTCCCAAGTAGCTGGGATTACAGTCATGCACTACCATGCCCGGTTCATTTTGTAATATTTTTAGCAGAGGCATGGTTTCTCCATGTTGGTCAGGCTAGTCCCGAACTCCTGACCTCAGGTGATCCACCTGCCTCGGCCTCCCAAAGTGCTGGGATTACAAGTGTGAGCCACTGCACCCAACTGATTGTATCTTAAACTAGAAGAACATGTTTGCCATTATCTCAAGTAGAACATTTTCCATTTGCTTCAAAGAAATTGCTAAACTGTCACAGCTGTAGATCATGCGCTGATACACTGCTTTCTTTCAACCCCCACATCCTCACCACCTGCTTCTTTGATCACCAATAAATAATGTGGGCTTCCAGAACTTGGGGCCTTCACAGCCTCTGTATTAGCATTGGCCCCCTGGTCCCACTTTATGCACTCTTGTCTTGTCTCATTCCTTTGTGAGAATGAGAACTCTGCTGGACTTTGTGGCCCCCACGGCCTGGTGTTGGGTCTGATCACCCCAACACACAGCAGGGGATACGATTAGTGATTTAGCAAAACAGCAATCTCCAACCTTTTTGGCACCAGGGACTGGTTTTGTGGAAAACAGTTTTTCCACGGCCAGTGGGAGAAGGTTGTATGGGCATGGTTTGGGGATGAAACTGTTCCACCTCAGCTCATCAGGCATTGGTTAGAGTCTCATAAGGAACATGCAACCTAGATCCCTTGCATGTTCAGTTCACAATAGCATTCACCCTCCTATGAGAATCTAATGCCACCACTGATGTGACAGGAGGTGGAGCTCAGGTGGTAATGCTCACTTGTCCACTGCTCACCTTCTGTTGTGCCACCCAGTTTCTAACAGGCCTCAAACTGCTACTGGTCCATAGCCTGGGGGTTGGGGACCCCTGCATCAGAAGATATATTGGTTGAAAATAATCAGATTGAAGGACAAAAAGGAGAAAAAAAGACTGTAAAATAAAAAGTGTGAGATGTATAAATAATATCAGATGCAGATCATGGTGAAAATATCTAACATTGGAGTCCCAGGAGGAGAGGGAGAGAAGATGAATATAAGTAATATCTGAAGAGAAATACTGTCTTAGAACTTTTAAAACTTAAGCTACGGATTTAACAAGTTCTAGAAACCCACGGCAGGTTAAATACAAAGAAAAACATGCCTATGAGCATCACAATAAAACTGCCGAAAACCAAAGAAAAGAAAAAAAATTTAAGCAGCCAGAGACAGCCAAATTATCTTCAAAAGAACAAGACTGGTTGGCAGCTGACCAACAGAAACAATGGAAGTCAGAGGACAAGGGAATGATGTCTTTAAAGTGTTAATAGCGGCCGGGCGCGGTGGCTCAAGCCTGTAATCCCAGCACTTTGGGAGGCCGAGACGGGCGGATCACAAGGTCAGGAGATCGAGACCATCCTGGCTAACACGGCGAAACCCCGTCTCTGCTAAAAAAAAAAAAAAATACAAAAAACTAGCCGGGCGAGGTGGCGGGCACCTATAGTCCCAGCTACTCGGGAGGCTGAGACAGGAGAATGGCGTGAACCCGAAAGGTGGAGCTTGCAGTGAGCTGTGATCCGGCCACTGCACTCCAGTTTGGGCAACAGAGCGAGACTCCGTCTCAAAAAAATAAATAAATAAATAAATAAAATAAAGTGTTAATAGCTGCCAAGCTAGAATTCTAAACCCAGGAAAAATACCCAAAAACTCTAACCACAGAAAAATTAATTGGTACTCACAAATACTTCTGAACACTGAAACAATGAAAAGACAAGTCACAGACTGGGAAAAGAGACACATCTAACAACTCATATTTGAATAACAGTAAAACACTGTCAATTAGAAAAATACAACTAGATTTATTTTAAATGGAGAAAATATATACATTTGAACAAGCACTTTATAAAAGGAGATATCCAAATAGCCAATCATATGTGAAAAGGTGCTCAACATTATTCAGAGAGAGAGACATTAAAGCCTGAATGTGGCTGGGCATGGTGGCTCATGCCTGTAATCCCAGCACTTCGGGAGGCTGAGGCAGGTGAATCACCTGAGGTCAGGAGTTCAAGACCAGCCTGGACAATATGGTGAAACCCTGTCTCTACTAAAAGTACAAAAATTAGCCAGGCATGGTGGCACACACCTGTAGTCCCAGCCACTCAGGAGGCTGAGGCAGGGAGAATTGCTTGAACCTGGGAGGCAGAGGTTGCAGTGAGCTGAGATCACACCACTGCACTCCAGCCTGGGTGACAGGGCAAGATGCCATCTCAAAAACAACAAGAAGCCTGAATGTAATACCAGTACACCTCACCTGAGCAGTGAACATAAAACCAAATCTAGCCACATATGCATGATGATTATACATGAAGAAGTGAGATTTATCCCAGGAATCCAAGGCTGGTTTAACATGCAAATATGAAATAATGTAGCATACCATATTAATAATGAACAAAAACCACATGATCACAATATTTGCATTCAACAAAAGCATTTTTTTTTTGTTAAATGCATCTATTTTCACAAAATTTTCACAATTTAATTTTTAAAATGCATATATTGTGAAAACATGTATATATAATGTGGAAAAATTATTTAACAAATATCCACCACCTATTCATACTGAACTCTCAACAAACTAAGATTAGAAGGGAACTTCCTTGACCTGATAAAGGGCATCTCTCAAAAATCTGCAGTTAATGTCCAACTTAATGGTAAAAGCCTGAATACTTTCTCCCCAAGATGACAAGCAAGGCAGGCATGTCTGCTCTCACCACTCCTCTTCAACACTGCACTTTATACCAGACATTCTAGACAATGCAAAGGGAGAAACAGAGGGAAAGACAAAGAGAAGGAAGAAAAGAGTGAGGAAAGCAAGTGTTATGGACTGAATGTCTTCACACTCAAATTCCTCTATTGAAGCTCTAACCCCCAGCCTGGCTCTATTTGGAGTAGGGAAGTAATTAAGGTTAAATGAGGTCATAAGGTTGGGCCCAGATCTGATAGGATTAGTGTCTTTGTAAGAAGAGACATCAGAGGATGGGCGAGGTGGCTCACACCTGTAATCCCAGCACTTTGGTAGGCCAAGGCGGGCGGATCACAAGGTCAGGAGATCGAGACCAGTGTGGCCAACATGGCAAAACCCTATCTCTACTAAAAATACAAAAATTAGCTGGGTGTGGTGGTGTGTGCTTGTCATCCCCGCTACTCGGGAGGCTGAGGCAGGAGAATGGCTTGAACCCAGGAGGCGGAGATTGCAGTGAGCCAAGATTGCGCCTCTGCGCCACTGCACCCCAGCTTGGCAACAGAGTGAGACTCTGTCTTAAAAAAAAAAAGAGAGAGAGACATTAGAGATCTCTCCTTTCTCTCCATTCACACACAACAAAGAGATCATGAGTACACAGCAAGATGGTGGCCACCTACAAGCCAAGAGAAAAGGCCTCAGAATTAAACCGACCTTGCCAGACTCTTAGTTTTAGACGTTCCAGCCTCCAGAATAGTGAGGAAATAATTTTCTGTTGTTTGAACCTCCGAGCTTATGACAGCCCAGGCAGAAGGAAAGGAAGGAAGGAAGAGTATCCAGATTGGAAAGGAAAATGACCTTTCTTCACAGATGACGTGATCCAGTTCAAAAGGTTGTAGGATACCAGATCAATGTACAAAAATTAATTCTATCTCTATATTATGGAAACAATACAGAAAGTAATTCAATTCATAGCACCATTAATTTCACGAAAGAAGTGCAAGAGTTGCACATTGAGAACTACAGAAATTGCTGAGGAAAACTGAACACCTAAATAACAGTGGAGACATTACATGTTCATAAATTGGCAACCCCAAAATTGCTAAGTTGGCAGTATTTCCCAAATCAATCTACAGATTCAGTAAAATTCCTACCAGGCATGGTGGTTCACGCCTGTAATCCCAGCACTTTGGGAGGCTGAGACGGGCGGATCACAAGGTCAGGAGATCAACACCATCCTGGCTAACACGGTGAAACCCCGTCTCTACCAAAAAAAAAAAATTAGCCAGGTGTGGTGGCAGGTGCATGTAGTCCCAGCTACTTGGGAGGCTGAGGCAGGAGAATGGCATGAACCCGGGAGGCCGAGCTTGCAGTGAGCCAAGATCACACCACTGCACTCCAGCCTGGGCGACAGAGGGAGACTCCATCTCGAAAATAAATAAATAAATAAAATCCCCATGAAATTCCTATAGAATTTTTTACAAAAATTGGCAAGCTGATCTTAAAATATATGTGGAAATGCAAAGGACCCAAAGTAGTCAAAGCAATTTGGAAAAGAACAAAGTTAAAGAACTTACAAAATCCAACTAACTAACTATAATTAAAGTCATCAAGACAATGTGTTGCTGGTATATGGAGAGGCATATAAGTTAATGGAACATAGTTTAGAACTCAGATATAAACTCTTACATTTATGGTCAATTCTTGACAAAGGTGCTAAGTCAATCCAATGGGGGAATAGCTAGTCTTTGCAAGAAATGATGTGAGGACAACTGGATATCCATATGCAAAAAGATTAATTTAGACCCTTACATTGGACCTCAAAAAAATGGTTCACAGATCTAAATGTGCGAGTTAAGAGTAAGTGTAAGAGAAAGGATATGAAATGATCTTTATAACTTTAAGCAGAGTCCTTAGCTATAACACCAAAAGCATGATTGCTAAAAGAAAAAACATAAATTGGAATTTATCAAAATTAAAAGCTTTTATACTTCAAAAGTTTTTTCTTACACCATTAAGAAAAAAAGACAAGCCACAAATATGGAGAAAATATTTGCAAATCATATTTCCCATTAAGTACTTGTATCCAGAATATATAACAACTCAACAATAAATAGACAACTTGATTTTAAAATGGATAAATGATACAAACAGAGGACCAGGCATGGTGGCTCATAATTGTAATCCCAGCACTTCAGGAAGCCAAGGTGGGAGGATTGCCTGAGCCCAAAGGGTTCAAGATCAGCCTGGGTAACATAGTGAGACCCTGTCTCAATTTGAAAAAAGAGATTAATTCAAAAAGATACAAATATAGATTACATCAAAGGAGCTTTATTAATTCCTAATAAGCACGTTAAAAGATATCTAACATCGTCAGTTATTATAAAATGCAAATTAAAAACACTAGAATGGCTATAATCAAAAGGACTGATAAGAAGTGTTTGTATGAATGTGGAGAAACTAGAACCCTCTTGCATTGCTGGTAGGGATGTTAAGATTGTGCAACTACACTGTAAAAACTGCTTTTCTTACAATGTAATTTCTTAAAATCATAAATATAAACCTACCTATATGACAGCAATTCCACTCCTAGGTTCTACCCAAGAGAAATGAAAACATATTTTCACATAATGATTTGTATGCAAATGTTCATAGAAGCAATATTTATAATAGCCCCAAGCAAGAAATAATAGTAATTTCAAAAAGTGGTGAATGGATAAATATGGTACATCAATTCAATGGAAGAATATTCAGCAATAAAAAAGGAACATACTGCTGATATATTCAGGAACATGGATGACCCTCAGAAACTTTATGCTCAGTGAAAGAAGCCAGACACAAAAATTTACATAATTATATGGTTCCAATTACCTTAAATATTCAGACAAGGCAAATCTATCAAGACAGAAAGCAGATCAGTGGTTATGTGGGACTAAGAATGGAGCAGAGATTGACTGTAAACTAGCATGAGAATACTTTTTGTGGGGATGGAAATGTTCTAAAACTGGATTGTGATGATGGTGTTATAACTATAAATTTACTAAAAACTATTTATATATACTTATAATGAGTGAATTTTATGGTATGTAAATTGTATCTCAAGGTGTAAAAATGTGAAAAAATTAAATTATGGGTGGGTTTCAATTATTATAGTATGAAGAGGAAATTTAAAGCCATTTTAGAGTAGCCATATCTAAGATAATAGGAACATGATTTTTTAAAAAGCTGGAACAATACTTACAAGCGATTTCAGCAAATTTACAAGAGATGGGGGCTAGTAAATAAATTGTATACTACTATATTATAAAATTGTCTATAATATTGCATTTTTTTTGAGACGGAGTCTCGCTTTGTCGCCCAGGCTAGAGTGCAGTGGCGCGATCTTGGCTCACTGCAACCTCCGCCTCCCAGGTTCACGCCATTCTCCTGCCTCAGCCTCCTGAGTAGCTGGGACTATAGACACCTGCCACCAAACCCAGCTAATTTTTTCGTATTTTTAGTAGAGATGGGGTTTCACTGTGTTCGCCAGGATGGTCTCAATCTTACCTCGTGATCCGCCTGCCTCAGCCTCCCAAAGTGCTGGGATTACAGGTGTGAGCTACTGTGCCTGGCCCTGCAAAATCTTTAAAAACCCTTCCTTGTGGCTGGGCATGGTAGCTCACACCTGTAATCCCAGCTCTTTGGGAGGCCAAGGTGGGTGGATCACTAGAGGTCAGGAGTTCGAGACCAACCTGGGCAACATGGCGAAACCCAATCTCTACTAAAAATACAAAAATTAGCCAGGCATGGTGGTTGTGCCTGTAATCCCAGCTACTCAGGAGGTTGAGGCAGGAGAATCGCTTGAGCCTGGGAGGCAGGTACTGCAGTGAGCCGAGATCATGCCACTACACTCCAGCCTGGGCAACAGAGCAAGACCATCTCAAAAATAAAAATAAATTTAAAATGCTTCCATATTATGTGGCATTAACAAAATTATATTAACCCATGAAATGAATATATATTCTTGTACATATCTTAAGCGCACTGAGAGGTAGGATAAGGAAGACTGCAAATACTCTCAATATTGTTTGACTTTTTTTGTTTGTTTGAGACAGGGTCTCATTCTGTCGCTCTGAATGCTGGAATGCAGTGGTGCAATCTCAGCTCACTGCAACCTTACCTCCCAGGTTCAAGTGATTCTCCTGCTTCAGCCTTCCAAGTAGCTGAGATTACAGGTGCACACCACCACATCTAGCTAATTTTTGTATTTTTAGTAGATACAGGGGTTTTGCCATGTTGGCCAGGCTGGTCTTGAACTCCTGGCCTCAAGGGATCTGCCTGCCTCAACCTCCCAAAATGCTGGGATTACAGGCATGAGGCACTGTGCCCCGCATTGAGACAGGGTCTCGCTCTGCCATCCAGGCTGGAATGTAATGGCGTGATCTTGGCTCACTGCAACCTGTGCTTCCCAGGCTCAAGCCTCAGCCTCCTGAGTAGCTAGGACTACAGGTACATGCCACCATGCCCAGCTAATTTTTTGTAGAGACGGTTTCGCCATGTTGCCCAGGCTGGTCTCAAACTTCTGAGCTTAAGCAACCTGCCCACCTCGTCCTCCCAAAGTTCTATGATATATATATTTTTATTAAACGAGAAATAAAAATGAACGAAATAGCCAACTCGAGAAGATAGAAAAAAGGAGAAAGGTGTATGTTTTAAAGTATCATAAAAAAAAAGCTGAAGTTAATGAATTAGAAAAACAGAAAAAGCAGAATTGATAAATCCAAGAACTGGTTCTTTTGAAAAAGCTAAAAACCTGAACACTAATGGAAAAAACAGCCAGGCACAGTGACTCACACCTGTAATCCCAACACTTTGGGAGGCCAAGGCAGGAGAATCCCTTGAGCCTAGGAGCTGGAGACCAGCCTGGGCAACATAGCAAGACCCAATCTCTTAAAAAAGTAAAAAAAAATTAACCAGGTATGGTGGCACATGCCTGCCTACTCAGGAGGCCAAGGTGGGAGGACTGCTTGAGCCCAGGAGTTGGAGGCTGCAGTGACCCATGATCAAGTCATAGTACTCTAGCCTGAGCAACATAGTGAGACTCAGATTCAAACAAAATAAAAGAAGTCTGTTCTTTGGTTTTCATAAAGAATGCACACATATAAAACTTACAAGCTTCTAGGAGACTTCTGTTTTTAAACTGGAGAATTGCAGGGGATGGTAGGGCCTTCACACAGACCACGAGCAGACAACTCCAAGTCATACCACAGATATTTGTGTTTTCATGTCCTTTTGGTTGGCATGGGGTGAGCGAGGTTCTCCTTGCCATTCAGGCCGCATAGCACCAGCCTTCTACCTTCTCACCAGCTTCTCAGTCTCCCATTCTCTCCCTCTGTCATGCAGATTAGTTTATGTCCCATGTTGCTTGGACATCTTACGACACTTATGCCCTGAGCAACCTAAGCAACATGTTACTTACACACACACACACACACACACACACACACACACGTGCCACAGTTCTTTCTCTATAATGAACTCTGGGGGCCATGATAAAGGTAATACACCTAATAGCATTCCTTCTCACCTTCCAGGAAGGACAAGGTTATCTAGGACTGGGAGTGAAGGTTTTTGACATGGCTCAGCCCCACCTCCTGCACTTCTTGCCCATCCAGTGGGGTAACCCAGGCCAGGAGCGCAAGCACGGACCAGAGGCAAATGTCTCACTCAGGAATATGCCTCTCAGCAGGCACCTGGACCGCCCAGGTGAGGCCTGGGAGCTCCAAGTTGGAGAGGAAGGCGGCCCACCTGGATGAAACTGTGCTTTTTGTCTTTGTTCTTCAGCAGCATGGCACTCCGCCACTGCAGGTACTTCTCCTGATGGGCGTGGATCTCTAAGGTGAGGCTGGAGTCCCGACCGTGGTAGTCCTCAAGATTGGGGGCGGGCTGAGGTGGTAGGGCAAACCGTTTCTCATCTGTGAGTTCTTCTTGCGAAAGGGGCATCCCAAACTCTTGGCTCAAGTCTTTGATCATAGCAGCGGAGGGCAGCAGGTTCCTCACCATCACGTCCCAGAGGGTGGTGCTGTTATAGCAGATGTCGTGGATCCTGGAACAAAGAACCACTGCCCCACTGAACCTCTCCTACCTTGCAAGACAGGTGTAATCACTCCCATCCTACAGCAGGAAATGAACACTCAGAGGCTGCTTAGCTGATCCCAGGCCCTGGAGCTTGTAATGAAAGAGCTCCCATTCCAGTCTGCTGAGCCTGGGCTCCCGGCAAAAGCCTCCTTCTCCATCTTCTCCCCAGCCCCCAGAAGCCAAAGGCTGCCAATGGTTTGCTCTGAGTGCTGCTGTGTTCCTGTGTCCTTAGCCATGATTCCCCTCCTCCCATACCCCATTGGGACACAGCCCCACCAGCTGCCCATCAGGGATGTAGAGCACAGAGCCTTCCGCACCAGGAGGACATCATGCAAGGAGCCTCAGGGGGCTGGCTAATAGAGGAGGAGGAGGAGGCTAGAGAGAGAGTCCTCAGCAAAGCTCAAGGACCTCCCCAGCCCTGAAGCCTCCTCCTAGGTGCCTTCTGCCATGGCCTGGTGTGCAGTGGCATTGGGTCCAGAACCCATGCTCGGTCATGGCTGTTGGCTGCTGACTGTCTCAGCTGCCTCCGAAGTCCACTGTGCGGTAGATGCCTGCCCTCACTCTCACTGTCATAGTGATCCTGGGACAGCCTTAGCCTTTCTGAATATGGTTTCCTCACCCTCAGATAGAAATAAAGCTATATGGATGCAAGTACCTTGGATGCAGTAAGCACTTCCTAAAAAGTGTGCTTCTCTTTCCTTCATAGAACCTGCAGCTACCTCCTGTCACCTACCAGGCAGGACCAGGTCTGGCCTCCTCCCAAATGCTGTGGCACCACCCCATATGCCAAAGATGAGGGCCACAGAATCAAAGAAAAGCCTCTTGGTTCCAACCAAGATCTTTATCCTTCCTATCTCTCCAGCCTCCTCCGCCTCCTTCATTAATACATCCAGCGAGCACTAGCTAGGGCCAGACCTGTTGCTGGCTCTAAAAATATAAAGACAGGGTTTGTACCTCCTGCCCCACACCCAGCAGCAAGTGAACTGTCCGCCTGCTGAACATCCCCTGGCCCTTCCTCAACAGCAGCCTCTCCTGCCCTGGGGAAAGAAGCAGCCCCCTCCTCCATGCCCCTGCTGGGTCCCAGGGCACCTGTGTTCTTTATGTCATCTCTCCTTCTGAACTGTGGCCTCCTGAGAGTGGGGACTGGTGTGCTCACAGCTCCCCTAGAGCCATTGTGGGCTAGCAGCTGCTCAATGAGGGAATGGTGAGACCCTGGTTGCCCAGGCTGGAGTGCAGTGGTGTGATCTCAGCTCACTGCAACCTCTGCCTCCCAGGTTCAAGCAATTCTCCTGCCTCAGCCTCCTGAGTAGCTGAGACTACAGGCATGTGCCACCACGCCTGGCAAAGTTTGTATTTTTAGTAGAGATAGGGTTTCTCCATGTTGGTCAGGCTGGTCTCGAACTCCCGACCTCAGGTGATCCACCCACCTTGGCCTCTCAAAGTGCTGGGATTACAGGTGTGAGCCCCTGAATCCGACCTGTTTTTGTTTGTTTGTTTCTGAGATGGAGTCTCACTCTGTCGCCCAGACTGGGGTACAATGGCTCGAACTCAGCTCACTGCAACCTCTGCCTTCCAGGTTCAAGAGATTCTCCTGCCTCAGTCTCCCAAGTAGCTGGGATTACAGGCGTGCGCCACTACACCTGGCTAATTTTTGTATTTTTAGTAGAGATGGGGTCTCACTATGTTGCCTAGGCTTGTCTCAAATTCCTGGGCTCAAGCCATCCTCTCACCTCAGCCTCCCAAAGTGCTAGGATTACAGGTGTGAGCCACTGTGCCCAGCCCACACCTGGCTAATTATTAACAACTTTTTTTTTTTTTTTGAGACCGAGTCTTGCTCTGTCGCCCAGGCTGGAGTGCAGTGGTGTGATCTCCACTCACAGTGAGCTCCACCCCCCGGGTTCAGGCCATTCTCCTGCCTCAGACTCCCTCAGTAGTAGCTGGGACTACAGGCGCCCGCCGCCACGCCCGGCTAAATTTTTTTTTTGTATTTTTAGTAGAGATGGGGTTTCACCATGTTCACCAGGATGGTCTCGATTTCCTGACCTCGTGATCCGCCCGCCTCGGCCTCCCAATTTTATTAACAAATTTTTGTGGAGATGAGGTCTTGCTCTGTTGCCCAGGTTAGAAAATGGGGTTTAACCAGCCACTCCCTCCTCAGGTGATTCCAGGACATGCCCCAAGAACTGCAGACGCTACAGAGTCACAGCATCTGGGCAGATGCCCTCCTTCCCCCACCGTCTGTTGGGGCCACTATGTAGTTTCTGGACGCCCCAGCTCGCCTGTTTGGGCGCAGAGTGCTAAGAAGCGCCCCTTCCGCTGGGGCGCAGGACCCCATGCGGGCTGCCACTGCCCACCTGGTCAGTGCCTGGAAGACCTGCCTCCACTCAGTGTCTCGCAGGAAAAGCACCGCCTGCTGCAGCAGCAGCTCCGTGGGCTGGAAGAGGTGCACGTGGTACAGGATGGCCTCCAGGTCCCCATAGAGCCGGCTGCGGAATAGCAGCTGCGAGTTGTACAGCACCTTGTATTTCCCGTGTTCTGACCTGGGAATCCTGCAAGAGACAGAAGGCCAAGGGCCAGAGCTAACTTGTGTGGCAGCTTCCTGGGACACCGTGGTGAGGGTGCACTGTCAGGTACAATTTTATGTTCTTTAAAAACAAGCCCAGGGGCCGGGTGTGGTGACTCATGCCTGTAATCCCAGCACTTTGGGAGACTGAGGTGGGCAGATCACTTGAGGTCGGGGGTTCGAGACCAGCCTGACCAACATGGAGAAACCCCATCTCTAGTAAAAAATAGAAAATTAGCCAGGCATGATGGTGCATGCCTGTAATCCCAGCTACTCGGGAGGCTGAAGCAGTAGAATCGCTTGAACCCGGTAGGCAGAGGTTGTGGTGAGCCAAGATCATGACATTGCACTCCAGCCTGGGTAACAAGAGTGAAACTCGGTCTCAAAACAAAAACAAACCAAAACGAAAAAAAAAAAGCCCAGGGGGGTGGAGGCTGCAGCGAGCCCTGATGGCGCCAGTGCACTCCAGCCTGGGCAACAGAGTGAGATCCCATCTCAAAACAATAACAAAAGACAAGGTTGGTAATGAAGACTATACTAAGATAAAAATATAGCAATTTAAAAGTATAAAAAATTAACTAAAATAATAGAAAAAACAAAAAGAATATGATGATAATGAATGCCTCCTGGTAGACACAACATCTTTCAAAACCTGGGGCCTTGACAGAGAACTGGCAGTGAAATGTTGAAATTGACCTGATCTGGCTCATGGCCTGTGCCTCCCAGCCCCTTCCTGCCCCCACTCAGCCCCTCACCACCCCTCCAAGCCCTGCCCTGGCACTCGCACTCTGCACTATGGCAACACCAGCCTGGCAGGGTTTCTATGCACAGCCTACTCTCATTGCCCTGCACTGGCCTATGCCAATCCTCCGCCTTTTTGAACCTGGTGAAGTCTACAATGCTTTCATCTCCCCTTCAGGGATCTGTGTGCTTGGTCAGGGGTAGGTCCTCTTTTGTGAAGTATTTGGGTATTTTGCCCATACTTTCCACTGGGATGTTTTCTTATTGATTCACAGGACTTTAAAAAATATATTTAGGATACTAATTATTGGTCAGTTCCAGACACTGCAAATAATTTTGTTTGTAGCTTGTCTTTTTACCATATTTACGGTGTCGTGAAAGTTGATCACGTGCATTGGGTCATTCTCATCACACCCAACTAAAACAGAGTCGAGAGGTGGGGAGAAAGCACCCAGGGCACGCAGCACTACTCCAGGAATGTCATACTCCGCAGCCTGGCTGCTGAGGCCGCCTGCTCCAACCTGAAGCCAGTCTTATCTCATAGCTACTGACACCACCTGCTGCAACTCCAAGACTACTTTTACTCACTGACACTCGCCAGTCGGAGGTTGCCAGTGCCCTAAAACTTTGTTTTGTGTAAAACACAAAACAAAGTGAATTCTCAAAACAATACCTAACATTTTTATAATGCCCCTCCTTTTTATAAAACCTCCAACCTTCTGTTTTTCAGACATACTGAAGACTGCCCAGCCTGTGTGTGTACCTCAAATTGTAATTCTTGCTTCCCAAATAAAATTTTTAAATTTAGAGATTCATCTCTGTATTTTGACTTTGACAGTATCTTTTGATGAGCAGAAGTTACTTTTAACATTGCCAAATGTACAATTCTTTTCTTCTTTGTCCTTGTCTGGTTCAAGAACTCTTTCTCCATTCTGGGGTCATGAATATGTTCTTCTATATTTTCATCTATAAGCTTTGTAATTTTGCTTTTCAAAAATAGATTTTTCACTTTGGGAGGTCAAGGTGGGCAGGTTGCTTGAGCCCAGGAGTTGGAGGCCAGCCTGGCCAACCCGGTGAAACCCCATCTCTACAAAAAATACAAAAATAATCTGAGCATGGTGGTACACACCCGTAGTCCCAGCTACCTGGGAGGCTGAGATGGGAGAATGGCTTGATCCCTGGAGGTAGAGGTTGCAGTAAGCCCTTGTACCACTGTAGTGAGCCTTTGTACCGCTCAGCCTGGGTGACAGAGACAGACCCTGTCTCAAAAAAAAAAAAAAAAAAAAAAAAAAAAAAAAAAAAAAAAGCCCAGGCACGGTGGCTAACACCTGTAATCCCAGCACTACGGGAGGCTGAGGTGGGTGGATCACGAGATCAGGAGATCAAGACCACTGTGAAACCCATCTCTACTAAAAATACAAAAAATTAGCTGGGCGCGGTGGCAGGCACCTGTAGTCCCAGCTACTCAGGAGGCTGAGGCAGGAGAATGGCGTGAACCCGGGAGACGGAGTTTGCAGTGAGCCGAGATCATGCCACCGCACTCCAGCCTGGGCCACAGAGCGAGATTCTGTCTCAAAAAAAAAAAAAAAATTTCTGGTGAAATCTGAGATCAGATCATTGTAGTCTACTTAGTTATACTGTGTCAATCAGTAGTAGTTATATAAGATGTCACCATTGGGGGAATTGGGGGACGTTGAGTAATGAGTACATGCAACCTCTCCACTATTTTTGCAATTTCAAAGTTAAAAGTTTAGGCCATCCCAGCACTTTGGGAGGCCGAGACGGGCGGATCACGAGGTCAGGAGATCGAGACCATCCTGGCTAACACGGTGAAACCCCGTCTCTACTAAAAATACAAAAAAACTAGCCGGGCGAGGTGGCGGGCGCCTGTAGTCCCAGCTACTCGGGAGGCTGAGGCAGGAGAATGGCGTAAACCCAGGAGGCGGAGCTTGCAGTGAGCTGAGATCTGGCCACTGCACTCCAGTCCGGGCGACAGAGCGAGACTCCGCCTCAAAAAAAAAAAAAAAAAAAAAAAAAAAAAAAAAAAAAAAAAAAAGTTTAGGCCAGGTGCAGTGGCTCACACCTGTAATCCCAGCACTTTGGGAGGCTAAGGCGGGTGGATCACCTGAGGTCAGGAGTTCGAGACCAGCCTTCCCAACATGGCAAAACCCCATCTCTACTAAAAATACAAAAACTTAGCCGGGCATGATGGTGGGTGCCTGTAATCTCAGCTACTAGGGAGGCTGAGGCAGGAGAGTTGCTTGAACCCGGGAGGCAAAGGTTGCAGTGAGCCAAGATCGCACCATTGCACTCCAGCCTGGGCAACAGAACGAGACTCTGTCTCAAACAAAAGAAAAAAAATTTAGCTGGGCATGGTGGCACATGCTTGTGGTCCCAGCTACTTGAGAGGCTGAGGTAGGAGGATCGCTTGAGGCAGGGGGGTCAAGGCTGCAGTGAATCGTGACTGCACCACTCCACTCCAGCCTGGGTAACAGCAATAAACCCTGTCTCAATAAAAAGAAAGAAAGAAAGAAAAAGCTCAAAAAAAAAACAACAAAGTTAAAAGTTTAAAAACAGGGGCTTGGTCTACCTAGACTAGAGTTGATTTTTATGAATTGTGTGAGCCAGCAAATTAGGAACAGATTGGAATTTCCTCAGACCCATAAGGACATCTACAAAAACCCTACACCTAACATCATAGGTAGTGGGGAAACACTGATGCCTTCTGCCGCAGAGACCAGAAACAAGGCAAGTGTGTGTGCTTTCACCAATCTTTTTTTTTTTTTTTTGAGGCGGAGTCTCGCTCTGTCGCCCAGGCTGGAGTGCAGTGGCGCGATCTCGGCTCACTGCAAGTTCTGCCTCCCGGGTTCACACCATTCTCCTGCGTCAGCCTCCCGAGTAGCTAGGACTACAGGCGCCCGCCACCACGCCTGGCTAATTTTTGTATTTTTAGTAGAGATGGGGTTTCACCGCGTTAGCCAAGATGGTCTCGATCTCCTGACCTCGTGATCCGCCCGTCTAGGCCTCCCAAAGTGCTGGGATTATAGGAGTGAGCCACCTTCACCATTCTTATATAAAACAATACTGCACGTCCAGGCCAGTACCACAAGGAGATGAAGATATACAGACTGAAAGAAAGAAATGTAATTATCCCTATTTGCGCATGACATGATGATCAGTATAGAAAATCCCAAGGAATCTCCCAAAAAACAAAACAAAAACTCCTGGAACCAGTGAGTTTCAGCAAGGCTTTAGGATATAAAATCAACATACAAAAATCAGTTCTATTTCCAGATATAGCAGTGGTTGCCAGGGATTAAGGATGTCTTTCCTTTTTTCCTATGGAACACAATTATCCTAACACCACTTATTGAAAAGTTTATCCTTTCCCTACTGAACTTCTTTGTCCACTAGAGTTACTTATTTATTTTTTTTGAGACAGAGGCTCTCTCTGTTGGCCAGGCTGTAGTGCAGTGGCGCGATCTTGGCTCACTACAATCTCTGTCTCCTGGGCTCAAGCAATTCTCCTGCCTCAGCCTCCCAAGTAGCTGGGATTATAGGCATGTGCCACCACGCCTGGCTAATTTTTGTATTTTTAGTAGAGACAGATTTTAACCATGTTGGCCAGGCTGGTCTCGAACTCCTGACCTTGGGTAATTGCCCACTTTGGCCTCCCAAAGTACTGGGACTACAGGTGTGAGCCACTGTGCCCAGCCTAGAGTTACTTTTTAATTGAGATATAATTTACATGGCAGACAATTTACCCATTTGTAAAGTATAATTCAATAGTTTTTCATCTATTTAGTGCAACCACTACCACCATCATCAATTTCAGAACATCTCATCACCTCAGAAAGAAACCCCACACCCCTTAGCTATCACTCTGTATACTCCCAACCCCCTGAATACCCCCACCCCTGATCCACTGCCCTAAGTATCTGCCAATCCAGTGGTCCCCAACCTATTTGACACCACGGAATGGTTTCATGGAAGACAATTTTTCCATGGATGGGGTTGGGGGGATGGTTTCGGGATGAAACTGTTCCACCTCAGATCATCAGGCATTAGATTCTCATGAGGAATGCGCAACCTAGGTCCCTCGCGTGCACAGTTCACAAAAAGGTTCCCACTCCTATGAGAATCTAATGCTGCTGCCGATCTGTCAGGAGGTGAAGCTCAGGCAGAGCTTGCTGACCTCCTGCTGTGCAGCCCGGTTCCTAACAGGCCAGAGACTGGTACAGGTCCATGGCCCAGGGGTTGGGGACCCCTATACTAATCTACTTTCTGATAGATTGGTCTCTTCTGGACATTGCACATAAATTGAATCATGTCATATACGACATCTTGTGGCCAGCTGCTCCTCCTCAGCATGTTTTCAAGGTTCATCCATAGTGTAGCATGTGTCAGTGTTTCATTCCTTTTTATGTCCAAATAGAATTCCAGTGTATGCATATCCCATCATTTGTTTACCCTTTTACCACTTGATGGACATTTGGACTGTTTCCATCTTTTGGCTGTTATGAATAATGCTGTTATAAACATGAGTGTACAAGTTTAGTACACTAATTAGCAATAATCCACACATTAGTGTGGGTATACATGTTTTCACTTTCTTGGGCACAGATCTAGGAGTGATATTCCTGGGTCATATGGGAACTCTGTGTTTCATCACTTGAGGAACTGCCAGAGTGTTTTCCAAAGTGGCTGCACTTATATTCCTGGCAGCAGAGAAGGACACTTCTGATTCCTCCACATCCTCGCCAATGCTTGTCATTACTGGACTTTTGGATTCTATCCATCCTAATGAGTAGGAAATAGCATCCCATTGTGTAAGATTCATCCTTTTGAAGTAGAACATTCAGTGTTTTTTAGTATATTTATTCCCCACCAATTTTGCAATATCACATATGTCATACAGCAAATGAACACTTATGTGTAGGTCTGTTTCTGGATTCTCTATTATATTCCATAGGTCTGCTTGTCTATCTCTGAACCTATCTTAATGACTATAGTTTATCATGAGTCTTGATATCTAGTACAGCAAGTTCTTCTATCTTGTTCTTATTCAAGGGTATCTTTTTTAAAAAAAGACCTTTGCATGTTGCTGTAAAGTTGCTTTAAAATTCCAACAGCTTTTAAAGTATGGACCTTGATTTAAAAAAAAAGTATGAACCTTAACACGCAAAAGTTTAAAATTTTAAAATCAATGTCCATACTTTAAAAGCTGTTGGGATTTTTAAAACTGGAAGTGCACTGAATCTATAGTTCAAATTTGAAGATAACTGAGCCTTTAGAATATTGAGTCTTCAAATTCATGAACATGGTATCTCTCTCCACTTATTTATGTCTTCCTTAATTTTTCCTGAAGTACTATAATATTCATGATGGACATCTTTCACATCTTTTTGTCAAATTTAGTCCCATGAGTTTCATATATTTTACTTTAAATGTGTTCCAATTTTTAAAAATTAGTTTTCATATGTAGATGGTATTCAAAATTTGATATTTTTATACTAATTTTTATATTCAATACCACATTAAATAATCTTACCTGAACATATTTTTGGTATTATTTTTAAAATTTCTTATAAATTTTTAAATATATTGGCATAATTTGAAACACATATCAATGTCTGCAACAACTATAATTATGTCTCAATAATTTTCAGACATTTTTCATTTCCAAATAAGCATTTTAAGGCTATACATTTTCTTCTGACTAATGCTTCAATATCACTCTGCAAATCATTTATTTATTTATTTATTTATTTTGAGACAGAGTCTCACTCTGCTGTCCAGATTGGAGTGCAGTGGCATGACCTTGGCTCACTGCAATCTCTGCCTCCTGGGTTCAGGAGATTCTCTTGCCTCAGCCTCCCGAATAGCTGGGATTACATGTGTGTGCCACCACGCCCAGCTAATTTTTGTATTTTTAGTAGAGATGGGGTTTCACCATGTTGACCAGGCTGGTCTCAAACTCCTGACCTCAGGCGATCCGCCCACCTTGGCCTCCCAAAGTGCTGGGATTACAGACATGAGCCACTGCACCCAGCCCACCCTGCAAATTTAGATAATATATTATTTTCATTATTGTTCAGTTCAAAAATGTCTAATTTCCATTATGATTTCTTTTTGACCCACAAGTTATTTGGAAGTATGGTTATTAATTTCCCTGCATATGAACTTTTTTCTGGTTAATGATCTGTGTTTTATTTCTAGCCTAATTCAACTGGGTTCAATGAGCATGCTCCATGTTATTTCTGCCACTGGAAAATGCTTTCGAGATGTAATTCATATACTATCTGCCCAGCATTAGCCAAACCACAAAGTTTGAGGGCACAGTCCCCAAGACCACCCTTACTTCTGACGCCGACTGCAAGTTCAGGAGGTTTCTGAGACTGCCCTCTGGTTTGATAACATGCTAGAAGGGCTCACAGAACTCACTGAAAGTGAGTTCTACACTCACAGTTACAGTTGTACTACAGGGAAAGAATACAGATTAAAATCCGCCAAGGGAACAAACACACGGAGCAGAGTCCATGACGGCTCCAGACACAAAGCTTCCACTGTCCTCTCCTTGTGGGGCCAGATGTGCTACCCTCCTAGCACTGGTGAGTGGTGGCGTGCAAGCACACTGCAGCCAGGCAGCTCGCCCCAGCCCTGGTGGCCAGAGTTTCCAGGGGGCTCCACTGCACAAGTATGGCAGGCGGGCTGACCACCTACATGGCTGAACTGTCTCCTGATTCTGCATGACCCAAAGCCCCCATCCCAAAGCACCCGGTTGGTCTTTCTGAAGGGTCAGCCTCCATGCTGTGACTGTCAGGTGTGGCCAGTCCCCTCCCTGAACAAAGACACTCCTATTAGGTGTGACTCAGATCGCCTCCCAGGAGCCAAGGGCAGAGCCCAGACTGTTCCTGGGCCAGGCCACATTCTCTGCTACACACGACAAAACTTTTTTTTTTTTTTTTTTTTTTGAGACGGAATCTTGCTGTGCCGCCCAGGCTGGAGTGCAGTGGCATGATCTTGGCTCACTGCAACCTCCACCTCCCGGGTTCAAGCGGATTCTCCTGCCTCAGGCTCCCAAGTAGCTGGGATTACAGGCACCTGCCACCACGTCTGGCTGATTTTTGTATATTTAGTACAGATGGGGTTTCACCACGTTGGCAAAGCTGGTCTTGAACAAAACTCAACCTTTTAAAGTGCATGAATGAGTGGTTTTGACTACATTCACAATGTTGTGCAGCCATAAACACTATCTAGTTCTAGAACATCCTCCACACCCCTAATGGCAACCCTGTGCCCACTGGCAGTGGCTCCCCGCTTCTCTCTTGCCCTCCCCTGAGTGGTTATCCCTGGCAACCACCAGCCTACCTATCTCTATGGATTTGCCGGTTCAGGACATTTCACAAACACAGAATCATACAATATGTGCCCTTTTGTGTCTGGCTTCCTTCTCTTCCTTCCTTCCTTCCTTCCTTCATCCTTCCTTCCCTTCCCTCCCTCCCTCCCTCCCTCCCTCCCTCCCTCCCTCCCTCCCTCCCTCCCTCCCTCCCTCCCTCCCTCCCTCCCTCCCTCCTTTCTTTCTTTCTTTCTTTCTTTCTTTCTTTCTTCTTTCTTTCTTTCTTTCTTTCTTTCTTTCTTTCTTTTCTTTCTTTCTTTCTTTCTTTCTTTCTTTCTTCTTTCTTTCTTTCGACAGAGTTTCGCTCTTCTTGCCCAAGCTGGAGTGCAGTGGCATGATCTTGGCTCACCGCAACCTCTGCCTCCAGGGTTCAAACAATTCTCCTGCCTCAGTCTCCCGAGTAGCTGGGATTACAGGTACGTGCCACCATGCTCGGCTAAGTTTTTCTTTCTTTTTTTTTTTTTTTGAGACGGAGTCTTGCTCTGTCACCCAGGCTGGAGTGCAGTGGCCGGATCTCAGCTCACTGCAAGCTCCGTCTCCCGGGTTCCCACCATTCTCCTGCCTCAGCCTCCCGAGTAGCTGGGACTACAGGCGCCACCACCTCGCCCGGCTAGTTTTTTGTATTTTTTAGTAGAGACGGGGTTTCACCGTGTTAGCCAGGATGGTCTCGATCTCCTGACCTCATGATCCGCCCGTCTCGGCCTCCCAAAGTGCTGGGATTACAGGCTTGAGCCACCGCGCCCGGCCTCGGCTAAGTTTTTCTATTTTTAGTAGAGACGGGGTTTCACCATGTTGGCCAGGCTGGTCTTGAACTCCTGACCTCAGACAATCCCCCCGCCTCAGCCTCCCAAAGTGCTGGGATAACAGGTGTGAGCCACCATGCCTGGCTTTCATTTCCTTTTATGGTTCAATTATTCTATGGACTTATTATCTTTTGTTCATCAGTTGATAAACATTTGGGTTATTTCCACTTTTTTTTTTTTTTTTTTTTTGAGACAGGGTCTGGCTCTGTCACCCAGGCTGGAATTCAGTGGCATGATCTGGGCTCACTGCAACCTCTGCCTCCTGGGTTCTTCCACTTTGGCCACCCAAGTAGGTGGGATTACAGGCAGGAGCTACCATGCTTGGCTAATTTTTGTATTTTTTGTAGTAACAAGGTCTCACTATGTTGCCCAGGGTGGTCTTGAACTCCTGGGCTCAAGTGATTCCAGGATCGCCTTAGCCTCCCAAAGTGCTGGGATTATAGGAGTGAGCCACTGCACCTGGCCTGTTTTCACTTTTTGACTATTATACATAACACTGCTATGAACATGTGTGTACAAGCTCTTGTGTGGAAATACGTTTTCAGTTCTCCTGGGCTTATAATAGATACAAGGTCAGCTTCTCCCGGTGCCTCTGGGCCCATCAGCATAGGAAGGCAGGTCCGGAGAGGTGCAATCCCCTTCTGGGCAGACAGCCTCAACTCCTGGACTCCCTACTGCAGACAAGTGGGTCCTGGGGCATCTGAATTCTGAAGACAGATGGTGGCCCTCCAGACTAAAGGAGGGAGATCCTATCTACCCAAACTAGTATACCTGCAAATTGTGAAAGGGAGAGGTGTCATGTCATCAAAACTAAAGAATGGAGGAACTGCAAAGGGCTACCTGCTGCAGCCCAGAATTGGACACTTTAATTATTCACCTCTAGTGTCCCCATTGAGTGGCCCCCAGGTCCCCTGAAGGCCTTCAGAGAAGGGCAACTTCCTGCAGCCTAAGCAGCCCCTCCATCTTCAAAATGATCTTCCCTGGGGCAAGCTGAAATCTAATACAGAATATTCTGCTCCTGGTTAGCCACAGTAGCCCTTGGCTCAGAACCTTGAAGACAGGCCCCACTCTCCTGGACCCCTCAGTCATCTTAGATACTCCTGAATTCCTCCCTGCAAGCAAAGGCAATCGAGTCTTCAGGTCCAATGACTAAACCCTGGTAAGTACCTCACAATGAACCCCGAAAGGAGACTCACAAACAAGGACATTGAACCTCTGAACCTAGGCTTGACTCTGAAAGACCTCTCCACTCCCTCGGCATCCAGATGCCATCATTTTTATGTAAAATGTAAAACAAACCACTTACCAGCTTTGGTGGTTCTCCCACAGCTGCCTCAAGCCTTGGTTGGCCAGGCCTTCCAGGATGAAAAGGTGGGTCTTCCCGTCCAGCAGGTGGAAGCCGGTGAGTACATCCAGGTACTGCTGCTCCTGGACCCGCATACGCATCTTGAAGGCCGACAGGATCTGCTGCAGGGTCCTGACGGGGTAGGAGTCCAGGCCGAGGGCCTTAGCGTTGATCATAGTGATGTCCTGCAGCAGGCTGTGGAGCAGGGAGACCTTCTTAAAGTCAAAGACGAAGATGATGCGGCCAAACTGGGAGCCCCCGAGGTTGGGATCGGCAGCTCTGGCCCCGGCCCTCAGTGGCACTGCGATGTCCACTCGTAACTTGAGCTGGGAGTCAGCCTCTAGGTAGTTGCCCATGGGCATTGGGCCATGCTGGTGGCCATCTCTGGGGACCCCAAGCCCCACAACCTTCCTTCTCCTGCTATCCTGGCTGCAGTGCGTGGGCTGAACCTCACAGCTGTGGATGGGGACGGCCAGGTTCAAGTACTTGTGGCCAAGGAGGAGGTCAGCAAAACTGACCTGGGCGATCCCATAAGGGTACCACATCTTGTTCTCGGATTCAAAGGGGTTGTTCTCTGTCTCTCTGGGAGAGATGAGGGCCTGGAAGTTGAGGTATGAATCCAGGGGGTCCTCCCCAAACAGCACAGGCTTCTGAGAAAACTCCTCTGACTTGCAGTCCCGGTCGTGAACTTCCACCACCATGGGGGGACCCTCCAGGTATTCCCTTAGGTCACTGGGATGCAGCGCCCCAAGGAAGATGACGTTGATGTCCTGGAAATAAACGTGGGTTCCATGGGGCTCCCCCTTGGTCTTGTGAACTGGAGTCTTATGGAACTGGTACTTGCAGTACACGGGCATGCACAGCCTCTACGAGAGAGCAGGACAGTCACTCAGCCCTAGCATGAGGAGCTCAAACCCCAGTGCCAAGCTCATTGCCTGTCCCTGTAGCCCAAGTTTCCTCATCCACAAAATATCCACGAGAGACCCTACTGTGCAAGGTCATTACTAGGACTGCAGACATCATGCATGTGAATGCACTGGGATGGTGACTGGCATGAAACAAGGACTCAAAAAGCATTCGTTAATTATTTTCCTCCCAAAATGTGAGTGCCATGAAGATAGGCCATGTGTCGTTTTTCACACCTGTACTTCTAGTTCCTATCCTAAGGCTGGGCACAGAAAAGGTACAGAGAAGTGATTTTTAGAAAGGAAATTTCTGTTTTCCAAACATACATATCTGGGGGTCGACACAGACCCCTTTAGCAGAGTCACAGGTGCCAAGCTGAAAACGGACACTCTGGGCAGGAGAGAGCCTCAGAGAGGTCTGGGCTTCAGAGAGCACGGAGAACTGGATGGAAAGGATGAGCCAAGCTATGATGAGGCAGACAGCAGGGACACTTGCATGGTTTGACCTTGGTGCTGAGATTTTATTATCACAAATTAAGCCTTGTGGTCTGAATTCGTAATCTAAAGGCACTATTTTACACTGAAGCTGAGAATTTATTCTAAAATAATCCCGGATTGGTGGTGCTCCCAGAGAAGTGGGCGGAGACACAATACCTCTGGAGATACTCACTTTCAACCTGGGCCTCAAAGAATTCCCATCAAGAAAGTTCCATTGAACATGAGATCATGGTAAAAATCACAAAACACCTAAAGACAGAAGTACTACTAGTGAAATCAGATGCACCAAGGCATAAGATATTAGAATGATCAGAGATATAAAATAAGGATATTTGAGAAGTTTAAGTAAAGAAAGAATATAATCAAGGTGAAACCTACTGTATTTCTATTTACTTGTAATAGGCTTGGTACAGTTGAGAAAGCCAAATACCAACCACACAATGGAGAAGCTGAGAACCAACCAGATTTTCTCTGTAAAACCCTCAAAAGACTTGGGAATGGCAAAGCTAGTATCTCTGGAGCTGGCAGTAAAAAGGAAGGCTGGAGCAGAGAGGACTCGGTGCAAGTTCCTTAAGAAGCAGTCAGATCCCTAGGTGTCCCCACAGTGGCTTGGCAGAAGTCTATTAGTTTGCTCTCCAGGCAAAATGTAAATAGGGGGTCCTGAAAACTTCAAAACACTGATGAAAAAAAAGTATGTAAATAAATGGAGAGATATACTATATACACAGATTGGAAGACAACATAGCAAAGATGTCAACTCTCCTCAAACTGATCAGTTTGTAGATTTACAAATGTAATGCAATTCCAATCAAACTCCCAGCACAACTTTTTATAGATATTGATAAACTGATTCTAAAATTTGTATAGAGGAGCCAAGAAACTGGAAGAGCTAAAACAATGTTGAAAAAGAAAACTAAAGTTGGAGGAACCACTTCACCCATTTTTATGACTTACTACAAAGCTACTATAAGCAAGACAGTGTCGTGTTGCTGAAAGGACAGACACAGACCCACGGATCAGAAAAGAGAATCCAGAAACAGATCCACACAAGTATGGCTAATCTATGTTTATCAAAAGTGCAAAAGAAAGAGAACTTCAATGTAAACCTCACACCATATAAAAAATTCGTTCAAAATTGATCAAAGGCTGGGGGCTCACACCTGTAATCTCAGCACTTTGGGAGGCTGCCGCAGGACTGCTTGAGGCCAGGAGGTTTGAGGCTTCAACGAGCTACAACTGCACCACTGCACACCAGCCTGGGCAACAAACGAGACTCTGTCTCAAAAAAGAAAAAATTGATCAAAGCTATATAAATGTAAACTATAAAACTATTAAAGCATTGAGAAGAAAATGGAAAAAAAATCCTTGTGACCAGGGGTTAGGCAAAGAGTTCTTAGATGTGACACAGAAACACATGCATACATGAAAAAAATGTGTAATTTGGACTTCATCAACATTAAAAATTTTGCTCTGCAAAAGACACTGTAAAGAGAATGAAAAGATGTGCTTGTCACAGATTGGGTTAAAAATAAAAGAGAACGAAAAGACAAACTATGGACTGGGAGAAAATATTAGCAAATAATACATCCAACAAAGGACTTAAATCCAGAATGTGTGTGTGAACACATATTTATTATCTATATATATATGTTTTTGGTGAGACAGGGTCTCACTCTGTTGCCCTGGCTGGAGTGAGGTGGTACAGTCATGGCTCACTGCAGCTCCAACCTCCCTGGGCTAAGCTGATCCTCCCACCTCAGCCTCCCTAGTAGCTGGGACTCCAAGTGTGTGCTACTATGCCCCACTATTTTTTTTTTTTTTTTTTTTTTTTTTTTGTAGAGACAGGGTTTTACCATGTTGCCCATGCTGGTCTTGAACTCCTGAGCTCAAGTGATCCTCCTGCCTCAGCCTCCCAAATTGCTAGGATAACAGGTGTGAGCCACTGTGCCCATCCTGGAATTTTCTTTCTTTTTTTTTTTTTTCCTGAGACAGGATATCGCTCCATTGCCTAGGCTAGAGTACAGTGGCTCAATCTCAGCTCACTGCAACCCCACCTCCCTGGTTCAAGCAATTCTCCTGCCTCAGCCTCCTGAGTAGCTGGGATTACAGGTGCCCGCCACCACGCCTGGCTAATTTTTGTGTTTTTAGTAGAGATGGGGTTTCACCATGTTGGCCAGGCTGGTCTTGAACTCCTGACCTCAAGAGATCCGCCTGCCTCAGCCTCCCAAAGTGCTAGGATTACAGGCGTGAGCCACCGTGCCCAGCCTAGAATATATATTTTTTAAAATTCCCAAAACTCAGCAGTAAGACAGTAAACAACCCAACTGAAAAATGAGCAAAAACTCGAGCAGAAATTTCACCAAATGGGATGTAAAATGGCAAATAAACACACCAAAAGATGCTCAACATCATTATCCATCAGGGAACTACAAATTAAAACCATGACGTGATAACAATACAAACTTCTTAGAATGGCTAAAATTAAAATACTGACAATACCACATTCTGGAGAGGGTAGGGAGCAACGAGAACCCTTGTTCACTGCTGGTGAGAATGTGGAGTGATCTAGCCACACTGGAAAACGGTGGGCAGTTTTTTATAGTCAGCCATATACTTAACATATAGCTGAACAATTTCATTTGTTGGCATTTATCCTAAAGAACTGAAAACTTATATTCCTGTAAAAACATGTGTACACTGTTTTTAAGCAGCTCTATTACCAAAAACTAGAAGCAACCTAAATGTGCTTTGATGAGTGCACAAACTGTGGTACATCCTTGTGATGGAATACTACTCAGCAATGAAAAGGAAAGACCTACCGATAGACACAACCACTTGGCTGAATCTGAAAGGCATTACCGTGAGTGGAGAGGCCATGTACATTTTTACCTGCTGAATCAAAGGTTACAGCTGCATGATGCTGCAAAACACACAGCCCCATTTATATGACGTTCTTCCAGAGTTAAAACTATAGTCATAAAGAACACATCAGTGGCTGTCAGAGGCTATGCATATGGAGCAAAAGTGATTATGAAGGGCGAGTACAAAGGAGGGGTCTGGGGTGACAGAACTGTATCCTAACTGTGGTGGTGATAATATTGATCTATACATGATTTTATTTTTATTTTTCTGAGACAGAGTTTCTCTCTCATCGCTCAGGCTGGAGTGCAATGGCATGATCTTGGCTCACTGCAACCTCTGCCTCCCAGGCTCAAGCAATTCTCCTGCTTCAGCCTCCTGAGAAGCTGGGATCACAGGCACACGCCACCATGCCCAGCTAATTTTTGTATTTTTAGTAGAGACGTGGTTTCCACCATGTTGGCCAGGCTAGTCTCAAACTCCTGACCTCAAATGATCCACCTGCCTCAGCCTCCCAAAATGCTGGGATTACAGGTGTGAGTCACCGCACCTGGCCTGATCTATACATAATTTTAAATTTATAGACCTATACACCAAAAGATAAACATCAATTTTACTGCAGAAAAAATTGTTTTAAAATAATAACAGAGGGTCTCTGGAATAGGGGATAGCTGAGGGCATCTGAGCCATTCCCAAACAGGGAGATTAGGTGACGAAATGCTCACTGCTTAGTGCAAATTCCCAGCTCCAGGGAGATTAGGTGACGAAATGCTCACTGCTTAGTGCAAATTCCCAGCTCCTTTCTGTCTGTGGGCATTCAGAATGCAGCAGGCTAGACTTTGACCCCCCAGGCAGGGAACTAGGAAAGCCCTGTAGATACTGATCCAGGGGTTCCCACCAACTCCCCACTCAGATCACCCGATGGTGAAGCTCAAAGCTGAGAAGCCCACTGTGTACCCAAAGCTCACCTTTTAGGTCTGTGCTCTCTCAGCCATGAGCAACGGGCCAGGGGATTAACAGACAGTGAAGGAAAACATGTGACATGGAAGGTGGAGTGAAACAAACATGAAGATCAACGTAAAGGAAGTGGACTACACATGTGATGACAGTGCCCATGAAGCATGCTGGAAGTGCTGTGACCCAGGCCCCCGAGACCTTCAAGTTCAGTGATCTGCTAGAACTCACAGAAACTCAGCAGGGGCGCAGCGCACTTGTGTTTGTGATTTATTACAGCAAAAGACACAAAGCAATCAACAAAGGGGGCAGGCACAAGCTGCCGAAGCCCTCTCCCAGGGGATACACACAGGGCGCTCAGCTCAACTCCTCCACGATGCAGTGCAACAACGTGTGAAACGCTGTCCACTGGGGAAGCCCACGAGGGACTCAGTGTCTAGAGCTTTTGCTGAGGCCTGGTCACACAGCATCCCCTGCCTAGCATGTATGAAAATCTCAGCCTCCCATTTGTTTGTGTCCTCTTTTATTTCGTTGAGCAGTGATATGTCGTTCTCCTTGAAGAAGTCTTTCACATCCCTTGTAAGTTGGATTCCTAGGTATTTTATTCTCTTTGAAGCAGTTGTGAATAGGAGTTCACTCATGATTTGGCTCTCTGTCTGTTATTGGTGTATAGGAATGCTTGTGATTTTTGCATATTGATTTTGTATCCTGCAAACTATCGCAAGAACAGAATACCAAACACCTCATGTTCTCACTCATAGGTGGGAATTGAACAATGAGAACACCTAGACACAGGAAAGGGAACATCACACACTGGGGCCTGTTGTGGGGTGGGGGGAGGGGGGAGGGATAGCATTAGGAAATATACCTAATGTAAATGACAAGTTAATGGGTGCAGCACACCAACATGGCACATGTATACATATGTAACAAACCTGCACATTGTGCATGTACCCTAGAACTTAAAGTATAATAAATAAATAAACAGAAGAAAAAAAAAGAAAATCTCAGCCTCCCAAAGGGAAAGCAGGTGTTCAGCACAAACAATACTGTTTGCAAAAGCCATTTAGGCACAGTGAGCCATTCTTGACGGGGAGTGCGGGGAAGCCTCTCAAAATGCAAGTTCCCATATGCCAACCTGGGTCAACTCTGCAAACAGGACTTTTTAAGGATGGTATTCTCAGGCCCACTCTGTTCACTCTTTTCTGAACATTTCCTAGAAAAAGGATCAATTAGGAGAGAAAGAACAATAAAAACAAGTAGAAGATAGCTGGGCGTGGTGCCAGGTACCTGTAATCCCAGCTGCTCGGGAAGCTGAGGCAGGAGAATTGCTTGAACCTGGGAGGCGGAGGTTGCAGTGAGCTGAGATCACGCCACTGTACTCCAGCCTGGGCGACACAGCAAGACTCCATCTTAAGAAAAAAAAAAGAAAAAAAGGGAAGCCCAGGAGAGTCAGCATCTAGATAACAGAGTCCCAAAAAGAGTGGGGGAGAAAATGAAGAAATAATCAATGAAATAATTTAAGACAATTTCCCAGTGCTGAAGGACGTGGGCTTCTAGGTTGAAATGGCCCACTGAATCCCCAGCTTCATGGGTAAAAATACACTTACAGAGTTCCTGTTCTGGATCAAGATGGAACAGACACACTTCTAGTTCTACTGAGTACAGCTTTAAAACTCTGCAGGTTGTATATAAAAAAACATACAAAGACTTTGAAAAGTACAGAAAAGGTGTTAAGGGAACATGGGACCCTGGGTCTTCTATGTGCCTCATATATGCTGGACTGGGTGCTGGAGAAGGTAGTATCCAGAAATACCAGTGAGAGTAGGCAGAAAAATCCCCAAGAAAAGTCTGCTCTCTCCAGATCAAAGACCAAAAAAGGAACAATCCAGCAGAACAGGAAACTTTCAGGCAAATAACTTCCTTACTCCAGACACACCATGGAAAAAATCATGCCCCACCCCAGAAACAAAGGCTGCATGGGAAGCCTGGACTTCTACCCTCACTGACTTTAACTCGGTGCTCCTTGCCTCACTGGGGTGGTGTCAGAAAAGACCTGGTGGGGAGCCAGGACTTTCCCCAACACTCAATGGAAATGAAGCCTCCCATCATGGGTCAGTGAAGTCCACAAGAGCAGTAACAAGATATCCCTACCCACAGGGTACAGTGACCAAGTGGGGAACCTGGAGTCTCATGTGGCAGTATTGAGATGGTATCTCTCTCATCTTCCCTTCCACAGGCCTGCTACACAGGCAATTTGGTGTTGGAGAAGGCCTGCTACACATACAATTTTTTTCTTTCTTTCTTTTCTTCTCCCCTTCTCCTTCTTCCTCTTCCTCCTCCTCCTCCTCCTCCTCCTCCTCCTCCTCCTCCTCCTCCTCTTCTTCTTCTTCTTCTTCTTCTTCTTTTTTTTTGAAAGACAGGGTCTCTGTCATCCAGGCTGGAGTGCAATGGTGCAATCATAGCTCACTGCAGCCTCAGCCTCCCAGGCTCAAGCCATCCTCCCACCCCAGCCTCCTGAATAGCTGGACTACAGGTGTATGCCACCACATCCAGCTAGTTAAAAAAAAAATATTAAGAAGGGGTCACAGTGTGTTGCCCAGGCTGGTCTTAAACTCCTGGGCTCAAGTGATTCTCCAGCGCCCAGCTTAAACATAAGATTTAAATAAGATCCAGTCTCATGATGTAATACTCAATATATTCCAAGATACAATTTTTAAAAAATCACTTGTCATACCAGAAAAATCAACTTGAATGGGAAAAACCAATGAACCAATGAAAAAACTTGAGATGACACAGATCTTGGAATTATGTGACAAGGAATTTGAAGCAGTAATGAACACGCTTGAAACAAATGAAAAAAATAGTTTCTCAGCAAAGAAACAGGAGATATAAAGAATAACCAAGGTGTGGTGGTGCATGCCTTTAGTCCCAGCTGCTCAGGAGGCTGAAGTGGCAGGGTCACTTGAGCTCAGGAGTTCAAGTCTGCAGTGAACCATGACAGTGCCATTGTACTCCAGCCTGGGTGACAGAACAAGATAAGACCCCATCTCTTAAAAAGAAAGTAAACAGGCTGGGTGCGGTGGCTCACACCTGTAAACCCAGCACTTTGGGAGGCCAAGGTGGGTGGATCGCGAGGTCAGGAGATCAAGACCAGCCTGGCCAAGATAGTGAAACCCCGTTATCTACTAAAAATACAAAAATTAGCCAGGCATGTTGACGAGTGCCTGTAATCCCAGCTACTTGGGAGGCTGAGGCAGAGAACTGCTTGAACCCGGGAGGCGGAGGTTGCAGTGGGCCAAGATGGCACCATTGCACTGGGTGACAGAGTGAGACTCCAACTCAAAAACAAACAAATAAACAAACAAAAAATAAATGGAAATCTTAGAACTGAAAAATACAATAACTGCAATTAAAAACTCAATGGATTCAACAGCAGGATGGAATGTACAGAGGAAAGAATCTGTAAACCTGAAGATAAAACTATAGAAATTACCCAATCTGGGCTGGGCACAGTGGCTTATGCCTGTAATCCCAGCACTTTGAGAGGCCAAGGCAAGTGGATCATGAGGTCAGGAGATCAAGACCATCCTGGCTAACATGGTGAAACCCCATCTCTACTGAAAATACAAAAAAATTAGCCGGGCATGGTGGCGGGCGCCTGTAGTCCCAGCTACTCTGGAGGCTGAGGCAGGAGAATGGCGTGAACCTGGAAGGCAGAGCTTGCAGTGAGCTGAGATTGTGCCACTGCACTCCAGCCTGGGCGACAGATGAAGACTCCGTCTCAAGACAAAAAGAAAAAAAGAAATTACCCAATCTGAACAACACAGTGGAAAAAAGACACAAAAACCAAAATCAGAACTTCAGGACCCTGTGGGACTAAAACAAAATGTCATTGGAGTTTCAGGAGGAAAGGAGACAAAAGGTGGTGCTGAAAAGTATTCCAATAAATAATGACTAAAATTTTCTCAAAATTGGCAAAATACATAAGCCTATAGATTCAAAGAGCTGAGAGAACCCCAAATAGGAGAAACACAAAGAAATCCACACCAAGACATGTCATAGTCAAACTTCTGTAAATTAATGGCAGAGAAAGAAAATCTTGAAAGCTGCAAGAGCTAAATGCCATCTTACCTATAGGGAATAAAAGCAATTTGAATGACAGCAGATTTCCCATCAGAAACTGTAGTGGTAAGAAGAAAGTGGTATAACATTTTTCAAGTGTTAAAAAAAAAAATCCGGCCAGGTGCAGTGGCTCACACCTGTAACCCCAGCACTTTGGGAGGCTGAGGTACATGGATCACCTGAGGTCAGGAGTTTAAGACTAGCCTGGCTGACATGGTGAAATCCCATCTCTACTAAAAATACAAAACTTAGCCAGGCATGGTAGTGTGTGCCTATAATCCCAGCTACTCAGGAGGCTGAGGCAGGAGAATCACTTGAACCAGGGAGGCGGAGGTTGCAGTGGGTCAATATCACGCCACTGCACTCCAGCCTGGGTGACAGAGCCAGACTCTGTCTCAAAAGAAAAAAAAAAAATCAACCCCATTCTATACCAATTCTATATCCAGTGAAACTATACTTCCAGAATGAAGGAAAAATAAAAACACCCTGAGTCAAAGAACAACTAAAAGAATTTGTTTTCAGCAGATTTATCCTACAAGAAAGGCTAAAGGAAGTTCTTGAAACAGAAAGGAAATGACAAAAGAAGAAGTCTTGCAACATTAAAAAGGAAGAAAGGATAATGAAATAAGTAGAACCGCAGGTAAACATATACACTTCCCTTCAACCCTTGAGTTTTCTAGGTTATGTTTGACAGTTGAAGCAAAAAGTATAACATCATCTCATGTGGTTATCAATCTATGTAGAGGAAATATTTAGGAAAACTAAAGGGGTTTGAAGGGAGGTTAAGTTTCTATATTTCACTCAAACTGGTGAAATATTGATACCAATAGATTGTGAAAAGTTATGTATGCATAATATAATACCCAGAGTGCCACTAAAAATCTATACCAAGAGATATAAATTCAAAAATACTACAGATAAATCAAAATGGAATTCTAAGAATTGGTCAAGTAACCCACAAGAAAGCAGGAATAAAAACCATGAGAAACGGCCGGGCGCGGTGGCTCAAGCCTGTAATCCCAGCACTTTGGGAGGCCGAGACGGGCGGATCACGAGGTCAGGAGATCGAGACCATCCTGGCTAACATGGTGAAACCCCGTCTCTACTAAAAATACAAAAAACTAGCCGGGCGACCTGGCGGGCGCCTGTAGTCCCAGCTACTCGGGAGGCTGAGGCAGGAGAATGGCGGGAACCCGGGAGGCGGAGCTTGCAGTGAGCTGAGATCCGGCCACTGCACTCCAGCCTGGGCGCCAGAGCGAGACTCCGTCTCAAAAAAAAAAAAAAAAAAAAAAAAAAAAAAAAAAAAAAACCATGAGAAACAAAAAAACAGAAGGAACAGACAGAAAACAAAAATTAAAATGGTAGACTTAAGCTCTAATATATCAACATTTACTCTAAATATAATGGTCTAAATATGTCAATTAAAAGGCAGAGTAAAAAAAGAAACATGACCAAACTACATGCAAGGGCATTACGCTGGAGTGGGGGAGAAGGCCAGTCTCAAAAGGTCACATGCTGGATGTTTTCATTTATATAACCACGCCAGTTTCCTACGAAGCGCCATAAACTGGGGGGGCTTAGAATGACAGAAATTTATTGTCTCCCTGTTCTAAGGGCTAGAAGTCAGAAATTAAGCTGTTGGCAGGGCCACGTTTCCTCGGAAGGTGCTCGAGAAGGTCCTTCCTTGCCTCTTCCAGCTTCTGGTGGCCCCAGATGTCCCCTGGCATGTGGCAGCATCCACTTTCCACGTGGCGTTCTCCGTGTGTCACTTTGCATAGTCTTCCCTCTATGTGTGTCTGTCTCTGGGTCCACTTTCCCCCTTTTCATAAGGATACCCTAATGACCTCATTTCAACTTGATCACCTCTGCAAAGACCATCTTTCCAAATAAGACCACATTCTGAGATACTGGGCGTTAGGAGTTCAACATACAATTTTTTGGGGGGGACACAATTCAATCCTTAACAATAACATTTTCAAATTGACAAAAGTATAGAGATAGAGAGCAAATTAGTGGTTAGGGATGCTGGGTATTAGGGGGTTGTTGTGACTATAAAAGGGTAGCGTGAAGGAGATCTTTGTGACAATAGATTATTTCTACATCTCAAGTGCTGTGACAGTTACATACATGTACAATAAAATGGCACAGACCTATATACACATTAGACCAATGTCAATGTGCTGATTTTGATATTGTGCTATAGTTATGAAACACCTAATTACTGAGGAAATTGGGTAAAGGATACATGGGACCTCTCTGTACTGTCTTTGCAACTTTCTGTGAATCTATATTTTAAAGTAAAAGTATGACATATGTACATGGACATACTCACACTAAGACACACAATTAAGCAGTTTCAGAAGACAAAAAGGGCTGGTACTGTGTCTCACACCTGTAATCCTAGCACTTTGGGAGGCTAAGGCAGGAGGATCACTTGATCCCAGGAGTTCAGGACCAGCCTGGGCAACATGGCAAAACCCTGTCTCTACAAAAAATACAAAAATTAGCTGGGTGTGGTGGTGTGCACCTGCAGTCTCAGCTACTAGGGAGGCTGGGGCAGGAGGATCACCTGAGCTCAGGAGGTTGAGGCTGCAGTAAGCTATGATTGCACCACTGCACTCCAGAGAGGGCAGTGGAGTGAGACCCTGTCTCAAAAAAAAATTTTTTTTTAAAGGAGACAAGGCTGGGCGCAGTGGCTGACGCCTGTAATCCCAACACTTTGGGAGGCCAAGGCGGGTGGATCACCTGAGGTCGGGAGTTCGAGACCAGATTGACCAACATGGAGAAACCCTGTCTCTACTAAAAATACAAAATTAGCCGGGCGTGGTGGTGCATGCCTGTAATCCCAGCTACTCAGGAGGTTGAGGCAGAAGAATTGCTTGAACCCAGGAGGCGGAGGTTGCAGTGAGCTGAGATTGTGCCCTTGCACTCCAGCCTGGGCAACAAGAGTGAAATTCTGCCTCAAATAAATAAATAAAATAAAAAAGGAGACAAAAAAGATTTTATGAGCACTTGGAGAAACAAAAAACAGGTCAAATACAAAGGTTCAACTTGTATGAAAATAAAAGATGATAGAACAATGCCTTCAAAACTCTGAAGGCAAATGATTTTTAGCCTAGAATTCTATACACATCCAAACTACCAGTCATGTGTAAGGATAAAAAAAGGTAGAAAAAATATATCTGCAGACATATGAGATCTCAAAAATAAATCTCCCATTGACCTTTCCTCGAGAAGCTACTAGAGGATGCACTCCAGCAAAACCAGACAGCAAATAAAGGGAGAGAATTCAGGAGACAGGAATTCAACCAGGAGAGGGAACAAAGAACTCACAGAATAAACAGCAGTACTGAACCTGGTTGGTTAACAATGAGCGAGCATCCTGCTGGTAACTGCCACGGGAACAGCGAAGCCTGGGGGCTCCTGAAGGGAGGCTCACGACCTGCATTTGAAGAGCACCTGCAGCGTAGTAAGAGACCTCAGGATTGGTCACACCTAATCCCAGGAACCCCATCTCTTTTGTATCTCACTGTGGGATCCTAAATAGTAAAATGCAGGTGATAACCACATTTCTCATTTGGGGCCATCGGGAGGACTAGTGATGGCATATGACGGGCAGGTGGGTAGAAGGGGAGGAGCTCTAAACTCCATGCGTCCAGCTCATTCTTACCTCTAGTTCCTGAATGGGCACAGGCTGTGATGGAAGGCAGGAAGCACACTTGATCTTTATGGTCAGGGGATTTAAATCCTGCTTTTGCTCCTCAGTCATGATTGGAACTTCTGTTTTTAAAGTCAAAAGGCAATCTAAAATGTTGGCAGACTTCTCACTGCCACGACTCATGACAGTTTGCCATCCTGGGGGGAAATACACCCAGCATTAGACCTTTCCTCATGACAGCCCCGAGACAAGCACAGAAGGATCAAGCAACCTGAGATGAGCCAATGATAAAATCACAACCCAAAAGGGAAAACTTTAATTAAAAAAATAAAGAATCGGGAAACACCCATGGGCAGCATGTTTCTGTGCTAGTTTCTCAAACTGAGGTCCTGTAAATTCTCTAGAATTGAATGTGTGTGACTTAATCTTGATGACATCTGTTAATAAGTAATACAAGCATTTCCTGAATCATCTGGGACACAACAGGAACACCTACGTGTGGGTGCCACTCCCAGACAGTCTGATTTCATTGGTCTGGGGTGTGGCCTCCACAATGGGAGGTTTAATAGCTCTCCAGGTAACTTGAGAACCAGCGTTCTAGACCTGTTGTGCTATCCACTATGGTAGCTATGGGCCATAGGTAGCTACTTGAATTGTAAATAATTAAAATTAAATAAAATATAAAATGCACTTCCTTCTCCACACAAGCCACATTCCAAATGCCCAGTACCCTCATATGGCTATGGGCTCCTGTATGGGTCAGCAGAGAGCCTGGCCATTGCTGCAGGAAGGCTATTAGATGGAGGGCTCCGGGCAGTTCTCCCATCAAGGACATATCATGCCAGTGTGTACATTTGGTACTCAGTGGGTTGCTTCACTTGTTGTGATCTGATGAGGAAAATACAGATATTGATGTAGAACACAACTGGCACATCTGAGCCAAATACAAGCATGCACACCTCCCACCAGGATGGTTTTCCACTAGTGCGCCTCATGAAAAGGGTGGGTGAATGGAGCCATTGCAAGGCATATAGGTAGCTGTCAGAATACTTTTTCTTTTTTCTTTTTCTTTTTTTTTTGTTTTTGAGGAGGAGTCTCGCTCTGTCGCCCAGGCTGAGCACACCTGGCCCGTGACTTGTTTTAGAAGCGCCTACTCTTTCTGAATGTGAGTGACGTGGCTTTTACATGCCCTAGAAATACATTTACAGGCATGTTGAAAGGAATAGACTGATCTTTTTGAGCACCATCTCATACATCATCTTTCTTAATCTTTTAACCCCAAGGAAGGATGTATCTATCCCCATTTTGCAGATGAAATTGAGCCTCGGAGACTCTAGCTTATCACATGACAAAGAGTCAGATCTGGGATTCAAACCCAGGTCAATCCTGCCTCCAAAACTTGAGGGTTTTTTTTTTTATTTTGTTTTTTCCCTACCTAGTACATCTCTGACTGGTGAAATACATGGATCCCTTTTATAGAAAAAGCATTCTGGGCCAGGCGCGGTGGCTCACGCCTATAATCCCAGCACTTTGGGAAGCCAAGGGGGGGGCGGATCACTTGAGGTCAGGAGTTCGAGACCAGCCTGACCAAAATGGAGAAACCCTGTCTCTACTAAAAATACAAAATCAGCCAGACATGGTAGCGCATGCCTGAAATCCCAGCTACTTGGGAGGCTGAGGCAGGAGAATTGCTTGAATCCGGGAGACGGAGGTTGCAGTGAGCTGAGATCATACCATTGCACTCCAGCCTGGGCAACAAGAGTGAAACTCCATCTCAAAAAAAAAAAAAGACTACTCAAGGTAGAAGGAATCCCCAGTGCAAAAATAAAAATTTTAAAAAGTGCTCAAACCATCAGAGTCAGTGAGACATGTACCAGAATAGAATTCCAGGCTGGGGGCTCACAGCCTCCATAGTGCCAACAGTTGGGGCAGGCCATTCTTTGCTCAGGGGACAGTCCTATACATTGTGGCATGTTTAACAGTATCTTACTAGATGCCAGTGGCATCCCACTCTCAGTCGTGACAACCAAAATGCCTCCACACGCTGCCAAATGTCCCTAGCAGACACAAGTCCCCTGAGTTAAGAGCCCTGGTCGAGTAAGAGTGGAACAGTGCAAGGGAATGTTTGTGCTCCTGCTACAGCCAGTCCCAACATGCGCTAATGTCATTTCATCCTTAACCTTGTCTGGCTGCTGTCATCGCCACATTACAGATGGGGAAACTGAGGCCCAGAGTTCTGACGCGATCATCCAAGGTCTCTTAGCCAATATGTTGTGGAACCAGCATCCAAACCAGTTCTGCGGGGCTAAGTGGGGCCCCTCCGCTATGCAATACTATCCTTTTAAAATAAGAGTTCACTCCCAGACACTGAATCTTTCTAGAATCTTACTAGGTTAGTAGCCAACCAATATTTACTAATAAGGTATACATGATCTATGGCCTAATTTGAAATTGAAGATGATTACCAAAAATAATTATGCTGGGTTTACAATAAATAATCTTATGCTATTATTTTCTGGCAAAACCAGACATACAACTGGCCTGCTGAGCCGACTCGTGCTCTGTTGATGACCATAGGCTGTGTCAGAGTATAATGGAGCGGCCCACACACACGGCCTCGGGAGGCAGCTGCTGCCTCCACACCAGCACCCTCTGGACTGTGCTAAGCAGTTTACACACATCACCTCCTGTGATCCTTAAAACTACGCTCTGAGGTAGGAGTGATCACCCCCATTTCACAGAGGAGGAAAGTGAGACTCAGAGAAAGCAGGCAACTTGCTGGTAAGTGACTAAGCCATGATCAAAGTGTTTTTGTCACCAAAGCTCTTACATATGAACCCCTGCATTGTACAGCCATGACGGTACAGGTTAAAGAGAGGGGAGGCTAGGTCAGGCGCGGTAGCTTACGCCTGTAATCCTTGCACTTTGGGAGGCTGAGGCGGGCGGATCATGAGGTCAGGAGTTCAAGACCAGCCTGGCCAACATGGTGAAACCCCATCTCTACTAAAAATACAAAAATTAGCCTGGTGTGGTGGCATGTGCCTGTAATCCCAGCTACTCTGGAGGTTGAGGCAAGAGAATTGCTTAAACCTGGGGGGCAGAGGTTGTAGTGAGCCGAGATCACACCACTGCACTCCAGCCTGGGTGAGAGAGCAAGACTCCATCTCAAAAAAAAAAAAAAAAAGAGAGAGAGGAGACCATGTCCTGGCTTCATTCTGCTGGAAACAGTCACGCCAGGCAGGCCAAGACAGTTGAACTTCTCTTTCCTCTCACAGTAAAATCCAAAGTGGGGCAGGTCCCATGGTACACTCCCCTAGGACGGAGGAAGCAGCTAGCAAAGGCGTTCGCTCAAAGTCACTGTGTGCAACAGGTATGCTGGAGCGTCAGGCTGGAGAATGGGGCGGGGGAAGACGCTCTGTAAGTTTACTCTCTGGCACTGTTGCTTCTCAAGAAGGTTCTGATGCTACGAGAAAGTGAAGGTGGTCAGGAAGGACTAGCTGTAGGTGAAGTATGATTTTCAAAAAGTCATTTAAAACTGCAAACTGCCACATGCGGCAGCTCACACCTGTAATTCTAGAATGTTGAGAGCCTAAGGCAGAAGGATTACTTGTGTCCAGGAGTTTGAGACCAGCCTGGACAACATAGCAAGACCTTGTCTCTACAGAAAATACAAAATAATAATAATAATAATAATAATAATAGCCAGGTGCGGTAGTGTGCACCTGTAGTCTCAGCTATGCGGGCAACAGAGGCAGGAGGCTTGCTTCAGGCTGCAGTGAGCTATGATTGTGTCACACTCCAGCCTGGGTGAGAGAGCAAGACCCTATCTCAAAAAAAAAAAAAAGTGCAAACTGAAAAGTTAATAGCACTTTCTCACAATGAATTGACACCAACCCAAAAGCGCATGAGGAGGATGATGACTGGCACCTGTGTAAGTGAACTGGCGGCTCTGACTTATGGGGGTTTTGCCCCCTCCTCTATGAACACTGGTCCCAGTTCAGAAAAGACCAACGCACGCGCTTCTGCAGAGTAGCCAGGAGAGGGCGCACAAGACACGTAATGGCCAAAAAAATGAACAAAGTCTGAACTTTCTCTAAAAAGAAAAAAAAGAGGGGGAGCTCACCCCATATGACTCTTTTTTGGAACAAAGCAATATAATTTTACCAAAATATATGCTGAGATTTCCATCATCAAAACATATTGATATAATATTTAGTTAAGATTTGCCAATATGTGTAAAATCTAGTTCATAAATTGTGGTAGATCTTATAAAGCAAAAGAATTAAAACCCTGTTTGGCCACTGAGCTGTGCGGCCTTAGGAAAGTTACTTAACCTCTTTGAGTTCTTTTCCTCACTGAAAAAAATGGTAACAATGGTAACCAGCACAGCCACCACCACACCACAGGTTGGCTGAGTGGCTCAGAATTTGGTCTGAGAAGTGATGTGTCACACGGGAGGTGCCTGCACCCAGAGGGGCTCAGTCAGGGTTCCCTTTCCTCATTCCTTTTACTAGATGTTTTTGTAAAAATCTGTAGGAAAGCATTTATTAAAAGCAGCATCTTCTTAGCAAACACAATGATGACATTTAATATTCCCATAGGCTTCCTTGGAGTTTGGAATCAAATAGAGCTGGGTTCAAATCCAGACTTCACATTTCCTAGCTATGTGATCTCAGGCAATGTAGCTACCCTCTCTGGGTCTTCGTTTCCCCCTGTACTATGGAGCCAATTCCCCTGAGTTTCCTGAGGTGGCTGTGAGGATGAAATGAGGTGGCACACAGCAGGGCTGTCATTAGGAGCATCCGCTTATGGCCATTCTGGCAAGCTGGAGCTGCTGGGAACAGGGCAAGGAGTGGGTACCGGCAAGGAGAGGCATGACGGCCAGTTGGATGGAGAAAGCGCTCTGCTTCCTTAGGCCTGTCAGCGTGGGGTGTGCCTCTTCTTCTGCAGGGGGCTTCTTATGTCTCCTCTGGATTTTCTTTCTTCCCTCTGAATCTTTTCCTTTAACTGTGAAATCAAATAAAGGAGATAAGCATTAAGAGGAGACTGTATCTGAGCTGCCACATGTGGACCTGAACATGCTACAGAGATTTGGGAAGGTTCCGGAAGCTCCTAGAAGGCAGGGGTTGTTCTTTGTGTAACTGCCTCTTCCCAGCAACCAGAAGTGGTGGCTAAATATAGATGGCAGGCCCGTTGCCAGTTATATGTAGTAATAAGATAAGGGTCTCTCATTCCCCGCCTCTGCTAACTGAGAACACAGGCAGAAGAGGACTAAAGTCACCATGAAAATGATGCCATAACACACTCAAGGCTCCCTCCAGTCAGCTCTTAATCTCAGCACAGGGTGGAGGGTGGGCTTTTTTAAGAGACCCTGCTCTTAAACAAAAGCCCACAGTCTGAGCCTCAGTAACCTCACCTGTTATATGAGGGCAACAGCACCTGCCTTCTAGGGCACTGAAAAGAGGAAATTAGCAACGCTACATAAAACATTCAGCTCAGTGCCAAGCTCAGACCAGAAGGAAAAGGAGATGAGAACACATATAAATCTATGGTCATCAAGACTAATGGGACAGACGAGAAAGCCCAGGAACAGACCCAAACACATAGGGGAACCCAACAGATGCCAGAAGTGGCATTTCAAATCAGTGGGTAAGTTATATTGACTATCCATAGGGGAGCAAATTAAGTTACTGAACTATTTCATGGCATATACAAAATGAATTACAGACTAAGAGTATAAAACAAAAACTTCAAAATCATCAGAAGAGTATCTAGGAGACTATACTGACATCTGGAAGAAGAAGGATTTCTTTCTTTTCTTTTCTTTTCTTTTTTTTTTTTTGAGACGGAGTTTCACTCTGCTGCCCAGGCTGGAGTGCAACGGTGCAATCGAGGCTCATTGCAACCTCTGCCTCCCGGGTTCAAGCGATTCTCCTGCCTCAGGCTCCTGAGTAGCTAGGACCACAGGCATGTGCTACCACGCCCAGCTAATTTTTTATTTTTAGTAGAGATACGGTTTCAACCATGTTGGCCAGGCTACTCTCGAACTCCTGACCTCAGATGATCCATCTGCCTTGGCCTCCCAAAGTGCTGGGATTACAGGCTTGAGCCAATGCACCCAGCCTCTTTTTTCTTTTTTTTAAGAGATGATGTTTCGCCCGGGTGCGGTGGCTCACTCCTGTAAATCCGGCACTTTGGGAGGCTGAGGCAAGTGGATCACTTGAGGTCAGGATTTTGAGACCAGCCTGGCCAACATGGTGAATCCGGCACTTTGGGAGGCTGAAGCAAGTGGATCACCTGAGATCAGGATTTTGAGACCAGCCTGGCCAACATGGTGAAACCCCATCTTTACTAAAAATAAAAAATTAGCCAGGTATGGTGGCAGGCACCTGTAATCCCAACTACTTGGGAGGCTGAGTCAGGAGAATCACTTGAACCTGGGAGGCAGAGGTAGCAGTGAGCCCAGATCGTGCCACTGTACTCAAGCCTGGGCTACAAGAGAGAAACTCAGTCTTTGGGAAAAAAAAAAAAAAGAGAGAGAGAGAGAGAGATGGTGTTTCACTATGTTGCCAAAGCTGGCCATGAACTCTGGGCTCAAGTGATGATCCCCCTCAGCCTTGCAAGTAGCTTGGACTACAGGCGTGCACTACCATACCCAGCTAGGAAGGATTTCTTTAACATTCCTGAAAGTATAAACTGGAGAGGAATATTTAAATAATTGGTGTACAAAACAAGATACCATGAATCTAGTCAAAGGATAAGTTACATACCCCTGTCTGTGAGGGTTATCATGCATATAACTGGCAATGCACAATTATCCAGATGTAAACACAAAGCTAGCAGATCATAAGACAATTTTTTTAAACTAACAAAAAAATAAGCAAAGATATGAATAGGAAAATCATAGAAGAGTGTGACCAAATAAGCCTATGCAATGCTGCTCAGCCTCACCAGGAGTCAGGAACTAAACCATGTCTGTGCAGAGCAGCAGAGAACAGCAGTCCTTAGGACTGCGAGCAGTGGGGTAAAGAGATGCTGCCTGAGGTCAGGCCCAGTGGCTCACGTCTGTAATCCCAGCACTTTGGGAAGCTGAGGCGGGTGGATCACCTGAGGTTGGGAGTTCAAGACCAGTCTGGCCAACATGGAGAAACCCCATCTCTACTAAAAATACAAAATTAGCCAGGCGTGGTGGCACATGCCTATAATCCCAGCTACTTGGGAGGCTGAGGTAGGAGAATTGCTTGAACCTGGGAGGTGGAGGTTGTCGTGAGCTGAGATCACGCCATTGCACTCCAGCCTAGGCAACAAGAGCAAAACTCTGTCTCAAAAGAAAAAAAAAAAAGAGAGAGAGAGAGAGATGCTGCCTGGACAGTAAACTAGCAGCATCTAGCAATGGGGTCAAGGCTCACAGCCTGTGCCCCAGGGGTCCCACTGGGCCAATGCCCTGGACTCACATGTGTGCCCAAACACTCATCATGGCAGTGCTGGAACAAGAAATTGGAGACAACTCAGATCCCAGGCAGGGGGACTGTGTGCATGCAGGACGGTCCACCCATAACACATGGCAAAATGCTAACACCTAAATTGTGAATACGTAGTTGTTGCATTTTTGTGTGAACTTTCCAATCTTTATTTCAAAATAAAAGAATGGTTTAAAAACCTCATTGAATGCTTAAAGCACATTTTTAGAAAGAGTGACACTTTTAATCTGGAAAAGAAAAAAGTCAGGAGTTGAGAGGCGTTCACATGTGAAAGTGTGACTCAGTCTTTGTGGACCGTAAGAATAGGAATGAGTTTTCTTCAACTGTATCTCCAGCACCCAGCAGAGAGCCTGGCTCAAGCAGTCACTTCCCTCTGCAGCCTTCGACTGTTGCACTAGAACCAGGCCAGTGTCAGCAAACAACAGATTAACTGTTTGAGAGATGAGGAAATGATCTGTAGCAATGACAGCTAAAAGGACGTGAAATGGCCCATCCCAGGAGGCAGCAGTATACCCACTGGCTCTAGATTTTCCCACCTCACACTGGAAACACAACTTCTTAATGAGAAACTGGTGAGGGGATCTAGGCTGAGAATGAGGAAGTCGATTTAGTGGCTTCTGAGGGTTCAGATCTCTTGACAGTATGTGAATAACATTACATGCTTCTGCATGAGCGGGTCCCATGACATGGGATGCTGTGTTCTTCATTCCACCATAAGAGTAAATACTGGGCCGGGCGCAGTGGCTCACGCTTGTAATCCCAACACTTTGGGAAGCTGAGGCAGGCGGATCATTTGAGATCAGGAATTCGAGACCAGTCTGACCAACTTGGTGAAACCCCATCTCTACTAAAAATACAAAAATTAGGCCGGGCGCGGTGGCTCAAGCCTGTAATCCCAGCACTTTGGGAGGCGGAGACGGGCGGATCACAAGGTCAGGAGATCAAGACCATCCTGGCTAACACGGTGAAACCCCGTCTCTACTAAAAAATACAAAAAAACTAGCTGGGCAAGGTGAGGGGCGCCTGTAGTCCCAGCTAATTGGGAGGCTGAGGCAGGAGAATGGCGTGAACCCGGGAGGCGGAGCTTGCAGTGAGCTGAGATCCGGCCACTGCACTCCAGCCTGGGCGACAGAGCGAGACTCCGTCTCAAAAAAAAAAAAAAAAAAAAAAAAAAAAATTAGCTGGGTGTGGTGGTGGATGCCTGTAATCCCAGCTACTCAGGAGGCTGAGGCCGGAGAATTGCTTGAAGCCAGGAGGCAGAGGTTGCAGTGAGCCAAGATTGCACCATTGCACTCCAGCCTGGGCAATAGAGCCGGGCTCCCTCTCAAAAAAAAGAAAAGAAGGCCGGCCGCGGTGGCTCATACCTGTAATCCCAGCACTTTGGGAGGCTGAGGTGGGCAGATCACAATTTCGGAAGATCAATGTCATCCTGGCTAACACGCTGAAACCCCGTCTCTACTAAAAATACAAAAAAAAGTTAGCCGAACGTGGTGGCAGCCGCCTGTAGTCCCAGCTACGCGGGAGGCTGAGGCAGGAGAATGACGTGAACCCAGGAGGCGGAGCTTGTAGTGAGCCGATACTGGGCGACAGAGTGAGACTCTGTCTCAAAAAAAAAAAGAAAAGAAAAAGAGTAAATACTTTATCTTTCCAGGAGAGTTTTTACATAAACATGATTCTTTTATGCTTCCCCAACATACCGCATACCTACCCCTACCACAACATCTATCACATAGAATTGTAATTCTTTATTTGAAAGTCTCCATTAGATATTAGAGATTTTCATGTCCCCCATATGCACAACACCGTGGGTCAAAAATATTGGTGGAATGGAATGGATGATGAGGGTGAGTAAATGACATGAGAAGAAATGGAACAAATGGATGGATGGATAGAGATGGATGGATGGATGGATGGATGGAAATGGATGGATGGATGGATGAATGGATGGATGGATGGATGAATAAATGGAATGGGTGGGTAGACTGATGAATGGATGGGGATGGATGAATGAATGGATGGATGAATAGAGATGGATGGATAGATAGATGGGGATGGACAGATGGATGAATGGATGGATGGGGATGGATGGATGAATGGATGGTGAGGATGGGATGCGTAAGTTGAAAATGTATACAGTACTCTTTTACTTTTGAGAAACATTTCGTCAAATATGAAAGAATCTCATTGGCATATCCTGAATTTAAAATATTTCATAATTCTTCCAAGTCTAGTTATACTATAAAATTCCCAAATCCTATCCTAACTTACTTTGAGACCTTTGTCTGTCTAATATGTTTGTTAAGCTGCTAAGTGATTCACTCTCAATCAATTCTTTGATCTCCATCATGCTTGCTCCTGCCAAAGAAATGGTTGGTGTTCTTGAAACACTCCATCTAGAAAATTCACAAAGAGAAAAATGAATGAAGGTGAAAAAAAATCAGGGGCCAGATCTGAGAATCTATTTACTGATGGACCAAAGGAGAGCAGATTTTTTGAAAACCTTATAGTGCATTCCTCTAACCCAGTGCTTCTCAGTTTTCAATGTGCCTGTGAGTTACCTAGGGATTCTGTCAAATAAAATGAAGACTCTGGTTCAGTAAACCAGGGGCAGGCCTGAAATTCTCCATTTCTACCAAATTCCCAGTAATGCTGACACACTTGGTCTGCATTCAAGGTACTAACCAACTCAAAAATATAATGGAAAATAATATATTTTTATAAAAATAACCCAAACTATAAAACATCTAAGAATTCACTTATAGGAATTATCCACAACATGTATAGGCAGAACAAATGAACTCCATTAAAGGACATAAGGGAGGGTATGAATTGAATGAAAGGATATACCATGATCATGGATGAGATACCTTAACAATGTAAAAATGTCAATTCTTCCCAAAATAATCTATATATTCCATACAAAAACAATTTTTAAAAAAATCAAAATTGTTTAAAGACATGTTCTCTTGGTTCTTCTCATTCCATTTCCCAAAACCACCAGCTGGTCTTCCATTCTCTCCCTGGTCCCCATAGCATCCAAGGAGTCTCCTTCTCCAGAGCCTTCTCAGGCTACCAGAGGCCCTAAGAGCAACTGACCTCATGCAGGATGGTTGGAGACTCAGGAGTCTGAAGCTGTGGGTTGCAATTCTGGCTTAACCAGGAATTCTGGTTTATCACTTTGTGTAAATCATTTAATTACTCAGTCACCTTGTGTAGTTATTATGAGGATCAAATGAGATAAAATAATGCATGCAGAAAGTTTGATGTGCAACATGTACTCATAAACACAAGCTGCCCTTTCTCTGTTCCCTTAATTTAGCCTGGATTGCATGAGCTCCAATTTAACTGGATTTACTAAAAAACCTACCACGACTCATAGTAGGGCTAGCACAAGAGGAGCTCCATTCCCACCACCCAAAATATCGTTCAATCCTTACTGAACCGTGGAAGAATCATCTGTTTTGAGGGACTTCTCATATTCCTCACTGTTCTTGGAAGAATTTTCGGGCTCTGCTTGGTGAGAACCTGAAAACAGTAGAAAATATTTCTAAGCTTTTTGTTACATGCTAGTTCACTAAGAAATGAGGGCCCCGACCCATTTCTGTAATGTCAGTCTGTACGCAGAAGGCCTGGGATGTGGGAAGCACTCAGTCAAAAAGTTTGTTGTTAATAAGTGAGTAAATGAATAAACATAGACTAATATTTGATTATTTGGATAAATGGAGTCAAGAGGAGACCTCCAGTTCCTTACATAACAGCCCACAGAGAAAAAGAAGAAAGTCTATTATCTATTAAATGGTCCATTTCAGTCCTGTTTACATTAGAGAATAATGAAAACAGTCCCAAGTTCCCAATCATAGGGAATGGTTAGCAAATTGCAGTCTGCCCAGAAGATGAAATACGACATAGTCACCACACTACAATGTTACATAGATTGCTCCCTGTGATGAAATTGTTTTCCCTGTTTGTTTTATATTTTTATCTATTCACTGAATTTTCTAAAAATCACATACACAACTTCCACAGTCAGAGAAGTTTTTGGGACTGGGTGCAGTTGCTCACACCTATAATCTCAGCACTTTGGGGGCTGAGGTAGGTGGATCACTTGAGGTCAGGAGTTCAAGACCAGCCTGGCCAACATGGTGAGGCTGGTCTCTACTAAATGGTCTCTACTAAAAATACAAAAATTAGCTGGGTGTGGTGGTGGGTGCCTGTAATCCCAGCTACTCAGGAGGCTGAGGCAGGAGAATCACTTGAACCCAGGAGGCAGAGGTTGCAGTGAGCCAAATTGTGCCATTGTACTCCAGCCTGGGGGACAAGAGCAGAACTCAGAATCAGCAATGAAAAGTAAGCCACGCAGCAAGAGCAGTACAGCTGTGTGGCAGGATGAGCCCCACCCGCCTCCACTGCCAACACATGGGAGGGACGCCCATGCAGATGCACCACCCCAGCACACCACACGACCGCTTTCCCTGCCATCGCCTTGCACTCAGCTTATCCACTAAGGCCTTCTCCACTCACCTTGCAAAGACTTTGGGTGTTTTTCTACTTTTTCTTGTTTTCCTGGTGGATGTTCCTGGTTCGAGTCTTCTCTGATAATGTTGGCATTCTCAATGCCCTGTTCAGAGAATTTTCTCTGATTTAAAACCAAATGTCTCACTTCTAGAATGCAGGAGAAGAAAGGATCATTGACTTAATCAATCCAAAATATTTATTGAATAACTACTATGGGCATTTCTTGGAGACACTGGGGGTTTGGTTTCAGACTACACTAAAGTAAGTATCACAATAAAATGAGTCACACATTATCTTCCCAGTGCATATAAATTATGTTTATACCATACCGTAGTCTATTAAGTGTGCAACAGCATTGCATCTAAAAAAAAAAAAAGTACATACCTTAGTTTAAAAAATACCTTATTGAGCCAGGTACAGTGGCTCATGCCTGTAATCTCAGCACTTTGAGAGGATGAATTGGGAGAACTGCTTGAGCCCAAGAATTTGAAGCTGCAGGGAGCTGTGACTGCATGCACCACTGCAGTTCAGCCTGGGTAACACAGAGAGATTCTGTCTCTTAAGGAAAAAAAGAGAAAAAGAAAGGAGGGGAGGCAGAAAGGGAGGGAGGGAAGGGAGAAAGGAAGAAAAAGAGAGAGAGAAAATACTTTATTGCTAAAATATGTTACAGGCTGGGCACAATGGCTCATGCCTGTAATCCCAGCACTGTGGGAGACTGAGATAAGAGGATCGCTTGAGGCCAGGAGTTCAAGACAAGCCGAGGCAATATGGTGAAACCTTGTTTCTACAAAAAAGAAAAATAGCTGGGCATGGTGGCATGCACCTGTAATTCCAGCTATTCGGGAGGCTGAGGTGGGAGGGCTGCTTGATTCTAGGAGGTCAAGGCTGCAGTGAGCCATAATCACACCACTACACTGCTGCCTGGGGGACAGAGCAAGACCCTATCTCACACACACACACACACACACACACACACACAAAAGCTAACACTCATCTAAGCCTGCGGGTAATCATCTTTCTGCTGTGGGGGTCTTGCCTCGATGTTGACGGCTGCTCAGTGATCAGGGTGGTGGGTAATGAGGGCTGGGTTCACCTCACCATGAAGTTGGCTGCATTGATCGACTCTTTCTTTCATGAAAGGTTTCTCTGTAGCATATGAAGCTGTTTCACAGCATTTTTCCCACAGTAGAACTGCTTTCAAAATTGGAGTCAATCCTCTCAAACCCTGCCACTTCTTTATCAACTAAATGTGTGTACTACTCTAAATTCTCTGTTGTCATTTCAACAATGTTCACAGCCTCTTCACGAGGCGTAGATTCCATCTCATCTCAAGAAATCACTTTCTTTACTCATCCGTAAGAAGCAACTCCTTATCTGTTCAAATTTGATCATGAGATTGCAGCAATTCAGTCACATCCTCAGGCTCCACTTCTAATTCTAGTTCTCTTGCTATTTCCACAACATCTGCAGTGACTTGCTCCACTGAAGCCTTGAACCCTTCAGAGTCATCCATAAGGGCTGGAATCAACTTCTTCCAAACTCCTGTTAATGTTGATGTTTTTACCTCCTCCCATGAATCACAGATGTTTTAAAGACATCTAGAATGGTGAATCCTTTCTGGAAGGTTTTTCTTTTCTTTCCTTTTATTTTTATTTATTTATTTATTTATTTTTGAGATGGAGTCTCGCTCTGTTGCCCAGGCTGGAGCACAGTGGGGCAATCTTGGCTCACTGCAAGCTCTGCCTCCTGGGTTCATTCTCCTGCCTCAGCCTCCCAAGTAGCTGGGACTACAGGTGCGTGTGACCACGCTCAGCTATTTTTTTGTAGTTTTAGTAGAGACGGGGTTTCACCGTGTTAGTCAGGATGGTCTCGATCTCCTGACCTTGTGATCCACCCACATGGGGTTTCACCGTGTTAGTCAGGATGGTCTCGATCTCCTGACCTTGTGATCCACCCGCATGGGGTTTCACCGTGTTAGTCAGGATGGTCTCGATCTCCTGACCTTGTGATCCACCCGCACGGGGTTTCACCGTGTTAGTCAGGATGGTCTCGATCTCCTGACCTTGTGATCCACCCGCCTCAGCCTCCCAAAGTGCTGGGATTACAGGCATGAGCCACCGTGCCTGACCTTGTTTTTGTTTTTTGTTTTTTGGTTTTTTTTTTTTGAGACGGAGTCTCGCTCTGTCACCCAGGCTGGAGTGCAATGGCACGATTTCGGTTCACTGCAACCTCCACCTCCCAGGTTCAAGCAATTCTCTTGTCTCAGCCTCCCAAGTAGTTGGGATTAGAGGCGCCCGCCACCATACCCAGCTATTTTTCGTATTTTTAGTAGAGACAGGGTTTTGCTCTGGATTAGGCTTCAGCTAATATTGTGGCTGGTTTGATCTTCTATCCACACCATGAAAACTTCCTCTGTATCAGCTATAAGGATGTTTCACTTTCTTATCATTCCTGTGTTCACTGAGTAGCACGTTTAACTTCCTTCTAGAACTTCTCCCTTACATTCTCAACTTGGCTGTTTGGCACAAGAGGCCTAGCTTTCAGCCTATCTAGGCTTTCGATGCGGCTTCCTCACTAAGCTTAATCATTTCTAGCTTTTGACTTAAAGGGAGAGATGTGCAAGGCTTCCTTTCACTTGAACACTTTAGAGGCCATTGTAGGGTTATTAATTGGCCTAATTGTGGTATTATTGTGTCTCAGGAAACAGGGAGGCCTGAGGAGAGGGAGAGACAAGAGAATGGCCGGTCACTGGAACCCTGTGTTCTGGAGTCAGAACACACACAGCATTTATCAGTTAAGTTCACCGTTTCACACACATGCAATTTGTGGCACCTCCAAACATTTACAAAAGTGACATCAAAGATCACCGATCACAGATCATCAAAGCAGATATAAATAAGTGTGAAAAATCCAAGAATTGGGGCTGGGTGCGGTGGCTCTAGCCTGTAATCCCAGTACTTTGGGAGGCCGAGGTGGGGCGGATCGCGAGGTCAGGATATCGAGATCATCCTGGCTAACAAGGTGAAACCCCATCTCTACTAAAAATACAAAAAATTAGCCGGGTGTAGTGGCGGGCGCCTGTAGTCCCAGCTACTCGGGAGACTGAGGCAGGAGAATGGTGTGAACCCGGGAGGCGGAGCTTGCAGTGAGCCGAGATTGTATCACTGCACTCCAGCCTGGGCAATAGAGCGAGACTCCATCTTAAAAAAAAAAAGAAACAACCATCCGAGAATTACCAAAATGTGACAGAGACACAAAGTGAGCACACGAGGTTGAAAAAACGGCATCAATAGACTTGTTCGACATAGGATTGCCACAAACCTCCAAATTGGAAAATGCATGATCTCTGTGAAGCCCAGTAAGGCAAAGCACAATCAATCAAGGTATGCCTATAAGTGACAGTCACCTTCCTCTGAAGAAGATGAAGCAATGGATAAGGCCCCTGTTCTCCTGGAGCTGCTGCCTAGGAAGCTTTCTCCAAATTCCAGGAAACTCAAAACAATAGGCACACACGTCTGGGATAGGCATACACGTTGAGGTTCTCAGACCTCAGCAGGCCAGCAGCCTCCTCCAAATGCGAGCATTGAGTCCGTGACATGCGCTGCTACGCTGGCTCCTAGCATTCCACTTTAAGGAGGGCAGTAACATTCCCCATCTCACAGATGAAGATCTGACACTGAAGTCACTTTCCCGTGGTCAGAGAGGTGGTCCTTAACAAAGCCAGGACTGCACCCAGGGTGCGTTGTCCCCAGCCAGAGTGTCAGCTCCTCAACGTCCTTCATTTCTATCCCTAGAGGCCTCGGATGCACATGGCAGCCACCAAGAATGGGGAGGATAATGAATGAATGGAGTAAGTGAATTGACAAATGGAGATGAAAGACGCTACAAGAAAGAAATGGAAAAAAGGAGGGGAAATTGGATTCAGTGCTGAAAAATAGACAACACTTTTTGGAGAAAGAGATGAGGCTGACAGCCATGGAAGAATGCCCAGCTGGTTTACCACGAGGGAGAGCCGTGTGTCTGCAGGGACCAGGAGGTGGGCTGTGGTGTGAAGGGGTAGTGGCAGTGAGAAGGAGCCTTGGAAACAGATTGTAAAATGCCTTCAAGGCCAAACCACTTGGTTCTCTAAAGGCCCTGGGGCAGCCATGAACAGCTGCAAAGCAAGGCAGCACCAGGGCCGAAGGGGAGACAGAGAAAGGCCACGCCACAGCGGCAGGAGAGAGAAGGGGGAACAATCCTGGGTGCAGAGAAAGCCAGAGGGCAGGAGGGAGAAGACAGCCAGGGCAGAGAGCTCCCAAGAACAACAGGCGGGGGATACCCACTGAGCACCGGGTGGGGGTGCCCAGAATTGAGAGCATAGGAGTAATTAAATATGACTGGGGGGCTTTGAAAAGAATGCTGTCTTCATCCAGTCCTGAGAAATCCAGCAGATGAGCAGATTGAAGAGAAAAGAAATGCTGAGTGTGATGGTGAATACTGAGTGTCAACTTGGATTGAAGGAATGCAAAATATTGATCCTGCATGTTTCTGTGAAGGTGTTGCCAAAGGAGATTAACAGTTGAGTCAGTGGACTGGGAGAGGCAGACCCATCCTCAATCTGGGTGGGCAGCTGCCAGCGCGGCTAGAAGAAAGCAGGCAGAAGAACATGGAAGGAGCTGACTTCCTGAGTCTTCTGGCCTTCATCTTTCTCCTGTGCTGGAGGCTTCCTGCCCTCAAACATCAGCCTCCAAGTTCTTCAGCTTTTAGACTCTTGGACCTACACCAGCGGTTTGCCAGGGGGATCTCAGGCCTTCAGCCACAGACTGAAGGCTGCACTGTCGGCCTCCCTACTTTTGAGGTTTTGGGATTCAGACTGGCTTCCTGGCTCCTCAGCTTGCAGACGGCCTATTGTGGGACTTCACCTTGTGATCATGTGAGTCAATACTCCTTAATAAACTCCCGTTCATACATACATCTATCCTATTAGTCCTTCCCTCTAGAGAACCCTGACTAGTACACTAAGTCAGGTTGGGATGTGTCCTTCAAGACCAGCAGGCTGAATACTAACAAGTTCTGGAATGTGACCTACCAGGCATCCAATAAACATCCTATCCCCTTCATAATATGAGACAGAACTCTTACAGTATTCCTGCACTTCCAAGAAATAAGAGTTTCTGTAAGAAAACTTTCTAAGTGAGAAAAGGCGGGACTTAAGACAACATGTACACTAGATTCACAGGAAAAATGTTAACAATGGCTATCTCTGGACAGGAATCACGTGGTTTTAACTTTTTCTCTTTTTTGCTAGGCGATTTCTAAATTGTTTTACAAAGTGAATTCACATTTTTTTTTAATGGGGAAAAACTTATTTAAATAAGAAGCAGTGATGCTAAGCTTGGGACACGGTTCAGGAAGGAGCAGGTGCTGTCATTGCAACGTTTCACAGTGCTAGGCATAGTGGCTCACACTTGTGATCCCAGCACTTTAGGAGGCCAAGGCAGGAGGATTACTTAAGACCAGGAGTAAGAGACCAGCCTGGGTAACATAGTAAGACCCAATCTCTAAGAAAGATAAAATTTAAAAAGTAGCCAGGTGTGGTGGCACATACTCGTGGTCCCAGCTACTAGGGAGACTAAGGCAGGAGGAATCACTTGAGCCCAGGAGCTCAAAACTGCAGTGAGCTATGATCACATTACTGCACTCCAACCTGGGCAACAGAGTGAGACCCTGTCTCAATCAATAAGAATACTCATAGCAGGAGGCTTGTGGCCTCTCCCTGGAGGCCATAGAACACCCTTTCTCCTTTTCTGGCCACCAAATTCCCTTTACCCATCCAAACTTTGCTACTGCGGCCCTTCCTCCAGGAATCCTTCCTGATACTCCCACCTTAGCACCCTACTCCAATCAGAGCCCACTGCAGGGCAGATACTAACCAGGAAGTCTGGCTCAGCAGCTCCAAATCAGGCCTGGAATCTGCATGTAAGCATCTGATGCAGGTGGTCCACAGCCCACACTTTGAGGACACGGTTCTTTCCTCTAGTCCAGGTAAGAAAAATTACCTTGAATCCCATTTTCTCACACTGGAAACCTACAACTTGTAGTGTAGGTATATGCATTAGTGTTTCTCAGCCAGGGGCGATTTTGATCCCCAGGGGACATCTGGCAATGTCTGAAGAAATCTGATTGTCACAACTGGCAGGCTACTGCTGGCAGCTAGTGGGTAGAGGCCAGAAATGCTGCAAAACACCCAACAATCCACAGAACAGCCCCCACAGTGAGGAGTTATCTGGCCCAAAATGTCAACAGTGCCAAGAGTAAGGAACTCTGGACATAAACGAAAGATTTAAAGTGGGAAGTTCCAAGCCTCCAAGGTCAGAAAGGCTCCTTGAGAAGGCGGGCTGGAAAATCAGAGAAAAGCAAGGCTTTCCAGCCACACAAAATTGAGGATAATTATGCTCGTCTGGAAGGTGCTGACAATGATAATAGTACCATACATCATTGATTCTAATATGTACATCTGTGTTACATTTTTTTTTTTTTGAGATAAGGTCTTGCTCTGTCACCCAGGCTGGTGTGCAGTCATACAAACACAGCTTACTAAAGCTTCAACCTCCCAGGCTTAAGCAATCCTCCCACTTCAGCCTTTCAAGAAGCTAGAATTACAGGTGCACATCACCATGCTGGGCTGATTTTTAAATTTTTTGTAGAGACAGGGTCTTGCCACGTTACCCAGGCTGGTCTTAAACTCCTGCCTCAGCCTCCCAAAGTGCTGGGATTACAAGCACGAGCCACTGTACCTGCCTTTTTAAATTTTTAACATCTCTAAGCATCAGGATGCATCTTATAATTAATGCCATGTCAGTTTAATTGGTAGCATTTAATTACAGTTCTTAAATTTTCTATAGACAATGCACACCCTCCTTATTGCCTGCACCCAGGTGGACCACTCCTGTGAACCTGCCTCCAGTATTCCAGTGAAGCAGGTACTAGTTATTTTTCCTTTTTTACAGATGAGAAACGTATGTTCAGGAACATACCCAGGTCACCAGCAAGTACAAGTTGGAGACAGGACTGAATTCTTCAAAGCCTGGATCATTCCATCCCTCCTGGCTCTATCCTTCAAGATGAGTTCAAAAGACTTTCTGACATTGGCTGGTCACAGTGGCTCACACCTGTGATCCCAGTACTTCGGGAGGCCAAGGTGGGTGGATCACCTGCGGTCAGGAGTTCGAGACCAGCCTGGCCAACATGGTGAAACCCCATCTCTACTAAAAATACAAAAATTAGCCGGGCGTGGTGGCACGTGTCTGCAGTCCCAGCTGCTCGGAGGCTGAGGCACAAGAATCGCTTGAACCGGGGAGGCAGAGGTTGCAGTGAGCCGAGATGGCACTACTGCACTCCAGCCTGGGCGACAGAGTGAAACTCCATCTCGAAAAAAAAAAAAAAGACTTTCTGATATTGATAAAATATTTACACAAATGAGTCTGGAAGAGTCTATATGAGAATCTTAAGACAATTGGCTTGGGGTGGTGGGATTTTTAAGTTTTCTCTTTTGTTTCTTGGTATCCTCTAAGGTTTTCTTTTTTTTTTTTTTTTTTCAGTGAACATATAATACTAGTCCAGACCGGTGGTGGGTGCCCGCGCCAGAGCTGCCCTGGAATGAAGGGGCCCAAAAGGTGGAGTTGCAAGAACACTGCCCACCACACTATCACTCCCCTAGGTGGCGCTTCCTGTCACCACAGCACGGCCTGGTAGGATGCCCCCACGGATGCAGAAACCCGTGTGTGAAGGAAACCAGGAGACACTGGCTTTTATGCTGTTACTACTGAGTAAGCCCCAGGCTTCCAGAACCATTTCAAATAAAACCAGAGCACCTGACTTATGAAAAGCTCCCATGTCGTCTGTGAAGCCGGCAGTCTTAAATCGGTAATATCTGACTTTTCTTGACATCTTGTCTTTAGTGTTCCAGAGCCTCAAGGTGATTTTGTGGAAATTTATTTTCTTTAATAATTCCTTTGTCACATTGATATTAAAAGTCTGCTCCCACGACACCCAGGCTTTGTCACCTTCGTGCCACGGCTTCACAGTCTGTGTAAAACAACATTCAGAGATGTCAACTGGGGAAAGATGTGTGAAGGCCGTGGTGAACAGAGCAAACCCTAGCCCCAGCCTGGCCCTCAGCAGCAGCGCTGCCTGACTTCAGTGCCTGGTCACTCTTTAGGCTCTGAGTTCAGGGAAAATGGGGTGTTGTGTACTGGGCCCCGTCAGACTTTTGCGTTCCTCAGGAAGAATAAAATCAAAGTAATTACCTGCAAATAGCATCCTCCTTGACTGCTTCTAAGCAATGACCCAGGGTCAAACCACTGGCAGGAGAGTGTGTGTGCAGGTAGTGTGTACACAAAAACTTTTGAAACATTCCAGAAATTACTGGGTAAAATATCTAAATAAAAAATAGGCCAGGTGGGGTGGTTCACACCTGTAATCCCAGCACTTAGGGAGGCCAACGCGGGAGGATGACTTGAGGTCAGGAGTTCAAAGCCAGCCTGGCCAACATAGTGAAATCCTGTCTCTACTAAAAATACAAAAACTAGCTGGGCATGGTGGCTCACACCTGTAATTCCAGCTACTCAAGTGGCTGAGGCATAAGAATCACTTGAACCGGGAGGCGGAGATGATTGCACTACTATACTCCAGCCTGGGCAACAGAGCAAGACTCCAACTCAAAAAAAAAAAAAAAGTCAGTAATTGGAATGATCAGGTCAGTGCAGATTCCTACTCAGGAGGTGGGGCCTGGGATCCTCCAATTCTAGCAAACTGGAGGTGAAGCTGATGTTGCACATCCATGGAGCGGCACACTTTTCATGATGAGCATTAGACCATATGCAAGGTCACATGCACTCACACACGCACCTTTACTCCTGACTCCAGGAACACTTTGGCCACCATTGGAAATAGCAATATGTCAACTTTTTTAGGTTCTCCATCGTCCGGCAGAAGGAAATATTCAATGTGGTAAAAACGACGTATCTTTGAAACAGAACTGTCCGTTTTAGGGTGCTTCTTATATTTTTCAATCAAACTTGCATATTTTCCCTTATGACCTTGAAGATACAGATTGAAAAAGTCTCGTTTTAACCTCATGTGGAAAAGCAGATCCATCTCCCCAGTTCCCTGGAGCTTGATGTTGTGAGAGGCTGCGCACTCGACATTGCCTGCCCAATTTGGGAAAGGAGGTACAGGTCCAGTGCTCCTAGCCAGCAAAGTAGCAGGACCTGGACTGCGCACCTGAGTGCAAAATTTAAGTGCGTGGTTTTCAGAGTGAGTGTCTCTGTTGGAGAGTGAGTGTTGGTTAGTAGGCCTAGGGTTAAAAAGGTGATAGTTAAAGTGAAATCACATGGCCAGGCCAGATGTTTTTGGGAGAGACGCCCTACTTGCCTCACCCTAGTCTCTCCTGGCCCTAAGAAGCAGGTAAAAAATAATCATCATCATCACAGTACAATGTGATTTGTGCAATAACAGCAGCAGGAACAAGGTTGTGAAGAACAAAGGTGGAGGGGCAAACTCTGCATGGGGAGGGTGGGGTGGGCCTCCCATGGGGGCCTTAGCAGAGTCTTAGAGGAGCAAAGCTAGCAGATATTCCAGACACAGAGAAAACAGCTTCACAAAAACGTCATAGGTGAAGCTACCCAATGTGGGTGGAGAGGGTGACAGGATGTGGGAGGTACAGATGGGCTTCTGCCAGAGTCCAGAGCCCAAGGAGCCCCCTGACCCCACCCCTGGTTGCTTACACTCCAGCTTAAACCCCACACTCTAGGTTGGGGTTTTTCACAGGATAAGAAGCTCCATAAGCATTTAATCCAAATATAATTCTATAAAAACATGACTCTCTTTAAAGCTATAGCTTTTAAAGTCTAAATTTTTAACCCCAGGAGGCTGCTGCAGCATTAATTTTTCTGCTACCAAAATGGTTAGCATTTGTGCAGAGACTGGAGTCAAGCTTCTCCTGCCAGGCTCTGGTAGCATTAGACCTTTTCTGATTCAATCCCAGGTGGGCCAGCTAGTGGACAAACAGAGCTTCTCATTTTCTGTAGACAGAAAGGCAAGTTATTTAGCCCTTTTAAAGGGGAAGTTGACAGTATCTGTCAAAAACTATAAATGTATGCCTTCAATCCAGCAAATTTACCTCTTGGAATACAGGCAATAGAAGTGCCCACATATATGCACAAAAATGTATGTAAAGAATGTCTATCGCAGAATTGTAACAAAAACATTTGAAACAACTCAAATATCCACCAATAAGGGGTAGGATAAATTAGAGACATATAGAGACGTTCAGAAACCAGCTGCCTTCATTCATTCACTCATTCGTTCACTCTTCAAGGAGTTTCTACCCTGAACGTCAGCACCTACTATAAGCCTGGCCCTTGCCCGTAAGATGGGGGAAAGGGGTTGATGGCTCCTCCCTCCCTCCCCCTCCATCAGCTCCCACCTCCCATTCTTTAATAAAAGCAAAGGAAGCTGTGGGCTCTGCAAACTCAGACCTCCCCACAATCTCTCTCATTAGACTCTCCTGCCTCAGACTCCCGGAAAATGTATTTTAAACAAGGTATTAGGTGATGCACAAACGCTTATGAGAATCCATGCCTTAACCTCTCCTTGGTTTTTTCTCCTCTGTAAAATGTAGACAGAACATCATCTGCTTCAGGGTTATTGAGAGGATTAAGCATGTGAAGCTGATGCAGCCACAGTTGGGCCTCTCCTAAAATTGCTGTTTCTTTTCAACCTCTGTTCCTAGCTGGCACTGGCCAGCCCGCTTTGGGGTGGGGCAGGTGGAGAGACGATGTGGGGCATATGCACCCTAAATTCCTGCAGAAAGTCATGCACCTCCTTTTTTCAGAGGGTGTTAGAGTTCTGCTCTAGCACCTACCCGTATTCACAGGGAAGGCCAGTGAGATGGTGAATGTGCAGGGGACTACGTGGGGCACGTCGGAGCTGAAGGTGCTGGCAGGCTCAGATGAGGACTCAATGCTGCTGCACTGGCGGTCAGAGTCAGACTCCTGGGCCCTGGCCTTGGCCTTGAGGTGTTCCTCCACGTCACACTCACTCGTGGACTGGTAAAAGCTGGTGATGGAGGAGATGGGCTCTATGCTTGCGGGGTCCTCTTCCCACTCCCAGGCATTCAGCGACATGCTGCAGAGCGCGCCGCTGGCCGCCGGCGCTCCTGGCAGGGAGAAAGTGAGGCTGTCCCCGCCTGTATTCCAGGGCTGCTCCAGGAGGTAAGTTCGGCCTCCTGCAGGAGCACCCACCCGTCTCTTCCCCGCTTCCCCAGCTTGTTCCTGGGTGAACGCCGAGGCTCCTTCACTGCCTGCCACACAGTCGGTACTCAATCGACTTAGAGAATGAATGGATGAAGGAACCACAGAGAAGGGTGGCTGGCAGTAAGCACGACGACGAGCAACCCCTTTCCCTTCGCCTAACCAGGAGTCAGTCCCCGGGCTTCTGGAAAGTCTGCCCCAGGTGAGCAGCTCCCGGGAGCCACCAGGAGGGAGAGGGGGCGTCTACTCAGGCAGGCCTGCTGCGACTAAGCACAAGATGCGTTTGCTATTTGGGGAGAGGCAAACCAGGCCGCTGGAAGCGCGTGCAGGAGCCTGGCGAGGTCGGGGAGGGCAAGCCCTGCCCCCTAGACAGAACATGAATGTGCACTGGGTGCTGGGGCATCAGCTCAGGGCCTACGGAGGCGGAACGCCGGGCAAACACCGAGGAGGGAACACGCGTCGAGGCGAGGAGGTAAGGGTCCCGGGCTGCTGCGGCCGAGTTAGGGGCAGGGGTCGGGATTCCCCTCCAGGTGCTGGCGGTACCTGCGAGCGGATGCGCTGGGCGGCAGCGAGGACTTGGACGGCAGCGGCAACTCCCGCACCGGATCCACAGCCACCTCAGCGAAGAGACTCCAAAACCGAAAGGAGCGTCCGCGGGTACAGGGAGGGCCAGAGGCCCAGCCACTCAGCTCCGTTTGGCGGTTGCTAGGAGATGCGAGGGCGTGCGGCCTGGGGGCGGGGCTCCGCGGGGCGGGGCTTTCCCCCTCAGCCACTGCGCGCAGTCTGTCAAATGGCTACATCCACGTTCAGAAACCAGCTGCCTTCATTCATGCAATCATTCATTCACTCTTTAAGGAGTTTCTACTCTGAACGTCAGCACCTACTATGAGCCTGGTCCTTGCCCGTACGATAGGGGAGAGGGGTTGATGGCTTCTCCCTCCCCCTCCATCAGCTCCCACCTCCCATTCTTTAATAGAATCAAAGGAAGCTGTGGGCTCTGCAAACTCAGACCTCCCCACGATCTGTCTCATTAGATTCTCTGCTTTTGTCGCTGATGTCCTTAAAATAGCATGAGAATTCTGGTTAGTGATTATGAGCGCCAACTCAGAGATGAGAAAACAAAGCTTAGAGAGGTGAAGCGATTCGCCTGAGGTCACACAGCAAGTAGGGTGCAGCACTGTGCAAGTAGGACGCAGCACTTTGTTGAAATCCGGACTGCCTGACTCCAAAGCCTCCACTCGTCTGCTAAAGCACCCAAGCTGAGAGCCCTGGCTGCGGCTCCTAACGTAGAAGACCTCAGCACAGCAAGCCGATGGGGTGGAGGGCTGCGGTAGGCTTCATGGAGGAGGTGAGCAAAGCCAAATCTGGGGGGTGACTAGGCAGAGGTGGTGAAAGCAAGAGAAAGCATTCCAGGTAGAGGAACAGCATATGCAAAGGCCCATAGAGGTGAAAGGGCATGGCAAGTTTCAGGAATGGATGCTGAGGCTGCAGCAGTGTACGGGGCCCATGGTACATAGCCCCAAAGGGCAGGTAGGGCACAGGACTATGGGCAATGGGAAGCCAAGGCAGGTCTTCTTTTGAGGGAGGGTACCCCACTCTGGCAGTCAGTTTGTTCAAGAGAATGACAGCTGAGGCTACACACATGCTTGGCTATTAAGAAAACTTTAGCTCTGAGTTGAGCTATGACCTACTTTGTGTCAAAGAGCAACACTGTGGCGGAGCTGCGGCTGAGACCCAAGTCCTGAGCCTCCTAGTGCATGCCTCCCCAGACTGCTCTCAGGGCATGGGACAGCCCCTTTAATACTGGGTGCTCCAATACTCCTCGGGTTCAGTTAGTCTAAAAAACAGCCTCAAGTACAGCTGTGAGGGAAGACACCAAATGGCAGTAGGCCCTGTGAGGAGGGGGTTCAAACTCTCAGCATGAGAGCCACAACCACCTGCCCACACCCCACCTGCAGCAGCCTGGAGACTGCTGTCTATATGCCAGAAAGTGCTCAGGAGACACACAAAGGGCTGGAAGAATACAAAGCTACTCAGATACACCAGCCCCCAAAAGGGCCCTTTAACAAGGGCAGTTCAACACCACCACCACCTTTGGACAGACATCAGGCCTCCTGCTCCCCAGGTCCTACCCACTGGCCTGAGGCTAGTTTCCCTCCAAAGGTTCCTTGATCACATCACCACCCAGGGCAGAGGCCAATCTCTCCCCAAGTTCAGTAGTGAGAGGCCAGAGGTCTTGGACCAAGGGCCAATGTGCCATCCTGGATGTGCATTGGAAATACCTACATGTCAAAAATACAATTCTGAGGCTTCATTAAAGACCTGTGGGCCGGGCGCGGTGGCTCAAGCCTGTAATCCCAGCACTTTGGGAGGCCGAGACGGGCGGATCACAAGGTCAGGAGATCGAGACCATCCTGGCGAACACAGTGAAACCCCGTCTCTACTAAAAAATACAAAAAACTAGCCGGGCGAGGTGGCGGGCGCTTGTAGTCCCAGCTACTTGGGAGGCTGAGGCAGGAGAATGGCGGGAACCCGGGAGGGGAAGCTTGCAGTGAGCTGAGATCCGGCCACTGCACTCCAGCCTGGGTGACAGAGCAAGACTCCGCCTCAAAAAAAAAAAAAAAGACCTGTGGAAGTCACTCTCCAGAGGTGGGGCTTAAGAACCAGTAGCAGATTGTATTTTCCAAAGACATCTACCTCAAAATATCCCCTCCCACATAATCTTCTGGTAGGCATCCTGAGGTTCACATTCCTCCCACCCAGTGGGGGGGGGGTCTAGTCCCCTCCCCTGGAAACTGGGTAGACCTTTGTGACTGCCTCAGTCAAAAGAGTGCAGAGGAAATGACACTACGTGATTTCTGAGCCCAGGTCATACAAATTCCATCTACCTCTGCCCTGTTCTTTTGAGGTATGCTATTCATGCTAGGAATCCAGCTACCATGTTGTGAGGAAGCCCAAGCAGCCACGTGAAATGGTCACATGAAGCTGTTGTGACTGATGGTTCCCAGCCAATTGCCAGCCTCAACTCCCAGACATATGAGAGTGCAAGACTTCAAATGATCCCAGCCTTCAGTCTTTGAGACACCCTGGCTGACACTGAGAAACAGAAACAAGCTGTCTCCATCATGAGAAATTGCAGATTTATAAGCAAAGTAAGTTGTTGCTCTCTTAAACCACTAAGTTCTGGGGTGATATGTTGTGCAATAAATAATAGGAACAGGAGCCATATTTTTAAATTACCACCAAGATTGTATTACACAACCAGAATATGCAACCACTGCCCTGAGAGAGGTGGTGTCTGGGTCAAGACCTAGAGCATCACAGGATGAAGTCAGGGCAAAGGTGTGCCACCTACTACTCAGGTGTGAGAGAGTGGTGTGTCTACAACCCCACCTCAGTGAAGATGGCTTCAGGGCTGGCAGATCAGAAGCAAAGGAAAGGGGGCTTCTGTTTCAATTATCTGTTACTGAGTAAAAACCATCTCCAAACTTAATGGCATCAAACAACAAACACTTGTTATTTCTCTCCACTCCATGCATCAGCTGGGTAGTTCTCTGCTGGCCTCGCCTGGGCTCACTCCCTGTGCTGTGCTCAGCTGGAGGACCAACATGGCTGAAAGGTGCCAGAAGGCTTCACTTGCATGTCTGGAAGTTGCTGCTGGCTCTCCGCAGGCCCTCTGGTTCCCCTCCATGGGCTCCCCCGCCCCCAGTGGTACACCAGCTTCCTTCTAGGTGGCACCTCATCTCCCCATAGCCTGGCCTGGCTTCCTCAGATGGCATTCTCAGAGCAGGGATCCCAGAGGGCACAGATGAAGCTGCAAGGCCTCTTGGGACCTAGGTGTGGAACCAGCACCATGCCACTCTGCTACATGCCATTAACCAAAGGAAGTCATGAGGCTGGCCCCACTTCAAGGGGATGAAGACATGGACTGTACCTCTGGTAAGCAGAGGGGCAAACATCCAGGGGTGGGAGGTGTTCAAGGTCACTGAACAATCCATCCCTGCTTCCTTACTCCGCCGGGTGGGGGGTTCCCAAGCTCCCACAGGTTATGTCGAGGCTTCCTGAAGTTATCCCAAGACTCTGGCAGCTGGAAGCATATTGGGAATCAGTTACATCCATCTTCTTCTTGCCCCTTCCCCATTTTTTTTTTTTTTTTTTTTTTTGAGACGGAGTCTCGCTCTGTTGCCCAGGCTGGAGTGCAATGGCCGGATCTCAGCTCACTGCAAACTCCGCCCCCCGGGTTTACACCATTCTCCTGCCTCAGCCTCCCAAGTAGCTGGGACTACAGGCGCCCGCCACCTCGCCCGGCTAGTTTTTTTTTTTTTTTTTTTTGTATTTTTTTAGTAGAGACGGGGTTTCACCGTGTTAGCCAGGATGGTCTCGATCTCCTGACCTCGTGATCCGCCCGTCTCAGCCTCCCAAAGTGCTGGGATTACAGGCTTGAGCCACTGCGCCCGGCCGCCCCTTCCCCATTTTTAACAGCTTTATTGAAGTATTTTTTATTTCACAAAATCCATCCATTTCAAGCATAGAATTCAATGATTTTCAGTAATTTTCAGTAACCAAGTGGTGTAATCACCGTCATAAATTCATTTTAGAACATTTTCATCCCCCTAATAAGACTTCATGCACATTTATAATTAATCTCTGTTCCAACCCCCAGTCCTAGGCAACCATATCTACTTTGTCTCTAAAAATTTGCCTTTTCGAGACATTTCCTATAAATTGAGTCAGACATTATGTGTTCTGGCTTTGTGATTGGTTTCTTTCACCTACCGTTATGTTTCTGAGGTTTATTTATGTTGAGGCATGTGTCAGTATTTCATTCCTTTTCATGACTGAATAATATTCTATTGTATGGACAGACCACAGTTTGCCTATCCATTCATCAGTTAATGGGCATTTGGCTTGGGCATTTAGACATTTATGAACAATGTTGCAATGAACATTCCCATGCAAGTCTTTGTGTGGACGTGTTTTCATCTCTCTTGGGTCCATATCTAGGAGTGGAATAGTTGGGTCGTATGGTCGTTTTGTGATTAACTTCTTGAGAAACTGCCAAACTATCTTCCACAGGGGCTGCATCATTTTATGTTCCCATCAACAACATGAAGTTTCCTGTTTCTCCAAATTCTTGACAAGATTTGTTGCCTGTTTTATTCATTACAGCTATTCTCATGGGTATGATATAGTATTTCATTGTAGTTTTCATGTGCATTTCCCTAACAATTAAGAATACTGAGATTGTTTTATGTGCATGTTGGCCATTTATACAACTTCTTTGGCGACATATCTGTTTGTATCTTTCACCCACTTTTGACTGGATTGTTTGTCTTCTTGTTACTTGTTACTTGTTCTTACAAGCCAGAACACACTTGTAAGAGTTCGTTGTAAATTCTGAATATAAGTTCTTTCTTTCTTTTTTTTTTGAGACAGAGTCTCACTCTGTCGCCGGGGCTGGAGTGCAGTGGCCGGATCTCAACTCACTGCAAGCTCCGCCTCCCGGGTTCACGCCATTCTCCTGCCTCAGCCTCCCGAGTAGCTGGGACTACAGGCGCCCACCACCTCGCCTGGCTAGTTTTTTGTATTTTTTTTTTTTTTTTTTGAGACAGAGTCTCGCTCTGTCGCCCAGGCTGGAGTGCAGTGGCGGGATCTCAGCTCACTGCAAGCGCCACCTCCCGGGTTCCCGCTATTCTCCTGCCTCAGCCTCCCAAGCAGCTGGGACTACAGGCACCCGCCACCTTGCCCGGCTAGTTTTTTTGTATTTTTTAGTAGAGATGGGGTTTCACAGTGTTAGCCAGGAAGGTCTCGATCTCCTGACCTCGTGATCCGCCCGTCTCGGCCTCCCAAAGTGCTGGGATTACAGGCTTGAGCCACCGCGCCCGGCCTATAAGTTCTTTACTGGCTTTAATGTTTTATAAATATTTCCTTCTAGTCTCTTATTCATCTTATTTTCTTAATAGTATCTTTTGAAGTGTAAATATTTTGAACTTTGATGAAAGTCCAATACATCATTTTTTTCTTTTTTGGACCATGCATTTGGTGTTGTATCTAAGAAATCTTTGCCTAACAACAGGCCTATTTTTAATAGAAGTAAAGTTTGGTGTCTGAACACTAAAGCAAATCCACTAACCAAGACTCCTAAAAACCCAAAAGCTTTATGACACTGAAAATAATGGCCCAAGGACATTCCCAGACAATTCTGGGCTCTGGATAGAATAACACAAGTTTCCAAAAAACAGTCTGACAATATCGCGAGTTTATAAAATATGTATACTCCTTGGCCCGGTAATAAATCACTCAAGATATGGCACAAACTGTTCACAGTATTGTTTTTGTGGAGAAAAGCTGAAAATCACCTCTGTGGGCATCTGTGGGGGATGACAAAGCACCTTATAGTTCATTCTGAGGGAGCACAGAGCAGCCTCTGGAGCAGTGTCTGCAAAGAAACCACAGTCAAGCTGTTTACAAAGCTCAGTTCCTGTGCAAAGAAAGATCCCAATGGCGCCCTTTCCACTGTGCTTTTCATATCAAGTTGAATGAGCTACAATTTGCACACTGTGAATTTCAGATGTACACAGTCATGCAACCACTATACCATGAAGACAGAGTATTTCAATCACTCCAAAAAGTTCTTTCATGCCCAAATATATAGAAAAATTTGGAAATAAATACATCAGAAATACACAGTGGTCCCCTCTTGGTGGCAGAATAGTGGACAATGTTTGCTTTTTAGCATTTTCCTGGACCTTTAAAAGACACTTTAAACAATATACTATTTGAAATGGCTCAAACAATACTGAACTGACTTCAGAAAATCATTTCTTTGCCACAGCCCTGACTCTACCCTACACAGACACATGCCCATCCCCCCAGCTCATACAAAAGAGCGCAAGGAGACCTCTGAGTTTGCTCACTTTGAACCTTAAACAAAAACCTTGTGGATGCAACCAGAATTATTTCAGAGGTGCCTGGTAACACCACGGGGCAGACAGACAGGCCTGACAGAAAACCATTATCAACCCTTACTTCCCTGAGCTGTAGGGGAGCAGAGGCCGGCAAAGGCTCCCAGCAAGACATTTAAAAGCTTTCTTTTCAATATTGACTGGCCCAGGAAAGCTACTGTTCAAAGGATTCCTTCACCAGCTGCAGGGGTATGGGGGGCGGGGAGGGTGTTGCACTCTTGCCTGGGCTACCAGCCCTCAGCACTGACATAAAATAAAATCAGGTTCTTTTTTTTGTTGTTGTTGTTTTGATACGGAGTCTCACTTTGTCACCCAGGCTGGAGTGCAATGGCAGGATCTCAGTTTACTGCAACCTCCGCCTTCTGGGTTCAAACGATTCTCCTGCCTCAGCCTCCCAAGTAGCTGGGATTACAGGCACCTGCCACCATGCCCAGCAAATTTTTTTGTATTTTTAGTAGAGAAGGGGTTTCACTATGTTGGCCAGGCTGGTCTTGAACACTTGACCTCAGGCAGTCCACCCGCTTCAGCCTCCCAAAGTGCTGGGATTACAGGTGTCAACCACCGCACCCGGCCAAGAAAAAGAAACACACGAGAACATCTTATCAAAAGGTAAATACTGCAGTGTTTCCCATCTGCAGAGAGAACCACTGAATCCACTTATGAATCTCTCCATCTTCTTCTGTGCACTCACATACACCTGTCCCAGCAGAAAATACTTAGTATTGTTTTTTGTGTTTTTGTTCTTGTTATGCAAGCATCAGTGTTGTGCATAATCAGCTTGTGCCTTGCTGTGTCTGCTCATCCTCGTTTGCTGAGTTCTAGCTGATCTGATGGACACCGTGTTGTCTCCAGTTTCTCACTGTAATAAACAATGATGCAGTGAACATCCTGTGCACAGTGGCTTTCTAAGGTAGAAGCCAAGAAGTGGATGTGATGTAAAAACTTTGTCAAATTGCCATTACTTTTATAATTAAAAACAAACCTAAAACAGTATGTCCAAAATGCTTGGGGAGAAGCCTTTAACTCCTTCCCAGCAGAGATGTACTCTGGGCAAAGCTTTCAAGAACAAGTACGGGCCGGGCGCGGTGGCTCAAGCCTGTAATCCCAACACTTTGGGAGGCCGAGACGGGCGGATCACGAGGTCAGGAGATCGAGACCATCCTGGCTAACACGGTGAAACCCCGTCTCTACTAAAAATACAAAAAAAAAAAAAAAAAAAAACTAGCCGAGCGAGGTGGCGGGCGCCTGTAGTCCCAGCTACTCGGGAGGCTGAGGCAGGAAAATGGCGTGAACCCGGGAGGCGGAGCTTGCAGTGAGCTGAGATCCGGCCACTGCACTCCAGCCCGGGCAACAGAGCGAGACTCCGTCTCAAAAAAAAAAAAAAAAAAAAAAAGAACAAGTACGAATTTGCCAAATGGACAAAGTGCTGATTCTGGGATACTGTGGCAGAGGAGACAGAATGCTATCGCTTTTCAAACGGCAAGATTTTACATTTAAACTCACGGAGTTATCCACAAGGCAAGATTCCGTCTCTGTTATAGCTAGGAACAGCTGAAGAGTCTGCCTCTTGCTCCAGCGTGGCTGGATACTGTGGCTGGATAACCGTTCCCCGTGCAGGTAACAGGTGAACAATATCACAATATCACTGCACGCCTCTCGTGAAAAAGAAAGCGAACACAGTCCAGCACTCACCAGAGAAGCAGGTTTTTCTTCATCTTCCAGAAATGTGTTCTAAAACATCAGCCAATCATCAACCTGTTAACCTAACCCCAGCTCAGAGATGGAACTCGGATCCCATTGCCAAGCCAGCATCCTCAGGCACAAAGGTGGCAGGGCCAGGAGATACCACTTTCCTGAGATTCCCATCCCCACCCCCAACAGGGATCGGGACAGAGCAGTTAGCACAGATCAGCTTCTGACCAGCGGGGTGCCCCTAACCTAGACCCCTTGCCTCTCCAAGCCTGTTTCCCTCTCTTTCCCAGTTACTACTTGGGGCTTTTTGAAAGGTCTATGGTGGCACAAGAAGTGGGTTCGGAAACCTGGTAGCTGAATTTAAGCGGAGGGGAGGCTTTTCCGCACCTACAGCTACAGGGCGGCGAGAGCAGCCTTGCCAGGCAACCCTCGAAAGGCCTTCCGGGAAGAGGGGGAAGAGTGACGCTTCGGTGTGGGGGCACATACCCAGCAACCGGACGAGGCCGCCACCCCCAAGGCCCTCCTGGGCTTCGGATCCCGCGCCAACCCCTGGCCCAGGTCTCGGGGCGAACTCTCCGCGCCAGGCGGGCGGAGCGAAGGGAGGAGGGAGTTGAGAGTGGACGGCCGGGAGTGGGAGGAAAAGCGCAGACGCCAGGAACGGGGCGGGAGTGAGGAGAGGAGAGCGCGGGAGTCACGCGGAGAAGCCAGACTCGGACGCCGACCGGGCACTAGTGGCGCTGCGGGGGTCCCGGAGGCTCCTGGACCTCCTACTCCAGGCCCCTCCAATGCAACTGGGGTAAACCAGACGCCCTGTGAGGCCAGGGCAGCTGCTGGACACGGTCCCCGGCGCCGCTCCAACTAGATCGCGACCGCTAAGCCCCTCCTTTCAAGAATCTCTGGGACCGCCCCTGGAAGTGGCGGGGCGAAGGGACCGGAGCAGCGAGGCGCGCGGCGCAGCGATGGAGCCGGGCAGCGTGGGCGCGGAGGCCGGCATGGAGGGCGCGGGAGGTGACCCGTACCGGCGACCTGCGCGGCGCACGCAGTGGCTGCTGAGCGCCCTGGCGCACCACTACGGGCTGGACCGCGGCGTGGAGAACGAGATCGTGGTGCTGGCCACCGGCCTGGACCAGTACCTACAGGAAGTCTTCCACCACCTGGACTGCCGCGGCGCCGGCCGCCTGCCCCGCGCCGACTTCCGCGCCCTCTGCGCTGTGCTGGGGCTGCGCGCGGAGGGGGCCATCGCGACCGGGGAGGTAGCCGGAGACGCGAACTCCAGAGCTGTGACCACCGGGGACGCGGCCCCTGAGTTGGCCACGGACGGGGACTCAGACACCGACGAAGAGGCGCGCCTGGCGCTGCGCGCCGAGCCGCCGGAGCTCACCTTCCGTCAGTTCCACGCGCGCCTCTGCGGCTACTTCGGCACCCGTGCGGGGCCCCGGCTGCCCCGCGGCGCTCTCAGCGAGCACATCGAGACGCAGATCCGCCTGCGCCGTCCGCGCCGCCGCCGCCGCCCGCCCTGCGCGCCTGGCCCCGACAGCGGTCCTGACTGCGAGCGCGTTGCGCGGCTGGAGGAGGAGAATAGCAGCTTGCGCGAGTTGGTGGAGGACCTGCGCGCTGCCCTGCAGAGCAGTGATGCGCGCTGCCTAGCACTGCAGGTGCGCGCTGGCCGCGGAGGGAGGGTGGTAACGCCCGGGAGAGGGCTCGAACTAAAAGCTGGCTGGCTGCGGAGCCCGACGGGACAGAGGCAGAGGAAGGGTAGACAGAGGGCAGCCCTACACCATCCCACCCCGCCTCAGCCCACTTGCATCCTGTCCCTGTTCCTCCCCATTCCACTCCAGTCCCCAACCTTATTCTTACCATCTATTCCACTCCTGAAAACCCCAGTCACATTTAGACAACCATACCCCACTTTTCTGCTCCACCCCCGCATCATCGCGTCTTGCCCCTTCTAACCCAGGAATTGCACCTGTCTGGGTAGTCTCACACATTCCCTTTCAACAAGCATCTTTCTCTCTCCTTCCTGCCAGGCTTCTGGGAGGTTTAGGAGACAGAAGTGTGAAGAAGGCCCTGACCTCACCTTTAAGGATCTCCCTGCCTCCTGGAGTAGACTGACAGCTCTTTCTGTCAATCAGCAAAGACTTACGGGGCTCCCTGCGGGAGAAACAGAGACAAGTGAGAAATAGACAGGGTGGCTCACACTATGGATCAGGCACTCACGGGCCACCAAGTGCCTGCGGGAACCAGACCCGCTCTGGGCTATTGAGAAGAAACCATGGGGTGAGATGGGGACCCAGCCTTAGCATCTGGGAGCCGTCGACAAACACTTAAGCACTGTGCCAGCCGTGCGCCAAGGGCAGTACTGGGCCGCAGGGGTCAGAGGAGGAAAGGAACAGCCCCTACCCCAGGCGACAACAGGTCAGGAAGAAAATGACGTTATATGACCCCGCTTTAGCTCAGGACACTGCAGAGTGCAGGGAAGTGGCAAGGTGTGGTTTTCAGTGTTGGTGTGCATGGAAGCCAGGGTGGAGGCGGGAAAGTACTCCCCTGATGTGGAATCCCAAGTAATGTACGGGGAGCCATGGGATGCGCCTGAAAGGTCTTCCGGCATCGCTCATGCTCGGGTATTTATTGAGCACCTACTATGTGCCAGGTTTGTTTTAGGCTCTGGGAACACACCAGGAAAGACAGACAGAAACCACCCTCAAGGAGCCTCTAGTGAGCAGGCACGGAGAGGGCTGGAAGTGCCACTGGGGGGAGTCTAGGAGATCAGGAACTGCCACCCGGCAGGCTGAACGCCGCCAACACAGGAGTAGACCGAGAAGAGGTGCGAGGTTGAAGAATCATTGGTACCACAGAGGGAACAGAATACTGTCGTCGTGTCTCAGTTTCCTTCATCAGTAAAAAAATGCTGGAGGGTGGTGGGGGGAGAGGAGGAATCATTAGAGCTCCCGCCTCCCTAGGGATGTGGCAAGGGTTAAACGAGGTTGGACACACGGGACCTAAGGGCCTGGCACCCGGAAGCAGGCGGCGCCATAAACGTGCTCACGCGCTTCTGGGTCGGAGGAATGGGGACCGCCGTCGTGGCGGGCGTTCGTCTGGTGCATGTGGCTGGGGCACTTACCCCCTGCCCCTGCTGCCCTGTCCCCGCAGGTCGGGCTCTGGAAGAGCCAGGCGAGCACCCACGAGATGGAGCGCGGCGGACCGGAGGCTGCGGTGCGGGAACTGCGGCAGGCGCAGGGCGCCCTGGCTGCGGCGGAGGCCCGCGCTGGGCGGCTGCGCCGTGGCCAAGCCGAGGTGCGGCGGCGAGCGGAGGAGGCCCGGCAGGTGGTGCTGCGCAGCCTGCACCGCGTGCGAGAGCTGGAGGCGCTGGCGCGACAGGTGCCCGGCTTGCAGCGCTGGGTGCGGCGGCTGGAGGCGGAGCTGCAACGCTACAGGTGAGCAGGGGCGCGGGCCCTGGGCCCAAGTGCCCCAATTCGGCTCCCATTTTCCCAGACTTAGGGTGTGCAAACCCCCTCCCATGCGCTCCCCAGTTTCTCCATGCGTTTATTCATGTGTTCTTTCATTCCTTTGTCAGTTATCCATTTCTTAAGTCATAAGTCTACTCCATTGCTTGCTCTGCATCCATCTGCCCACCCATCCATTCATCCATCCATCTGTCCATCCACTCACCTACCCCACTCACCCATCCATCCATCCATCCATTTGTCCATCCATTTGTCCATCCATTTGTCCATCCACTCACCCACCCCACCCACCTATCCATCCACTCACCCATTCATCCACTCACCCATTCATCCATCCACCCATCCACTCACCGACCCACCCATCCATCCATCTATCCACCTACCCATCATCCATCTATTCATCCATCCATCCACTCACCCACCCACCCATCCCCCCACCCATCCATCATCCATCCCCCACCCACCCATGCATCCATCATCCATCCTTCCCGCCACCCACCCACCCAGCCAGCCCTCCATCCATCCTTCTGTTCACCCACAAACACCCTCTATTTGTTTATCATAGATTGCAGTTGAATGTGCTTATTCTTATTTGTTCCTGAACTCGATCATAATGATAATAGCTTACAGTTACTAAGCACTTGCTGTGTGCCAGGCCTTGAGCTAAGTACTTTATGTGGCTTAACTCATTTAAGCCTCACAGCTGCCCTGTGAGGTGGGTACTGCTGTGTTTCCACTCTGTAGATGAGGAAACAGGTGTATAATGACTGCCTGTGCTAGCTCCACCAGGGCAGGAAGCTGGACTTGGGACCCAGATTCAAATCTTGGCAGGACTTTTGGCAGATGTGTGAGTGTGGGCAAGTCACCACCCCTCGAAGACCCTGCTTCCTCTTGGGTAGAACACAGATTGGGGTCCCTGCCTGCGGGAGTGACTGTTAAGAGGCCATGGGGTCCTGCCTGGCACATGGTAGATGCTTGGTAGACACAGCCTCTCTCCCTTTCAAATCACAAGGCACCCCTGCCTGCCGGCTGGCCTGACTACACATTTGCTGAGCACTTTCTGTGTGCCAGGGGCCATCCCAGGCATCAGGGATGTGACCATGTGACTAGGACAGACTGAATTCCCTGCCCTGAGCAGCCACCTGTGAGCAGATAAGACCTTCACAGGAACAGATGTGTGGCAGCAGGCAGGATGTGGGGGACACTCATCAGCCTGCCCCCAAAGAAGTGACACTTGAGGGTAGGATATTACTGGGCCAGATGGAAAGAGGAGAAGAGAGAACATTCTAGAAAATGGGAACAGTACGGGCAAAGCCCTAGGGCAGAAGGGGCCTTAGCACCATTCAAAAACTAAAAGGAAGCCAGAGTGGCTGGAGGGGTAGAGCTGGAGGTAGGCCCATTTAGGGCCTGGAAGGTGGCAGCAAGGACTTCAATTTTTTCCCTTAAGGGAAAGAACATGAAACCATGAGAAAGTTTTAAGCAAGGAGGTGACAGAAGCAGATTTACATTTCAATAAAAAGTTACCCTGGCTACAGTGTGACAAAGAGATGGGCAGACAGGGAGAGCAGGAGACAGTGCAGAGCCCAGTGAGGGGCTCCTGCCATCCTGGTCCTGAGAGGAAGGTGGTCTGGCCCAGGCTGGGGGTGGGGCAGCCAGAAGGGATGGCCTTGAACCTACTGGACATCTGAGGAGCTCACAGCTGGGAGATGGGAAGGCATGGGGCTAGAGGGAGGCCTCCAAAGAGGCAGACTCTGGGCCAGCCTCCTGCAGCGTGCAGTGTTTGGAGAGCCACTTCCTGTTTGCATAGCTGATGGCTAAAGAGCAGGGCTGGTTGGCTTGAGGCCCACATCCAGCCTTGGAACTTTATCCAAGAGGAGAAATAAAGGGGCTCTTCTTTGTTTATTTCTAAAGTCACAACTAGTCCTCTATAGCAGAATGCTACAAGTGACTACAAACATTGGCATAGCCCTTTACAATAGAAAAAGTGGATTCATAGCCAATGCACCATTTAGTCCCCATAAGATTGTTCAAGGTAGGCATTTTATCCCCAGTTTACACATTGTGAGAAATGAGGCGCTGAGAAGTTAAGTAACGTACCCAAGGCCACACAGCCACAAAGCAGAAAAGTCAAAGCACTTTTCCCCCACTGCCTGTGTGCTTTGATTCACAGTTACACGATGGCTGCTGTGCCTCCAGACTTTGCATCTGCTGATTGGGCATAAGAAGAAACCTGGAAGGGCTGGTCCTGTTAGTCAGTCTCAAACAAAACTGGGGTTCTATTTTTTGTTGGTTTTTTTTTTTTTTGAGACGGAGTCTCGCTCTGTCGCCCAGGCTGGAGTGCAGTGGCCGGATCTCAGCTCACTGCAAGCTCCGCCTCCCGGGTTTACGCCATTCTCCTGCCTCAGCCTCCCGAGTAGCTGGGACTACAGGCGCCCGCCACCTCGCCCGGCTAGTTTTTTGTATTTTTAAGTAGAGACAGGGTTTCACCGTATTAGCCAGGATGGTCTCGATCTCCTGACCTCGTGATCCGCCCGTCTCGGCCTCCCAAAGTGCTGGGATTACAGGCTTGAGCCACCGCGCGAAGCCTCGTTTGTTTTTTGAGACAGAGTCTTGCTCTGTCACCCAGGCTTTTTCGCAATGGCGCAATCTTGGCTCACTGCAATCTCTGTCTCCCAGGTTGAAAAGATTCTCCTGCCACAGCCTCCCCATAGCTGGGATTACAGACATATGCAACCACGCCTGGTTAATTTTTGTATTTTTAGTAGAGACGGGGTTTCACCATGTTGGCCAGGCTGGTCTCAAACTCCTGACCTCAGGTGATCCACCCGCCTTGGCCTCCCAAAGTGCTGGGATTATAGGCGTGAACCACTGCGCCCAGCCAAAAGTGGATTCTGTTAGTAAGGAAGAAGGAGGAGCAGCTATTGCAGAGGCTTTGAAGGAAACACCTAGTGATGAGGAGATTGAGGACCAGAGAGCGAGTGACACTATATGAAGGGCACAGAGTGATTAGGCAGATGACTGTGTCACTCATTTCTCTGCCCCTCTAGAAATATGCTTTCAACCCTACCTTGTCCAGGAGGTTGACCACCTCTGCCCATTTTCTATGGTCAGAGTTTGCTGGTTTGTGGACTGACCTGCCCCAAAGCTCTCACTCTGAGAAGAAGGGAAAGGAGAGGAGACAGAATAGCCATGGGCATTTATTGAGCATCAGCTGTGTACCAGGCACTTTTTCATGTGAGCTCATGGGGCCTCTGAACTAGTCCAAAAGAAAAGTGTTATTGTCAGTGTTTCACAGATGAGAAAACCAAGACCAGGGAGGAAGCAGCTGTCCAGTGTGGCACAGCAACTTAGTGGCAAGGGCAGGACTCACAGCCCAGCCTGATGGCCCCAAGCCACAAGCTTGAGTTGGGTTTGGTAATATGCACAAGTCCCCCTGGATTCTCCTACCCCAGAAACATCGGCCAGACATTTTACTGGCTGGGGAGGGACTGTAGGCTACAATTCACCTCTGCTTTTGCTTTTCTTTCTTTCTTTCTTTTTTTTTTTTTTTTTTTTTTTTTTTTTAGATGGAGTCTCACCTGTCACCCAGGCTGGAGTGCAGTGGCACAATCTCGACTCATTGCAACCTCCGCCTCCCAGGTTCAAGCCATTCTTTTGCCTCTGGCTAATTTTTGTATTTTTAATAGAAGTGGGGTTTCACCATGTTGGCCAGGCTGGTCTCAAACTGCTGACCTTGTGATTCCCCCACCTCAGCCCCCCAAAGTGCTGGGATTACAGGCGTGAGCCAGTGCACCCTGCCTGCTTTTGCTTTTCAAGTGCCAGAAACTCATATGTCCCTCACTATTGCGCTGAATCAACCCCCTCCTCTGCAGTTGGCCTAGGGGGCTGCAGTCTAGAGGAATTACAGGGAGAAAAGGGCCCCATGCCCCAAACAGCAGAGCCCCATTACACCCTCTTAAGTGACATCACTCTGGAATGTCTCCAGGTGCTCTGCAGATGTGTCTTTGGGGGAAAACAGAGCAATGACTGAACTCCCCCTGAGAATGACAGCTTGAAGCCATTTGGTTAGAATAAATGACCCAACTCACACTTTTCCAGCATCTCCCAGTGTTCAAAGCACTTTCACAGATACCGACTCACTCTGATCTTCTCATCTTCCCTCTAAGGTTGGTATTATATCATATGTTTCAAATGAGGAAATGGACCCTTGGAGTTGGGAGTGGTTTTACTAAAGTCACATACCTGAACTCAGCTGAATTCAGACTGCGTTGAGTTTCCTAACTTTGAGTCAAACTCTGCCACTTTCCTAAAATGGGATCTCGATGACTCTGTTGTTCATGTTAGGGCTTCTATTGAGTTCTTTTTCAGACCTATACTTTTTTTTTTCATCCTTATCAGTCCTTGTGTTGTGGGTTCTGTCTAATCCTTTATCTCTGTAGCATTCAACCATACTAATTTTACGTCTCTTTTGGATTGCTGTAATATCTGAGCTTCCTGAGATGTTTTACACCTGCTGTCTTTGTCATCATGAGGCATTCTTGGCAGGCACTGTCAATTTGGGCTGTGAACCCGTCTTTGGCAGGGCCATGATCCTTGAGAGTCACACATAGAACCGGTTGTAGAGTTCCCTTCAGAGCAGTTCTCCATTTGCCTCCACTAGGCCCTGATTCTAGACCAGTTTTTACTTGCGATTCTTAGCTTGGAGTTTCCTAGCTACACAGGTAGTGAGAGATTGAGTCCCATACCTGGGAACAAAACCCCAAGGCCAATAGGTGGAATACTTTTCATCTTTGTTTATGGATAAGACGGCCCTTGCTGGCCCCTGGCCTCATGCAGGGAGTCTCCTTCTGTAACTCATTACGCAAGGTCTCCTGTCCCTAATCCCTCCATAGGTGTTTCAGCTCTATCTCCTGCTTTCCACACAAGCTGGAGATCTCCTCTTCTTGATTTTGACTTTGGCTCTATATTCTTTTAAATAGTTCTATTTTATCCAGCATTTCAGCATATTCGTAGATGGAAGAGGGGCTTCCCATAGCACCTCAATCCACCATCTTGACCAGCAGCCTAAGAGGATGGACAGTAAATACGTAAGCAATTGGAGATATTTATTTAATTCATTCAACAGTGTTTTCTAAGCAACTTCTGTAGACCAATCCTCATGCCAGAATCCCTGGGGACACAGAAATGGCAGTAGACATGTTAGGGCACAGGTGTGCCATGTGCTGAGGGGCCACAAAGAAGCTGCTGCTGCTTTCAGAGTTGTAGGAGTTGCAGGTGAAATAGAAGCCCCCCAGGTGTCAAAAGGCATCTTCAGGCCTCCTAGAGCTGGGGAAGACTCAGGCACTCCCTGGCCCAGCCCCTGCCTGCTGAGGCATGCAGCCCTCCCAAGAGGCTTCTGGTCTCCTCACAGCCACATCAGCCTCTGATCCTGCTTCCCCGCAGCTGGTCTCTGTTCAAACACGACCTCGTCTGAGGTGAGAAACTCAGCTCCTTATCCTTCAAATCCCACAAAATAGTCCATCCCCACACAAATTTTTATGCATAGTAGACATTACTGATTATTGGAGGGGGGGATTCTGTTGCAGTAATGCAAACAGCTTCCTATGGAAAATCTGACATCACCATTCATAAAATGTCATTCAATCCCTGCCCAACCAAGGTGTTTCAGTGGCACTCTCCACCGAAACCACTTTCCACCTTTCTTCTCTCCTCTGTTTTCTCTTTCTTTTCTTCCTTTCTATCATCCAGGTCTCCTGGGTGAGTGCCAGAAAGCCTAATGCAAACTGACCTAGGTGAAAAAGAAGTTAGTTCTTAGAACTGAAAAGTGTAGGCATGTCCAGCTTCAGACATGGCTGAATTCAGGTACTCACGTAGTATTACCAGGATATGCTGAAGCTCTGCTTTACTCTCTGGCAAGTTCTCTCCCCCAGTAGCCCTTGGGGTGCCAGGCTAACATCCCCAAAGCTCAGTCCAGTAGAAAGACCGTCTGTTATCCGAACCATCCCACTGAAGTCCTGGAAATGGGTCTCATTCAGCCAACTTGGAAACATGTTCATCCTGAATTCATCACAGGGGCCAGGACAATTTGATGCTCCGACTGGCCAAACCTTAGTCACATACCCACCACTGGAGTGAGAGCAAGGCCCATTGAACTCTGGAAATGAGATCCTCCCAGGAGAAACAAGGGACACTGTATCCCAGACACATTCAAGGAACACACCCCCTTGCCCCTCTCTGGAGCTTGCAGACCAATCCTTTTCTTGTCTGGGTAGAATAGCCCACCTGTGGCAGCTCAAGATTCTGAACTCTGAAGGTCCTGGGAGGAAACCTGGTTAGACACAGAGCAGGCTTGTCTGGAGGTCAGCTTTTCCTGACTGCTGGGTGCTTTAGGGGTGGTTTCGGGGGGACTCTATGCCCTCGCCAACCTGTGCCCAGGTGATTTTAGGACTCACGGGGGAGGGTGGACAGAAGAAGATTGTTATCCCCAGGTTCTGTCCATAGCTGGGAGCCCTCCAGAGGGAGCATAAGGGTTTGGCACTTCTGTGGCCTAGCACCCAGTCCAGCCTTGGCACATAGTAAGATGTGTGTGGACACACGAATGGGCCAGCGGGCATGGGAGTGGATGCTGTCCTCAAAAGTGGAAGAAAGGGCATAACGTCTAGGACTTCAGCACAAGGAGACCCCTAAGTAGTCCAGTGGCCTTGTCCTGCCTTGAGGGGTCCCCCTTGAGTCCTCAGTAGAAGGTCTCTGGTGGATTTGTGACATCTTGTCCTTTTGAAACCGCCCGTGTCTCAGCCAGTTGCCTGGTCTGGCCGCTTACCCTGCTCTGAAGGCCCTGATAGGGGCTTCAAGGGGCTGGAAGAAGGAGGAGAGGCCTGGCGGCCTGGCCTCTGGCTTTGTTGTCGGGGGAGGATGAAAAGGCTGGGATGGAAGAAAGGGGGTGGGGGAGGGAGGGAGGAGGGAGGGCAATTGGCTGGCCACCATGGAGGGGACACAAAGGTGAGGCCATCTGAGGGCTGCCTCCTTTCTTCTGCCCTATTGCTGCTGCCTGGCCTGACCTGGGTGGGCCAAAGTCAGCGGGTCCGGGGCGGGAGGGAGGCGGATGGGTGAGGGGCGAGCAGAGGGGGCATGGGGCACCATCTGGAGCTGGGAGGCCTCGGATTCCGTCGTCCTTGGAGGTGGGTGTGTGGGTGGCCTTGGTGAGAAAAGAGGCCTTTCCTCCTCCAGGAACAATACTCAGGCTCACAAAGAGGCAGACCCACTCGGGCACCCACTGCATGTCCCAGGCCCTCAGGATGCACAGGGGGCTCAGTGAGTGGGGGCCCAGGCTCAGAAGGCCAAGCCCAATCTGGCTTTGATTCCCAGCTCCTCCACATGTGTGGTAGGAGCTGGAGCTGTTCCCTTCACTTCTGTGAGTCTCAGTTTCCTCGGCCGTAAAGTGGGTATGGGATTCTGTCTTGGCATAAACGTCCAGTGTGACGGGGGAGGCAGCATGGTGGTAGAGCTCTGGGAATGTGACCTGCGGCAAGCCATTCTCACCTCTGTGAGCCTCAGCTCATCTGTAAAATGAGATGAGAATAGTAATGATTATAATCCCCACTTCATGGAGTATTTGAAGATTCAGCGTGCTGATGTGTTGAAAGTACCCAGAATAATGAAAGGCTTAATAAATATTGGAACTTATTGGGCTGGGCACAGTGGCTCATACCTGTAATCCCAGCACTTTGGGAGGCCGAAGTGGGCGGATCATCTGAGGTCAAGAGTTCAAGACTAGCCTGGCCAACATGGTGAAACCCCGTCTCTACTAAAAATACAAAAATTAGCCAGGCCTCCTGGCACGCACCTATAATCCCAGCTACTCAGGAAGCTGAGGCGGGAGAATTGCTTGAACCCAGAAGGTGGAGGTTGTAGTGAGCCAAAGATTGTGCCACTGTACTCCAGCCTGGATGACACAGCAAGACTCCATCTCAAAAAAAAAAAAAAAAAAAAAAGAAAGAAAGAATGAAGTGGGGACACTCATTCTTGTCTATCCAGAAAAGCAAGGCCTGTCCAGGGCAGGATCACAAAGGGGCAGGCTTTGGAGAGCAAGGAGGCAGAGGAGGAGGAACCGTGGGCTATCTGTCGAGGTGGCCAATCAGTGGTGTCCCCAGAGAAACCTGCCCTCATTCAAATGCATTCCCCTAGCTGCACTTCTCGGAGGACAGAGCCTGGGCCCACACTTTAGTCTCACAGCTCAGAGATACACCCTCTCTCCAGCCTGAGGCTTTGCACCCCTCCCAGAGAGAGGGACCTTGACTGCACAAGCTAATATGTGCAGTAAATGCATCCTTCAGAGAAGGAACGTGCCTAGAGAAGGATGGTAATCTGCCCAGGCTCACCTAGTAAATCAGGGGCACAGCCAGGCTGGATTCAGTCCACGAGTTTGTGGCTCTTTCTGCTACTTCCCACAGGTGGGTTGGAAATAAGCTTCAGCCTTTTCAGGCCTGAGGCAGCCACAAAGAACATGGGGTGGGCTGAAGTGCCAGACCAGTCACCCTTGGCCATGACCTGCCTCATCTGCTAACCTATGTATGTTGCACATTTTCTTTGGTGTCTTGATGCTTCTGGGGAAACTGCAACTCAACTTGCTTGTACCTCAGTTTTCTCATCTGGAGAACAGGTTAATTTTAGTACCTACCTCACAGGGTAAGAATCCAATGAGATAATAGAAAGCATTTAAAATGATGCCTGGCACATAATAAGCCCTCCTTAAATGTCATTGTCAGCTGGCCCTGGCCTGTGGGATGCATTCCCACCTGTGGGGTGTGCCTACGTTTGCTGCACACTTCTCGGATGGGCTTTCGACCCCCGTGCCTCCAGCACTCTCCATCCACCTGGATCTCTGCTTGTCCCTGCCTGGTTCTACTCACTCCTGCTCCACATAGCTGGGAACATGGCTGCAGGGACCCCAGATTCATAACTTTTCAAATTCTGTGACCCAACATTCTGCTTCCCAGCACCTGTAGATAAAGTCCTAGGAAAGAACATGGATTGGCCCAACCTGGGTCACAGTGCCACCTCTAGGCCGAGACCAGGACCAGGCTACTAGGATAGTCCTGTTGGCCCGGACCAGGGCACACACTCAACCCTGAAGTGGGCCAAGAGTTGGGTGGCCATAGAGGTGGGACAACTCCCAAAAGGAAGGTTGGTGCTGTTACTAGGAGACAGAAAAGGATGCAGGTTAGACAGAAACAGCAAACGTCCACCTCATGAATTTCTCCTTAGAAGTGAAAATTCAAGTAATGTAAAGGCTACAGCTCAGCACCAGGCAAAGAGAAGGTGGAAGAGTGGGCATTGGGCCTCCAAGCCAGGCGTTGGGCTTTTTTTTTTTTTTTTTTTTTTTTTTTTTTTTTTTTTTTTTGAGACGGAGTCTCGCTCTGTCGCCCAGGCTGGAGTGCAGTGGCCAGATCTCAGCTCACTGCAAGCTCCGCCTCCTGGGTTTATGCCATTCTCCTGCCTCAGCCTCCCAAGTAGCTGGGACTACAGGCGCCCGCCACCTCGCCCAGCTAGTTTTTTGTATTTTTTAGTAGAGATGGAGTTGCACTGTGTTAGCCAGGATGGTCTCGATCTCCTGACCTCATGATCCGCCCGTCTCGGCCTCCCAAAGTGCTGGGATTACAGGCTTGAGCCACCACGCCCGGCCGCGTTGGGCATTTTTTATGAAGTGTAGTGGTTTTCCAGAAAGTCAAAGGGCCTGGTGCATGGATGGTTTTCCTCATTTAAGGTGGTCTCATCCAAAGAGAAAATCTCTCCTCACATAAGGATATGCTATTTACCCACAAGGAGACATTGGAAGAAGAGGCCAGTTCCTGGGTGGAGGCCTGGCTTGTCCTGTAGCTCCGGAGGCGCCAGTGTCAGGACTTTCACATGGCCTGGCCTAAGTCAGGGGTAGTATATATGGTTCTGCAGACCCAAGCCCGGTGAGCTCTGGAGGACACAAGGGGGTGGGCATCATGATCGCCAGATAGTTTTGATGGTACAGCCTGGGATATAGACGGTCAAAGTGGTCTTGTGTAGAAAAAAAATGACAAAAAATAAAAATGTGCCTCCTTTGGATGGAGAGGGTTCTATATTATATTGGATTTTTTAGTTGCTAATGACTAAAACCACTCTCACTGCCTTACGCCAAAAGAAAAGTAGGAACGGCACTTATTTATCAACTAAAAATCTCAAGTGTATGTAGCTTCAGGCATGGCTAGATCCGGGAGCTCAAGTTATGATACCTGGAATCTCTTTCTTTCTATCCTTTATCTTGTCTTTTTCCTAGCTGGCTCTGATTTCAGACATTCTTCCCATAAGGTAGCAAGACAGCTACCATCATCATCCGGATTAGCTCCTATCCTCCCAATCACCCCCAACAGAAACATTTTCTCTTTCCCAGTAGTTCCAACATAGTCCACGCCCCTCCTGGAACCAGTCACTGGTACCAGGGAAATGGAGCGCAGTATGCTGATTGGCCAACCTAGGGTCATGTGACTACTTTGGACCAATCACTGCCACTCTGATTAGCTAGGCCTGGCTGAAACATTCCCGCCCTCGGCCCTGCCGGACACATTGGCCAGGAGAAATGGAGGAGTCGATTCTCCAAAGAACAGTAGTCAGGGGGCTGGATGGGTGGCTACTTGTAGGCAATGATGGCACCCAGTCCCCCTGAGCCAGGCAGAGGACCTGGCCAAGGAAGGGCGGTGGCTTCTTTGTGACTAGGCAGGGGCAGGAGGGACTGTCAGAATCTGCTCTGAGTTGGGGGTGGGGGTTTTTCCGGAGAGGACTGAGGTGACTGGAGAAGCCTGGAGCCACCCAGTCAGAGACCCAGGAAGGGGCAGACAGAGCCTTCAGACTCTTCATTTTGCTTCTTCATGATTTTCTGTCAGAAATAACCACTGACTTTTCTTTATTCAACCAAATTCTGTCAAGTGCCCAGAGAGGGCCCATGCTGTCCTGGGCATGAGGGAGGCAGCTGGGAAGAGGCAGAGACTCTGCCCTCGTGGGCCCACTCTCAGTGCGGGATGCTGTCGACCACCAGTAACTAAGCAGGTGGACAAAGGGAGGGTCGGGGAGTATGTGAGTCAGCTTGGGCTTCTGTGACAAGCCCCACGGACCGGGGGCTTCAACAACAGGCATTTGTCTCCCACAGCTCTGGAGGCTGACCAGAGTGCAGCGTCAGCAGCGTTGGCTTCTCCTGCGGCCTCTCTCTTGGGCTGGCAGACAGGGCCGCCTTCTCCCTGTATCCTCGCGTGGTCTTCCCTCTGTGCATGTGTCTGCCCTAATCTCCTCTTCTTAGAAGGACACCAGTCAGACTGGATTAGGGCCCACCCTAAAGACCTCATTTTAACTTGATTACCTCATTAAATGTCCCATCACCAAATAAGATCACATTGTGAGGAACACTGGGGGTCTGGACATCAACATATGAATTGGGGGGACACAACCAGCCCATCACAGGAGACTTCTCTGAGGTGTGGCCTTGGAATTGAGGCCTGAGTGGCAAGGTGGGGCCAGTGACTTGTGTGATCCAGGGCAGAGGTGACCCCCATAGCAAAAAACCACAGGGCTGGGCACAAGCTTGGCTTGTCTGCACTGCCTGCACGGGGACGAGCAAGTTGGAACCAGACTGGATGCGGAGGGGCCAGTGAGGAGGAGCAGGTGAAGAGCCCTCCTCAGCTGTGCACACCGAGTCCTGCTAAGTCTCAGTTCCACGTGGCTCAGACCCACCCCCTACTCTCCAGCTGCACCCACCACCCAGCCTAGCCCCAGCACCACCCCTGGACAGCTGTCCTGGCCTCCTGACTGGTGTCCCAGCTGGCTCAGAACCACTGACCACACAGTGCCAGGTTAATCTTTTCAACACCCAGATCCCACCTCGGGCCTCCCTACTCACAACTCTCCCATGACCTCCTCCGGTCACCGTCTTGACCCCGAGTGACAGGCCCTTTCCCATCATCTGCTGCAGCCACACTGACCCTCCAAGTCTCCCCTCCTCAGGGCCTTTGGGCATAAGACTCCCTCCACCATCCACAAGCCTACTCCTGACCAATCCACATTCACCCTTCAGGTCTTGCCAGACCCCAACTCTTTAGGGAGGCCCCACCTCCATCTACAGCCTCTCCCTCTCGTCTCTCACGGCCTCTGAACTTTTCATTTCATTGCTAAGGACAGTGGCTGGCTCAATAATTCATCCTTTGGTGAATTAAAGAACCAAGTCAGTAGCTTGGGCTGGCAGGGCCTTAGAGGTCACCAGCCCAGCCTGACACCCTGCACGAGGCCCCAAGAGCTGAGTGTCTGTGTCTGTTCGCACACTCCTGTCGCACCGGTCCCACGGCCATCCCCTGCTCAGTAAACTTGGGGGGTTCCCGAGTTCAGGCAGGGACCAGAGAGGAGTCACAGAGGACCCCTGAAGACTATCCCCTGCACCCCTTGCAATTTATTTTCCGCACTTCCTCTGCCGCCCCCCGCCCCCCACCCCTCAAGCTGTTCTTCCTCCTGTTGTTCTCTTGTTTTCACATGCTGCTCTCCGCTTCCTGTGAGGCTGCTTCGCTCAGGAAACGCCATGCAGCAAAGGAAGCCGCTGTGTGCGAACCTCCAGGACCTCCCAGGGTAGGTGCTGCAGTGTGGCTGTGGCCTGATGGCCCACAGTAGCCTGGCTGGGTTCTGGGGGACCTGTCAGCTCTGCAGCTTCCTGAGACTTGCTGAGTCGCTGAGCGGCTCAGAGCATAAGAAGCAGAGAGAAAAAGACACCAGTGACGTTTCTCATCTACTCCAGAATAAACTGAGCCCGGGGGTGTAATGAGCTTTTGATGCATCCCCTGGCTTTGATGTGATGCCTTGACCTCTCCCTTGGTTACAGCCCCAAGTTACCGGTCAAACACTAAGCTACAGTTGCTGTACAGGTATTTTGCATATGGATTAAAGTCTGTCATCAGTTGACTTTAGGTAAGAGACATTATCCTTGCTGGTCTGGGTGGGCTTCAAGAGCCAAACAGGCTTCTGTGTGAAAGAGAAGTTCCACCTGTGGACAGAGGGGTGTGGAATCCATCTACAGCCAGGCCTACAGCTGTAGCTCTGAAGGGCTTTATGACAAGGAAGTGGGCTGTGTGATCGTGGGGGCTGGCTAAGCAAGCCTGAAGTCCACAAAAGGGAAGCTGACAGGCAGGTGGAGCTCACAGGTGTGCCCGTGTCTAGAGCCTCTGGGGAAGCCCATGAGCAGTGCCTGTGAGCTCCACCTGCCTGCCAGCTTCCCTTCTGTGGATTCCAGACTCGCTTAGCCAGCCCCCATGATCACACAGGCCACCTGCTTGTGATAAAGCGCTTGAGACAGAGCTACAGCTGCAGGCATGGCTGTAGATGGATTCCGCACACTGGCCCCACTTCCCTGGTCACACCCTGACTCGTACAGGGGCTGAGGCAGGAGGGGGCAGCATTGATTAAGGAACAAAAACCAATATTTCTGAGCACCCGCTGGGTATGAGGCACTGCACTAAGGACTATCTGTACAACCTTATTGCACTCCTAAGCCATGCTGTGAGTGGTTTATCAGTGATGATGCTTTATGTTGCAAGAACATAAAACCCAACTCAGAATGGCTTAAACCACAGGGACATTTATTATCTCATGTGAGAAGTCCAGGGGAGAGCAGTTCATTGGCAGTTCAGTGAAGTTTTCAAGGACCTGATTCATCTTCCACTCTGTCTTCCTCAGCTTGTCATTTTGGCCTGTCAGCAAGGGCCCCTCGTGGTTACAAGAGAGCTGCCATGGCCTCAGGCATCACTGCCATATCCGCAGGTCCTCCTGGCAGACTTCCCCTCACCTCTCTTTGGCCAGAATTGCATCACATGCCTGCTCCTAAACCAATCTCTGGCCACGTGAAGGAGGCTTCATGATTGGCTTAGGCCAGTCAAGTCTCTCTGGGAGCACAAGGCCACAGTCAGGGTTGAGCTGACAGCAGATGGGGTTTGGTTGTTTGGATGGCTGAATTTGGTTTCTATCACAACCATAGCTGATCATCACACTCTTAGTTACTTGAAACAACACCCACCTGTGACCTCATAATTCCATAGGCCGGAAGTCCAGGCGGGCGTGGCTGACTTCTCTACATAAGCTCGCACAAGGCCGAAAGCAAGGCTCCCTTGGCCAGGTCTGGAGCCCCTGGGAAAGCCCATTCCAGTGTTGGCAGAATCCAGCTCCTTTTGGCTGTGGGACCGAGGCCCCCTTTCCTTGCTGGCTATCAGCTGGGGTTGCTCTGTATTCCTTCACCCACATCGCTTTCATCTTCCAGCCAGCAACAACCTGCTGCATGTCCTTCTCACACTTCATATCTCTCTCACGGCCTCTTCTACATCAGCCCAGAAAGCTGTCTGCATTTCAAGGGACTTGTGTGATTAGACAGGGATAATCCCCTGTCTTCTGGTCAGCTGTGCCATAGAACGTCATGCCATCTCCGAGTGATAGGCTCACTTCACTCACAGGCTTTGAGAATTAGGGTGTGGAACTTGGGGGCCCATTCCTAGACATTCTGCCCACCCCGGTGGTCACCATAGTGCCCACCCCCATGAGGCAGACATTTCATTGGAAAGAAAGTTAACCTCAGAGAGGTGAAATGAGTTTCTCAAGGTTGTACCAGCCAGGGAGTTATGGTTGCAAACAACAGAAATCAATGCTGCTCATTGAAGCAAGAAAATAACAGCCCTCCCTCCTGACTACCATATGGTATGCAGTCCTGGCCATACAAGAGGGTCCCCATCCCCCTCAGGGTGGTCTTTTTATCCACAGCCAGATGCTTGGTTTCATTTATTCCCTAACCTAATAGGGTTAGTTCTCTTAGCAAATCCAGAGGCACTGGCTGACTTTGGGAGTAAAGATGAGCCCTCAGTTCTCCAGCTCATTAAACATGTTTGCCTTGGACTAAATTGTCTCCACGGGGAGCAGAAGTCATCAGTTAAATCCTGGATTAGCAACTGCAGCCTGTGGGCCAGTCCAGCTCCACCCCTATTTTTATACAATCCACAAACTAAGAATAGTTTTTACATTTTTAAATGGTTGGGAAAAAACTAAAAGAGGGATATTTCATGACATGAAAATTTCATAAAATTCAAATTTTAGTGTCGATGAATAAAGGTTTATTGGAACACAGCCATGTCCGCTTGTTTATATATTCTCTGGGACTGCTCCTGTGCAGAGTGGAGTAGCTCTGACAACCACCTCATGGGCTTCAAAGCCTGAAGTATTTACTCTCTGGCCCTTTACAGCATAAGTATGCTAGCCATGAGTCAAATGACAATGTGCTGGTCATTGGTGGCCAGCAATTCCAACCTTGGGATTCCTCATGTATCCTGAGCAGGGGACTGGGCAGGGGCAGGAATGGACTCTCTCACCTCTTGGTCCCACACGCCTTCCTGCCCTTCAGGCAGTCCCTCCCCGGTGATTTCTGTGTATATTCTTGTTGGGATGTGTTCTTGCAAAGCGAGTCTTTCGGGGTCTGTTTGCACCCAATCGGTGGCCTTGTGGCACATGTCTCGCCATGCCTCTGACTCCCCACTCGGTGTTGGAGTTCCCACCCCAAATGTTGTTCTGTGAGTGCATCTGCCCGCTGCTTCTCCCCTCTGCAAACTCCTCTGTCCACTCCCAGGGGTGGACACTAGGCTGCCTCCAACTGCCCACCACTCCAGATGACACCAAGTGCCTGTCCTCCCCCATGCCACCATGCAGCAGCCTGCTGTGAGAACTGTCCCAGGAGAGGGGTCGTGGGGTCTTGTGGAGACACATGCATGATTTGACCAAGTGATGCCCGCCGGCCCCAGTGTGTTCTTTGATGTAATCAAATTCACCAAATTCTTTTGGCTTTATGATTTTTGCCTTTAAATTATTGAGTGGTCCTCCTTTCCTAGGTCACAAGGGTATTCTGCTGGATATTCTTTTGTTTTAATCGTATCTTTCAGGTCTTCAGTCCACCTGGAGTCTACCCTTTTGGGTGATGAAGACAGGGACCCAGCTTTAAGTTTGTCCTGGGTAGGTTTAGTTTTAGCGAGGGAGGGCTACCTTCACTCACGTGGGATTTAGAAGCCCAGTCAGCCCACTTATCAGTGTTTGTCTTAGTGGTTTGGTCATCAGTCCAATAATTCCTATGAGGATGTGGGACCGCAGAAGGACACTCACTTGTATATATTTTGTGTTTATATAAAATGTCACATTCTAGATTCATATAATTGTAGTACAAACAAGTGAGAACTACAGTTCTGGGAAAAATGACTGTAAATGATTTAACTTTTAATATAAGTTGTAGATCAGCACTGTCCAACTGGATTTTATGAGATGATGGAAACGCTTTCTGGCTGCGCTGGTAGCTGTGAGCCACGGGTGGCTACTGAGCACCTGATGTAGCTAGTGCAACTGAGGAACTGAATTCTTAGTTTTATTTAACTTTGATTAAATTTACTTTTTTTTTTTTTTTTTTTTTTTGAGACTGAGTTTCACTCTTGTTGCCCAGGCTGGAGTGCAATGGTGTGATCTCAGCTCACTGCAGCCTCCATCTCCCAGTGATTCTCCTGCCTCAGCCTCCCGAGTAGCTGGGACTATAGGCACCCACCACCACGCCCGGCTAATTTTTGTATTTTAGTAGAGACAGGTTTTCATCATGTTGGCCAGGCTGGTCTCAAACTCCTGACCTCAGGTGATCCACCCACCTCAGGCTCCCAAAGTGCTGGGATTACAGGCGTGAGCCACCGCGACCAGCCTGATTAAATTTAAATAGCTACCTGTGACTGTGGTTACCACATTGGACGATGCAGGCCAGATTAAAACACTGGGACAACACTGCAGAAATTTATGCATTTATTTGAGGTTTTAGGGGGTAAAATGAGAAATGGAAAAGGAAAGATGAACAAGCAGGAAGCTGTAAACAGAGGATGGGAGTTAATATTTGTCAAGTGTTTACTGTGTGCCAGACACATATATCCCTAATTTAGCCCTGACTTGCACCCTATGAACTTGGGTGACTTATTCCCATCTAAAAGACTGGGAAGGCTGGACACAGTGGCCCATACCTATAATCCCAGCATTTTGGGAGGCCGAGATGGGTGAATCACTTGAGCCCAGGAGTTCAAGATCCACCTGGGCAACATAGTGAGACTCCATCTCTATAAAAAATACAAAAACTGGCTGAGCGTGGTGGTATGCACCTGTGGTCCCAGCTACTGAGGAGGCTGAGGTGGGAGGATCACTTGAACCTGGGAGGTTGAGGCTGCAGTGAGCCAAGATCACGCCACTGCATTCCAGCCTGGGCAACAGAGTAAGACCCTGTCTCAATAAATAAATAATAAAATGATGGGGAAGTTGAGTCTCAAAGAGGTGAAAGACTTGGTAAGGCAAGCTTATTGGAGTGGCTGGCCCAGGATTAAACAAACACAGGCCAGATACCCCTCTTAAAAGGCTGTGTGAGCCCAGAGGCTCCAGGGGAGGGGGCCAGGAAGGTTACAGGCTGGCTGGGCACTCGCAGATGGGAACCCTGGACACCACCCTTCTGAAGGCTGGGCATGGTCCAGTGTGCTGACCCGGCAGCCTCCAAGTCCAAATCCACAGGGGTGGGCACCTCATAGTCCCAGGGTGAGGCTGCCGTGGCCAGTGGGATCTAAGGCTGAGAGCTGGGAGGGGTCTGGAACAGGGCATCTCCTTGGGAGCAGTATCTCCCCAGGGACTTTCTGGAAATTCGTAGGGAGGATGGTTTGCCTCAGTGACTGGAAGGGTGGTGCTTCTGACATGTGAGGGGCCCTGCCAGGGAAACAAGCCTCTGGGCAGATCCTGTACAACCAAGCATCACCCCAAACCGCACATGAGCTCCATGTGCCTGCTGGACACATTTGTGCTGCGCAAGCCTCACTTTCGCCATGATGATCTGAGGCTGGAGCCCACCTCTGTCTTATGTATAAACACAGGGTTTTCCACAAGGTTTCAATATACAAAGGGTTTTCCAAGAATCTGATGCTGTGTGAGTTGAGAGAAGGGTACACTTTGTTTTGTTCGGCATTTTCCAAGAGTTGCTCATCATTTCAGAAGCACATCAAAGACAGTGACAACACTCATGGTGCTGAAGCTGCTGGCGTGGAATGCCTGGCCTGTAGTCCCAACTACTGGGGAGGCTCAGGCAGGAGAATCGCTTGAACCTGGGAGGCAGAGGTTGTGGTGAGCTGAGATCACGCCATTGCACTCCAGCCTGGGCAACAAGATCGAAACTCCGTCTCAAGAAACAAACAAACAAAAAAAAACCCAAAAAACAAAAAACACTGGCAGTCCTTACGCTTGTACTCCTGTGAGTCTGCGTAGGTATCTGTCTATTTATCAATCCATCTATTAATCCGGATATTTTAAAATGCCAAATATAGGGAAAGATTATCAACAACATTCAGTTGAATGTTACCTTGCCCCTCTTAAATTTAAACGTATCCATCACAGGCAGGTTTAAGTATCTGAAAATGTCATTGTTTATGAGTATTTACATATCGAAATATATATCATAAAACTCCTTTCCTTTTCTTTCTCTTTTAAATTACCATTAGGGCATCACATTAATTTTCTTGAAGTACATCTGAAAATAGGGCATATTGTGTATTCAGTTCATTTTGGGATAGCACAGGGCCATTGTAGAAAGAGGGTGTCAGTATGTTAGGGTCGGGGTCCCCTGCTGTGAGGGGCAGAGGTGGCCGGGGCAGGCACAGAGCTCTGCTCTCACAGCACCCAGAGCTCACCGTGTGCTGGTGTCTAAGCATTTGCCAAGCTTCAGATCTCCTAAGATCCATGTCATTTTTTTGTCATATCTATATAGTACCTGTATTATTTAATTAATATTTTTCCTTAAATTGACTCACTTGTTTACCTAGATAATTGTAAAAGGAAGTTATATCACTGTCATAAATGTAAAACTAAGATGGTTTGATGTGCTCATTAACTTTTTTAGTACACATTAAAATAAATGCTTAACTGTTTACAACAAGTGCCCATACTCCTAGCCATTCATCTGAGTGCCACCTAAAATTATCTCAAATATTAGCAGGGGCAGGAGCTCCACAAAGTTTAGAAGGACCATGTCATTTCATTTCATCCTCATAGGACCCCCAGGCCCAGCTAGCACAGAGCCCCCAGCAGTGTTGACTGATTAATCAGGAAAATGAAATGGAGGTTCAGAGAGGGGGAGGGAGTTGTGCAGGTCACACAGCGAAGCCATAGTCCTGAGGGTGGAACCCAGGTTTGCAGCTCCTGAGATCCACCTCTTTGCATCACAGAACTGAAGGAGGGGTCTGTTGCATGAAGATCTGGAGCCAGGAGCCAGGAGTCGCCAGTGCAGTAGAAGGGAGGAAGAGCAACATCTGGCCCTTGTCAGATTGTGTAAGCCCCTGGGCTGGTGGCCAGATGTGACCATCGGCCTCCAGCAGGAGGAAGACATCAGAGGCTCACCCAGCCTCCGGGTGCTGTGCAGATGTGGCCAGCTGGAGGGAACACCCAACCACACACAAGGACTCTGGGGTCTGCCAGGAAGTGAGGATGTGAAGGGAGAGTGGGTGGCTACCAGGGCCTGCCTTTCCCCAGAACTGGCTGGAGCCCTGACAGAGGTGCTTCAGTAATGCCCGTTGAGTGACAAGTGTCTCTGCAGCTCACAGAAGGCCCCCAGCCCATTTCCCCCATGGCTCCCGAAAGACAGTGGCCCAGAGGTGCAGCAGGCAGGAGTGAATGTGGGAGTCGCAGGCCAGAAAGCACAGGGCAGGGAGGTTGGGCCTTTGCCATGCTTTTCCAGCACCAGTTCCCAAGCTGTGGTTTGGAGCTGAGAAGTCTCTGACTTCTCCTGACAGTTGCTAGCCTCTCTTGAATGGACAGGGAACAGCCTCGGGTTCAGAGGCAGACAGAAAACAAGACCTAGCTACAGCTGACTAACTGTGTTTTATTGTTGCTTTATGTATTTGTAGGATGTTAAAAGGAAAAACTTTGGACATATTAAATTTAACAGAGTTTACTTGAGTAAAGAACAAGTCATGAATTGGGCAGCTGTCAGGGCCAGCAGAGGTTTGGGGAGCTCAGCCTGCTATTTGTTACAAATATATGCTTCTAAATTGGGGTTTGATTTCTTCACATACTAAGTTCGGCTTCAGATCATCACTCAAAGTACAGAGACAGCCTCAGGCTAATGGCCTCTTGCTGCTGCTTCTTCTTTTTTTTTTTTTGAAATGGAGTCTTGCTCAGTCGCCCAGTCTGGAGTGCAGTGGTGTGATCTCAGCTCACTACAAGCTCTGCCTCCTGGGTTCATGCCATTCTCCTGCTTCAGCCTCCTGAGTAACTGGGACTACAGGTACCCGCCACCCCGCCCGGCTAATTTTTTTTGTATTTTTAGTAGAGATGGGGTTTCACCATGTTAGCCAGGATGGTCTCAATCTCCTGACCTCATGATCCACCCACCTTGGCCTCCCAAAATGCTGGGATTACAGGCGTGAGCCACCACGCCTGGCTGCCTCTTGCTTCTTAAATTTAACAATGGTTACTATTTATGGCAAGAGATGCTGGGTTTTCATTATTGGTTATAATATTTACTACAAAATAAAATATGTATTAGTAAATAAAAGGACAAATGACCAAAAATGTCTGCAGCTTAGGAATCTGCATTATCCTATCACGTAGGGTCCACCCCTCTCTGAGGTACACAGAGGGCTTAGCCCCATTCCACAGGACAAAGCTGATAGGAACTGGGAATGGTGGGACTCAACCCATGTCTTGTGGCTCCAGATCTAGTGCTCTTCCTTCTCTGGCCTTTCTGGAACAATCCAAGAGCAGGTGTGTAGGTGATAGGAAGAAACTGGATGCTTACCCAGGCTCTGGTCTTGTCCCTGGCCTGGCCTTTCCTTGCTCTTCCTCCCCTAAATCTCATTCATTCATTTGACAAACCTTCATTGGGCCACTCTGTCCCTGTGCTAACTGTCCTCAAGGAAATCCCAGTCTGGCGAGAGAGAAACACCATAACACAGCATATGAGGGCTCTGGGAGCCACACCTCTGAGAGGTGTCTTATTCATATTTATTTGTTCTGCTGTAACAAAATACCACAGACTGGGTAGTTTATAAAGAAAAGAAATCGGGCTGAGTCTGGTGGCTCACACCTGTAATCCCAGCACTTTGGAAAGCCGAGTCAGGCAGATCACTTGAGGACAGGAGTTCAAGACCCTCCTGGCCAACATGGTAAAACCCGTTTTCTACTAAAAATACAAAATTAGCCGGGCATGGTTGCACACACCTGTAGTTCTAGCTACTCGGGAGGCTGAGGCAGGAGAACCACTTGAACCTGAGAGGCAGAGGTTGTAGTGAGCCAAGATTGTACCACTGCACTCCAGCCTGGGTGACACAGCAAGACTCCATCACAAACAAACAAAAAACAGAAATTTAGCTAAGTGTTCTGGAGGCTGGGAAGTAAACGGCATGTCACATCTGGCCATAGGCTTCTTGCTGCATCATTCCAGGGAAGAAGGTGGAAGAGCAAAAGAGGGAGAGAAGGAGACAAATGCATTCCTGTATCTGGAGCCCACTCCTGCAGTAATGGTGTGGATCCAATCGTGAGGGCAGAGCTCTCATGGCCTGATCACCTCTTCAAGGCCCCACCTCTCTACACTGTTGCATTGGGGATTAAGTTTCCAACACGTGAACTTTGGGGGACACATTCAAACCATAGCAGAGGGAGAGGTGAGTTCTGAGAAAGTGACATTTTTGGGGGGGTGGGAGAATGAAGAACCAGGAGGATTTTCTGGGCTCTACTTGCTGGAGCTGGGGTGTGCACCTTTCAGGCAGAGGAATCTGTGTGGGTTCAGAATGTGGTCGTTTGACAAGTTTGTTTGCATAAAAACACTTAAGACAGCACCTAGCACACCATAAGCTCCATGGAGGCATTGGGTATGGTTATTATCATGTGCAAAGACCTCAAGGGTAAGGCACAGGAAGTTCAATGGGTCTGGCTGTGCTGCCCAGTGACCCATGGGTCATTGCCAGCAATGATACTGGAGGGCTGGGCTGGGTCAGATGTTGGAGGTCCCTCAATGCTGTGCTAAGAACACGTTTGTTTGTTTGTTTGTTTGTTTGTTTGTTTGTTTTTGAGACAGGGTCTCACTCTGCCATATTGGAGTGCAATGGTGTGATCTTGGTTCACTGCCACCTCTGCCTCCCAGGCTCAAGTGATCCTCCCACCTCAGCCTCCAGAGTAGCTGGAACCACAGGCATGTGGCCACCACACCTGGCTAATTTTTGTATTTTTGGTAGAGACAGGGTTTTGCAGTATTGCCCAGGCTGGTCTCGCACTGAGCTCAAGTGATTCACCTGACTCCCAAAATGCTGGGATTAGAGGTATGAGCCACTGCACCCAGCCTGACACTCAAGTTACTTCTGTTGTCCATATGGAGCCACAGAAGCATTTTAAAAGCTGACCTTTGATCCCTTCAGCAGCCAGAGTGGAGTGGGGACTGGAGGGGTAGAACTGAGGTGGGAAGCGGGGCAAGGGGACATCTTTCCATCAATAGGGCCCACCTGAACAAAATATGTTCTTCCAAACGAATTTTGCATTGTAACTTCAGAAACTCCTTGTGGTGGGCTGGGATATTAGGGATCTGGACCTCTCTGGGAAGCCACAGTAGGCTCCGGGGCTAGGTGTGTCAGAGATGTGTTCAAGGAAATGGCCATGACGACACATGGTAGCAGGCTGCTGCTGGATCCAGAGAGTAGAGACAGACAGCATGTTGCAGGGGCAGGGGGCAGCTTGGTGACCTTAGAGCTGGGGGTCAGGATGCTGGACCTGCAAGTCAGGAGCAGGAGCTCCCAGCCACTGAGTGTAACAGAGAGGATGGGGCCATAGCATTCGGCCCACCCAGCAAGGCCACCAGCAACTCTGTCCTCAGTCAGCTGAGCCAAGAAACACCAAAGGCAGTGCCACCGCCTCCCAGAGCCAACTCCGGGGAGCAGATTCTTTTAATTATTATTATTATTACTATTATTATTACTATTAGAATTTGTATAGCATTATTTTTGTTTTGATCTTTTTTTAACTTTTTAGAATTAGGGGTATATGTACGGGTTTGTTATATAGGTAAACTCATGTCACTAGGGGTTTGTTGTACAGATTATTTCATCACCCAGGTATTATGCCTCGTATCCAATGGTTATTTTTTTTTTTGCTCCTCTCCCTCCTCACACCCTCTACCCTCCAGTATGCCCCAGACACTGGGGTTCTCTTCTTTGTGTCCATGTGTTCTCTTCATTCAGCTCCCACTAATAAGGGAGAATATGTGGCATTTGGTTTTTGTTCCTGTGTTAGTTTAAGGATAATAGATTCCAGCTCCATTCGTGTTCCCACAAAAGACATGATCTTGTTGTTTTTTATGGCTACATAGTATAGTGTATATATACCACATTTTCTTATCCAATCTGTCATTGATGGGCACTGGGTTGACTCCATGTCTTTGCTATTGTGGATAGTGCTGTAATGAACATTTGCATGCATGTGTCTTCATGGTAGAATGATTTGTATTCCTCTGGGAATATGCCCAGTAATGGGATTGCTATTGGCTCTTTGAGGAGTTGCCACACTGCTTCCCACAATAGTTGGACTAATTTACACTCCCGCCAACAGTGCATAAGCAGAGAGCACATCCTCACATGAAACCCACGCTAAACCCCTGGGTCCTGTGGTCCAGTCTCAGGGCCAAAGGCTGTCAGGTTTCTAGAACCAGAAAATTCTAACAAAACTTTTCACAAACCTGGACACCCACTAATGAAGTGACAGATTTGAAGTCAGTCCACCAAGAAACATTTTGTGAACATGTTTTATCAGATTGCAGCATTTATTTATTTATTTATTTATTTATTTATTTATTTATTTATGATGGAGTCTTGCTCTGTTGCCCAGGCTGGAGTACAATGGTGTCATCTCGGCTCACTGCAATCTCTGCCTCCCAGGCTCAAGCGATTCTCCTGCCTCAGCTTCCCAAGTAGCTGGATTACAGGCACGCGCCACCACACCTGGCTAATTTTGTATTTTAAGAAGAGATGGGGTTTCACCATGTTGGTCAGGCTGGTCTCGAACTCCTGACCTCAGGTGATCTACCCACCTTGGCCTCCCAAAGTGCTGGGATTACAGCGTGAGCCAAGATTGCCCCATTTTAAATCGCCCTTTTGCAGGTCAAAAGCAGTAAAAATCACTATTCCATATGGTTCAACCCCCACTGGCTTCCATCATCTATAAGATAAATAAAGGTATGACTTTTCAAGGTCTGTGTCTGGTGCCAGTGGGTAAAATGCAGCGTGGACAAGGGAATGAGGTCAAGGTCTGGAGGTGGTAGAGTCGGGTTCAAATCCCCACTCACCCCAACCACCTGGTAACCTAACCACTTCCTCCTCTGAGAGATATCAACCAGGGGCTGAGCGTTACTCCAACAGCACACACAGCCCCAGCTAGAGGAGGGGTGCCCTGCCAGGCCACTCAGCCCTCTCTGCCTCCTTTCTCTGCCCATTCCTCTCTGCTCTGGGTCCTCTTCTCTAGCTGTGCTGTACTCTTTTCTGTCCCCAAACATACTTGCTGCCTGTCTCCTAGTACTAATTCTGCTCAACCCCAGGTCTTGCTTCCTGCAGGATACCTCCCCTGCTCTCTCCAGACTCCATGCCCCGCTTGTCTGTGGAGGGAGTGGCCCAAGGCCAGTGGACACGCCCTGGAGGGAGGGCTGTGTCTGCATCCCCTGCCTGACCTCCTGGTGCTCCACCCAGAGGAGCAGCCCACGGAGGGTGGGGACTTGCAGCTCCTTCTCCCCTCCTGCCCCTCTACCTCCCCTGCCAACCTGCACAGACCTGGACATAGGAGGTGCCACACAATACAACAGCCCTTTGCCAAGCACCCTCCCTGTGGCACTCTTGGGCTGGGCGCTGGGGTGGAACTGAGTGGTTGGCCAGATGCTGAGTAGCTGCGCATGACCTCCAGGTGGCCAAACCCAGCGGCCACTCTTTGGGCAGTCAAGTGGGTGATGGCACACTTCACCGAGGGAGGGAGGAGCAGATGGAGGAAGACCAGGACAAGTCCAGGTGGCATGAGAAGCTGTGAGAAGCCTATGACATCCAAATAGAGGTGCCACAGTTAAGTTGGGGCACTTGTCAGGAACTGGATCTGAGCCCGAGGTTCAGGAGAGAGGCCAGAGCTGGAGATAAGAAGTTGGAAGTCATGGGCACGCAAAGCCATGGCGCTGGCTGAGGCCCCTCCTAGAGTGAGTGCACGTTGAGGAGAGAAGAGGTCCTCAGAGGACGTCCCAGGATTCACTGGCATTAGGGGTCGGGATGGAGAGGAGAAATTGGCAAAATGGCAAAGAGTGCCAGGGAGGCAGGAGGAATCCCAGAGGAGAGCAGTCTCCTGGAAGCCGTGGGAAGAGTGTGTAAGCGAGGAAGGAATCTGGTGTCCAGTCCTTTGTTCTTAGGCCAAGTCAAATGGGTGCTGAGAACCGGCCATTGGGCTTGGCAGCCTAGTGCTGTGGGTGATGTGACGGGGACCAAGACATGACTGGGGCAGCGTGTGTAGTAGGCACAGTGCTTTCAAGTTTTCTGTAAAGTAGGGCAGAGTAAGGGTGGTAGCTGGGAAAGTCATATGGTCAGAGGGTGTTTTGTGTATTTGCTTGTTTGAAGGTGGAGCTATTATAGCATGTGAGTGTGATGGGGGATGGCTGATCCTGCTGAATAATCCAGCAGAGAGAGGGGCAATGGGAGAAGCAGTTGAATACCATTCACTAGATAACAGTAGCACGCCCCAGGGCTCCCTGAGGAAGCACTTGTTCCATTTCTCTGCAGCCAGATTTTACTTCTTGGAAAATTCCAAAGAGTGTCCTCATCTGTCCTGCTCTCCAGATGGCTCTGTTCTCTTCCCAGCTTCACTGCCTGTGACCTGGAGTCACCCACTGACAACGGCAGCTGGGCCGGGTCATTCCAGAGTGTGCCTTCCAAGCTTCCCTTGTGCCTGGCATGCGGGCCTGCAGCCGTCTGCCTGAGTGCAGACCCCGCCTCTCCCACGGTGCGGCTTCCTCCACTTCTTCCTCCACAGCTTCCTCCAGCTCTTGGTGCTTTGGTTTCCTCCTCTGTAAATGGAGATGATGACCTTACCTATGTCACAGGGCTTTTGTGAGGAAGATGTTTGAAGTATTGAGAGTGGCTTTCAGAACACTGAAGGGTTTCGTTGGTATTGTCGTTGCTGTCCGTGCAGGAAGCTGTGCCTGGAGCAGGCTTTCTAAGACACATGCAAGTGCTAGGAGGTGGAGTGTGGGGATCCAGTCCACCCCAGGCAGCCTGTGTCAGGAAATGTTTAAACAGGCCCCTTGGTAAGAGCTGTCCCTCTATCTCATTTTGCTTGTTGAAACCCTTAAATGATTTAGGGAATAGAAGAAGCAGCAGCATCTCATAGTGGGATTTCGATATTAATGTCTAATTCAGCCTCCAACTGTATTCACAATTCCAGCTGCTGAAGTCCCTTACCTGCTGACATACCTCCTCTGCCAAGAAGCTCACTGCCTTCCACAGCACATCATCATCATTCTTCATCAGCAGTTCCTGGGAGAAAGTTGTTCCTCCCAGTGAGCTAAAATCGCCTCCCTTTGATTCCCCAACTCCCATCTTTGCTGTCTCACCCCAGTTAAACACCTCTCTATGGGGCCATATAACCAGGTACTTGCCTGTATCCTTGAGTCTTGGAGACAGTGACCTTATTCCCTTGTGTCTTTTCTTCTCCAGGCTGTAGTCTGGAGCCCGGGGAGTAGGGAGATACTGGCACCTCCCCAGTGAGATCTCAGCTATCATGACCTAAGCTGTAGTCACGCGGTCTCACACTGAAGCAAGAATCCCCACCCGGGGGTTTCCACAATGGTTGTTGCTAAGCAACATGCCCGTTCTCGGCTTGCACTGGGGGACGCTGAATGCAGGATTTTATGAATCAGAGTCATGGGCTCAAAAAACACGAAATTTCAGGGTTAGCCCTGGCTTTAGGCAAAGCCTGATCCAGCAGCTCAGCTGATGTTACTAAGGGCCCTGTTTCTTTTGCCTTAATCTTTGGGCTCTATCTGCAGCCCCCAGCATCTCTGGACGGTCCCCTCAGAGTCACAACTTCCCGCCTCGTCGGTCATCATACTCCGAGCCCTCCTCAGGCAGGCAGAGAACCGGGTCTGTGGGAGAGGACGCCGCTGAGGCCCGGAAACGCCTGCAGACGCTCCTTGTGTTTCATTGGCTCCCTGTGCAGCCCTGGGCCACTCACGGTGGCCAGGGTGGGGTTATGCTGATAAGCACGGGGAGGCCCCGCGGGCGGGGGCGGTGCTCGCCGCCGAGGTGCGGGCGGGGAGCTGGCCACCGGAGGCTGCAGGGCGGCCCCGGCGCCCGTGGGCTAGCGGGCCCTCCAAGTGCCGAGTCCACCTGACGGAGCCCCGGCCGGGAGCCCGCGCCCCTCACCTGCCCGGACTCTCCGCGGGGCCTCACCCCGGTCACGCGGATCAGCCGCGGGAAGCTCCCTGCCTGCCCCTCCTGGGTGCTGCAGGGCTTCCACCTGCGCAGTGAGACCAGCAAGGGGCCATGGCTCCGAACAGCACCTCCCGAGCAGGGGTCTTTGTGTTCCAATAATATTTGGTCGTGGGAAGTCCACTCCGCGAGTCCATATTAAATGGGGACTCTTGGGTCGGGCGCAGTGGTCCACGCCTGTAATCGCAGCACTTTCTGAGGCCGAGGCGGGCGGATCACCTGAGGTCAGGAGTTCCAATATGGAAACCTCGACTCTACTAAAAATACAAAAATTAGCCTGGCATGGTGGCGGGCGCCTGTAGTCCCAGCTATTTGGGAGGCTGAGACATGACAATCGCTTGAACCCAGGAGGTGCAAGCTGCAGTGAGCCGAGATCGCGCCACTGCACTCCAGCCTGAGTGACCGAGCAAGACTCAGTCTCAATAAATAAATAATACAAATAAAAATAAAATGGGGACTCTTTGGAGATTGAAAAATAAAGCTACAATGTATGAAAATGAGTTGTCATACTATTTAATAAAACCAGGTAATATTTTCAGCCATTTCATTCTTTTTTTTTTTTTTTTTTGAGACAGAGTCTTGCTCTGTCACCCAGGCTGGAGTGCAGTGGCCGGATCTCAGCTCACTGCAAGCTCTGCCTCCTGGGTTTATGCCATTCTCCTGCCTCGGCCTCCCGAGTAGCTGGGACTACAGGCGCCCGCCACTTCGCCCGGCTAGTTTTTTTTTTGTATTGAAAAAAATTTTTTTAATTCCCCTATAACAAGAAGTCCAGAGATGGGTGGCCCTAGGGCTGGTGAAGTCAACAGCTAAAAGACATTAGGGCTTTTGTTCAACTACTCAGTAATCCTCTTAGACATTTTTTCATGTCACAAGACAGCTGCTGCAGCTCCAAACATCACATTCTTATATGACAATGTCTAAAGGCAGGAACGAAGGGGCATTTCCTTTCCTAGAGTTTTTTTTTATAAGGATGAAAATCTGTTCCAGAAGATTTTGCCTTGAGTCCCATTGGCTAAAACTGGGTTCCATGCATGTGCCCTAGCTGCAAGGGATGCTAGGAATCCCAGTATCTAGCACTTCCTCCTGGACTGTGGGAAGCTGACTCTGCCAGGGTGACAATGGCTGTTCATAGACAGCTTGCCCATGTACAGTGGGGAATGGAAGAGTCCTGTACTCTCCTCCTCAATGCCTGTGTCTCTCCCACCACTGCAGGTCAGAGGACTCCCAGCTCCCAACCCCACAGTTAGCCAGCCCAGAGCCAGGAGACAAGAGTAATGAACCTGAAGATGCTGGGACCAGAGACCCAGACCCCACTCCAGAGGGAGCCTGGCAGTCAGACAGCAGCTCCGGAAGCAGAGCCCTGGATGAAGGTTTGTCCCTGTGTGCCCAGTCTTCCTGCCAGGCTCACAGTCCCTCAGGCTGTGTCAGCCCTGCTCTCAGGGGTCTGTCTGCATCCATGCTACCACCAGCCTCCAAACAGAGCCCACTCCCACCAGCTGCTCAGGCTGGGCTGGGGCCCTTTTCCCCAGCCTCATCATCCTAAGAACCTAGGCCTGGAGAATCTGGGGGGTTTAGAGCCATCAGGAGGTCAGGATACCCCGAGATGTTCCCAAACTTGCCAGGTGGCCAGGGTCACCTTTAAAAGCATGGATGCAGGCTGGATGTGGTAGCTCACACCTGTGATCCCAGCACTTTGGGAGGCTGAGGCGGGTAGATCGCTTGAGTTCAGGGGTTTGAGACCACCCTGGCAACATGGCAAAACCTGGTCTCTACCCAAAATACAAACAGATTAGCCCAGTGTGGTGGCACGTGCCTATAGTCCCAGCTACTTGTGGGAGCTGAGGCAGGAGGATCACTTGAGTCTGGGAGGTCGAAGCTGCAGTGAGCCGAGATTGTGCCACTGCACTCCAGCCTAGGTGACAGAGTGGGGCCCTGCCCCACCCCCCAAAAAAAAGAAAAAGAAAAAAGAAAAACATGGATGCCCAGGCCCACCCCGGATCTCTGCATGTGATTCTCTGGGGCGGTGGGGGTGGGGTCATAAGCCTGGTTTTGTTTTTAAACAGCTGTATCAGTTAGGACATCATTTGTCTCCCAGTGTCAGATCATTCAGCCCAAACCAGCTTAAGTTAAAAGAGAATGTACTGGTTCACGTAGCTTCAAAGTCCACACAAGCTTCAGGCACAGCTGAAATGTCAGCAGCACCACTGTCTCCACGCCTGGCCCTGCGTTGCTCTGCAGTGATTCATTTCACAGGAGGCACTCCCCTCATAGTGGCAAGATGGTCACCAGCGGCTCCAGGCCTGGTCCTCTCAACTCCCAGGCCAGAAGCATGGAGGGCATTTCTCTTCCCTGCAAGTTTTGAGTCCAAGTCTTGGGCTAACTCCAGTGGCTCCCACAGGGTCCCTTGCCCTTCCTGAACCAGTCGCAGAGGAGGCTGCACTCAGCCTGGCTGGGCCTGACTCAAGTGCCCCTGGAGCTGGGTGGTGAGGAAGAGGAGGGAGTGGGACTCCCCTGGGGACAGGAATGGGGACTGAGGTTGGGCAGCAGAACACCAGGGGGCCACACAGACCCCCGGGCTTCCTGATGCTAACGCAGGCGGGAGCCCACTGTCAAGGCCAAGCAACACTGGGGACCACAGACAGTCACATGCGTCACACCCCCTTCCTCCACATTACTCCAAACATTAGATGCCTGCAGTTCCCTGAGCATTGAAAATCTGTCCATCCTGGTGCCCGTACCTTGAGGAACCCACCCCAGCTCCTAAGAGACTGGCTTGGCCTTTCCTGACTGGGGTTGCCATGGCCTAAAATGGAAATAACACTTATCTCTGAGACCACAGACAGAGCCTGGCTTGTGTCATCTTAGAAAACAGGGAAGAAGTCAGGCACGGTGGTTCATGCCTGTAATCCCAACATTTTGGGAGGCTGAGACAGGAGGATCACTTGAGCCCAGGAGTTTGAGGCTGCAGTGAGCTATCATCACACCACTGTACTCCAGCCTGGGTGACAGAGCAAGACTCTGTCTCTTTAAAAAAAAAAAAGAAAGAAAGAAAGAAAAGAAAGAGAAGAAAAAGAGAGCATTTCTCCCAATGTCCCTGTGTAAAGTCCCAGGAAGGGGCTCTGACTGGCCAGCTTCACTCTTGGGCTGGTCACATTACAGGGAGGCAGACCCAGCCTTGGTGGCCTTACCACATAGGAGCCTGGGATGTGGGGGGTGGCTATCTCAAGAGGGGACATGGCACAAGAGCCCTCCCCTCGGGCTGCCACCTGGGGAGGGATGCCTGGTTCCCCACCCTTTGTCCTGCATCCCCACATCCTGTGCTTCCCCAGCAGTGGACGAGCAGCTGTTCCGATCTGTGGAGGGCCAGGCCGCCTCTGACGAGGAGGAGGAGGATGAGAAGTGGCGGGAGGAGCAGAAGACGCCGGCAGCCGAGGCCAAGACACTGCTGGCCCGGCTCTCCAGCTGCGGAGGCAGGTGTGTGGCCTGTCTAGGGTCAGCCACTGTGGGCCTCAGGCTCTCACACTCAGAGGTGTCCAGGGAAGCCAGGAGCACCCAGGAGGCTGGTTAGCCTTGCTCAGCCACCTCCCAGCCCCTCTGCGGCTCTGTCCCCTTGTCCCTCAGGGAGAGGTGGGAAGGCCCACCAGCATGTAGAGGATGAAGTGGGATGACCTTCCAGGGTACAGCTCATGGCTGGCTTGAATTCCCATTCGTGCCTTCTCACCAGCACCTGCACCGGAGCTCTTGTGGCACTCCCAGACACCACTGTCCCTCTCAGACCCCTTCCCAACCCATCACCCCTTGCCACACACCATTTTCACAGCTCTCCAGCCTGGCCCCAGGCCGGTGCTGGCTCCCTGTTTCATCCTCACCTCCACCCTCATGGGGACCGAGGACAGGCCCAGGACACCTGGGACACCTCGGACAAATCACCTGGCTTCTCCGAACCTCAGTCTTCTCGTCTCTAAGATGGGATGGTGACACTTGTGTGGCAGAGGCTGTGTGAGGATTTGAGGTCAAAGATATACAATGCCTAACAGGTGCCTGGTGCACAGTAGGTGGGAACGCTGGTGGGGGCAACAGTTATTATTGTATGATAAAATGCTGTTGATTTTCTGGAGTTGTTGTTACCACCAATTCTTCATGTCAACAGCAAACACTTATGAAGCACCTACTACTTGCCAGGCAAAATCTGAGGGACAGGGAAAATTGCAGTAAACCAGACAGTGGCCTCCTCTTTTGGATCCTCTAGTGAGTGTGACAGGCGTGAGGAAGAGGGGTCACACAGGGGTAGGGACAGAGGCGGGGCAGGGAGATGTAGGGAATGCCTCTCTGAGCAGAGCCCTGAAGGAAACGAGGGAATAAGCAATGCAGATGCTGGGGGAAGAGCATTCCAGGAAGAGGGAAGAGCAAGTGCAGAGGCCCTGAGGCATGTTGGAGGGACCGCCAGGAGGCCACTGTGGCTGGAGCAGCATGAGTGTGGGTGGGTGGGAGGGAAGGTCAGAAAGCTCACGGGGCAGATCAGGTGAAGCCTTTGGCTTTTCCTCAGAGTGAGATGGGGGCTGTGGGAGGGTGCTGGGCAGGCAGGTGCCGTGGCCTGGCTTTGCTTTAGGAGGTCGACTCCGCACCACCACCACCTCTCCAAGGCTGGACAGAGTGGGCTCTGGGAAGCAGCCCCCTGCAATGCAGGCCCTCTCCTTTGCTGCAGGTGTGATGACCAGACGGCGGAGAAGCTCATGACTTACTTTGGTCACTTCGGCGGTGCCGACCATGCCTGCACCCTGGGGGAGTTGGAGGCCTGCGTTGCCATGCTGGTGGAGCAGCTGAGGACTCAGGGCTGCGGTGGGAGGACCCTGGGGACCTCTGGGGAGGAGGTCAGCAGATCCCAGAGATCAAAGGCTGGAGCAATTCTAGAGGATCTCACAGCTGGAAGGGTCTGAGGGATTGCAGCCAAGTCTCGTGCCCCATTCCCAAATGAGTAAACCAAGGCCCAGAGGGAGGTGATTTCCTCTGATTTAAATTTAATAAGAAATCTTTTGGTTGCATATTAAAGGATCCCACCTCAAATTAGCTTGATTGCAAAACAGGAATTTATTGGAACATGGAGCTGAGAAGATGATCTGGACTTCAGGCACAGCTGGGTCCAGGGACTCAGAACAGATTGTCTCCATCTGTCTGCTGTGTTTTTCTGTAGGAGGTGGTCTCACTTTCCCCTGCTTCAAAAGGGCTTGCTTCATATGATGGGGGAAGGGAAGGCAGGACCATTAACAGCCCTAGACTTCCATCAGCCCACCTGGGAAACCCTCAGAGGAAAATGAGTCTCACTCCTAATACACGAAATCTCAGGGACGAACTCCGATTGGCCACCTCACTCATGTGCCTGTCCCTGGGCCAATCCCTGTGGTGGTGGGGCAGGTTCAGTGATTGGCATTGCCACCAAAGTCAGATGAAGTGGAGGAGGGGCAGTTTCCCAAAAGAAAGGGAGTGTGGTAGCAAGAAGATGGGGAGAGAGGCCGGGCATCCAGCTGTCTCCATTTCAATAAAACCACTTCGCATTTCTCATTCTCTATAGGAACTTCTCTACTCTATAGGAACTTCTCTATTCCACAGTAGCCAAGTGTGCAATGCTGCTGAAAGCTGTCATTTTACTAAGCCATTGCCCACTGTGCTTTTACATACTGCTTTTGACATAGTTTTATATTTATACATCTGAAATTCTAAGTCTGTACTGCTTTTTACTTATGTATGGCATGATGAAGTCCTAGTTCCTTAAATAACTTTTTAAAAATGATACCAGCTGACTTGTACGACCCATGAACCACACGCTCGGCACTGATGTGCTTTGTCTTACTTTATGTTCAAAGAGCCCAATGAGTAGGAAACGGGTTGAGAGAGGTCAGATGGGCTGGGCTGGGAGCCCATGCCTCATCCACGCCAGTGTGCCCTCCTTGAACCAAGGCGGCCACACCGCTCCGCCTTGAGGCCAGGAGTTGAGTCACTGGGGGCAGGAGGGAGCAGAGGGGTCTGTTTGGGCTCCAGCCTCTTAGTGCGTGAAATCAGAGACCAAGACAGAAGGTAGCAGGCCCTGGAGCGCTGCAGTAGATTGGACAAAGACCAGGACTATGCAAACATTCTGCTGAAATGTGCAAAAGGAAACAAAGTTGAATGTCATTACAGGGCAAGCTGGTGTGGCTGCAGCTAAACTTTCCAGTGAGATCGGGTTTGCACCACCTCCAGCTTGTGGAATCCCTGCACCGGGATAGGGGCACCCCTCACTTACTCCCCAGAGAAGTCTGCTAACACCAAGTAGCACTGCATGGTGTTTATGTGCCGGAGCCAGGCTGCCAGGATTCAAATCCTGACTCCATTTCCTATGTGACCTTGGAAAAGTTACTCAACTTTTCTGTGCCTCGGTTTCCTCACCTGTGAAATGGGCATAATAATGGTACTATACTGCATGTATCAAACAGGTGAACACTTGTGGTGAGTGCTCAGCAAACATGCGCCACAGCTGTCCCTGTTTCTAGCACTCTTTTGTGTTGTGCAGGTCTCCTAAGTTGAAAGTTGTTTCTACATTTTCTCCACCACCGCTCTGCTTTCCTGGAGGCCTTGATCTTGCCTGCCCAGGCACCCCTCAGGAAAGTCGTAGCCCTTGTGGCTGGGAAGGGTGCAGTACTGTGGGCCATCAGGAAATAAACTGGCAGTCACAAAGTTCTGAAGGGCATAGCCACCCTTCTAAGAACATTTCAAGGAAACAGGACTTGGAGGATCCTAAAATTAGCCGGCCTTCCAGTCTCATCCCTAGAGAGCAGAGGCACTGGGCCTTCCCTCCTCCTGCCCAAGCCCAGAGTGGACCCTGAGCGCCCTTGGCCACCACACTTTCCACTGGTTCTCTTTCCCTCCATTGGTGCCAGGGGAAGGGACTGCCTCGTGCCTGGCATGCCTGCTTTAGAAGGCAGGGGCCACAAAGCACTTTGTGACTGCCTGGCATCCTAGTGTTACTGGGTATGACTGACGGTTTCGGTGGTTCCCTGGCCAAGACTGGGCCCATAACTCAGACTGGGCCAACCAGGCCCCTCTCCTGGGACTCTCCATGCTGTGGGATGGGAATGGCTGGAGAGGGTCCTTCTCAGCTGTGGCTCTTGGATAAGAGGCTTGGGACACTCCCACTGTCTCAACCCTGTCCCATTCCTGAGGTTCTCCAGCTGCCAGTCCATTCTGGGATCTGCCCACTAGCCTGCTGTAAATTTCCTCTCTGTGTAAGCTAGCCAGATTGGTTTCTGCTGCTTCCCACCAAACTTAATTTGTTAAAAAAAATAAAATAAAATACAACAAAACCAGAGAAGAGAAGGGAGAATGGAGTCCCTAGAGTAGGAAACAAAATACACAATTTTTACATCAGTCCAACTCGCTGTGTGGCTTTAGGCCACACACTCAGCTTCTCTGGGCCTCAGCACCCGCCTTGGGGAGATGGAGTAGTTGATCTGGTCACCTGGAAGGCCGGGGGAGGCCAGCAAGGTAAGCACTGAGCCCCCTTCTCTCCCCAGGCAGAGTTGCAGCAGAAGGTGGAAGAGAATGAGCACCTGAGGCTGGAGCTGCAGATGGTGGAGACTGAGAGGGTGCGGCTGTCCCTGCTGGAGGAGAAGCTGGTGGACGTGCTGCAGCTCCTGCAGAGGCTCCGGGACCTGGTAGGCTCACGGGAGCTGCCACACTCAGGGAAGGGAAAGGAGCTCTTGGAGGGAGCCCCACCTGTGTCAGGCACCAGGCTCTAGGCTCTCCTCACAGTAGGCAGCTGTTACCCCATTTTACAGATGCAGAAATGGAGGCTCAGAGGAACCAACCAAAAATAGGGTTGGGGGGCTCCCCAGGTCATTTTAAGAAGCTAATAAAACTCTTGTATGTATCATTTTCTGGTTCTGTTCTCAAAACCAGAAGAGGATAAATAGAAGAAAGACAAGAAAGGAAAATTATAAACTAATGTGACATTTAAACATGGACGCAAAATTATTAAACACAATACTAGCAAACCAAATCTGGCAGTGTTTAAAGAAATGCAACATGACCAAGTTGGACTTATCCTAGAAATTCAAGGATGATCCCACATCAAAAAATCTATTACCAAAATACACCACATTGCAGATTAAAGGAGAAAGACCAGATGATCATCTCAATTGATGCAGAAAAGGAAGTCAATAAAATTCAATCTCCTTTGATTATCAAACTCCTCAGCAAATTAAGAATAGTAGAGTTCTTCTTTCACCAGATAAGGGCTCTCAACCAAATACTTCATGCAGATCTCACACTGACTGGTGACATGTTCAGAGGAATCCCCCTAAAATCAGATGTGGCTGGGCATGGTGGCGCATGCCTGTAATCCCAGCACTTTGGGAGGCCAAGGTGGGTGGATGGCTTGAGCTCAGGAGTTTGAGGCCAGCCTGGCCAATATGGTGAAACCCCCCTCTCCCATCTCTACAAAAAAAAAAAAAATTTGCTGGGCATGGTGGTGTGTGCCTGTGGTCCCAGCTACTTGGGAGGCTGAGGTGGGAGGAATTGCTGAAGTCCAGGAGGCAAAAGTTGAAGTGAGCTGAGATTGTGCCGCTGCACTCCAGCTTGGGTGACAGAGTAAGACCTTACCTCAAAAAAATAATTAAATTAAATTAAAATTAAAATCAGACTCAAGACAAGAATGCCTGTCATCACTGTTTTTATGCGAAGCAGAGGTTCCATCCAATGCAGCAAAAGGAAAGGGAAAGGCTATAAGGATTAGAAAGAAAGGAAGACCCAGGTCTGTGGGGCTCTGAAGTGGGCTGTGCCCTGTGCGTCGGGCTGCCTGGGACCCGGAGCTGCCGAGGTCCAGCCCAGTGTTCACATCCTGGGCAAGCAGAGACCTGGGGATGGGCCCCGAGAGGCCAATCCTAGCCCAGGCAGGCAAGGGCAGTGGTTCCCAGCAGAGGCCATGGGCCATGCAGCCTCAGGGTAGATGATGCGGCCCCTCCACCTCCCAGCTGGGTGCCTTAGGCAAATTTCGCATTCTTTCCCAGCATTGCTTTTTTCTGCTGGTTAAAACGGGCATAATAAAATACGTTGTTGCAAAGATCAAATGAGCAATGCATAAAAATGCTCTTAGGGTTATTTCCCAGTGTCTACCTGGGCACAGATGGTAATCCTCAGGTACGTGATCTTTGATGGCATGGATCCTGCCCACTGCCCCACTCACCCTCCAAGAATCTCTGGGAAGCACAGGGTGGGCAGCCTAGGGGTAGGGGGCCAGGAAGGGATGAGGGTTGGGGAGGGGGGCTTGATCTGTCCCCACGGAGCTGCCCAGAAGCCCCTAGGGGACACCAGTTCCCATCGGCTGAACAGTGACACAGCAACTAGTCTGATCCAGCCCTGTCTCCATTTCTTTTTAAGAACATATCGAAAAGAGCCCTGGGGAAGATTTTGCTGAGCACGCTGGACGCTTTCAGGGACCCCACCCACGGTAGGAGAGCACCCCAGTCTCTCAGAGCCCAGGCAGTGGCTGGAGGGTGTCCTGAGGAGGAGACTCCAGCGTGCTTCATCCTTAGCATCTTGTTTACAAAACAATCATGTTATTCCTGCCCTCCATGCTTTAGAAAGTTGAAGGGGCTTTTAGCAAGAGCAGAGGCACAGAAGCCTCAGGCAGAAATGCCAGACAGAAGCCCAGTGAGGGATGGGTGGGCGCCACCGGCAGCACTGCAGCCACATGTGGGGGAGGTACCCCAAGGGTTTTTAAACCCCTGAATCCTTATGAGGGACCTAGAAGGAATGAGTTGTTATCCCCTTCGTACAGAGGAAGACACTGAGGCACAGGGGTCAAGTGCTGGCCACACCCAAGGCTGAGACATCTCCCTTAAGCACTCAGTAACACGGACCCGCTGTTTACATGAAGCTCAGGGAGCAGAACGGCAGGAGTGCCAGCTTATGCCTGGTGCAGCCAGGCCGAGCTCCCGACTCACGGGGCTTCATAGGCTGACAGGGCAACCAAAAGCCCTTTGTTCGCTGACCTCCCCAGGCACCACTGGGCAGAGCTTAGGTGCACCCACTGCCCTGAGCAGTCCTTGCCCTCGTGGAGGAGATCAGAAATTGTGTGCTCCAAGCCCCCTCTCCGGGGTCCTAAGGGAAGGTGGTCCACAGAGCGAGGAAGCTGGGCAGGGCTGGGGAGGGGCACAGGGGATAAGGGTGGCTGGGTCTCAGGAAGGAGGGACAGTGGCTTTGTGGGTGAAGGCGAGTGGACTGATCCTGCCCTCCCTGCCTGCTGTTTCCCTCCAGTGGGGAGGCCCAGCCCCGCAGCCATCCTGGATGCCCTGCACCAAGCCTTGGCTGCCTGCCAGCTGTTGAGGAGACAGCCCTCGGCACCAGCCTCTGCAGCAGCTGCGCTCGCCAACCACCTCCTCGTCTCCTGCTGAGGTTAGTGGCCCAGCCTGTGGGCACCCTGCTCAGCCTGACTGCCTTTGGACCAGCCTCCATGATCAGCCCAACCACTGACAGCTGGTCTGACCACCGTCACATCATCAGAACTTGAGTCTCTGCTGGCTCCTTCCAAGGTTAAGCCCAAGCCCAGAGCCTCCCACTGCAGTCCCTGGAAGCCACCCCTTCCTTGGGCTCCTCCACATTCCCTTGCAGCCCCTGCATTCCTGCCACCAGAGTCCACATTAAAGCCCTGCAGTTGCTGGATCAGCCTGCACCTGATGCTGTATCTTTCCCCTGCCCACAGGGCAGAGGTGCCCACTTTCTAACTGAGTCTGACCCTGAATCTCTTCCCCAGGGTTTCAGGATCTCCTCCCCTCCCAGCACTGTCTCCTTCCTCCCACCAGCATGCCTGCTGCAAGGGAGACTGGGCCCAACCTTTGGGATACCTGGTCTGTAGGAAAGCACTCCACACCCCAGGAAATGTTGATGACTAGGAAAGGCTGCGGGAATTCCAAGGAAGGAATAATCACTGTAGGCTCCCTGGTGAAAGCTGGCCTTGAACCAGCTCTAGAAGACAGGTAGGATTTAGGCAAGAGCAAAGTTGTGGAACCAGCAGGGGGCCCCAGGAATGCAGTGCTTGGAGCCCTTGCTCCTGAACACACACTAACTCCTGAACTGTGAGCCCCTCCTCCCGAACTGCAAGCCCCTCCTCCCGAACTGCGTCATGGGGTTGCAGGAAGGAGTGGCCCAGATGTCCGGTATCACCTAGCTTAAACTGTCATGAGAGAGAAAGATCCACTGCCAAACAGTGCCATGGGGGTGAAACCAGTGCTAAATGGAGGTAAAATAAAGTGTTGTAAGAGCCCAACCAGTAGGGGTCTGTCCGAGCCTCGGGATGCCTGGGGAAACTGCAGGAGTCAGGGGAGCCCTGTCTGCTCTGAACCTTGGTGGGGAGGGGCAGGGGCAGAGGAGGAGGTGGAGGGAGGGTGGCAAAGATGATGAGTTTCACCCTGGCCTTCGTTCAGGTAACCACTGCAAACGCCTAAGCAGGGAAACAGGCCCAGCAACTTTCAGATGGTTCCTCCGGAAATGGAATAAAAGAGACCAAGGCCAGTGGCCACCACAGAAAGGCCACCCCCACCCCTGGTCCAATTAGATGGGACAGGCCCCTGGATCCATGGGGCCATGTACAGAGCTGGCCCCGGGAAGGTGGTCTGAGCAGGCAGGGGTGCGCCCAGCTTGCTCCTCACGTCTCCATGGAGCCCACTGGCCCTGTACCTCAGGCTCTGCACTGCCTGCGGGACCCAGGCCAGGCAGGCTCCCATGTGTCCCAGCTCGGTCGCAGGGCCAGCTGCTGTGTGTCCTGATCATGGTGGTGGCTACATGAACCTACACACGGGTTAAAACTCACTGCGGACAGATACGAGAGTTCAAAGCTCCAGGGGGCCCTCATTACAGGGAACCTCATCACAGGGGGACCCCCACACTTTTGCGAATTTTACCTCCAGGAGTTTTACTATGTTCGCACAGTGAAAACAGAAGAAAAAGTCCCCTCGTGCTTCCGGCAGGAACAGGAGAAAGTAACCATTTTAAAATATGCCAGGACATTCTGTGCTTTTTAACAAGGCCTTCCATCAAAAGAAACTATTTTACCAGGGCCTAGCCCACTAGCATTTGATTAGAGCCTAATCAAACTGGGGGAAGAGAAATACCCACCTCCAGTCCCTTCAGCCATCCTGTCCCACCTAAGAGAAAGAAAACCTAAGACGTTCGTTCACAGCCCGGGGCCCAGGCTCACTAAAAGACTGAGATCTAATCATAGGACTATAGAACACATCCCTTCCCACCACACCTTCCCAGAACATCACTAAAGGCCTCTTGACCTCTGCGTAAAAGGTAAAAGTTCCTTTTACCCAGTGCAGCATGCCTGCCTTTTAGCAAAAAATGCAAGGCAGATTAAAAGGCAAAAAGCACAGTTTGAAGAAACAGAGCAAGCATCAGAATCAGACCCACCTATATGGCAGGGATGTTGGAATCATCAGGCTATAAATTTAAAACAACTGTGATTAATATGCAAGCCCTCTCTTGGAAAAAGTCGACAAATGTAAGAACAGATGGGAAATGTAATCAGAGAGGTGAAAATTGTAAGAGAATCAAAAAGAAATGCTAGAGATAAAAAACACCGTAACAGAAATGAAGAATGCCTCTGATGGGCTCATTAGCAAACAGGGCACAGCTGAGGAAGGAATCGCTGAGCTTAAGAATATGTCACTAGAAACTTCCAAAACTAAGAACCAAAGAGGAAAAAAGACCGAGAGGTGTGGGGGAAAGACAGAATATCCAAGAAATGTGGGACATCTACAAAAGCTATAACATGCATAATGAGAGTACCAGAAAGGGAAGAAAAAGACAAAGGAACACAAACCACATTTAAAGTAATAATGACTTAGAATTTCCTCAATTAATGTCAGACACAGATCCAGGAAGCTCATAGAACACAAGTAGGTTACATGCAAAAAAGAAAAGAAAAGAAAAAACTACACCTAGGCATCATACATTCTAACTTCAGAAAATCAATGATAAAGAACACACTTTGAAAGAAACCAGAAGGAAATATAACACCTTACCTATAGAGGAACAAAGGTGAGACCTAACATCAGCCTTTTCAGAAGCCATGCAAACAAGAAGAGAGTGGAATGAAATAAAGTGTAGAGAGGAAAAAAAAATACACCGAGAATTTTGTATCCTGTGAAATTATACTTCGAAAGTGAGGGAGAAATAAAGACTTTCATCAGACAAACAGAAATTTAGAGAATTTGTTGCCAGTACACCTGGCTTGCAAGAAATGTTAAAAGAAGTCCTTTGGAGAGAAGGAAAATTACACATGTCCAAAATTTGGATCTACATAAAGAAAGGAAGAGCTTTAAAGAAGGAATAAACAAAGGTAAAATAAAAACTTTTACTTATTATTTGATCTAAAAGACAACAGTTTGTTCAAAATAGTGTAGGCAATTATTATAGTTGACATACAAGTGAAAGGAATGACAGCAATGATGCAAGGGACAGGAGAGAAGAATCAGGAATATTTTGTCATTGTAAGGTATTCGTACTACGCATAAGCAATACAATGTTATTTGAAAGTGGACTGGCCGGGGATGGTGGCTCACGCCTATACTCCTAGCACTTTGGGAGGCCGAGACGGGCAGATCGCTTGAGGCCAGGAGTTTGAGACCAGCCTGGACAACACGGCAAAACCCTGTCTCTACTAAAAATACAAAAATTAAGCAGGCATGGTGTTGTGCACCTGTAGTCCCAGCTACTTGGGGGGCTGATGTGGGAGGATCGCTTGAACCTGGGAGGCAGAGGTTGCAGTAAGTCGAGATGGTGCCACTGCATTCCAAGCTGGGCGACAGAGTGAAACTTTTGTCTAAAAAAAAAAAAAAAAAAAAAAAGAACAAAAAAGAAAGCTGAAGTAGCTGTAATAATTTTTTCAGACAAAGCAGACCAATCTAATGATAACAAGTCAATTCTCCAAAAAGATGTGATAATCCCTAATGTGTATACACCTAATAAGAGTGTGGCAAATATGTGACGCAAAAACTGATAGAACTACAAAAAAAATGAATTCACTGTTTTTGATGGAAACTTCAACGACCTCTATCAGAAACAGACAGATCCAGATCCGGCAGGCAGAAAATCAGTAAGGACATAGTTGAACTTAATAATAGCACCATCAGTCAGCTGGATCTAAATGACATGGATAGAACACCCAAGAACAGCAGAATACACATTCTCCTTAAGCTCGCACAGAGCCTTCACCAAGATAAACCACATTCTGGGCTATAAAACATGCTTTAACAAATGTAAAAGAATACAAATCATACAATGGTCTCAGATGACAATGGAATGAAACTGGATATCAGTAATAGAAAGATAGCTAGAAAATCCCCAAATTCTTGGAGGTTAAACAACACACTTCCAAATAACAAATGGGTCAAAGAGGGAATCTTAAGAGAAATTTTAAAATACTGTGAACTAGGCTGGGTGTGGTGGCTCATGCCTATAGGCCCAGCACTGTGGGAGGTGAAGGTGGGGGGATCAGGAGTTCCAGACCAGCCTGGCCAACATGGTGAAACCTAGTGTCTACTAAAAATACAAAAATTAACCAAGTGCAATGGCACATGCTTGCAATCCCAGCTAGTGGGCAGGCGGAGGCACAAGAATCACTTGAACCCCAGAGGTGGAGATTGCAGTAAGGAGAGATCACACCACTGCACTCCAGCCTGGGCCACAGAGTGACAGCTTGTACCCCTGCCACAAAAAATACTGTGAACAAAATAAAAATAAAAATACAGTGAATCAAAATTTGTGGAATGCAGCAAAAGCACTGCTTAGAGGAAAATTTATAGCACTGAATGCATATATTAGAAAAGAAAAAATATCTAAAATTAATAATCTAAGCTTCCACCTCATTAAACTATAAAAAGAAGGGCAAATTAACTGCAAAGTAAGCAGAAGAAAAGAAATAATAAAAATTAGAGCAGAAATCAATGAAATTAAAAAACAAAAATCAGAGAGAAAATCAGCAAAACCAAAAGCCAGTTCTTGGAAAATATCAGTAAAATTGATAAGCCTCTGGCCAACCTAATTAAAGAAAAAAAAAAAAAGATATAAATTACTAATACCAGAAATGAAAGAGGAACATCACTACAGAGCCCATAGACATCAAAAGGATATTAAAGGAATACCATGAGGCATCTATGCCCACAAATTTGGTAATCTATGTTTAATAGATCAATTTCCTGAAAGACACAGTCTGCCAAAACTCATATAAGAAGAAACAGGCCAGGCACAGTGCTCACGCCTGTAATCCCAGCACTTTGGGAGGCTGAGGTGGGCAGATCATGAGGTCAGGAGACAGAGACCGTCCTGGCTCACAAGGTTAAACCCCATCTCTACTAAAAAAACACAAAAAAATTAGCTGGGCATAGTGGTGGGTGCCTGATCATGAGGTCAGGAGATTGAGACCATCCTGGCTAATGTGTCTACTAAAAATACAAAAAAAAAAAAAAAAAAAAAATTGGTTGGTCATGGTGGCAGACACCTGTAGTCCCAGCTACTCAGGAGGCTGAGGCAGAAGAATGGCATGAACCCAGGAGGCAGAGGTTGCAGTGAGCCAAGATCACACCACTGTACTCCTGCCTGGGTGACAGAGCGAGACTCCATCTCAAAAAAAAAAAAACAAAACAAAACAAAACAAAACAAAAAACAGTGATTGGCTTTTGTGTATTAACCCTGTATCCTACAACTTTGGTATAGTTGCTTATTAGTTTCAGTAGTACGTTGTTGATTCTTTTGGATTTTCTACAACTTTGCTGATGATATGGTCATCTATGTAGAAAATCTTTATACCTTTTATTTCCTTTTCTTATCTTATTGCATTAGCTAGGACTTCCAGTATGGTGTTGAAAAAGAACTGGTGAGAGAGGACATCCTTACCTTGTCCCTGATCTTACTGAGAAAGCATCTAGTTCCTCACTATTCCATGTATTGTTAGCTGTGGGGTTTTTTTTGTAGATGTTCTTTATGAAGTTGAGGAAGTTCCTCTCTTTTCCTAGTTCGTTGGAAGTTTTTACCTTGAATGGATGTTGGATTTTGTCACATGCTTTTTTTGCATCTATTGACACGATCATGTGATTTTTCTTCTTTAGCCTGTAGATGTGATGAATTGCTTGATTTTCAAGTATTGGACCAGTGCTGCCTATCTGGGATAAATCTCACTTGGTCGTGGTGTTTACTTCTTTCTATACATTGTTGGATTTGAATTGCTAATACTTTGTTGAGCATTTTGTATCTATATTCATGAGAGATGTTAGTCTAGCTTGCTTTTTTTTTTCTTGCGTACAGTCGCTTTTCCAGGCACTTAGCATAATTCACTGAACACAGCAGACAGAAATCCTTGTCTTCCTGGGGGCTTCGGCTCCCGGATCCGCCGCAGTTGGTCCAAGTCGAGCGCCCCCTCCGGCATCACCTAGCGCCGCGGGTGCCCTAGCCCCGGGTGCAGGCGCGGGAGCAGCGCAGGGCGGCTCGGGCCGCCGGAGGCCCCTCAGAAGTCCGAGCAGGAGAAGGCGCGAGGCTCCGGAACGCAGGCCACGCCCTGCCCGGCCGCCGCTCACAGGCCTCAGAAGTGGTGCTCCGCGGGGGCGCGGCTCGGTCCATCAGACGCCCAGGGCGGTGAATGGGACGGCGGGGACCTGCGGGGTGTCGAGGCCCGGGCCCTAGAGCTCAGGCCCGCTCCTCACTTCCGCCGGAGCAAATTGTAGCTTTGTTTCTTGTAACGTCTTGTCAGGTTTTGGTATTGGGTCATGCTGGCGCCACAGAATGAGTTAGAAAGCATTCCCTCTGCTTCTGTCTCTTGGACGAGATTGTGGAGAGTTAGTATAATTTATTCCTTAATGTTCACAGGTAGAATTCACTAGTGTACTCACCGGGGCCTGTTCTTCCTGTTTTGGAGGATTATTATTAAATTCTTTAATAGAGGCCTATTCAGATTATCTGTTTCTTTTTTTTCTTTTCTTTTCTTTTCTTTTTTTTTTTTTTTTTGAGGCGGAGTCTCGCTCTGTCGCCCAGGCTGGCGGGCAATGGCGCGATCTCAGCTCACTGCAAGCTCCGCCTCCTGGGTTCAGGCCATTCTCCTGCCTCAGCCTCCCGAGTAGCTGGGACTACAGGCGTCTGCCACCACGCCCAGCTAAATTTTTTTTGTATTTGTAGTAGACACGTTAGCCAGGATGGTCTCGATCTCCTGACCTCCTGATCCCCCCCGCCTCGGCCTCCCAAAGTGCTGGGATTACAGGCGTGAGCTACTGCGCCCGGCTAAGCCAATCACTTTTCTATAGACAAACAATGAAAGAGCGGAATTTGAAATTCAAATACAATACTATTTACATTAACACCGCCAAATACAAAATACTTAAGTATAAATATTTTTAAATATATGTATAAGCTCTATGTGAGGAAAGCTGCAAAACTATTAAGAAATCAAAGAACGAAATAGATGGAGAGAGATTCCGTGTTTAAGAGCAAGAAGACTTAATATTGTCAAGATCTCAGTTCTTCCCAACTTGATCTATAGACTAAAAGCTATCCCGATCGAAATTCCAGCAAGTTACTTTGTAGATATTAACAAACTGATTCTGAAGTTTATATGGAGAAGCAAAAAAACCAAAATAGCCAACACAATATTGAAGGAGAAGAACAAAGTTGTGGGACTGACACTACCCAACCTCAAAGCTTATGCTAAAGCTGCAGTAATCAAGACAGTGTGGTATTGGTAAAACAACAAATAGATCAATGGAACAGAATAGAGAGCCCAGAAATATATCCATAGAAATATAGTCAAGGCTGGTCGCGGTGGCTCAAGCCTGTAATCCTAGCACTTTGGGAGGTCGAGACGGGCAGATCACGAGGTCAGGAGATTGAGACCAACCTGGCTAACCCGGTGAAACCTCGTCTCTATTAAAAAATACAAAAAAACTAGCCAGGCGAGTTGGCAGGCGCCTGTAGTCCCAGCTACTCGGGAGGCTGAGGCAGGAGATTGGCGCAAACCCAGGAGGCGGAGTGTGCAGTGAGCTGAGATCCAGCCACTGCACTCCAGCCTGGGCGACAGAGCAAGACTCCGTCTCCAAAAAAAAAAAAAAAAAGAAAAAGAAATATAGTCAACTGATGTTTTTACAAAGGAGCAAAGAAAATACAATGGAGAAAATAAATTATTTTCAACGAATGGTGCTAGAACAACTGGACATCCAAATAGAAAAAAATAAATTTAGATACAGACCTTACACGCTTTGGAAAAATTAACCCAAGGCCGGGTACAGTGGCTCACGCCTATAATCTCAGCACTTTGGGAGGTTGAGGTGAGTGGATCACCGGAGGTCAGGAGTTTGAGACCAGCCTGGCCAACATGGTGAAACCCTGTCTCTACTAAAAATACAAAAATTAGCCGGGCATGGTGGCACACACCTGTAATCCCAGCTACTCAGGAGGCTGAGGCAGGAGAATCGCTTGAACTGGGAGCGGGGCAGGGGGCAGGGCAGGTGAAGGTTGCACTAAGCCTAGATCACATCACTTCATACCAGCAAAACTCCATCTCAAAAAAAGAAAATAAATGAGCTACCAAGCCAAGAAAAGACATGTAGGAATCTTAAATGAACTATGGAGACAGTAAAAGGATCGGTGGTTGCCAGGGATTAGGAGATGGGGAAGGATGAACGAGGGGGCACAGAAGATTTTTTAAGGCAATGACACTATTCTGTGTGATACCATAATGATAGATATGTGTCATTAGACATTTGTCGCAACCCATAGAATGTCTGACTCCAAGAGTGGGCCCTCAAGCTATGGACATTGGGCAATAATGATATGTCCTTTTAGTTTCATCAGTAATAACACATGCTCCACTCTACTGGGGATGTAACTGATATGGAAGGCTGTGCCTGTTAGGGGGCAGGGCATGTATAGGAACTGACTTTCCACTCAATTTTTGCTGTGAACCTAAAGTAAAGCCTATTTAAAAAAAAAAAAAAAAGAACTGGAGAATGGATACAGGCAGCCTCTTAGCTGTCTCTGCAGTCAGCCTCGTGTCGGAGCGTCCTGGGCCCTCTGAACGTCACTGGTTTGCAGCCTGGGTGGCCTTCCCTTTTGCCCAGTGGGGAGAGGCTGAGACTTCTGTAATTTCAACACCTTGGTGTTGGGTGTGACCTGAGCACCTGCCTGATGCTCTGCCCTGGCCCATGGTTGGCCCACCACTGTCAGTCCAGCATGAGCCTCAGAGTTCAGAAGGGCTTCAGAGGACCCGGGAGCTTCCCTGGAGGGAAACCCAGATCAGGAGACCAAAGGCAGCATCAACATTTGTGACTCAGAGACCAGGCATGGGGGTTCTCCCACATCCACATTTACTGCTGAGGACACTGATGAGGACTCACGCTCACAGTCACACAGCACAATAGCAGACCCAGGACTCAAAGCTCAGCCCGACCCACCCAAGCCCACACTCAAAACCACTCGACAAGGCTGCACCTCAAAAGCACTCGACAAGGCTGCACCATGATCAACAGGCAGGGCCTGTGCTGAGTGCCAAGCCCGGAGGCCACGGAGAAAGAAAGGGGGTAAGAAGGTGCAATTTCACAGAAAAATAGAGGTACACCTTTGTTGGTTGAGCTGAAGGCTGAGACAGTGTCTCAAGGGAGCAAAATGGTTGTGTGTCCGGAATTGGTGGGTTCTTGGTCTCACTGACTTCAAGAATGAAGCTGCGGACCCTCGCGGTGAGTGTTACAGTTCTTAAAGACGGTGTGTCCACAGTTTCTTCCTTCAGACGTTCAGATGTGTCCAGAGATTCTTCCTTCTGGTGGATTCATTGTCTCGCTGTCAGGAGTGAAGCTGCTGACCTTCACAGTGAGCGTTACAGCTCTTAAAGGCACTGCCTCTGGAGTTGTTCATTTTTCCCAGTAGGTTCCTGGTCTTGCTGGCTTCAGAAGTGAAGCTGCAGATCTTCACGGTCAGTGTTACAGCTCTTAAAGGTAGTGTGGACCCAAAGTGTGAGCAGCAGCAAGATTTACTGTAAAGAGTGAAAGAATAAAGCTTCCAAGGCGTGGAAGGGGACCCAATCAGGTTGCCACTACTGACTTGGGCAGCCTGCTTTTATTCTTTTATCTGACCCTACCCACATCCTGCTGATTGGTCCATTTTACAGAGAGCTGATTGGACTGTTTTGACAGGGTGCTGATTGGTGCGTTTACAATCCTTTAGCTAGACACAGAATGCTAGACAGAAAAGTTATCCAAGTCCCTACTAGGTTAGCTAGATACAGAGTGCTGATTGGTGTATTTACAAGCCCTTAGCTAGATATAAAGGTTCTCCAAGTCCCCACTAGACTCAGGAGCCTAGTTGGCTTCACCTAGTGGATCCTGCACCGGGAGCTGCGGGCGGAGCTGCCCGGCAGTCCTGAGCCGCGCCTGCACTCTTCAGCCCTTGGGCAGTCCATGGGAGGGGGCGCCACGGAGCAGGGGGCGGCAGCCGTCGGGGAGGCTTGGGCTGTGCAGGAGTCCACCGAGGAGCGGGGGCTCGGAGATGGCGGGCTGCAGGTCCCGAGCTCTGCCCCGTGGGGAAGCGGCTTAGGCTCAGCGAGAATTTGAGCATGGTGCATGCAGGCCAGCAGTGCTGGGGGACCCGGGGCAACCTCTGCAGCTGCTGGTCCAGGTGCTAAGGTCCGTCACTCCCCTGGGCTGGCGGTGCCTGCCGGCCGCTCAGTGTGCGGGGCCGCCGCCCCCGCGCCCCCGCGCCCGCCCCCGCGCCCCGCCCGCGCCCCCGCGCCCGCGCCCGCGCCCCCGCGCCCGCGCCCCCGCGCCCCCGCGCCCGCCCCGCGCCCCCGCGCCCCCGCGCCCCCGCGCCCCCGCGCCCCCGCGCCCCGCGCCCCGCGCCCCCGCGCCCCCGCGCCCCCGCGCCCCCGCGCCCCCGCGCCCCCGCGCCCCCGCGCCCGCAGGAACTCGGTTCCCAACCGCACCTCTCCCTCCACACCTCCCCGCAAGCAGAGGGAGGCCTCTCCGGCCTCGGCCAGCCCAGAGAGGGGCTTCCACAATGCAGTGGCGGGCTGAAGGGCTCTTCAAGCGCCGCCACAGTGGATGCCGAGGTCGAGGAGGCACCGAGAGTGAGGGCTGCTAGCACATTGTCACCTCTCAGTGGCACCCAGGGAGCTGCAACCATGGGAAACATGGGGTCTCCTTTGGCCAGAAACGGAGTAAGCAAACAATTCCTAAGAAACCTTCACCAAAAAAAGAACCTCCCCTGATATTTCGGTCCAAGAAACAGTCACAATTCCGACCTAAAATGTTCCCGGCCAGGAGTGGTGGGCTCATGCCTGTAATCCCAGCACTTTAGGAGGCCAAAGCAGGCAGATCACTTGAGGCCAGGAGTTCGAGACCAGCCTGGCCAACATGTCAAAACCCTGTGTCTACTAAAACTACAAAAATTAGCTGGGTGTGATGGCGCACACCTGTAGTCCCAGCTGACTAAGAGGCTGAGGCATGAGAATCGCTTGAACCAGGGAGGCAGAGGCTGCGGTGAGCCAAAATCCCACCACTGCACTCCAGCCTGGGTGACAGAATGAGACTCTGCCTCAAAAAAAAAAAAAAAAAAAAAGATTCCTGTAACTTGAGGGTCCTAGGGGCTACTAGTAACTAATCTCTTGATTGATGCCTCTCCATAAAGGTTAGAGCTTTATTTTCTGATAGAAGCCTTGCAGTTACTTGAATTTGAAAATTTCCTGTTAAGATATATGCACAAAGTATTTGATACACTTCCTTCAAGATGGGAAGCCTACCTGTGAGCCCAGGAGCTCAAGATTACAGTGAGCCGTGATTGCACCACTGCACCCCAGTGTGGGCAACAGAGCAAAACCTTGTCTCTTAAAAAAAAAAAATTGTAAAGGCTCATTAACACTTTTCCCTTTGAAAGTGAGCTAGATAAACTTTATAACTCACTAATAAACAGAATGTGGCAGAGTTGCTGGTGCAGCTTCTGAGACCAGGTCATAAGGGGCCTGGCAGCTCCCTCCTTGCTCTCCGTCATATCCCTTGCTCCAGGGGAAGCTAGCTGCCCTGTGCAGAGAGCCACACAGAGAGTCACTGAAGTCTCCTGTCAATAGGCCAGCAAGGAACTGAGGCCTCCTGCCAACAGCCACGACTCACATCTCAAAAGCGTCTCCTCCAGCCCTGGCCAAGTCCTCTGATGCTGGTCTCACTGGGCTGAGATCTTGACTGCAACAGCCAGAACCACCCAGCTAAGCTACTCCCAAGTTCTGACCCACAGAAACATGTGAGATAATAAGTAAATAAATGTTATTGTTGGGCTGGGCATGGTGGCTCACACCTGTAATCCTAGTGCTTTGAGAGGCTAAGGCAGGAAGATTGCTTGAGCTCAGGAGTTTGACAACAGCTCGACCTAGAGAGACCCCATCTCTAACAACAATAACAACAACAAATTAGCTGGCTGTGGCAGTGCATGCCTGTGACTCCAGCTACCTGGGAGGCTGAGGTAGGAGGATCTCAAGCCCAAGGGTTCCAGGCTGCAGTGAGCTAGGATCTCACCACTGCACTCCAACCTGGGTGACAGACTAAGACCACGTCTCTAAAATATTTAAAATAAATAATTAAAATTAAAAATGTTATTGTTTGAAGCTGCTAATTTTGGGGGATGGTTTGTCATGGAGCAATAATAACAAATTTCCTAACAGAGACATATGCTCCATCAGAGCCTAGGGGCTATGCACATGTATCTGTGGCAGATTCTCGCAGTCCTCCATGCTACCCACTGTGCTGTCACAGGGAGCGCTGTGGCAGGCATGTAGGTTTACCAGTAACCATTGGAGTCCTGACAATAATCACTGGCTGGTTGAAAAGAGTACAAGGGTCCCCAGGCACAGAGCCAGCTGAAGGGGCGCTCATGGATGCAGAGATACGGGGGTCAGGGGAGTACATACTTGTTCAGGCCCTGGGGTGGGGGTGAGGGGATAGGGTGAAAAGGCCCAGATAGTCAAAAGGCAAGGAGGTGCTGGGAGGGGCACCAGTTGCAGCCCAGGCTCCAAGTCCCCCATGCATGCCTATTGTCCCATGAGACTTCACTTACAAAATACAAATTTAAAGATAAAATTGTTATGAATTTCAAGACAGCAGCTACAGAGCTTACAACCCCAGGCACAGGGCCCTTTTGAGCAGGGAGACCCCTGCAGCTACCCCAGCCCCATGCCACAAAGCCAGGCCTAGATTCATAGAGAGGTAGAGAGGGGCAGTTATCCTACAAGGTTTCAAAAAATAGGAGAATCAAATATTTATGAATAGACTTCACATCTTCCACTCTCCTTTGGCCTTTTTTCTATAAGAGATTCTTTGGGATTGTTCAAATAGCCTGCAACACATTAAAATTGTTTTCTAGGAAATTCTAACTAATGTCCTCTCTCTCACCTTCGGGCAAAAAAAGAAAATCATTCCATTGACCCTAATTTGCACTCCTAACAGCAAAAAATGTCCTGTAATTTCACACTATTTCCACTAGGTGGCGAATGCTGTCCCTGAGAGGAAAAATGAATGGTAAATCCAAAGCGCCTCCAAGCACGAGCTCTGGGAGTCCAAGTTTAACTTCTCTGAATGAACCCCTGCCCTCCCCCACACAGCCCCTGCCGTGGGTATTTACCACATCTTCCCATTATCTGTGCTATTGCCTATGTTAAAACATACATACATACACACACACACACACACACACACACACACACACACACATACATTTAGAAAAAGATAAGACTTTATTTCCTGTAAAACGTTCCAGCCTGCAAGGTGGCCATCTGCAGGCTGGGAAGTGTGCCAATGACCAAGCACTTTGAAAGAGGAGGGGTTGGGGCAGGAGCTTTATGCTGACCAGTCTGGCTAGACATACATATTCAACAGGCTACAGAAGGAGCTATGAATATTCATGAAGGCACTGTGCCTCCTGTCTGTAATCCTAGCATTTTGGGAGGCTGAGGCAGGAGGATTGCTTGAGCCCAGGAGTTAGAGACCAGTCTGAGCAACATAGTGAGATTCCATCTCTACAAAAATTACAAAATTAGCTGCGGTAATGGCACGTGTCTGTAGTGCCAGCTACTCAGGAGGCTGAGGTGGGAGGATCACTTGAACCCAGGAGGTTGAGGCTGCAGTGAACCGTGATTGAGTCACTGTACTCTAGCCTGGGTGAGAGAGGCTGTCTCAAAAACAAACAAAAGAATAGTCATGGCCAGGCGCGGTGGCTCACGCCTGTAATCCCAGCACTTTGGGAGGCAGAGGCGGACGGATCACAAGGTCCGGAGTTCAAGACCAGCCTGCCCAACATGGTGAAACCCCATCTACTAAAAATACAAAAATTAGCCGGTTGTGGTGGCACATGCCTTTAGTCCCAGCTACTTGGGAGGCTGAGACAGAAGAATTGCTTGAACCCAGGAGGCGGATGTTGCAGTGAGCCAAGATCACGTCACCGCACTCCAGCCTGGCGACAGAGCAAGACTCCATCTCAAAAAAAAAAAAGGAATAGTCATTAAGGTGTTTCTAACACATTCATTTTGAACAAACATGCATGTAACATACGACCCATGTTTGCTCTGAGATGGAGACTGAACATGTAAATGTATTACAGTTAGGCCCTATATGTCAAAAGGCTTTTCAGGACACAAACACACTCTGTGTGCAGCCTCTGTAAACAGGCTGGGGCAGACCATGGTCGGTGGTCTTCTTATCTGGAGAAAGTTATTGAAATCAGTCTCTTGTCCAATCAAAGCTGCAGTTATGGCTGGTGGAACAGGAGTTGGGGGTCAGTTAGTCACATCTGGTAGAACTGCAAATTGTTTCAGTATTGCTTATCTCAAGGCCAGTGCTTGTTTAGCTGCTAGAGAAAAAGAAAAGCCTTGTGGCAGTGAGAACAGAGTTCATTCTTTTAAGTGTGGGGTGCCTGACTTAACCCTTGCCTGGCATGGCCTTAGGTCCTGTTTATAATTTAGCATCTTATTTGCCATGAAGAGTCTGCCATGTCAGTCTTACTATCTCTATTTTAACAGTAATGCTGGTCAGTTGTTGTGTCTGAACCACAAAAAGGAGGAGGTGTAACGAAGCTTCTGACCTCCTGTCCTGTTGTGGCTGGGAGCTCAGTTTTAAAGTTTTTCTGGGGTCCCGTTGGCCATAAAGGGGTCCATTCAGTTTGCTGGGGGCTTATAATTTTATTTTTAGTTTACACTTAAAATTTTTCTTAGAATCAGTTCTCTTTTTAAATGTACATAAATGTATTTTAAGAAAGTTTATATGCTCAAATTTAATTGAGAAACCAGTCTCACCTGTCACACACACAAACTGACATCACTGTAAGTTCATAGCAAATAAAGCATCATCATTCATTTCTGATCAGATACAGCTGCCGGGCTGAAGGGCCAGACATCAAGGCTGAGAGGCGGGTAGAAGTCCCATGGTTAGGGCTCTCAGCTGGGGAGGGGTATCTCTGTGCCAAGCTAGACTGTGTTTAATCCTTTTAATCACAAGAGACAAAAATCCTCAGACACAAGAGGGTATGTCAAAGGGTGTCAGGCCTCCCTTTCTTTTCTTTCTTTCTTTCTTTTTTTTTTTTTTTTTCAAGATGGAGTCTTGCTCTGTTGCCCAGGCTGGAGTGCAGTGGTACAATCTCAGCTCACTGCAACCTGCGTCTCCCGGGTTCAAGCGATTCTCCTCCTCAGCCTCCTGAGTAGCTGGGATTACAGGTGCATGCCACCAAGCCCAGCTAAATTTTGTATTTTTAGTAGAGAGGGGTTTTCACCATGTTGGCCAGGCTGGTCTTGAACTCCTGGCCTCAAGTGATCTGCCCACCTCGGCTTCCCAAAGTGCTAGGATTACAGGCGTGAGCTACCACGACCAGCTATCAGGCCCCCCTTTCTTCCCTAACAGTGTGCCAGTGGCTCCTGCCCATGGTGACTTCCACAGTGCCTGCTATGGCCCGACCCCCAACAAAGCACCTGCCAGGCTTATCTCACTCCTTCCTCACAGCAGTCAGGGAGGTGGGGTCTTTGACTTTCCCCATTCTGCAGATGAGGAAACTGAGGCAGAGATAGGCTGAGACTATTGCCCAAGGTCACAGAGCAAGTAAATAGCAAAATCACGTTTCAGAGCGAGGCAGGCTGCTCCACAGGCTGGCTCAGAACAGCTGGGGTGATGGAGACCTGCATCTACAAAGATCCAGCAAGCAGAGGCTCTGCTCCAAGGCGGCCCAGCAGCGGCAGACAGGGTTACTCATTTCCTCCTGGTCGCACACGTGCTAAAAATGCTACCTAATAATCACTGCCTCTCGATCCCCTCTGCTTCCCATGAGAAGGAAAATTTGTCTTGGAGGATATTGAAAGATCCCAGCCTCCAAAGTAAGTTTGCCTAAGCAGTTTCCTTTATAATACAATGACCAAACAGAGGCTGTTTCCTTCAGCTCAGGGGACAAGAAAGGAGTGGCTCTCTCCCTCATGTTTCTCGTTATTTGTGTCATAGGCATGTATCACCTGAAATTGCCTGAGAGGCTCAACCAAATTTAGTCACAAGATCTGCGAACACTTCCCTAGTGGGTGCTGAGGTTCTCCAAGGAGCTGCTGGGCCCATGTGCAGACAGATAAGCAAATGGCTGGGTGAGCGCATCCGTAAGAGGTCATGCTCTTGGTGTACATCTTCCTGTAAGAGGTCATGCTCCTGGTGAATCTTAAAGGATGCAGCGTGCCAGGCAGACATTCCACAGGGCTCCAGAAAGAGGGCAGTGCAGAGGCAAAAGCACAGAGACAAAAGTCTGCGTGTGGGTGGGGAGTGAGGGACATGGCTAGCCTACCACGAAGCTTCAGATCAGGAAGAGATGACAGGTGAGGCTGGACAGGGTGGCAGAGGGTGTCCTGAAGACAGTGGGGAACCATGAAAGACATGGAGCAGGGGCATGGTGAGATTAAATCTGTATAGCAGAGGCAGAGGCCAGCATCAAGGAGACAACAATCCTGGCAAGACACAGATAAGACCAGCACTAGAGAAGAGACGGCCAGCAAGGCTGATGAGTATGTATTACATAATGCCCATGGGCCAGGCAGAGGTGCTGGGGAGGTAAGAGTTAATGGGACAGAGTCTCTGCCCTCTTGACTCTCACATCAATGGGAGGAGACATTTAATAAACACATAAAAATGTAAAAATAAGATCATTTCAGATCCTGATCAATGCTAAGGAAAATATGAAATGGAGTATTATGGTACAGAAGGATGGAGCTGTGCCTTGGCGAGGGAGGCCTTTGAGGAGGGGTCATCTGAATTGAGATGAGAATGATGATCAGGAGGAAGCCATGTGGGGCTCTGGGGGAAGGGCACTCCAAGAAGAGGGAACAGCAAGTGCAAAGGCCCTGAGGCAGGAAAGTGCCAGAGTGTTTGAGCAACAGAAAGAAAATCGGTGTGGATGGACATTGATGAGCAAAGTAGAGAGTGGGTGATGGGGTCAAGAAACAGGCAGGGGCCAAGCTACAGCGGGGCCTGTAGCTTCCTGACCACAGGAGCACAGGCTTTCTTTTATTTGCGATGGGAAGTCAAGAAGGCTAACGAAGACCAGAGCAGTAGCAGCACAGGGAGAAGTGGTTAAGTTCTGAATAGATCCTGGTGGCTGAAACGACAGGAATTACTGATGGGTTGGACAAGAAGGAGAAGTGACTCTTCAGAGGGGTTTTATGGAAGAGAGAAGCAGAAAAATTAAGGCAGGATTTTTCAAAAGGGCAGTATTATAGGCTGCTTTTTTGTTGTTGTTTGTTTGTTTGTTTGTTTTGAGACGGAGTTTTGTTCTTGTTGCCCAGTCTGGAGTGCAATGGCACGATCTCGGCTGACCACAGCCTCCAGTTCTGGGTTCAAGTGATTCTCCTGCCTCAGCCGCCCAAGTAGCTGGGATTACAGGCATGTGTCACCACCCCCAGCTAATTTTATATTTTTAGTAGAGACAGTGTTTCTCCAAGTTGGTCAGGCTGGTCTCGAACCCACAACCTAAAGTGATCCACCCACCTCAGCCTCCCAAAGTGATGGGATTACAGGCGTGAGCCATCATGCCCAGCCTGGCTGCTCCTAACCTGATGGAATGACCCAGTGAAGGAGAAACTGATGATGCAGAGGAAGGGGCACCTGATAGGGCAATGTCCTGGAATGGTGAAGAGGGGAGAACTCACAGCATGAGAGCGGGGCTTGGCCTTCGCCTTGGTTCCTATTGCTGGTGTCACAAGAGGCTTAATACATCACATATTTATTTTCTCACTCTTCATCACGCAGCTCCTGTGGGTTCTTTTCTTCCAGCCTTCCTGAGGTAGATCAGCAGGACCTGTTTTCTGAGCACCTGTCAGGACCCCTGGTCACCATCCTGCTGACGGCAGCAGGATCTGGTTGAAACAAGGTGTAGTGAAGAAGTTGGCAGAAACCAGAAACCAGCAGATGGGGACGAAAGCAACCACTAGTTGTCCTCACTGCTCTCTAACATAGACACTCCCTCCCCCACCCTCACCATGGTAGTTTACAAATGCCATGGCAACATGCCACGGCAACAACCTGAAAGTTATAGGGTTCTGGAAACTCACCACCCCTTTTCTAGAAAGTTCTAAATAACCTACCCCTTAATTTACATGTAATGAGTATAAAGCAGCTTTCTTCACCACTGGCTCTTTGACTTCTTTCCTGGCCCAAGCCAAGAGTCCTCAGCGGCTAAGCCCTGTTGTGGGGGCTCACCTGCCCTGCATCACTTGTAGGTGGAAATCAAGGTGATGCAGGGCAGGTGAGCCCCCACAACAGGGCTCACCTGGCAGGGCTGCAGTCCTCTCTGCATTACCCATATGGGTAAGTACACATGGGGAAAAAAACAGTCTTGCCTGATGTTGGGATGAGGGGGAATTTTTATTTTCTTATTCCTGTTCATCTGAATATTCTAATTTCCCACAATGAAAATCATTTATTTATTATTTATGTAGTTTTTTAAATCACGAAACCTGTCTATGTTGATGTAGTTTTTCGTTTTAAGTTGTACATGCTGAAAATAAGGAAATCTCAGAGGCTCAAGAGGAAGGAGGGCACAGGCCCCACCAGATCTGGTCAGGACACATGACCTGGAGGCTGCAGCGCCCCCACTCACTCCAGAACCCCTTACCCACCTGTGTGGGGCTCACTGGTGAATGCGTGCAGGGCAGAGGAGGCGGAACATGCCAGGGCTCCATGGGGAGGGAGGGAAGGCCCTGACAGGCTGAGGCTCCTCTCCAGGGTCCAGGCTCCAGTCGGAGTCCCCACTGAGCACACATTAGGGGACCCCCAGGAGCAACCAGGCCGGCAAGCAGGTGTGACTTCAATGGGGGAACAGAACCTTCTCCACCCTTCTCTGAGCCCAGGATCAGTGGGTGGGGGAAGCAGAGCTGGGGCCTGGCAGCCTCTCAGGGCCTCCCAGGAGGGTGAACACCCAACTTCCTGCCCCTGAGAGCAGAACCAGGTGGCGGGGGAGAGAACAGGAGGCCTCGCAGGGAAGGACTCAGCCTGCTTAGCCATGCAGGAGGAGGGAGGCTGGCCTGAGAAGGGTGTGGGACCAAAATAAGAACAGGCACACCCCCCTGTAGGACCGAGGAACATTCCCGAGGGTCCAGCGTGTCAATGAAGTGCATTTAAAACTTCCGTCAGCCTTTTGTCCTTGGCTTTTCCTGCCAGGCTTCTGTAACTTCTGTGTTTTGACCTTATTTTATTTATTTATTAATATGGAGTCTCACTCTGTCGCCCAGGCTGGAGTGCAGTGGTATAGTCTCAGCTCACTGCAACCTCTGCCTCCCGGGTTCAAGCAATTCTCCATCCCAAACTACATTTATGTTTTATAGGAAGCTTTATGTCACTAACATAAATGGAAAATGGTGTCCCTCCCCTAAGTAGACTGTGCTCTAGAAGGAAATGTACTGCAAATGTTAAACCATAGGCCAAAATTCTAGCTAGAGACTCACGCTTGGTAGAAGCTCTGCTTCCCAGGCCTGCAGCTGTTTGTCAGAAAGAGGGATGGGGAAGCGCTAAGCAGGGGCTAAAAACCATGGCACCAAGAAGAGAGGGGAGAGTTAAAAATGAAGTCACTCTCCCCACCATGGTGTTCTCAGCCAGTGGGAGCTGCCCAGCCCACACCTCTGTGAGGCAGGCAGTACGGGGTCACTGCTCCCACTTTACAGATGAGGAAAACTGAGATTCGGAGGAACAACCAGCATAGCCACATTTCTCGGGGGTCTCCTAGTTCCCCACCTTCTGGGAGCAGGCGAGGGGCCACCTCAGTCCTCCACAGACCCGATCCCAAAGCCCGTCACAGCACTGGCGGCACAGTGGGACACCCTTCATAAACCGGGGTTGAGATGTGGTTCTGTGCCCAAGGCGCGGGCCCCTGAGGGCCTCCAGCCTCTGGAAATAGGCCCCAGGGCTGCACTGGGGGGATAAGCCAGGCTATTTTCATCACTTCCTTCCACCCGCTTCCGCAGGGGCCACCTCAGCTGCATCCCATAGAGTTGCCACCCAGACCTCAGTCAGGACCTTTCAGGCCAGGCGGGAGCGCCCAACCGAAGGCTTCACAGGTAAGTGGCCCTCTGTATTACCCAACATGGCCTCCCACAGGGAGAGAGGAGGTCAACTCCTGTCCCCTTAACAAGACAGGGTTGCGTGGGACATTCTCTCTGAGACACCATCTCCTTGGCTGAGTCAAGATTAATGAGTTGATTTGACACTTACTGACTGGAAACCTGCTGTGGGTGGGGGGAGCTCTGCTTGTGGAGGGGAAACGCCTGTGGGGAAGAACCTAACAGAGGGCCGCGGTTCCCGAGACCTGAGTGGGAGTCTGGCCTCTGACACCACACCGGGCGGCCCTGGGCACACTGCTTTCCCTCTGTGGGCCTCAGTTTCCCCAAGTCAGTGTTAGCCCAGATGAGTGGCTTTCCAAATGGGGCCCCACTGGGTTCCCCTCCCTGCTCTAGTCAGTGTCCCCATCCCACTGTCTTCTGCATCTGGAAATCAGGTAACAGCTCACTTAGCTGGCGGGGGTTGCTGGGTGCAGCCTGGAGGCCCCTCCAGGGCTCTTTCCTAGTCTCTGGGGTGTGTGGTCCTGGGCTGGGACTCATTTAGCAGCCATCTGCTCCTCTCATCCCCAAGTAGGGGATGGGGTCTCTGCTAGGGGCCAGGAAGTCCCTTCCCCTTCCCAAAAACAATCTTACCCCAATCCACAGCTGCCCTCACCACCCTGCCTTCAACAGTGTCCAGAGAGGGTCAGCCAGGCCTGGGTTGGGCACGCTCTACCTTCCCCAGTCACCAGCCTGTTTCCCGGAGGAGAAGACTGAGACCCGAGAAGGGAGGTGAGTGCACCCTCTCCCATGTCAGGCTCCGATGCATCCCCGGTGCTTGCCGTCCCTGAGGATGGGTCAGCCGCCAGGCCCTCCCTCACAGCTCCTCTCTCTGCAGCCAGCCTGTCCCATGCCTGCCTGGGAAGCCCTGTTCCTGCTCTGGGCCACAGCAGAAGCCATCAAGGACTGCCCTATCCCCTGCACCTGCCGCGCCCTGGAAACCATGGGGCTGTGGGTGGACTGCAGGGGCCAAGGGCTCACGGCCCTGCCTGCCCTGCCGGCCCGCACCCGCCACCTCCTGCTGGCCAACAACAGCCTTCAGTCCGTGCCCCCGGGAGCCTTCGACCACCTGCCCCAGCTGCAGACCCTCGATGTGACGCAGAACCCGTGGCACTGTGACTGCAGCCTCACCTATCTGCGCCTCTGGCTGGAGGACCGCACACCTGAGGCCCTGCTGCAGGTCCGCTGTGCCAGCCCCAGCCTTGCTGCCCATGGCCCGCTGGGCCGGCTGACAGGCTACCAGCTGGGCAGCTGCGGCTGGCAGCTGCAGGCGTCCTGGGTGCGCTCAGGGGTCTTGTGGGACGTGGCGCTGGTTGCCGTGGCTGCGCTGGGCCTGGCTCTTCTGGCTGGCCTGCTGTGTGCCACCACCAAGGCCCTGGATTGACCCGGCCCCCAGAACCCCTGGTCCCAGGCCAGGGGGCCAGTCCCTGAGACAGGTCCCCAGACTCCACCAGGCCTGGTCAGCCCAAACCACTAGAAGCCCAAAATAAACTGGCAGCTCGGCTGTTTTATATAAGCTCAGAGATCTTTTTTCCCCTTTCGGCACTTGAGTCTGTCTCCTTCTGAAAACCTGGCTCCGTTTTGTTATAACCAGACATCAGTTGGGGCTTCCCTGTTCCTCAAGTTGTTAGTAAAATGGACTGCCCACCTCCCCCACCTTTCACCCTTAATTACACAGTCTCTGGACAACCCAAGCCAGGACCTGGGACTCTGGGTCTCATGGCCTCAGCCGTCTGCTTCTGGTGTGGGTCACCCTGGACAGCCCAGGCCAGCTTCACACTGGGGCCCAGCCCTCACCACATTCCCCAGAAATCTCGCTCTCCCAGCACAGTAGTGAGCAGAGCAGGGTGTCCCAAAGGCCCCTGGAGGGAGGAGAGGAGGGGCTTCCGTCCCCACGACAGAAATGGCTTGGCGGGCCCTGTTCTGTCGTGGCCTCTGACCACTCCACCTTGGCCGTGAGGCTGCTGGGGCTCACCTGGCCCCGTCCTCTCCTCCGTCTTCTCTCTCCTTTTTTTCCTGTCTACTCTTCTCCAGAAACAAGACAAATCCCTCTCTCATGGAAGACAAGCTCCTACAGGGCTAACATCTGCACCTCCAAACCCTGGGGTCGCCCTCCTACCCCAAGCCCTGATCACCAAATCCTTCAAACAAGGCAGCTCTCCCGCTCTGAGGAATCCTGGTGCCAGATGTTAAAATCATAAACTTTTCTCCACCACATGAGGTAACATTTATGGGCCTGTTACTGGCTAAGCCAAATCCAAATATAATTACACTGGGACCCCACCCCTCGAGGGGCTCCATGTGTAACCAGCAGACCAGCTTGGGTAGGCCTGTGGGTCGGAAGATTCCACCAGGTAGCCCAAGCGGGTTTAGAGTGCAGCTGGAGGGCACTGTCTGACAGAGCTCAGGTCGGAGCAGGAACCCCAAACTCGGAGGTGGGGGCCAGTAAGGAGTGGTAGGGAATGTAGCAAACCAGGGAGTCTGTGTTCCATCCAGAGGGGCTCAGCCAATTGCCACCATGTGGAGATGGGGGCCCAGGTGCCAGGCGTCCCGTTCTTCCAGAGAGGTCAGAAAGCTAGATTGTTATGTGAACTCTCTGAAGTCTTTGTGTTGGCAACTAAATAAGAAATTTTAGGAAATACATAGGCAGGACAAATAGAACATCAGCCAATTGGATCAGGCTGAGCCTGCGATTTCCGCTGTGACACGGCTGCCTAAGAACAATCGTAAAAGCTGGCGTCTGCTCCTTGGGCGCCAGGTGTGTCCAAGGCTTGCGTGCAGTACCTCCCATGGGTCACTCTCGGGTTTCCCTGTGGGAGCCTGTAAGGAGGGAGCTGTTCTGTGACCTGCTGCTTGGAGGAGGGTGCAGGCCCAGGTTACCTGCTTATTCTCTTTCACACGTGCTCCCTCGAAAGCTTCCAGGCCTGTGGGGGACCCTGGAACTAAGGCCCTTCAGTCCCCAACCCCCGACACGGGGTGCTACACAGATCCCCATCCTTCGGTGCCTTCCTGAGGCCGTGTGTACCCACCAGCGATTCCAGGCCCCTGTCCTGCTCGGTCCAGCAAGAACCTGCAGGCTGCCTGGGCAACAAGTTCTCTGTGGGTGGGGAGGGTGGAGGCCTCTGAGGCCAGGCAGGCATTTCCCAAGGTGGATGGCTGGTCACACAAGCACCCTAGGGAACGGTGACTCCCTGGAAGGTCACTGCCTTCGCCAGTTTTTGCTGCTTCAACCAAATGCCAGTCTGGGTACTGTAAAAACAGTGAACATTTATTTCTCATGGTTCTGAAGCCTGGGAAGTCCAAGATCCAGGCACTGGCATTCAGTGTTTGCCGACGGCCCTCGTCCCCTCATTGGCGAAGGAACGAAAGGGATAGAAGGGGCAGCCAGCTCCCTCATACACATCTTTTTTTTTCTTTTTTTCTTTTCTTTTCTTTTCTTTTTTTTTTTTTTGAGATACGGTCCTGCTCTGTCACCCAGGCTGGAGTGCAGTGGTGCAATCATGGCTCACTGCAGCCTCCCGCCTCAACCTCCCCAGTAGCTGGGACTACAGGCACGCGCCACCACGCCCAGCTAATTTTTGGTAGAGATGGGGTTTCACCTTGTTACCCAAACTAGTCTCAAACTCCTGGGGTCAAGCAATCCTCCTGCCTTGGCCTCCCAAAGCCACCACACCTGGCCAACCTCAAGCACTTTTATAAGGGCCCTAATTACCTTCCAAAGGCCCCACCTCCTAATGAAAGCACACTAGGGATAAAATTTCAGCTTTCAACAGCACCAGCCCCGGCCTCACTGCCTCCCCCACCACAGGCATGGTTGGCCAAACATACCCCTGCACAGGCAACTTCACCAGCAATTCACACCATCTCCTCTCCCTCAGAGCCGTCCACATCGCCTCCCCTGACACCAGCCTCACACTGACCTCCTGCAGTGGTGCGATCATGGCTCACCACAACCTCAGCCTCCTGGACTCTAGCGATCCTCCCACCTCTGCCTCCCGAGTAGCTGGGACCACAGGCATGCACCTCCACACCCAGCTAATTTTTGTAGTTTTTGTAGGGAAGGGTTTTGGCCATGTTGCCCAGGCTGATCTCGAACTCCTAGACTTAAGCAATTGATTAGCCAGCTTCGGCCTCCCAAAGTGCTGGGACAACTAGGCGTGAGCAGCCACCGCACCCAGCCTGTGTAGGGTAATTTTACCAGCAGCTATAACCACTGACCCACCCATCCGGCTGCTCTTCCTGATCACAGGCCTCTCTGCTGGCCACCTGCTCACTGGGAGACCTCCTTCTCTGCTGTAACATGGAATCCACTCTCAACATACAAGACAACATGCTACGGTGTCTATCATGGAAGTGGAGCTCAAGCCTGCCGGCTAATAGCGCAGCACTGGGCACAAGTGGCAAGTCTATCTTTCTAGAAACTGTCCTCCCCAGCTTCTGAAACTGTCCTTACCCTCTTCTGCATGCCCCTGGCCAGCGGGAGAGCAGAGGACAAAGAGGACTGCCTGATGCCCATGGCCAGCCCTGAGGGACACAGATCATGCTTGCACATTTGCTGTCCAGATCCCAGTCAGTGGCTGTGATGGTTAATATTGAGTGTCAACTTGATTGGATTGAAGGATATAAAGTATTGTTCCTGGGTGTGTCTGTGAGGGTGTTGCCAAAGGAGATTAACATTTGAGTCAGAGGACTGGGAGAGGCAGACCCATCCTCAGTCTAGGTAGGCACCATCTAACCTGCTGCCAGCTCGGCTAGAATAAAAGCAGACAGAAGAGCATGGAAGGACTACACTTGCTGAGTCTTCTGGCTTTCATCTTTCTCCCCTGCTGGATGCTTCCTGCCCTCAAATGTCAGACTCCAAGTTCTTCAGCTTTTGGATTCTTGGACCTATGCCAGTGGCTTGCCAGGGGTTTTGGGCCTCTGGCCACAGACTGAAGGCTGCACTGTTGGCTTCCCTATTTTTGAGGTTTTGGGACTTGGTCTGGCTAGAAATGGAAGTGAGCGGAAGGTGGAAGTTCTGTCCTGGCGCAGCTCAGCCCATGCTGGGAGGGTGACTGGTGGCATGGAAAGCCCGCTGGGACTCAGCAGCACCTGGGCCTCTAATTGCCAGCTTTCTAACCGGCTCTGGGGCTGCAGTTCTCATTTTTAATCCTTCTGGATAATAACCAGTGAGGACCTCTACTCCAGGTTTTGAGAAATGTCTCAAAATCTTGGGAAAGTGTTACTTTCTTGGATGGATCTCTAAAACAGCGGATCAAATTCAGACAGGAAAGCTAGACAGTATTACTTCCTTCATTAATTTTTTTTTTTTTTTTTTTTTTTTTTAAGATGGAGTCTCGCTCTGTGCCCCAGGCTGGAGTGCAGTGGCGCGATCTCTCCTTACTGCAACCTCTGCCTCCCAGGTTCACGCCATTCTCCGGCCTCAGCCTCCCGAGTAGCTGGGACTACAGGCACCCGCCACCATGCCTGGCTAATTTTTTGTATTTTTAGTAGAGGCGGGGTTTCACCATGTTAGCCAGGATGGTCTCAATCTCCTGACCTTGTGATCCACCCACCTCGGCCTCCCAAAGTGCTGGGATTACAGGTGTGAGGCTCCACACCCGGCCACTTCCTTCATTAATATTTAATTGCAAGGCCGGACACAGTGGCTTGCACCTGTAATCCCAGCATTTTGGGAGGCAAAGGCAGGTGGATCACCTGAAGTCAGGAGTTTGAGACCAACCTAGCCAACCTGGCGAAACCTTGTCTCTATTAAAAATACAAAAATTAGCCAGCGTGGTGGCACACACCTGTGATCTCAGCTACTTGGGAGGCTGAGGCAGGAGAATTGCTTGAACCTGGGAGGTGGAGGTTGCAGTGAGCCAAGATCACGCCATTGCACTGTCGCCCAGGCCAATCTTGGCTCACTGCGGTCTCTGCCTCCTGAGTTCAAGTGATTCTTCTGCCCCCTGAGTAGCTGGGATTACAGGCATGCGCCACCTTGCCCAGCTAATTTTTGGATGTTTTTAGTAGAGATGGGGTTTTGCCATACTGGCGAGGCTAGTCTTGAACTCCTGACCTCAAGTGATCCATCTCCCAAAGTGCGGGATGACAGGCGTGAGCCACCACACCTGGCCCATGCCATGTATGTTTTACCACAGTACATAGCAATAATTTTTTTTTTTAAGTAATAGAGCAATCTCTGTAAGCGCCTTTAGCCAAAGACAGTCACTATTAACACATGGTTAGTCTAAGCATCCCAGCTTTTCTCTTTTCTACCTCTGGAAAAGATACATTCTTAGAAAGTAAACACAGCAGCGTCAAGGCATGGAGAGAACAGTGGGGCTCGCCATTGCAGTATTTCCTTGTGGTGTCCTTCTCTGAACAGTTGTATGTAGTTGAGATCACAACCACACAAATTATCTAGCCCAACTTTTTCTTTTCTTTAAATAATGGAAATAGCTTTATTGATTTTCCTGACTATATATAATTCATGATCATAAAATTTTTCTCTAAAACTACAAAGAAAATTGGGAGCCTTTTGTAGTTTATAAGTGTGATAATTGGCTTTTCTCGTTCTTGTGTGAGAAGTGCTTCTCTCAAACCTTGTTATGATGTCAGCACATTACCTACCAGACATGAAAAATAATAATAAAAGGCCTGAAATCCAGCACCCTCCAGAGAGATATTTCTTCCTAACTTTGACTGAATATCCTTCCAGGCTTTCTCCCCAAAATGTGTGTGTATGTATACATATGTGGGTAGGTACGTGTGTGTATACACACCCACATATTTAAATATATATTTAAGATTGTTTTATTTATGAGAGTAATTGAGAATATATTTTCATGGTTCATCTGTTTTTACTTGGTCAATTTTTTTTTTTTTTGAGACAGAGTCTCACTCTGTCTCCCAGGCTGAGATGCAGTGGTGCGATCTCAGCTCACTGCAACCTCGACCTTCTGGGCTCAAGCTAACCTCCTGCCTCAGCCTCCTGAGAAGCTGGGACTACAAAAGCATGCTACCATACCCAGCTAATATATTTTTGTAGAGACAAGATTTTACCGTGTTGGCTAGGCTGGTCTCAGACTCCTAAGCTCAAGTGATCCGCCCACCTTGGCTTCCCAAAGTGCTGTGATTAGAAGCGTGAGCCACTGTGCCTGGCCTACTTAGTCATTTTTAATTTTATTGTATTCATTTTATTTTTATTAATTCACCTCTTATTGAGTAACATTTAGGTTTGGGTGGGAAATTGCAATGATAAACAGCTATTCAGTTTTTTTCACTTACTGGCATTTTCCAATCAATATTAGAATTCCAATCACTACTTCAATCAAATCCTTCATGAAGATCATTTCTATGCCACTCCTTTTCTGGGATATCTAGGTTGTTTCCAAGTCCCCCTTACCCCCACAAATGACATTATGTCTTAGTCTGTTTGTGTCTCTATAAAGGAATACCCAAGACAGGGTAATTTATAAAGAAAAGAGGTTTATTTGGCTCATGGTTCTGCAGGCTGTTCAGGAAGCCTGGCGCCAGCATGTGCTCCTAGTGAGACCTCAGGGAAGCTTTCACTCATGGTGGAGGTGAAGGGGGGCTGGTGGGTCACACAGTGAGAAAGGAGCAGGAAAGAGGGGAGAGAGGTGCCAGGCTCTTTTTGAAAATCAGGTCTCTTGGGAACTAACGTAGTGAGAATTCACTCGTTATCTCATTGGTGTGAGGACTGCACCAAGTCATGAGGGGTGCACTCCCATGACCCACCTCCCACCAGGCCTCACCTCCAACATTGGGGAATCGCATTTTTTTTTTTTTTTTTTTTTTTTTTTTTTTTTTTTTTTTTTTTTTGAGACGGAGTCTCGCTCTGTCGCCCGGGCTGGAGTGCAGTGGCCAGATCTCAGCTCACTGCAAGCTCCGCCTCCCGGGTTACGCCATTCTCCTGCCTCAGCCTCCCAGGTAGCTGGGACTACAGGCGCCCGCCACCTCGCCCGGCTAGTTTTTTGTATTTTTTAGTAGAGACGGGGTTTCACCATGTTAGCCAGGATGGTCTCGATCTCCTGACCTCGTGATCCGCCCGTCTCGGCCTCCCAAAGTGCTGGGATTACAGGCTTGAGCCACCGCGCCCGGCCGGGGAATCACATTTTAACATGAGATTTGGAGGGGTCAAATAGCAAAACAGGCCAGGTGCAGTGGCTCACGCCTGTAATCCCAACACTTTGGGAGGCCGAGGTGGGCGGATGACCTGAGGTCAGGAGTTTGAGACCAGCCTAGCCTGGTCAACATGGTGAAACCCTATCGCTCCTAAAAATACAAAAATTAGCCGGGCATGGTGGTGGGCGCCTGTAATCTCAGCTACCTGGGAGGCTGAGGCAGGAGAATCGCTTGAACGTGGGAGGCAGAGGTTGCAGTGAGCTAAGACCACGCCATGCCATCGCATTCCAGCCTGGGTGACAAGAGTGAAATTCCATCTCAAAAGAAAAAAAGCAAACCATAGCACGTTATATTTGAATTCTTTGTACATAAAACTTTTTCCACATCTAGACGTGTTTTCTTGGGATAGAATCCCCAAAGTTGATTTGGGAAAAAGTAAAGTTCAGCCAGGTGCAGTGGCTCACGCCGGTAATCCCAACACTTTGGGAGGCCAAGGTGGGTGGATCACTTGAGGCCAGGAGATGGAAACCAGCCTGGCCAACATGGCATAACTCTGTCTCTACTAAAAGTACAAAAACCAGCTGGGCGTGGTGGCACACACCTGTAATCCCAGCTACTCGGGAGGCTGAGGTACGAGGCGGAGGGAGGTTGCAGTGAGTCAAGATTGCACCATTGCACTCCAGCCTGAACGACAGAGTGAGACCCTGTCTCAAAAAAAATAAAAATAAAAATAAAGTAAGTTCATTTGGAGGGTCAAAGTTCAGATGCATTTTGTTTTGTTTGTTTGTTTGTTTGTTTTTCTGAGACAGAGTTTTGCTCTATTGCCCAGGCTGGAGTGCAGTGGAGCAATCTCAGTTCACTGCAACCTCTGCCTCCCAAGTTCAAGTGATTCTCTTGCCTCAGCCTCCTTAGTAGCTGGGACTACAGGTATGTGCCACCACACCCAGATAATTTTTGTATTTTTAGTAGAGATGGGGTTTCACCCCTCGTCGGCCTCCCAAAGTGCTGGGATTACAGGAGTGACCCACCATGCTTGGCCCCAGATGCATTTTCTTTTCTTTTCTTTTTTTTTTTGAGATGGAGTCAGTCTTGCTCTGTTGCCCAGGCTGGAGTTCAGTGGCATGATCTCGGCTCACTGCAACCTCTGCCTCCCGGGTTCAAGCGATTCTCCTGCCTCAGCCTCCTGAGTAGCTGGGTTTACAGGCACCTACCACCATGCCTGGCTGATTTTTGTATTTTTGGTAGAGACAGGGTTTCACCATGTTGGCCAGGCTGGTCTCGAACTCCTGACGTTGGGTGATCCAGCTGCCTTGGTCTCTCAAAGTGGTGGATTACAGGTGTAAGCCACCTCGTCCAGCCCCCAGATGCATTTTCAATAGCAAGAATTTTCCCTCTTTCCTCTCATTCCTCTCCCCACCCCACTTAAAATAAAGTTGGCCCTAAAATGCTGGATGAAGAAAGGAAAAAATGTCAGCAGGGCATAAATCATCATCACAAATACTCTGGAGTGCAAAGGATTGACCCCGTGTCTGAATGTCCCCTGGAAAGTAAACACTGGCGTCCGTGTATTAGTCAGGGTTCTCTGAGAAAAGACCAATAGGAAGTGTGTACAGAGAGAGAGTTTAAGGAATTGGTTCACATGATGATGAATGTTGGCAAGTCAAAAACCTGCATGCTGGACCGGCAGTCTGGAGACCTGGGGACACAGAATCACAGGTCAAGTCCAAAGCGTGTTGCTGCAGATCCCCTCTTACTCAGGGGAGGTCAGTCTTTTTGTTCTTTTCAGGCCTTCAACTGACCGGATAAGGCCCACCCAATTACAGAGGGCAATGTGCTTTTCTCAAAGTCCAATGTTCAAATGCTAATCTCATCCAAAATACCCTCACAGAAACACCCAGAATAATATTTGACCACATATCTCAATACCAGGGCCCAGCAAAGTTGGCACATAAAATAACCATCACAGTCTGTAATGTTTGTTTGCTGAATCATATACTTGGCAGGGCTGGGCACAGTGGCTCACTCACGTAATTCCAGTTCTTTGGGAGGCTTGAGGTCGGGAGTTCGAGACCAGCCTGGCCAAGAGGGTGAAACTCTATCTCTACTAAAAATACAAAAATTAGCTGGGTGTGGTGGCACATACCTGTGGTCCCAGCTACTTGGGAGGCTGAGATAGGAGAATCACTTGAACCCAGGAGGCAGAGGTTGCAGTAAGCCAAGATCACGCCACTGTACTCCAGCTTTGGTGAAAGAGCAAGACTCTGTCTCAAAAAAAAATTAATAATAATATACTTGGCAGTACTAATTACAGTGGAAACACCTATTTGGTAAGCACCAGCCATTTGTTTCACATATGTCATTATTATATATGCATTACATATAATTTCTTTCTTTTTTCTTTTTCTTTTCTTTTTTTTTTTTTTTTTTTTTTTGAGACGGAGTCTCGCTCTGTCGCCCAGGCTGGAGTGCAGTGGCCGGATCTCAGCTCACTGCAAGCTCCGCCTCCTGGGTTTACGCCATTCTCCTGCCTCAGCCTCCAGAGTAGCTGCGACTACAGGCACCCGCCACCTCACCCGGCTAGTTTTTTTTTTTGTATTTTTTAGTAGAGACGGGGTTTCACCGTGTTAGCCAGGATGGTCTCGATCTCCTGACCTCATGATCCGCCCGTCTCGGCCTCCCAAAGTGCTGGGATTACAGGCTTGAGCCACCGCGCCCGGCCTTTTTTTTTTTTTTTTTTTTTTTTTTTTTGAGACAAGTTCCTACTCTGTTGCCCAGGCTGGAGTGCAGTGCCACAATCACGGTTCACTGTAGCCTCTACCTCTCCTACTCAAGCAATCCTCCCACCTCAGCCTCCTGAGAAGCTGGAACCACAGGCACGTGCCACCATGCCCAGCTAATTTTTTTTTTTTTTGGTAGAGATGGGATCTCGCAGTGTTGCCCAGGCTGGTCTTGAACTCCTGGGCTCAAGCAACCCTCCCTCCTCAGTCTCCCAAAGTGCTGGGATTACAGGCATGAGCCACCGCACTCAGCAATATATATAATTTCTAATCTTCAGAAAACCCTGCAAGATAAGTATTATCCTCATTTTTTCAAATGAGAAAACTTATGCTTAGAGGAAGAAAGGCTCCAAAGGCAACACAGCTGCATTTGAGGGAGATGGAACTGAAAGGCTTCTTTAGTTAACGCAAAGCACCAGGCCTTTTCTGGCCACCCCTGCAAGCTGGGCAGGGATCACTCAATGTGACAAGGATTGCTTACTTGGTCTCTGAATTGTCCTCCCCTTCTTCCACGGGAATGGAATTTTAGCCAGGCACAGGGCCGTGCAGAATACAGACATTTCCCAGATGCCTTGAGTGAGCTGCGCCTACGTGACCAAGTCCTAGCCAAGGGGATGCAGGCAGGTGCTTCGGGCCGTGCCCTTAAGGAAAGGGGCGACTGGTCCTCCCTTTCCCCTTCCTGTGGAGTGGGTATGGGGAAAAGAAAGAGAGATCAGACTGTTACTGTGTCTATATAGAAAGAAGTAGACAAAAGAGACTCCATTTTGTTCTGTATTTGAGATGCTGTTAATCTGTGACCCTACCCCCAACCTTGTCCTTGCAAGAGACAAGTGCTGTGGTGACTCAAGGTTTAACAGATTTTGGGCTGTGCAGGGTGTGCTTTGTTAAACAAGTGCCTGAAGGCAGTATGCTTGTGAAGAGTCATCACCATTCTCTTAATCTCAAGTACCCAGGGACACGTACACTGCCAAAGGTCGCAGGGACCTCTGCCTAGGAAAGCTAGCTATTGTCCAAGGTTTCTCCCCATGTGATAGTCTGAAATATGGCCTCGTGGGAAGGGAAAGACCTGATCGTCCCCCAGCCTGACACCCGTGAAGGGTCTGTGCTGAGGAGGACTAGTGTAAGAGGAAAGAAGGCCTCTTGGCAGTTGAGATAGAGAAAAGCATCTGTCTCCTGCCCGTCCCTGGGCAATGGAACATATCGGTGTAAAACCCGATTGTATGTTCTGTTTACTGAGAAAGGAGAAAACCACCTTAGGGCAAAAGGTGGGACTTGCTAGCGGCAATGCTGCTCTTTATGCACTAAAAAGGTTTATGGAGATGTTTGCATATGCATATCAAGCCACAGCACTTTTCCTTAAACTTATGTCATAGAGATCTTTATTCACATGTCTTACTGCTGACCTTCTCCTTACGATGATCCTATTATCCCGTCACTTCCGTTTTTCTAAGATGGTAAAGATAATGATCAACAAATACTGAGGGAACTCAGAGACCGGTGCCGGCGCGGGTCCTCTGTATGCTGAGCGCCGGTCCCCTGGGCCCACTTTTTCTTTCTCTATACTTTGTCTCTTGTCTCATTTCTTTTCTCAAGTCTCTTGTTTCACCTAACGAGAAACACCCACAGGTGTGGAGGGGCAGGCCACCCCTTCAGTGGGAAGCAGAGACTGGAGCCAGGTGGCACCTCAGGGTGTCAGTGCAACCGCACAGATACCCTGTTCTGTTTTTGTTCAGACTTTGGGGGATATAGATACAATTTTATGCTGCTATTTGGGGTCTTTGTATTCCTATTAATTAGAAAACAACTTTGAGGCCCGGTGCAGTGACTCACGCCTATAATCCCAGCACTTTGAGAGGCCAAGGCCGGTGGATCCCTTGAGGTCAGGAATTCAAGACCAGCCTGGACAACAAGACAAAACCTCATCTCTACCAAAAAAATGCAAAAATTAGCCGGGCATGGTGGTGCACACCTGTAGTCCCACCTACTTAGGAGGCTGAGCCAGGAGGATCGCTTGAACCCGGAAGGCGAAGGTTGCTGAGAGCCAAGATTGCACCACTGCACTCCAGCCTGGGCAACAGAGTGAGATCCTGTCTCAAAAAAAGAGAAGAAAGAGAAAAGAGAGAAGGAAGGGAAGGGAAGGGGAGGGGAGTGGAGGGGAGGGGAGGCAACTTTGAGACTCTCGGTTTACAAAGATTCCATAATAAAAAGGGAAGGCAGGCTCTGCGGTTCACCCAGCCTGCTGGGTTTGCACCTACCTGTCAGTCAATACGACCAAGGCCAGAGCCTGGAATACACACTCTTTACCTGATGTCCTCCATTTCAGGAAAGCTCCATGGACCTCCATCATAACCTGAAGAATCATTCCTTCCATTGAGTTTAGAAAGTTGAATTGGCCAGGCACGGTGGCTCACACCTGTAATCCCAGCACTTTGGGAGGCCGACGCGGCAGGATCACGAGGTCAGGAGATCGAGACCAGCCTGGCCAACATGGTGAAACCCCATCTCTACTAAAAATACAAAAATTAGCTGGGTGTGGTGGCACATGCCTCTAATCCCAGCTACTCGGGAGACTGAGGCAGGAGAATCGCTTGAACCCAGGAGGTAGAGGTTGCAGTGAGCCAACATCGTGCCTCGGCACTCCGGCCTGGGCAACAGAGACAGATTCCGTCTCAAAAAAAAAAAAAAAAAAAAAAAAGAAAGTCGAATTATCTCACAGAAAGGCTTTTAAAAAATCAAGTATTTATATATTTATGTTGGATCCTTCAGCAAACATGTGGGTAATTTTATTTTGTGACTGCCTTTAAAAAGTCTAGAGTACAGACTCGGGGAGGGGGCATGTGGACCTGTTAAGTGGGTACAGAGTTTCAGTTCTCAGGTGAGAAAGCTCTGGAGCCTGGCTGCCTAACAATGGGAACAGACTTAGCACTACTGAACTGTGCTCTTAAAAAATGACAAAGATGGTGAGTTTTATGTTTGTATATTTTACCGTAAGTTTTCTAAAGTTGAGTAACGATTCTGCAACACTTTTAGCACTAAGCCCTTTTTTCAAGCTTCTAGGCAGTACCTCATATATAAGATAAATGAGTCTAACAAAACCCTCCTGGCTTCTTTGCCCCTGCCCCGTGGGCTTTTGACAAGCCTGAGGACTTCTTAAAGGAGTGTTTGGGCCGGGCGCGGTGGCTCAAGCCTGTAATCCCAGCACTTTGGGAGGCCGAGACGGGCGGATCACGAGGTCAGGAGATCGAGACCATCCTGGCTAACACGGTGAAACCCCGTCTCTACTAAAAATACAAAAAACTAGCCGGGCGAGGTGGCGGGCGCCTGTAGTCCCAGCTACTCGGGTGGCTGAGGCAGGAGAATGGCGTGAACCCGGGAGGCGGAGCTTGCAGTGAGCTGAGATCTGGCCACCGCACTCCAGCCTGGGCGACAGAGCAAGACTCCGTCTCAAAAAAAAAAAAAAAAAAAAAAAAAGCGTGTTTGTACCACACAGATCCAGAACTTTCGTGGGGTACTAAAATTTGGTTTATTGGCCAGGTGCGGTGGCTCACGCCTGTAACCCTAGCACTTTGGAAGGCTGAGGCGGGAGGATCTCTTGAGGCCAGGAGTTTGAGAGCAGCCTGGGCGACATAGTGAGACTCTATCTCTGAAAGAAGTTTTTAAAATTTGGTTTGTTAAAAACAATGATAGCAAAATGTTATTGAGAACAGAAAGAAGGTTTGAATAAATAAAAAATGTACCCGTTCATGACAGCGAGATTCAAGTCTCCCAGATGAACCTCTAAATTCAGTTCATCCTATGAATATCTTTGAAAATTTCTTTCTGAGGAACTTAACAAAGGAAGAGATGAGACTGACACCACCTGAAACTCCTTATGAGTGATTTCAGCAGAAGGCTGGGTACAGCCAGAAGAGCACCTTCCAGAGTGTCAAAATCAAGGATTAAAATATAGAGACAAATCTCTACATTTAACATTTTATGTGGGAAGCAATTTTGGTCTTACACACAGACCAAGTACGTGGTCTTCAATATGTCTGAAGAACAAAGAGGAGGTTGGAGGTGTTATGAAAAGGAGAAATGGTACATACTGTTTTTTGGAAAGTTCATTGGCACCAGTAAAATTTGGGGACACTGGCCAGCTCTAACTGGTGAGTGACAGAGTGTGAAACTCATCTTAGAGTTGCAGCGGGTGGTGTCAGTACCTATCAGATAAGACTGGCTTTGGCTGAGTGCGGTGGCTTACGCCTGTAATCCCAGCACTTTGGGAGGCCAAGGTGGGTGGATCACCTGAGGTCAGGAGTTCGAGACCAGCCTGACTAACATAGTGAAACCCCATCTCTATTAAATAGAAAAAATTAGCCAGGCGTGGTGGCGCATGCCTGTAATCTCCCAGCTACTTGGGTGGCTGAGACAGGAGAATTGCTTGAATCCAGCAGACGGAGGTTGCAGTGACCTGAGATGGCGTCACTGCATTCCAGCCTGGGCAACAAGAGCAAAAACTCAATCTCAAAAAAACAAATCGAAACAAAATAAAAAACTGGTTTCAGGTTGGAGCAGGCAGCCTCAGCAGCCAGGCTATAGAGAATGACATTCCTGGAGCAGTGTTGTGTGCCACCATCCTGCCCCCCGCCTCTGGACTCTGTTTTATTTGGGTGTGACAAGAGTTACCCAATTCGTATAATCAACTGTCACAAGAGACAACCATCACAGACAACCTGCGCTGTGGGGACGCCTCTGGAGCCTGCCCCAGGCTTCCAGCTACACTTGGCATATTGATCACACAGGGGAGAGGGGGTCTCCTCTCCCTCCCCACACCCCACCAGAATTCCTTGGCAGTTATTTTTATTTTTAAAATTTAATTCAATTTAATTTGTATTATTTATTTATTTATTTATTTATTCATTCATTCATTTTTGAGACAGAGTCTCATTCTGTCACCCAGGCTGGAGTGCAGCGGTACAATCTGGGCTCACTGCAACCTCTGATTCCCGGGTTCAAGTGATTCTCCTGTCTTAGCCCCCCAAGTAGCTGGGATTACAGATGTGCACCACTATGCCTGACTAATGTCTATATTTCTAGTAGAGTCAGGGTTTCACTGTGTTGGCCAGGCTGTCTTGAACTCCTGACTTCATGTGACCTGCCCACCTTGGCCTCCCAAAGTGCTGGGATTACAGGCATAAGCCATCACACCCAACCTATCTTTAAAAAGGGATAAATCCACAAGGACAAAGGGAATGAGGGGAGGTGATTGTGGAGAAGAGATGCCAACATGCTTCTGTGAGGCAGAGAGTGGAAGGAGGCAGTGGCCGCTTCCACAGATCACAGTGGGGCTGGCAGGGGAAACCTGAGGAGAAGCAGCCACTGTGCCCCCAGGATCCCCAGGGGTCAGCACTCAGACACTGCAGATCGCCATAGATCACGAGAGAGGCCTGAAAATCAGGGCTGCCTGGAAGTCTAGCTCCCAGCATTTATAACCCTCAGGTCCCTCCCTGACTTCTGCATCTAGGGACCACCACTTCACCCTGTCCAAGTGGAAATGTGGGGGACAGGGGTTCATTTATTAAGAAATTGGAAAGAGAACCCCAGCCTTGGGACAGCAGGCAGAGTGGAGGGCAAAAATTTGGTACAGGGCCCAAAATAGACGAGAACAGCAACAGTTCCTGCCCCGGGATCCTGACTTCCTTCCTGACTGGCTGCCCAGCACAGGCAATGAGGTTTCTCCCATCCTCACCACCCCCAGGAAGGAGATTAGAAGATCTATGCTGCAGCAAAAGAAACTACCATCAGAGTGAACAGGCAACCTACAGAATGGGAGAAAATTTTTATAATCTGCCCATCTGACAAAGGGCTAATATCCAGAACCTACAAAGAACTTAAACACATTTACAAGAAAAAATCAAACAACCCCATCAAAAAGTGGGCAAAGGATATGAACAGACACTTCTCAAAAGAAGACCTTTATGCAGCCAACAGACACAAGAAAAAATGCTCATCACCACTGGCCATCAGAGAAATGCAAATCAAAACCACAATGAGATACCATCTCACACCAGTTAGAATGGCGATCATTAAAAAGTCAGGAAACAACAGGTGCTGGAGAGGATGCGGAGAAATAGGAACACTTTTACACTGTTGGTGGGACTGTAAACTAGTTCAACCATTGTGGAAGACAGTGTGGCGATTCCTCAAGGATCTAGAACTAGAAATACCATATGACTCAGCCATCCCATTACTGGGTATATACCCAAAGGATTATAAATCATGCTGCTATAAAGACACATGCAGGCCGGGCGCGGTGGCTCAAGCCTGTAATCCCAGCACTTTGGGAGGCCAAGACGGGCGGATCACGAGGTCAGGAGATCGAGACCATCCTGGCTAACACGGTGAAACCCCGTCTCTACTAAAAAAAAAAATACAAAAAACTAGCCGGGCGAGGTGGCGGCGCCTGTAGTCCCAGCTACTTGGGAGGCTGAGGCAGGAGAATGGCGTGAACCCGGGAGGCGGAGCTTGCAGTGAGCTGAGATCTGGCCACTGCACTCCAGTCTGGGTGACAGAGCGAGACTCCGTCTCAAAAAAAAAAAAAAAAAAAAAAGACACATGCACACGTATGTTTATTGTGGCACTATTTACAATAGCAAAGACTTGGAATCAACCCAAATGTCCATCAATGAGAGATTGGATTAAGAAAATGTAGCACATATACACCATGGAATACTATACAGCCATAAAAAAGGATGAAGCTGCAAACCATCATTCTGAGCAAACTATCACAAGGACAGAAAACCAAACACCACATGTTCTCACTCATAGGTGGGAATTGAACAATGAGATCACTTGGACACAGGGTGGGGAACATCACACGCTGGGGCCTGTCATGGGGTGGGAGGAGCGCGGAGGGATAGCATGAGGAGATATACCTAATGTAAATGACAAGTTAATGAGTTAACGGGTGTAGCACACCAACATGGCACATGTATACATATGTAACAAACCTGCATGTTGTGCACATGTACCCTAGAACTTAAAGTATAATAAAGAAGAAGAAGAGGAAGAGGAAGTGGAAGAAAAGAAGAAGAAGAAGAAAGAAGAAGAAGAAGAAGAAGAAGGAGGAGGAGGAGGAGAAGGAGGAGGAGGAGAAGGAGGAGAAGGAGGAGGAGAAAGAAGGAAGAGGAGGAGGAGAAAGAAGGAGGAGGAGGAGAAAGAAGGAGGAGGAGGAGAAGGAGAAGAGAAGGAGGAGGAGGAGGAGAAAGAGGAGGAGGAGGGAGGAGGAGGAGGAGAAGGAGAAGAGAAGGAGGAGGAGGAGGAGAAAGGAGGAGGAGGAGGAGGAGGAGGAGGAGAAGGAGAAGGAGAAGGAGAAGGAGAAGGAGAAGGACCACGACCACCTGTGCTGGAGAAATAGAAATGCTGCAGGGAAAAGATCTCTTCTCTCTGGCTACAGACATTAGGGGACCCCTCCCCAGTGAAAGAGCAGCTTGGCCCAAAATCACCCAACAGGGAGAGAAGCCCACCCATTGATAAGCCCCATCTGGGCACTCAGGCTTCCAGGAATCCCCAGACCTGAGGAACGGCCCTCATATGGAAGACAATGTTTAAAACAAACAGGAAAAAGGAACGCCAGGCAAAGAACAGGAAAGAATTTAGAAGTTTGTTTTAAGAACAACACAGCCCTCAAGGGCTCCTTGGAGTAATGGCTAACTCCAGGTCTGCGGCGGAGAACGTATAACATGTGCCAGGAAGCAGAAGGGTGTGCGGGACTCGAGGGTCTTGTCCAGGGACTTGGAGCCCACTGGAAAGGACTCAGTGGCCAGAAGCCTCCAGCGGGCTCACTGGCATCACACAGATAACAGCTTCAGTGGACATGTAGAAAGCCACGATGACCCACACCCCGCCCAGGAAGCAGGAAAGTGGGAGGAGGAGAAGAAAAGAGAGGAGGAAGAGGAAGAGGAGAGGAAGAGGAAAGGGAAGAAAGTTTCTGCCTGTTGGGGCTTAAATCCTCCTTACCCTAACCAGCTTGAGGGTCCTTTAACCTTTTCATATCCAGACTCTAGTTTGTTTTTGTTTTTGTTTTTTGAAATAGAGTCTCACTCTGTTGCCCAGGCTGGAGTGCAGTGGCATGATTTAGGCTCACTGCAAACTCTGCCTCCCAGATTCAAGCAATTCTCCTGCCTCAGCCTCCCAAGTAGCAGGGATTTTAGGCACCCTCCACCATACCAGCTAATTTTGTATTTTTAGTAGAGATGGGGTTTCACCATGTTGGTCAGACTGGTCTTGAACTCCTGACCTCAGGTGATCTGCCTGCCTCAGCCCCAAAAAGTGCTGGGATTACAGGCGTGAGCCACAGTGCCAGGCCCAGACTCTAGTTTTTGCGTCAGTCATAACATTTCAAATTTCTATATTTTGGTGTTCTGAGTCATTCAGTGAATACTGCATTGTAAGCATTTTTAAATGTTATATTGTTTTCATGACTCAGAGTTTCTTTCTTTCAGAGTTAACATAATATATACTTCTTACAGAAAACTGTAAAGTTTAGACTAGATCCAGTGGCTCATGGCTGGAATCTCGCACTATGGGAGACTGAAAGGATCACTTGAGCCCTGAGTTCAAGACCAGGCTGGGCAACATAGCGAGACCCCATCTCTACAAAAAAATATAAAAATTAGCCAGGTGTGGTGGTGCACACCTGTGGCCCCAGCTACTTGGGAGGCTGAGGTGGGAGGATGGTTTGGTCCCGGGAGGCAGAGATGGCAGTGAGCTGAGATGGTGCCACTGCACTCCAGCTTGGGTGACAGAGCTAGACCCTGTTTCAAAATAAAAATAATCCTTCAGGGAGATCCCTCTAAGGGGTGTTATTTTCAGAAATGTTCATTTAGAATTGTGTCCATGTTGTTGAATCTAATCCTGATTATGTGGTAGCTGTTGCTGCAGCCACCATCTCACCCTCAAATACCCAACGTCCACTCTCATGATTTCCAGGGTTAAGGCCCAGTCCCTGGAGCCCAGATGCACAGGGTTCAAATCTTACCTCTGCCACTGACTAGATGTGCAATTTGAGGCAAAGCACCTAAACTGTCTTACAAATTCTTGTACAATGCTGAGAACAATACAAGTTTGCAGCAACCTCGCAATAAATACCAGCCCCCATCACCTTGGGTGGCTGTAGCCACCGATCTAATAGAAGTCTGAAGATTCTAGACATGAAAATTGAGCAGCCTTCAGCCACACATCTACTCACATCTGACAAAACACCATATTTGGCATCTATATGTGAATTTATGTCTTTTCTGCCCAAAGAGTTTACAGCGCCAAGTTGGTCAAGGATCAAGAAGAGATCAAGGACCATATTAGGTCTTAGACAAGGTAACATGAAGAAAATAAAAAACAACCACCACCACCACCACCACCACCACCACCACCACCACCACAACAAAACACCATTAGGGATGACAAGCTTGCATGTTTCCAGGCAGAGTAGCATTTGGATGATGAAAGTGCCCTGGGGAGAGTGTCTGGGTGTCAGGGTGATGCAGGGGTCCTGCTGACTCCATTCATGGTGCTGTCTCTGGCTGTGGGATGGAGTTTGAGCCTTGCTGAGGAGCGAGCCATGAGCGTTTTTTTTTTTTTGTTTTTTGTTTTGAGACGGAATCTCACTCTGTTGCCCAGGCTGGAGTGCAGTGGTGCGATCTCGGCTCACTGCAAGCTCTGTCCCCCAGATTTACGCCATTCTTCTGCCTCAGTCTCCCAAGTAGCTGGGACTACAGGTGCCCGCCACCAGGCCTGGCTAATTTTTTTGTGTTTTTTTTTTTTTTTAGTAGAGAAGGGGTTTCACCGTGTTAGCCAGGATGGTCTCGATTTCCTGACCTCATGATCTGCCCGCCTTGACCTCCCAAAGTGCTGGGATTACAGGCGTGAGCCACCATGCCCTGCTGCTGTGAGCCCTTTGACCTTGAAGTCTGCAGATGAAGTTGGCACTTGCAGGAAGGAAGGAAAAGACACTTGACCAAGACATAAATGGATAAGATCCTTCAGGCCAATGGAAGAACCTGAAAATTCTAGGATCTGACCCTGGGCCATGCTTGTGCAGTGAGCAGGCTGTGTTGACCAGAGTTCCTCAGTCATGTGCACACAATGAGGAGCCCCCCCTGGGGATCCTCTTGAAATTCCGATTCTGACTCAGGAGGTCTGGGGTAGAGGTTGAGGTTCTGCATTTTTGTATAGGCTCCTGGATGATGCCCACACCGCTGGCCCACAGACCACAAGTGGAGCAAGGCAGGAGCAGGCAGGCCCCACTCACCCGGCTCCAGGGAGCTCCCTCGGGGCCACCTGGCCACACTCTCCCCTCTCCCGGCCTCCTCTGCCATGTGCTACCTTCTCAATGAGCCACACCTCTCCTGCTTCCCTCCAACCAGCACAGACTGTGGAGCTTCCTGGCAGAGTGAAGGGCCAGAATACAGCAGATACAATTGTTGTGCTAAGAAACAAGTCTTTTAAAATGTGATATGAAAGGGAAACCTCCATGTCTGCAGCTTGTTCCCTGGACCGATTGCTCTGAGGTGACAGTGGCATTTTGTGTGGCCAGTCACTGAGGGGCACTGCCCTCCTGCAGGGGAGTCCCTGAAGCCCCAGCCCCAAGTGCGGCAAGGACAGGACCAGATCCCACTGTGGCATGTGGCCACAGCTGTAGACAGGGCTTCTTGCAGTGGGCCGCACCGTGGCCTGCTGAGAGCACACAGTGGACACGAACTGAGTCCAGAGCTTCCTCTGAACTGGGACTAAGCTCTCCAGTGGGGAATCATGGTCAGCAGCTACAGCCCCTGGGCAAGATGGGGCCTGGCCTCCTGCCTTCTGCAGGGTCATGGGAGTGTCTAGGAGCTCAGGGTCAGGGCCAGATGGCTGTTCCTGGGGCCTGGGGCTCCAGCTCAGGCTGTTTGGGAACAGGAACTCTTGGCTTGGAGAAGCCCATCACACAGCAGAAGGCCTGGAATGGTCAGTCTACGGGGAGCAGCTCAGTCTGAGGGTGGCAGAGCCTCGTGTGGCTGTGTGTGGCTGAGTTGGGAGAGTGGCCAGTGCTGGGCCCTCTCTAAGGAGCCAGAGGGCCACAAGGACTGTGGAAAGGGTCTGAGCGAGGGAGTCGGGACCTAGTGGCTAGGAGACTTGCTTGAGGACGCTCTGTGGCCACAAGGAGAGGCCAAGGCAGGACTAGGTCAGGAGGAGGCTGGGGCAGAGGCCCTGGCAGGTGGGTGGGCTGGGTGGGGATGGGAGTAGCCAGGATGTAGATGAGGACAGGGAAGGGCCCCCCTGCCTCCTGGTATCCCTGAGGGCGGGGCTGCCCAATCCCAGCCCTCAGTTGAGCCCGGAGGCAAATGTGTGCAGGGAGGAGAGGGGTCCAGGTTGGAGCTTTGGGAGCCCTTGGAGGGAGCAAGGCAGACTCGCCTCTGGGACCCAGCACCCAGCTTGGGTCTGCAGGTGGGGGCTCAGGAGTGAACATCATGGGGGCTTTGAGCAAGACCCTCTGGGCCCCAGACTCAGCTTCTATACTTTGAAGTCAAGGAGTGACTTGTGCTGTCTGAGTTTGCTCTGGGGTCTGGGCAGTCCTGTGGTTTAGGCAGAGGCCTCAGAGGGCCCTAGGGACAGACTGACCCTGGTCTGAGCGTCTGTGGAGTGTGGGGGTGACCGGGCTTGGACAGGCCTGGTTATGGGTTTGTCTTCCAAGGGGCACATGTGCACTCTAGTGCTTCCTGGCATTCAGAAGAGAATAGGGAATTCAGACATTAGGCCTTCCTTCTCCCTGGGAAGGATGGCAGTTGCCTGAGCCAGGCATGTCTTGAGAGTCAGAGCTCTGGGCCTTCCTCCTCCAGTCCCGTTTCAGGTCTTCAGTGCAGAAAGCACTGCCCTCCTGGGGTCTCTTCAGGGTTCCCCGGGATGCAAATGGGACAGGGAATCAGATCCCACATTTGAGGAAACCAAGGCCCAGAGAGGGGAAATGACCTGCCCAGTGCCACAGGTGAGGGCACACCTGGGTTTCAATGGCAGACTGCTCTGAGCCCCATCATGTCAGTTTGTCTCAGAGTCAGGCTTGGCAAGGGGGTGCAGCACTGCCAGGCCCCCCTCTTCTTCCTCAGGGTGACCAACCAGCAGCCCTGCTGTTTGAGAGTCCCTTTCAACAGAGAACCCCTTATTTGAGTGACCAGGAATAGACCCCTGATTATACTGGTGGGCGGGCTATGGATTTCCCGGGCTTCCCGGTGCCAGAGACCTGCTTCAGGCACTTACCTAACCTGAGCGTCTACTGTGTGCCTGGTAACATCTCTGCGCTGGTCACATCACAGGAGTGTTCTTAGGTCCTAACTCGGCATAACAACAGGTCAGAGACCCCCAACCCCCAGGCATAGGCCCTAAGCCCCTGGACACTGGGTTTTGTGTCTGAGAGGGGGTGGGAACACTTCTCTGTAGGAAATGTCTTCAGCCCAGGATCCAGGGGTGGGGGGAACCTCAACCATGGGGTGGTTGTTCCTGCCATCGTGGGATCAATATGGCTACAAGGCCCGGGCAAGGGACTCCTCATAGTGACGCTTCCCTCATGGGGAGGTCAGGGTGAGGGTGCCTGCCAATCATCAAAGAGCCCTCTCCAACACAAACCCAATGGGAGGAACCTGGGGTGTCCCTGGCAGAGAAGGGAACCAGCCCAAACTTCCTCTGCCCCTCAGGCACCGACTGCTTCTTGCTCAGGGGGTCCCCTAGGGGTTTAGGGACAGAGGGAAGGTCTCGCAGGGCTCTGGGCAGCAGACTGGCAAGGGGCAGCATGTCTGCCACCCTGGGCCTGGAGACTAGTTGAGGCACATGGCCACCTGGGCCGCCTCTGGGCTCAAAGATGAGAGAACCAGTCCTGGGCGCAGTGGCTTGTTATAGAAATCTGTTTAATGGTTTAGGAATGTGTACACTGGCTCTGCCAAGTTTCCATAAAGGCAACTTTTCCATGTTTTAAAAAATAGATTTGGTATAAAGATTTATATATTCATAAATAGGTGACATGAAAAATTACCAAATGCAAATAGAATACTTGGGCTGCCTGAAGCCCTGTTCACTCCAAGTCCAGGCCCTGCAGGGGTCAGAGAGTCCCTGCTGGAGGAGGCTCCAAGTCCAACAGCCTCTTAGGGAAGATAAACTGAATGCAATGCCTATTAGGAACCCTCCAGCTCCTTAAGCCAGCATCACACTGGCCCCACCCAGGCCTCAGCCCACCTTCCTCTGCTTCCCCCCACAGTCACCTCCACCCTTGCCCCCTCCCCTGCACTCCGGCCCCTGACCCCACCTGCTCCCACTCTTTGGCAATTTCTCAACAAAGTAAGAGATGACACTGTTCTCCCCCCCCAGAGCCTGGGCTGCTGGGAGAGCTTAGCCTGCCAAGGGGAGGAAACAAGCCGGTTTGTTTTGTCTCACACACTTCCCCATCTTCTCTCCCAGCTGTTTTAAGGACCAGAAGGGCAGTGGGGCCCCCTCCTGGTGGGATACAGCGGGGCAGGAGCCCCTGCAACCCCAGGTACAGGCCCTGAGCCTCTGACCAGCTTTTGTGCCTGAGAGAGGGTGGGAACGCTTCTAGGTAGGAAATGGCTTTAAGCCCAGAACCCAGGGGTAGGGGAACCTCGACTATGGGGTGGGTTGCTGCTGCCAAGGGGTACTAGGGGCAAGGCCCCAGGGTGGGGCCAGTTCTAGGAGCTGTGTCTAGCTAGGCCATCTGTGACCCCAAATGGCATGAATAAAAGGGCAGGTTGGTAAGAGCCAGGGGAGGGTATGGGGCAGGGAGACCAGGTTGGCCCAGACAGGACAGAGGTGCTCCAGGGACAGGATGCTCGAATGAAGCCAGGCAGAGCTGTGGGGCCTTTGAAACATCCTGAGGGCCCAGGCCTGCCACAGGGTGACCTGGGCAGAGAAGCCCAGAGGACAGCAAGGTGCCCAAATGAGAGGTCAGGGCTTCTGGGGTGGAGGGACAGGGGCACAGTAGCAGCAGGGGAAGGAATGTGGAGTCCCACGTGAGCCTGCCTTTCCAGGCCAAGCCCTTGGAGTGAGGCTGCTCCTGCCTGGGGGGCAAGAAATGGAGGTGGCTCACAGTCCCAAGGTGACAAATGAACCCATCACCAGTCAGCTACCATCCCTGTGAAGGAGCCAGGGTGGAGGGCCCTGTCCATGTCCTCCCTCCCCTCCTCCCTAAGCCCTGAGGAAGGTAACAGCCCCACCTGTGAGGCCGCGGCCTGGAAGCAGAGTCGGAGAGCTGGGCTTTTCAGAGGTGGGCAGTGGGTGGTGGTGGGCAGTACCAGTAACTATGCTCGGGTGGCTGGGACTTGCCCTGGAACTGAGGCTGAAATTCAGACAGGGAGTCCCAGGCCTTTGCTCCCAAGACCCCATGCATGCTCCCTGTTCCCCCAAAAACAGAGCGGCTCTGCAAGGACAGGCTTCGTGGGACTTCTCTTCCAGTGTGGGCCTGTGGTGAAAGACCAGCTCAGCCCCTCCTGACCATATGACCCCAGAAACATTCGCCCTAGCAGAAAGGTTGTGGGGCTGGAGGAAGGCACTTCCCACGACACATCTAGTCCCAGTGGGGTCTGAGGGCACCCCTCAGTGCCAGGAACTGTCTGCCCTGCAAGCAGAGCCCAGGCACTGCAGAGGTGCAGGGGCAGAGCCCAGACCCCACTCAGCTCCACTCGCCCCTGCCACAAGCAAAGCTGCTGAAGAAGGAAGCCAGGCAGCCTCGCCTCTGGTGTCCCCCAATCTGATGTACCCAGACTCCCCTCGGTGCAGGTGCCAGCCCCCCAGCTCCTGGCAGCCTTCCTCCCTTGCAGAACCAGGCTCAGCATTCCACAGGTAGCCTCCCTGCCCAAAAGCAAGCCTTGCAGGTGAGATGCTGGCTCCACCACCACCAAGCCCTTGCTTGTCTCAGTCTCAGCGGGGGAACCCGTCCGGGTCCCAACCCTGCCTCTTGGGTCACCGTGGCACTGCTGTAAGGCCTACTCTTGCCCTCAGCCAGGCCTGCTGGGAAAGTGTGTAGTGCAGAGGGCAGGGAAGCATGGGGGAGGCCTCTCACTGGCCCAGGGACTACCCTGAGCCCTGCCTGGCCTGGCCTGGGAGCTAGACCACGCCCCGACACAGCCCTGCTCATGGGTCCAAGAGCTGCTTATTTCTGGGGGCACCCATGCTGAGCAGGCTGTGAGGCAGAGCTGGGCTGACAGACGGACTGGGATTGGCTAGGGAAGATCACCTGGCCCCTCCAGTCCTAGCCCTGGCTCTCTTGTCAATGTGATACCTCTGAGCCACAGAGGACAATGCTGCTTCCCAGATCCCCCCACCCCACTTTTGCCTTCTAACCTTGGCACCCAGCTCAGGATGAGGCAGTTAAGGGCCCAGGGAATAAAATGGGCCAGGATAAGGACCGCCAGCCCCTCTCCTTTCTTGTCTAGGAGACTCGATTCTATAAACTAGACTGGGACCTACGCTCAGCTGGCAGGATTTCTGCTTGTGGGGTAAGGCTGGGTGCCTTGCGGTACCCTCTCATCCCTGAGCCTCAAGGATGCAAGCATGCAAGCTTCTACTTGGACCTTAAATGTCCACTTTCCCATATCATTCCCCCACCCGCCAAACTTTTGAGTGCTGGCACTGAAGGATTCGCTAATTTTGCAACCTGAGTGGCAAAACACTGGGCCCCGAGCCAGCAGACAGTCTCCACCTAGCTGTGGGCCATGACCCCATGCTGTCCCGATGAAAATGAGAAGCTACACGGAAAGCCAGAAAACCCAGGGGTCCTGATGAGGTCCTGATGAGGCAGTGAGCCAGGCCCCAGGGAGATGTCTGTGAGTGCTGCAGGGGCAGTGAAGGCAGGAAGCAGGTTCCCCACCTGGAAGGGGCTGGGGCTTCCCTGGAGCTGTGCTCAGGCACTGAGTCTGTGGGTCTCATGGCTCTTGCTCTGCTGCTCTGCGCAGAGCCCCAGGATGACCGGGAAGAACCCAGGGCACTGGGCACATCCCTGGAAAGCAGTAACCTGCTGCCACAGGTTAAGCAAACCCATGAGAGGAAACGGTCAGAGCCACCAGGCGTGGGACAGGGAGGACCACCAGCCCCTCCTACTGTGGCCCACACTGACGGGTTCAGGCCAGTCCTGGAATGTGAAGATTGTGGAGGGCCAGCTGCTGGCTGGCAGGGTGGCCCGTGAGGGTATCCTGCTTCCCCTTCCTCAAGGAGAGCCTCCATCCCACAGCCAGGCCACAGGATGCGGAGCTCCAGAGCTTCACCCGGCTGCTCTAGTCGCCAGTGCCCAGGAGGGCTGGCTCTGGAGGGCTGGGCTTGGCAGGCCGGGGAGAGCAAGGAGGTGGGGAGCTCCCAGCCTGCCGGCCCGGCCCCCGGTCAGCACCCGCAGCCCCAGCCTTCTCCAATGTCCTTGCTGTTCAGCTGGATGTGGTCAGGGCTCTTCTCGCTGAACAGTGGGCCTCCATGCCGCATGATGAGCTCCGTGGCCACCCTCAGGAAGGCCTCCTCCACGTTGCTTGAGTCCTTGGCAGACGTCTCAATGGCACACAGGATGTCATAGTGCTCAGCCAGGCTCTGTGCCTCGGCCAGGGAGACCTCCCGAAGCTCGCTGAGGTCTGACTTGTTCCCTGCAGAGGAAAGCCAGGGGCAGCATGAGGCCATGGGGGCTGGGCAAGCCCAGTCCCACCTGGGAGGGCCATGTTGGCAGCCCCACGCCACTCCCCTCCACCACTACAAATGGACACCCTGGCATGGTCATCTACCTTTCTTTAAAAAACCTTTTTTAGGCCGGGTGCAGTGGCTCATGCCTGTAATCCCAACACTTTGGGAAGCTAAGGCAGGGGGATTGCTTGAGCCCAGGAATTCAAGACCAGCCTGGGCAACACAGTGAGACCCCATCTCAATTTACCCAGCTCCTCCTAGAAGGTATGAGATGACTTCATTATGTTCCAAATGAGTTGTTAAATTGTTCCTTGACCCAATTTCTAGAATAACTTTTTAGAAGTCTCTACATGGCTGACTTTTGTAATGTAGTTATAAGGAAGACAAAAAAAAAAAAAGAGTCTGGGCCAGGGGCAGTGGCTCACGCCTGTGATCCCAGCATTTGGGAAGGCCGAGGTGGGTGGATCACCTGAGGTTGGAAGTTCAAGACCAGTCTGGCCAACAAGATGAAACCCCTTCTCTACTTAAAAAAAATAGAAAAAATTAGCCAGGCATGGTTGGCGAGGGCCTGTAATCCCAGCTACTCGGGTGCCTGAGGCAGGGGAATCACTTGAACTGGGCAGATGGAGGTTGCAGTGAGCCGAGATTGTGCCACTGTACTCCAGCCTGGGCAATAAGAGCAAAACTCCGTCTCAAAAGAAAAAAGGAGTCTGTAAAGATCTAAAATTTCCTTGGCAACCTTAATTGATATAGCAACCAGTTTCAAAGTGTGAAACTTATTTGGATCCTGATCTCAACAAACTGGAAAAAATAAAATGCATATGAATTTTATGAGCAATTATCAATCTGAATACAGACTGGCTATTTGATATTATTAAGGAAATGTCAGTATTTTTAGATGAGAAAATAATATTGCTGGTTTTTTTTAAGTGTTTACATATTTTGTAGGTTCATGCTGGAATACTGCCAGGTGAAATAGTTTGATGTGAATTTGTCTCAACACGAGGGAGGGGAGGTGACATTGTATAGATGAGAGGAGGTTGGACTTGAGTTGCTAATTGCTGAAGCAGGGTAATGGGTACCTGGGGGCTCATTATTATTCTATTCTAAGCCAGATATAGTGGCTGACACCTGTAATTCCAACTACTTGGAGGTTGAGACAGGAGGATTGCTTGAGGCCAGGAGTTCAAGATCAGCCTGGGCAACATAGCAGGACTGCATCTCTAAAAATATATGTATGTATATATGTATGTATAAATAAATACAAAAAATACTATTTTCGTAGCTGTATAAAATGTTCTATAGGCCAGGCATGGCGGCTCATGCCTGTAATCCCAGCACTTTGGGAGGCCGAGGTGGGCGGATCATGAGGTCAGGAGATCAAGACCATCCTGGTCAACATGGTGAAACCCCATCTCTACTAAAAATATAAAATTTCCATGCCAGGCAGGAATGTTTTTCAGAAATGTCCTGGATAAAAGGGAATTGGTAGCCAGGTGTGGTGGTGCGTGCCTACAGTCCCAGCTACTCAGGAGGCTGAGGCAGGAGAATTGCTTGAACCCGGGAGGTGGAAGTTGCAGTGAGCCAAGATCATGCCACTGCACTCCAGCCTGGCATCAGAGCGAGACTCCATCCCCCACGCCTGGCAAAAAAAAAAGGCAGGAAAATGGTTAGGCCAGGTGGGGAAAACTCTGTTCCTGCCAAGTGCTCCATGTCCCAGTCTATGGAAGGCAGGCCACATGGAACCAGGCACCACCCTCTTCCCACCTAGAGTCAGGTCCAGGCCCTGTCTGTACATCTGAGTCAGAAGAATCAACCAGTTGGCCCAGCTACTTGGGAGGCTGAAGCAGGAGAACCGCTTGAACCAGGGAGAGAGAGGTTGCAGTGGCTTTGGGGAGGTTGCAGTGGCTTTGCAGATCTTGCAGAACCAAGATCACACCACAGCGCTCCACCTGGGTCACTGAGTGAGATTCTGTCTCAAAAAAAAAAGAATCAACCTGTTGGGGTAAGGACCCCAGGGATAACATAAGAGCTAAAGAGCTTCTCCAGTCCAGGTCTGGGAAGGTTATATAGTAGGAAAACAAAGGTAAACAGCATCCTTCACAGCAGTAGTTCTCAAAGTGGGGTCCTTGGACCAGCAAGGTGGGTGTCACCTGGGAATTTGTTAGAAATACACATTCATGGGCCTCAACCAGCCCGCCTGGATCAGATGCTCTGGAGGTGAGGCCCTGCAGCTGCACTTGAAGAAGGCTTCTGTGAGATTCTGAGGCACAGAAGCCATCAGGTGTTCCTGCTCTGTGTGTGGCACAACACAGAAAGTCAGAAGCTTGAGGTCAGCAGGAGCAAACTCAAAGCCTACATGTGTATGCTCACAGCGGACCCGGATAAATCACTCCACTTTTCTGAGCCTCGCCCCAGGCCCTGTCAAATAAGGAGAAGCCAGGGTACAAGAGCTAAACCTTGACACATGTGAAGAACTGCAGGGCAAACTTCAGCTCCCTTTCTTCTTTCCTCTCATTCCAATGTTGAATATAACTTTCTATCTTTTTTTTTTTTTTTTTTGAGACAGAGTCTCGCTCTGTCGCCCAGACTGGAGTGCAGTGGCGCTATCTCGGCTCACTGCAAGCTCCGCCTCCCAGGTTCACGCCATTCTGCCTCAGCCTCTCCAGCAGCTGGGACTACAGGCGTCCGCCGCCACGCCTGGCTAATTTTTTAGTTGAGACGGGGTTTCACCATGTTAGTCAGGATGGTCTTGATCTCCTGACTTCGTGATCTGCCTGCCTTGGCCTCCCAAAGTGCTGGGATTACAGGTGTGAGCCACCACGCCCAGCCTTGAATATAACTTTCTAAGTGATTAGCGGGATCAGGATTTGCAAAACCATGGCTCAAACTCTGGCTGGGACTCCCTCTGGACTCAGGGTTACCCTGTGTTTAAAAAGCAGAGGGATGGCCGGGCGCGGTGGCTCAAGCCTGTAATCCCAGCACTTTGGGAGGCCGAGATGGGCGGATCACGAGGTCAGGAGATCGAGACCATCCTGGCTAACACGGTGAAACCCTGTCTCTACTAAAAATACAAAAACTAGCCGGGCGAGGTAGCGGGCGCCTGTAGTCCCAGCTACTCGGGAGGCTGAGGCAGGAGAATGGCGTAAACCCGGGAGGCGGAGCTTGCAGTGAGCTGAGATCCGGCCACTGCACTCCAGTCCGGGCGACAGAGCGAGACTCTGCCTTAAAAAAAAAAAAAAAAAAAAAAGCAGAGGGAGGCAGGGACAGGTAGAGTGATGGGATTTGTGGTCCCGAGGAACCCCCCACTCACCGATCAGTAGCTGTACAATGTTGGAGCCGGCGTACTTCCTCACATCCTCAATCCAGTGAGGCACTGACAGGAAGGAGCTCCTCTTGGTGATGTCGTAGGCAAGGATGGCCCCATTGGCACTGCGGTAGTAGCTCTGGGTGATGGTGCGGAACCGCTCCTGGCCAGCCGTGTCCCAGATCTGCAGCTAAAGAAATAGGGTTCCTCAGTGAACCCAGTGGCACAGTCTGAACATGGGGACAGGCAGAGTGACCCCACAGACCCACACCCAGAGCTGTGGTTCCACTGGGCTAGGTGGCCTTCTGAGCCCTTAGAAAGCAACTCAGTGGCTCAACCTTGTTGGAAAACTGGGGAAGCAAAGGGAAGGTGAGCAGCCCCTGTCCTGGCCCTCTAGGGTCCCCGGGGAATAGTTGAGGAAGGGGTATATTCTGAGCTGGCCCAGGTCCTTTGTGTGCCCCTCTGTGTGCCCCTCTCCCCTCAGCACTGGGCCCACTGCTGGGAACACAGAACCACCAGTGCTCAAGCGACTGGCGGCTGGAAAGCTGGCTCCAGGTGTACTGCGCGGCCAGCAGTGCACAAGGCCAGGTCCCCTCCCCTGCAAGAGCATCATGTACCCAGCTATGTGTGAGGCTCCTCCAGCATTAGGGTTCCCTCAGGACTCTACAGCCTGGTGATGAGGGCTGTGGGAAAGGTGACTGGTGGTGGCAATGGGCAGAGTCCTCCCATGGGGCCTTTGAGTACAAGGCAGTTCCCATCAGCTGACCCAGCTTGGCCAAAGCAAGGAGCTTGGGGGCTTTTTCCACCCATGTCTTCATTTCACACCTACTCTGCCCCACCTCCCACCAGACGTGGGCTGTGGAGGAGAGGTGCCCGTGGGCGGGAGGAGCTTCCCTAGCAATCTTTTAGAAGCAGAGTCTGGCAGGATGGATACCAGGCTGGGCAGGGGCAGAGGTCTGTGTAGGGCTACTCCGGGCAGAGATCACCAGCCAAGGCGCATATGCCAGGGCTCTCGGTGACCAAACGCCTCAGAGACTGCCTGTGCCTTCTCTGCCCCACCAATCACAGGTTCTCGTGGCTCTCTGAAGACAGACACCCAGCTTGTGGCATGTGCCGAGCTGCAGGTCCATCAGCCCCCTTTGCAGGCACAAACACTCAGGGTGCCTATTTACCTAGTTCTCAAGGTATGTGAGAAAGGTCTTCCTCTCAAGGTCTGTCTGGGGTGGGGAAAGGCCACAGAGGCCCAGACAGTTCCTGAAGGCAGGGCCTCTGTCCCTGGCACTGTGGAGGTGACCACCATTTCCCCAGCCCCAACACAGAGAAGTCTGAGAGTGAAAGCTCTGGGCCACAATGTGCCAAATACGACCCCTCTTTTCTGAGTTGTTTTCTGAGTTGTTCCATTTACTCCTCAGTAAATGGCTCCAAGAAAACCAGGCCTATGTTCCATAGTTCATGCGTCTAGCAGCTCACGCATGGCAACATGGGGTGACGTGCAAGGTTTATGTGTGCACCACCCAAGTCTGGGAACTGAAAGTTCCTCTACCTAAAGAAGTCAACCTCTGGTGTGGAGAAAACTCGTCTCCACACATAACACGAAAGATACCAGCCAAACAACAGCAAAAACGCAACACAGAAGAAACAACACAGAGGCAAAGTCCTCAAACAATCATCAGTGTTTCAGAAATAGGGAAAGATTCATGGAACAAGAAAAGAATACTATCTTTTTCGGCGAGGGGCATTCAGAAAGAAAAAAGAGCTCAATTAAAAATATGATAACATACATGAAAAATGCAGGATCAGGGTTGGAAGACAAAGTTGAAGAAATCCCTCCAAAGTAGAGAAAAAATACCAAGAAATGGAAAAGAAAGAAAATAAAATTGTGAGCCAGGCGTGGTGGCTCACGCCTGTAATCCCAGCACTTTGGGAGGCTGAGGCAGAAGGATCACCTGAGATCAAGAGTTCGAGACCAGCCTGGCCAACATGGTGAAACCCCATCTCTACTAAAAACAAAAAAGTTAACCGGGTGTGGTGGTGCACGCCTGTAATCCCAGCTCGGGAGGGCTGAGGCAGGAGAATTGCTTGAACCTGGGAGTCAGAGGTTCCAGTAAGCCAAGATGGCGCCACTGCACACCAGCCTGGATGACAGAGTAAGTGAGACCGTCTCAAAAACAAAAAAGAAAATTAAGAACCAGGCTTGGAGAGCAGGATAATCAGAATTTCAGAAAAAGAGAACAATAAAATCAAGGAGAGGAAATCAAGTATTTCAAGAAAAGTATCCAGAATTCACTGGGGCCCACCAGGCAAACACACACAATGGAGCAGAGCAGACCACACTGCATCCATGGGCGGAAATTCCAGAACAACAGGCAAGAAGAAAGAATACAAAAGACCCATGTGGCATTAGACAGCCAATGAAACAATGCCTTAAAATGAGGAGAAAAATTATTTCCAACCTAGAATTCTCTACCCAACCAACCAGTAGTCAAGAGTGAGGGTTTAACTAAGGCATTCCCAGACATACAGTCCTCGAAAAATTCACCTTCCTGCCACCCTTCCTCAGGGAGTGACTGAAAGTTCCTCTACCTAAAGAAGTCAACAAAAAATAAGAAAATGTGGGATCCAGAAAACAGAAAGTTCAACTGAAAGGGGGGCAAAGGGAGATGCCAGGATGATGGAAAGAGAGATAGATCCCAGGATAATACCTGAGCAGCAGCCTAGACATCAGCCAACCTGGAGCCGGTCAGAGGGCTCCTGGAGCAGCTTCCAACCATGGCAGCATCACTGGTGGCAGAGTAGCCCTCCCTCCACACACACCACAGGACTGGAGAAAATATATGAGGCTGTCATTTTTGAAATGTAGACAACAAGCAGCAAGAGACCATAACCCCTAAAAGAGGAAAAACTCATGAAAGGCACCTCATGATCATCGTGATGCTCTACCTGGGAGTTTCCTGACCATGGGGCTAGAATCCAAGCAGAGCACAGTGGTCCCACTGAGCTAAGGAGGCAGAGATCAGGGTCTGGAGCAGATTATGTGATGAAATGAGAAGACATATGTAGGGGGAGCCCAAAAGTCTATGTGAGGTGTCCCAGTGAGCCTTGACCAGAGAGTGCCCCTTCCAGAGTTGAGAACAGACCAGAGATAGAGGTTCAGGAGTGCCAGGGGATGCTGAAGTTCCAAGCCAGACACAGTGAAGAGGCCTCATTAGTGTCTCATCAGTGCCCCATATATGAGCTGAGATATCAGAATGTCACTATGGGTGAGGACCATGCCTAAAGAAAGGCCTCAACAGACCTGCCCTAACCAACATAAGCCTTGGGTTTGGAGGTTGAGTTCTGCCACATTAGAGAGGCTCAGAAACACCTTAGTCTTTCCACATATCCACCCTAACAAAACATAAAAAAAAAAAAAAAAGGCCTAAACAAACAACTTCAAGGTGATCTGCCAGTAACTGAACTGACTACTAGGACAAGAATCAACACTCTTCTAAAAAAGGTAACAGAATCCAGAGTCCCGTTAAGTTATCAATCATAATTCCCATATACTATTGAAAACTGCTAAACATGTAAAGAAACAGGAAAATATGAACCACAGATAGGGAAAAAGCAATCTACTGACACTGATGCCAAAATGGTCCAGATATTGCATTTAGTAGGGAGACTTTAAAGCAGTGATTTTAAATATGTTCAGAAAATTACAAGGAAAGTATGTTTAAAGAATTAAAGAAAAATATCATCAAAATGAGTGGACGAATAGGGGATTTAAGGAAATAAATGAAAATTATTTCTTAAAACATTAAAAAATGTTTTATTAAACTATTTATTATTATTAAAATTACTGGCTGGGTGCAGTGCTGCACTGCCCATAATCCCAGCACTTTGGGAGGCCAAGGCAGGTGGATCACCTGAGGTCAGGAGTTGAAGACCAGCCTGGCCAACATGGTAAAACTCCATCTCTACTAAAAATACAAAAATTAGCTAGGCGTTGTGGTATGCTCCTGTAATCCCAGCTACTTGGGAGGCTGAGGCACGAGAATCCCTTGAACCTTGGAGGCAGAGGTTGCAGTGAGCCCAGATCACACTACTGCACTCCAGCCTGGACAACAGAGCAAGCCTGTCTCAAACAAAAATATAGATGTTAAACTTAATTTTTTTTTGTTTTTGAGATGGAGTCTTGCTCTGTCGCCCAGGCTGGAGTGCAGTGGCGCGGTCTTGGCCCACTGCAACCTCTGCTTCCCGGGTTCATGCCATTCTCCTGCCTCAGCCTCCCAAGTAGCTGGGACTACAGGTGTCCGGCTAATTTTTTGTATTTTTAGTAGAGACGGGGTTTCACTGTGTTAGCCAGGGTGGTCTCGATCTCCTGACCTCGTGACCTCGTGATCCGCCCACCTCAGCATCCCAAAGTGCTGGGATTATAGGCATGAGCCACAGTGCTTGGCCTTAATTTTTGTTTTGAGACGGAGTTTTGCTCTGTTGCCCAGGCTGGAGTGCAATGGCACGGTCTCGGCTCACCGCCACCTCCTCCTCCTGGGTTCAAGTGATTCTCCTGCCTCAGTCTCCTGAGTAGCTGGGATTCCTGGGCATGCGCCATCACACCCGGCTGATTTTGTATTTTTGGTAGAGACGGGGTTTCTCCATGTTGGTCAGGCTGGTCTCAAACTCCCGACCTCAGGTGATCCGCTCGCCTTGGCCTCCCAAAGTGCTGGCGCAATGAGCCATTGCGCCTGGCCTAAACTTAATTTTTAAATGAGTGGAAATTCGAGAACTAAAAATTATAATAAGTGAGGCTGGGTGCAGTGGCTCACGCCTGTAATCCCAGCACTTTGGGAGGCCGAGGTGGGCGGATCACAGGGTCAGGAGATCAAGACCATCCTGGCTAACACGGTGAAACCCCATCTCTACTAAAAGTACAAAAAATTAGCCAGGCGTGGTGGCGGGTGCCTGTGGTTCCAGCTACTCGGGAGGCTGAGGCAGGAGAATGGCATGAACCCGGGAGGCCGGAGCTTGCAGTTAGCTGAGATCGTGCCACTGCACTCCCACCCGGGCAACAGAGCGAGACTTCGTCTCCAAAAAAAAAAAAAAACAAAAAAACAAAACAACAACAACAAAAAAAAACTTATAGTAAGTGGAAAATTCACTGGATGAGCTTAATAGCAGATTACAGATGGCAGAAAAAAAAAAATCAGTGAACCTGAAGAAAAATCAATAAAGAGTTAATATGAGGAAGGGGAAAAAAGATGGAAGAAAATGAATAAAATTGCAAGGATATGTGAGATAATACCAAACTGTCTCATACTCACATAATTGCAGTTCCAGGAAAAGATAGTGATAATGGGGGGAAAATACTCAAAGAGCTAATGTTAGTGGCTGAAAAATCTCCAAATCTGATGAAACACACCTGGCTTAAAGATCCAAGAAGCTCAGCAAACCCCAAGCAGAAAAAATACAAAATACACCAAAGCAGATCACAGTCAGACTGACAGAAAACAAGAATAAAGGGGAAATACGAAAAACGGTCTCATAAAAGACATATTCCATACATGGGAACAATACAAATGAGAAATAACCACTTCTCAGAATAATGGAGGCTAGAAGACAATGCTGAGAAGTGCTAAAAAGAAAAAAAAAGTGCGGAAAGAAAAAACTCTCAACGCTGAAGTCCTTGTCAAACAAAATTTTCCCTCATAAGACGGTAAAATCAAGACATTTTCAGATAAATGGAAGTAGAGAGGAAAAAAGCTGCCCTTCAAGAAATGCCAGATGGTACCACCGCACTCCAGCCTGAGCAACAGACTGAGACCCTATTTCAAAAGAAGAGCTGGAAGTGGCTGCTGTAGGGCAGGGGGTTGGCAGTATCCTAAAACCTTCTGCTATCAATCCTTGTAGAACCAAATGACTCCTCAAGCCATAGGCAAGTGTAAGTTTGCTTAAAATAAAAACTAAATGAAAAACCAACAAAATAACTACTGATTAAGGCATGTAGGTCAATCGGCCGGTCAACTGTGGGCAGTAATGGAGAAGATATTTTGGGAAAGTAGACCCTTCCTATGGCTGGTAGTATTCCCATCCTATTCCCCCAAATTAGAGGAAGGGAAGGATACAGGGTAGCAGTGGTACTCTGGGGCCAACAAGCCTGAGCTCATGACCTGATGCTCTGTCACCAGCTTTGTGTCTCTAGGCTAAAACTTCATTCTGTTTTTCTTTTTTTTTTTTTGAGACGGAGTCTCGTTCTGTCACCCAGGCTGGAGTGCAGTAGCGTGATCTCTGCTCACTGCAACTTCTGTCTCCCAGGTTGAAGCAATTCTCCTGCCTCAGCCTCCCGAGTAGCTGGGATTACAGGCGTGTACCACCACACCGGGCTAATTTTTGTATTTTTAGTAGAAATGGAGTTTCGCCATGTTGGCCTGGCTGGTCTCGAACTCAGGTGATCCACCCACCTCGGCTTCCCAAAGTGCTGGGATTGCAGGCATGAGCCGCCGTGCCCGGCCATTCTGTTTTTCATCCATACAAAAAGGTGCTGTCAGAGTCAAATTACCAAACCCTTATGCCCAAGTGCTAGCATGGAGAAGGTGCTGATAAATGCATCCGTTTAACAATATTTATTGAGCTATTATAATTTTGTGGCAAACGTTCTTAATATACACAAAAGAACTTTAATGCAAAGGAGAATATATAAAGTACCAAAAGAAATATATATTGGGCTGTGTACATGAGTCGTTCATTTTTCATTCAACATGTGGTGAGCTCCTGCCTTGTCCCAGTCTCTGCTCTGATAACTGGGGATTTAGCAGGGAATGGAGCAAAACCAGCTCCATTCTAGTAAGAGGAGACAGAATGTGCCACAGATCCTTTTAAAAGGTGATCATGAGCATGCTACAGAACGTGAAAGTCAGGGAGAGAGCCTCAGGGGTGGGTGCCAGCCTACTTGACGATCTGAGAAACTGAGCTGAGGCCTGAGTGATGAAGAGCCAACCACAGGGACGGTGTTTAGGCGGGGGAAAAGGGCGAAGGCTCAGAGGCAGGAGGGTGCTTACTGTGCTAGAGACACAGAAAGGTCAGGGTGGCCAGATGGACATGAAGAAGGAAACTGGGAGGAGACATGTTCAGAGACATGGGCCAGAGCCACAGCATATAGGATCTTGCAGGCCAAAGTCAAGATTGTGGATTTCATTTTTCTTGCAATGTGAAGTCACTGGAGATTGTCTCAGGCAGGGAAATATGAGCCAGTCTCCTCTTTTCTCCCACTCACATATCTTATCAGTGCACCCTACACTCCAGCCACAGCTGCAACAACCAGCTTTGTACACACACAAAGGCCTGCCCACACCGCACCCCTCACTCCCTGCCTGGGAGCATCTCTGAGTCTGGCCAGGGAGTCCTGTCGGAAACCACTATGTGCTCATGCCTCCATGACCCAGAAGAGAGGGGCCTCTCCAACCTAGGGATCACCCGTGACTAACGGAAACAGGGATAAAGCTCTCCTCTCCCACCTCTCAGAGGGACCACTGTGAGACACTTCCTCATGCACCTTGCAAAGTCCTCAGGGTCAAGACCACTGCCTATGGCAGCTAACTGAAAGATGCAGCTCTATCTAAGCCTTGCGTCCTTCCCCAGGCCAGTCTCCAAAGCAAAAGCCAAGCATGTGAGCCCTTCTCTTGGGCTCTGTTTTCCAGGGGAAGCCCGGACTAAGACAAGATGTGCTCTGGTTTTTTTTTTAAATGTCATGGCCAGACACAGTGGCTCACACCTGTAGTCCCAGCACTTTGGGAGGCCGAGGCAGGTGGAACATGAGGTCAGGAGATCGAGACCATCCTGGCTAACATGGTGAAATCCCGTCTCTACTAAAAATACAAAAAATTAGCTGGGCGTGCTGGCAGTTGCCTGTAGTCCCAGTTACTCAGGAGGCTGAGGCAGAAGAATGGCGTGAACCCGGGAGGCGGAGCTTGCAGTGAGCTGAGCTCGCACCACTGCATTCCAGGCCTGGGTGACAGAGCAAGACTCCATCTCAAAAAAAAAAAATAATAATAATCACTCAGGTCACTGGGTGGAGAACAGTCCTGTCATGGGATCACAGAGAGGGCTTAGTGTAACAGGCAGCTTGATCACTTCACCCATGCCTACTATATTCCAAAAGAGGAGGGAGAAGCCAAGCCTGGAGAGCCCCTTCCCCAGACCAGACCCCTCTTCACCCCAACCAAGCCAGCTGGCATTAGGCAGCACCCAAAGGAGGCTGGATGAGAGTTGAATGCCTCTGATCTGCCACTTTAGCTACGCTACTTGAGAAACAGGCAGGTGACAAGACACAGCAACCAGGAACCATCATACCATCTATTGGAGAGGCCAGGCCTAGGCTCAGTGTCTCAGAAGGCAAGCAGACCCACCCTGTGGACTTGTGGGGGTCCTGGCCATCTCACTTGTCCTTGCCACTGCCTGTAGGCAGAGACCAGGAGCCGACATTATAGAGGAAAGAGGGAGGCTCTGAGGGGTGCCAGGACTCAGCCAAGGCATCCCAACGCAGAGTCCTGGACTCCAGGCTGGCTGTCTCTCTGCCTTGGGAGAGGCTGGGACTAGCAGGGACACATGGGCTCTGAGTCCCCACTGCATCTGCCCTAGCTGTGCCCTCCTCCTGCCCACTTATCCCCACCTCCCTACTGCTACTCCAGCCTCTTACCAGGGTCTACACAAACGGCCTCAGGTCCGTCTCCACACCTCCACTTCACCCAGTCCATCTTCGGCACATAGCACAGGGAGGCTTCTGAAACAGTGCTAGGATCTTGTAACTCCTCTGCCCTCAACCCTTGGGAAGCAACCCCAGGATCTGCCTCTAGCTGCCTGCTTGCCATTCCTAGAGTATTGCAAGGCCTCTGCATCAAGGACATTGCCCTTGGTGTTCCCTGTCTGAAAAGCTCTCCCAGACGCCCATGTGACTGGCCTCCTCATTCATTCCCATCTATGCTTTTTTTTTTTTTTTTTTTTAAGATGAAGTCTCACTCCGTCACCCAGGCTGGAATGCAGTGGTAAGATCTCGGCTCGCTGCAACCTCCGCCTCCCAGGTTAAAGTGATTCTGCTGCCTCAGCCTCCCAAGTAACTGAGATTACAGGTGTTTGCCACCATGCCCGGCTAATTCTTGTATTTTTAGTAGAGACAGGGTTTCACCATGTTTATCAGGCTGGTCTTGAACTCCTGACCTTGGTGATCCGCCCGCCTTGGCCTCCCAAAGCACTGGGATTACAGGCGTGAGGCACCGCACCTGACCAAGAGGCCTTTCTTAAAAGAGCAGTCCCATCCTGTCCCAACCCCAATTTATTTTTCTTTAGTGCCTCTTCACCACCTGACATGCACACACACACACGCACACACACTTTTTAAATGTTTACTCTCTCTGCCTCATGAGTTCCACAAGGGCACAGGCCGCATCAGTCTAGTTTTCTGCAATCTGCACAGCACCTAGCACAGTGCCTGGCATGTAGAAGGTGCCTGACAGAAACATAATCTGGAGGAATCAGTACTGAGGACCATTTTGCCTGGGAAGCCTTTTACACTGCCAGTTGAATGAGCTGCACACTGTTATGGCTAAGAGTGTTTTTCACTGCCCAGAGGACATAAATGGCCTTAAACCGCTGAAAACATCTGCCAAGTTGAGAATGGGAACCCCACTTTCTCTACTCCCCACACCCAAGCCCTCCTCCTGCACACTCCCCTGACCAGCCACTAATCTGACCAGCTAACAGGGACTCTAAACTGTGAATGAGCTCCAAGCCCTCTCACCTAGCACATCACCAACTATTTGAACTTTTCCCAGTAGGCTTGTCTTAAAATTGACCTTCAGGGAAGGGTGAAGTCCAGAAGCATCTGCTGGACCCAGAGGGTATGGGTAGGGCCTAATTAGGAAAGAAAAGGGCTACCAGAGTGTATATGCTCAGAAAAGCAGCACTCCCCCTCCTCTCCCACTCAGCAAGGGTTGGCAGGTAAGTTTCATATGGGGTGGGCTGTCAATCACTGCCTCAGTGGGGAAGCACGTGTTGGGTGAGGGATGAGGCTTCTTTCCTTTTCTAAGCTCCAAACATAACTCCCAGCTTATACTATAGTATACTCAGACTCCCTCTGAGTCTCCACACTCATGACAAAGCAGTGCTGTTCTCACCATTATCTTTTCTGGGATAAACTGCATTCATCTTAACCTTTTGGTGCACTCCTACCTACCCTTCAGGACCCCAGTTCAAAAGTCTCTCATTTTCCCTGACACCATGGGCCCGTGGCCCAACCCTGAGCAGAATTAACTCTTCTTTCCTTCATGTTCCCATAACTGTTTACTCTTGCCCCTACAGCAACACACATCACAGAGTGGGTGATCCATCTAAGTCAAATGTCCCACACTGTTGGGCTTTGGGGCCAGATGAGGAACATAAAAGGCAGTAAGAAGACAGGTGGGACCTGTCTGGCAATTAGAAAAGGATATGCTATCTAAAACAAGTTCAATAGTGGGACCTGCTGGCAATTAGAAAAGGATATGCTATCTAAAACAAGTTCAATAGTAACAAACCAGGCAACTACCCTTCTGCTGGCCAAACAAAACGGGCTTTAGGCTAGGTGTGGTGGCTCACTTTGGGAGGCTGAGGTGGGCAAATCACCTCAGGCCAGCAGTTCAAGACCAGCCTGGCCAACGTGACAAAACCTTGTCTCTACTAAAAATACAAAAATTAGTTGGGCAAGATGGTATATGTCTGTCATCCTGGTTACTTGGGAGGCTGAAGCACGAGAACTGCTTGAACCTGGGAGGTGGAGGTTGCAGTGAGCTGAGATCGTGCCACTGCACTCCAGCCTGGGCAACAGAGTGAAACTCCATCTCAAAAAACAAACAAAAAAAACCCACAAAAAAAACGGGGCTAGGCGCAGTGGCTCATGCCTGTAATCCCAGCACTTTGGGAGGCAAGGCAGGTGAATCACCTGAGGTCAAGAGTTCAAGAGTAGCCTGGCCAACATGGTGAAACGCTGTCTCTACTAAAAATACAAAAATTAGCTGTGCATGGTGGTGGATGCCTATAATCGCATCGAGGAGGCTGAGGCAGGAGAATCACTTGAACCTGGGAGGCGGAGGATGCAGTGAGTCGAGGCCACGCCATTGCACTCTAGCCTGGGCAACAGGAGTGAAACTCCATCTCAAAAAAAAAAAAGTTAACATTAAAAAAACAAAAAAAAAGCGGGCTTTGTAGTGGAAACTGACCTCGGGCTACTGCTTGGCTCCTGGTTCCTATGTCCATCTCTTGCCATCAGGAATGGATTCCCTAAGGAGAAAGACCCTGTCTTATTCCTCTTGACACCATCAATACTTGCACAATGCCTGCAGAGAAGGGCCTCAACACATCAGCAGTCCGCTGTGGGCAGGTCCCAGGAGTCAGGCCCATGCAGCGGGGCTGAAAGCTGCTTTCCAGGGATTCCTGGTTCACGTTCCCACTGAGTGAATTCAGATGTGCCCCAGTGGGAAATCAATCCTGCCTACTAGGTTAAAAGCACTCCTGAAGCTCGGCTCTGGGACCTGTGTCCAGCATCTGTCCCTCCCAACGGAAACAGGAAGGTTTTATTTGACAAGACTTTCTCCTGAGTAACGAAGCAGGCGGTGGGAAGTTCCTTGCTTCTTCATATTAGAGAAGGACTTTGGAAAAGTTAGTTCTCAAGACAAACTCTGAAAACTGGTCAGACTGACCCAAATACAAGTTCCTGAGCTATTTTTCATTGCGTCTTGGGATGTGGTGAGTCAAACCAGGAGATGGAGTTTGTGGGCCGTGCCAGCTCCTGACTGCCACTGTCCCTCCTCCCACCTGTGCTGCGGTCCTCCAGGGAAGGGTTTGGCCCTGGGCTCGCAAGCAGGCCACAAGCCAGGGAATGAAGCACTGTGAAGTGCCACGGTAAGACAGCAAAACCTCTAGCATATTAACCGGCTAAGGACACAGCCTGCCACCATCTGGCCAGACAGGTGGAGAGAGACCAAAGTGAGGACAAGAAAGGTAAGACTAGGCTGTACCAGCAACATAGGCTGGCGGCAGGCAGAGCAGACTACAATGCATGCAGTCTGGTGTCAGGGGGCACAAATTCTCCTTTGCAGTAGGGGAGTAGAGGACCAGGACAGACTCTCGTGCCCAAAATTCCTCCCGCCTCTTAAACATGAGTGCCTCAAGGCTCAGCATGAGAAATGGCTTTCTTTGGGAGGCTTGGTGGCGACACTGAGTGAAAAAATATCCAGGATGTGCGTTCCTGTTCCTGTGCTCCACCAGCACAAGATGAGGGACGGCCCCTTCAGCTTCTCGCAGTTCAAGTTTCCTCCCCAGTCACCCAGGAAGCACAGTAACCCACCATGTTTTGTGGAGCCGGTGAAAGCAAGAGGCCAGAGGCCCTGAAAGTCAGAAGGCAGAGTTCTGTGGGCGCCTGGCACTGTCTGTCAGTGCTCCCTGTGTGTCAGGCCATTTCTTACCGTGACAACCCTAGAAGGTCAGTCTCATTACTCCTTATGTCTGAGGGGTCACAGGAATGAAGCATCAGCGATTCTGACTCTGAAGCCTGGTGTCCTTTACTGTGGACATGGCTCCTCCACAAGCACATAGAAACTGCTTCCAAGAAATCTCACTGCCACTGGCACCTCCTGTAGGAATCAAACCCTTTCCTGAACAGCTTGGATGGGAAAAAGGTGCACTGTGGGAAACGATCCTGGCCTCTGGCCAACAAGTCCTGCCTCTTCTGCTTGCCAAGTGCCACCTCTTCCAGGTATTCCTCTTCCTCGCAGGAAGCTAAGGGCATCTACGACTAGCCTGCTGCCACCCAAACACCTTGCTTGCTTGCAGGCCTCCTTGAGGCACCAGGGAAACATTTGGTAATGAGGAAACCAAGGCAGCATGCAGGAGCTTGCAGTGGGCACCGCTCAGCCGAGAGGCCCATCAGGAAGGGCTTTCAGCAAGCATTGACAGCATCCTCAGAGTCAGGGCTGCAAGCACCAGTGTCCTTGGTAGACAGCCTCCTGGAGCCCTCACAGCCTCCACAAGAATTCCCGGAAACCCCACACCTCTTTTCCCCAAATTCCTCAGCTGCAAGGGCCCAGGCACAAGGGATTCAGATGTCCTGTGGCCCACACTGAACACCACCAACCCTCAAACCATCCCTCCAGTTTCCTACTACTTTGGTCATCAGCGATATCCCAGACTGGCCTCACGTGTCCATCACCCTCACCCTCCACACCATTCAGTTGCCTCATCAACTCTCTAGAGCAAACCCTCCTCCCTGGGCTCCCAGGCACAGTTGGCCGTTTCACTGCCTATGGCCCCCAGGCCCACGACCTGCCAGTGCCACCAGGCTGGCCCTCATACTTGCCATGCTCTCATCTGCCCCCATTCTCCAGCTGTACGTAGCTTGGACAAACATCACACTCCTCCCTCCCAAGGCCACAGCTCTGCACAGAGGCGGCCATGGCATTCAAAGCCCTGTCCATCTCACTTCCCTAGGAATCTCTCACGAATCTTCCAGGGCCTCCCTCCCTTTCACGCCTCTGTGGCCCTGAGAAGTGTGGATTAAAGCCCCCCCACCAAGCTCCGCAGAACTCAAGCACGCCTCTCTAGGACACCTACAGCAGCCACATGGCCCTGCCTTCCAGGAACAGCCCTGACTGTCCATGTTTGGCCGGCTGTTGCCACAACGTGTGGAGATGAAAGATGAGTACTTGTCAGGCCACTTCTGAACTCTTGCTTCAGAAGTCTCAGTTACCACAGCCACAGCATTAATAGCATTGTATGCTAATTATCTGTCTACATATATTTTCTCCACCAGAGGTGAGTCCTCAAACAGAGACTGCCTCTTATTTACCTTTCTCTCTCTGGTGCCTAGAACAGTGCCTGGGAGAGAGCAGGTACCTAAGGAATGAACAAATAAACCATGCACAAGTCGCCATGCTATGTAATTTACATACAGGGTGTCAGATGGGTAATTCCCAGCCAACAACCATAACTAAACTCGACAGAGCACCACCTTCCAGGTTTCAAGGGTTCTTCCCTTTTAGCCCCATTTCAACTTGTCTGGTGCTGCAGATGGAAGGCCGTGGCTCTTAAGTGATCAAGAAACACAAGTCAAAAGAACAGAGAAATCTTTAGAAATCAACAGAAATGGAGAAAGCTGGTAAACACCACCCTAACCAGGTGATCGAACAGGCCCCATTACTAGTGGGGAACCTGGCACCAGGGGATGCCTCCCGTGCTGCAGGATGAAGCCTACAACATCCCCTAGGATACATTCTTGCCAGAATGGTTTAACTTGAGGCTCATCGAGTCCTCACACTTCCAGCTTACAGGAAATATAAGGAATAAAGAAACAAGTGAAAAGACAATATAAGGAAACTATGAGAAAAAACCAAAAGGTGACTCTAAAAACAACAAAAAATCATGGCATATACTCATCTGTAAATTAATTTTTAAAAATAAGTGTCATTTGGCTGGGTGTGGTGGCTCACGCCTGTAATCCCAGCACTTTGGGAGGCCAAGGCGGGTGGATCACGAGGTCAGGAGATCAAGACCATCCTGGCTAACACGGTGAAATCCCATCTCTACTAAAAATACAAAAAAATTTGCTGGGTGTGGTGGCGGGTGCCTGTAGTCCCAGCTACTTGGGAGGCTGAGGTAGGAGAATGGTGTGAACCCAGGAGGCGGAGCTTGCAGTGAGCCAAGATCGTGCCACTGCACTCCAGCCTGGGCGACAGAGCGCTACTCTGTATCAAAAAAAAAAAAAAAAAAAAAAAAACACAGAAAATAAAATAAAATAAAAAAATTAAAAAGTTGCATGTAGTCAGGCGCGGTGGCTCATGCCTGTAATTCCAACACTTTGGGAGGCCAAGGTAGGCAGATCACTTGAGGTCGGGAGTTTCGAGACCAGCCTGACCAACATGGAGAAACTCTGTCGTTACTAAAAATACAAAATTAGCTGGGCGTGGTGGCACATGCCTGTAATCCCAGCTACTCGGGAGGCTAAGGCAGGAGAACTGCTTGAACCCGGGAGGCGGAGGTTGCAGTGAGCCAAGATCGTGCCATTGTACTCCAGCCTGGTCAACAAGAGCGAAACTCCATCTAAAAAAAAAAAACACAGTTGCATGTTAACGTATTCAGGTGTGAAGTATGATGTTTACAACTTACTTTAAAATTTTTTAAAAAATGTATATTATGGCCGGGTATGGTGGCTCACACCTATAATCCCAATACTTTCGGAGGCCGAGGCGGGTGGGTCACCTGAGGTCAGGAGTTCGAGACCAGCCTGACCAACACAGCAAAACACCACCTTTACTAAAAATACAAAAATTAGCCAGATGTGGTGGCATGCACCTGTAATCCCAGCTACTCTTGAAAGGCTGTGGCAGGAGAATCGCTTGAACCTGGGAGGCGGAAGTTGCAGTGAGCCAAGATAGTGCCACTGTACTCCAATCTGGGTGACAGAGCGAGGCTCCATCTAAAAAAAAAAAAAAAAAAAAACAGGAAAAGACAAGAGACCTGGAAGACAGACCTTAAATTTTAGCTCCTGTCCTGTACAACCTCCAGAAAAGAGAATAGAGAGATGACAAGAAGGAGTTAATCAAAGAAATAAAAGAAAATTCTCAAGAGGGCTAGAAACACAGGAATTTTCACATTGGCTATACCTACCAAGTTCAGAGCAGGATGAATGAAAAAAGTCCCACATGTAAACAGGCTGTGGTAAGACTTCAAAACACCAGAAGTAATTTTTTAAAAAGCCTATATATTTCCAAAAGTAAAATATGAGTTAACAACAAGCAAACAATAATTCAACTACTATCAGACTTCATATCAGCTGCAGCATTAGGCTGATAATGTGTTGGTGGCTCCCAACATATTACTCACGTACTTTTGGTGATGCTGGTAGAAACAAGCCTCCTCCCAGGCTGGGTGCGGTGGCTCATGCCTGTAATCCCAGCACTTTGGGAGGCTGAGGCAGGCGGATCACAAGGTCAGGAGATCAAGACCATCCTGGCTAACATGGTGAAACCCCATCTCTACTAAAAATACAAAAAATTAGCTGGGCGTGGTGGCTGGCACCTGTATTCCCAGCTACTCAGGAGGACTGAGGCAGGAGAATGGCGTGAACCCGGGAGGCGGAGCTTGCGGTGAGCCAAGATCCCACCACTGCATTCCAGCCTGGGCAACAGACCAAGACTCCTTCTCAAAAAAAAAAAAAAAAAGAAACAGGCCTCCTCCTCAACAAGAGCCTCAGGCAGGCCCTTCAGGAAGCATCCAGATGAGAGTACTGTCATCACAGGAGGCCACAGCTCCATGCAGGTGACTGCCCCTGTAGACCTTTCAGTGGGACAGGATGTGGAGGAGGAAAACAGTGATAACGAGCATCCTGACCCTGTGTAGGCCTAGGCTAATGTGTGTGTGTCTTAGTTTTTAATAAAAAAGTAAAATAAATAAATATTTTTAAAATAGAAAAAAACTTATAGAATAGAATGTAAAAAAACATTTTTATACGGCTGTACAATGTGTTTGTGTTTTAATCAAGTGTTACTACAAAAGAGTCAAAAGTTAAAAACATTGGTGACTGTGAAAAAAATTAAAAACCAGTTTAACACAAGCTTGTCCAACCCATGGCCCACGGGCCACATGTGGCCCAGGACAGCTTTGAATGCAGCAAAATACAAATTCATAAACTTTCTTAAAACATTGTGAGATTTTTTTTAAAGCTCATCAGCTATCGTTAGTGTATTTTTTTTTTTTTTTTTGAGACGGAGTCTAGCTCTGTCACCCAGGCTGGAGTGCAGTGGCGCGATCTCGGCTGGCTGCAAGCTCCGCCTCCCGGGTTTACGCCATTCTCCTGCCTCAGCCTCCCGAGTAGCTGGGACTACAGGGGCCCGCCATCTCGCCCGGCTAGTTTTTTGTATTTTTTAGTAGAGACGGGGTTTCACCATGTAGACCAGGATGGTCTTGATCTCCTCACCTCATGATCCACCCGTCTCAGCCTCCCAAAGTGCTGGGATTACAGGCTTGAGCCACCGCGCCCGGCCTCGTTAGTGTATTTTATGTGTGGCCCAAGACAACTCTTCTTCTGATGTAGCCCAAGGAAACCAAAAGATTGGACATCCCTGATTTAAAAGTTTATAAAGAAAAAAGGGGCCAGGCGCAGTGGCTCACGCCTGTAATCCTAGCACTTTGGGACACCGAGGCGGGTGGATCACGAGGTCAGGAGATTGAGACCATCCTGGCTAACACGGTTAAACCCCGTCTCTACTAAAAATACAAAAAATTAGCCAGGCATGGTGGTGGGTGCCTGTAGTCCCAGCTACTGGGGAGGCTAACTCAGGAGAATGGTGTGAACCCGGGAGGCGGAGCTTGCAGTGAGCCGAGATCACACCACTGTACTCCAGCCTGGGCGACAGAGTGAGACTCCGTCTCAAAAAAAAAAAAAAAAAAAAAAAAGAACAAGAAAAAAGGCCTGGGTGCAGGGGCTCACACTTGTAATCCCAGTACTTTGGGAGGCCGAGGCAGGCAGATTGCCTGAGGTCAGGAGTTCAAGACCAGCCCGGCTGATATGGTGAAAAACCCCGTCTCTACTAAAAATACAAAAATTAGCCGAGAGTGATAGCGAGTCCCTGTAATCCCAGCTACTTGGGAGGCTCAGGAAGGAGAATTCTTTGAACCCAGGAGGCGGAGGTTGCGGTGAGCCGAGATTGCACTATTGCACTCCAGCCTGGGCAACAAGAACAAGACTCCATCTCAAAAATAAAAAAAAGAAAGAAAAAGAAAAAAAAAGTTTATAAAGCAAAACAAAGCTACTGTAAGCTAAGGTTAATTTATTATCGAAGAAAGAAAACTTAAGCAAACTTAGTATAGCCTAAGTGTCCAGTGTGTATGAAGTCTACGGTAGAGCAGTCATGCCCTAGGCCTTCACAGTCACTCACCTTCACTCATTCACTCACCCAGAGCAACTTCCAGTCCTGCATGCTCCATTCATAGTTAGGGTCCTATACAAATATTCCGATTTTTATCTTTTATACTGTCTTTTTACTGCCTCTTTTCTATGTTTAGCTATGTTTACTTTAGATCCACAAACACCTGCTATGGCGTTGTAACGGTCTATGGTGTTCAGTACAGGTTTGTAGCTTAGGAGCAACAGGCCACACCATATAGCCTAGGTGTGTAGGAGGCAATGCCATCCAAGGTGTGTAAGGACACTCTACAATGGGCACATGATGGACTCGCCTAACGACACACTTCTCAGAACATATCCCCGTCTTTAAGCAAAACACAACTGTAGTTCAGTATCTTAAGTTCTCAGGAAGATTATTTTGTACTTACATATCTGTATCTAAGCAAGCTAACATTTAAGTGAGGGGAAAATAATTTTGGTTATGTGATTACTGAAAGTTTATCAACTACAGACTTTTTCTGTAAGAATCATTTGAGAGGCTGGGCACAGTGGCTCACACCTATAATCCTAGCACTATGGGAGGCCGAGGCGGGTGGATCACAAGGTCAGGAGATGGAGACCAACGGGTTAACACGGTGATACCCTGTCTCTAATAAAAATACAAAATAAATTAGCTGGGCGTGGTGGCAGGTGCCTATAGTCCCAGCTACTCAGGAGGCTGAGGCAGGAGAGTGGTGTGAACCCACGAGGCAGAGCTTGCAGTGAGCCGAGATCGCGCCACCGCACTCCAGCCTGGGTGACATGAGGGAGACTCCGCCTCAAAAAAAAAAAAATCATTTGAGAAAAATTCAGACAAAACTAAAATGAATCAAAGAAATAAAGAATAGTACGTTTAAAAATAATAAAACTTAGGCCGGGCAGGGTGGCTCAAGCCCGTAATCCTAGCACTTTGGAAGGTTGAGGCTTGTGGATCACAAGGTCAGGAGTTCAAGAGCAGCCTGGCCAACACAGTGAAACCCCGTCTCTATTAAAAATACAAAAAAATTAGCCAGGTGTGGTGGCGGGCGCCTGTAATCCCAGCTCCTTGGGAGACTAAGGCAAGGAAAAGTGCTTGAATCTGGGAAGCAGAGGTTGCAGTGAGCCGAGATCGCACCATTGCACTCCAGCCCAGGCGACAGTGCAAGATTCCGTCTATAATAATAATAATGATAAAAGTTAGATTTAAGTTTAACTGTTGGTACATAATGTAAAAAAAATTTTGGAATGGGCAATGAGGAGAAAGTAAAAGTGTGCTTGGTTTTGTTTTTTTTGTTTGCTTTTTTTTTTTGGTGAGACAGTGTTTCACTCTGTCACTTAGGAAGGAGTGCAATGGTGCGATCCTGGCTCACTGCAGCCTCCACCTCCTGGGCTCAAGTGATCCTCCCACCTCAGTCTCCTGAGTAGCTGGGACTACAGACATACAACACCATACCTGGTTAATTTTTTAAAATTTTTTGTAGAGATGGGGTCTCCCTACGTTGCCCAGGCTAATCTCAAACTCCTGGGCTATAGCAATCCGCCTGCCTCTGCCTCCCAAAGTGTTTGGGATTATGGTGGTTCTTGTCTTCTTTAGGTGAAAAAAAACAAATCCTGGTAGATAAATTTAAACATGAATTTAAAACTTAATAAAATGGATAGAAACAGCACTATATTTCCAACTTACTAGAAAGTAACATGGAAGACAACTGATGAATTCAACAAAAGCAAGCCAAGAGGTAGCTAGACAAATGGAGAAAGAGTGTGCTTCCTTCCTGCCTTCCTTCATTCATTCCACAGCCAAAAGATAAAGTACACTGTGCCAAGTGCTTTGTTACCTAAGACAAAGTCCATGCCCAGAAGCGCTGAGTGCCTAAGGGTGGAAGGAAGCAAACAGTAACAAACAAGTGAAGTATGACTCGGGGCAATGCAAAGTAAAAAACAAAACGAGGCAAGTAAGGGCATAATGTTGAAAACATTCTGCAGCTAGGCGTGGTTCACGCCTGTAATCCTAGCACTTTGGGAGGCCAAGGCGGTGGATCACAAGGTCGGGAGATCGGACCATCCTGGCTAACACAGTGAAACTCTGTCTCTACTAAAAATACAAAAAATTAGCTGGGTGTGGGGGTGGGCGCCTGTAGTCCCAGCTACTCGGGAGGCTGAGGCAGGAGAATGGCGTGAACCCGAGAGGCAGAGCTAAGTGAGCCGAGATCATGCCACTGCACTCCAGCCTGGGCAACAGAGCGAGACGCCGTCTCAAAAAAAAAAAACAAAAAAAAAAAAGAAAACATTCTGCACAGTCCCACTTATGTATAACATCTAGAATAGGCAAACCTACAGTGAGAGAAAGTAGCTGAGTGGTTGCCAGGGGCTGGTGGGGATCAAGAAGTGAGAGTGGCTGCTTACGGGGATGAGGTTTCTTTAGTGGTGACGAAAATATCCGAAAATCAACTGTGGTGATGACTGCACAACTCTCTGAGTACATTAAAAAACAAACAAACAAACAAAACACTGAATTGCACACTTTAAGGGGGAATTTTTATAGTATGTGGATTGTATCAACAAAGTTTTTTTTTTTTTTTTTTTTTTTTTGAGGCGGAGTCTCGCTCTGTCGCCCGGACTGGAGTGCAGTGGCCAGATCTCAGCTCACTGTAAGCTCCGCCTCCCGGGTTTACGCCATTCTCCTGCCTCAGCCTCCCAAGTAGCTGGGACTACAGGCGCCCGCCACCTCGCCCGGCTAGTTTTTGTATTTTTAGTAGAGACGGGGTTTCACCGTGTTAGCCAGGATGGTCTCGATCTCCTGACCTCGTGATCCACCCGTCTCCGCCTCCCAAAGTGCTGGGATTACAGGCTTGAGCCACCGCGCCTGGCCAGTTTTTTTTTTTTTAAGGAACTTGGGAGAGTGCTACTTTAGACAGGACAGTCAGGTAAGGTAATTCAGGGAAAGCAAAATATCAATCTGTAGACATATGCACTTGTACCACAAATGTACAGCAAACTGGCCCCAAGCCTATCTGGACACACCTCACCTTCCATTACCATGTGCCTTCCCAAGGGCAGGGGACTCCGCAAATTCCTAGGAGGTCTCCTTTTTTCACTTCACATGCATTTCTCCTCCCATGTGTTTTGTTAAAACATGGAGGGTACCCTCCAGCCCTTTCCTGGACTCTTCTAGTAGAGCTTCTAGAGTCCATGGCTGGGCGCAATGGCTCATGCCTGAGGCCGAGGTGGGCAGATCACTTAAGGTCAGGAATTTGAGACCAGCTTGGCCAACATGGCGAAACCTCATCTCTACTAAAAATATAAAAATTAGCCAGGTGTAGTGGTGTGCACCTCAGGAGGCTGAGGCAGGAGAATCGCTTGAACCTAGGAGGCCGAAGTTGCAATGAGCTGAGATGGCACCACTGCACTCCACCTGGGTGATAGAGACTCCATCTCAAAAAAAAAAAAAAAAAAAAAAAAAAAAAAGAAAAAAAACACAAAAAACAAACAAACAAACAAACAAAAAACAAAAAAAAAAAAACACGGAGAGAGATCTGTGCTGCCAGCTGTGGGATCCAGCGGCACCCACCCATCAGATGTTGATCCTGCTCCTCACTCTCCCACTCATGCAGCCAACACATGTTGACGGCTTATTCTGGGGAAGAAACCCAAAGAAAACTGGAGGGTCAGAGTTTACACTGAAGTATTGGCCTTGAGATTTCAATGATAAAAATGATTTTTTCCTAGGAGATTTTTCTACATATTTAATAGAATTTTCATGTATTTCATAAAATTGATTCTGTTCTATATAAACATTAGAGTCTAATTCTTATTGGGAGTATTGAAAAAAATAATATAAACATAACAGATATTAACAATTCCTAACTAGCAAACTGAAGTTTACTCTGACACTAAGATCCATTTTTTTGGTCACGAAATCACCCACTATTTATGGATCCACACACAGTTAAAAGCCAAGAATAAGGCCAGGCGTGGTGGCTAACGTCTGCAATCCTAGCACTTTGGGAGGCTAAGGCAGGTGGATTGCGTGAGTCCAGGAGTTTGAGATTAGCCTGGGCAACAGTGCGAAACTCCATCTCTACTAAAAATACAAAAAATTAGCCAGGCATGGTGGCCTATGCCCTTTAGTTCCAGCTACTCAGGAGGCTGAGGTGGGATAATCACCTGAGCCCAAGAGGCAGAGGTTGCGGTGAGCTGAGATCATGCCAGTGCACTCCAGCCTGGGCAACCAGAGTGAGATCCTGAGACCCTGTTTCCAAACAAAAAAGACAAAAAAAAAAAAAAAAAAAAAAAAACCCAAAATCTAAGTTTTTAATTAGAAATTGTAAACAGAATTTTTTTAATTTTAAAAACACCCAGCCGGGCGCGGTGGCTCAAGCCTGTAATCCCAGCACTTTGGGAGGCCGAGACGGGCGGATCACGAGGTCAGGAGATCGAGACCATCCTGGCTAACATGGTGAAACCCCGTCTCTACTAAAAAATACAAAAATACAAAAATCTAGCCGGGCGAGGTGGTGGGTGCCTGTAGTTCCGGCTACTCGGGAGGCTGAGGCAGAAGAATGGCGTAAACCCAGGAGGCGGAGCTTGTAGTGAGCTGAGATCCGGCCACTGCACTCCAGCCTGTGCGACACAGCGAGACTCCGTCTCAAAAAAAAAAAAAAAAAAAAAAACCCAATTTTTATACTCCATATCCACAAAAATGGTGGGTATGGAGGTTATCTGGCTTGAAATGACAAGGGCCTTTTTTCAAAGAATAACAGAGCCTAGAGAGGCTTCTGAGATCACCCAGTCCCACTTCGTCACGCAACAGTGAGGAAACTGATGCAGCAAGGAGGAGAAATGACTCCCAGCCCTCGTGCTGTTAGCGGAAGGCCAGGCTTTTAGGTCTCTCAAACCAAAATGCATCTTGTCCCCTTTAAGAGACGTCACCTCAGAAGGCAGTACACTTACTCCAACAGCTGCCACTGCCCAGCGCATACAGGAATTGCCTAACATGAACCAGAATTATTTTATAGCCAGACGTCATTTTGGACAGAAGAACTGCTAACAGTATGGTAGGCAGGCTGGTTTTTGTTGGTGTTTTTTTTTTTTTTTTTTTTGAGACAAGGTCTCACTCTGTCACCCAGGCTGGAGTGCAGTGGTATGGTTATAGTTACCTGCAGCCTTGACCTCTGGGACTTAAGCAATCCTCCTGCCTCAGCCTCCTCAGTAGCTGGGACTACAGACATGCATCACCACACCTGGCTAATTTTTAATTTTTTTGTAGAGATGAGGTCTCCCTATGTTGTCCAGCCTTCTTTTGACTGTTTTTATGCATCAAACCCACCCCTGGAACACCCACCAAAGCAGGTGTGGGTTCTAGAGAAGTTTCCGAACACAGCATCACAGCAGATGAAACCTTTGGGAAATGCATATATAATTACCGAAAGAGATGACTCTGAAAGGGATAGCACCCACATACACGTTTCAGTTTTAGGTTATTTTAATTTTTATTATTTTTATTTTATTTTTTTTGAGATGGAGTATTGCTCTGTCGCCCAGGCTGGAGTGCAGTGGCACGATCTCGGCTCACTGCAATCTCCGCCTCCCAGGTTCAAGCGATTCTCCTGCCTCAGCCTCCCGAGTAGCTGGGATTACAGGCACACGCCACCACGCCTGTCTAATTTTTGTATTCTTAGTAGAGGCGGGGTTTCACCATGTTGGCCAGGCTGGTCTTGAACTCTTGACCTCATGATCTACCTGCCTCGGCCTCCCAAAGCGCTGGGATTACAGGCATGAGCCACTACATCCGGCCCTAGGTTATTTTTAAACGCCAGTCACATTACTCTCTAGCCACTCTGTTTTTGGGATGTCAGAGTGGTCATTCACGAGTACAGGTGAAAACCTCTAACAAGTGATGCTCACACACTGTTTCTGGGATTAAGTTTACCTTTTTCCAATCCAGAAAAGGGAGATTTGGAAGGCAAACTGGTGCAAGTAGAGGAGAGCTGATTTTAATGGTATCTGGATAGGACGTATGAATGGCAAACAGTCCTTATTCACGAACCCAAAGCAGGTTAGAAAAACCCGACATGTGGCCGGGCACAGTGGCTCATGCCTGTAATCCCAGCACTTTGGGAGGCCAAGGCAGGCGGATCATGAGGTCAAGGGATCCAGACCATCCTGGCCAACATGGTGACACTCTGTCTCGACTAAAAATACAAAAATCAGCTGGGCGTGGTGGTGTGTGCCTGCAGTCCCCACTACTTGGGAGGCTGAGGCAGGAGAACTGCTTGAATCAGGGAGGTAGAGGTTGCAGTGAGCCAGGATCACGCCTTGCGCCACTGCACTCCGGCCTGGTGACAGAGCAAGACTGTCTGGAAAGAAAAAAAAGAAAGATTCGATATGTAACAGCATTTGGTTGGCTTCTGCTGCCACATCAACAATAAAACAGCACTTCGCAGGCCAGTCTAGAAAGTGGGATTTTCCTGTCATTCACACTGGCCACTCCGAACACTACTCACAGTTCATCTGAATTAATAAACATTTATTTAATTAAGTACCGGGCATTAGAATGTTGACATGATACCGCTAATCAATGTGTAAAATGCAAGCAATACAGGATGGCCTAGATTTTAAATCAGTCCCAACCTTTTTCATTTGTGGGTTTGTGTTTGCGGTAGTAGGAGAGGGCACAACACTGCAATGAGGAGAAAAGTACCAGACTAGGAGCTGAAAAGCTCAGCTGTGGTTCGCACTTTGCCACAAATGGACTTTCATTTCCTCTTCTGTAAGATGGGGATAGTCTCCCACAGGGTGGCTATGAGGATCAAATGCAACAACTCATGAGAAAGGCAATGGAAACTGATAAAACGCATGCACATTTGAGGGAGAGTTGCTCCTCTTATTACTGAACTCTGAGAATTCCTCATACCCAAAGCACCCAGGAAAACCACCTAGCATGAGGCCTCAGCAAAGGCCAATTACAGCCTCAGCACTACACAAAAGCCAGTGCAAGGTAAAGAAACCTACAAGGGGGCCGGGGCCGGGGCCGGGGCCGGGCGCGGTGGCTCAAGCCTGTAATCCCAGCACTTTGGGAGGCTGAGACGGGCAGATCACGAGGTCAGGAGATTGAGACCATCCTGGCTAACACAGTGAAACCCCGTCTCTACTAAAAGATACAAAAAACTAGCCAGGCGAGGTGGCGGGCGCCTGTAGTCCCAGCTACTTGGGAGGCTGAGGCAGGAGAATGGCGTAAACCCGGGAGGCGGAGCTTGCAGTGAGTTGAGATCCGGCCACTGCACTCCAGCCTGAGTGACAGGGCGAGACTCCATCTCAAAAAAAAAAAAAAAAAAAGAAAAGAAACCTACAAGGGCTAAACAACCAATGAGAGGAAAGCAAGGAAAGCAGACATGTGGACATCCTGAGTCACCGCATGGACACAAAAGGTGGTAAAGGCCTTGTGTGCCTCTACTTCCTGCCATCCCTGATCAGTTTGGGGTCACTGTATAACTCCATTTCCAGTACTAGCATAGCCACAGGGGTCAGTCTCTTGCCTTTATAGAAATCCCACATGGGCCAATAAGACAGGTTTTATCGTCTTCACTTTACTGATAGGACAACAGGTCAATGAAGTGACTTGCTTACGGTCAGCCAGGCAACTAGGCTGAGAAACCAAGCTTCCTGACCCCTCCCCCGACAATCCACTCTCTCTTCTCAGGTGGTTACGCACCAACATCAGTTCCCATCTGTGAATGATCCACTACGGGTCAGGTCCTTAAGGGCAGGGGTTATGCAGGTGAAGACAGATTTGAAGAAGTGAAGTCACATGCCTGTGGTACAGTATCCCCCGCTCATCCATGGTTTCACTTTCCAAGGTTTCAGCTACCTGCCATCAACCTTGCTCTAAATATATTAAGTACGGCCAGGGCGTGGTGATTCATGCTTGTAATCCCAGTACTTTGGGAGGCCGAAGCAGATAGATCACCTGAGGTCAGGAGCTCGAGACCAGCCTGGCCAACATGGTGAAACCCCATCTCTACCAAAAAATACAAAAATTAGCCGGGTGTGGTGGTGGGTGCCTATAATCCCAGCTACTTGGGAGGCTGAGGCAGGAGAATCGCTTGAATCTGGGAGGTGGAGGTTCCAGTGAGCCGAAATCATACCACTCTACTCCCACCTGGACGACAGAGCGAGATTCTGTCTCAAAAAGACAAATAAAAATACTTTTTTTTTTTTTTGGAGACGGAGTCTCGCTCTGTCGCCCGGGCTGGAGTGCAGTGGCCGGATCTCAGCTCACTGCAAGCTCCGCCTCCCGGGTTTACGCCATTCTCCTGCCTCAGCCTCCCGAGTAGCTGGGACTACAGGCGCCCGCCACCTCGCCCGGCTAGTTTTTTGTATTTTTTTTTAGTACAGACGGGGTTTCACCATGTTAGCCAGGATGGTCTCGATCTCCTGACCTCGTGATCTGCCCGCCTCGGCCTCCCAAAGTGCTGGGATTACAGGCGTGAGCCACCGCGCCCGGCCTGACAAATAAAAATGTTAAACGGTAGATTCTAGAAAGAATGCATAAGTTTCAATTGCACATCATTCTGAGTAGCATGATGAAATCTCACACCATCCTGCTCCATCCCACCTGGGATGTCCTTTGTCCAGCGTGTACTGTATCACAGTGCTTGTGTTCAAAGAATCCTTATTTTATTTAATAATAGCCCCAAAGCGCAGGAGTAGCAATGCTGGCATATTGTTATAACTGTTCTATTTTGTTATTAATTATTGTTAATCTCTTACTGTGCCTAATTCATAAATTAAACTTTATCACAGGGATGTATGTATAAGACAAAACATAGTCTATATAGTGTTCAGTACCATCTGAGGTTTCAGGCACCCACTGGGGGTCTTGGAACATATGTATCCATTGAGGGTAACATTTAACCTGGTGCTGTGCAATTCTAAAGCTGGCCCGCTTTCCACTATCTCTCCACCAGACACGCTGTCTCAGGATTCTAAGAAACCTCAAGAGGCAAGGTTTATTTTGCAATTAGGATGGTTGTCCCTGGTATCAAGAACAGATTTCTTCAGAAAATCAGCATGACCTAGAACTTCTTTCTTATCTAACAGTCCTTTTGCTATTTCTAATGAAAGCTGAAAAAGTCAAACAGACTTTATCCAAATGGGGAAAAAAAAAAGATGAGCAGAACTAGACTCTTGATTGGAAGGACTGAGAATGCAAACTTTAACCAGAAACCATTTCCCCTTATCCCGCCCTGCCCCCTCTTTTTGAAGTGCCAGGAGCAGCTACAAAAACAAAGATGACTCCTAGGGCCAGGGGAAGCTTGAGTCAAGGCCAAAGGTCCTGAAATCTGAAGGTCCAGGCCCAAGGGCACAGACTTTACCTCTATGAAGGAGAGATCTGGCAGCATCCCTAGTGAGCAGACAACCAGCCTGAGAGAGAGATGAATAGAGGGGTACAGTTCCACAAGACTGACCTCTGCACTGGACTTGAGGCCCGTGAACCTAGTGATCTGCAAAAACGAGTTTACATAACAGGCCTTTGTGTTGTCCCAGATAAGAGTGAGTGGAGGAGCTTCAGAATGTTTTAAGGATTTAGAGCCAGCTGAGATTTCCTGAGGACACTGAGGTGGGGAGGAGGGAGGGTGGGGGAGGGGCAAATTCAGACCTAATCTGTCTCATCTAGGGAGGAAAACAGTAACTGCAGCACTAATATAATATATATTTATTTATATTTATAAATCCTTGTTTTTAAATAAGAAATGAGTAACACTGATGGCTTCTCAGAGGACACTGGGTAGCTTACGGGACAAACACGGAAGACTTTTCACTATACACCCTTTAAAGTTTTTAAAATTTTGAAATCTATTCAAAAGTAAGTCATGGAAACTTTAAACTCTTTTAAGCATGTTCAAAGTTTTCTGACAACCCTAAGAAAGAGGCAGATCAAAGACTATTAGTCCCATTTCACAGATGAGGATGCCTGAAGCTCCAAGGAGAAAAAAAATGAATTGCCCAAGTCTGTGGCAAGGTTGAAGCAAGACCCAGAACTTCAGACTCCTAGTCCAGTGCTCTGTCAGAGACTCCACAGTATACAAGACAAGCAGCACCTCAGATTCACTTTATAAGTCCAGTTCTCATAGCTACACCCAAATGCATCCACAAGAACACTGGAAATGACCACCACATACAAAGCCTTACTGACTCGTACAGCAGTGTCTCTGAGCTGTTTGGGTATATCTACACGTTCTGGTTAATAATTGATAAATATTGATAATAATTGATAAATACCCTTAAACTCTTTAACTGTCAACCCCAATTTTTCTAAAATGCCCCATTCCACATTCTTCTCTCAGGGAATGCAATGGCCACAACCGCATTTTTATTAGATCCATTCATTTTCAGAATCTCAGGGTCATCTTTATGAACTCAGAGCAAATCAGAAGGATGGTCAAGTAAAAATGAGGACTGGGCTTAGGAGCCAAACCCTTGGTTTTGCCACAGACTTGTAAGTGACCTAGCCTCAGCTTTCTCTCTATAGAGGAACCAATTAACAGGCACATATTGGACACTATGTATTTGACACTGGCCCACTGGATCCCTGTGTCTTCAAGGAGCTTAACTTCTATAGGGGAAGATGACAAAAAACAAAACAAAACAAAAAACAGTTAATTTGATGCTCTGGTAAGTGTTATGACCAGATACAATAGAGTTACAGAATAGAGGACCTGGGAGGTCAGGCAAGGCCTCTCTGAAGATGTGGCTTTGTGTTGGGACCTGAATGATGAAGTAGCAGTTACAAGGGGATCTAGAGGCAGAGTATGACAGGCAGGGGAAGAGATGTAAAGGTCCCAAGGCAGGGGTGAGCCTGCCATGTTGAAGGGCTAGTGAAGCTGGAGAGCAGGCAGTAAAGGGTAGAGATGGGCCTCTGTCTGCCTCTCCAACTTCATCTCTTTCCAGAGGTCCATCTCTTTGGGGAAGGTGTCTGGAGGTTATTCTGGTTGTAATGGGAAGTGGCTACAGAAATAAAGTAATTTGATTAAATCTGTGACTCTCAATTTTTTTTTTTTTTTTTTTTAGCAGCAGAACTCTTTAGTCAAATAACAAGAACTTCAACATACAACTAGATAAAGGTATTGCTCTGACTGGTTGGGAAACTAGTTAAAGCCCTTCTGACCTTCTCTCTGCCCTCTTGGCCTTTCTCCTCACCTTTCAGTACCTCCAAGCTTACAGGAGCTGGAAAACCACCAGGTGATCCATTTCTAAGCTTTCTCAGCTCTAATAAAATCCAGCATCATTGTAAAGAATCACAGGGAAAGCTTTAGGAGATAAGAATGGATGCTTGCTGGACAACCATCCCAGGCTTCCCAAGACAGGCCCTGAGAAGGTTTATTTTATTTTATCTTAAATAGATACCACGTCTCACTATGCTGGCCAGGCTCATCTCGAACTCTTGGCATCAAGCAATCTTCCTGCCTCGGCCTCCCAAAGTGCTGGGATTACAAGCATGAGCCACCGCGCACAGCCCCGGGAAGGTTTTACACTGAATCCCTGATGTGCTTTCCACAGAAAAAACAACAAGTTCTGGTGTATCAAGGGTTTCAGTTAAAATCACACTGCTGAAACTACAGAGACAAAAAACAGATTGGGGGTTGCCAGAGGATGGGGTGAAAGGAACTGACTACAGAGGAACAAAAGGAACTTTCTGGGTTGGTGGAAAAATTCTCGATCTTGATTGTGGTGTGGCTGCTTGTCTGTGTACGTTTGTCAAGTTCATAGATCTGTGCACCTCAAGTGGTGAAGGTTTACTGTGTGTAAATTAGACCTCAAAAAACTTGACTTAAAATCACATTGCCAAAAGACTACTCACTCAGAGGCACTTTACAGATGGAGGAGGGAAAACGGCTTGCTCCTGCTGAGGCAGCGGACCCCAGGAATCTTGACAGTGTTCCCTCAAGTTCATGGCTGCCCAGTTTTAATTTGGAGCCCCTGCAGTGGGACTGCAAAACGAGGTGGTAAACAATTGCCAGAGGCTTCCCCACCACAGACAATGGGATTCTGAAAAGCTGTCCGCCATGGAGGAAAAATCTGCTTTGGAGTCAGAAAAACTGGGAAAAATATTCCCACTTCTATCACTTCTTAGCTGTGCGCCCAGGCTCCATCCTGTGTGAGTGGGGGTAAGAATTCCCTCCAGTCAGCAGAGAATGCACCTGTAACCCAGCTGATTCCCAACAGCCTCTCAAGGGCAGCAGCTGTAACTTGGAAAGGTTTTACCACAGCTACACAGCTCTTATACTCCCCAGGCCCCAGGCTGCTTCCTAGGAAGGACAATCTGGAGGCAACCATAAGGAAAGGAAGTAACGAACTGGCCGGCCCTGCATTGCATAACCTGTGCACAGTAAACCAGGAGCTCTGCTAGGGCACAGGCTGTTATCTCAACAGGTAAACAGGAACCCTGCCCCCTCCCTGACCACCATCAGCACCGGGCCACCACAGACACTCCAGGAGCAGACCGATAGCTCATGAGGAGGACACCACTGCTCTTTAGCCTGTATTTTCACACTCCCCTTTCCCTGCAGCTGCTGGCATCATCACTGGGTACACACTCATTAATGGACACTCCACCCACTCCAGCTCTTCCCTGGCTACCTGCTCCAAAAGGGTGGTCCCGAGTGACTCAAAGCTGCCTTCTGCACCTTGCTCTTTTCCATCCACGGAGCCCAAAACACAGACCCCAGAATACGATTAAAAAATAAAAATTAAAAAACCCTCAGGCAGGAGTTTCTGCTTCCCCGTCACATCTACTGAGAGGAACTGTGGTCACAAAAGACTGTTGACTTTTTTCTCCACCGTGGGGCAGGAGGGAGGCAACACCCAGAAATTATCCCAATTTTACAGAAACAAAGACAAAGAGCTACGTATCCTAGCCAAAGGCAACAAGGAGCAGGCCTAGAGCCACCCCGAGAGGCAGAGCCCAGCAGCAGCAAGGCTCCAGTGACTCCCATATCCCTGGCAGAGATCGTCCCAGCCCTGTGCTCTGAGAGGTGTCCTGAAGATCATGAGGACTGGAAACCATGAAAGCAAGCAAAGATTTCTGTACAGTGCGGTTCAGAAAAGTTACTGAGTGCCTTCAGCCCGGGGTCTCCCGGTTGAATAGGGACTACCTAACACCTAGGTTAAGTAAATCTGATTTCATTCATCGCAAATATTTATCAAACCACTGCCAGGACATTGTGGCAACCACATCCTGCTGTTTTTATTCGGAGCCATTGCCAAAGTGTGGTCCTCTCCCCCACCTTCCGGTATCTGTGAAGTTTTCAGTTTCTATCAAACTCTAGCTGGGGGAGGGAACCGGGGCTGGCCCTAGTCGAGTAAAGTTCCACCACCAGGTCCACAAAGAGACTGCAGGGAGGCGTGGCCAGGCCGGAAATTCTGACAAAAAGTTTTGCCCTCCGGTCCTAGAAGCAACTACTTCCTGATCGCTCCTAGTCCTGGGGTGGGGGTGCAGTTCTCTGGCTGAGTGCCCCGCCGGTGGGCCGAGCTGGGGGCTGCCACCGCGGTAGATGGAGGTGGGGGGTCTGATCTCGTTCTCCGAGGCGCTCCGCTAGTACCTGGAACAGGGGAGTCTAACCCCCTGCCTCCCAATGGCTAAAGTTATTTTGGAGCACAGTCCCCCCCAGGGTGTGAGTTCCGGAGGGCAGGGCCGCCTCCTCCACACTCCCTCGCCCCTCCTCGCAACCCATGGCCGACGCTTTGAGGACTTGAACCCGGCCCAGACCCCGGGGCCCAGGCCTGCTCCGACCCGAGGAAGGAAAAAGGGGAAGCCAAAGGAAATTTCAGACGGCCGCGGGGTACGCTGGCCGCGGCCAGGGGCTCCGCTGCCCCCGCCCCGCCCGCCGAGGGAGCGCCTTCCAGGGGCCCTGGCCGGCCTCCCACCTTGACCCGCTTGCCCTGGATCTCCAGCGTCTTCATGGTGAAGTCGACGCCGATGGTGCTTCCCTGGCGCTCCGAGAAGGCGCCGGTCTTGAAGCGCTGCACCACGCACGTCTTGCCCACGCTTGCGTCGCCCACCAGCACCAGCTTGAACAGGAAATCGTACTGCTCGTCCGGGTCCCCCGGGCCCGGGCCCGGCCCCGCCATGGCCTAGAGGGAGCTGAAGGGCCGGCGCTCTGGACGCTGGGACCGGCCTGAGCTCACGCAAGCCGCGGGCCGAGCTCCGCCCGCTCCAGCCCGCGGGCTGCCTGGCTACGTGGAGCGGCCGCAACACCTGAACCCCCAGCACTGCCGACCGCCTGCCTCGGCCTCGGCCCCGCCCCACCCTGGCTCAGTCCCGCCCCACCCTGGCTCAGTCCCGCCCCACCCTGGCTCAGTCCCGCCCCGGCTCGGCTCGGCCCCGCCCGGACTCGGAGCCCCGCGGGTTCCGCTCCGCCCCGGATCCGCCAAGCCGGGCCCTCCGCAAAGCTCTGGCCCGTCCTCAACTCCGAGCCAGGCCAGTCCGGCCTGTAGGCCCGCCCCAGCCCGCCCCCGACTCCACCCCACCCGGGCTCCGCCCTCAGGCCGGCACCCACTCCGCCCCCAGCCCTATCCTCGGGCCCACCTCAGCCCGACCCCTCCCCGGTTCCGCCTGCGTCCCCGCCCCCGACTCCGCCCTCAGCTCCGACATCGACTGCGTCCCCAGTCCCACTTCAGCGCGCCCCGTCTCCGACCCGACTCTGCCCTCAGCCCGACCTCGACTCCGCCCACAGGCCCACTTCAGCCCGCCCCGACTCCGCCCCCAGCTCAGACCCGACTCCGCCCACAGGCCCATCTCAGCCCCCCCCCCGACTCCGCCCTCAGGCGCTCCTCAGCTCTTGACTCCGCCCAACCCGACTCCGCCTTCAGTCCTGCCCCCAGGCCGACCCCGCCCTTAGCACCCTCGGCCCCTCCTCCATCAACACCCCGGCGCGCCCACACCGCGGATCCGTCTGGCCCCCAAACCACTGCCCATCCCGACCCTTCCTCAGCTGGGACCGCAGGTGCTGTCCCGCGCCTCCTGCCCGCCCCCCACCCAGGCCTGGTCCGCCTGCCCGGGATCCCCTACCTGCTGCTTCCCAGACCCCCGGTCAGGAACAGACGGAGGCCATGGCAGTAGCTCGGGGCCTGCAGGCCTAGACTTAGAATGACCCCCTCCGGAATGGATCACGGGGAAGGGACGACCACAGCACCTGAGTGCCCACTCTGACAGGCGGGCAGTGCAGAGTCCCTGAGAGTGGCGGGGGTCACTCTTCCCAGGGGCGGAAGGGAAGGGAGGGAGCAGGCTGCAGAAGGCCAAAATCCAGGCTGGCTACAAAACTGCGGAGCAGGCAAAAATCCTGGTGGGGAGAGGACCCAGGCCCCCATTTCATGGGAAGCTGGGCCAGAAGGAGGAGCTGGGAGCTCTCATCTCCAAAACGCAGCCTAGCAGTGGCTGAAGCAGCTGCCAAACGGCTGGATGACCCAGCTCAGAGCAGCTACAGGCCCATTTGGGAAACTAACCCAGCCAAAAAGCACCAGTCTAGGAAAAGGAACAGAGAAACTTGTGGGGGACTCTGAGGAAGGGGAGACCAGCTCCTGAGTTGGCCCAGTGAACCAGGGCCCATCAAAGAAAGGAGACCCAAACATCTGTAAGAAGCTTATACTAGATCCAATAGGATTGGGCTTCCCAGCTCCCAAGATGGGAAGGAATTGACAGCATCCCTTACCCCTCCAGACAGCTCCCTTGTGGCACTCCAATTCCAGGTATTCAACACATTTAATGAATGCCTGCCACAGGCGGGCACTGTCCTGGGGCCTTGTAATGCACCTGTGGACAAAGCAGACAAAAATCCAGGAGAAAAGGGGAGGGTCTTCCAGAAGCTGAAGAAGACTTCAGAGAGTAAGTCCCCCAGTGCTACTGTGAGGACCCAAGCCAACCTTTCAGGTCAAGATGGGAAGGGACTGAATAAGCAGTCTGCAAAGGCAGACCCCATGGAGAAGGTAGAAGAGTTGTTTGTTTCTTCTGAAAGTTTGAACTCCACTCCCATGGGAAATACTCAACAGAATCAGGAAACCCCAAAATGCCACTGAAAAGCAATTGAGAGCCCCGCTTTGGTACACCTGATGGGAGCAGGCAGCTACAGCGGCAGAAATAACCTCCACTCCAGGGTAGAAGTAGATAGGAGATGGGTTGGAAGATTTCTGCATGCTGGGGCTAGCTCAGATCAAAGTACAGAACTCCAGAAAACAAGGCCTGCCCCCAGCTCAGAGCAGCTACCACAACACAAAATGGTGTGGAATCCAGGAGCCAGGATGAAGCATGGGGGTAGATAGTGGTTGGATAGCTAACTGGCCTTTACACTGCTCTAGCCTGGAACTGGTTGGGCTGGGGCGGGGGACATGTTGGTCTGAGTACAGATTTTGTCAGAAAACCCAGCCACCACTCCCTTGCCTTTGTGGGGTGATTCTAAAATTGGACTGTGGTAAGGGAAGCACAACTCCCCAAGTTTATTGAAATCATTAAAATGTAAACTTAAAAAGGGTGGGTTTTATGGTATGTAAATTATACCTCAATACAGCTGTCTAATATCTGCAAATATCTCTTTTGGTGGTAAATTCCTGAGTAGCACAGCGGCATTTTATTAAAAATGGAATCATGCTGATTTGAAATGCAGCAATTAAAAATATTTGTTTCATTTAATACATCAAATTTGAAAAAATGTATATTGCAAATTTTTAAAAATAGGTCAAGAATTTAGTTGCCGGGCGTGGTGACTCATGCCTGTAATCCCAGCACTTTGGGAGGCTGAGACGGGCAGATCACAAGGTCAGGAGATCGAGACCATCCTGGCTAACATGGTGAAACCCCGTTTCTACTAAAAATACAAAAAATTAGCCGGGTATGTTGGCGGGCACCTGTAGTCCCAGCTACTCAGGAGGCTGAGGCAGGAGAATGGTGTGAACCCAGGAGATGGAGCTTGCAGTGAGCCCAGATATTGTGCCACTGCCTGGGTAACAGAGCGAGACTCTGTCTCAAAAAAAAAAAAAATATATATATATATATATATATATATATATATATATCAAGAACTTTTTTTATTTTTGAGAACACTCTTGTTGCCCAGGCTGGAGTGCAATGGCGCAATTTTGGCTCACTGCAACCTCCGCCTCCTGAGTTAAAGCAATTCTGCCTCAGCCTCCGAAGTAACTGGGATTACAGGCGTGTGCCACCACACCTGACTAATTTTTGTATTTTTAGTACGGCCAGGGTTTCACTGTGTTGGCCAGGCGTGAGCCACCGTGCCCGGCCAAGAATTTAACATTCTTTTTTTTTTTTTTTTTTTTTGAGACAGAGTCTCGCTCTCCTGTCATCTTTTTCTTTCTACACTTGCCATTATTAAAATATAAACCTACAACACTATCAAACAAGTTTTCTTCTTTTTGGGGGGGAGGGGGTGGGGGAGACAGCATCTTCCTCTGTTGCCTAGGCTGCAGTGCAGTGGTACAATCATGGCTCACTACTGCCTTATATCTCCAGGGCTCAAGCCATACTCCCACCTCAGCCTCTTGTACTCGACCACAGGCCTGGGACCACAGCCGTGCGTTACTACATACAGCTAATTTTTTTATTTTTTTGTAGAGGTCGTATTATGTTGCTCAGGCTGGTCTTGAACTCCTGGGCTCAAGCAAATGATACTCTTGCCTTGGCCTCCCAAAGTGCTGGGATTACAGGTGTGCACCACCACGCCCAGCCCCAAATTTTATTTATGTGGTGATGCCAAGGCTAGTGCTGAAAATGTGCCCCCAAGTGAAAAAACACCATGAAGGCCAGACGCCAACCACAATACCCTGTGTCTTTCATACAGAGGTGCTTGCTACAAAATATTACAAAATTAAAAGTAGGATTGTGAGGTTCCGTGGTGTAATGGTGAGCACTCTGGACTCTGAAAATTAAAAGTAGGAATAAAGCAGAAATCGGCTACAGCAGTCATAAACTTCAGTGCTCTGGCTGGTGCTGACTGCTGGCTGGAAAGACTCCTCCATAGCTCTCTGCACTCACCTGGTGACCAGAGAAAACACAGGCATCCACTCTCTCTCCTCCCAGAATCCCAAAATGTCATAAACACAGGCAAATGAGCACCTCCACTCTTACTGCTTCTGTTGATAGCACTGGTCTCACACTTGAGGATCTGACTCAAAATACAGGGGTTAGCGCCTCAGCACCCCAGCTCACACCTCTACTGCTAGCCCCCAACCAGACCCAGCCATCCCCTAGAGGATCAGATTGGCTTCCTCCCTCGACTGTTTCAAGTCCCCCCAGCACAACCCCTACCCTCACCCCATCTGCTGCTGGAAGGGATCTTACAAAGGCATCCCCTGCTCAAGCAAGTTCAGTGCCAAGTCCCAGACCCTCAGGAACGTGCACACGTTTAAGGTTCCACTTCTCCCAACATCATCTCCTCCCCTCAGCCCCTCACCTGATTTCCCAGCCCCTCAAACACACATTTTTTACAGACTTCTACCCTGGTCCAGCTAGAGAGAACTGTGAACAACTCTGCCCTTTTTACGGCTCATTTTGTTGGAAAAGAAACCCAGGCTCAGGGACTGCATGACCTGCTAAAAGCCCTAGGAGTTGCGGCAGAGAAGCAGAACTAAGAGCACCAGGCCAGCCCTCCATGGACACTGCCCTCTGCATCCTTTTGGGTGGAGCAGGTGGGCAGCAAGTGTGGAGATACCAGAAGGGGGTGGGTGCCACTGCCCACCCCCGTGGATCCCTCTGCTTGCTAGTCAGCTGGGTGTTGGACAAGGCCTGATGTCCATCCAGGTGTGTTCCTGCTTTCAGTGCTGCGCAGTGAGCAGGGTGAGGACCCCCAGCTTGGCTCCAGAACCCGCCAGTATTTCAGGGAATGGGGTGGGCATGTGCAGGCAGGGCGAACGCAGGGCAATAGGAGAAAGGTTTTCATTTCTTCCTTGTTTATAAATTGCCCAAGGGCAGGTGGGGTCAGTCGGTTGGGGATGTAGCGGGAGGAGGTCAGGAGGCCTGGGTGAGGATGCTGTGACTAGTCTTAAAGCAAAACAGGAGGGAGGTGGTGTGTTTTAGACAACGGAAGACACGCAGTGTGAGGGAAGAAGGAAGTTAATGGAAACGTGACTACGAAAAAGTAGCTTTTCGGGAAACCACAGGCAGAGTCAAAGCTAATATAAACCATTCAGCAGATTTTATTAACCAAACAAAGCCTCCTGAGACGGGCCACAAACTGGGAAAAGATGACCACACCCACCCAGCCAGCTTCCCCCACCCCCAGCTGTTTCCAGGCCTAGAACTGCAGCCCTGCTGAGACCTTGTCCTACATCTAGGACCCTCTAGGACCTTTGGGCACAGACAAGTAGCAAGGGTTTCTGCCAGGAATACTTAGAGGATGTCCAGCTGGGTGCTTCTCCACTCTCAGCCTGTTTCCTCAAATGTGGAATCCTAACCCCTGGCCAGTTTGCATCCCGGGGAGCCGAGAAGAGATCCCAGGAGGGGAGTGCTTTGTACACTGAAGGCCTGGAACAGGCGACTGGAGGAGGAAGGCCCAGAGCCCAGGCTTTCAAGACAGGCCTGCTTCCAAGCACCTGTCATCCTTCCCAGGGAGAAGGCCTGATGTCTGAATTCCTCATTCTCTTCTGAATGCCAGGAAGCAACTGAGTGGATGTGTGCCCCTTGGAAGACAAACCCATAACCAGGCCTGTCCGAGCCTGGCCACCCCCATGCTCCCCAGAGGCTCAGACCAGGATCAGTCTGTCCCTAAGGCCCTCTGAGGCCTCTGCCCAAACCACAGGACTGCCCAGACCCCAGAGCAAACTCGGACAGCACAGGTCACTCCTTGACTTCAAAGTATAAAAGCTGAGTCTGGGGCCCAGAGGGTCTTGCTCAAAGCCCCCATGATGTTCACTCCTGAGCCCCTACCTGCAGACCCAAGCTGGGTGCTGGGTCTCAGAGGTGAGTCTGCCTTGCTCCCTCCAAGGGCTCCCAAAGCTCCAACCTGGACCCTTCTCCTCCCTGCACACATTTGCCTCTGGGCTCAACTGAGGGCTGGGATTGGGCAGCCCCGCCCTCAGGGAAGCCAGGAGGCAGGGGGGCCCTTCCCTGTCCTCACCTATACCCTGGCTACTCCCATCCCCACCCAGCCCACCCACCTGCCAGGGCCTCTGCCCCAGCCTCCTCCTGACTTGGTAATACCTGGGCCTCTCCTTGTGGCCACAGAGAGCGTCCTCAAGCAAGTCCCCTAGCCACTAGGTCCCGACTCCCTCGCTCAGACCCTTTCCACAGTCCTTGTGGCCCTCGGGCTCCTTAGAGAGGGCTCAGCACTGGCCACTCTCCCGACTCAGCCACACACAGCCACACGAGGCTCTGCCACCCTCAGACTGAGCTGCTCCCCGTAGACTGACCATTCCAGGCCTTCTGCTGTGTGATGGGCTTCTCCAAGCCAAGAGTTCCTATTCCCAAACAGCCTGAGCTGGAGCCCCAGGCCCCAGGAACAGCCATCTGGCCCTGACCCTGAGCTCCTAGACACTCCCGTGACCCTGCAGAGGGCAGGAGGCCAGGCCCCATCTTGCCCAGGGGCTGTAGCTGCTGACCATGATTCCCCACTGGAGAGCTTAGTCCCAGTTCAGAGGAAGCTCTGGACTCAGTTCGTGTCCACTGTGTGCTCTCAGCAGGCCACAGTGCAGCCCACTGCAAGGAGCCCTGTCTACAGCTGTGGCCGCAGATGCCACAGTGGGTCAGCTCACTCCCACCGAGGCTCCTGGGATCTGGTCCTGTCCTTGCCACACTTGGGACTGGGACTTCAGGGACTCCCCTGCGGGAAGGCAGTGCCCCTCAGTGACTGGCTACACATCCTAATGCCACTGTCACCTCAGAGCAGTTGGCCAAGGGAATAAGCTGAAGACATGGAGGTTTCCCTTTCTTATAAAAATCTTTAATAAAAATAGGTTTCTGCAGAACAGGTTATAAAACAGGAGTAGCAAACTCAAATTCCTGCCACCCAGGCAGGAGCGAGTGGAGCAGGTGGAGCGGGGCTCACAGAGAGGCCAGAGCAGCGCCCGACACAGAGGGACCTGGTCATTGACCTGTGGGGTGCATGTTCAGGTCTGACATATCATCTCCTTTTTTTTTTTTTTGGGACAGAGTCTTACTCTGTCACCAGGCTGGAGTGCAGTGGCACGATCTCAGCTCACTTCAACCTCTACCTCTCGCATTCAAGCGATTCTCCTGCCTCAGCCTCCCAAGTAGCTGGGACCACAGGCGCCTGCCACCACGCCCAGCATCAGAATAATTTTTTTGTATTTTTAGTAGAGATGGGGTTTCACCACGTTGGCGAGGGTGGTCTCGATCTTTTGACCTCATGATCCGCCTGCCTCAGCCTCCCAAAGTGCTGGGATTACAGGCGTGAGCCACCACACCTGGCCACATCATCTCATTTTTCAAGAGAAGATTTGTCTTTTAGAAAATCTGCTTTTTTTTTTTTGAGACAGAGTCTCACTCTCTCACCGGGGCTGGAGTATAGTAGCCGGCTCAGCTCACTTCAAGCTCTGCCTCCCGGGTTTACGCCATTCTCCTGCCTCAGCCTCCAGAGTAGCTGGGACTACAGGCGCCTGCCACCTCGCCCGGCTAGTTTTTTGTATTTTTTAGTAGAGACAGGGTTTCACCGTGTTAGCCAGGATGGTCTCGATCTCCTAACCTCATGATCCGCCCGTCTCGGCCTCCCAAAGTGCTGGGATTACAGGCTTGAGCCACCGCGCCCGGCCAAAAATTTGCATTTTTTAAAAATTATACTTTGGTCTGCAAAAAATTGCATTTTTAAATGTTTGCCACTAATTGATTCTTCTCTCCTCAAAATCACAGTGCAAGGCAAAATCAGATACAGGCAGCCAGTTCGCAACCTGTTGTATACACTCCACAATAAAAATAAATGGATCCACACAGTAGCAAAATATGTGTACAAAACCTACCAGGAAGACCAGGGACAGACCTCTACCGTCGAGTCAGCACGAGATAAGGAGAGGGAAGGAAGGCTGAGAATGGGGCTCAGCACTAGCCTGCCTGTCTGCAGCCCTGGGTCCTGAGGTACCACTGGGGGATGGAAGAACTTCAAGGACAGCCCCAGCTGGGTCCTAATACCCCAGGAGCCTTCTGGCTTCTTCACTTTGGGCCTGCAGAGTCTCGCTTGCATACTTCTGGAGGAGTTCCATTTTCTTTCTTCGCACCAGTGCCTCCTCAATCTGTGGAAATTAAGAGTGCAGGGCTCACTCCTCAGCAAAGCCCTCCAACCCTTGCCAGACCCAGTCAGGAGGAAGTCCCCGAGGAAGAAGTCCATGAAGAGACTGATTTAAATGCCCAGAATAGTCTCCAAGAGTCGTAAGTCCCTCCCATTGGAAACATTTGAACAACAGAATGGCCTAGGGCAGAGGGTCCTACCTTTTTTGGACCCCACACCCTGAGCACAATGACAGGTGTCATGTGGTCAGGACCCTGAGCTGCCCTGATGGGTAGGAAGGACAACGAAAACCCACTGCAGTGCTCTGTGTAGTCTGCTTTGGAGAAGCCCGTGGTGCCCAGGCAGCTCTTAGCTGTGGTCCTACCTCTTGCTGCGAGGGAACAGGGACGTGAGCAATGAACTTCTGCTGGCCGTCATCCCCTCCTTTCTCCTGGCTGCCTTCCTCATCCGACTACAAACAGAACAAGCGAAAGTCCATCAGTAGGCGTCCAGCTAGATAAATCCTGGCAACTCTATAAAACACACTATTTAAAAGAAAAAAAACTATTTAAAAGAAAAAACTGCAACTATTTAAAAGAAAAATATAAGAAAGTTCTATACTTACAGAAAGACACCTGAGCCACAAGATTAAGTTAAAAAAATCGGCCGGGCGCAGTGGCTCAAGCCTGTAATCCCAGCACTTTGGGAGGCCGAGACGGGCGGATCACGAGGTCAGGAGATCGAGACCATCCTGGCTAACACGGTGAAACCCCGTCTCTACTAAAAAATACAAAAAACTAGCCGGGCGAGGTGGCGGGCGCCTGTAGTCCCAGCTACTCGGGAGGCTGAGGCAGGAGAATGGCGTAAACCCGGGAGGCGGAGCTTGCAGTGAGCTGAGATCCAGCCACTGTACTCCAGCCTGGGCGACAGAGCGAGACTCCGTCTCAAAAAAAATAAAAATAAAAAAAAAAAAACCACAGAACACGGTGTACATTACGCTACCTTTTGTCTAAGGAGGAAATAAGAATAGAAACTACTGACAGCAGTGAGAACAAGGTAGGTAAGGAACAGGGAGAGAAAAGAGAATCTTCATGGAATATCTTTATATACTATTTCACTTTTGAACCTTGTGAATGTTATCACTATTTTTTTTTTTTTTTTGAGATGGAGTCTTGCTCTGTCGCCCAGGCTGGAGTACGGTGGCCAGGATCTCAGCTCACTGCAAGCTCTGCCTCCCGGGTTTACGCCATTCTCCTGCCTCAGCCTCCCGAGTAGCTGGGACTACAGGCGCCCGCCACCTCGCCCGGCTAGTTTTTTGTATTTTTTAGTAGAGACGGGGTTTCACCGTGTTAGCCAGGATGGTCTCGATCTCCTGACCTCGTGATCCGCCCGTCTCGGCCTCCCAAAGTGCTGGGATTACAGGCTTGAGCCACCGCGCCCGGCCTGTTATCACTATTTTTAAAAATTTAAATGTAAAATAATGTACCATGTATAGAAAAATAATCAACTCAGAGGTTGCCTATGAGTCAATACAAATTTCTAATAACAAAGAAAACAACATGGACTTGGAAAGAGAGAAAGGGTCTTGTGGCAAGTCGGAAGTCCACTGTTTGCTGGGCTCTGCCAGACACCGTGCACGACCCGTTCCCTGACTGGTTCCCAGTGGGGGTGGCTTGAAAAGCCTCTTGAGGAACCTCTCATCCATTGCTGGCACTTGGAGAAACTGGTTGTATCTAACACTAAACACACACCTACCCTGATCTGGTGGTTCCACTCCTCAACATGTACTCAAACACTGCACGGGAACAAGAAAATTCCCAGCAACCCTATCTGCCAAAACCCCAAGCTGGACACAACACAAATACCTACAAACATCAGACACAAAAGAGTACACATGACTCCACATATGTAAAGTTCAGACACAAGTAAAACATACGGGTCACGAAAGGTCAGGAGGGTGACCCCTGAGGCACCAGTGAGCTTCTGGCGTTGTGGTCCTGTTCTATTTCTTCACTGGTATTTGCTATGTGTGTGTGTTCAACCTATGAAAATCCAGTGACCTACACATTTAGCAGGTGTGTACTTTTCTGTATACGGAACAACACTCAGCAGTGAAAAGGAATGAACTATTGAACTCAACAACCAGAGGGATGGCAAGGGAATCATGCTGAGTGTCAAGGCCATCTCGAAAGGTGACCCACAGCATGATCCCATTTATAAAACATTATGAAATGACAAAATCAGAGATGGTTAGGGTTCAGCTACGTCAAGAGATGGTGAGGACAGGGAGGTGTGAACTGTGAAGGGGTGGCACCAGGGATCTTTGTGGTAAGGGGACAGTTCCCAGGCTGGAGTGCGGTGGTGTAATTACAGCTCACTGCAATCTCAACCCCCTGAGCTCAAGCAATTCTCACACCTCAGCCTCCTGAGGAGCTGGGACTATAGGCATCTCCAACCACACCCAGCTAATTGTTTTTATTTTTGGTAGAAACAGGGCCTCATTGTGTTGCCAAGACTGGTCTCGAACTCCTGAGTTCAAGCAATCCTCCCACCTCAGCCTCCCAAAGTATTAGGATTATAGGCGTGACTACCACCCCCGGCCAGTTCTGTATCTGGATTGTCATGATGGCCACATGGTTCTCCATACATGGAGACAAACGACACAGAACTTTACACGTTCATTATGCCAACGTCAACCTCCCAGTTTTACTACTGTGCTAGAACTACATGAGACAGAACCATTGGGGGAAATGGGTGAAGCATACACAAGATCTCTCTGCATTCTTTGCAACTTCCTGTATCTCTGTAATTATTTGAAAAGAAAAAAAAAAATTCTGCTGTGGGTTTCCACTGCTCTTCCCCACAACGCCAGCTCCCCATCAGCCTCCACTCACCACTCACACCCAGCACCCACTCTCTGCACTCTAGCACACTGGGCTGTCCTTTGTCTCTCATACTCATCACAGGATCTCTCAGCACATGATGTGCTCCTGCTGGGGCGTATCATCTCCTCCTCCCTTGGTTAAGTTCCCTGGATCGTCCTAATCTCAGCTGAGGGGTTAGCTTCCCAGCAGAGCGTCTGCAGTCTGTCCCTGCACCAAGGCTTTATTGAGGGACTGCTGCTCACTGTCTCTCTTACTGGACTGCCTCCCCCGGACTAAAAGCTACACACCAGGCCTCTGTACCACTATGCCCCTGCACCTGGAAAGGGGCTGGCTCACAGGAGCCATGAATTAAACACCTGCTGAGAGAGCAAATGAGTATTTGTACCTAGAGGAAATCCTCCTAAGGTATGCTGCCATCCTGCTTCAGACCCGCACTGAACTCCACTAGCCCAGCTAGACATGAGCAGGAACATCAGGCCTGTTACATCCTGTGTGACATTGACTAAGTCACTAAACCTGAGCCTGCTTCTTCACCAGTGGTGTCTCAGCAAGCTCCTTATGTGGAACCTGAGCCATGATCCATGTGTGGGTGATCCCCTCCCTTCTCTCAGTCCAGCAAATCAGATCCACTTGGATCTGTGCAGGCAGCAAGGACTCCAAACAGAGGGCCCTGCAGAAGAGCTCTGCATGGGAGGCAGATATTTCAAATGCTGACTTTTCCTTGTTTCAGAATATCTCCTTTAATGCAGTGAAGTTTTGGTAATGTTTCATAGAAAAAATAAAAGGTGTAGCACAGACAGATATGTCAAGATTACTTACATGGTGGCTATAATAAAAAGTAATAACTAAGATATATAATGAGTGCTTCCTATAGATCAGAAAATATGCAAAAGGTCTGAAAATATGCAAGGATTCCCCAACCATGACCCTCTGGGTTTGTTTCCATCTGTAAGAAGGGGTGTTAGGGCCAGATGCAATGGTTCACACCTGTCATCCCAGCACTTTGGGAGGCCAAGGCGGATGGATCACGAGGTCAGGAGTTCGAGACCAGCCTGGCCAATATGGTGAAACCCTGTCTCTATTAAATATATAAAAATTAGCCGGGCATGGTGGCACTCGCCTGTAGTCCCAGCTACTCGGGAGGCTGAGGCAGAAGAATTGCTTGAACCTAGAAGGCAGAGGTTGCAGTGAGCCAAGATCATGCCACTGCACTCCAGCCTGGGTGACAGTCGAGCAAGACTCCGTCTCAAAAAAAATAAAAAAGATGGGAGTGTTAGACTACGGAAGAGCGACTGGCACTGCCATGTGAACAGAAGTGATGAGGTCATGGGCTAAAGCTCATGGCTTCCTCTGTGTTTATCAATCTAATTCCAGGGCATGCAGGAGGGCCTGTCTCTAAGAAGGAAGGAAGGAAGCCCTTGTGTAAAGCATGGCCAGCAGGGCACTCTCATGGCTGCTGCCTCCTGAAACCCTCCTGTAATCTCACGAGTGTTTTCACAGCCATCCTGCAGGCGAGCAAGCTGGGCTGTGAACCCTGACTCTGTGTTTTGAAGCCAAGCTTCCTCCCTGCCATACTTCATGGCTTGGAGCAGATGGCAGTGAGTGCCAGAGGGGACCAAACCCAATACCTCCTCCTCGGTGACTGCATAGATGTTGATCTCTTCCTCTTCTTCCTCCTCCTCTTCCTTTTCTCCTCTTGCCAGCCGAGCCTCTCTCTCTGCTTTCCACTTTTCCACTAACTCGGCTCTGACTGAACACAAGAGAGGGTAGGTGCTATTTATTTCAGTCTCTAACTGAGCTTTCAACACTATGCAGGGAAAGGCCAACACTATGCAGGGGAAGTCTAGATATCCCCCCTAGAAAGGGACATCCTTCATTCTGCCCCCATGAGTGGAAATGGATGTGAGGCATGGTAGTCCTACAACAGCTCTGGCTTTCAGTCACTACAAAGCAGATTTTTAGGGAACATTCCCAAATCCTCCCTAGTTCCACAACCTGAGTGGCTTCCCAACATGTCCACATGAAAACAGAGAAGGCAGGGGCAGAGCATGCTAGAAATCAGCTCCAGCTCCAGACCACTTGCTTCCAAAGTCTTGGCTTGATGTGCCACACGGGCACTGGTATTAGCACAAATCCAGATGGTGATCTCCTAGCAGACAGGGACTGGTCAGACTTGGTTCTCATGGCTTCCCCAACCTGTTATCTCTGGCCCACACAGCCTTGACTGCCTCACAGAGATCAGGGAATTAACAGACCATCACACCTGAAGACCATTAGCAACAAAGAAAACTCCTTTCTGGCATAAAGCACTATTGAAAATCCTGTTTTCAAAGGAGACAACAGAAAACAGATGCCATCTATTCGAAAATAAAATGCCCAGAGACCTACGTTTCTTTTCATATTCCTGTTCCAAAGGCACAATAACACCATCATCTTCATCTAGGTAACCATAGTACTCAAAATCGATTGCCTTCATGAGCTCAGCACGTGTCTTTCTGGGAGGAGGAAGAGCTATAAGAAACAGAAACAGAGCTGAGTTTCCAAGTCACAATCACACTCCAGTGAAGCTGTCTCCTGATGCAACGCTACACAGCCACGTGGCACGTATGTTCATGAAAATACCACGTAGGTGCGGTGGCTCGCGCCTATAATCCCAGCACTTTGGGAGGCCGAGGCAGGCGGCTCACGAGGTCAGGAGTTCGAGACCAGCCTGACCAACATGGTGAAACCTCGTCTCTACTAAAAATACAAAAATTCGCCAGGCGTGGTGGTGCGCGCCTGTAATCCCAGCTACTCAGGCTGAGGCAGGAGAATCGCTTGAACCCGGGAGGCAGAGTTTGCAGTGAGCCGAGATCACACCACTGCACTCTAGCCTGGACAACAAAGCAAGACTCCATCACAAAAAAAGAAAATACCATGGATAGGCACTTTTCTATACTATTCATGGGATTATTTAAGTGGTTGAGCCCTTTTTAAATTCAGTACTGGGACCCATTAGTCCATTTAAAAGCAACCTACCTAATTAAAAAACAAAACCAAGCTCGGCGCGGTGGCTCACGCCTGTAATCCCAGCACTTTGGGAGGCCGAGGCGAGAGAATCATGAGGTCAGCAGTTCGAGACCAGCGTGGCCAACATGGTGAAACCCCATCTCTACTAAAAATACAAAAATCAGTCAGGCATGGTGGTGGGCCCCTTTAATCCCAGCTACTCCGGAGGCTGAGGCAGGAGAATCACTTGAACCCAGGAGGCGGAGGTTGCCGTCAGCCAAGACCGCGCCACTGCACTCCAGCCTGGGCAACAGAGCCGGACTCCGTCTCAAAAAAAAAAAAAAAAGAAAAAAAAGAAAAAAGAAATTCCAGGCTGGTTGCAGTGCAAACATAAGATAGCAAAAAGCTTCATGGACAGAAATATGCATCACATTATTATTTATGTAAGAGAGAAAACTTGGAAATAACCTAGGATTGTAAATTGCAGAATATGTATGGGATGGGATATCCTGCAGCCCCTGTAATGCTAATTCACAAAGTATTTTAATAACACAGGAACTGTCATAATGTTTAATGAAAAAGCATGACAAGAAACATAAGTAAATAAAAAAGACAAAAGAAACTATACCCGAAATGGGACAAGAATTAAGCCAGCATCAAATCTACGTTAAAAAAAAAAAAAAAAAGAAACTATAAACAAACAAAAAAGATAGATGAGAAAGCCCTAAAGAAGATATTTTCAGACTAGGACTATTATCCAGAATATTCAAGTAATTCTTTTTTTTTTTTTTTGAGATGGAATTTCACTCTTGTTGTCCAGGCTAGAGTGCAATGGCATGATCTCGGCTCACTACAACCTCTGCCTCCAGGTTCAAGTGATTCTCCTGCCTCAGCCTCCCGAGTAGCTGGGATTACAGGCACCCACCACCACACTCAGCTAATTTTTGTATTTTTAGGAGAGATGGGTTTCACTTGTTGGCCAGGCAAGTCTCAAACTCCTGACCTCAGATGATCTGCCCGCTTAGGCTTCCCAAAGTGCTAAGATTATAGGTGTGAGCCACTGTGCCCGGCCAAGTAATTATTGAAAATGAAAAAGAAAATGACAACCAACCAGATTAGTCAAAGAATAAAAGCTAGCCAGGCGCAGTGGCTCATGCCTGTAATCCCAGCATTTTGGGAGGCCGAGGCAGGTAGATCACCTGAGGTCAGGAGTTCAAGACCAGACTGGCCAACATGGCAAAACCCTGTCTCTATTAAAAATACAAAAATTAGGCCAGGCGCGGTGGCTCAAGCCTGTAATCCCAGCACTTTGGGAGGCCGAGACGGGCAGATCATGAGGTCAGGAGATCGAGACCATCCTGGCTAATACGGTGAAACCCCGTCTCTACTAAAAAATACAAAAAACTAGCCGGGCGACGAGGCGGGCGCCTGTAGTCCCAGCTACTCGGGAGGCTGAGACAGGAGAATGGCGTGAACCCGGGAGGCGGAGCTTGCAGTGAGCTGAGAGCTGGCCACTGCACTCCAGCCTGGGCGGCAGAGCAAGACTCCGTCTCAAAAAAAAAAAAAAAAAAAAAAAAAAAAAATACAAAAATTAGCCAGGCGTGTTGCCAGGCGCCTATAATCCCAAGCTACTGAGGAGGCTGAGGTAGGAGAAACACTTCAACCCAGGAGGCAGAGCTGGCAGTGAGTCGAGATCGCGCCACTGCACTCTAGCCAGGGCAACAGAGTGAGAGTCCATCTCAAAAAAAAAAAAAAAAAAGATAGAAAGAAAAAAAAAACTGGAAAGTAAAGGTCTGCAATGGAGGAATTGTTATGTCAGGTATGGTTAATCCATACCATGATACTCTTTAATCCTTCACATCCACTAACAGAGTTCTAAGTATATTTGTGGGAGGATACCAATGGCTATCACAACACAACAGTTATGAAAGAGCCACTGTCATTTGGCAGGCCTCTATCTATCACCCCACTGTTGGTAACAGCAACTGTGCCCACCCCTCTGCCACTCTTGGGCCACGTCATGTAAGTAGTGGTCATCATGCTGGCTGGAGCCAGGAGATAGTGCAGGTTGAAGCCTGGCTGGCTCAGAGTACTGCGTTCCTCCTGGCCACAGGGGCTGGTATATGGATGATGGCATTATAATCCAATCAAAACCAACTACACTCAGTCTGGGAATTTTGCTTGAGCTGCTTGGGAGAAAAATCTGTTGCTGAGAGAACAAGACCTAAGTCGATGACAGATGATTGCCACAAGTGGAAAGCCAGGCAGAGAAAGAAGTTTACACAGTGGAAGTCAAAACTGCAATACAAAGAAATGTGAGCTACATTCAGCCATGCCTGAAGGCAAACTATCCTGGGATTTCCTTGGGGTTAAGTCACCTGTCACTTATACTGATGAAATAAGCATGTAACTGCCTGGAAACGGGACTAAAAGAAGGCTGAGTGCAGGGGTTCATGCTTGTAATCCCAATGCTTTGGGAGCCCGAGGCAGGAGGCCTGCTCGAGGCAAGGAGTTCAAGAATTACTAGACAACATAGTGAGACCCCCCATCTCTACAGAAATTTTAAAAAATGTCAGGGGTGGTGATACATGCCTGTACTCCTAGCTACTCAAGAGGCAGAAGGATGCCTTGAGCCCTGGAGTTCAAGGCTGCAATAAGCTATGATTGCACCACTGTATTCCACAGCCTGGGTGACAGAACAAAGTCCTGTCTCTCTTTTTTTTTTTAAGACGGAGTCTTGCTCTGTCGCCCAGGCTGGAGTGCAGTGGTGCAATCTCGGCTCACTGCAACCTCTGCCTCCGGGGTTCAAGCAATTCTCCTGCCTCAGCCTCCCAAGTAGCTGGGATTATAGGCATGCGCCACCATGCCTGGCTAATTTTGTATTTTCTTCTTCTTTTTTTTTTTTTTAAAAGACAGAGGTGGTGTGATCTCAGCTCACCGCAAGCTCCACCTCCTGGGTTCACGCCACTCTCCTGCCTCAGCCTCCCGAATAGCTGGGATTACAGGCGCCCGCCACCATGACCAGCTAATTTTTCGTATTTTTTTTAGCAGAGACAGGGTTTCACTGTGTTAGCCGGGATGATCTTGATCTCCTCACCTTGTGATCCGCCTACTTTGGCCTCCCAAAGTGCTGGGATTACAGGCGTAGCCACCATGCCCGGCCTGATTTTGTACTTTCAGTAGAGATGTGGTTTCACCATGTTGGTCAGGCTGGTCTTGAACTCCTGACCTCATGTGATCCACCCTCCTCGGCCTCCCAAAGTGCTGGGATTACTGGTGTGAGCCACTGCACCTGGCCTAAAAAAAAATTTTTTTCTTAAGGCCGGAAAGGAACATACCAAACGATAATAATGATTATCAGTTACCTCTAGGAGGGGCACTGGGATGAGGGTAGAGGTAAGAGGACTTTAACTCTATCTGTACTATTTGAACTATAACCGGTAAAATTGACTTAAGTATTTTCTTTCTAAAACAAAAATCTTTTAAAGAGATGACAAAAAAGGAAAAATAAATTAAAAAATCCAAAAATCTATGACCGGAATAAGCAAAAATACATGTAGAAAAAATGTAAATGCAAAAAACCTAACATATAGAGCATAATCACAATGTAGGAGCCGCCCCAGTATAAGCCTTTAGAAACTGGAAGGAACAGCCAGGTGAAGTGGCTCACTCCTGTAATCCCAGCGCATTGGGAGCCCAAGACAGAGGCCGAGGTGGGCAGATCACAACATCAAGAGTTCAAGACCAGCTGGGAGCAGTAGGTTCACGCCTATAATCCCAGCACTTTGGGAGGCCGAGGCAGGTGGATCACGAGGTCAGGAGATCGAGACCATCTTGGCTAACATGGTGAAAGCCCGTCTCTACTAAAAAATACAAAAGTTTTGCCAGGTGTGGTGGCGGGCACCTGTAGTCCCAGCTACTCGGGAGGCTGACGCAGGAGAATGGCGTGAACCTGGGAAGCGGAGCTTGCAGCAGTGATGTGAGATCGCGTCACTGCACTCCAACTTGGACAACAGAGCAAGACTCCATCTCAAAAAAAAAAAAAAAGCTCGAGACCACCCTGGCCAACATAGTGAAATCACGTCTCTACTAAAAATACAAATTAGTACCAGGCACGGTGGCTCACACCTGTAATCCCAGCACTTTGGGAGGCCAAGGCGAGCAGAACACGAGGTCAGGAGATCGAGACCATCCTGGCTAACACAGTGAAACCCCATCTCTACTAAAAATACAAAAAAAAAAAAAAAAAAAAAAAGAAGAAGAAAAAAAATTAGCTGGGCATGGTGTCAGATGCCTGTAGTCGGGAGGCTGAGGCAAGAGAATGGCGTGAACCTGGGAGGCAGAGCTTGCAGTGAACCGAGATTGGGCCACAAACCCGGGAGGCTGAGGTTGCGGTGAGCCAAGATCGCACCACTACACTCCAGTCTGTGCAACAGAGCAAGACTCCGTCTCACCAAAAAAATAAACAAATAAAAATAAATAAATAAATAGAAAGAAAGAAACTGGAGGGAACAATGTCCTAATGTATTAACAATCATCACATATGAGGTGTGAAAATGTGAGTGGTCTTTTTCCGATTTTCTGTATTTTATAATTTACTTTTTTTGTTTAAAATGGAGTCTTCCTCTGCTGCCCAGGCTGGAGTGCAGTGGCACAATCTCGGCTCACTGCAACCTCTGCCTCCCAGGTTCAAGCGATTCTCCTGCCTCAGCCTCCTGAGTAGCTGGGATTACATAGGTGCCTGCCACTATGCCCAGCTAATATTTTTTTTGTATTTTTAGTAGAGACAGGGTTTCACTATGTTGGCCAGGCTGGTGTGGAACTCCTGACCTCGTGATTCTCCCGCCTTGGCCTCCCAAAGTGCTGGGATTAGAAGCATGAGCCACTGCACCTGGCTATAACTTCTGTGTAATAAAAAATATATTGCTTCATAATTAATGGCACAATATTTAAACTCTGAATTATTTTTAAGTGACGATAGCGACCTATACAAAACCAGTTTTGGAATAATGAATTTTAAAATAAGCAGGGTTTAATAAAAGTAGAACTATATATTTTTTTAAAAAAAATAGAAAAACAGCCAGGCGCGGTGGCTCAAGCCTGTAATCCCAGCACTTTGGGAGGCCGAGGCGGGCGGATCACGAGGTCAGGAGATCGAGACCATCCTGGCTAACACAGGTGAAACCCCGTCTCTACTAAAAATACAAAAAATTAGCCGGGCGTGGTGGTGCGTGCCTGTAGTCCCAGCTACTCGGAGGCTGAGGCAGGAGAATGGCACGAACCCAGGAGGCGGAGCTTGCAGTGAGCCGAGATGGTGCCACCGCACTCCAGCCTGGGTGAGACTCCGTCTCAAAAAAAAAAATAAATAAATAGAAAAACCAACTAAAAGGAGACATAACAAAACGCTAATAATGGTGAGAATACTGGCATCATTCTTCTCTGCCTCTCATACTTTTTCCTATGAAGTGCTGACTACCTTTCTAAAACACAAAATTTAAACAGACTAAAACTCCAGACTAACAGTTTCAAAACCTCCAGAATATATTCTGGAGGTTTGGCTGAAAGGAGGAGAGGTGGAGGTGCCCTACTGGATTCACACAAAGCAGCTCCACTTTTCTCCTTTTTTTTTTTTTTTTTGAGATGGACTTTCACTCTTGTCGTCCAGGTTGTAGTGCAATTTTGTGATCTCGGCTCACCGCAACCTCCACCCCTCAGATTCAAGCATTTCTCCTGCCTGAGCCTCCTGAGCAGCTGGGATTACAGGCATGCACCACCATGTCCAGCTAATTCTATAAGTTTAGTAGAGACGGGGTTTTACCATGTTGGCCAGGCTGGTCTCAAACTCCTTACCTCAGGTGATCTGCCCACCTCGGCCTCCCAAAGTGCTGGGATTACAAGCATGAGCCACAGTGCCCGGTCTTACTTTTCTCCATTTTTACATGTTAGAGTTTGGCCCAAGATTTTATTTGTTCATTGGTTATCATTTTTTCAACTAATAAGTAACTAAAACATGAACCGGATTCAATGAACTTCAGAACCTGCCCCAATCGTTCTGGGAAACTTCAAATAAGGAAACTCCTTGTCCAGACTGACAGATTAGCACCTGCCAAAGGCAGAATCCTGCACCAGCCAATCCTGGGTGCACTTTCCAGCCCCAGTTGTATGTCATGGGCCTATGATTCCATCCTAGTTCTTAAGAATTCTCAGGCCGGGCGCGGTGGCTCAAGCCTGTAATCCCAGCACTTTGGGAGGCCGAGACGGGTGGATCACGAGGTCAGGAGATCGAGACCAACCTAGCTAACACGGCGAAACCCCGTCTCTACTAAAAATACAAAAAACTAGGCCGGGCGCGGTGGCTCAAGCCTGTAATCCCAGCACTTTGGGAGGCCGTGACGGGCGGATCACGAGGTCAGGAGATCGAGACCATCCTGGCTAACACGGTGAAACCCCGTGTCTACTAAAAAATACAAAAAACTAGCCGGGCGAGGTGGCGGGCGCCTGTAGTCCCAGCTACTCGGGAGGCTGAGGCAGGAGAATGGCTTAAACCCGGGAGGCGAAGCTTGCAGTGAACTGAGATTCGGCCGCTGCACTCCAGCCTGGGCGACAGAGCGAGACTCCGCCTCAAAAAAAAAAAAAAAAAAGAATTCAGTTTGGCCGGGCGCGGTGGCTCAAGCCTGTAATCCCAGCACTTTGGGAGGCCGAGACGGGCGGATCACGAGGTCAGGAGATCGAGACCATCCTGGCTAACACGGTGAAACCCCGTCTCTACTAAAAAAATACAAAAAACTAGCCGGGCGACGTGGCGGGCGCCTGTAGTCCCAGCTACTCGGGAGGCTGAGGCGGGAGAATGGCGTAAACCCGGGAGGCAAGCTTGCAGTGAGCTGAGATCCGGCCACTGCACTCCAGCCTGGGCGACAAAGCGAGACTCTGTCTCAAAAAAAAAAAAAAAAAAAAAAAAAAAAGAATTCTCAGTTGAAATCTGGGAACAATAATTCCTACACTATAAGGCTGTTATGCAACTAAGAAAAAGTAAGAGCAGTTAGCATATAGCATATCTACTCCTATGATTATTACCAACGAAAGGCTAAAACTGTCACAAACTTAGTTACTTACGTTCTTTTTCAAACAGCTCTCTAACACCAGGCAAATCTTTTGCTGCTCCAAAGTACTTGTAACCTCGGTTTCCTGGGACTTCTTTTCCTTCATGATCCAGCATTTTAGGACCAACTTTCTTATTGGGAAGAAAAAAGAGAAAATGGATCTGTTAGTTAGTTATTATTTATTTATTTATTTGAGGTGGAGTCTCGCTCTGTTGCCCATTTACTTATTTGAGGTGGAGTCTCGCTCTGTTGCCCAGGCTGGAGTGCAGTAGCACAATCTCGCTGCAACCTCCGCCTCCCAGGTTCAAGCAATTCTCCTGTCTCAGCCTCCTGAGTAGCTGGGATTACAGGTGCATGCCACCACGCCTGGCTAATTTTTGTATTTTTAGTAGAGACAGGGTTTTACCATGTTGGCCAGGATGGTCTCGATCTCCTGACCTAGTGATCCACCCGCCTCGGCCTCCCAAAGTGCCGGGATTATAGGCATGGGCCACTGCGTCTGGCGAATCTTATCTTTACACCCACTATTTCCATGTTTGCAAATATATTTTAAGATAAGAGCCAGATGTAGTGGCTCACACCTGTAATCCTAGCACTTTGAGAGGCCAAGGTAGGCGGATCACTTCAGCTTAGGAGTTCAAGACCAGCCTGGGCAACATGGCAAAACCCTGTCTCTACTATACAAAAATTAGCTAGGTGTGGTGATACATGCCTGTAATCCCAGCTACTCAGGAGGCTGGGGCAGGAAGAACTGCTTGAACCTGGGAGGTGGAGATTGCAGTGAGCCAAGATCATGCCAGTGCACTCCAGCCTAGGCAACAGAGAGAGACTCTGTCTCAAATATAGAATAAATAAATAAAAAACACTTATGGGCTGGGTATGGTGGCTCACACCTGTAATCCCAGCACTCTGGGAGACCGAGGCGGGAAGATCACTTGAGGCCAGGAGTTCACGACCAGCCTGGGCAACGTGGTGAAACCTTGTCTCTACAAAAAAATGCAAAAACTAGCCAGGCATGGTGACATATGCGTATCGTGCCACTGCATTCCAGCCCGGGTGACAGAGCAAGACCCTGTCTCAAAAAAACAAAATAAAAATAGGCCAGGCGCGGTGGCTCACACCTGTAATCCTAGCACTTTGGGAGGCTGAGGCAGGTGGATCACGAGGTCAGGAGATCGAGACCATCCTGGCTAACACAGTGAAACCCCGTCTCTACTATAAATATAAAAAATTAGCCGGGCGTGGTGGCGCGTGCCTGTGGTCCCAGCTACTTGGGAGGCTGAGGCAGGAGAATGGTATGAACCCAGGAGGCGGAGCTTGCAGTGAGCCAAGATTGCGCCACTGCACTCCAGCCTGGGTGACACAGCGAGACTCTGTCTCAAAATAAATAAATAAATAAATAAAATAAAATAAAAATAACACGATGTTAAGTGACAAAACCTTTAAAAAGATTACCAACAACCTATATGACAATCAGTAGAAAACAAATGAAATACATCCACAAGATACATCTATATCTATTAAAACTGATGATTTGCCGGGTGTGGTGGCTCACATCTGTAATCCCAGCACTTTGGGACACCAAGGCAGGCAGATTACCTGAGGTCAGGAGTTCAAAACCAGCCTGGCCAACATGGTAAAACCCCATCTCTACTAAAAATATAAAAATTAGCAAGGTGTGGTGGTGCACATCTGTAATCCCAGCTCCTTGGGAGGCTGGAGCACAAGAATCACTTGAACCTGGGAGGCAGAGGTTGCAGTGAGCTGAGATCACACACCACTGCACTGCAGCCTGGACGACAGAGTGAGAGTCTCAAAAAAAAAAAATGATTTGACAACTACATGTAGTATGTGACCCTGGACCAGGTCCTGTACTGCAGGGGAAATGCTACCAAGGACATTATTGGGAAAACTGATGAAATGCCACATGGATTCAATTATTGTAGCCAGGTTAAATTTCTTAAACTTGATAGCTCTACCATGGTTATATAACAGAATATTCTTCTTCTTAGGAAATACACATATATTAAAGAGTAAAGAAGCATGATGTATTTTAACCTACCTTTCAAATGGTTCACAAAAACTAAATCTCAAGGTACACAAAAATAAAGCAAATACAAGCAAAATGTTAAATACTGGTAAATCTGTAAAAAGGGTATATAAAAGTTCTGTATATTTCTGCAATGTTCTTTGAGTTAAAAAACATTTTTAAAAATTATACAATTTGGTTGAGCACAGCTGCTCACGCCTGTAATCCCAGCACTTTGGGAGGCTGAGGCAGGATGACTGACTAACTCCAGGAGCTTGAGACCAGTCTAGGCAATATAATGGGACACCATTTCTACAAAAAATTTAAAAATTAGCTGGGCATGGCCAGGCACAGTGGCTCATGCCTGCAATCCCAGCACTTTGGGAGGCCAAGGCAGGTGGATCACCTGAGATCAGGAGATCGAGACCAGCCTGGCCAACATGGTGAAACACTGTCTCTAATAAAAATACAAAAATTAGCTGGGTGTGGTGGTGGGCACCTGTAATCCCAGCTACTCTGCAGGCTGAGGCAAGAGAATCGTTTGAATCCAGGAGGGGGAGGTTGCAGTGAGCCGAAATCACGCCCCTGCACTCCAGCCTGGGTAACAGAGCAAGACTCCGTCTCAAAAAAAAAAAAAAAAAAGAAATTAGCTAAGCATGGTGGCACACACCTGTCATCTCAGCTGCTCGGGAGGCTGAGGTAAAAGGATCACTTGCACTTGGAGTCAAGGCTGAAGTGAGCCATGATCGTGCCACTGCACTCCAGCTTGGGGTAACAGAGTAAGATCCTGTCTCAAAAACTAAAAGGCTGGGTGCAGTGGCTCACACTTGTAATTCCAGCACTTTGGGAGACCAACGTGGGCAGATCACCAGAGATCAGGAGTTCGAGACCAGCCTGGCCAACATGGTCAAACCCCAGCTCTACTAAAATACAAAAATTAGCCAGGCATGGTGGCGCACACCTGTAATCTCAGCTGCTCCGGAGCCTGGGGCATGAGAATTGCTTGAACCCAGGAGGCGGAGGCTGCAGTGAGCCAAGATCACGCCACTGCACTCCAGCCTGGGTGATGAGGCGAGACTCCATCTCAAAAAAAAAAAAAAAAAAAAACTAAACTAAAATAAAGCAATTTAATATACTTATCGATCATATGATTATCTGACATGAAGGTGTATTCCTTATACAGTTTAGAGAATAAAGCACGTAGTGAGAATATTAATGAATTTCTATAATGTATACACTAATATGTATTGTTTATATTTTATAATTTTTATATTTATATTTTTTCTCTACACGAAAATATGTACTTGTTTATATAATCGAAGCTACCATTTTGAAAAGAAAAACAAAACCTAGAACCAAAATTGGACATACAGTGAGTATGGTTTCAATTATGACATTCACACAAAAACAACGGAAGGAAAAAAAGATAAAGAGCATATTCAAGTGGCTGCGCTTATGTAATGGGATTGTGACTGAGTGTTGTTCTGCTTCTTTGTACTTTTCTGAACTTAGTGATAATATATTACTTTTATATGCAGAAAATAAAAAAAAATTATTAAGTATTAAAAGTCTCTGGAAGAAAAGATATAAAAATATTAATTTTTATATATTTATATTGAATTTATGTTGAATTTGGGTGGTGGAACTTAACATTTCACATATTAATTTTTTCATACATCTGAGACCACTTTTCTAGGTGGATTAATGAGCTGCTTTTAAGCAGCCTCACAGGAAAAATAAAATCTCCACCACACAACTGCTGAAGAGGTCAGGCAAGTGCTCACTCTGGCAGGACATATACTAAAATCAGAATGATACAGAGAAGATTGGCATATAAAAATAAGAAACAACAAAAATAAAATAAATGAAAAGAAAAAAAGAAGTTAGGTAAGACATCCAAGAGAAGAGAAGGCTCCTAGTGCAGTGCCCGGACACAAAAGGGGTTTCAGAAATGGGAGTGTCTTTCCTCTTCTGCAGTGGGAAGGCTGAATGCTCCATTTGTATGTACTAGGGTGAGAATTATGATTATGTGTTAAGACTTTCTCAAAGGTGAAAAGATCAACACGTAGAAAAACTGCATGTGTTTCTTACATAACATGTTATAGTCCATTGATTAGATACTGTTGTTTCCAGTGATCTGAGGTAGGTCTCACCACAAAAGTGTGAAATAATTAGGCTCTGGGGCAGGAGTTTTCGAAACCAAGACCCATTAGTGCGTCATGAAATCAGTTAAGCAGGTCACAAACATCAATTTTTTAAAAACCAAAATAGAACAGAATAAAAAATATCAAAGTATACCATACTACTGTTTTTTCAGCACTGTTGTGTGCTGGCTTGTGATTGTGTGTGTGTGTGTGTGTTTTACAATAGGCCATGTTCTTAAAAGTTTGAAAGCTATGTTTCTAGAGTATTGCACTTACAGAAGTCCAAAAAAAGGGCAGAATGGAGTGTCTCTATGGCTCTCAGATAACAAAGCCAACAAATGGCTGTCTCCAGTTCCTAAGGCGCTCAAATAATGTGAGGAACCATTGTTATTTTATCTTTTTTTTTTTTTTTTTTCAGACAGCATCTTGCTCTGGCACCCAGGCTGAGGTGAGTGGCATGATGACAGCTCACTGCAGCCTCCACCTCCCAGGCTCAAGCGACCCTCCCACCTCATCCTTCTGGGACTATAAGCATCTGCTACCATGCCTAGCTAATGTTTAAATATTTTGTAGATTCAGGGTCCCACAGCGTTGCCTAGGCTGGTCTCAAACTCCGGTGCTCAAGTGGTCGTCCTGACTCAGCCTCCCAAAGTGCTAGGATTACAGGTGTGAGCCACTGCACCCAGTGAAGGACCATAGTCTTTTCTTTCTTTTTCTTTTTTGTAGGTGGGGGAAGGAATCTTACTCTGTCGCCCAGGCTGGAGTGCAATGGCGATCTTGGCTCACTGCAACCTATGTCTTCCAGGTTCGAGTGATTCTCCTGCCTCAGCCTCAGCCTCCAAAGTAGCTGGGATTACAGGCACGCACCACCACACACAGCTAATTTTTGTATTTTTAGAAGAGATGGGCTTTTGCCGTATTGGCCAGGCTGCTCTTGAACTCCTGACCTCCAGTGATCTGCCCACCTCGGCCTCCCAAAGTGCTGGGATTATAGGAGTGAGCTACCGCACCCGGGCTCATGGTCATTTTAAACACAAGGCCCAGAGATGAAGCAGCTTACATAAGGGCTTCTGGCTAGTACATACAGATGCCCTGTCTGCTGTGATGCATGTGCTGTGAAGTCTTCCAGCATCATCCTACCCACCTGTTCACAGGTTTCCTGTATCAAGGGACTACCATGGCAGGAATAGGCTGGGAACTGCTAGGGGTGGAAAACTAGATGGGACCTGCCACCAGGGCTGCCATGTACTCACTCCATAATCAGGACCGCCCAGCTCCTTTATCCGGACCTCCCAGTGTCCTTTCTCCCTTAGCAGCTTGTTAATTTCATCATTCAGGTCACGAATTCGAAATTCACCTAAACCAGCTAGAAAACAAAAAGGTTAACAAGGTAATTCCATAAAAATCGTCAACACCTCCAACACTCACACTCAATATCATACCCTTAAAATCAATGTCAACACCTACAAAGGTATACTACATAAAAATAGTTATCTAAATTGATAAGAAAAATCACCCAAATAAAATGAAAGGACAAGAATTATAAAGAGTTTCCACTAGCGTAAGAAAAAAAAAAAATCCTTGAAAATAATTTCATCCTCACTAGCAACCAAAAAAATACAAACTAACCTGAAACAACCCGGCAGTTCCATTTATACAGTTACTGAAATAACAAGCTCTTAAGAGAGAGGGGGAAACAGCAACCAAGGCCAGCAAAGACACAACGAGGCTGGGATGGGCACCCAGGGCTGGCAGCATTCTATGATGTTTTAGCCTTTTCAGGAAAGCAATGTATTGCTATATGGGAAAAATTTCTGGCAAGGACTATAGGGCTAAGAATTAAGCCTAAGGGATTAATTGAAAGGGATGTGCACAACACATTTCACTGCGGTGCAGCTGGGGCATCACACCATAGAGAAGGTGGGAAAATGATTAATGAACCCTAATAGGTTGAAATGAAACATCATATAACTGTTGGAAGGGACAATTTGCACACAGTGGAGACACAGCAAGGCCTTTATGAGGTAATGGTGGATGACAACAGCAAGTCCAGAAGGGCTCTTACACCTGGGTTACAGCTAAGACCGATGCTCTAGAAGATGGGCATGAGAGGACTTCTAGGAGTGATGGATACTGCTTGTGGACGTGGTGGCTTTCATGGGTATAAAAATCTGCTGTAATTCATCCAACTCTACATTAAAAATGGAGGAATTTTATTATATGTAATTTTTGCCTGGATAAAGTCCATTTTTTAAAAAAAAGTCAAACAGGCCAGGCGCGGTGGCTCAAGCCTGTAATCCCAGCACTTTGGGAGGCCGAGGCAGGCGGATCACAAGGTCAGGAGATCGAGATCATCCTGGCTAACACAATGAAACCCTGTCTGCTAAAAATACAAAAAATTAGTAGGGCGTGGTGGCGGGTGCCTGTAGTCGCAGCTACTCGGGAGGCTGAGATAGGAGAATGGTGTGAACCTGGGAGGTGAGGCTTGCAGTGAGCCGAGATCATGCCATTGCACTCCAGCCTAGGCGACGAGCAAGACTCCATCTCAAAAAAAAAAAAAAGTCAAACAGGCCGGGTGCAGTGGCTCAAGCCTGTAATCCCAGCACTCTGGGAAGCCGAGGTGGGTGGACTGCTTGAGCTCAGGAGTTCAAGCCAGCCTGGGCAAATAGTGAAATCCCATCTCCACCAAAAATACGAAAAATTTACTGGCTGTGGTGGCACATGCCTGTGGTTCCAGCTACTTGGGAGACTGAGGTGGGAGAATCGCTTGAGCCCAGGAGGTGGAGACTACAGTGAGCTGTGATAGCACCACTGCACTCCAGCCTGGGTGACAGAGTGAGACCTTGACTCAAAAAAAAAAAAAAGTCAAGTAAAAAGAATACACTGTAACTGGGTGCGGTAGCTCACACTTGTAATCCCAGCCTTCTGGGAGGCACAGGAGGATAGATCACTTGAGGTCAGGAGTTCGAGACCAGCCTTGGCTAACATGGGGCGTCCTTGTTTCTACTAAAAATACAACAATTAGCCGGTAGTGGTGGTGCACAGCTTGTAATCCCAGCTACTCAGGAAGCTTGAGGCAGGAGAATTGCTTGAGCCTGGGAGACAGAGGTTGCATTGAGCCAAGATCACACCACTGCACTCCAGCCTGGGTGACAGGGCAAGACTGTCTCAAAATAAATAAATAAATAAATAATTTAAAAAAAAAATACATTTTAGAACCTCCCACTCCCATGTTCTGTTCTGTTAGGAAAGAAAAAGATCTGCCACCACCATGGTGAGACTTTCCAGTGCTAAAGACACAGAGAACTCAAAGCAGCCCAATCATCTGCCCAATCATCTGAGGTCCTCAACCAAAGCAAAGGGAGAGGATTCCAGAAGCCTCTCCCAAAGCAAAGCCAAGGCATCTTGGAGAAAACAAGAATCACATGTTTTATGTTTTTTTATTGACTTTCCAAAATCTACATATAAAACATTACTTTTTGGTACATAATTATATGAGTTTTCACAAATGCATATAATCATGTAATCATCACCACAATTAAGACACAGAAAGTTCCATCGCCCCAAAACATTCCCTTATGTGCCACTATAGTTACCCCCTCCCCTTACCCAACTTTTGGCCACCAGTAAACATAATGTATTTTGTTCCTATAATTTTGCTCTTCCAGAACATCATATAAATGGGATCACAAACTACACAGCATTTTGAGTTTTGTATCTTTCACTCAGCATTATGCTCAAAAGCATGCTTTTGAGATTCATCCATATGTTTCAATTTTATTTATTTACTTTGATTATTATTATCATTTACAAAGATGAGGCCTTACTATGTTGCCCAGGCTGGTCCCCAACTCCTGGGCTCAAAGCGATCCTCCCACCTTGGTCTCCCAAAGTGCTGGGGATTATAGGCATGAGCCACAGTGCCTAGTCTATATGTTTGTTTTTACTACTGAGTATTATTTTATTGTATAGACACACCTCAGTTTGTTTATCCATTCACCAGAAGGATCTTTGGGTTGCTTCCAGTTTGGGGACTACTACAAACACTATGTATGAGTTTTTGTGTAACAGAAAAGGATTACATTTCTCTTGGAGAAATACCTAGGAATGGAATTGCTGGATCATAGGTTAAGTGTATGTTTAACTTTATAAGAAACCACCAAACCCCATTTTAAAGTAGCTGTTCCATTTTGCCTCCTCACTAGCAGTGCATGTGAGTTCATTACTTCACATACTCACCAGCACTTGGCATTGTCACTATTTCTTTTTTTTTTTGAGACGGAGTCTCGCTCTGTCACCCAGGCTGGAGTGCAGTGGCTGGATCTCAGCTCACTGCAAGCTCCGCCTCCCGGGTTTACGCCATTCTCCTGCCTCAGCCTCCCGAGTAGCTGGGACTACAGGCGCCCGCCACCACGCCCGGCTAGTTTTTTGTATTTTTTTAGTAGAGACGGGGTTTCACCATGTTAGCCAGGATGGTCTCGATCTCCTGACCTCGTGATCCGCCCGTCTCGGCCTCCCAAAGTGCTGGGATTACAGGCTTGAGCCACGGCGCCCGGCCGTCACTATTTCTTTAAGTCATTCTACTAAGTGTATAGTATCTCACTGTTGTTTTAACCTGCATTTCCTTTATGACTATTATGTTAAATACATGAAAAGATGCTCATTTGCCTCTACATTTTTTTTTTTTTTTTTTTTTTGAGACAGTCTCGCTCTGTTGCCCAGGCTGGAGTGCAGTGGTACAATCTCAGCTCACTGCAACCTTCTGCCTCTCAGGTTCAAGCTATCCTCATACCTCAGCCTCCCAAGTAGTTGGGATTACAGAGGTGAGTCACCACATCCAGCTAATTTTTGTATTTTTAGTAGAGACGGGGTTTTGCCATCTTGGCCAGGCTAGTCTTAAACTCCTGGCCTCAAGTGATCCGCCCATCTTGGCCTCCCAAAGTGTTGGGATTACAGGTGTGAGCCACTGTGCCGAGCCTACATATTTTCTTTGGTAAAGTATCTGTTCAAAATTTTGCCCACTTCTTAAAACAAATTATATTTTCTTTTTTCTTTTTTTTTTTTGAGATGGAGTCTCACTCTGCCACCCAGGCTGGAGTGCAGTGGCACGATCTCTGCTCACTGCAAGCTCCGCCTCCTGAGATCACGCCACTTCCCACCTCAGCTTCCCGAGTAGCTGGGACTACAGGCGCCCGCCACCAAGTCTGGCTAATTTTTTTTGTATTTTCAGTAGAGACGGGGTTTCCCAGTGTTAGCCAGGATGGTTTCAATCTCCTGACCTTGTGATCCACCCGCCTCGGCCTCCCAAAGTGCTGGGATTACAGGTGTGAGCCACCACGCCCTGCCATAAATTATATTTTCTTACTGATGAATTTTTAAGAGTTATTTGTCATCCCTTTCTCCACTGAATTGTTTTCATAACTTTGTCAAAAGTCAATTGACCAAGCCAGACATAGTGGCTCATGCCTGTAATCCCAACACTTTGGGAGACACAGATGGGAAGACTGCTCAAGTCCAGCCTGGGCAACAAGAGCCCATCTTTACAAAAATTCAAAAATTAGCCAGGCAGGGCTGGGCGCAGTGGCTCACACCTGTAATCCCAGCACTCTGGTAGGCCGAGGCGGGCAGATCACTTGAGGTTGGCAGTTCAGGACCAGTCTGACAAACATGGAGAAACCCTATCTCTACTAAAAATACAAACAATTAGCTGGGCATGGTGATGCAAGCCTGTAATCCCAGCTACTTGGGAGGCTGAGGCAGGAGAATCACTTGAACCCAGGAGGTGGAGGTTGCCGTGAGCTGAGATGACGCCACTGCACTCCAGCCTGGGCAACAAGAACGAAACTCCATCTCAAAACAAAAAAATTAGCCAGGCATGCCAGCCACAGCAGCTCACGCCTGTAATCCTAACACTTTGGGAGGCCAAGGTGTGCAGATCAGGTCAGGAGGTGGAGACCATCCTGGCTAACACAGTGAAACCCCGTCTCCACTAAAAAAAAAAAAAAAAAAAAAAAAAAAATATATATATATATATATATATATATATACACACAAAAAAATCAGCCATGCATGGTGGCATGCACTTGTAGTCCCAGCTACTCGGGAGGCTGAGGCAGGAGAATCGCTTAAACCCTGGAGGCAGAGATCGTGCCACTGCACTCCAGCCTGGGCAACAGAGCAAGACTCCATCTCAAAAAAAAAAAAAGAAAGAAAAAAATTAGCCAGGCATAGTGGCATGCATCTGCAGTCTCAGCTACATGAGAGGTTGAGGCAAAAGGATCACTTGAGCCCAGGAGGTGGATGCTGCAGTGAGCTATGATTGCACCACTGTACTCCAGCCTGGGTGACAGAGAAAGGCTCTGTCTCTATTAAAAAAAAATAAATAAATAAAAAGGTCAACTGACCATTTATGTGTGGCTCTATTTCTGGACTTCTACTGGACTTCTAATTCTGTTTCCTTGGTCTATGTGCCCTATCCTTTCACCAATACCACATTACCTGGAAGCTGGAGCTTTCTATTACATCTTGAAATCAGGTGGAACGAATGCTCCAATTTTGTTCCTTTTCAAAATTGTTTTGGCTATTGTAGTTCGCCTTTCCAATTAAATTTCAGACACAGAATATCAATGTAAACAAAAAATCCTGTTAGAATTTTGATTGTGATATATTTGAAGAAAGAATCAACATCTTTACTGTGTTAAGTCTTCCCATACAAGAGCACAATATATTTCTCCATTCATTCAGGTCTTCTTTGGTTTCTTTAATCATTGCATCCTAGTTTTCAGCATACAGATCCTGACTGTATTTTGTTAGATTTATACCTAAGTATGGCCAGGTGCGGTGGCTCATACCTGTAATCCCAGCACTTTGGGAGGCCGAGGCAGGTGGATCACAAGGTCAGGAGATCCAGACCATCCTGGCTAACACGGTGAAACCTCGTCTCTATTATAAATACAAAAAATTAGCTGGGCGTGGTGGCGGGCACCTGTAGTCCCAGCTACTCGAGATGCTGAGGCAGGAGAATGGCGTGAACCTGGGAGGTAGAGCTCACAGTGAGCTGCACTCCAGCCTGGGGGACAGAGTGAGACTCCGTCTCAAAAAAATAATAATAATAATTTTAAAAAAAGATTTATACCTAAGTTATTTCTTGTGTTTTGGTGCTTTTGTAAATAGCACTTTTAAAAAATGTTGTATTTCCAGCTGTTCAATGTTAGTATATAAAAATATAACTTTGAAGCTGAGCATGGTGGCTCACACCTGTAATCCCAGCACTTTGGGAGGCTGAAGCAGGCAGATCAATTGAGTCCAGAAGTTCCAGACCAGCCTAGCCAACATGGTGAAACCCTGTCTCTACTAAAAATACAAAAATCAGCCAGGTGTGGTGGTGGATGCCTGTAGTCCCAGTTACTCGAGAGGCTGAGGCAGAATAGCTTGAACCTGGGAGGCAGAGGTTGCAGTGAGCCAAGACTGGGCCACTGCACTCCAGCGTGGGCGACAGAGCAAGACTCTGTCTCAGAAAAAAAAAAAAATTATATATATATGTGTGTGTGTGTGTGTGTATATGTGTATATATATATAAAATTCCGTATATTGAACTTCTTTTCTGTGAACTTGATAAACTCACTTATCCATTTTAGAATTCTTTCTGTAGGTTCCTTGGGATTTTCTACATACAAAATTATGTAGGATTTTAGGCTGGGCGTGGTGGCTCATGCCTATAATCCCAGTACTTTGAGAGGCAGAGGCAGGCAGATCACCTGAGGTTGGGAGTTTGAGACCAGGCTGGCCAACATGGCGAAACGCCGTCTCTACTAAAAATACAAAAATGAGCCAGGCATTGTGGCACATGCCTGTAGGCCCAGCTACTAAGGAGGCTGAGGCAGGAGAATCATTTGAACCCAGGGGGCAGAGGTTGCAGTGAGCTGAGACTACGCCACTACACTCCAGCCTGGGTGACAGAGCGAGACTCCATCTCAAATAACAAAGAAAATTATGTAAGATTTTCTACATCACAATAAAGACAGTTTTACTTATTACTTTCTAATCTTTATGCCTTTTATTTCCTTTTCTAACTTTACTGCACCGGCTAGGATTTCCAGTATCATGCTGAATATAGTGGTGAGAATGGATGTCTTTACCTTATTACTTGAATCCTTCACCATTAAATAGTTTAGACTATGGGTTTCTTATTAGAAGTTTAGTACCGGGCCTGGTGTGGTGGCTCATGCCTATAATCCCAGCACTTAGGGAGGCCAAGGTGGATGGATCACCTGAGGTTGGGAATTCGAGACCAGCCTTGACAACATGGTGAAACCCTGTCTCTCCTGAAAATACAAAAATTAGCTAGGCGTGGTGGCTGGCGCCTGTATTCCCAGCTACTCGGGAGGCTGAGGCAGGACAATCAATCGAACCTGAGAGGCGGAGGTTACGTTGAGCTGGGATTACACCACTGCGCTCCAGCATGGGCGACAAGAACAAAACACTATCGCAGAAAAAAAAAAGGAAAAAAAAAAGTGCTTTATCAAGGTAAAAAGTTTCCTTTTATTCCCAGTTTGCTGAGTTCTTACCACGAATAAATGTCTAATTTTGTCAAATACTTTTTCTGCATCTACTTAGAGCATCATACAGTTTTCCTTCTTTAGAATGACATAGTGAATTAACTTATTTTTGAATGTTGAATCTACTATGGTTTTCCAGAATAAATCCTTAGTTGTGATGTATTATCCTTTTTATACATTGCTAGGTTTGATATGCTAATATTTCATTAAAGATTTTGTCTATATTCATAGGAAATATTGGTCAGTAGTTATTTCCCACATCTTTTTCTGATTTTAGCATGAGGGTAGTACTGATAATAAATATTTATAAAATGAATTTTAATGATACTAATACTAAAATTCGTAAAATGAGTTGAAAAGTGTTCCCTCTTCTTCCATTTTCTTGAGGAAACTATGTAGAGTTGGTATTATTTCTTCCTTAAATATTTAGTAGAACTGACCAGTGAACCCATCTGGGCCTGGAATTTTCTTTGTAGAAAATTATTTAGAAATGAATTCAATTTCTTTCCATCTTTTTTCTATTTTTTTTTTTTGAGATGGACTGTCACTCTGTCACCCGGGCTGGAGTGCAGTGACCCAATCTTGGCTCACTGCAACCTCTGTCTCCTGGGTTAAAGTGATTCTCCTGCCACAGCCTCCCAAGTAGCTGGGATTACAGGCACATGTCACCATGCCTGGCTACTTCTTGTATTTTTCGTAGAGATGGTGTTTTACCATGTTGGCCAGCCTGGTCTTGAACTCCTAACCTCAGGTGATCCACCCACCTCGGCTTCCCAAAGTGCTGCGGTTATAGGTGTGAGCCATGGTGCCCAGCCTCGATTTCTTTAACAGATACAGGACTACTCAGGTTTACCATTTCTTCTTGAACTGTGTCTCTAAACAGTGGAATTATTGACACTGTAGGAAGCTTAACACATCCCTGGCCTCTACCCACTATATGCCAGTAGCACTCTTCCAGTTGTAACAATCAAAAATTTCTTCAGGGCCAGGTGCGGTGGCTCACGCCTGTAATCCCAGCACTTTGGGAGGCTGAGGCAGGTAGATCATGAGGTCAGGAGATCGAGACCACCCTGGCTAACATGATGAAACCCCGTTCTACTAAAAACACAAAAAAGCCGGGCGTGGTGGCTCAAGCCTGTAATCCCAGCACTTTGGGAGGCTGAGACAGGCGGATCACGAGGTCAGGAGATCGAGACCATCCTGGCTAACATGGCGAAACCCCGTCTCTACTAAAAAATACAAAAAATTAGCCGGGGGTGGTGGCGGGCGCCTGTAGTCCCAGCTACTTGGGAGGCTGAGGCAGGAGAATGGCATGAACCCCGGAGGCGGAGCTTGCAGTGAGCTGAGATCCGGCCACAGCACTCCAGCCTGGGCAGCAGAGCAAGACTCCGTCTCAAAAAAAAAAACAAAAAAAAAAACCACACATAAAAAATTAGCTGGGCGTGGTGGCAGGCGCCTGTATCCCAGCTACTCAGGAGGCAGAGGTTGCGGTGAGCCAAGATCATGCCACTGCACTCCAGCCTGGGCAACAGAGCGAGACTCCGTCTCAAAACAAAACCACAACAAAAAAATGAACTACTTCTCGGCCAAGCACAGTGGCTCACACCTGTAATCCTAGCTCTTTGGAAGGCTGAGGAGGGTGTATTACCTGAGGTCAGGAATTCAAGACCAGCCTGTCCAACATGGTGAAACCCTGTCTCTACTAAAAAATTACAAAAATTAGCCAGGTATGATGGAGGGTGCCTGTAATCCCAGCTACTCGGGAGGCTGAGGCTGGAGAAACTGCTTGAACCCAGAGAGGTGGAGGTTGCAGTGAGCCGAGAATTCGCCACTGCACTCCAGCCTGGGTGACAGAGAGCGAGACTCTGTCTCCAAAAAAAAAAAAAAAGAACCACTTCTCTTAAATGAGCTTTGGCAGTTTGTGTCTTATGAGGAATTTAAGGAATTGACCTATTTCATCTAAGTTGTCAAATTTATGGGCATAAAATTGTCTGTAATATTTCCTTATTATCCTTTTAATGTCTACAGAGTCTATAGTAATATTCCCAATTTGGTTCCTAATATTCTTAATTTGTGTATATTTTTTCTTGGTCAGTCTGACTAGAAGTTTAGAAGTTGACTAGAAGTTTAGAAGTTTATCAATTTTATTGATCTTTTCTTTTTTTTTTTTTTTTGAGACGGAGTCTCGCTCTGCTGCCCAGGCTGGAGTGCTGTGGCCGGATCTCAGATCACTGCAAGCTCTGCCTCCCGGGTTCACATCATTCTTCTGCCTCAGCCTCCCGAGTAGCTGGGACTACAGGTGACTGCCACCTCGCCCGGCTAATTTTTTGTATTTTTTAGTAGAGACGGGGTTTCACCATGTTAGCCAGGATGGTCTCGATCTCCTGACCTCGTGATCCGCCCGTCTCGGCCTCCCAAAGTGCTGGTATTACACGCTTCAGCCATCGTGCCCGGCCTCTTCTTTTCTAATTTCGTAGGGTAGAAGCTTAGATCACTGATTTGAAAACTTCCGTAATTTTCCATTATTTCAGTGCTATATATTTTTTGTGTGTTTGTTTTGAGATGGATTCCTGGAGTGCATTGGCACGATCTTGGCTCACTACAACCTCCACTTCCTGGATTCAAGCAATTCTCCTGCTTCAGCCTCCCGAGTAGCTGGGATTACAGGCACATGCCACCACACCCAGCTAATTTTTGTATTTTTAGTAGAAACAGGGTTTCACCATGTTGGCCAGGATAGTCTCTTATCTCCTGACCTCGTGATCCACCCACCTCGGCCTTCCAAACTGCTGGGATTATAGGCGTGAGCCACTGCACCAGGCCAGTGCTATACACTTTTAATGAAGCACTATATCCCATAAATTTTTTCATCTCCTAAATTTTGACATTATGTTTTCACTCTAATTAAATTCAAAATATCTTCTAATTTCTTTGCTGTTTCCTCTCAGACACATGAATTATTTAAAAGTGTGTTGTTTAATTTCCAAATATTTAGGAATTTTTCAGATATGAATCTATTGTTATAATCAGAGAAAATACTTTGTGTAATTTCATTTTTTTTTTTTGAGATGGAGTTTCACTCTTGTTGCCGAGGCCAGAGTGCAACGGTGTGATCTCGGTTCACTGTAACCTCTGCCCACCAGGTTCAAGTGACTCTCCTGCCTCAGCCTCCCAAGTAGCTGGGATTACAGGCATGCACAACCACGCCCAGCTAATTTTGTATTTTCAGTAGAGATGGCATTTCTCCATGTTGGTCAGGCTGGTCTCAAACTCCTGCCCTCAGGTGATCCTCCCTCCTTGGCCTTCCAAAGTGCTGGGATTATAGGCCTGAGCTACTGCACCCGCCCTCAAATATTTTAAATTTGTTAACATTTGTTCTGCAGCCCAGAATATGTTTTATTTTGGTGAACGTTCCATGTGCTCTTAAAAAAGACCATGTATTAGGCCAGGCGTCGTGGCTCATGCCTGTAATCCCAGCACTTTGGGAGGCCGAGGCAGGCGAATCACGAGGTCAGGAGATCGAGACCATCCTGGCTAAGGCAGTGAAACCCTATCTCTACTAAAAGTACAAAAAAATTAGCCGGGCATGGTGGCAGGCGCCTATAGTCCCAGCTATTCGGGAGGCTGAGGCAAGAGAATGGCATGAACCCAGGAGGCGGAGCTTGAACTGAGCCGAGATCGTACCACTGCATTCCAGCCTGGGCGACAGACTGAGACTCTGTCTCAAAAAAAAAAAACACAAAAAAAAACAAAAAAACCATGTATTCTTTTTTGTTAGGTACAGTGTTGTGAGGTAGAGTATTCTACAACTTTCAACTACTTTCAAACTGACTGATCGTATTGATTGGCTCTTCTATGTCCTTACTCATTTACTATCTACTTGTTCTACTGATTATTGTGAGAGGAGTGCTGAAGTCCTCAAGTCTAACTGTGGATTTGAGAATCAAGCACTTTAAAGGAACAAGTTTGCTTACCATTCTGAATCTGAGCCACTTTTTTAGAGATCTCTCCAATGATCTATTAAAAAAATACATTTTAATGAGTTTTGAATATGTTAGAAAGTATAGAAAAACTATAATTCAAAATTAGTATTTAAAAATACTTAGACTTTTGGTTTAACAGTCATTTAGATAGTAAGAAGAAATGAGAGACTTGTTACTTCTACTGAAATCAGATTTACCAGAACATACCTGTCGTCTCCACTTCTCAGCTTTGGGCAGCTCAGTACATTCTGAGGCCAGAAAGGGTCTTCGTTCCTAAGGAGAAAAAAATAACACATTTCCATTATACTATTTACAAGTTTCATACAGCATTCACAACTGATTCAGGCCTTAAGCCTAAATCATCTAATGGCCTAAATACATTTGAAGTTTTCATTCCAGATGATTCTCATTAAGCCTTAAACCTCATTCTGCAAACTCTCCTTAGGAAAAACGTTCATTGCATTGTATTTAGTACTGAAAAGAACTTAACTGTCCTGCAATAGAGAGACAGCTAAACTAGGTTATAGCTATTTCATGGCATATTTATAGTACCTTAAGAAACAATGTCTATCAGTGTTTAAAACATACATACATAAATATGGGTGTATACATATACATGTGCATATAAAATTAAAAAAAAAAAATCCAAAGAATGGTATATATTATCTCTAATTTGGCTGAGTCTCTAAGAGATGAAATCATTTACTGGTTTTAGCTTACAGCTGTTCTCCACAACTTACTCCAGTTCCTAAGTTCCCATTATTCAGTATTAGAGCTGGAGTAATACAGGACCCAATCATCAGGCCGGGCACGGTGGCTCATCCCTGTTATCCCCACTTTGGGAGGTCGAGGCAGGCTGATTGTCTGAGGCCTGGAGTTTGAGACCAGTCTGGCCAACATGGTGAAACCCCATCTCTACTAAAAATACAAAAAAATTAGCTGGGCGTGGTGGTATGTGCCTGTAATTCCAGCTACTTGGGAGGCTGAGGCAGGGGAATTGCTTGAACCAGGGAGATAGAGGTTGCAGTGAGCCAAGATCACGCCACTGCACTCCAGCCTGGGCGACAGAGTGACAGTCCATCTCAAAAAAAAAAAAAAAAAAAAAAGAGGGGGGCCCACTCATCATAATACAGAATAAACTGAAAAACAAGCAGGCAGATCCATCACCCTGCCTCAGCTATGAGGAGGTATTCAAGTGTACAGACTCTCAAGAGCGTCAGCAGGTACAGATAAGAAATAGGAAATTCTGAAGTTTGAATCTGTTGACCTGGAGTGCAGCGGTGCGCTCTCGGCTCACTGCAACCTCCGTCTGCAGGGTTCAAGTGATTCTCCTGCCTCAGCCTCCCAAGAGCTGGGATTACAGGTGCCTGCCACCACGCCCAGCTAATTTTTGTATTTTTAGTAGAGACGGGGTTTCACCATGTTGGCCAGGCTGGTCTCAAACTCCTGACCTCAAATGATCCACCTGTCAGCCTCTACTATGCTGGGATTACAGGCGTGAGCCACTGCACCCAGCTTTTTGTTTTGACAGGTTCTCACTGTGTCACCCAGGCTGGAAAAAGCAGTGGCATGATCATGACTCCCTGCAATGTAAGACTCCTGCATTCAAGCGATCCTCCTGCCTCAGCTTCCCCAGTAGCTGGGACTACAGGCAGGCACCACCATGCCTGGCTAGGCTAATCTTGTATTTTTTGTAGAAGGGATTTTGCCATGTTGTCCAGACTGGTCTCAAACTCCTAAACTCAAGTGATCCACCCACCTCAGCCTCCCAAAGTACTGGGATTACAGGCATAAGCCACTGTGCCCAGACTGCATTTATTCTTGATACTTTACAGTTCATGAGGCAGATTTACACCAACCTTCACTTTTCCCTCTTCCAGCTGAGCCTGGCGAAATCTTGCTAAGGCCGTCCTATCAGGGATATAAAAGACTGCATTAGATCCTGTTCACACAGACTTCTCATTACCCATGTTCCTGGATGGGTTAGATCTGCTTATGATCATATTTAATGTCATTCATATATATATACATAGCAATTAAGAAACCACAGAGTAGTTAGGGATTTCCTGTTCTCAGGAGTAGGGATTAACAGGCAATTTGTATTCCTGAACACCCAAGAATATATTTTACTTACACTACACATAAGGACTGTGGGAAAACCTACTTATCAGACCACTGTGACGAGCAATACATCCAGGTGTTAAAAGGCTAACATCCTGGTGTTCTCTAGCTGTCACTCTCACAACTCCTGCACCAACCACAGGTGAACAAATGTACATCCAGTGTAAGTTCTAGAAACTGTGAGAAAACACATTAATGGAAAAAACAAACGGGCAAAAACAGGAATGCTATTTTTAACATATATAAAGAAAGAAACAGCTTCTCAAAAGGCTCAAATACCAAAAAGAAGAAATACAAAAAGAGTTACATGGTGGTTATTAAGTTACAAAAAATTTACAGCCAAAACCAAGTTGATACTTACATGGCCTTTTCTGCATTTCGGGCCTGGAAAGAGAGAAAAGAGAAGAAAAATGCCCATGTTTAAAATATATTTTTTTCTTGCCATTTACTTTTTAGTGAAAAGTTTTACAAGAATACAGTCACAAGCAAACCACTTGAACTACTATATGAACAACAATAAACAAAAATCAAATATGTCCAAATCCTGTGACCAAGGCTGCGCCTCCCTCTACTTAGAATCTTTACTCCTCCACTGACCCTAACACCTTGTATGTGGCTAACTCACATTATTCTTCCTTCAAATTTTACTTGTGTCATGACCACCCAGAACATTATTCTGTGACCCCTTCTTCCCAGTTAGGCTGGTGTCCTCTATCAAGGATTATACTTACCATGGCACTTAACACCCAGCATCACAATTGCCTGTTCCCTGCCAGTGATATTTGGGGAAAATAAGTCTGAAGACTGCCTTTCATAAAGTAAGCTTTATGTAAGTACTGTCACACTAAATGTCAACTCAATTATCCCTGAACACAGTGTCTGACAGAGACCGAGTTTTCTGGGTGGTAGTCTAGGTAGAAAGAGTCCCGACTAAGTCAGGGACTTACATTCCCAGTTCTTCCACTTACCATCTCTGAGAAGTAGTCTCTCTATAACTCAAGTTTCCCCATCGTTACAATAGAGTGCATACCTCATCTCACAGAGGTGTCACGATGTCTTCATGAGATAAATACAACAAGCATGCAGTTTATAGACACTCAGCAAAATTGAATTCAATTTAAATCTCCTTTGAGACTCTCCCCTTCAACTGACAGAAACAAACTTGGCAAATGCTTCGTAGACAGGCGCAACCGCAGTAATTTGGGACATACCTTCTCACAGAAATGGCTACCTCTTCTTTTTTTTTTTTTTTTTTTCTGAGATGGAGTCTCGCTCTATCGCCCAGGCTGGAGTGCAGCGGCGCGATCTCGGCTCACTGCAAACTCTGCCTCTTGGGTTCACGCCATTCTCCTGCCTCAGACTCCCGCGAAACGGCTACTTCTATTCCTCTGGTTTCTCTCTTTTTCTTGGAATCTTGTGCTCCTCAATCTACAGTGGCTTCCAATATATCTCATATAACCTAACCATGACGCCCCGTGTTTCTTACAGGGGCTTCACTTAATGAAAATAATACAGTAGCCGATATTACAGTAACCAATCAACATTTTTGTACCGGCACTACGTGCATTCTTATATTTACACGTCGTAAATGCTTCTTGCAGAAATGAAGAAACAACAAATGACGCCAGACCACAGAGAGCACACCCTCATAGAACACTTCCTGTCTATGCCATTCATTTCTTCAATAGTTATTGAACATCTACAATGACTCTGTGTGAGACATTAAGGAAGCAATAATGAAAAGACCCCCTACCCTCGTGATGTGTGTATTATGGAGCAGACTGAGAACGGACATAAATGAAATAATCCCAGAAACATAGAGTCACAACTGCTTTTAATCTTCTCTGTGGCATTTAGGGACAAACAGCCGGCCCACACTATGCACCGTAACTCGGAGCGGGCCCTAGCGCTTCTCTGTGTCTGTTTCCCTCAGGTGAAAGAGCTTCATCGGGATTAAGACACTGTCCAGGACGATAACGCGGCTCCCTAGTTTCCAGTTTTTCAATTTGCGACAGCTAAACGAGGCAGGAAGAGAATCCCCTCGTTACACCAAAGAACCTGAAGCCCTCAGCATTGCACGCCTGAGCCCCTACGCCATGAGCGCCCCAGAGGGACCGGGCGCCCCCTCGGCCTGCCCGCCCATCCACTCGCCCCCTCACCCTACTCACCATGGTGTCGCTAAGCGCGCCGTCCTGGAGCCCCGCGGCCCCTGTCCAAGAAACTCCACAGGCCCAGAAGATGCCGACGCTCACAGGAACTGAAGATTCTAACTGCCCACAGACACTGATGTTTTGTCGGAAACGCAAAAGAAAGGGACCGGAAGTGAAAGGGAGTACTGGACGTGCCCAGACCAAACCGACGCTCACAGGAACTGAAGATTCCTTTTTTTGTTTGCTTGTTTTTTCTTCCTTTTTGTGGAGAACGGGGTCTCGCTATATTACCCAGGCAGGTCTCGAACTCCTGGGCTCAAGCTATCCTCCCGCCTCTGCCTCCCTGAGAGCTGGGATTACAGGCGTGAGCCACCGCGCCTGGCAGGAACTAAAGATTCTAACTGTCCACAGAGCCTGATGGTTTGTCGGAAACGTAAAAGAAAGGGACCGGAAGTGAACGGAAGTACGGGACGTGCCCAGACGAAGCCGACGCTCGCAGGAACTGAAGATTCTAACCGCCCACAGAGCCTCTTGTTTTGTCGGAAACGTAAAAGAAAGGGACCGGAAGTGAAAGGGAGGACCGGAAGTGAAAGGGAGATCCAGCCGGAGATTGGGAGAGAAAATTCCGGCGCGCTCCGGCAGGCGGTCTTCCGATAGCGCCAGCACGCGGCACCATCACACGCAGACCTGGGATCGGGCTTGTGCAGAGAGACTGTAGGTTTTCGGACTCAGCCTGGGCGGCGGGTCTTAGCTCTCGAAACAGGCGGTGCGAAATGTCTTGCGTTCACTATCGGTAGTGCGGGAGCAGGCGCTGGGCGCCGTTTTGTGGAAGGCTGAGTTATCGCTGCTACTCTAATCCCACCGGCTTCCTTCTTGGTTCTTCTGTGAGAGCAAATATCCGCTTTTGAAAATTACTGGACGTCATCTCTGACTGCGACGAGGGATCTACGGCCCGGACAGCTCCCGTAGTGTGAGCTGGAGTGTGCGTCCTGCAGGAGTTGGAGCTGGCCGGGCTTCGTAAACTCCTTCACGTTTCCGTGTCAATTCTTAAGGCCATTTCTGGCTCGTCTGCTGGAATCGCGGGGCCTTTCAGAGCTGGACGATGCTTGAGGTCATCCTCTTTTAAAATAAAAATTTAAGTTCCAGGCAAAAAGTGCCACTTAGGGGAGGAGGGTGGTTGGAGAAGTGCTGTCACTGTGTCCTGAGAACATTTCTGGGACCAGAGGATCCTTAGACAAGGACCAGGAAGACAGGAGAGGTCCCTGGTAGGAGACGTTCTGATGGTTAGTCCCGCATGGTGTCAGCAGTGAGGGGAGCTGTGGTGGGGAATTCAGGTGAGGGCCCGCAGCAAATTCAGTTACAGCCACTTTCCCCTTTCAAGCATGGTGCCTCAGCTGTAGGGACTCCCTCCACCACGGGACCTAACTAGTGATGGGCATCCTAGCAGCAGCCAGCAGGCACAAGCCAAAGAGAGAAGCAGCTGACATGTGGTTCGGGATCAGACAGGACAGGAAAAGTACTTAGTCACCAGAATCTCATGCCTGAAATGTGACAAGTTTTAAGTGGGCATATGACCGCCCCACTACAGACCCCATCCTCTCACCTGTCTGGTTTATGATTTATAATGGTTGGTGAGAATCGAGTCAAAGGGATGTGCGTCATAGATGAAGCCATGACAAAAGTACACATCCCTTGCCCTTTTCCTTTCTCTGCTGACTGAGAGGTGTCCATGGGATCAGCCAACCTGAATTCAGAAATGAAAGTATTGTGAAGATGCCAGAGTCCCCCGCTCCCAGCTCTGGAACACTGAGCTCTGTAAAATGAGAAAAATAAAAACATGTCTTGTTAAGGCCTCTGCCCGGGGTCTTTTGTTCAAGCAGCTTAACTTTTACCTTAAATATCTGATCTCAAACAAGCAGGGCCATTCCTCACTCAAATGAGACCTTCTCAACATGTCCATACTACCTTTATTCATTAAGTCCCTGACTCTAGGATGCAGAGATCACATATTAACAGGATTCAAAAGGTGTTACCTATGTTGTCCTAGCATCCGCTCCCCCTACTCACTTATCTCAGTTCCATTTGGGGAGCCCTCTGGTTGTCGGGAAGGGAACTGCATCCCCAGCTTTAAGTATGGATCAAGCGCTAGATTAAGCTATTACATCCATCCCATCTCCTTAGGCGTAGTGACTGGTGGACTTAAGACCCAAGCTGACCTAGTCAGAATGAGTCTTGAGACCTGCTTGCAATGCTGGAGAAAATACATCCTGCTGGATGTCAGACAAAAGGTAATATCAACTGTCAGCCACTTAAGAGCTCAGGAGACAAGATTTAGTGTTTGGTGACATCATTGGGTGGATGAGAATAAGGCCTTGCCTCCAGCCCACTTAAATATTTAGTTATGTGAAGATTTATGTAAAATTCTTTAGGGTTGCAACAAATAGGAGTCAGAACTATCTTGCCAGTCTGCTAAATGGCCTTCTTTTCTCTGCTCCCACTGATCTTGCCTTTGTTTGTGCTGCTTCTTTTCCCTGTAGCACCCCTTCCTTTATCCCCCTGCCACTTGACTGACTGGTTGATGCCTACTTACCATTTGAGACAGTTTAGACATCTGGGATTCCAATCCCAACTATGATCCGTCATTGGATCACATCACTAATCCTAAAGCAGCAGTTGTAAACTTCTGACCAGCAGGCTGGATTTGGCCAGCAAAGCTGCTATGATTTACATCAGGTTACAAAAATTAGAAAATCTCACATACAGATGCTGATGTGAGACAACATTGAGCCTACATTCCTGAACAGCAAATACACAGGTGAAAAAAAATCTGGTTTTATTAGTTCATGTGTTTTAAGTGGGATAATGTCATACAACAAATTGGGTGAAAAAAACATATTAAAAAGATTTTTTCCAGCTTCAGGCAGGACTTTTGCCTAACATTCATATATATGTCCACTAGCATCCATGTAAGTGCCTCAAATGTTGTCCTCCACTAAACATGGATTCACTGGAGAGCAGGTATGGCAGGGAGAAAAACAGCCCCCCAAAATGTCCACATCCTAATCTCTGAAACCTATTAGTATGTTACCTTACATGGCAAAAGGGATTTAACAGGTGCAGTTAAGAAGCTTGAGATAGGGTCCGGTGCTGTGGCTCATGCCTGTAATCCTAGCACTTTGGGAGACTGAGCCGGGTGGATCACCTGAGGTCACTAGTTCAAGACCAACCTGTCCAACATGGTGAAACCTCATCTCTACTAAAAATATAAAAATCAGCTGGACACAGTGGTAAATGCCTGTAATCCCAGCTACTCAGGAGGCTAAGGCGGGAGAATCGCTTGAACCCAGGAGGTGGAGGTTGCAGTGAGCCAAGATCACGCCACTGCACTCCAGCCTGAGCAACAGAGTGAGACTCTGCCTAAAAAAAAAAAAAAAATTTGAGGCCGGACGCAGCGGTTCATGCCTATAATCCCAGCACTTTGGGAGGCTGACGCAGGCAGATCACCTGAGATCAGAAGTTTGAGACCAGTCTGACCAATATGATGAAACCCTGGCTCTACAAAAAATACAAAAATTAGCCGGGTGCAGTGGCAGGCACCTGTAATCCCAGTTACTCAGGAGACTGAGGCAGGAGAATGGTGTGAACCTGGAAAGCGGAGCTTGCAGTGAGCTGAGATCGCGCCACTGCATTCCAGCCTGTGCAACAGAGCGAAACTTCGTCTCAAAAAAAAAAAAACAAAACAAAACAACACCAGTTGGGGTCCAAAGTTCATGCTGGAGTGACATGGACATGAGCCAAAGAATCCAGAAAGTCTCTGGAAGCTGGAAAATGCAAGGAAAAAGATTCTTCCCTAGAGCCCCAGAAGGAAAATAGCCCTGTTGACACTTTTAGTCCCATAAGACCTATTTCTGACTTCCAGAACTATAAAGAACTGGTCCTGTTCTAAACCACAAAGTTTGTGGTAGGTTGTTAAAGCAACAATATGAAATATGGATTTTGGTACCTGCAAGTGGGATGCTTCTCTAACAAATACCTAACAGTGTTGCAGTGGCTTTGGAATTGGGCACTGGGCAGAGGCTGGAGAATTCTGAGGATGACAGAAAAAGCCTAGAATGCCTTAATTATTAGTAGAAATATGGGTTAGCAACTCTGCTAGTGAGGACTCTGAAGGAAATGAAAAGCACAATAGAGGAAGTGCGCGATGACTCACACCTGTAATCCCAGCACTTTGGGTGGCCGAGGTGGGAGGATGGCTTGAGCCCAGGAGTTCAAGACCAGCCTGGGCAACATAGGAAGACCCCATCTCTACCAAAAAAAAAAAAAAATAGATATATATATATATCTATTTTTTTTTTCCTCGAGATAGAGTCTTGCTCTTTTGCCCAGGCTGGAGTGCAATGGCACAGTCTCGGCTCACTGCCACCCCTGCCTCCTGGGTTCAAGCGATTCTCCTGCCTCAGCCTCCCGAGTAGCTGGGTTTCATCATATTGGTCAGACTGGTCTCAAACTTCTGATCTCAGGTGATCTGCCTGCGTCAGTCCCCCAGGCTGGAGTGCAGTGGCGCAATCTCAGCTCACTGCAAACTCTGCCTCCCGGGTTCACGCCATTCTCCTGCCTAAGCCTCAAGAGTAGCCCCCACACCCAGCTAATTTTTTTGTATTTTTAGTAGAGACAGGGTTTCTCCGTGTTAGCCAGGATCTCCTGACCTCGTGATCCACTCACCTCGGCCTCCCAAAGTGCTGTGATTACAGGCATGAGCCACTGCACCCGGCTACAAAAAAAATTTAAAAGTTAGCCATACATGGTGGCTTGCCTGTGGTCCCAACTCCTCGGGAGGCTGAACTGGGAAGTTACTTGAGCACAGGTGGTCAAGGCTGCAGTGACCTGTGATTGCACCACTGCACTCCAGTCTGGGCTAGAGAGACCCTGTCTAAAAAAAAGGAAAATGTAATAGAACATACAGTGTTAAAGAATATGTAAATCATCATAACAACTGTTAATAGAAATATGGACATTAAAAATATTGCTGGGGGCCAGGTGCTGTGGCTCATACTTATAATCCCAGCACTTTGGGAAGCCAAGACAGGCAGATCACGAGGTCAGGAGTTCAACCCCAGCCTGGCCAACATGGTGAAACCCCGTCTCTATTAAAAATACAAAAATTAGCCGGGCATGGTGACGGATGCCTGTAATCCCAGCTACTCGGGAGGCTGAGGCAGGAGAATCGCTTGAACCCAGGAGGCAGGGGTGGCAGTGAGCCGAGACTGTGCCATTGCACTCCAGCCTGGGCGAAAGAGCAAGACTCTATCTCGAGGAAAAAAAAAATATTCCTGCTGGTGAGGACTCAGAAGGAAGTGAGGAGCATGCTACCGGAAACAGGAGGAAAGGGAGTCCTCAAATAGTGGGAGAAACTGAGCTGAATTTTGTCCTACAGTTATGAGGAGAGCAGAACTTATAAACAATGAACTTGGATATTTAGCTGGGGAGATTTTCTGGTTTCTTCCTACTGCTTATATAAAATGCAAAAGAAAAGAGAGAAGTTGAGGGAAGAACTATTAAGCCAAAAGGAACCAGTACTTGATTTGGGAAATTCTCAGCCTTCCATATAGCAAAAGATGCTAAAATTAGGGGATTCACTGCAAAGAATGTGTGCTGTGGAGGAAAAGCCAAGGTTGCTGTTGTACAACCTTTTTCTAGTGCCTCAGAAGAATCAAAAGATCAGAATATTCATTCATGCTGCGGGTTCTTTGAAGAGACTAGGCAACTGACACAGCCATCTCAGAAACCAGAAACAGATATGAGATTATCCCATCTGTCTGTAGAGGAGCCTCCTGTTTGTCTAATGGAATTAATTCCCACGACACACAAAGGAGACTCACAAGGTTCTTGAGAATTTTATACCAGCAGAAACACTGCCAGCTCACACTATGAGAAAAAAGACAAAATGTAAGAAAAGGCTTGAGCCTGAGGATATCCTCAGGTGGAGCTGATGAGATGTACATAAGATATTACTCCACACCCTCCACCCCAGTTATCAAAGATTTTACAAAAGTATCAGTGGGCTGATACTTTGGGTAATTTGGAATAGAATACATGCATTTTATATGTGAAATGGATGTGAAACTTTGGGGGCCAGAAGCCAGACAGAATAGTACCCTCCCAAAGATGTAAATATTCTAATCCCCCAAACCTGTATACATGCAAAAGGACCTTATAGATGTGACTAAATTATAACATCAATAGGAAACTAACAGTTGTTGATTCCTTGAAGCAAGAAAAAAAGTCTGAATGGATCCTGGAGCATTCTGTTCTTAGCAGAAAACAAGGATGTGACAATTTGAGCATAAAATAATAATTTGTAAATGACAATGAGTTCATAATTTTCCTAAGTTAACAACAACTAGTCCTGGCTAACACGGTGAAACCCCGTCTCTACTAAAAATACAAAAATTAGCCGGGCGTGGTGGCAGCCACCTGTAATCCCAGCTACTCCGGAGGCTGAGGCAGGAGAATGGTGTGAACCCAGGAGGCAGAGCATGAAGTGAGCCAAGATCGCACCACTGCACTCCAGCCTAGGCGACAGAGCAAGACTCCATCTCAAAAACAAAAACAAAAACAAACAACTATATGGGCCAGGCGTGGTGGCTCATTCCTGTAATCCCAGCACTTGGGGAGGCCAAAGTGGGTGGATCACCTGAGGTTACGAGTTCGAGACCAGCCTGGCCAACATGGTGAAACTCCATCTCTACTAAAAGTACAAAAATTAGCCAGGCTTGGTGGCAGGTACCTGTAATCCCAGCTACTCAGGAGGCTGAGGTGGGAGAATCACTTGAACGTGGGAGGCAGAGGTTGCAGTGAGCCAAGATCGCACCATTGAACTGCAGCCTGGGTGACAAGAGCAAGACTGCGTCTACCAAAATAAAAATAAAAATAAAAAAAAAAAGGCCTGAACACCTCCTATGGCCTAATGTTAAAAAATAATATTCTAGGCCGGGCACGGTGGCTCAAGCCTGTAATCCCAGCACTTTGGGAGGCCGAGACGGGCGGATCACGAGGTCTGGAGATCGAGACCATCCTGGCTAACACGGTGAAACCCCGTCTCTACTAAAAAATACAAAAAACTAGCCGGGCGACGTGGCAGGCGCCTGTAGTCCCAGCTACTCGGGAGGCTGTGGCAGGAGAATGGCATAAACCCAGGAGGCGGAGCTTGCAGTGAGCTGAGATCCGGCCACTGCACTCCAGCCTGGGCGGCAGAGCGAGACTCCATCTCAAAAAAAAAAAAATAATAATAATAATAATAATAATATTCTAATAGCCAGTTAGCTATAGTCAGATGCCACCAATTAAATAGAGGGTCTAACATTGGAGCCAATGAGTCATAATGATACATGGTAGGCAGAGACCAGAGATTTTTTTTTTTTTTTGAGACGGAGTCTCACTCTGTAGCCCAGGCTGGAGTGCAGTGGCGTGATCTTGGCTCACTGCGAGCTCCGCCTCCCGGGTCCCGGCTTCACAGCATTCTCCTGCCTCAGCCTCCCAAGTAGCTGGGACTACAGGTGCCCGCCACTATGCTCGGCTAATTTTTTGTATTTTTAGTAGGGACGGGGTTTCACCGTGTTAGCCAGGATGGTCTCCATCTCCTGACCTCGTGATCTGCCCGCCTTGGTCTCCCAAAGTGCTGGGATTACAGGCGTGAGCCACTGCGCCCGGCCAGACCAGAGATTTTACAAACACTTTGTTTCTGGGAAAAAGGGCTCGTAGGTTTAAAATGTGTTGGAAAGAGATCAAGACATCCATCACATAGTAATGTACTAAGGAAAACTGTTATGAAAAGGGATTCAGCCCCATTTCTAGCAGCTCAAGTTTGAAATACCTTTGGGCAACAAGCTTCTGTGTCCCAAACTAGGGTCCTAGCAGCAAACAACCAGAAACTACCGCCACGATGATCTGAGATAGCATTCTACCCAGTACTTTGGGAGGCCGAGGCAGGAGGACTGCTTGAGCCCTCAAAAAATTTTTGTTTTGTTTTGTTTTTGAGACAGTCTCACTCTTAGTCCAGGAAGGAGTGCAGTGGCACAACCTCGGCTCACTGCAACCTCCACCTCCCAGGTTCAAGAGATTCTCCTACCTCAGCCTCTGGGAGTAGCTGGGACTCCATCACCACGTCAGGGGTTTTGTTTCTGTTTTTGTTTTGAGGTGGAGTTTTGCTCTTGTTGCCCAGGCTGGAGTTCAATGGCACAATCTTGGCTCACCACAACCTCCACCTCCTGGGTTCAAGTGATGCTCCTGCTTCAGCCTCCAAAGTAGCTGGGATTACAGGAATGCACAACCACGCCAGGCTAATTTTGTATTTTTCGTAGAGACAGGGTTTCTCCATGTTGGTTAGGCTGGCCTCAAACTCCCGACCTCAGGTGATCCACCCGCCTTGGCCTCCCCAAGTGTTGGGATAACAGGTGTGAGCCACCGTGCCTGGCCATATCAGGCTCATTTTTATATTTTTAGTAGAGACAGGATTTCACCATGTTTTGCAGGCTGGTCTGGAAATCCTGACCTCAAGTGATACAACTGCCTGGCCCTCCCAAAGTGCTGGGATTACAGGCGTAATCCCAGCACTGTGCCTGGCCATCCCTCAAAATTTTAAATGCCCACTCACAAAACTGATTTTCAAACTATTGCTCTGGTTTTTAAAATAATGCACTAGGTCGGATATGGTGGCTCATGGTTGTAGTCCCAGTACTTTGGGAGGCCGAGGGGAGTGGATTGCTTGAAGCCTGGCATTCGAGACCAGTCTGGCTAACATGGCAAAACCCTATCTCTACTAAAAATATAAATATTAGCGGGGTGTGGTGGCACATGCCTGTAATCCCAGCTACTTGGGAGGCTGAGGCAGGGGAATCACTTGAACCTGGGAGGTGGAGGTTGCAGTGAGCTGAGACTGGGCTACTGCACTCCAGCCTGGAAGACAGAGTGAGACCCTGTCTCAAAAATAAATAAATAAAAATTATGTACTAAACAAAGTTTAAAGTAATAGACTGCTCCCTTCACCCAACTACCCACAGTTAAGGGGAGCCTCTTATAGGGACATACACATAGCCTCTTCCCCAGTTCCTGACACCACCATCCCCTCTATTTCCTAGCTGAGCAACTTCAGTCATCTCTAACACCATCAGCTTGCTCCCAAAGGACCTTGAGTTAGAGGCCATATGTTTAAACATGTCCCTGAATTAAACCAGGCCTATTTCTATTTTGCCAAATATGCTGAGGTACTCCTCTCATGTGGCAAGAGCAACGCAAAGAACCTGGTGGCACTATAGGAAGAGTTTCAATAAAAATAATAGTAGAAAAAACTAAGTCAAACTACCATATGACCCAGCAATTCCACTACTGGGTATATGGCCAAAAGAAAGGAAATCAATGTCAAAAAGTTATCTGTAGCCCCATGTTTACTGTAGCACTGTTAACAATAGCCGATATACACATCAACCTAAGTGCCCATCAGATGAACTGCTAAAGAAAAATGTGGTAGGCCGGGCACGGTGGCTTACGCCTGTAATTCCAGCACTTTGGGAGGCCGAGGCGGGCCGATCACGAGGTCAGAAGATCGAGACCATCCTGGCTAACACGGTGAAACCCCGTCTCTACTAAAAATACAAAAAATTAGCTGGGCGTGGTGGCCAGCGCCTGTAATCCCAGCTACTGGGGAGGCTGAGGCAGGAGAATGGCGTGAACCCAGGAGGCGGAGCTTGCAGTGAGCCGAGATCACACCACTGCACTCCAGCCTGGACGACAGGGCGAGACTCTGTCTCAAAAAAAAAAAAAAAAAAAAAAATGTGGTATATGTACACAATGGAGTATTATTCAGCCACTAAAAAGAATGAAAATCTATCATATACAGCAACATGGATGGAACTAGAGGCCATTAAGTGAAATAAGCCAAGCAGAGAAACACAAATATCACAAGTCACTCATGGAACTAAAAAGAGGATCTCATAAAGATACAGTAGACTGAGGCTGGGAAAGGTAGGAAAGGAAGATGAAGAGAAACTGATAAATGGGCACAAATGTAGTTTGATAGACTAAAACATAGTGTTAGATTACAATTATCTACCATACATTAGAAACTACCTAAAGGAGACAAGTTTTCTTTTTTTGTTTTTTGTTTTTGTTTTTGTTTTTTTTTGAGACGGAGTCTCACTCTGTGGTTCAGGCTGGAGTGCAGTGCACTGCAACCTCTGCCTCCCAGGTTCAAGTGATTCTCCTGCCCCAGCCTCCTAGGTAGCTGGGATTATAGGCGCATGCCACCATGCCCGGCTAATTTTTGTATTTTTAGTAGAGGCAGGGTTTCTCTGTGTTGGTCAGGCCAGTCTCAAACGCTTGACCTCAGATGATCCACTCGCCTTGGCCTCCCGAAGTGTTGGGATTATAGGCGTGAGCCACCGTGCCCAGCTTTTTTCCTTTTTTTGAGACAGAGTCTTGCTCTGTCACCCAGGCTGGAGTGCAGTGGCACGATCTTGAATCACAGCAAGCTCCGCCTCACAGGTTCACTCAGTTCTCTTGCCTCAGCCTCCCAAGTAACTGGGACTACAGGCACCTGCCACCATGCTCAGCTAATTTTTTGTATTTTTAGTAGAGATGGGGTTTCACTGTGTTAGCCAGGATGGTCTCGATTTCCTGACCTTGTGATCCGCCTGCTTTGGCTTCCCAAAGTGCTGGGATTACAGGCATGAGCCACCGTGCCCAGCCAAGTGCCCAGCTTTTTCTTGACAGGAATCTCACTCTGTCACCCATGCTGGAGTCAACGGCACGATCTCAGCTCACTGCAACCGCTGCCTCCCAGATTCAAGCAATTCTCCTGCCTCAGCCTCCCGAGCGGCTGGGACTACAGGTATGCACCACCATCCCTGGCTAATTTTTGGATCTTTAGTAGAGACAGGGTTTCACGTTGTTGGCCAGGCTGGTCTCGAACTCCTGATCTCAGGGTATCCACCTGCCTCGGCCTGTAATCCCAGCTACTAGGGAGGCTGAGGCAAGAGGGTTGCCGTGGGCAGAGATTGTGCTACTGCACTCCAGCCTGGGAAACGGGTGAGACTCTGTCAAAAAAAAAAAAGGAAGGGAGGGAGGGAGGGAAGGATAAACGAACAGACAGAAGGACAGTAAGGAAAAAAGAAAAGAAAGAGTACACATTAATTCCCGGGAGTCTTCTCCCCTGGGCTTGCATTTTAAAGGATTTAGAATTCTTCCATTAATAGTTCCTCATAACTGAAGTCATCCAGGATATCTATCATCCATGGCTCTCAAACCGTAAAAACCACTTAGTACAAGATTAATGAGGAAGTTCATGATGAATGGACAAAACTAAAATCACTTGAACACACTGATCATGCTTATAATCACCGAAACTAAAACCTGACATTTTGCACCTCTTGATATGATGCAACAGGAAGCACACTGCATCTCCTATGATATATTCTTGTCTAAAAGAAAGAAAAAGAGGTCGAGTGCAGTGGCTCACACCTGTAATCCTAGCACTCTGGGAGGCCAAAGCAGGCGGATCACTTTTAGTCCGGGGTTCGAGACCAGTCTGGCCAACATAGGGAAACCCCAACTCTACTAAAAATACAAAAGTTAGCCACGTATATTGCTTGAACCCGGGAGGTGGAGGTTGCAGTGAGCCAAGATCGTGCTCCCACAGCACTCTAGCCTTGGCAACAGAGCGAGATTCCTAAGCAAAAAAATAAAAAAATAGCCTGCCGTGGTGGCAGACACCTGTAATCCCAGCCACTTGGGAGGCTGAGGCGGAAGAATCACTTGGGAATCAGAGGTTGTAATGAGCTGAAACAGTGCCACTGCACTCCAACCTGGGCAACAGGGCAAGACTGTCTCAAAAAAAACTCCAAAAAACAAAGAACATATATATATATGTAAAAATCAACCTTCTGAATCTACCACTTTACAAAAACCACGGGGGTTAAAAATCATGTGAAACAGTGTCACGATATAATCAGCCAAATATAGGTCATAGGATCAACCTCAGGTTTTCTTCAGTAAAGACAGGAAAACTGCTAGAGACTTAGACACTTAAGAGACATTACGAAACACATGTATAGAGAGCATTTGGATCCAGATTCGAAGAAAAAATTAGAAAAATTATTTTCATCAAGTGAAGAAAATTAGACTAAGTTATGCATGCTACTAAAGAATTACATTAGGCTGGACACAGTGGCTCTTGAGTATAATTCCAGCACTTTCAGAGGTCAAGGCAGCAGGATCACTTTAGGCCAGTAGTTTGAGAGCAACCCAGGCAACATAGCAAGACCTCATCTCTTTCTTTTTTGGAGGCAGAGTCTCTCGCTATCCCCCAGGCTAGAGTGCAGTGGCGCAATCTCGGCTCACTGCAACCTCCACCTCCCGGGTTCAAGTGATTCTTCTGCCTCAGCCTCCTGAGTAGCTGGGATTACAGGTGGCTGCCACCACGCCCCACTAATTTTTGTATTTTCAGTAGAGATGGGGTTTCGCCCTGTTGGCCAGACTGGTGTTGAACTCCTGACCTCAGGAGATCTATCCGCCTCCGCCTCCCAAAGTGCCGGGATTACAAGTGTGAGCCATGGTGCCAGGCTGCAAGACCTCATCTCTACAAAAAATTAAAAAATTAGCCGGGCTTGGTGGCACACGCCTGGATCCCTTGAGCCCAGGAGTTGAAGGTTACAGGGAGCTATGGTTCAGTCACTGCACTCCAGCCTGGATGCTCATAGCAAGACTGTCCAAAAAAAAAAAAAAAAGGCAAAAACTTTAAGCTGAACCTAATAATTTAGCCTCTAGACCAGGAAACAGAGATAAAGAGAAACAAGTTAAATGATACTGTAAGGAAACCTGTAAACAGAGGACATTCAAAAAAACTGTTGTAGCCTCCTAACAGTTAAGTTAGGAAAATAAGACAAACTAAAGAAACCAATTAACCTGGCCGGGCACAGGGGCTCACGCCTGTAATCCCAGCACTTTGCAGGGGCTGAAGTGGACAGATCACTTGAGTCAGGAGTTAAGAGACCAGCCTGGCCAACAGGGTAAAACCTGTCTCTACTAAAAAAATTAGCTGGGCTTGGTGGCGGGCACCTGTAATCTCAGCTTCTCAGGAGGCTGAGGCACGAAAACTGCTTGAACCAGGGAGGTGGAGGTTGCAGTGGGCAGAGATCATGCCACTGAGCTCCAGCCTGGCCAACAGGGCAAGACTCCTTCTTAAAATAAGAAACACATTAACCTAATGCAACTCATAAACACTGACTGGATCCTGGTTTGGAAAGAGTAGCTACATAACACTTTTTAGACACTATTATGCTATTTGAATATAGTGTATCAGACACTAGGGAATAATGTTTAGATACATTAAGTATGATAACGGTATTGTGGTAACAAGAACATCTTATGCATGATAAAGTGAAGTGTCACGTCTATAACTTACTTTCAGACTATTGTTAAATCCAGAGGGAGAAAACACATAGGTGTTCGTTGCACTGATTTTTTTTTGAAATGGAGTCTGTTTGTTCCCCAGAATGGAGTGCAATGGTGCCAATCTTGGCTCACTGCAACCTCTGCCTCCCTGTTCAAGGTATTCTCCTGCCTCAGCCTCCTGAGTAGCTGAGAATCAAGGCGCATGACACCACACCCGGCTAATTTTTGTATTTTCAGAAGAGACGCGGTTTCCCCATGTTGGCCAGGCTGGTCTCGAACTCCTGACCTCATGATCCACCCGTCTTGGCTTCCCAAAGTGCTGGAATAACAGGTGTAAGCCACCATGCCCAGCATGACTCCTTTTAATTAGCTGGATTTCTCTGTAAAATACACAATTTCATGCGTTGCATTTGCTTTCCAGTCATCAAGGTCAATGCAAATAAATTTTCATCTTATAAAGGAACACTTTGTGGTCTCCTGTGAATAGGTCCTTAATTATATGTTTCAAAAGGTCTCAAAAGGCAACAAATTCAGCACAAGGAATGAGTGCATTAAGCAAAGGGAGTTCTAAATTTTAACCAACCCACTTCACTTTTTCCCTTCCCAACGCACAAAGCTGTGATTAACACATGAGAAATTATTATTAACACTAAGTTGACCTAAAGAGCCATAACAACATATCCCATATCCCATTTACTATGTTTTAGGTTTTCCCACACGAGGCCCAGAATTTGGGGGGAAATAACTCCATGTGCACACCAGCCCCCAAACCTCATTTAACAGTGATGCCTTCGAAAACAAGTTTTTCCTTATGCTGTTTCATACATGTGGTAGAAAATAAAATTGTCAAGATATTTATTAACATGTGAGACATACAATTTGCTCAGTAAAAATAGCACATGAAAAAATATTATAAGCTTATATTCATAAAGAAATGAGTATGTTATTACCTTTTTGGTAATACCTTTGGACTATTAGATAATTTGACATGGTTGGAATGTGCACAGCACAGCTGAGACACCACCATTTTAACACTGAATCGCTATACCATGAACTGACAGAACCCTGCATGAAGGATGAAAAACTCATACCCCAAGTGAAGAATCACAAAGCAGCATGGAAGGGGAAAATGAACTAAATGGAAAAAGTATATGACGCCTACTGCATTTAATGTCAAAGGAGGGGGAAACAGCATGGGGAGTGAAGAATGGTTGAGGCTCTAACTGTATATCCTTAAGTAAATTAAATTTAACTCATCTACAAAGTGAGTTAAAACAGGTGAATTTTAAGGTCCATCTCAACTCTAAATAACATACTAGCAAAAACAAGGAATCCACCACTTCAGATCCTTATGAAACCCAGGAAAAGGTGGGGCACATTGGCTCACCTGAGGTCAACAGTTGGAGACCAGCCTGACCAACAAAGTGAAACCCCGTCTCTACTAAAAATACAAAAATTAGCTGGGTGTGGTGGCGGACGCCTGTAGTTCCAGCTACTTGGGAGGCTGAGGCAGGAGAACTACTTGAAGTGGGGGGCAGGGGCGGGGGCGGCGGCTGCAGTGAGCTGAGATCGCACCATTGCACTCTAGCCTGGGCAACAGAGCAAGACTGTGTCTCAAAAAACACAAAACACTAAAACAGCAATGGTATTAAAACTGTTCAGAATGGGACGGACACGGTGGCTCACGCCTGTAATACTAGCACTTTGGGAGGGGGAGGCAGGTGGATCACCTGAGGTCAGGAGTTTGAGACCAGCCCGACCAACATGGTGAAACTCCGTCTCAACTAAAAATACAAAAAATTAGCAGAACGTGGTGGCAGGTGCCTGTAATCCCAGCTACTCAGGAGGCTGAGGCAGGAGAATTGCTTGAACCCGGGAGGTGGAGGTTGCAGTGAGCCGAGATCCCATCGCTGCACTCCAGCCTGGGCAACAGAGCAAGACTCCATCTCCAAAATAAAACAAAACCACCACCACCAAAAAACTTGTTCAGACTGAACACAGAACTCAAGGGCATTATTATAATGCATTACAAAGAGAATTTTCTATAGCTTTGCAAAAGTATCTAAATCCTATACATCCTTTTAACAGCAATTTTCATTATTGAAGACATGACTTAAGTACAAAAAGAAAAGTCCAAACTGTCAGCTTTCAGTCCTCCACATTCCCCTCTTTAATATGGTATTTTGCACTATATACATTAATGAAAATTTGAAACAAAAAAGAACTTTAGTCAAACTCCCCTTCCTCCTCCAGCTTTATTGAATAGTTTAAAATTACATTTCTATTTTCTAGGACTTCAGTTGCTCTTTCCATCTGACTTTTAAAAACTGATTACAGCAAATGAAACACAGTTGTCTAAGTGATATAGTATACAAAAATAACATCTTGATTTCTGTGAAAATGCATTTCTCTGCAATTCCTGAATAGCTCCAAATTATGCTAACTCTGAGCATTGATGTTTACTCTGGGTTTTAGATTTAGTCTTTGAAAAAAATGTGTTCTAAACCTTTGCCATCACCATCTATGTGTCCAACATCAACACTGTGATGAAGTTGTTCCTGTTTAGGCTTTTATTCCGATTTCTCTCGAACAGCCATTAACACGCACGTTTATCTTTTTGTTTACTCCCACTCAACTGTATGTTCTATGTAGGGCCTGATACAGATGTTACTTGATGTTATTTAATAGCTACTGAGGTCAGACAATCCAAGGCCATCATTATACTAAAATTAAAGTTATTTATGGAAGTTCATAGACACTTCCAGAATTGGTTTTACCTCCTACATGGGAACATGTTCAACAAACCCAGGACGGGCTTACTGGTCTGACTCAACTCTTCCCATTCATCAATCCCTATTCACCAGTGGCACGGAAAGGGGGTTCTTTAACAAAGCATTATACATAACACCTCTACCAAACTAAACATAAACTTTTTTTTGTAGTTAAATGCAGAAAGTCGGTTTTTTCCACCCCTTTCCTCCTTTTACACGGCAAGTAAAGCTCACTGGCCTGGGAGTTGCCTCTATCTGCCAACCTTTGGCCAGTGAAGAGGATTCAGAGAAAATAATACAACCATCAATCAGAAAAAGGAGGGGCGACAAAGGAAAATAATTAGGCTGTAGCCTCAATTGTGCATTCCCGTGCAAGGTGCCCTGACTCGCCACAGCGGTAACAGTTGACTTCACTTGTCTTGCTGCAGTTGATGGCTACATGACCAGTTTCACCACACCTAAAAAAGAAATTAAAATACTTTTCACAATGGGCCTCAGAACAAAACTGTCTACCAAAGCAACAGTCACGATGCCGAACAAAACGCGTGATCCTTGTCTTCATGCAATTAACCCCTAAGGTTTCACAGACATGTACACAATATTTATCAAATTATACACTTTACATGTCACAAACAGCCAAAGATTTCTGGTTACATGATAAAAGATTTATGTGTATTAATTATAGAGCTTTCTATGAAGTCTCTGGAAGTTTCAAACTATAACACTCTTATTTTTACATATTAAAAAAATCCAGTTGTGAAAACTGTCCTTGTACCATAAGCTACAGGATATCAGGGTAGAATACAAAATTATATACAGACAGACTGCCAGTTATGTATGGTGAAAATTGGTCTTATCTGGTCACAGCTAACTTTCACTGAATTTATTAAAGCCCTTCCATTTATTTATAGCTAATTCATCTCTGGAAGAATCTCTGCAATGAGTTTTCTTCTAACAACTTTCTGACACCTTACCTATAGCACTTCACTTTGGTGCAGTCTTTTTGAATGTGTCCGAATTCTCCACAAGAATAGCACTTCTGCTCATCTGCATGGTCGCAGTCACGAGCCAGATGGCCTGGTTTGCCACAGTTGTAGCAGCATTGCTCTCGCTCTCTCTTGGGCTCCTTGCAGTCCTTGGCAATGTGGCCACCTCTACCGCAGTTATAGCAGGCTTCAACAATAAGGAAAAGAAACAGACCAAGACTATAAAACCTTTACAACGTGTTATGTTTTAAATTATACAATACAAAACCTCAAAGGTGGAAATGCTATACGCAGTTGCGTGTGCTCACTTCTCCAAACTCTAGAGGTGTATGAAAAGGAAGTGTTAAATACTTACCATCCTCCTGAAGATCACAATCCTTGGCAAGATGACCAGACTCACCACAGCGATAACAGATGTCTGGGAGAGATGAGGAAACAAACTGGAAACCTGTTTTGAGCAAAAACAAAGAGAATTCGGCTAGTCAGACCAGTCTTGATACTAACAAATACTGAAGTACTTCAAATTTTGCTAGTCGACAAAATACCTCTATCCGAGGTAAAACCACCTCTGCCACGGCTTCTCATTCCACGACCACGGCCTCCACCAGTAGGACATTCCCGGGCCCAGTGGCCAGATCGTCCACACTTGAAGCACTCATTGCTGCTCATGGCTGCAGTCAGATCTTTGAAATATTAAAAGTAACAACATTAAACCACTGAAAGTTCTTTTAACTTTTATTCTCGTTTAATGTATTTTTGGAAAACTATTATGGGGGGAAAAGCTAGCTAATACATCAGTTAAAAAAATAGCTGGGTGCAGAGGCCTGTGATCCCAGCACTTTGGGAGGCCAAGGTGGGTGGATCATGAGATCGAGACCATCTTGGCTAACATGGTGAAACCTCATCTCTACTAAAAATCCAAAAAGTAGCCGGGTAAGGTGGCGGGCGCCTATAATCCCAGCTACTTTGGGAGGCTGAGGCAGGAGAATGGAGTGAACCGGGAGGCGGAGGTTGCAGTGAGCTGAGACGGTGCCACTGGATTCCAGCCTGGGCAACAGAGTGAGACTCCGTCTCAAAAAAATAAAATAATCATACAACTACATGCTTATTATAGACCTATTATAATATACACGTTAATAGTTATTGATGGAAGTGATGGAATTTACAGGGTTAGGGTCAGTGAAAATCCATTATGAGAACAAATAATTGGTAGGGGCCAGGCGCGGTGGCTCACACCTGTAATCCTAGCACTTTGGGAGGCCGAGGCAGGTGGACCATCTGAGGTCAGGAGTTTTGACACCAGCCTGGCCAACATGGCGAAATTCCGTCTCTATTAAAAATACAAAAAATAGCCGGGCATGGTGGCATGCGCCTGTAATCCCAGCTACTCGAGAGGCTGAGGCAGAAGAATCACTTGAACCTGGGAGGTGGAGGTTGCAGTGAGCAGAGATCATGTCACTGCACTCCAGCCTAGGGGACAAAGTGAGACATACATACACACACACGCACACAGAAAATGGATTCTCAGAGTGAGGAGTCAGTGAAGGAAAATACTCTCTTAACCTTAGCACCTGATATAGTACCTAGCAATACTGCAGCACTTGCCTGGTGACTGAGATATTCCTTAGAACAGGTATGTTAAAACAAATGCAAGACACAAATTTTATCTCTAGATAGTACAAGTACAGTGGCCCTCTATATCCATGGGTTCTGCATCCATGAATTCAACCAACCTCGGAATAAAAATATTCAGTGGAAAAACAAGTTGCATCTGTATTGAACATGCAGACTTTTCTTGCCATTATTCCCTAAACAATACGTTAACAACTACTTATTCAGCATTTACATTGTGCTAGGTATTGTAAGTAATCTAGAGATGATTTTAAAGTATATAAAAAGATGTGCAAAGGTTCTATTGCAAGTACTACACTATTTTATATCAGGGACTTGAACATAGGAGGATTCTGGTATCTGAGGGAGTTCGTGGAACCACTTTTCCACAGATACCAAGAGACGACTGTATAATAAAAACACGAGGAAAATGACCATGAGTTACACCAAAGCGCTAATAATGGCACATACAGCACTGGGAACATTTGTGTTTTGTTTTCTTTTCTTTTATTCTCCCCTTTCCAAATGTTTCTGTAATTTTACATTTTAAACAATGCAACTTAGAATTTCATGATAAACTCCTTTAATTGGGTATCATTTTAAAATAAAAATAAAACTCCCACTAAAGCAAATAGATTTTGTACTTCTTATGTAATAATCTAAAAATAAATTGAGGCTATTCTTAAAATAGAATGAAATGGAATAGAATGGAATGAAAACAATGTAACTATATTTTCACACTTCCATATCTCAATATTTTTACCCTTAATTCCATTGTCAAACAATGGCACACAAAGTCGTATTTTACATATCCTCTCAAACCTAAGCACAGGCATCATCATCTAGAAAAACATATTTCCAACTGAGTAAAACTGACTGGATAATTGAATTAGCTAACCCAACCACAACACCAAAGACCCAAAAGGCAGTCAGAAAAATGGCAAGGTTCTCCACTTTCAGTAACTGTTTAACTTTCTACTAACTCTTGCCATTTGCCTATGAACATATTACCAAAAAAAATTATTTGGCTATGAGTTATTGGTGCTTTCAGATGCACAAAACGTATTTCTAGTCAGAAGAAACCAGCCAGTGAAGGAGATTAAAAACAGATTTTTACAGAATTTCAAACAGTATCTGCTTTGTAATCATTATTTCTTAACTATACTAGTATCAAGCATCCTAAATTATGTAAAGTATTTGCCGGTTTCCACCAAAGGGAAGAGTCAGGATTTAAAAAAAAAAAAAAAAAAAAATGAATGGCAGCCTGGGTGCAGTGGCTCACATCTGTAATCCCAGCGCTTTGGGAGGCCGAGGAAGACAGATCACCTGAGGTTGGGAGTTCGAGACCAGCCTGGCCAACATGGTGAAACCCCATCTCTACTAAAAATGCAAAATTAGCCAGGCTTGGTGGCGCATGCCTATAATCCCAGCTACTCGGGAGGCTGAGGCAGGAGAATCGCTTGAACCCAGGAGGTAAGAGGTGGCAGTGAGCCGAGATCATGCAATTGGACTCCAACCTGGGCTACAAGAGCAAAATTCTGTCTCAAAAAAAAAAAAAAAAAAAACAACAACAAAAAAAGGCATATAAAATAGTCTATCTTCTCCAGTTGAGCTCATTTAACTATTGCTCTCAAGGAATTATTTACACATAAATGATTACTTTTAGAGTATAATCCAGACAATATGCAAGGCCTGAATATTTTATAATTTGATATTTAAACAAGATACATCTTGTTTAAAATACAAAACCAGGCTGGGCACGGTGGCTCACGCCTGTACTCCCAGCACTTTGGGAGGCCGAGACAGGTGGATCACGAGGTCAGGAGATGGAGACGATCCTGGCTAACACGGTGAAACTCCGTCTCTACTAAAAATACAAAACAACAACAACAACAACAACAACAACAAAATTAGCCAAGCGTGGTGGACGCCAAGGCAAGAGGATCACCAGAGGTCAAGAGTTTGAGATCAGTCTGAACAACACAGTAAAACTCCATCTCTACTAGAAATACAAAATTAGGCCAGACGCAGTGGCTCACGCTTGTAATCCCAGCACTTTGGGAGGCAGGTGGATCATGAGGTCAGGAGATCAAGACCATCCTGGCCAACATGGTGAAACCCCAACTCTACTAAAATAAAAAAAATTTGCTGGGTGTGGTGGTGCGCACCTGTAGTCCGAGCTACTTGAGAGAGGCTGAGGCAAGAGAATCGCCTGAACCTGGGAGGCGGAGGTTGCAGTGAGCTGAGATTGGGCCACTGCGCTCCAGCCTAGGCGACAGAGCGAGACTCCGTCTCAAAAAACAAAAATGTTCTGTAAAAAAGATATGCACCTCAGTGGCAAAGGCAGAACTTTGCACACTAGAACAGAAGTTTTACCTGTTTTGCCTTTTGTGTGTGTGTGACGGAGTCTCGCTCTGTCACCAGGCTGCAATATGGTGGCACAATCTTGGCTCACTGCAACCTTAACCTCCCGGGTTCAAGCAATTCCCCTGCCTCAGCCTCTGCATAGCTGGGACTACAGGCGTGCACTACTATGCCCGGCTAATTTTTTTGTATTTTAGTAGAGACAAGTTTCACCATGTTGGCCAGGATGGTCTCGACCTCCTGACCTCGTGATCTGCCTGTCTTGGTCTCCCGAAGTGCTGGGATTACAGGCGTGAGCCACTGCGCCCAGCCTGTTTTGCCGCTTTTAGTTACACATAATTTTACTAGAGTAAATTAATGCTAATAAAGAAAAAAAAAAAAAAAAACACTAAGCCTTAAAAGGGAAGAAAAACATTAATAGCCTTCAAACATCATCAATATGACATGCTTTTTAAAGAGGTCTTTCAGTGTCCTTAGGTACTATGTATGCAATCTGTCCTCTCCTCCCTTTGGCCAACCCTATTAGAGTGAATCAGGTGGTCTACAGTTTCACTGGTAACTGGTCCCTTGTGATAGACTTGTCTCTTTAACAACATTATTAAACTAACTGCTTTCCACAATGTTTTAGACTCACACTACTTATATTAGGCAGCAGGTCCCGATCCTAGCACTCATCTCATATGAATGTATTGAGTTTAAAGGTCTTTACAGAATTCCATGATATTCCTTAGGAAAACTAAGGTAAGGTAAGACAGCTGAGAATCATGGCTCCATGAGTCTGTCTCATTGCCTATGACTGCTCCTGGCTGGATTTTCACTGTCCTGGTCTCCCCTGCTCCTTTTCCACCTGTTACAACTTTTTCCAACCTTCGTGCGCCAACTCAAATGCCAACTCTATAAAAGAATCTGACTACATCTCCCAGCCTGGAACTATCCTTCCTATTAAGTACCAGGACACTCTGTTAGTATCTGTCTAATGGCAGTACCACATTGCCTTGTATCATATTCCTGGAAGGTAGAGACCAAGTAATTAACCTTTGAATCATCGAACACCCCATACAGTTATCCTTTTTTTTTTTTTTTTTTTTTTTTTTTTTTTTTTTTGAGGCAGAGTCTCGCTCTGTCGCCCAGGCTGGAGTGCAGTGGCCGGATCTCAGCTCACTGCAAGCTCCGCCTCCCGGGTTTACGCCATTCTCTTGCCTCAGCCTCCCGAGTAGCTGGGACTACAGGCGCCCGCCACTTCGCCCGGCTAGTTTTTGTATTTTTAGTAGAGACGGGGTTTCACCGTGTTAGCCAGGATGGTCTCGATCTCCTGACCTCGTGATCCGCCCGTCTCGGCCTCCCAAAGTGCTGGGATTACAGGCTTGAGCCACCGCGCCCGGCCCAGTTATCCTTTTAGTAGCCATCATGTAACTCAGTATTTTAATTTTTTGGGGGTGGGGGGGGCAGGGGTCTTTAGTAATTTGGTGAATGAAACTACTGACCCAATCCAATCTAATCAAGTACTAACAACAAAGCATCTAAATTACTGCTATCAGTCACCAGAGTTACTGCACCATTAATTTAAAGTAATGATGTATTCTCAATTTTGTATTCCCTAAGGACTGACTATAGTCACTCTCTGAAACTCTCAGCTTTCTGAAACCATAGGTAAGATTCTGCCCAAATGAATTTAGGATCCACAACTTTCAGCTTCTGACAGGTATCAGGGCCAACCACTCAAAGGACATTTCCAATGTAACTTTTTTACAAATCCAGTAACAGAAGTATCTTCTACTTGTAATTGTTATTTTTGGGATTCCAGTCTATAATAAAGCAAAGACTAGAAAATATCAAAGGAAGAAAACTGCTGAATCATAAAACCACGAAAATTAGATTTTTTTCAGATTATCTAACACCATCCCCACATGTAGCCGAGAAATTTACACCCAAGACAACTAAAAAAGTCAGCAGCCAGATCAGAACCTCTAATTTGTCATCCAGGTTCTGTAAGTCCAAGAATTCATAGTCAATTAGACTTCAGTACTATTTTATGCAATGCTACAAAACATACATACTAACTTCAATAAAAAACAAAATGTTTTTCACTTTTGTCAGGCAGCCGAAAAACACCTATTTTCTTCCTTTTGCTAAAAACCACTAATATAAGGGACCAGTTACTAAAGGTTCCTTGGGTTTGTTTTCTCTGGAAAAAAATTTTCATGAAACCTGATATATGTATACTGCACTGATGTAGCCTGCCTGACACTGTAAGAGATTTCGGAACCATACTCAACCTGGGTTAATCACTTAACCCAGTTTAACTACTTGCTGTGTTACCTCAAAGACATCTGACTACCCATCTCTGTCTTACTTGTAAAAGGGAAATAATAAAACTGATGTGTGGTAAGAATTGTTACACAGTACCTTGTGCTTAATATATATTCAATTTAATAACCAAAGTTTTTGTCTCCTGGGTACATATTCTTTCTACTTTTGACTGCTTACAGACAGTAGACAGAACTCAGTCCAATGTCTATTACATAGCAGGTTTAGAGCGAGACTAACTGCTTCTACTTGTTTCCCACCTTACAGTCTATTTCCAGAATGGAATGGAAAAGAAATTAAGAGGAGAAAAACTGGTGATTTCCAAATCAGTTCAAATTTTCAACTACCAGACATCAAGATATTTGTCCTAAGTTTCAATTTTTGTGTATCAAATTTTTATGATACAAACTACTTTAAAGGGTGATAGGAGCACAGGGCATGCCAGGCAAGGGAAGAAATGACTAAGACAGTCAACATAAGGTCTGGACCAGGCCGGGTGGCCCATGCCTGTAATCCCAGCATCCTGGGAGGCCGAGGCAGATGGATCACCTGAGGTCAGGAGTTTGAGACCAGCTGGCCAACATGGTAGAAACCCTGTCTCTACTAAAAATACAAAAATTAGCTGGACGTGGTGGCGCGTGCCTGTAATCCCAGCTACTCAGGAGGCTGACGCACAAGAATTGTTTGAACCCAGGAGGCAAAGTTTGCAATGAGCCCAGATCACACCACTGCACTCCAGCCTGGGCGACAGAGCGAGATTCCGTCTCAAAAAAAAAAGGGTCTGACAAGACTGACGATTCACTGGGGAGCCATGTATGCTAAACTAAGAGGTGTAACTATTTTTCAAATTTTGAACTTATCTTGGAATTAAAGAAACCACAAATGGTTACTAAATTTGTCTTCCTTAACGTAATTTTACCATACTATTGATATTAAGAACAAATCTAGTAAACTACTAAAATCTAATAGTATGTGGTCAAGACTAACAATCAGGGTTCTAATAAATAGAATGATCATAACTCTGTCCTACAAAATACATTTAAAATAAAGTAGCAACAGGAAAGCTGGAGATAAAAATGACACTAGCAAAGGAGGGTATGATTCTGGCTATCTTTATTACTTTATATGGTTTTCCTAACACCGCTGTACACATTCACATTTGTATATATCCTTACTTTTTGCAAGCTCAGGGTTATCCCTGACTCATTCATGTTGTTCACTTAACTCCATTTAGACCATATTGGAGCTTTTACCCTCTGAATGTACACATGCATTATTATGCTCCATTAAGTCAGTTTGGTGTTCCAACATGGTACTAAAACACCTCAGATTTTTTTTTTTTTTGAGACAGTCTCACTCTGTTGCCCACGCTGGAGTGCAGTGGCGTGATCTCGGCTCACTGCAAGCTCCGCCTCCCAGGTTCACCCCATTCTCCTGCCTCAGCTTCCCCAGTAGCTGGGACTATAAGTGCCCGCCACCACGCCTGGCTACTTTTTTTTTTTTTGTATTTTTAGTAGAGACAGGGTTTCACCGTGTTAGCCAGGATGGTCTCGATCTCCTGACCTCATGATCCACCTGCCTCGGCCTCCCAAAGTGCTGGGAGGCTGAGGTGGGCGGATCACCTGAGGTTGGGGGCTGGAGACCAGCCTGACCAACACGGAGAAATCCGTCTCTCCTAAAAATACAAAATTGGTTGGGTGTGGTGGCACGTGCCTGTAGTCCCAGATACTCAGGAGGCTGAAGCAGGAGAATCGCTTGAACCTGGGAGGTAGAGGTTGCAGTGAGCTAACACTGCAACAAAAGCAAATCTCCACCTAAAAAAAAAAAAAGCAATGAAAGGAAGCAATATACATTCTGTATTACCCACATTCTAGCCAGAATAATGGAAAACAGAATACTTACCCGGGAGCCATTCTATATTTTTATCCTGGTTCCTGCATTTACTGTCTGACCTTGGTTAATTACATCCATTTCTGCCTGCCCTGAATTCTTGAAGGGTTTTAATTAGTAGCTGGGTATCTATAAGTCAGGCATTAGTAAACATATCTATAATCTTACAACCTTACAAGTTATGTATTCTTGCTCCATTTTAATGACAAACTAAAGATCTGACATTGGCTGGGTGCAATGGCTCATGCCTGTAATCCCAGCACTTTGGGAGGCCGAGGTGGGCGGATCACAAGGTCAGGAGATCGAGACTATCCTGGCTAACACGGTGAAACCCCATCTCTACTAAAAATACAAAAAATTAGCTGGGCGTGGTGGCAGGCGACTGTAGTCCCAGCTACTCAGGAGGCTGAGACAGGAGAATGGTGTGAACCCAGGAGGCGGTGGCTGCCTGGGCGACAGTGCGAGACTCTGTCTCAAAAAGATAAAAAATAAGAAAATCTGACACCAAGTGACTTACCCAAAGCCACACAGCTAGAAAGTACTACAGTCAGGATTTCAAGAATCTTGCTCTAAATCCTCTGCAAAGGCTTTGGTTAAGAGTTGAGGCCGGGCACAGTGGCTCATGCCTGTAATCCCAGCACTCTGGGAGGCCAACGCGAGAAGATCACTTGAGGTCGGCAGCCTAGCCAACATGGTGAAATCCTGTCTCTACTAAAAATACAAAAATCAGCTGGCCATCGTGGTGCGTGCCTATAATCTCAGCTATTCAGGAGACTGAGGCAAGAGAATCACTTGAACCCAGGAGGTGGAGGTTGCAGTGAGCTGAGATCATGCCATTTGCACTCCAGTGTGGGTGACGGAGCGAGACTCCATCTCCAAAACACACAAAAAAACCTAAAAACACAAAAATTAGCCGGGTGTGGTGGCACATGCCTATAGTCCTAGCTACTCAGGAGGCTGAGGCAGGAGAATGGCTTGAACCCAGGAGGCAGAGGTTGCAGTGAGCTGAGATCCTGCCATTGCACTCCAGCCTGGGTGACAGAGCAAGATTCCATCTCAAGAAAAAAAAAAAAAAAAAGTGGTAAAGTACACAAAAATGCTATGATAATATATGACAAAAATGCTATTGTGTAATATTTTTAAAGTAGGGAATTATACCAATTCACTCCTTTCTTCAAAATATTACATAGAAGTATTACTACTATGTATCTAGTAACTTAAAAAAACCACACATTGAATTGTAACGCTCTATTCATTCTGTATTTCTCTTTAGATAAAAATCAAAGTAAAACTAGAACTGATAGCTTTACAAAAAAATCTAGTCATAATTACTTTGAATTCATTCACACAGGTTTCTTGAATCTTAAGACAGGTATTTTCTTTAACTTCATGGCAGAACTTAGGAGTCTCACCAAACACACAAACACTGGCAACTCGATTCACTAGTTAACACCTCATTTGTATTTACAGGTGATCACTGTAGCACTCATATTCCTAATTAACAAAATCCTTCTAATTACAACTTGAAATTTGGTGGCCTCAAGTTCTCACTTTATCATCCCAGTAGTTTTAAACATGAAAATGCTGCATAGCTTACTGCAATCACTCAACAGCATTCCCTTGCTGCAGCAGCATCTGACACTGCCAGAATAAGAGTTCTATTAAGTGAGAAAGAGCGTTCTCCACGCAGCAGGTCAGGATGCCTTGGCATCATTCTTCTGGCTCTCTACTTACTGTCAAGAGGCTAGGAAGAGAAAAAAGGAACTATTTTTTTTTTTTTTAATTTTTCAGTCCTGCAAGGAAAAAAAAGCAAAACCTCTCTGTGGTCAAATCTTCAGCCAATAGACAAATCATTCCAATCAGTCCAATGGTGGTGTCATTGCTTTTAGGCACCAATTTGGTACTATCCCATATACATGCCACATATTTTTATTGAACTTTAAAAGACAAGTAGAATTGTTGACCAGGCACGGTGGCTCAGGCCTTGTAATCCCAGCACTTTGGGAGGCCAAGGCGGGTGGATTACCTGAGGTCAGGAGATGGAGACCAGCCTGGCCAACATGGTGAAACCCCATCTCTACAAAAAAAACTACAAAAATTAGCCAGGCATGGTGGCACACGCCTGTAATCCCAGCTACTCGGGAGGCTGAGGCAGAAGAATTGCTTAAGGCCGGGAGACGGAGGTTGCAGTGAGCCGAGATTGTGCCACTGCACTACAGCCTGGCCAACAGAGAAAGACTCTCTCAAAAAAGACAAGTAGAATTGTCACAAATCATATAACAAAACACATTTATACTTTAAAAAAGACATCTCCCTGCCTGTTCCAGATGTTCAAATGCCAGTTTAAGAAAAACCTGGCCGGGTACGGTGGCTCACGCCTGTAATCCTAGCACTTTGGGAGGCCGATCACAAGGTCAGAAGTTCGAGACCAGCCTGGCCAACATGGTGAAACCCCATCTCTACTAAAAATACAAAACTTAGCTGGGCGTGGTGGTGGGCGCCTGTAATCCCAGCTACCAGGGAGGCTGAGGCAAGAGAATCGCTTGAATTCGTGAGGCGGAGGTTGCAGTGAGCCAAGATCGCGCCACTGCACTCCAGCCTGGTGACAGTGAGAGACTCCATCTCAAAAAAAAAAAAAGGAAAAACCCTGGTCTTCCACTGATTTGGTTCAAAATATTTTACAGACTGCATCATCTGTTTGAAATACATTACCTTTACTGTTACCAATATGAAAAAGAAGTGGACCTTTGGTTCCTCAGAAAAAGTTACATTTTTAAAGGAAAACTGTTATCAAGAGATGAAATCTGAAAAACTTAAGTCTTTAATTCTAGCCTTGGGAATGTAATAAATTATTCCTTTTATATTCCAATACACAAAGAGCTCTTGTAGACAAGAATCAGGCTGCTCAAACTAAAAACAGCATGTACCCAGGGTCCTGGCACTTTACAGGTGTTTATCCTTAACCAGAGTAACTCATTAGAAGCATTTAAAACTATTTAGGAGGGGGGAGGGGGAAGCCCAGGAGATAAGGGCTACATTTCATATCTTTTTGAAACCCTCAAAGCTCTACACTCGTTATATTGCTTGAGCAAACAAATAACATAAAATTGCTAATTTAAATTCGAATGGAAATAGTAACTGGTTACCTTTCACTCCAAAATTGGGTCAAACAATAGGAAAGGGGGAAAAAATCTACTTTTAAAAATTTAATTTAAAAGCAAGATGGGGATATTCATTAGACCTCCTTCACTTTGAAAAAGACAAAAAACAAATTCAGTTTTGGTTTATCTTACCTCTTCTGAGTCCTTCTGAATAATGCCTGAAACACACTAGCTGAAATCACAGACGATTACCGAGCAATGTTCTCTTTTCACAAGACCCCCAAGACCAGAAGCAGTTACTTCCTTTGGAAGTGCCCTGTGGCTGAGGCCATGTGGTTAACATGTGGGAACAAGCACAAGCCTTACCCATAATAAAATCAACACCTAAACCCAAATGTGGACCATTATGCCATTCTAAAATAGGTTCTCACGATATGGAAAAATCTAGATGGAGGGGGGCTAGTTGAATTTCGTGTCTCGTTTGTAATTACATCTGTTTCATTAATCCAAGAAATGATGCAGACTACCGCCCGCTGCTGTGGTTTTGGAGGTTTGACAAATTCGTGTTTTTTCTGGTAATGGCGCTTTTAAAGGATCCCAGCAACTTAAATCGTGTTGACTCAGGGAAAGTGAGCCCCATCAGCCTCTTTTCGAATGGTAATGTAACACAAACAACTTAGTATTTAAATGACGATAAAAATTCAAGAACCGGGAACTATCAACTACGGGGAGTATAAACACTAAAGGCTCCCAAGTCTTCCAGCACTGTCTCGCCACCCCAAACACAAGGGCTTCTTCAAGAATCCTTTTTTTTTTTTTTTTTAAAGACGGAGTCTCGCTCTGTTGCCCAGGCTGTAGTGGCGCGATCTCGGCTCACCACAACCTCTGCCTCCCGGGTTCACGCGATTTTCCCGTCTCAGCCTCCCGAGTAGCTGGGATTACAGGAGCCCGCCACCACGCCCGGCTAATTTTTGTAATTTTAGTAGAGACAGAGTTTCACCATGTTGACCAGGCTAGTCTCGAACTCCTGACCTCTTGATCCTCCCGCCTCGGCCTCCCAAAGCGCCGGGATTACAGGCGTGAGCCACCGCGTCCGGCCTAAGAACCTTTTTCTAAGGCCCCCAAAACCCTTGGCACATGGCCCGCCAGACGCACGACCCCAGCACATGGCCGGCACGACTATACCCACCCCATCCCCCCTTCGTCGGAGCCTTTCCCCACCACACGGACTCCTTCCAGTGAGTTCCCGCCAAATCCACCCTCGGCCCCTCATTCCGCGACGCTCGAAGCGTCAGGGCCTCGGCCCCAAGGGCGCACGGGCGGGCCTCCTCTACCCTAATCCTGCGGCCTGGGGTGCGGCCCTGGCGCCGAGAGACCCGCAGGCTCGGCGACCCAGCTTTCCAGGACGAAGAAAGGACAGGAGTGTCGTCCGACAGCGGTGCGCCAGAAACCCGGGTCCGAGGCGGCGGCAAGAGCCGAGCTTCCCGCCTGACGCAGCAGCGGCGCAGGCCAAAGTGCGGCCGCCATCGCCGCCTCGCCGCTCCCTACCCTCTCTGTCCGCACCACACCAGGCCCGCACTGCGGCTCCCTCAGCGCCAGCCCCCTCCCCCAGCCCTCACCTTCCGCGTCGGGGCGGACCCGCAGCGGCGGAGACTCGGACGCAGGCCTGGAGAAGACGGCTTGCAAGGTAGAGGCTGTTTATTTTGAGGGTCCTTGCCTGCGCCACACGCGGGTCTGCACACGGCCCCACATACGCCGCTGCGCACGGCTCTCCTCCGCCTCGCCCACGCGGCCAATCAGCGCGCGGGGTTCGGTAGTCCAATCAGTGTCGCCCGTGGGAGGGCCGCCCACCAGAGCGCGGCGCGGGGCGGGGCGAGTGCTTCTGCGCGCCGCGGCCTTTCCCGCCGTGCCCCGGGCGCGGCCTTTCCCGCCGGTATCCCGGTTCCGATGCTTCTTGGGCCGTTCCCAGCTGGGTCCGGGCCCGGGCGGACTGGGTGGAAATCTGGCTGACCTTGGTGGTCTGTCTTGTCAGCTGGAGCAAAGGGATGCCAGGGGACGGGTCTCGGTGCAGTGACTGCGATTAGCTTGGGGCCGCAGAAAGTTTCTCCCCCTTCTTGGGCTCCTGCCAGGCCCTTGGCTTTCAGAGCCAGGCCCGATTTCCAGATAACATTTAAGTTTGCAGAAAAGGGGATGCCAGGTCACGGTCGTCACGGCTGTGGGATGTAGGCTGAGATTTGTATTGATTTTGTGAGCCGCGGAAGGCCTTGCTGCTTTCTCCTCCAGGACTGATGTATCTTCCCAAGATGAAAGTGCCTTGTAAGGGCGAGGGGCCTTCCTGGGAAGGTCATGAGCATGGAAGGGAGTGGGGCCCAGACTGTGACGTTTAGCACGTTTGTGAGTGACATCCCCCTGGAGGGCCAGGAAAACCTTTTGACCTGGTCTGTCATATTCAGGAATAGACTTCAGTTTAGGTATGGTATTTTCTCCAAAAAGATTTGTGTATATAGCCGTAGATATTCTTGTCAAGATTAAACCCAATTTAAATTGGTAACTGTAAACTATAATATTTTAAAATTTTGTGTCTCATCCTAGAATGGCTTTATTCGAAACAGAAAAGGGAAGAGTCCCAAGTTTAATCTCGGTGAAACCTCCCAGTTCAATACTATGATTTCTTTTTCTGGTTTTTTGTTTTTTTTGTTTTTTTTTTAAGAGTGGGGTCTTGCTCTGTCGCTGGCATTACAGGCATGAGCCACCACTCCCGAATCCCAGTGCTATGATTTTTGAAATCATGTTCGTGAGAAGGCAGAGCACATGTGTTGAGAATCAGGCATTAAACCTGGGTTCAAATCATTAGTGCTTAATCATTGTAAAGCAGGAGGTTGTGTTCAACATAGCAATTATCAGAGAATGAATGCATAGCTTTAAGGACCAATGATATTTTAAACTTTTTTTTTTTTTGAGAACGGAGGCTCGCTCCGTCACCCAGGCAGGAGTGTGATGGCACGATCTCGGCTCACTGCAACCTCCACCTCCCGGATTCAAGCGATTCTCCTGCCTCAGCCTTCCGAGTAGCTAGGATTACAGGCATGCGCCACCACGCCCAGCTAATTTTGTATTTTTAGTAGAAGCGGGGTTTCTCCATGTTGGTCAGGCTGGTCTCAAACTCCTGACCTCAGGTGGTCCGCCCACCCAAAGTGGTGATCAGACTCCCTAACTGCTGGGATTACAGGCATGAGCCACCGCGCCTAGCTGAACTTTTTAAATTTATTTATTACTATTTTTTGAGACAGAGTCTCCTTATGTCGCCCAGGCTGGAGTGTGATCTCAGCTCACTGCAACCTCCACCTCCCATGTTCGACCAATTCTGCCTCAGCCTCCTGAGTAGCTGCAATTACAGGCTCCCTCCACCACGCCTGGCTAATTTTTGTATTTTTGGTAGAGATGGGGTTTCACCATATTGACCAGGCTGGTCTTGAACTGCTGGCCTCAAGCGGTACTAGGCCAAAGTGCTAGGATTACAGGTGTGAGCTACCACACCCAGCCTTAAACATTTTTTCAATTAAAGCAACCTAAGGTAAAACATTTTTAACCAAATTTAACCAAATCCCAATCAAATTGAATAAATGCCTAGCAGCTTATGTGTTGTGCTAAAACACGATATATTATCTGCCAATAAAAAACAGTATTTTGTATTTATATAGTATTATTACCAAGAGGCTTACTCAGCTTTATAGATGTCCCCTCTGTAATCTGATTAACCTTCATAGTATCTTGAGGTAATGTGTAGTGTAGCAATCAGACACTTAGGTAGTGACTTCCTGAGCTCTAACAATGAGTCAATATAATGCAAGAGGCTGTGTATGAAGTCCAACCTGGGTGTGTCCACACCACACCAGGAGGACAAGTTAAAATTACTGTAGGACCAAAAGTTAATATTTTCTGACTTATTTTTGTTTACCATTCCAACCATGGTACTCTATAAAATGTTTGCTGTTCATTATAGACCCATGAATGGAATAGTCCTAATATTTAAAACAAAAATTTTAACAGCTATAGAAAATGAAAGTAAGTGTGAGATAGAGATACTGGACATAATGTTCTATAGGTTTTAAAAGACTTAAGTAGAAGAACTGGAAACATAATGTCTTTACTTCTTGGCAGTGGAGTATTAACAGCTAATGGCTCCTTCTACCTGGCGTGCAGCTTCCTGTAATGACTATTATTAGTAGAGCCAGGCTGATCGTTAGGCACCATGACTATCTCCAGAAAAGGTGTATGGTGGAATTTAACTACAATGGCTTGTATTGCCTGGATATGCCCTTTGGTACACCTATTTTACTAGAGATGTTTGAAAATAGGTAAAAGCTCACTCAAAAGATAAGCTGCCAGTGGGACTTGAAGAGGCTCCCATTACATTCCTCTTCCCTGGAGATGTTTTATTCCCCTCCTCTCCTCCAGTGTTGTCTCACACTCAGCATTGCAAGGGTTACAAAGGTGACTAGTTAAGACACAGAGTTTGCCCTTGAAGAACTTACAGGATAACAAGGGCCATAAGAAAGTATTAAGTGTCGGCCAGGTTCCGTGGCTCACACCTGTAATCCAGCACTTCGGGAGGCCGAGGCGGATGGATCACGAGGTCAGGAGATCGAGACCATCCTGGCTAACACGGTGAAACCCCCGTCTCTACTAAAAATACAAAAAACTTCCCAGCACTGGCCGGGTGCGGTGGCTCACAGCTGTAATCCCAGCACTTTGGGAGGCCGAGGCGGGCGGATCACGAGGTCAGCAGATCAAGACCATCCTGGCTAACACAGTGAAATCCCGTCTCTACTAAAAATACAAAAAATTAGCCGGTCGTGGTGGTGGGCACCTGTAGTCCCAGCTACTCGAGTGTTTGAGGCAGGAGAATCACTTGAACCCGAGAGGCGGAGCTTGAAGTGAGCCGAGATTGTGCCACTGCACTCCAGCCTGGGCGACAGAGCGAGACTCAGTCTCCAAAAAAGAAAAGAGAAAAGAAAAAAAAAAAACTTCCCAGCACTTTGGGAGGTGGAGGTAGGTGGATCACCTGAGGTCTACTAATAACACAAGAATTAGCCGAGTGTGGTGGTGGGCACCTGTAATCCCAGCTACTCAAGAAGCTGAGGCAGGAGAATTACTTGAACCTGGGAAGTGGAGGTTGCAGTGAGCCGAAATTGGGCCACTGCACTTCAGCCTGCGCGAAAGAGGGAGACGCCATCTCAAAAAAAAGAAAAGAAAAGAAAAGAAAAAAGTCTGGGCACAGTGTCTCACGCCTGTAATCCCAGCACTTTGGGAGGCCAAGGCGGGCGGATCACGAGCTAAGGAGATCGAGACCATCCTGGCTAACATGGTGAAACCCCATCTCTACTAAAAATACAAAAAACTAGCCTTAAGTGTCCTGAGAGAAGACCAGCTAAAATGCTATGATTCAGCATCATTCCTAAAATGGGTACCAGTTGAGCAGCAATACCTGGCAACTCTTAATTTCTGCTTAAATGCCCAACTGCTTAGTACATGCTCTTAAATTGAGGGGATAGGTGATATCATATAAACCCATGTCTTGTCCCTGCCAGCAAGGAAATGGTGCTTTGTGACTTTACTTGGAAAGTATGTAATTAAGACTGAGGAGAATAAATTGGTGTTTTCACCTCTCATATTTGCTTCTGAAGCAGAAAGTTTACTAAGCTGAATCCTGAACTAGGAATTAGTAATAATAGTAATAGCTAATTGTTAATATAGATACAGCTCTTGTAACATTTCTGGCATAATTACCATTCAAATATTATTTCTTATTCTTATGTATTGGGTGCTTACTATATGCCGGGCAATGTTTTTAACCTCTTTATTAGTTTTCACAAACCCCCTAGAAGTACTTGTGTTATCTGCATGAGGAAACGGGTAGAGAGAGTTTAAGTAATCTGCTCAAGGTCAGAAAGTGAACAAATGACAGGTCAGGCTTCAAACACAGCCCAAGTGCTTGAACAGTGCTACTAGCCTCCCAGTAGTTACTGAGGCCTACTCCTATAAAATTCCATTGACTCTCTAAAGTGATGGTGTAGGAAATGCTAACTGGTGATAAAGAAAATATGAAACACTGGCAAGTCATTTAGTGAGCATTTTATAGGTTAGTTGGCTTCCTTCTCTGTGACCTTGAATTGAAACTCTCTACTGCAAACTAACTGGTTAGAGAAAAATTGTATTTGCAAATAGTTTTAAAAGTTTCAAAGTAGGCCAGGCGCGATGGCTCATGCCTGTAATCTCAGTACTTTGAGAGGCTGAGGCGGGCGGATCACAAGGTCAGGAGATCAAGACCATCCTGGCTAACAAGGTGAAACCCGCGTCTCTACTAATAATACAAAAAATGACCCTCGTGGTGGCGGGTGCCTGTGGTCCCAGCTACTCAGGAGGCTGAGGCAGGAGAATGGCGTGAACCCAGGAGGCAGAGCTTGCAGTGAGCCGAGATGGCGCCACTGCACTCCAACCTGGGCTACAGAGCGAGACTCCATCTCAAAAAAAAAAAAAGTTTCAAAGTAAAAGTTTCAAAGTAAAACCACCCATTCTTTTTCTTTTTCTTTGTATAAAGGAAAGGAATAAAGAAGGACTACTCCATAAGCAGAGCAGCCTCTTTTTTTCCTTAAAAGAAAAATAGCTGGCCAGGTGCAGTGGCTCATGCCTATAATTCCAGCAATTTGAGAGGCTGCAGCAGGTAGATTGCTTGAGCTCAGGAGTTTGAGACCAGCCTGGGTAACGTAGTGAAACCCTGTCTCTACCAAAAATACAGAAAATTAGCCAGATGTGGTGGTGCCTGCCTGTAGTCCCAGCTACTCAGGAAGCTGAGGTGGGAGAATCACCTGAGCCCAGGGTGGAGGTTAAAGTGAGCCAAGATAGCACCACTGAGCTCCAAACTGGGTGACAGAGTGAGATCCCATCTCAAAAAAAAAAAAAAAAAGAAAAGAAAAGAAAAAAAGAAAAGAAGCTGCATTAATTTTTTTAAAAAAGTAATTTTATATCAAGTATCTACATAATCTAATTAAACTTGGAACTAAGTAATAGATATCAAAATAATAGAGTTTTTTGGTATGGTTAATTAATTTATTTATGTATTTATTTATGTCTTGCTCTGTTACCCAGGCTGGAGTGCACTGGTGCAACCTCGGCTCACTGCAACCTCTGCTGCCTGCTCAAGTGATTCTCCTGCCTTAGCCTCCGGAGTAGCTGGGATTACAGGCACCCACCACCACGCCTGGCTAACTTTTTTATTTTTATTTTTTGAGACAAGGTCTCGCAATGTTGCCCTGGCTGGAGTGCAATGGTGCAATCTTGGCTCACTGCAACCTCCACCTCCCGGGTTCAAGTGATTCTCCTGCCTCAGCCTCCTGAGTAGCTGGGATTATAGGCATACACCACCACCCTCATGTGTGTGTGTATATATATATATATATATATAATGTGTGTGTGTGTATATATATATATAATGTGTGTGTATATATATATATATATATATATAATGTGTGTGTATATATATATATTTTTTGAAATAGAGTCTCACTCTGTCACCAGGCTGGAGTGCAGTGGTGCCATCTCGACTCACTGCAACCTCTGACTCCCGGGTTCAAGCCATTCTCCTGCCTCAGCCTCCCTCCCGAGTAGCTGGGATTACAGGCATGTGCCACCACACCCACCTAATTTTTGTATTTTTAGTAGAGACGGGGTTTCACCACGTATTTTTTTTTTTTGTATTTTTAGTAGAGACGAGGTTTCACTATGTTGGCCAGGCTGGTCTCAAACTCCTGACCTCAGGTGGTCCGCCCACGTTGGCCTCCCAAAGTGCTGGGATTACAGGTGTGAGCCACCACACCCAGCCATAATTTTTGTATTTTTAGTAAAGACAGAGTTTCACCATGTTGGCCAGGCTGGTCTTCAACTCCTGAACTCAAGTGGTCCATCCTCCTCCACCTTCCAAAGTGCTGGGATTATAGGCATAAGTCACCATGCCCAGCCTCATTTAACTCTTAACAAAAGCCTCTGTGGCCTGGCACCAGTGGCTCACACCTGTAATCCCAGCACTTTGGGAGGCCGAGGCGGGTGGATCATGAGGTCAGGAGTTCGAGACCAACCTAACCAACATGGTGAAACCCTGTCGCTACTAAAAATACAAAAAAATTAGCTGGGTGTGGTGGCACACACCTGTAGTCCCAGCTACTCGGGAGGCCGAGACAGGAGAATCATTTGAACCTGGGAGGCAGAGGTTGCAGTGAGCCAAGATCATGCCACTGCTCTTCAGCCTAGGTGACAGAGCGAGACTGTCTCAAAAAAAAAAAAAAAAAAAAAAATGAACCAGGCATGGTAGCACATGCCTGTAATCCCAGCTACTTGGGAGGCTGAGGCAGGAGAATTGCTTGAACCCACGAGGCGGAGTTCACAGCGAGACGAGATCGTGCCATTGCATTCCAGCCTGGGCAACAGAGCAAGACTCCGTTTCAAGAAAAAACAAACAAACATAAACAAAAACCTCTGCAAAGAGTTTAGAGTCAGACTCTTGAAATCCTGATTCTAGTACTTTCTAGCTATGTGTCTAGAGTTCGAGACTAGCCTGGCCAACATGGTGAAACCCCGTCTCTATTAAAAATAAAAAAATTAGCCAGCTGTGGCCGGTGCCTGTAATCCCAGCTACTCAGAAGGCTAAGGCAGGAGAATCAGAGCAGGAGGTTGCAGTGAGCTGAGATCGCTCCATTGCACTCCAGCCTGGGAGACAAGAACGAGACTCCGTCTCAAAAATGATAATAATAATAACAGATTTGTAAAGATTAAATTGAAAAAGAACTACTATATAAATTGGCGAATTAGAATCTAACATCCAGAAAAGTATTTAGTCTAATCTCAGATATTTAGCCTAATCTATTCATTTTAAATGAGAAAAGGAGACCTAAAGAGTTGCACAGAGTTCCTACAAATTCCAAAAAGAGCAGATGTTTTGAACATGATCTAAACTAGGGTGCCAGCCACATCTCATAAGGGGCTTAATGCCTGATTAATGCAATTAATTGCAGTGATGATAAGAAAAGGAGAGCCCAGGTTTTATATTATCCATTTGTTCATTGAGTCTCTAGCCCCTTCGGAAATTAACACAAATGGCCATTCTAGTTTATAAATTAGTCACTCGTGAGTTTGGCAAGGATGAATCAATAAATACCTCAGTAGTTTTCAATCTTGAGAAATATGCTCAGACCTCAATTTATGAAATATTAACTTAGACTCTAAATTTTTATACTATTAAAATATCTTTCAATTATTAATTGTAACTACAAAAGAAAACATTTGTGTTTATACTTGGCAAAGAATGGCTTTTATATAATTAAAATATTGTAGATATAGGCTGGGCGCGGTGATTCACGCCTGTAATCCCAGCACCTTGGGAGGCCGAGGCGGGCGGATCACAAGGTCAGGAGATCGAGACCATCCTGGCTCCTGGCTAACACGGTGAAACCCCGTCTCTAATAAAAATACAAAAAATTAGCTGGGCGTGGCGGCGGGAGCCTGTAGTCCCAGCTACTTGGGAGGCTGAGGCAGGAGAATGGTGTGAACCCGGGAGGCAGCTTGCAGTGAGCTGAGATGGCGCCACTGCACTACAGCCTGGGTGACAGAGTGAGACTACCTCAAAAAAAAAAAAAAAAAATTGCAGATATAGTTAACATTCCCTTCAACTACCCTCACCCAAGTCCTACTTATTTTTCTTTCTCCCAATATCATAAAAATGGTATAAACTGGGCCCGGTGGTATGTGCCTGTAGTCCCAGCTACTCGGAAGGCTGAGGTGGAAGGACCCTTGAACACAGGAGTTTAAGAGCAGCTTGGGGCCGGGCAGGGTGGCTCAAGCCTGTAATCCCAGCACTTTGGGAGGCCGAGACGGGTGGATCACGAGGTCAGGAGATCGAGACCATCCTGGCTAACATGGTGAAATCCCGTCTCTACTAAAAAATACAAAAAAAAAAAAAAAAAAAAAAAAAACTAGCCGGGCGAGGTGACGGGCGCCTGTAGTCCCAGCTACTCGGGAGGCTGAGGCAGAAGAATGGTGTAAACCTGGGAGGCGGAGCTTACAGTGAGCTGAGATCCGGCCACTGCACTCCAGCCTGGGCGACAGAGCAAGACTCCATCTCAAAAAGACAAACAAACAAAAAACAGAGCAGCTTGGGCAACATAGCAAGACCCTGTCTCCAAAAAAAATTATGTATGTCCTTCTAGTCCATTTTAAAATATTATTTTCAAGATTTTATTTATTTATTTATTTTTGAGATGAAGTCCTGCTCTGTTGCCCAGGCTGGAGTGCAATGGTGCCATCTTGGCTCACTGCAACCTCCGCCTCCCAGGTTCAAGCGATTCTCCTGCCTCAGCTTTCCAAGTAGCTGGGATTACAGGTGCACACCACCACGCCTGGCTAATTTTTGTATTTTTAGTATAGACGGGGTTTAACCCTGTTGGTCAGGCTGGTCTCGAACTCCTGACCTCAGGTGATCCACCTGCCTCGGCCTCCCAAAGTGCTGGCATTACAGGCGTCAGCCACCGTGCCCGGCCTTAAATATTATTTTTAAAAAAGTGTGGCTTCCCTAGGCACACTGCTTTTAGGGTACCCCTGCTCCGCAAGGAGCAGTTAAAAAATGGGTGTATACATTAACATGTGTGTGTATGTGTGTACATGTGATATGTGTTCCAAACCATACATGCACCCTTAGCATTTTTATGTAAATAGTATCGTGTCTATTTGCTTATTTGTGTTCCCATTCAATAATGTAAGATATGTGAAGCAGAAACTTTATCTTGCTTTGTCTGTTTTCTGCTGTACTACTAGCTCCTAGAACAGCTCCTGACACATGGTTAGCACCCAAGTATTTGTTGAATAAATAAATATCGATCCATAACCTGCTTTTTAAATTTGATATTGTGTCTCTAAGATCTATCTGCGTGTGTGTATATATATATACGTTCATTCTCATCTAGTTCATTACTTTATTCTGCTTTATATTATAAATAAACTATGTTCTATTTGTTCATTCACCTATTAGAGGATATTTACATTATTTTCACTCCTTTGCTATCATAAACCCTTATATGCAAATGTGCAAATTTTTTCAGGCCCATGCAGAATAATTTCTCTAGAGTATATATGCCCCAGAAGGTGAATGTTGAGCAATGAAGGGTGATATTTTAAATTTCACTGGTTGCTTGTCATATTACTCTCAAAAGTGGCCATAGCTAATTATACTCTCAGTAGCAGTAGATGAAGGCTTCATGTTTCTTACACCCTTGCCAGAACTTTATACTGTGAGATTTTAAAATTTGTTTGCCAATCTCAGGGGTGAAATATGGTGTCTCTTTTTATTTAAATTTTTATTCAGGCCAGGCGCAGTGGTTCACGCCTGTAATCCCACCACTTTTGGAGGCCAAGGCAGGTGGATCACAAGGTCAGGAGATTGAGACCATCCTGGCCAACGTGGTGAAACCCTATCTCTACTAAAAATACAAAAAATTAGCTGGGTGTGGTGGTGAGCACCTGTAGTCCCAGCCACTCAGAAGGCTGAGGCAGGAGAATCACTTGAACCTGGGAGGCAGAGGTTGCAGTGAGCCAAAATTGTGCCACTGCACTCCACCCTGAGCAAGACTCCGTCTAAAAAATAAATAAATAAAAAATAAAAAAAGATTTTATTCAGATAACTGTAGATTTCATATGTTGTTGAAAGAAATGATATAGAGAACTTGCATACCCTTAACCCAGATCCTACTGATAATAATACTTTGCAAAAGTATAGTCACAACCAGAATATCAAAATTGACACAGTCCACCAATTTTGTACAAGTTTCCCTAGTTTTACTCAGACTCATTTTATGTGTATGTGAGTGCATTTAATTTTATACAGTTTGATGTCATATGTAGGTCCACGTATCTACCTCCACACTCAAGATACAGAACAGTTAAAACACAAGGATCTTCCTGTTGTGCGAAATCTCAGCTCCCTGCAACCTCCATCTGCTGGGTTCAAGCGATTCTTGTGCCTCAGCCTCCCAAGTAGCTGAGACTACAGGGATGCATCACCACACCTGGCTAATTTTTGTATTTTTAGTAAAGACGGGATTTTACCATGTTGGCCAGGCTGGTCTGGAACTCCTGGCCTGAAGTGATCAGCCTGCCTCGACCTCCCAAAGTACTGGGATTACTGGCGTGAGCCACTGCACCTGGCCTCCCCCTCCTTTTTAATTTCTATTCTTCACTTGCAAGATTTTATCCTTTCCGGCTGGGCAAGGTGACTCAACAAGGCAGATCACTTGAGGTCAGGGGTTTGAAACCAGCCTGGCCAACATGGTGAAACCTCGTCTCTACTAAAAAAAAAAAAGAAATACAAAAAATTAGGCCGGGCACGGTGGCTCACGCCTGTAATTCCAGCACTTTGGGAGGCCAAGGTGGGCGGATCATGAGATCAGGAGTTCGACACCAGCCTGGCCAACGTGGTGAAACCCTGTTCTCAACTAAAAATACAAAAATTAGCCAGTCGCAGTGACACATGCCTGTAGTCCCAGCTACTAGGCTACTAGGGAGGCTGAGGCAGGAGAATTGGTTGAACCCAGGAGGCGGAGGTTATAGTGAACCGAGATTGCACCACTGCACTCCAGCCTGGATGACAGGAGAGACTCCATCTAAAAAAAAAAAAAAGGAACGATGCAGTATGTAACTGTTAGAGATTGGCTTTTTTTCACTCAGCATATTCAGCATACAAGTTGTTGCATGTATCAATAATCCAAGGCCGGGCACGGTGGCTCACACCTTTAATCCTAGCACTTTGGGAGGCTGAGGCAGGCAGATCACTTGAAGCCAGGAGTTTGAGACTAGCTTGGACAACATGGTGAAACCCTGTCTCTACTAAAAATACAAGAAGTAGGCCAGGCACGGTGACTCACGCCTATAATCCCAGCACTTTGGGAGGCAAAGGCAGGTGGATTACGAGGTCAGGAGTTCAAGACCAGGCTGGCCAAGATGGTAAAACCCCGTCTCTACTAAAAATATAAAAATTAGCCGGGCATGGTGGCACACACCTGTAATCCCAGCTACTCGGGAGGCTAAGGCAAATAACTGCTTAAACCTGGGAGGCAGAGGTTTCAGTGAGCCAAGATAGCGCTACTGTACTCCAGCCTGGGTGACAGAGCAAGACTCTATCTCAAAAAAAAACAAAAAACAAAAATTAGGTGGGCGTTGCCAGGCTCGGTGGCTCACATCTGTAATCCCAGCACTTTGGGAGTCCAAGGCAGGCGGATCACAAGGTCAGGAGATCGAGACCATCCTGGCTAACACGGTGAAACCTCATCTGTACTAAAAATGCAAAAAAAATTAGCCGGGCGTGGTGGCGGGCACCTGTAGTCCCAGCTACTCAGGAGGCTGAGGCAAGAGAATGGCGTGAACCCAGGAGGTGGAGCTTGCAGTGAGCCGAGATCACGCCACTGCACTCCAGCCTGGGTGATAGAACGAGACTCTGTCTCAAAAAAAAAAAAAAAAAAAAAAAAAATTAGCTGGGCGTGGTGGTGCATGCCTATAGTCCCAGCTACTTGGGAGGCTGAGACAGGAGCATTGCTTGAACCCGAGATGCAGAGGTTGCAGTGAGCCAAGATTGCACCAGTGCACTCCAGCCTGGGTGATAGAGTGAGACTCCATCTCAAAAAAAACCCAAGAAAAACAAAAAAACCCATCCCTTTTATTGTTGGTATTCCATGGTATGGATGGACCACAGTCTGTTCAGCCATGACTCATTGAAGGACCTATGTTTATTTCCAAGTCTGGGCTATTAGAAATAAAGCTGCTGTTAAGATTTATATATAGGTTTTTTGGGCGCATATAAATTTCCATTTGGTGTCTCATTTTTTTTAATTAGCATTTCCCAGATTACCAGTGGGGTTGAACATTTCTTCAGATATTTGTAGACCATTCAGGTTTCCTCTTTCGAGAAGGAGCTATTTTGCTTATTTTTTCTGTTGGGTTGTTTGTCTTTTTCTTACTACTTTGTAAGAGTTCTTTTTTCTTTCTTTTTAAGATGGAGTTTTGTGTATTCTTGGCTCACTGCAATTTCCGCCTCCTGGGATCAAGCGATTCTCCTGCCTCAACCTCCTGAGTATCTGGGATTATAGGCATGCACTACTATGCCTGACTAATTTTGTATTTTTAGTAGAGACAGGGTTTCTCCATGTTGGTCAGGCTGGTCTCGAACTCCTGACCTCAGATGATCCACCTGCCTCAGCCTCCCAAAGTGTTGAGATTACAGGCGTGAGCCACCGTGCCCAGCCTAAATGTTCTTTATATGTTCTGCATAGCAATCTTTTGTCAGTTATATGAGATTGTTTGTGTTAACATTTTGGTGGTTGTTGTTTTTCAACGTCCTGTAAAGTTTAGGAATACATGAATGATTTCTGAAACTTGAGTTTGGATCATTGATGAAGTGACCAAGGAGTTTCATTCGGGGCTGCCCACCTTGTGGAGCTTTGGGCCTGCTGTACCTCACATGTAGCAGCATTTCTTTGCATCCTTGCATGCCAGCGATACACTTTAATTGGTGGTGTGTTAGGTTCTAGGCACACCGTATTAAAATATCTACCTGCTTGAGGGCAGATGTCATGAGCACAAATCCTTTGCCTCATTTTTTTGAAGCATTCAGATACATTTATTGCACTGTAAAACCAGCCGTGTTTTCTGGCATTTTGACCAGTCCTCAGAAACTGCTGACATCATGATGTACTCCTTGCTTGGTGTTTCCATTTTCCCCAGCACTGCAGCCAGAATTTAGAATCCTGACTCACCCTTCAGCCAGCCACAGAGAATGCTGATTATTCTGGTACAGTCAGTGCTCACGAAGTGACTTTGAAAGGGGAAATAGCTTTTGGACAAGTCAAAGCCAGTGCAATTTCAGATAGTAGACAAGCTTTTCTTTTCTAGCTTTCTCGTCTGCTCAGCTGCTGCTGCTTTCTCCCCTGACGGAAGCGGAAGCCATGATTCTGCAGTCCTGGCCATAAAGCTGTGGATTGTACAAGCTGGCACGGCCAGTACTGCCCTACTGAGTTCAGTGAACTGTCCTGATCTGCACTGAGAGAGCCTGGCTGTGGTGCAATGCTCACAGTGAAGCTGTCTGCATAGCTGAGCTAACAGTTCAAACTTCAGCTCTCATTTCAAAAAATTACCTTATAAAACACTCACTGACCAAGATTACCTTGAGTAGCTTATTTATATGAATTTTGCAGTTACCCCAAATTAGCCGTGGAGAAACTGATATACAATGTTTCTTATAATTTCCCCTCAAACCATAGCAAAAACATGAAGGCAAGTACTAGGATTTCTGGGAATATGGAATTTATATCTATGTCCCACAAACAATGTTAGAGAAAACAGGCTTTGGATATTTTCGAAGGGCTGTGATGAGGATTAAATAAGGTATAAAATATGAAAATGTTTTGTGAATTCCAAAATGTTTTACCAAGATAAAAGATTTTTAAAATCAGTTTCTGTCAGTCTCATACATCCAAGTCATGAAATCAAGTCTACACTGATTTATTATACATAAGGAAATATTTTTGACTTGTGAATAGGCAATAATATAATTTCTATTGTATTCAAATAATGATTGAAAGTAATTTTCTTTTTGAGATTTTGACTTCCCCATTTGAGGTAATATTCTCAAGGGACTAAATGTTACTGATGTTGTTTATTCCAAATGAGGTTTGCTTTGGGTGACACAGAATTCAAAGATAGCTCTGAACAAAACTGAAATGGTGGCTAATACGATCCTTTCTGTGCCTCCCTTTTCTTTCCTTTTGGATACTTCAAATACACAGCTAGTTTCCTTGGGATATCCTAGGGCAATCAGGGCCATTTCCTTCTCTCTCCAAGACTGACCTGCCACAATCCATCAGGGACTATGATTTTGTTGTAAATATTTAGAAAGATGGTGCACAACAATAGATTTGGCAAAAACTGAGCTGATGACATGCAAGTGGAGCCAAGTGTGGGAATCCATACTTGGAATAATCCAAAGGAATGTTTAATGGTGGAAGAAGAGAAGTGCAGGAGATGGGGCAGCATTTTCAGGGCCTCTCACCTAATGCAATATTGGCATCTTACAGGCTTGAGGGTCACTTGTTGGATGATTTGTGTGCTAATTCTGTTGGAAGAGAAGAGTCTCAAGAAATACACTATTGGCATTAAAAGTAAAACACAAGATTGTTTTCTCCCTTGAATATAGCAATAACTCTGTAGAGTAATCATAATGCTTTGGCCAGCTATCCTTGAGAATTAACAATGTTTTTTAAATTGCAGGGAGAAGAAAAGAGGACAGAAACAAGTTTCTGTTTCATATTCCTTCTGTGTCGGGTTAGAGCAGAAGAACCCTAGGGAGTGCAGGGCTGGGGCCTGGGACATGTGAATATCTGCACATTGGCAGTTCAGCAAGCTTTTCCTGTTGGCCTGCTATTCCCAGGAATATAGGGCTGCTTGTAAGGGGGCGGGGAAGGTGTATATGTCTGAAAAATTCAGGATAGATGCAGGTAACATCCCAAGTTTTGAACAACAATCTGTGTGTGTGTGTGTGTGTGTGTACACACCCACATGTTCACAGCTGCACACAGCACTTTGTACTTCCTTGATTAATGGAAAACTGGAAGAATAATACAGCAGGATTAAGCCCCAGGGTATTGACTGGGACTCAGGGAGACCTGAGACACAACTAAAGGGTGGAATTTTTAATTTCTGTCTCTTTTTTCACATCTCCCTTTCCCCTTCCTTCCCATTACCTTTCCAGTATTCTTAGGTTGTGGTCCCAGCTGAACAAAAACCAATAAATAACTTCCCATTGAGTAGCTAGGGGACATTGGCCAAAGTCTTAGCATTTCCAGGGTTTCTTCCAAGGGTCTTTCTTGAAGACCCCATTAAATCTCTTGTGGTAGATTTCCTAGAGAAGCCAGGGAGCAGTCTCCTTGAGTTTCCTCACATGAGACCTACAGTACAGACCCTTACTCACTTTCTCCTAATACCTACTTTGATATATTTCTTTTTTTCTTTCTTTTCTTTTTTTTTTTTTTGAGACAGGGTCTCACTTTATCACCCAGGCTAGAGTGGTGCAGTGGCACGATCTTGACTTACTACAACCTCCACCTCCTGGGTTTAAGTAATTCTCCTGCCTCAGCCTCCCAAGTAGCTGGAATTACAGGCACCCACCACCATGCCTGGCTAATTTTATTGTTGTTGTTTTGTTGATGTTGTTTTGAGACAGTTTTGCTCTGTCACCCAGGTTGGAGTGCAGTGGTGCCATCACAGCTCACTGCAACCTCTGCATCCCAGGTTCAAGTGATTCTCCTGCCTCAGCCTCCCCAGTAGCTGGGACTACAGGTGCCCGCCATCATGCCTGGCTAATTTTTGTATTTTTAGTAGAGGCGGGGTTTCACCATGTTGGCCAGGCTGGTCTCGAACTCCTGACCTCAAGTGATCCACCCGCCTTGGCCTCTCAAAGTGCTGGGATTACAGGAGTGAGCCCATGTGCCAAGTAATATATTTCTATGTGAAGGATAATACATTCAGTTGTTACATAGGGGCATAAAAGGTGAAATTATATCTTAAGATTCACAGTAGAGAGGAAAAAAAGCTAACCTTGCCAATTAAAACCATAGAAGGTCTTGAAAACAAATCTCATCATTTCATTATATGTTTCTAAATTGCAGGCTGGGTGCAGTGGCTCACGCTTGTAATCCCAGCACTTTGGGAGGCTGAGGTGAGATCACTTGAGGCCAGGAGTTTGAGACCAGACTGGGCAACAACGTGAGACCCGTCTTTACAAAAAAATTAAAAAATAAAAATTAGCCGAGTGTGGTGGCACATACCTAGAGTACTCTAGCCTGGGTGACAAAGCAAGACTCTGTCCCTAAAATAAAATAAAATAAAATAAAATAAAATAAAATAAATAGCAGACTCTACAGGCCCAGGGTAGGCAAGGTCCCGGTATCTAACAGCATGCTTGGCACATTGGCACATGGGCCTTCAATTAACTTTTTTTTTTGAGACGGAGTCTCGCACTGTCGCCCAGGCTGGAGTACAGTGGTGCAATCTCGGCTCACTGCAAGCTCCGCCTCCCGGATTCACGCCATTCTCCTGCCTGAACCTCCCAAGTAGCTGGGACTACAGGCACCCGCCACCATGCCCGAATAATTTTTTTGTATTTTTAGTAGAGACAGGGTTTCAACGTGTTATCCAGGCTGGTCTCGATCTCCTGACTTCGTGATCCGCCCGCCTTGGCTTCCCAAAGTGCTGGGATTACAGCTGTGAGCCGCCATGCCCGGCCAATGAACTATTATTGAATGAATGCCTCATTTTCCCTCTTGGCATCACACCTGAGATTGCCCGATTTATACATTGTCCTCAGAGCCAGCATTTATTACATTGCATTTGAGAGTCGCTAAGACAAGGCATTTTCCACAGGCTTTTCCTGTTTTCTAAGTACCTTCCAACCTTGATTTGCTGGTAACAGCAGTTGGCTTGTATTTTATGCTGGCCTTTGCAATGATACAGCAAATGGAATCTGGAATCTCCAGAATCGATGGCAATATGAATGCCGTACAATGAGGAAGTTATCACTTACCCACAAAGGGCTGTGAGTTTGGAATCATGTATATATAAGAAGTACTTTTTACACTGTAATGTGCTACTCAAATGTTTTGTTATTATTATTATATCAGAAAACAACCCATAGGACCTTATAAAGAATAATGATTTCAGTCACGTTCATCCTATGTGACAAAGCAATGGTTCTCAACATTTTTGGTCTTAATCACTTTGGCAAAATATCTCAAAACTTCTTATCTCAATTACCCACACTACTCAGTCCCAGAATTTTGCCAGAATAAATAGGAAGTATAGAGCTACTTTTAATTTCTAGTTTCCATTATTAGACTTCTGCTGGGAAAGAGAAAAGGGATAGAGTGGAAAAGAGTTTCAAGTACAAGGGTCCATGACCTCCAAAGTCGACTATGTTGAGATTCTTGATGGTGAAGCAACAAGACGAGAAGCCAGGCTAAATATTGGTGACCCAGAAAAGGAGATGGAAAGGCCAGCGAATGCAAGACCTGCCACCCCGTGCCTGCTTTCACCTCCTCATCTGTACTTACTGGTGTGTTTCTTTTTTTTTTTTTTTTGTGACGGAGTCGCACACTGTCACCCAGGCTGGAGTGCAGTGGCACGATCTCGGCTCACTGCAAGCTCTGCGTCCCGGGTTCACATCAGTCTCCTGCCTCAGCCTCCCTAGTAGCTGGGACTACAGGCATGAGCCACTATGCCCAGCTAATTTTTTGTATTTTTAGTAGAGACAGGGTTTCGCAGTGTTAGCCAGGATGGTCTCAATCTCCTGACCTAGTGAACCTCCCTCCTCGCTCTTCGGAAGTGCTGGGATTACAGGCATGAGCCACCGCACCTGGCTACTTGCTGGTGATTCTGGAGGATCTGTCCTTTGAGGTGTCCCTCCTTGCTCTCCGGAATGTTCATTTCAACTCCCATCTAAGATGAAAGGAGCCAACTAAGCTCACTTGAGGGCAGCTGGTCATTGCCTTTGGGAAATATGAGATTAGGGTTGCCAGATATCTGACTTTTTGGCAGAAGTTAAAATTCTTGATGTTTTTGAGAATCTTCTAATTTTCAACTATTGGCAACTTATTTAAAAGATTGTCCTGGCCAAATGAAATCCATTAGTAGGGTGGATTTGCCCACAGACTGCTGGTGACTGATGACACATTTTCAGGCTTTACCCCTCACCTTTCTCTCTCTCTCTCTTTTTTTTTTTTTTTGAGACGGAGTTTCACTCTTGTTGCTCAGGCTGGAGTGCAATGGCACAATCTCGGATAACTGCATCCTCTGCTTCCCAGGATCAAACAATGCTCCTGCCTCAGCCTCCCAAGCAGCTGGGATTACAGGCATGCGCCACCACACCCGGCTAATTTTGTATTCTTTTTTTTTTTTTTTTTTTTTTTTTTTAGTAGAGACGGGGTTTTACCATGTTGGCTAGGCTGGTTTCTAACTCCTGACCTCAGGTGATCCACTCTCCTTGGCTTCCCAAAGTGCTGGGATTACAGTTGTGAGCCACCACGCCCGGCCCTCACCTCCTTTTTGAGTTTGGGACCTGTATCTTTACTTAAAATTTGGATAGATTAAGCCGGGCATTTCCACACACTGCTCAAATACAACTTATTTAAACTACAGTGTACTTTACCAAACATACAATGGGCAAAACAGAACCAGCTAGCTTATCGTTTTAAAGTCTCTGTCAGCTACCACTCATCCGTTAGTCCAGATTAGAAGCCTTGGAGTAGTCATCTGTGGTCCTTCTCTCTACTTTGTCTCTCACCTGCAATTCCTTCCTTAAGCATCAAATGTCAGGTATTATGCTAAACACTGAGGATACAAAGCTTAGCCGGTGGTGGTGGTGGGCGCTTGTGCTCCCAGCTTACTTAGGAGGCCAAGGCAGGAGGATTGCTTGAGCCCCACAGGTCAAGTCTGCAGTGACCCATGATCGCGCCACTGCACTCCAGCCTGGGCAACAGAGTGAAACCCTGTCTCTAAAAAGTAAAATATAAAAATAAAACTAAAGTTGAAAAGACAGCTCAGGCCAGGCTCTGCAGGTGTTAATGTCTATGGGTAGAAGGCAACAACTATTTACAAGACAATAGCAAGTATTATAACAGATATGTATAAAATGCCACATGATCTTGTTTAATCCACACAATAACCTTGTGAAATAGGTATCTTTTTAAATAACAGCTTTATTGAGATATAATTGACATACCATAAAAGCCACCCCTTAAAAATGTACAATTCAGTAGGTTTTAGTACATTCACAGTGCCATGACATCGAATTAGTTGTCATCACTAATTCCAGAACACTGGGTTTTAAAAAATTTTGATAAGAGATGGGGTTTCACTGTGTTGCTCAGGCTGGTCTCAAACTCCTGAGCTCAAGTGATGCAAAGTGCCTGGGCCTCCCAAAGTTCTGGGATTACAGGTGTGAGCCATGGTGCCCAGCCCAGAACATTGTTTTGAGCAGTTTTAAGTTCATAGCAAAATTGAGCAGAAAGTACAGAGTTCTCATTCATCCCCTGCCCTCACACATGCACAAACTCCCCCAGGATCAACATCTCCACTACAGTGATAGATTTGTTACAATCAATGAACTTTCATTGATACATCATTACCCCCCAAAGTTCATAATTTACATTAGGGTTCACTCTTGGTGCCATACATTACATGTTTGGACAAAAGTGTAACGATATGTATCCACCTTTGAAGTGTCATACAGAGTGGTTGTCACTGCCCCCAAAATCTCTGTGCTCTGCCTGTTCATCACTCTCTCCTAATCCTTGGCAACCTGAACTTCTCCGTATTTTTGCGTTTTCCAGACTGTTACGCACAGTATTTGGAATCACACAGTATGTAGCCTTTTCAGATTGGCATCTTTCACTTGGTGATACTCATTTATGGGTCCTCCATGTCTTTTCATGGCTTGATAGTTCATTTTTTAGTGCTGAATGCTATTCCATTGTCTGAATGTACTACAGTTTATCCATTCACCTACTGAAGGACATCTTGGTGGCTTCCAAGTTTTGACAATCATGAATAAAGCTAATATAAGCATCTGTGTGCAGGTTTTTATGTGGACGTATTTTCAGTTCATTTGGTTAAATAACCACAAAGCAAATTACTGGTTCATATGATAAGAATATATTTAATTTTTAATTTTTTTTTTTTTTTTTGAGACGGAGTCTCCCTCTGTCGCTAAGCTAGAGTGCTGTGGCGCCATCTCGGCTCACTGCAACCTCCAACTCCCTGGTTCAAGGGATTCTCCTGCCTCTACCTCCCAAGTAGCTGGGATTACAGGCATGTGCCACCATGCCTGGCTAATTTTTGAATTTTTAGTAGAGATGGGGTTTCACTATGTTGGCTAGGATGGTCTTGATCTCCTCATCTCGTGATCCGCCCACCTCGGCCTCCCAAAGTGCTTGGATTACAGGCGTGAGCCACCACACCTGGCCAAGTATATTTAATTTTTGTAAGAAACTGCCAAATTGTCTTCCAAAGTGTCTGTACCATTTGCCCTTCCCCTGAGCAATGAATGAGAGTTCCTGTTGCTCAACATCCTTGTCAGCATTTGATATTGTCAGTGTTTTAGGTTTTGGCCATTCTAATAGATGTGTAATAGTATCTCATTTTTGTTTTAATTTGTAATTCCCTAAGGGCATACAATATATAGTTTGGATATTTGTCCCCACTCAAATCTCTTGTTCAAATGTAATCCCTAATATTGGAGGTGGGGCCTGTTGGGAGGGGTTTGGGTCATGGGGCAGATCTCTCATGGCTTGGTGCTGTCCTTGCAATGGTGAGTGAGTTATCATGAGACTGGCTATTTAAGCGTGTGGCACCTTCCCCCCCAACTCTCTCCTACTTTCACCATGTAATGAGGTGCCTGCTCCTGCTTCACCTTCCATCATGAGTGAAAGCTCCCTGAGGCCTCCTCAGAAGCTGAGCAGATGCTGGTGCCATGCTTGTATAGCCTGCAGAACTGTGAGAAATTAAACCTCTTTTCTTCATAAAATACCCAGTCTTAGGTATTTCTTTTTTTTTTTCTTCTTTTTTCTTTTGAGATGGAGTCTCACTCTGTCGCCCAGGCTGGAGTGCAGTGGCGCAATCTTGGCTCACTGCAACCTCCACCTCCCAGGTTCAAGTGATTCTCCTACCTCAGCCTCCCAAGTAGCTGGGATTACAGGTGCGTGCCATCACACCTGGCTAATTTTTGTATTGTTAGTAGAGATGGGATTTCACCATGTTGGCCAGGCTGGTTGTGAACTCCTGGCCTCAAGTGATCCTCCTGTGTTGGCCTCCCAAAGTGCTGGGATTAGAGGTGTGAGCCACTATGCCCAGCATGGCTACTTTTAAGTTTCCATTTCTCTCCAGCAATAACTAATCTTTTCATTCATTATATCTGTTGTAACCTTTAACATATTGATAATAGTTGCTTTATATTTAAATTTTTGTTTATTTATTTAGAGATGGGATCTTGCTCTGTTGCCCAGGCCAGAATGCAGTGGTTCGATCATGGCTCACTACAGCGTCAAACTCCTGGACTCAGGTAATCTTCCTGCCTCAGCCTCCTGAGTAGCTGGGACTACAGGTGGAAGCCACTGTGCCCAGAGTGTCCTCATACCTTAAATATACAATTTCTGTTGCTTACAGTCCAACAACCATTACCGAGTGCTCTAGAAATACCAAAAAAGCATACATTTTGAAAACAGTCAGAATAGGGTTTGACTCAAAACTTTATCTTGGAGCAAGTCCTTCAACCTCTGTGAGCTCAGTTTTCTTGTCTCCAAAACATAGATCATCTTCACATGACTTTGTGAGGCTTAAATGAAATGAGATCGCATATGTAAAAGTGCCCAGCTCAAGCCTGGTATTTAGTGGCTGCTGAATAATTATTAGTTCCATTCCCCCTGTACCTATATTATACAAAAAACAAAAGAGGCATTAAAATAGACATCATATTTCTTCATGTGAAAAGTGGTTTTATACAGTTTTATACACAGTTTGAATAGGTATGAATAATCAATACACAAATTCTAATCAAAATCAGAAAATAAAGCTAGGAAATTTTAACTAGTTGAAACTTTAAAAAAACTATATAATTAAATAAACTAAATAACTGAATAAATTTAGAATTAAAAAGTAGATATTACCTGAATTTTGGTATGAAAATTAGTGTAAAAAACATGTAGCCCAAATCACATTAGCAAAAATTCTTTGTTTCTGCATCACCCCTGAACCTGCATTTGCTTATAAGTAACATGGTAATTTAACAGGATTCATTTAATTCCTGGCTCCTACTAAAGAGACACTGTCCCTGCCCACAGGCTACACTCCAGTAGAGAAGAATACAGAACCAAATGCAGTAGAACTCTGGCAAATTATTCAATAGTTCATTCTTCAGTTAACAGGGTTGCAAAAAAAAAAAAAAAAAAAAAAGGTACACTCAGCAAACATTTATTAAGAGCCTGCTATGTGACAGGCATGCTCCAGTCACTGCAGATAACACACAGGATGAAGACCCTGGCTTATGGAGTTGTTGTCGTTGTTGTTTTTTGAGACAGGGTCTCTCTGTTGCCCAGACTGGAGTGCAGTGGCATGATCTTGGCTCACTGCAACCTCCGCCTCCCAAGCTCAAGTGATCCTCCCACCTCAGCCTCCCCAGTAGCTGGGACCACCGGTGTGAACCACTACGCTCGACTAATTTCTGTATTTTTTGTAAAGACAGTGTCTCTCTATGTTGCTCAGGCTGGTCTCGAACTCCTGGCTTCAAGCAATCCACCCACCTTGGCCTTCCAAAACGCTGAGATGATAGGTATGAGCCACTGTGCCCAGCCTTATGGAGTTTACTTTACCAGGGCTGTGTTTAGAGAGAGCTTTGCCAAAACATGGATACACAAACACTGCCCACGGGAGAATGCCATGTAGTGAGGTAAGCAAACAATAACAACAACAAAGTTCTCTCGCTCTCAGCCAAGAAAAGCCCAGCTCTATGCCTTAGTAGAATGACCAAGTGACACTCTCCTGGGCCTTCAGAGCCACCAGAGAACAGGCCAAGCTAAGACTGCTTCAGCCCACAAATGACAAGAGCCTACCATACAAGCAGAGTATCCTATGATGCCAGGACACGCTAAAGCCACGCGGGCCTCTGTGGTCTAGGTTTGCCTCTCCCTGCAGCCACATGGTCTGTGCAGAGTTTTCGGGAGTTTCCTGCCTTTGTGCCCTGTACATACTATGCCTGGACCACTCTTGTGCTTGCCCTTCCTGCCAACTCCCAGGTGAACCACACATCCTTGGGTCATGGTCTTTGCAGGCAGTGGCCCACACACCCTCAGGAGGAGATGCCCTGGCACAGCCCCCCCACACTTCATCAGGTATCCTTTGTAATAGGCTGAAAGGTTCCACAGAAACACATGGGGGTTTCCCCACCAGGATGGCTGCTCCTAGGACAGGACTGGGTCACAAATATTTTTCTGTCTCCCCAGTGCTTGCCTAGAGTAGGTGCTTACAGCCATTTGTTAAATTGAAAGGGACAAGTGTACAAAGGTAGGCTGAGCCCATCATCAGCCTGGCTACCCTGTGTACTTGGCAGACTGATGGCCCTGGATACTGATCCCCTGCACCTACCGCATCTGATACTGAGTCTGACTTAGAACTTTAATCTGGAAGGATTTTTTTTTTTTTTTTTAAGTCTCTACCTCACTACTTTTTTTTTTTTTTTTTTTTTTTTTTGAGATGAAGTCCTACTTTGTTGCCCAAGCTGGAGTGCAGTGGCATGATCTCAGCTCACTGCAATCTCGGCCTCCTGGGTTCAAGCAATTCTCCTGCCTCAGCCTCGCGAGTAGCTGGGACTACAGGCATGTACCACCAGGCCCAGCTAATTTTTGTGTTTTTGTAGAGAAGGGGTTTCACCGTGTTGGCCAGGCTTGTCTTAAACTCATGACCTCAAGTGATCCCCCAGCCTCAGCCTCCCAAAGTGCTAGGATTACAGACGTGAACCACCGCGCCCTGCCCACCTCACTACATTTTAAGTTGATTTTTTTTAAAGGGTCAGTGTTCAGTAAAGGAAGACTAAACGGATTTCTGGTTGTTTTTGTTGTTGTTGTTTTAGAGACAGGGTCTCCCTCTGTTGCCCAGGCTGGAGTGCAGGGGCACAATCCTAGCTCACTGCAACCTTGAACTCTTGGGTCTAAGTGATTCTCCCATCTCAGCTTCCCAAGTGGCTAGAACTACAAGTATATACCACCATACTTGGCAAGCAGATTTCTGTTTTACAAGCCAAGGCCTTCTGTAGCTTTGGAGTGGATTCTCTATCTGAATGTTTTATTGTGGTAAAATATATATAACATAAAATTTACCACTTTAAGTGAAGAGTTCAGTGGCACTAAGTACATTCACATTGTTGGGCAACCATCACTACCATCCATCTCAGAACTTTTTTGTCTTCCTCAACTGAAACTCTGTCCCCATGAAACACTAACTCCCCATTTTCCCTCCCCCAGCCCCCAGCAACCATCATTCTACCTTCTGTCTTTATGAATTTGACTACTCTAGGGCCCTCATGTAAATAGAACCATACAGTGTTTTCCTTTTGTGACTGGCTTATTCACTTAGCACGATATCCTCAAGGTTCACCCATGTTGTAGCTCATGCTCAGAATTTATTTCCTTTTTAAGTCTCTAGTTGAATTCTTATCCCTTCATTTCACTTCAAATTAAAACAACACAAGTCAGCCTTGATTTTGCAAACAAATGTGCCAAAGCGACCTAAAGGCACGATGCAGCCTGAGAGGCCTGTCCACGCTGGCTGCCAGCCACTGTCTCCAGAGGCTGCCTTTGCAAGGATGGTCATCTGGACAAGGGGCTTGAAGCTCTCCCTATTGATGGTGGCTGAGAAATATCAGAACATTGTTAAGTTTTGTTTGCCAAAACAGAATCTAAATTGTGCTGAATCAGGGCAACTATAAACATTGTTTGCTTTTAAATATTTTACTTTATCCAGCAGGCTTTCAGATAATCAGACTGTGTTCTGGAACTGTCTTTCTGAGAAATAAACACAAATGAGTTGGCAGAGTCCAAGTACAAATTATCTCAGACCGTCCCAGTCCAGGATAAGCCATGTACATATAAATCATGGATTTTATAGCATTATATAAATCTTTATAAAAGGAATGCATTAATTGATTCAAGGACATTTGTAGTCTATATGAAACTAGCAATACATAAAATATTTTATGCTTTATTCTTATACTTTAATATTGTACTCTCTCTCTCTGTGTATATATATATACACATATATATGCATATATATATACACATATATATACATATATATACACATATATATACATATATATACACATATATATACATATATATATATATACGTATATATACGTATATATATATATACGTATATATATATACGTATATATACATATATATATATACATATATATACATATATATATATATACATATATATACATATATATATATATATATATTTTTTTTTTGAGATAGGGTCTCACTCTGTCACCCAGGCTGGATGGAGTGCAGTGGCGTGATCTCGGCTCACTGCAACCTCTGCCTTCTGGGTTCAGGCAATTCTCCTGCCTCAGCCTCCCAAGTAGTTGGGACTGCAGGCATCTGCCACCATGCCTAGCTAATTTTTTTTTTTTTTTTTTTTTTTTTGACGGAGTCTCGCTCTGTCACCCAGGCTGCAGTGCAGTGGTGTGATCTCGGCTTACTGCAACTTGCACCTCCCAGGTCCAAGCGATTCTCCTGCGTCAGCCTCCCAAGTACCTGGGACTACAGGTGCGTGCCATCACGCCCAGACAATTTTTGTATTTTTTAGTAGAGACAGGGTTTCTCCATGTTAGCCAGGCTAGTCTCAAACTCCTGACCTCAGGTGATCTACCCGCCTTGGCCTCCCAAAGTGTTGGGATTACAGATGTGAGCCTCCACGCCTGGCCAGCTAATTTTTGTTTTTGTTTTTATTTTATTTTATTTATTATTATTATTATTATTTGAGACAGAGTCTTACTCTGTTGCCAGGCTGGAGTGCAGTAGCACAATCTCGGCTCATTACAACATCTGTCTCCCATGTTCAAGCAATTCTTCTACTTCAGCCTCCCGAGTAACTGGGACTACAGGTGCACGCTGCCACGCCCGGCTAATTTTTTTTTTTTTTGTATTTTAGTAGAGACAGGGTTCACCATGTTGCCCAGGCTGGTCTCGAACTCCTGAGATCAGGCAATCCGCCCGCCTCAGCCTCCCAAAGTGTTAGGATTACAGGCGTGAGCCACTGTGCCCAGCCTATTTTATTGTCTTCGGGATGGAATTTCACTCTTGTCACCCAGCCTGGAGTGCAATGGCGTGATCTCTGCTCACTGCAACCTCAGCCTCCCAGGTTCATGCCATTCTCCTGCCTCAGCCTCCCGAGTAGCTGGGACTACACGTGCCTGCCACCACGCCCAGCCAATTTTTTTTTTTTTTTTTTTGTAGTTTTAGTAGACAAGGTTTCACCGTGTTAGCCGAGATGGTCTGGATCTCCTGACCTCATGAACCGCCCGCCTCGGCTCACTGCATGCTCCACCTCCCGGGTTCATGCCATTCTCCTGCCTCAGCCTCCCGCGTAGCTGGGACTACAGGCGCCCGCCACCGCACCTGGCTAATTTTTTGTATTTTTAGTAGAGACGAGGTTTCACCGTGTTAGCCAGGATGGTCTCGAACTCCTGACCTCATGATCCACCAGTCTCGGCCTCCCAAAGTGCTGGGATTACAGGCGTGAGCCACCGCACCCGGCAACCCTGTCTTAAAAAAATAAAAGGGGACAGATTCATAGGGATAGAGAGTGGGAGTCATTGCTTAATGGGTACGGAGTTTCTGTTTGTGGTGATGGAAAATTTTGGAAATAGTTATCAGTGATAGTTGCACAATAATGTAATTAATGTCACTCAATTGCTACCTAAAAATGATTTAAATGGCAAATTTTGTTATATACATTTGGCCACCAAAATAAGAAAGAAAACAAACCAACCAGCTCTTCAGTGGCTCTGTAGCTTTGCAGAATGAAAACTCCACAGCCCCATGACTGGCGGGGAGGCCCCAGGCTTGCTCCGCTCAGCCTCTGCAGCCCTGTCTTCCCACCAGTTGCCTCCTCAGATCCTTCCTGTGCAGCTTCTAGACTGCTCTTGGCCTGAGTCCAAAGCTGACTGGCGCTGCTCTATGAAGTCTTCCCAGGTTCCCGGTCTGAGAGCCTTTCTCCCTCTTGTGAATAACCAGGCACTCCTGCACCACCCACAACCCCACCCTGACCCTCCCAACCCTCAGCTCTGAGTCACCTGGGCTCGCCCAGGGCTTTCTGCTCAGTCATCATAAGGACCAGGAGAGGAAGCCAAGCAGGTGGAGGCAGGGCTGGCCATGGCCAGGCCTTAGGACTCTAGTTGCACTAGTTAGGAAGGCGGCTGGGTACTTAGTGTCTCTGCCTCCAGTTCATGGGTGGCCCTGGAAGAGTCCCTGCCTCCCTGAGTCTGCTTTCTCTTCTGCAAAATGAGAGACTGGACTGGGATTGCAAGGGTGTTTTTCATTCCAGAGTTTTTTTGTTTTTTTGTTTTTTTTTGAAACGGATTCTCGCTCTGTGCCCCAGGCTCTGTTCCCCAAGCCGGAGTGCAGTGGCACGATCTCGGCTCACTGCAACCTCCATCTCCCTGATTCAAATAATTCCCCTGCCTCAGCCTCCTGAGTAGCTGGGATTACAGGTGCACACCACCACGCCTGGTTAATTTTTTTGCATTTTTAGTAGAGATGGGGTTTTACCGTGTTAGCCAGGATGGTCTTGAACTCCTGACCTCAGACAATCCTCCCGCCTTAGCTCCCAAAGTGCTGGGATTACAGGCATGAGCCACCGTGCCTGGCCCATTCCAGGGTTTTGTGACCAAAACTGAGTAGCAAAGAACAGCAGGGTAGAGGTAACCTTCTTCAGAAGAGAAAGCCTTCCTGAAATGTTCAGTTGACGATTTTATTCTTATTGGGGCACATGGGGCAGTCTTTAAAGTTTCTTGAGAGAAAAATGGAAACAAAATCTTTTTTTTTTGAGACAGTCTCTATGAGTCACCCAGGCTGGAGTACAAATGGCATGATCATAGCTCATTGCTGCCTCAACCTCCCAGGAAGACCAGATCTTCCTGCTTCACCTACCTGAGTAGCTGGGACACAGGTGTGCACCACGACGCCTGGGTAATTTTTTTTTTTTTTTCTTTTTGATAGGGGGCAGTCTTGCTATGTTGCCCAGGCTAGTCTGAACTCCTGAATTCAAGAAATCCTCCTGCCTTGGCTTCCCAAACTGCTGGGATTATGGACTGCATTCAGCTGAAAAAAATCTTTCACTCGCCAAAATTAAGAGTTTTTATGTTGACTTAGTCAAGAATTTTAGTGTTTGTTATGTTATTAGGATTTCCACAAAAGAAATTACCCAAAGGAAATAATAGTTATTCTTGTTGGCCTTAGCTCATCAATGTAAGTCTAGGACTTTTGGTAGAATCTGGATATTAGCAACACATAGTTAAACGCAGAAGCAACTGCTGGGCCTGGTGGCATGCACCTGTAGTCCCAGCTACTTGGAAGGCTGAGACATGAGGATCACTTGAGCCCAGGACTTTGAATCTGTCCTGGGCAGTGCAGCAAAACTACATGTCAATTTTTAAAAATTTTATAAGCAACTAAAAGAGATGGTGAAACGAGTGGGGTCATGGAATACTATACAGCAATGAAAACAAACTAAGCACAACTGCCTGCAACAACATGAATGAGTCTCACAATCACACATGCTGTATGACTCCCTTTAGAAAACATTTAGAAATGGGTAAATATAATCAGTTATGTTTTTCCTGATTCCAATTTGGGTTAACACTTTAGTTTTTTGTTTTGTTTTGTTTTTTGAGACGATGTCTTGCTCTGTCGCCCAGGGTGAAGTACAGTGGTGCAATCTCGGCCCACTGCAACCTCTACCTCCCAGGTTCAGGTGATTCTCCTGCCTCAGCCTCCTGAGTAGCTGGGATTACAGGCACATGCCACAATGCCCGGCTAAGTTTTGTATTTTTAGTAGAGATGGGGTTTCACTGTGTTGGCCAGGCTGGTCTCAAACTTCTGAGCTCAGGTGATCCACCCACCTTGGCCTCCCAAAGTGCTGGGATTACATTACAGGCGTGAGCCACCACACCTGGCCAACACTTTGGTATTTAAAATACAATATGAAGCTGGGCACAGTGGCTCACACCTGTAATCTTAGCACTTTGGGAGGCCAAGGTGGGAAGATCCTTTGAGCCCAGGAGGTGGAGGCTGCAATGAGCTATGATTGCACCATTACATTCCAGTCTGGATTACACAACTGAGACCCTGTATCTAAAAAAAATAATAAAATGAAATATATAACTGGACAAATATTTAAGATATTTATTTATTTATTTATTTTGAGATGTGTTCTGGTTGTGTTGCCCAGGCTGGGATACAGTGATGCGATCACATTCAATGCAGCCTCGAGCTCCTGGGGTCAAGCTATCTTCCCACCTAGGCCTCTTAAGAAGCTGGGATTACAGGCACAAACCACTACACCCAGCTATTTTTTTTAATTTTATTTTTTGTGGAGAGGGGTGTCTCCCTATGTTGTCCAGGCTGGCCTCAAACTCCTGGCCTTAAGTGATCCACCTATCTTGGCCTCCCAAAGTGTTGAGATTACAGGTATGAGCCACTGTGCCTGGTCTGGATTTTTTAATAATATTGAAAAAGGACAGGCCAGGCGCGGTGGCTCAAGCCTGTAATCCCAGCACTTTGGGAGGCCGAGACGGGCAGATCACGAGGTCAGGAGATCGAGACCATCCTGGCTAACACGGTGAAACCCCGTCTCTACTAAAATACAAAAAAAAAAAAAAAAAAAAAAACTAGCCGGGCGAGGTGGCAGGCGCCTGTAGTCTACTCTGGAGGCTGAGGCAGGAGAATGGCGTGAACCCGGGAGGCAGAGCTTGCAGTGAGCTGAGATCTGGCCACTGCACTCCAGCCCGGGCGACAGAGCGAGACTCTGTCTCAAAAAAAAAAAGAAAAGAAAAGAAAAAGGACAAATAACCTAAATGTTTAAAGGTAAGGAATTGGTTTGTGTGTGTGTGTGTATATAAAACATATAATGTATATGAAATCTTGATTAATACATGTCAGTATATAAATATATCAATACATATGTCAGATATATCATATATAAGTAATATATAACAATATTTAAACACATTTATAGTATGTAAATGTATGTTTATTTATACATATGCCAGTATATCAGAACAATGAAATGCTATACAGCCATTTAAAATTTTGGAGAAAAATGTTTAAAAATACTTAATTTACTGGACCTGTATTAAGCGCTTTATAGACATTATTTTATTTAATCCTGGCAATACTCCTTGTGATTAAGATACTTGTATTTTTGGCCGGGTGTGGTGGTTCACGCCTGTAATCCCAGCACTTTGGGAGTCTGAGGCTGGAGGATTGCCTGAGGCCAGGAGTTTGAGACCAGTCTGGCCAATGTGGTGAAACCACGTCTCTGCTAAAAAAAAAAATACAAAAAATTAGCTGGGCGTGATGGAGTGTGCCTGTAATCCCAGCTACTCGGGAGGCTGAGGCAGGGGAATTGCTTGAACCAGGAAGGTGGAGGTTGCAGTGAACTGAGATAGTGCTGGGATCACAGGCGTGAGCCACCACGCCCGGCCTGTTGTGATGTTTTATGTGTGCAGATATATATTTTGAAAAAGTTAAAACAGACTGGGCGCGGTGGCTCATGCCTATAATACCAGCACTTTGGGAGGCTGAGATGGGCGAATCACCTGAGGTCAGGAGTTTGAGACCAGCCTGACCAACATAGAGAAACCTCGTCTCTACTAAAAATACAAAATTAGCTGGGTGTGGGGGACATGCCCGTAATCCCAGCTACTCGGGTGGCTGAGGCAGGAGAATCGCTTGAAGCTGGGAGCCAGAGGTTGTGGTGAGCGGAGATCATGCCATTGCACTCCAGCCTGGGCAACAAGAGCAAAACTGTCTCAAAAAAACAAAAAACAAACAAACAAAAAAAAATCACAACAAATGCATGAATACATAGACGTGTGTAACCTCAAAAAACTGTTAGTTCGTGGGATTATGAGAAATTATGATTTTCTTCCTGTTCATTTATGCATGTAGAGTAGGTTGTTATATGAATTATGACCCTAGGTCTCAGTTCTGGGCACATTATCAGTTCCAACACATGGGGGCTGCCCTGTGACCCAGTGAGGGTCAACACATCTTTTATCACTATCGATATACTAGGACTGCCTACTTACATATTCATAAAATCTACATCAGAGTAAGGGATGCACTTGTCATATCTGGGACCACCATACTAGGGATTACTAATTTGCAGGCAGCCCATCAGAGCAGCTTATGCAAGACAACAGCCCCAAGGAAATCAATCTTGGAAAGCCATTCCCCACTCCAGAGTGCAAGAGCCCTGAGCTTGCAGAGCATGGTGGCATTTGCGCCCACCACAGCAGGAGTAGCATGCAGTCTCTCCGCTGTCCTAACCCTTGAAGGTGGAGAGTCTCTGGCTGAGGGTTCTGGCCCTCCCCATGATGAGGGAGCTCTTGTTCTGGATCCACTCCACAGGAAGGGAGCACCTCGGCAGCCACAGGGAGGGAGCATCCCTAATGCGACACCCAGCTAGAAGTGAAGGGAGTGTCTGGCCCTACCCTGCAGCGATATGCCTGTATGTGCTGTTGTTTTCACAGGAAACTTGGCTAGATCAGGTACTTTTATATTGAACAATGTTTTGTTATGCTGAATAATTTTATAAAAAATACAAGTAGTGTGAAAAAGTTGCCTCCATTTTCACATCATTAGATCAAAGCCTATGGAGTGGAGTGACTATAACTCACCACACTAAATAGCTTTGACAATGTCTACCTTCTTCTTTTTTTTTTTTTTTTTAAGAGATGGGGGTCTTCGCTGGGCGCGGTGGCCCACGCCTGTAATCCCAGCACTTTGGGAGGCCGAGGCGGGCAGATCACAAGGTCAGGAGATCGATACCATCCTGGCTAACACGGTGAAACCCCATCTCTACTAAAAATACAAAAAAAATTAGCCGGGCATGGTGGCGGGCGCCTGTAGTCCCAGCTACTCAGGAGGCTGAGGCAGGAGAATGGCATGAACTTGGGAGGCGGAGCTTGCAGTGAGCCAAGATCACACCACTGTATGGCAGCCTGGGCGGCAGAGCGAGACTCCATCTCAAAAAAAAAAAAAGAGAGAGATGGGGGTCTCAGCCAGGCCTGGTGGCTCACGCCTATAATCCCAACACTTTGGGAGGCCAAAGTGGGCGGATTGCTTGAGGCCAGGAATTTGAGACCAGCCTAGCCAACATGGTGAAACCCTGTCTCTACTAAAAATACAAAAATTAGCTGTTTAGTGGTGCGAACCTGTAGCCCCAGCTACTCCAGAGGCTGAGGCAGAAGAATTGCTGGAACCCAGGAGGCGATTGAACCCAGGTGGTTGCAGTGAGCCCAGACTGCGCCAGTGAACTCCAGCCTGGGTGACAAAGCAAGACTGTCTCAAAGAAAAAAAAAAAAAAAAAAAGAGAGAGAGAGAGAGATGGGGGTCTCACCATATTGTCCAGGCTGGAATGTAATGGTTATCTATAGGCGCTGTCATGGCTCACTGCAGCCTCTAACTCCTGGGCTCAAGCCATCCTCCTGCCTCAGCTTCCCAAGTAGCTGGGACTACAGGCATGTGCCACCACACCCAGGCATGACTTATCAAGTTCTTTTTTTTCAAATCCAAAATATGTTCACTTAGTTTTGTGTCCAATGCACCTCGACTTGGGGCACTTCCAGTGCTGCTTCCATCTGATGAAGCATCCTTCCAGGAGCCTCACTTTCTCTCCTGGGGGCTGACAGACAACAGTGGAGCAGCCAACACACAAAACTACAATTGCTGCATGGCCAGAGGCCATAGTGGCTTTCCAGCATCCTGGTGTTTCACATCTATGAGGGAGGAATTGGGATTCTATGCTAGGGACTTCTTGTGTTTCCTTATCTCTTTTTCTGCAGAAGGATGAGCTCCTTTTCAAGAGGCATTTTCTCCTGGGGAGGTCATCAGTGCCAGAAAGTCTGACTTGTAAAGTTTTTTTTTTTTTTTTTTTTTTTTAATTTGAGACAGGGTTTCACTCTTGTTGCCCAGGTTGGAATGCAATGGTGCGATCTCGGCTCACTGCAACCTCCGCCTCCCGGGTTCAAACGATTTTCCTGCCTCAGCCTCCTGAGTAGCTGAGATTACAGGCATGCGCCACCAAGCCCGGCTAATTTTTGTGTTTTTAGTAGAGACAGGATTTCTCAATGTTGGTCAGGCTGGGCTCGAACTCCCGACCTCAGGTGATCCGCTTGCCTCAGCCTCCCAAAGTGCTGGGATTACAGGCGTGAGGCACTGCACCCAGCCCTGACTTGTAAAGTTTTTGAGAGAGAAATCAGTTCTGAATAGCTGCAGACACCACAGTGGCCAAAAATTGTTTCAAAACCTGATGTTTCTCTGAGATCCAGACACATCCTTTTCTTCCATCCCAGCTGCCTCTTCTAGGCACCTTGCTATCTGGACATTGTCATCAGTCCGCACACTACCATGACTTACCAGGTCTGATCATACTCGAGCCTCGCAGTCAGCTCCCGACTGACATAGGCTGGAGTCCAACCACTTGCATGGCGAGCAAGGCTCTTGGTGACCAGCTGCAGCCAACTGTACCAGGTCTGTCCCACCTCCACCCTGCCTCATGCTGAACTCACCATGTGGCTCCTTCCCATGCTTAGCTAGCAAAGGCACCGCCAGCTCTTCTCCTGATGAATTCAAAGTGGGAAGAGGAGCTGGGTTCAGTCAGGGAGACTATCACATAAACGACCCATGAAAATCAGTGGTGTGAGTGGTGTCACAGAAAGAGGAATCACCATGCAGACAGACAGAACCGCTTGGAGAAGGAGGCATTTCATGTGAGTCTTGAAGAAAGAGGAGGAACTCCCGGGAGGCCAGGAAGTCTGTGGAAGGACTTTTGTAAACTAACAAGCTCCACAAATGCGACTTCACCTGCAGATGCAGTGGAGGGACTGTGGGCTTTGGAGTTACAGTCACAGTTCTGATGCAATCCTGGGTCCACCCACTCAGGCTGAGCTTGCTTACTCAGCTGTAAAAAGGAGATAAGAGGGTGGGTGGAGAACACTTAAATGAGATAAGGGAAAGAGCAAGCTCAGTGCAGGGGACACCAAAAGTCAGTTTCTTTTCTACCCTGAGCCAGGGGCAGCAGTGGGTTCTTTCCCTTCCTTCTATCCTTCCTTCCTTCCTTCCTTCCTTCCTTCCTTCCTTCCTTCCTTCCTTCCTTCCTTCCTTCCTTCCTTCCTTCCTTCCTTCCTTCCTCTCTCTTTCTTTCTCTCTGTCTCTCTCTTTCTCTCTCTTTTTTTTTCTTTCTTTCCCTCCCTCACTCCCTTCCTTCCTTCCTTCCTTCCTTCCTTTTCTTTATTTCTTTATGAGTCTCCTGTTGCCCATGCTGGAGTGCAGTAGCATGATCTCTGCTCTCGGCAGCCTCCGCCTCCCGCGTTCAAGCAATTCTCCCTGCCTTAGCCTCCGAGTAGCTGGGATTACAGGCGCCCACCACCATACTGGCTAATTTTTGTGTTTTTGTTTGTTTGTTTTTGTTTCTTTGTTTTTGTTTGAAACGAAGTCTCGCTCTTGTATCCAGGTTGAAATGCAATGGCACAATCTTGGCGCACTGCAACCTCCGCCTCCCGGGTTCAAGCAATTCTCCTGCCTCAGCCTCCTGAGTAGCTGGGATTACAGGCGCCTGGCACCACGCCCAGCTAATTTTTGTATTTTTAGTAGAGATGGGGTTTCACCATGTTGTCCAGGCTGGTCTCAAACTCCTGACAGGTGATCCACCCGCCTTGGCCTCCCAAAGTGTTGGGATTGCAGGTGTGAGCCACCGCACCTGGCCTAATTTTTGTGTTTTTTAGTAGAGACGGTATTTCGCCATGTTGGCCAGGCTGGTCTTGAACTCCTGACCTCAGGCAATTCGCCCACCTTGGCCATTCAAAATGCTGGTATTACAGGTATGAGCCACTGTGCCCAGTCAGCAGTGGGTTTTAAGCACACTTGGGGTTGATGTGGTCAACCCTTGAAACTCTAGGTCTATTGTAAGTGTCGTTTTATACTGAACTATGAAATCCTTGTTGATGTTAGGCTGGTATTTCTTTTTTTTTTTTTTTTTTTTTTTTTTTTTTTGAGACGGAGTCTTGCTCTGTCACCCGGGCTGGAGTGCAGTGGCCAGATCTCAGCTCACTGCAAGCTCCGCCTCCCGGGTTCACGCCATTCTCCTGCCTCAGCCTCCCGAGTAGCTGGGACTACAGGCGCCCGCCACCTCGCCCGGCTAGTTTTTTGTATTTTTAGTAGAGATGGGGTTTCACCGGGTTAGCCAGGATGGTCTTGATCTCCTGACCTTGTGATCCGCCCGTCTCGGCCTCCCAAAGTGCTGGGATTACAGGCTTGAGCCACCGCGCCCGGCCTGGGCTGGTATTTCTTTAAATTGCTGTCTTTAAATTACATGTCTATTCAAAACCCAGGGACTAAAAAAAAAAAAAAAGAACAAATATAGAAAAGAAAAGAATAAAAAAAACAAAAACAAAAACAAAAAGAACAAATATAGAAAAAAAAAAAAAAGAACAAAACCCAGGGACTTACTCCTGGGAAATTACTGAAAGTAATTAATTGAATAAGTAGAAAAAGGCATGTGCACAAAGATGTTTCAATTGAAAATGAAAAATAGGCCAGGTGCAGTGGCTCATGCCTGTAATCCCAGCACTTTGGGAGGCCGGGGCAGGCAGATCACAAGGTTAGGGGATAGAGACCATCCTGGCTAACACGGTGGAAACCCTGCCTCTACCAAAAATACAAAAAATTAGCTCGGCATGGTGGCCCGCACCTGTAATCCCAGCTACTTGGGAGGCTGAGGCAGGAGAATCACTGGAACCTGTGAGGTGGAGGGTACAGTGAGTCGAGATCACACCACTGCACTCCAGCCTGGGCGACGGAGCCAGACTCCATCTCAAAAAAAAAAAAAAAGAACAACCTAAATATACAAGAGAAGACTATTTTTAACTAATTTATGTGTCATCTACTAGATGGGATATTATGCAGCCATTAATAATTATAATTTTTGAGGATTGCAACAAATGGAAAATATTTATATCTTACTTTTTTTTTTTTTTTTTTTTGAGACAGGGTCTCACTCTGTCATCCAGACTGGAGTGTGATGATATGACCATAACTCAGTGCAACCTTAAACTCCTGGACTCCAGCAACCCTCCCACCTCAGCCTCCTGAGTACCTGGGACTATAGGTACAAGCCACAAGGCCCAGCTTTTTTTTTGTTTAGAGACAAGGTCTCACTTGAGCCCAAGCTGATCTTGAATTCCTGGGCTGAAGTGATCCTCTGGCCCTCAGTCTCCCAAAGCGCTGGAATTAGAGGCGTGAGCCACTGCACCTGGCCACTTATATCTTAAATGAAAAAAAACACAAAAGAAATAAAATGCATCATGCTTATCAGGGAATCCAGAAGCTATGGAAGCAGCAAAGATATTCATATTTGAATACTTAAAATGTTTAAAGTTTTGTGACAAAAGATACTATGAAGTCAAACAACAAAGCATAGAACAGAAAGAAAGGTGGCCTGGTGCGGTGGCTCACGCCCTGTAATCCCAACACTTTGGGAGGCCGAGGCGGGCAGATCACGAAGTCAGGAGATCGAAACCATCCTGGCTAACATGGTGAAACCCCGTCTCTACTAAAAATACAAAAAAATTAGCCAGGCGTGGTGGCAGGCGCCTGTAGTCCCAGCTGCTCAGGAGGCTGAGGCAGGAGAATGGTGTGAACCCGGGAGGCGGAGCTTGAAGTGAACTGAGATCTCGCCACTGCACTCCAGCCTAGGTGACAGAGCGAGACTCCGTCTCAAAAAAAAAAAAAAAAAAAAATGTTATAATACCTACAATAAATGTTAATATTGTTAGCATACTAAGAATTTCTACAAATTAAAATCCAATAGAAAAATGGGTAAATAATATGTACAGATAATTCATGAAAGGAAATCCAAGAAACACAATCCCAGTCATCAAGGAAATGCAAATTCAGGCAATAATGAGATGGTAATATTCTTTTGTGAGATTGGCATACACTAAAAAGAGAAATAAAATCCAGTACTTGCAAAGATTCAGGGAAAAAAAACAGCCAGCACTTTGAGAGGTTTAGGCAGGTGGATCACCTGAGGTCAGGAGTTTGAGACCAGCCTGGACAACATGGTGAAACCCCCTGTTTCTACTAAAAATACAAAAAAATTAGCTGGGCTTAGTGGCTTGCACCTGTAATCCCAGCTACTCAGGAGGCTGAGGTAGGAGAATCACTTGAACTGTGGCTCAAAAACAAAAACAAAAAGGCCAGACACGGTGGCTCACGCCTGTAATCCTAGCACTTTGGGAGGCCGAGGTGGGCAGATCACAAGATCAGGAGTTTGAGAGCAGCCTGGCCAACATAGTGAAACCCCATCTACTAAAAATACAAAAATTAGCCGGGCATGGTGGTGGGTGCCTGTAATCCCAGCTACTAGAGAGACTGAGGTAGGAGAATCACTTGAACCTGGGAGGCAGAGGTTGCAGTGAGCCAAGATCACACCATTGCACTCCAGCCTGGGTGACAGAGCGAGACTCCATCTCAAAAAAAAAAAAAAAAAGATTCAGAGAAAATGAAACTCCCATTCACTGCTGGTAGTAATGTGACTTGCTGTAACCTTTTGTGTGTGTGTGCTGGAGCCTCGCTGTGTTGCCCAGGCTGGGGTACAGTGGTGTGATCTCTGCTCTCTGCAAACTCCATCTCCCAGATTCAAGCCATTCTCCTGCCTCAGCCTCCCAAGTAGCTGGGATCACAGGTATGTACCATCACGCTCAGGTAATTTTTGTATTTTTAGTAGAGACAGAGTCTCACCACATTGGCCAGGCTGGTCTTGAACTCCTGACCTCAAGTGATCCGCCTGCCTCAGCCTCCCAAAGTGCTGGGATTACAGACATGAGCCACCTCGCCTGGCCTGTTGCCTTTTTGGAAAGTAATTTGGTACTATCAAAATTACAAAGATATATGTTCGTTAATCTTGGAAGTATCATTAGGAGAATTCAGCCTACAGAATACAAGCACCAGTGTAAAAAGATATATGTCGACAGATGTTTTACTGCAGCATTGTTTTGTAGATGCAAAAAACAGGAAACAATTGGAATGTTTTATTTTTGAATAAACATAGTTATAAATAGTACAACTATAGTCATAAATAGTAAATAGATGAATACATTTTAGCACATCCTTACCATAGAATATTATGAACCTATTTAAAAGAATAAGTTTAAATTTGTACTATTGACCTGAAGAAATATGCATGCCAGTTTTTTTATTATTATTATTTAAAAAGCAAGTTGCCAAGAAATATACATAGTCCATAGTCTCCCTATTTTTTTTTTTTTTTTTTTTTTTTGAGATGGAGTCTCGCTCTGTCGCCCAGGCTGGAGTGCAGTGGCCGGATCTCAGCTCACTGCAAGCTCCACCTCCCGGGTTTACGCCATTCTCCTGCCTCAGCCTCCCGAGTAGCTGGGACTACAGGCGCCCGCCACCTCGCCCGGCTAGTTTTTGTATTTTTAGTAGAGACGGGGTTTCACCGTGTTCGCCAGGATGGTCTCGATCTCCTGACCTCGTGATCCGCCCGTCTCGGCCTCCCAAAGTGCTGGGATTACAGGCTTGAGCCACCGCGCCCGGCCCGGCTAGTTTTTTGTATTTTTTTAGTAGAGACGGGGTTTCACTGTGTTAGCCAGGATGGTCTCGATCTCCTGACCTTGTGATCCGCCCGTCTCGGCCTCCCAAAGTGCTGGGATTACAGGCTTGAGCCACCGCGCCCGGCTTTTTTTTTTTTTTTTTTTTTTGAGACAGAGTCTTGCTCTGTCGCCTAGTTTGGAGTGCAGTGGCATAATCTGGACTTACTGCAACCTCTGCCTCCTGGGTTCAACCGATCTCCTGCCTAAGCCTTCCGAGTAGCTGGGATAACTGGCACACACTACCATGCCCAGATAATTTTTGTATTTTTTAGTAGAGAGGGGGTTTCGCTATGTTGGTCAGGCTAGTCTCAAACTCCTGACCTAAAGCAATCCACCTGCCTCAGCCTCCAGAAGTGTTGGGATTACAGGCGTGAGCCACAGCGCCCAGCCCCAGTTTTTTTTTTAAGAAACGGGTTTGTAGGCCACATGTGGTGGCTCATGCCTGTGATTCCAACACTCTTGGAGGCCAAGGTGGGCAGATTACTTGAGCTCAGGAGCTTGAGACTAACCTGGGCAACATGACAAAACACCAACTCTACAAAAAATACAAAAAGTAGCAGGTATGGTGGTGCACACCTATAGTCCCAGCTACTTAGGAGCCTGCGGTTGGAGGATCACTTGAGTCCAGGTAGAGGCTGCAGTGAGCCAAGATCATGCCACTACACTTTAGCTTAGCCACCAGAGTGAGATCCTGTCTCAAAAAAAAAAAGGAAGTTTGGATATTGTTCATATAGGAAAGATGGAGAAAAAAATATTTGGGATTCTACACTTCTTGTTAATATTTATTACTTTAGGGGATGAAATTAGGGTAAGGTGGGGCAGATATAATTTTTCTTTCACATAATGTTGGATTATTTTGTGTGTAACAAATAAGCATAAATTACTTTTGTAATTCTTTCAATCCTTTTTTTTTTTTTTTTTTTTGAGACGGAGTCTCGCTCTGTCGCCCAGGCTGGAGTGCAGTGGCCGGATCTCAGCTCACTGCAAGCTCCGCCTCCCAGGTTTACGCCATTCTCCTGCCTCAGCCTCCCGAGTAGCTGGGACTACAGGCGCCCGCCACCTCGCCCGGCTAGTTTTTTTTTTTTTTTTTTTTTTTTTTTAGTAGAGACGGGGTTTCACCGGGTTAGCCAGGACGGTCTCAATCTCCTGACCTCGTGATCTGCCTGTCTCGGCCTCCCAAAGTCCTGGGATTACAGGCTTGAACCACTGCACCCGGCCTAATTCTTAAAGAAAATTTAAGGAAAAAATGACAAAGACTATAAGGAAATACTAATTTTTTATAATATAAAATGACAACAAAAATATTAAATTGAATTCCTGCTTTATTCACAACTGTAAAAATAAAATATGCATGTGAATACAGTTGGTAAGGAGAACTTAAAAGTTTTTTAGGGTTTTTTAGAGTGCTAGGAAGTATGTAATCGTTTTTATTTTGTTTTTTTTTTTTTCTGTAGCACTTACAAGCTAGGATATAGTCTTTTTAAAATAAATACTTGTGAATACTTGTGGGGAATAACCGTAATAGTTCTATTATGTAAAGGATGCAAACTATGGATGCAGTGGACAAAATATAGATAGAAAATGTAAGAATTAGGCTGGGCGCGGTGGCTCACACCTGTAATCCCAGCCCTTTGGGAGGCCAAGGCGGACAGATCATAAGGTCAAGAGATCGAGACCATCTTGACCAACATGGTGAAATGCCATCTCTAGTAAAAATACAAAAATTAACTGGGCATGGTGGCACATGCCCGTAGTCCCAGCTACTCAGGAGGCTGAGGCAGGAGAATCGCTTAAACCTGGGAAGCAGAGGTTGCAGTGAGCTGAGATCATGCCATTGCCCTGCAGCCTGGTGTCAGAGTGAGGCTTCATCTCAAAAAAAAAAAAAAAAGAGTAAAAGAAAATGCAAAAATTGGCTGAGCATGATGGCTCACGCCTATAATCTATAAACTTTGGAGGCTGAGGCTGGTGGATTGCTTGAGCTCACAAGTTGGAGACCAGCCTGGGCAACATGACAAAACCCTATCTCTACAAAAAAAAAAAAAAAAAAAAAAAACAAAACATTAGCTGAGCCTGGTGGCAGGGGCCTGTAGTCCCAGCTACTCAGGAGGTTGAAGTGGGAGGATGAGTTGAGGCCAGGAGGTGGAGGTTGCAGTGAGCCAAGATCACACCACTGCACTTCAGCCTGGGCAATAGATCCAAACCTTGTTTTTTTTTATTTTTTTATTTTTTTTTGAGACGGAGTCTTGCTCTGCCGCCCAGGCTGGAGTGCAGTGGCCAGCTCTCAGCTCACTGCAAGCTCCGCCTCCCGGGTTCACGCCATTCTCCTGTCTCAGCCTCCCGAGTAGCTGGGACTACAGGCGCCTGCCTCGTCGCCCGGCTAGTTTTTTGTATTTTTTAGTAGAGACGGGGTTTCACCGTATTAGCCAGGATGGTCTCGATCTCCTGACCTCGTGATCCGCCCGTCTCGGCCTCCCAAAGTGCGGGGATTACAGGCTTGAGCCACCGCGCCTGGCCACCTTGTTTTTTTTTAAAAAAAAAGTTGTTAACTAAGGATGACAAGCTTATGAATAATTTTTTTTTCAATTTCCTCAAACTTTATGTAATATTGTACTGCCTTTAGAATAAAAAGTAACTCCTACCCCATAAAAAGCTAGGTTTCCTTTTTTGGAATTTATTACAGGAGAGAAGACAGAACAGAAATTTGTATCATGCTACAATTACAGTGTGGTCAAACTATAGTCCTGTATGGATGAGGACTGAAGGAGGAATGCTGAGACTGTTGAGAGTTTTAAAATTTTTATTTCCTTTCCTGTTATATTCCAAGAAGATACACATGAAGAATGGGAGGAAAGAACTTCAGTTTCCAGATGCTCTATCTTCTTTTTCAAATTATAAAAATTCTCTTTTTAATTTTATTTTTATTATTCTTTTTTTGAGATCAAGTCTCGCTCTGTTACTCAGGCTGGAGTGCAGTGGTGCGATCTCGGCTCACTGCAAGCTCCGCCTTCCAGGTTCAGGCCATTCTCCTGCCTCAGCCTCCTGAGTAGCTGGGACTACAGGCCCCCGCCGCCACGTCCGGCTATTTTTTTGTATTTTTAGTAGAGACGGGGTTTCACCGTGTTAGCCAGGATGGTCTCGATTTCCTGACCTTGTGATCCGCCCGCCTCGGCCTCCCTCCCAAAATGCTGGGATTACAGGAGTGAGCCACCGCGCCCGGCCAAATTCTCTTTTTTAAATACAAGCTGACCTGGGCGTCCCTGAAACACATTAGCTCAAGCTTCTGACCTGTGGAAAGCAAATCAAAGACTATGTTGTGACAGAATTGTAATCAGCCTCAGTAGCTCTGAGAGTTATTTAGGACACAGCTTCTTGCTCAGTTACAGCTCCAGCCCAGGGCCAGCGGGGCACTGGGACATGCTGGCAGCCACTGTGTGCTGGGCACCGGAAGGAGGATCTGCAGCAAGCTAGGACGTGGAAGGAAGCCACAGGACTTCCTCTGCAAGCTCTGCCAAGCCAAACGAGTGTTATCTGCCCTCGAGTTTGTTTTTGCCATGGCTAAACATGGACTGCAAGTTGAATGTGAACCAAGCAGATCAGTTCCCTGCAATTTTAAAAATCTAAGTAAATCCTAGACTTGATATGGTTCAAATCAGCTGGAGCATCTCGGGGGGTGAGAGAGACTTGGGCTACTTCTAATTTTGTTTATTGAGTATCAAGAAATAGCAAATACAACTTAAACATTTTGGTATGCTTTATTTTATTTATGAATTTTTCTTAGAGACAGGGTCTCAGTCTGTCTCCTGGGCTGGAGCGCAGTGGCACAATTATAGCTCACTGCAGCCTTGAACTTCTGGGCTCAAGCAATCCTCCTTCTTCAGCCTCCCAAAGTGCTGGGATTATAGGTGTGAACCATCGTGCCTGGCCAGGTAAGCTTATTTTAAAACAGTAATATACATTGTTTTAAACCTCTAGTCACCTTTTCTTTCTTTCTTTTTTTTTTTTTTTTTTTTTTTTGAGACAGAGTCTCACTCTGTGCCCAGGCTGGAGTGCTGTGGCATGATCTTGGCTCACTGCAAGCTCTGCCCCCAGGGTTCACGCCATTCTCCTGCCTCAGCCTCCCGAGTAACTGGGACTACAGGCGCTGCTACCACGCCCGGCTAATTTTTTTGTATTTTTAGTAGAGACAGGATTTCACCGTGTTAGCCAGGATGGTTTCGATCTCCTGATCTTGTGATCCGCCCGCCTCGGCCTCCCAAAGTGCTGGGATTACAGGCATGAGCCACCGCGCCGGTCCTTCTAGTCACCTTTTCAGGTAAAGCACCTCTACATTTAAAACAATGGAGTTAGCCAGTCACGGTGGCTCATGCCTATAATCCCAGCTCTTTGTGTAGGTAGGCCAAGACGGGAGGATCAGTTGAAGCCAGGAGTTCAAGACCAGCCTTGGCAACAAAATGATACCCCATCACTACAAAAATTGTTTTTTTTAAAAAGTTAGCTAGGCACAGTGGTGTATGCCTATAGTCCCAGCTACTGGGGAGGCTGAGGGAGGGGGATCACTTGAGCCTATGAGCAGAGATCACACTACTGCATTCCAGTCTGGGTGACAGAATGAGACCCTGCCTTTTTTTTTTTTTTTTTTTTTTTTTTTTTTTTTGAGACAGAGTCTCTGTTGCCAGGCTGGAGTGCAGTGGCACAGTCTTGGCTCACTGCAACCTCCGCCTCCTGGGTTCAAGCGATTCTCCTACCTCAGCCTCCCAAGTAGCTGGGATTACAGGCACGTGCCACCATGCACAGCTATTTTTTGTATTTTTAGTAGAGATAGGGTTTCATCATGTTGGTCAGGCTGGTGTTGAACTTCTGACCTCGTGATCCGCCTGCCTCAGCCTCCCAAAGTGCTGGGATTACAGGCATGAGCCACTGTGCCCAGCCTGAGACCCTGTCTTAACAACAACAAAAAAACCCCCACAAAATACAGTGGAATCCATTGTTAATTTGAAAAAGTATAGTGAACACACAGAAACATTTGGCTAGGTGCGGTGGCTCAAGCCTGTAATCCCAGCACTTTGGGAGGCCAAGACGGGCAGATCACGAGGTCAGGAGATCGAGACAATCCTGGCTAACATGGTGAAACCCCGTCTCTACTAAAAAATACAAAAAAACTAGCCGGGCGAGGTGGCGGCGCCTGTAGTCCCAGCTACCCGGGAGGCTGAGGCAGGAGAATGGCATGAACCCGGGAGGCGGAGCTTGCAGTGAGCTGAGATCCGGCCACTGTACTCCAGCCTGGGTGACAGAGCGAGACTCCGTCTCAAAAAAAAAAAAAAAAGAAACATTTTATATATATCCTATCTATACATAGTGAATTTCAGGTGTTATGGTTGGATAAAGAAAGACAAATTCAAGGTAATATGATAAGCATCTTCTTTTAATCCTGCCAGTGTGTCTCTGACTCACGCACACCCTTGTATGGAGAGGAAGCTCTTGGAGAGTGCACAGCCTGGCCACCCGCCCATGACATGCCCTGCTGTGGGAAAGCCAGAGCAGGGAGTGGATAGAGCCTGCGACTTGGAATCAAAGGACTCAGGGTGGAATTGCAGCTCTGCCATTTCTTGTGTCAACTCTGAGCCTATATCATCCACAGTAAGGTGGAGATAGTAATAAAACCTTCTTCGCAGAGTTGTGGGGAAGATTCACTAAGATAACACATAGGAAAGCCCACAGCACACTTTAGCATGTAGGTTGCCCAAATGTTTGCTCCCTTCGACTGTCTCTTCCTGGCTGGATGTGAGGATTATGTTGGATGATGTATGTGAAAACAAATGTTAGTTATAATTAGAAATGGGTAACAAGGTCCTGAATCTAATTCAAGACACCACATCTGATTGTGTGTATGTTGTGTCAGAGCGTCTACAACAGGATGTTAGTCCTCCCATGCTACAATATTTTTTTTTTTTTTTTTTTTTTTTTTTTTTTGAGACGGAGTCTCGCTCTGTCGCCCAGGCTGGAGTGCAGTGGCCAGATCTCAGCTCACGGCAAGCTCCGCCTCCCGGGTTCACGCCATTCTCCTGCCTCAGCCTCCCGAGTAGCTGGGACTACAGGCGCCTGCCACATCGCCCGGCTAGTTTTTTGTATTTTTTAGTAGAGACGGGGTTTCACCGTGTTAGCCAGGATGGTCTCGATCTCCTGACCTCGTGATCCGCCCGTCTCGGCCTCCCAAAGTGCTGGGATTACAGGCTTGAGCCACCGCGCCCGGCCCCATGCTACAATATTTTTTAACCTCCTTCTGAGCCCCTTCCTGTCTGGCAGTCCCCAGACCTAGCTAGCTTCTCGGAATAGGTTCTGGAAATGCAGAGGAGAACATTCAGGAGGCAAACTCATGGACTGAAAAATAAGGGTCACAGCTCCTGACTCAACCAATGCTTCAAGGCAGCATCCAACAAGACCACTCACTGCGTGCTCCCTCACACCTTGTCCCCTACTCTCTCCTGTCTTGTCTTTTTTTTTTTTTTTTTTTTTTTTGAGACAAAGTTTCACTCAGTCGCCCAGGCTGGAGTGCAATGGTGTGTTCTCCGCTCACTGCACGCAATCATGACCGGCTAATTTTTGTATTTTTATTAGAGACAGGATGAAACTCCATCTCTACTAAAAATACAAAAATTAGCCAGGCCTGGTGGCAGGCACCTGTAGACCCAGCTACTCGGGAGGCTGAGGCAGGAGAATCGCTTGAAGCCAGGAGGCGCAGGTTGCAGTGAGCCGAGATCAAGCCACTCCACTCCAGCCTGGGCGACAGAGCAAGACACCATCTCAAAAAAAAAAAAAAAAAAAAAAAAAAAAAAAAAAAAAGATTTATTAGCTCCTCTATGTGTTCGTCTCCATATTATTTGTGTGTGGCTGGTTTTGTGTGTGTGTGTGTCGGGGGGGCTGTGTCAGGGAAGGGGGTAGGGATATAGAGGGGTCCAGAAGGAGATCATGAAGATTCACTCCCTGAACATTTCTCAAGGCCATTCCTGTGGTCAGAGATCACAAAGCGCTGCTAGTGCAGCAGCAGTCCAGATGCGGGAGGTGAACATCGGTGTTTGGAGATTTTGAAACCAAGGACTGTGGGTGCCCAGAAAGAGCATGGCCAACTGCCCCCAGAGACACAGGGAAGGCTTACCAATCCAGGAAGTGGCTTTTGAGCTGAGCATCAGTTGTGTTCTAGCTGCTGTCTTAAAACATGAGGAAGTTGGCCGGGCGTGGTGGGTCATGCCTGTAATCCCAGCACTTTGGGAGGCCAAGGCAGGTGGATCACGAGGTCAGGAGATCGAGACCATCCTGGCTAACATGGTAAAACCCCGTCTCTACTAAAAATACAAAACATTAGCCCTGGCATGGTGGCGGGCACCTGTAGTCCCAGCTACTCGGGAGGCTGAGGCAGGAGAATGGCGTGAACCCAGGAGGCAGAGCTTGCAGTGAGCCGAGATCGCACCACTGCACTCCAGCCTGAGCAACAGAGGGAGACCCCGTCTCAAAAAAAAAAAAAAAAAAAAAAAAAAAAAAAAAAATGAGGAAGTTGGCAAAGTGTTTTGGTCCTTTTCTCATGTGATGTTTAAGGCCATCCCATGAGGTATTAATTGAGTCATTTTACAGCTTGTCTGTCACTGGTCACACAACTTGTGAAGGACCACCACACCCAGGCTAAAAAGAGTGAGCTTCTGCAGACTTCAAAGCCAGCCTTACTTCTGTCTCTGTGGCCCCTGAGGTTTGGGGCCACATCCCCTGTCTCTGGGCCCTGTCAAGGACATGCCCAACTTCCCAGCTTCCCATTTTCACAACATCACTACTCTTTGGGGAGGGAAAGAGAGAGAGAGAGAAGAGAGAGAGATGCAGGTCTGTGTGACCTTGCAGCTCCTTCATGTATTAAAAACCAAACCAAAACAAAACTCCACTCTATACAAACCTAAGTTTAAGTAGAAAGGCTTTTCTCCTTCCTTTTTTTTCTTCTTTGAAGGGAATTAAGTAAATTCAAAGTGATGACACACCTTGTCTCAAGTAGATTATAAGTGACCATTGGTTATTTGAGAGTAAAAAAATACTTTCTGTTACAAATGAATACATTAAAATTTTAGACTGGGCACAGTGGCTCATGCCTGTAATCTCAACACGTTGGGAGGCTGAGGCAGGAGGATTGCCTGAGCCCAGGAGTTTGGGGCTGCAGGGAGCTATGATTGCGCTGCTATACTCCTCCAGTCCAGGGACAGGGTGACACTCTGTCTCTAAGAAAAAATAAATAAATAAATAGGGAAAGTGGGGATTCGTTTACTTCCCAATTTTTTATTATTAAAAAAAGTTATTAGACACCGTGGCTCACACCTGTAATCCCAGCACTTTGGGAGGCCGAGGTGGGAGGATCACGAGGTCAGGAGTTCAAGACCAGCCTGACCAATATAGTGAAACCTCGTCTCCACTAAAAATACAAAAATTAGCCAGGCACAGTGGTGTGCACCTGTAATCCCAGCTACTCTGGAGGCTGAGGCAGGAGAATTGCTTGACCCTGGGAGGCGGAGGTTGCAGTGAACCGAGACCGTGCCACTGCATTCTAGCCTGGGCAGCAGAGCAAGACTCCGTCTCAAAAAAAAAAAAGAAAAGAAAAAAGAAGAAGTGAAACATACAGAAGAGTTAAAAGATTCAACAATTGTTGATAAATTGCCATATTCACTTTATGTATTGTGTGTTTACGTATTTTCCTCAAAATTTTTTTTTTTTTTTTTTTTTTTTTTTTTTTTTTTTTTTTTTTTTTGAGATGGAGTCTCGCTCTGTCACCCAGACTGGAGTGCAGTGGCATGATCTCTGCTCACTGCAAGTTCCGCCTCCTGGTTTCACGCCATTCTCCTGCCTCAGCCTCCCGAGTAGCTGGAGCTACAGGCCCCCGCCACCACGCCTGGCTAATTTTTTTGTATTTTTAGTAGAGACGGGGTTTCACCGTGTTAGCCAGGATGGTCTCAATATCCTGACCTCGTGATTCGCTCGTCTCGGCCTCCCAAAGTGCTGGGATTGAGCCACCGCGCCCAGCCTTTCCTCAAAGATTCGGAGGGAATTTCAATTCCCCTACATCACCACCATAGCATTGTCACACCGAGGAAAATTAACTATATTTAGACAGAATCTTTGAACAAGGGTTTTGGGGAAGGAGATAACTGAGATATCTGAAATCACAAGAAACTTAGCCAGAGTGCTAGGCTAAATGCAGGTTGTGGGAAGGAAAGGGCTTTGTGCTTCCTGAAGGCCAGGACAGATGCTTGAAGTTAGCATCATTCAAAGGTATGCTTAAAGCCATCTATGGGGGACCTCAGCTGCCTGGATCTTAAGCACGTGTTAGTTAACTGCTTTGTGTATTAGCAAGCCCTAGGAAGACCCCACTGATGAACAGGGTGAAATGACATGAAAAACAGATGTGAATAAGCCTTTGAGAGATGAAACAAACTATACCCAAAGATCATCCTAGCAAACAGGGGGAAAAAGACAAAAGATTCAGTGCAGACAATTTCTGCTGTGAATGAACCCAGGTCTTCCCAGGGGGAGAAGTGGGTGGGGGCGATTTGGTTGAGGAAGGAAATGAGGCTCCAGGCAGGAGGAAATTCTTTTTTTTTTTTTCGAGACAGAGTCTTGCTCTGTCACCCAGGCTGGAGTGCAATGGCTCGATCTCAGCTCACTGAAACCTCCCGGGTTCAAGCGAGTCTTCTGCCTCAGCCTCCCGAGTAGCTGGGATTACAGGCATGCGCCACCACGCCCAGCGAATTTTTGTATTTTCAGTAGAGACAGAGTTTCACCATATTGGTCCAGCTGGTCTCAGACTTCTGACCTTGTGATCCATCTGCCTCAGCCTCCCAAAGTGCTGGGATTACAGGTGTGAGCCACTGCTCCCCGCCTAAGTTTTGTAGTTTTAATAGAGACAGGGTTTCCTCATGTTGGCCAGGCTGGTCTCGAACTACTGACCTTGAGTGATCCACCCAGCTTGTTCTCCCAAAGTGCTGGGATTACAGGGGTGAGCCACTGTGTCACTGGCAGGAGAAAATCCTTTACTGTGTTAAGTTAGTAAAGAATGTGCTGCATGAATACCCTACTTTTCCTACCTGTGGCTCTGGTGCTACAGGGGGTCCTTCCTGCCCTGGAAGGTTTCACAGAACATTCTGTGCATTCTATGACTGGGTGAAGCCCACAGCCTTCCTTCTTTTCCTCCAGCCCTCTTGCTTCATTTCCATTCCCAAAAGACTGTTTTTCTTTAGCAGAGTCCCTAAATTTCCTCACCCATAAAACTGAGATGCCTGGCACGGTGTCAGACACAGCGGAAAAGGCCCTAAGTGAATGGTGTCTGATAATTTCCTAGGGGTCCTCACTCTTGTGGACACTGCATTCCCAGGCTCCCTTGCCAATTGTTTTAGGCCAGGTCCAGCCACTGGGAGATGCATGTGGGAGACTGGTGCCTTGGGGGAGGGAGAAACCAGGGTATTTCTCCCTTTCTCCCTCCGCCTGGGGTGGGATGGCAATTCATTCTCCCCTGAATTCTGGTTCCCAGTAGGACAGCCCCTCTCTCTGTGGCTGCAGTGCCCACCAGGTGGCCCTCATCACGACCTTGGTTCCCACAGATGGCTCCAGCCCCTGGGCTCCACCTCCACCTCTACCCTAGAGGCGGGAGAGGCTTCCTGTCCTTCCTGTTGCTGATCTCCCAGTTCCCTCGCTGCTTCCTGCTTGGCTTCCCAGCTCTTCCATTCCTGTGTAATAATTCCTTGTACTGAATTCTGTCTGCTTTTGCCTGGGCTCTGGCTGATACACACGGTAATTGTTCAGACTAAGCTATGCAGTAAAGAGATGACTCAGCAGGCTTGCGATACTCAAACCCTGCACATTCCAAAGACTGGCTCCTGGGAGATAACCTGTAAACAGTTGAAATATCCTGCCTGATAGAGTGGCTTTGCATACCTGGGGCCTTGGGCCCTGCCAGATACTTGTGCTAAAAATGTGCTTTGGGGTGAATGTCTGTTTCTGTTTGCCTGGGGTGTTGGGCCACACTGAGTTTGACTGGTTGCAGGGTCATGCTGGAGACTAAGATCAAGTAGGTGGGTGCTCCATGCCCATGTGACTAACCCTCAATAAAACCCTGCACACTGAGGCTTGGGTGAGTTTCTCTGTTGGCAACACTCCCTGCAGACTGCCACACATCCTTATGGGAGAATGAAGCACAGTCCCTACAACTCTTCTGGTAAGGCCACATGGAAACTCGCACCTGCTGTCTCCTGGATTCTGCCCTAAGCACCTTTTACTGTGCTGATTTTAATCTGTATCCTTTTGCTGTAATAAACTGTAACCATGAGTATAGCAGCTTTTCTGAGTTCTATGAGTCCCCCTAGCAAATCACTGAACCTGCAACCCCCACATACCAGTTAAAAAGGACACTTTTTTCTTTTACAGACAAAATGTCGAGAGTCCCCAGAACTTACATAACTTTCCTGAACTAAATGCGGGTTCTTGACTTTAAAGCCCTGTCTCTTGCTGCCCTGCCCACTGACTCTCACAAGGATAGGGCAGGCAGTGGGAATGTGGAAGCAGAAAGACCACTTGACTGACAGTTTAAAGTACAGTCATGTGTCACTTAACGGTGGGGATATGTTCTGAGATATGCCTCCTTAGGCAATTCTGTTGTGTGCACATCACAGAGTACACTTATACAAACCTAGATGGAAGAGCCTACTGCACACCTAGGCTGTATGGGACCAGCTGGCCAACATGTTGAAACCCCATCTCTACTAAAAATACAAAAATTAGCCAGGTTTGGTGGCGTGTGCCTGTAATCCCAGCTACTTGGGAGGCTGAGGCAGGAGAATCACTTGAACCTGGGCAGTGGAGGTTGCGGTGAGCCGAGATTACCCCACTGCACTCCAGAATGGGTGACAGAGCAAGACTCTGACTCAATTAAAAAAAAAAAAAGATAAAAATTGTGCATCTGTATAGGGTGCTTACCATGCATGGAGCTTGTGGGACTGGAAGTTGCTCTGGTGAGTCATTGAGTTTGTGTTGAGTGAATGTGAAGGCCTAGGGCATGACTATGCACTATTACAGACTTCATAAACATTGTATACTTAGGCTGCACAAATTTATAAAATATATTTTTCTTTCTTCAATAGCAAATTATGCTTAGCTTATTAAAACTTTTTTTACTTTATAAACTTTTAAATGTTTTTAATTTTTTGACTCTTTTGTAATAACACTTAGCTTAAGATAAACATACTGTACAGCTGTACAAAATTTTCTTTTCCTTCTTTGTTTTGTAGACATGGGGTCTCCCTATGTTGCCGAATTTCTTTCTTTATGTCCTTATTCTATAAGACTTTTTCTATTAATTTTTTCCTTTTTAAACTTTTTTGTTAAAAACTAAATCATAACAAACACATTAGCTGAGACCCACACAGTGTCAGGATCATCAATACCTCTGTCTTCCACCTCCACATCTTGTCTGACTGGAAGGTCTTCAGAGGCAGGAAACATGGAGTTGTCATCTCCTATGATAACAATGCCTTCTTCTGGACACCTCCTGAAGAACCTGCCTGAGGCCGTTTTCTAGTTAACTTTTGTTTTTAATAAGTAGAAGGATGCCAGGCGTGGTGGCGCATGCCTGTAATTCCAGCATTTTGGGAGGCTGAGACAGGCAGATCACTTGAGGCCAGAAGTTCACAACCAGGCTGAGCAACATGGCAAAACTTCATCACAACAAAAATTACAAAAATTAGCTAGGCATGGTGGTGTGTGCCTGTAATCCCAGCTACTCAGGTGGCTGAGCCATGAGAATCGCTTGTACTCAGAAGACAGAGGTTGCAGTGAGCCAAGATCGCGCCACTGCACTCCAGCCTGGGTGACAGAGTGAGACTGTCTCAATAAAAAAAAGTATAGTATTGGCTGAACATAGTGGTTCATACCTGCAATCTCAGCACTTTGGGAGGATGAGGCGGGAGGATCACTTGAGTCCGGGAGTTCAAGACCAACCTGGGCCACATATTGAGACCCCCATCTTTATTATTATTATTCTTTGTGAGATGGAGTCTTGCTCTGTCGCCCAGGCTGGAGTGCAGTGTTGCAATCTTGGCTCACCACAGCCTCCGCCTCCTGGGTTCAAGTGATTCTCCTGCCTCAGCCTCCTGAGTAGCTGGGATTACAGGCATGCACCACCACGCCCAGCTAATTTTTGTATTTTTTTTTAGTACAGACTGGATTTTACCATGTTAGCCAGGCTGGTCTCCATCTCCTGACATCGTGATCCTCCCGCCTCTGCCTCCCAAAGTGCTGGGATTATAGGCGTGAGCCCCTATGCCCGGCCTATATGCCCGGCTAATTTTTGTATTTTAAGTAGGGACAGAGTTTCACCATGTTGGCCAGGATGGTCTTGAACTCCTGACCTCAGGTTATCCACCCACCTCGGCCTCCCAAACTGTGAGACCCCATCTTTACTTTTTACATATTAAAAAGTATAGTATAGTAAATACAGACTGGGCATGGTGGCTCACGCCGACAATCCCAGCATTTTGGGAGGCTGAGGTGGGTGGATGACTTGGGGTCTGGAGTTCGAGACCAACCTGGCCAACATGGTGAAACCCATCTCTACTAAAGATACAAAAATTAGCCAGGCTTAGTGGCTCATGCCTGTAATCTCAGCTACTCAGGAGGCTGAGGCAGAAGAATCACTGGAACCCGGGAGGCAGAGGTTGCAGTGGGCCAAGATTGAGCCACTGCATTCCAGCCTGGGCAACTCTGTCTTAAAAACAACAAAAAAAGTAAATACATAAACCAGTAACAGTTGTTTATTGTCACTATCAAGTATTATGTACTGTACTTTTCTATGACTGGCAGCACAGTAGGTGTGTTTACACCAGCATCACAACAAAAACATGAGTAATGTATTGCACTATGACTTTAAGACAGCTACAGCATCATTAGGTGATGGGAATTTTTCAGAGCCATTGTAATCTTGTGGGCCACTGTTGCATATGCGATCCATCATTGATCAAAATGTTGTTACATGGCTCATGACTGTAGGTGGCTATTAAGGCTCCTTCTGGCTGCAACAGCCTATAAACCTGTCGGTCAATAAGCACTTGTTCAACTCTTAGACTGAGCAATTAATTGCTCACCAGGGGTGCCTGGAAGTTTGTGTGCACAAGGGCGTCCTGGCTGCAGAGTGGAGAGAAGACTGGACAGGGGTAGATGGCGGGGAGGCTGCTTCATGAGCCCAGGGAGGCAGGCTGGGACCAGAGGGCACAGGGAAGGAGGGTCAGGGTGGATCCTAGTGACTGTGCAGGAAATGGGCTACGGAACACCTCTCCTGGGAAGCTTGTTCCCCCAACCTGGTGCTGTCCGAGGTTTATCTGTTTCAATCAATGATGTTGGCTTATTAAAGCAAGGAACAACCAGGTGCGGTGGCTCATGCCTGTAATCCCAGCACTTTGGGAGGCTGAGGTAGGTGGATCATGAGGTCAGGAGATCGAGACCATCCTGGCTAACACGGTGAAACCCCGTCTCTACTAAAAATACAAAAAATTAGCCGGGCCTGGTGGCGGGAGGCTGAGGCAGGAGAATGACCTGAACCCAGGAGGTGGAGCTTGCAGTGAGCAGAGATCATGCCACTGCACTCCAGCCTGGGCAACAGAGGAAGACTCTGTTTCAAAAAAAAAAAAAGGGCCGGGCGCGGTGGCTCACGCCTGTAATCCCAGCACTTTGGGAGGCCGAGGCGGGCGGATCACAAGGTCAGGAGATCGAGACCATCCTGGCTAAGACGGTGAAACCCCATCTCTGCTAAAAATACAAAAAATTAGCCGGGCGCGTTGGCAGGCGCCTGTAGTCCCCGCTACTCGGGAGGCTGAGACAGGAGAATGGCGTGAACCCGGGAGGCGGAGCTTGCAGTTAGCCGAGATCGCGCCACTGCACTCCAGCCTGGGTGATGAGCAAGACTCCGTCTCAAAAAAAAAAAAAAAAGCCAGGAACAGAGGTGTCACCTTGGATCCCTCCCATTGCCTTGCTTTACCCACCCATGTCAATTCTACTTCCAGATACATTTGATAAGGGTCCTCTTTCCTCCCTCTCCACCTGCTGCACCTTAGTCTAGACCATTCGCCACCTTTCGTCTTTGCACTGGTCCATCTCCCTGCCTTCTCGTTCCTCAGGTTTCATCTGGTATGTGGCCTCCTAAGAGAAGGCTTCTCTGCCCATCCCCATGACAGGAGATCCTCCTCTCTTGATCTCTGCCACAGCTTCCTCTTTTAGTTTTTCCCATATGAGCTTGCTTACTTTCTCTAATAATAACAACTAGCATTTATTGAGCACCTACTGTGTGCCAGATGCTGTTCTAAGCACACTGCATTATAGTAACCCATTTAGTGCTAATTTACCCAACTCTGTTGTATAATTTTATTTAAAATTTTTAAAAATTGTGAACCCGGGAGGCGGAGCTTGCAGTGAGCAGAGATTGCGCCACTGCACTCCAGCCTGGGCGACAGAGCAAGGCTCCATCTCAAAAAAAAATTTTTTTTTTAAATTTCTCCTTTTTTTTTTTTTTTTTGAGACGGAGTCTTGCTCTGTCACCCAGGCTGGAGTGCAGTGGCCAGATCTCAGCTAACTCCAAGCTCCTCCTCTCGGGTTCACGCCATTCTCCTGCCTCAGCCTCCCAAGTAGCTGGGACTACAGGTGCCCGCCACCTCGCCTGGCTAGTTTTTTGTATTTTTTAGTAGAGACGGGGTTTCACCGTGTTAGCCAGGATGGTCTCGATCTCCTGACCTCGTGATCTGCCCGTCTCGGCCTCCCAAAGTGCTAGGATTACAGGCTTGAGCCACTGCGCCCAGCCAATTTCTCCCATTTAAAGTTAATTCCAAAGCTAAAGAAACTGGTTTAAAACTATCACCTCAGCTAGACTGTGGCCATTATGTGGGTAGAGATTTTGCTTGACTTGTTTATTTTTATATTATATGTATATTATATATATTATATATATATTAGAAGGAGTCTCACTCTGTTGCTCAGGCTGGAGTGCAGTGGCACAATCACGGCTCAACTGCAACCTCTGCCTCCTAGGTTCAAGCAATTTTCCTGTCTTAGCCTCCTGAGTAGCTGGGATTACAAGCGCATGCCACTATGCCTGGCTAATTTTTGTATTTTTAGTAGAGATGGGGTTTTGCCATGTTGGTCAGGCTAGTCTCGAACTCCTGACCTCAGGTGATCCACCCACCTCAGTCTCCCAAAATGCTGGGATTACAGGCATGAGGCACTGCACTCAGGCTTATTATTATTTTTTTAAATTTTTTAAAAGGAATCACTTCCTGGCTGGGAATTGAACCCAGACTACTGCAGTGAAAGAGCATAATTAGCTACTGGCCCACAGCATGGGACTCCCGGTCCTGTTTGTTTCTCATCCCCAGACACGCAGCCTGGTCTACAGGAAGAATTCTACGTATAATTGCTGAAGAGACAAAGAAGGATGTGGATGAATTGGATGTGGAGAATGAGAGGAAAGAAAATGTCAAGGATGGCTCTAGGTTTCTGGCTTATGCAACTTAGTGGTGTCATTGAGAGAGGTGAGCTGGTCTGCAGGGACTTGGAACAGGTTGATGAATCTGGTTAGGGAAACATGGAGTTAGGGAGTCAGTTCCTATGTTGTGCTGTGTTGAGAGCTCTGGGCTGGGTGGTGGGTCTAGATTTAGGTGTCATCAGCACACCAGTGGTAGGTTGGTTGAAAGTGATTGAGATCACCCAGAGAAGCTTGCTGAGTGAGAAGAGGAAGCCTAGGGCTGAACCGTAAGCAAATACCAACATCCAATGGGCAGAAAGAAGGACCCTGCAAAACAGTGTGAGATGAAGCAGGCAAAAAAGGGAAGTGAGAAACCAGAGCAGGTGACCTCCAGAAGCCAAGGAAAAGAGAAGAGGGTACCATGTGGTATTTGCAAGCATTACAGGGTTGGAGCAAACTTTGTTTTCTTTCTTTCTTTTTTTTTTTTTTTTTTTTTTCCTTCTCTTTGGTCTGCATGATCTTGGCATGCACAATTCTTTTTTTTTTTTTTTTTGAGATGAAGTCTCACTCTTGTCCCCCAGGCTGGAGTGCAATGGTGCGATCTCGGCTCACTGCAATCTCTGCCTCCAGGGTTCAAGCGATTCTCCTGCCTCAGCCTCCCGAGTAGCTGGGATTACAGGCACCTGCCACCATGACCGGCTAATTTTTGTGTTTTTAGTAGAGAAGGGGTTTCACCATGTTGACCAGGTTGGTCTCGAACTCCCGACCTCAGGTGATCCGCCCGCCTCGGCCTCCCAAAGTGCTGGGAGTACAGGCGTGAGCCACTGCACCCGGCCTTTTTTTCTTTTTTTGAGGGAGTCTTGCACTGTCGCCCAGGCTGGAGTGCAGTGGCATGATCTCAGCTCACTGCAACCTCCGCCTCCCAGCTTCAAGCGATTCTCCTGCCTCAGCCTCCTGAGTAGCTGGGATTACAGGTGCATGCCACCACGCCCAGCTAATTCTTTGTATTTTTTGTACAGACAGGGTTTCACTGTGTTAGCCAGGATGGTCTCCATCTCCTGACCTCGTGATCTGCCTGCCTCAGCTTCCCAAAGTGCTGGGATTACAGGTATGAGCCACTGCACCCGGCCGCAATTTTTTTTTTTTTTTTTTTTTTGGAGACAGAGTTTCACTCTGTCGCCCAGGCTGGAGTGCAGTGGAGCAGTCTTGGCTCACTGCAACCTCTGCCTCCCAGGTTCAAGCGATTCTCCTGCCTCAATCTCCCGAGTAGCTGGAACTACAGGCATGCGCCACCACACCCAGCTAATTTTTGTATTTTGAGTAGAGACAGGGTTTCACCATGTTGGTCAGACTGTTCTCTGAACTCCTGACCTCAAGTGATATGCCTGCCTTGGCCTCCCAAAGTGCTGAGATTATAGGCGTGAGCCACCACGCCTGGCCTGCATGCACAATATTTTAAAACATGTTGAGTTTGTTGCCAAAAATTTAAAAAACGGAGTATTTCTTTTGAAATCTCCATTTCCAGTTTTTCTGGAAAAATCTGAAGATTGGCCATTCTGGGCCTGAATTCCTACATACCAACAGCCAGGTGCAGTGACTCACAGCCATCCCGTTACCTGAGGTGTGCATCTCCTATTTTCCTCAGTCCCTACCTCTCCCTATCCTATCCCTGCCACCAGAGGCTTAGCAGATATTATTCACCATCTCTCTTGCATTACTGCTTTTCTTCTAGTAAAGTTAAGAGAAGGGAAAGGACTTCTTAAGTTTATGTTACTGTTGAAAGTGGGGAAAATGGCACATCCCTATAGTCCCAGCTACTACAGAGGAGGATCCTTGAGCCTGGGGGTTGGAGGCTGCTGTGCCCTGTGATAGTGCCTGTTAGTAGCACTCCAGCCTTGGCAACATAGCAAGATCTTGATTCTTAAAAAAGAGACAGAAAAAAAAAGAAAGTGGGGAAACAAAAGATAGACAGAGTAAGTATCTCTTGAAAAATAGGAGGAAGCGTATTTCTTTTTTGTCATTGTTGTTGTTGTTGTTTGAGATAGGGTCTTTCTTTGACACCCAGGCTGGAGTGCAGTGGGGTGATCACGGCTCACTGTACTCTCGACTTCCAAGGCTCAAGTGATCATCCTACCTCAGCCTCCCAAAAAGCGTATTTCTTAATGAATATGAAGAATATTTCTATATTTTACTCACTTGCCTTCTCTGCTTAAGAGAGTTCTTTTTTTTTAAAGCTTATAAATAACACAAATTTATTTCTCACAGTTCTGGAGGTTGGAAGTCTGGCAGATTCAGAGTCTGGTGAGGGCCCATTTCCTGGTTTGTAGATGGTATCTTCTTGCTGGGTCCTCACATGGTGGAAAGGCTGAGAGACTTCCAGTGATTCCTGCCTCCTGGGGTTTATGGCCTGTGTCAACCCCTCCCTTTGAAAGTGGGCTGGATCTAGTGACTTTATTCTACCCAATAGACTATGACTAAAGGTGATGGGATGCTCCTTTGTAATAAGGTTACCAAAAATTATTACTTTCTCTGCCAGCAGACTCTCTCTCTTGCCTTCTTGTTTGGCACACTGGGAAGAAGCAAGTTTCAGCGTTGGAGAGGCCCATGTGGCAAGGGACTGAGAGCAACTCTGACCAACAGCCAGTAAGCAACCAGTGAGCAACTGAGGCCCTCAGTCCCACAGCAGGTGAGAAACTGAGTCCTGCCAATGATCATGTGATATTGAAGGAGGGTCTTTCTCCAGCTGATCCTAGAGATGAGACTCCAGCCCTTGTGCTGCCTCATAAGAGACCCTGGAGCAGAGGCCCCGGCTGAACTATGCCTGGATCCCTACCCACAGAAACTAGAAGACAATAAGAGTGGTGTTTACGTTTCTTTTATTCTCGTAAAAATCATATAACATGAAATTTTTCCATTCTAACCATTAAAAACATATTTTGTGTGTGTGTGAGACAGGGTCTCGTTCTGTCACCCAGGCTAGAGTGCAGTGGTGCAATCTCTACTCACTGCAACCTCTGCCTTTCAGGCTCAACTGATCCTCCCACCTCAGCCTCCCAAGTAGCTGGGACTACAAGTGCGCATTACCACACCCAGCTAATTTTTGTTTGTATTTGTAGTAGATATGGGGTTTTGCCATGTTGCCTAGGCTGGTCTCGAACTCCTGGGCTCAAGCGATCCACCTTCAAAGTGCTGGGATTATAGGCATGAGCCACTATGCCCAGCCTTATTTTTAAAATTAAAAAAAAAAAACTTTATCAAGAGGGGTCTCAATATGTTGCCCAAGCTGGTCGCAAACTCCTGGCCTCAAGCCATGCTCCCAATTTGGCTTCCTAAAGTGCTGGGATTACAGGTGTGAGCCACCATGCCTGACCATTTCTTTTCTTTCTTTCTTTTTTTTTTTTTTGAGATGGAGTCTTGCTCTGTCACCCAATCACCCAGGCTGGAGTGCAGTGGCACGATCTCCACTCACTGTAAGCTCTGCCTCCCGGGTTCATGCCATTCTCCTGCCTCAGCCTCCCAAGTAGCTGGGACTACAGGCGCCCGCCACCACACCTGGCTAATTTTTTGTATTTTTAGTAGAGATGGGGTTTCACCATGTTAGCCAGGATGGTCTCAATCTCCTGACCTCATGATCCGCCCGCCTCGGCTTCCCAAAGTGGTGGAATTATAGGCGTGAGCCACCGTGCCCAGCCCATCCCTGGTCATTTCTAACCATTTCTTTTCTTTTCTTTTTGAGACGGCATCTCGCTCTGTCGCCCAGGCTGGAGTGCAGTGGCACGATCTCAGCTCACTACAACCTCCACCTCCCAGGTTCAAGCGATTCTCCTGCCTCAGTCTCCCAAGTAGCTGGGACTAAAGGCGCATGCCACCATGCCTGACTAACTTTTTGTATTTTTAGTAGAGATAGGGTTTCACCGTGTTAGCCAGGATGGTCTTGATCTCCTGACCTCATGATTGCTGCCTCGGCCTCCCAAAGTGTTGAGATTACAGGCATAAGCAACTGCGCCTGGCCCATTTCTAACCATTTCTAAGAGTACACTTTGGCCACCCATGGGGGCTCAGGCCTGTAATCCCAGCACTTTGGGAGGCCAAGGCAGACGGATTGCTTGAGCCCAGGAGTTCAAGACCAGACTGGGCAATATAGCAAAAGCTTGTTTCTACAAAAGCAAATATGAAAATCAGCTTCACATGGTGACACAAACATATAGTCCCAGCTACTTGGGAGGCTGAGGTGGAAGGATCACTTAGGCCCGGAGGCAGAGGGTGCAGTGAGCCGAGATCATGCCACTGCACTCCAATCTGGGTGACCAGAGTGAACTTTGTCTCAAAAAAAAAAACAAAGTACACTTCAGCAGCATTAGCTATGTTCACATTGTGGTATAAGAGATCTTCAGAACTTTTTCATCTTGCAAACTGAAAGTATATACTCATTGTTCAACAATTTCCATTTCCCTCCCTAAGTCCCTGGTAACCACCATTCTGCTATTTCTTTGAGTGTGACTACTTTATATACTCAAATAAATGGAATCATACAGTATTTGTCTTTTTATGGCTGGCTTATTAACATAACATCCTCAAGGTTCACCCATATTGTAGTATGTGAATGATTTCCTTCTTTTTAAGACTGAATAATATTCCATCATATGCCATATTTTTCTTATCTGTGTATCTGTATCCTTCAATGGACACTTGTCTTGCTTCCACATTGTGGCTATTGTGAATAATGTAACAATGAATGTGAGTATGCAAATATTCTCATTGACATCCTGCTTTCCATTCTTTTGGGTATATATCCAGAAGTGGGATTGCTGCATTACATGATAATCCTATGTTTAATTTTTTGAGGAGCTGCCCTGCAATTTTCCAGAGCAGTTGTATCATTTTATATACCCTTCAACAGTGTAAAGGGAAGGCCAGGTGCAGTGGCTCACGCCTGTAATCCCAGCACTTTGGGAGGCTGAGGCGGGTGGATCACCTGAGGTCAAGAGTTCGAGACAAGCTTGGCCAACATGGTGAAACCCCATCTTTACTAAAATACAAAAAATTAGCCAGGCATGGTAGTGGGCACCTGTAATCCCAGCTACTCAGGAGGTTGAGGCATGAGAATAGCTTGAACCCAGGAGGTGGGTTGCAGTGAGCTGAGATCATGCCATTGCACTCCGGCCTGGGCAATAGAGTGAGACTCTACCTCAAACAAAACAAAACAAAACAAAAAACAAAACAAAACAAAACAAAACAGTGTAAAGGGTTCCAATGTCTCTACATCCTCACTAACAATTGCTATCTTCTGTTTTTTTGGCAGTGACCATCCTAATGGGCATAAGGTAGCATCTCATTAAATGTGCAGGGATTTTTGTAGGGTCTATTTGTGTGGTTTTTTTTTTTTTTTTTTTTTTTTTTTTTTTTGAGGCAAGGTCTCTCTGTCTCCCAGGCTGGAGTGCAGTTGTACAATCATAGCTCACTGCAGTCTCTACCTCCTGGGCTCAAGCAGCCCTCCTGCCTCAGCCTTTCGAGTAGTTGGGACCATAGGCGTGCACCCCCCACCCAGCTAATTTTTTACGTTTTTTCGTAGAGATGGGTTCTCACTATGTTGCCTGCTCTCAACTGCTGGGTTCAAGCGATTCTCCCTCTCATCTTGTCCCCACAAGCGCTGGGATTACAGGCGTGAGCCACCACACCCAGCCCCAGCTTTCTCTTTCTGATGACTCCCGGGGAACTTTGTTTCACTTCTCTTGCTCAACCTTTCAGCAACATTTGAAACCAATGACCACGCCCTTCTTGGAATTCACCAAAGGAAATGGTATGTTACTTATCTATTGCTACTTAAAAATGATCTCAAAACTTAGTTGCCTAAAACAACATATGGTTGGGCATGTGGCTCATGCCTGTAATCCCAGCATTTTCAGGGGCCAGGGTGGGAGGATCAATTGAGCCCTGGAATTTGTGACCAGCCTGGGCAACATAGCAAGACCCCATCTCTACAAAAAATACAAAAATTAGCCAGGTATCGTGGTGTGCGCCTGTGGTCCCAGCTACTTGGGAGGCTGGGGTGTGAGGGTCGCTTGAGCCTAGGAGTTGAGGTTGCAGTGAAACATGATTGAGTCACTGCCCTCTAGCCTGGGTGACAGATCCAGACCTTGTCTCAGTAAATAAATAAATAAGATAAAATACAAAAGAGAAGGCTGGGGACATTGGGCAGAGCAGATCCTAGTGCAGATGTGGGGATAGTGGCTGGTCTAGAAGAGGCAGAGACAGGGAGTGAGTAAGGGCTGCTCTTTTTAAGGAGCCATCCCTAGAATTTTTATAGGTTGTCTATATTCTTTCTTGTGAAGGAGAGAGAAATGAGGAGTAGAAGATAGAGAGAGGGTTTTGTTTTCTTTTTATTTTTATGATGGGAAAGAAACACCTCTGGCAGGGCACGGACCACAACCCAAGCTGGATGGCTCCGGAGCTTGCACGTTACCCAGGATACACTGTTGGCTTGCCTAGTTCTGAAGCAAAATAACAACTAACATAAACCAGCAATATCCTGATATTTTTTCCTGATGACTACTTTGAGTCTTTTTTGGGGAGTAAATATCAAATATTTAATTATTTCAAGTATTCTCCCTCCCTTCCTTGCTCTCTCGTCTTGGTTCACCTGCTTGGCTGGGGTGCAAATACTTGCTTACTGTGTCTCTTGGGCAATCCAGCTCTGTGCCCTTCCTCCCCTACCCACCAACTCCTGTTTATGGCTCTTCCAGTCCCCAGTGACATGTTTTGCATGAGAAAATAGTCACCCAGTGGCTGCACTTCCTGGGGACTTCTAAGCTCAAGGCCCTTCCCAAATTGCTCCATAAACACCCTTCAGGGAGCTGATGGAATGGGATCAGGGCAAGGCGCAGCGAAGTGGGCAGTCCTTGCACAACAAATGCACATTGCTTTATTCACACGAAGTGATTTGTGTACACTCCATGATATCAGGCAGATTTTAGCTATTATGGAAAAGCAGACTTGTTCCAGGAGATTTTGACTACAAAATGTATGGACCCAGGTACAACTCAATGTTTACTGTGTATGATGGTTTAAACAAAGAAGCGCTACTGAGGGGTTGGGGTAGGGGGGCATAGGCCTGGAAGACCTTATCATAGACACTCCCTTTTGGTTTTTTGGACTGTCATTATTCTCAGTCTGCTGGTGGTTGGAGATGTTCCAAACCCTTCCTATTCATTGTCACCAGCTCCTGGTGAGTCACTAATAGCTATTCCACCACACCAGCCCTCCAGTCCTCCTGGAGGGTGGGGAGAGCTTGCAGACAGCTGCTTCTCCTACTCTACAGTGGCAGGAAAGCTGGTTCTTAGGAACCCTGAAGCTTTGCTGCAGCCCCTTCAGCTTACAGTCACACACTCAGAAGAGCAGGATGGTGTTAATTTCGTTGCTTCAGAACTTAGGATCCATAAGAAGCTGGGTAGGTAGAGTGCCCTCAGATCCTCAGACCAGGGCTCTTTCAACTTTATCACATGAAAAGAAACTCAACCATTTGCACACAGATATTGATTAGACTTTATATGTTATATTATGTTTTTCTTCTTTTTTTTTTTTGAGACGGAGTCTCGCTCTGTTGCCCAGGCTGGAGTGCAGTGGCCAGATCTCAGCTCACTGCAAGCTCTGCCTCCCAGGTTTATGCCATTCTCCCGCCTCAGCCTCCCGAGTAGCTGGGACTACAGGCGCCCGCCACCTCGCCCGGCTAGTTTTTTTTTTTTTTTTTTTTTTTTTTTTTTTAAGTAGAGACGGGGTTTCACCGTGTTAGCCAAGATGGTCTCGATCTCCTGACCTCGTGATCCACCCGTCTCAGCCTCCCAAAGTGCTGGGATTACAGGCTTGAGCCACCGTGCCTGGCCTTGTTTTTCTTCTTAGTAAAGCTTAAGTGATCAATGTAAAGGAATTTCTGGGGTTTTTTTTTGTTAGTTTTTTTTTGTTTTTTTAGAAAAAGGGTCTTATTTTGTCATTCAGGTTGGAGTGCAGCAGCAGGATCACAGTTTACTGCAGCCTTGAATTCCTGGGCTCAAGTGGTCCTCCCACCTCAGCCTCCCAAGTAGGTGGGACTACAGGCACATGCCACCACACTTGGCTAATTTTTAAAAATTTTGTATGAATGGGTTCTTGCCATCTTGCTTAGGCTTGTCTTGAACTCCTGGGCTCAAGCGATCCTCTTGCCTTGGCCCCCTCAAAGTGGTGGGATTATAGGCGTGAGCCACCGCAACCAGCCTGGAATTTCTTTTTTTTTTTGAGACGGAGTCTCACTGTGTCGCCCAGGCTGGAGTGCAGTGGCACAATCTTGGCTCACTGCAAGCTCCACCTCCCGGGTTCACGCCATTCTCCTGCTTCAGCCTCCCGAGTAGCTGGGACTATAGGTGCCCGCCACCATGCTCGGCTAATTTTTTTGTATTTTTAGTAGAGATGGGGTTTCACCGTGTTTGTCATGATGGTCTCGATTTCGTGACCTCGTGATCTCCCCACCTCAGCCTCCCAAAGTGCTGGGATTACAAGCGTGAGCCACCGCGCCCGGCCCCAGCCTGGAATTTCTTATTGCAGAAAAAGAATAAACCTGTAGGTGCTCAGACCACGGGCCTGGAATCTTGATTCTGGCATTCATTCATTTAACTGATATGTACTGAGTACCTATGTTGTGCCATGCCTTGCGGATATGGCAGACAAGGAACTTACATTGCAAAGGTAAACAGAAGATAAAAAACAAATGCTGACTTTGGGAGGACAAGGCAGGTGGATCGCCTGAGGTCGGGAGTTTGAGACCAGTCTAACCAACATGGAGAAATCCCGTCTACTAAAATTAGCTGGGCATGGTGGCACGTGCCTGTAATCCCAGCTAATCAGGAGGTTGAGGCAGATTTGCTTGAACCCAAGAGGCGGAGGTTGTGGTGAGCCGAGATCACACCATTGCACTCCAGCCTGGGCAACAAGAGAGAAACTCTGTCTCAAAATAATAATAATAATAATAATAAGTGGAGCATGATGGTGCGTGCCTGTAATACTGAGGAGGCTGAGGCATGAGAATCTCTTGAACTTGGGAGGTAGAGGTTGCAGTGAGCTGAGATGGGGCCACTGCACTCCAGCCTGGGTGACAGAATGAGACACCATCTCAAAAACAAACAAACAAACAAAAAACAAGTACAGTTAATTTTATGTGTCAACTTGCCAAGATATTTGATCAAACATTATCCAGGGCAGAGCATGGTGGCTCATGCCTGTAATCCCAGTGTTTTGGGATGCCAAGGCAGGAGGATGGCTTGAGGCCAGGAGTTCAAGACCATCCTGGGCAACATAACAAAATCCTGTCTTTACAAAAAAATGAAAACAAACAGCCGGGCGCGGTGGCTCAAGCCTGTAATCCCAGCACTTTGGGAGGCCGAGACGGGTGGATCACGAGGTCAGGAGATCGAGACCATCCTGGCTAACAAGGTGAAACCCCGTCTCTACTAAAAAATACAAAAAATTAGCTGGGCGAGATGGCGGGCGCCTGTAGTCCCAGCTACTCGGGAGGCTGAGGCAGGAGAATGGCTTAAACCCGGGAGGCGGAGCTTGCAGTGAGCCGAGATCGCGCCACTGCACTCCAGCCTGGGTGACAGAGCAAGACTCCGTCTCAAAAAAAAAAAAAAAAAAAAAAAAAAAAGAAAACAAACAAACAAACAAACAAACTCGAACTCCTGACATCAGGTGATCCACCTGCCTTGGTCTCCCAAAGTGCTGGGATTACAGGCGTGAGCCACAGCGCCCAGGCCCGTCTCTATTTTAAAAAATAAATAAATAAGGCTGGGCGTGGTGGCTCATGCCTGTAATCCCAGCGCTTTTGGAGTCGGAGGCGGGCAGATCACGAGGTCAAGACCATACTGGCCAACCAACATGGTGAAACCCCGTCTCTACTAAAAATACAAAAATTAGCTGGGTATAGTGGCGCACGCCTGTAGCCCCAGCTACTCAGGAGGCTGAGGCAAGAGAATCGCTTGAACCCAGGAAGGCGGAGGTTGCAGTGAGCCGAGATCGTGCCACTGCACTCCAGCCAGGGCGACAGAGCGAGATTCCATCTCAAAAATAAATAAACAAATAAAAATTAAAAAATAAAAATAAATGCATACATACATAAAAGGGGAAAAAAGAAAAATGGTGTAAGGAAAACATGTTTATGAGGCTGACGGGACCCCCCCCCAGGTTGTCTAATAACCATGTGTCCAGGTCAAACCTTGATTTCACCCTGAGCTCTCCTTTTAGTTGATGGCTTGTGATTCAGGGTAAGTAGCAGTCTGTGGAAACCCAAGAAACTGGTTTGATTCCCAGCTGTGTCATTCAGTTGGCGTGTGTCCTTCATCAATGTACATAATGTCTCTGAGATTCAGGTTTATGCCAGTAAAGTCAGCAGGATGTTTACTTTGAACTTTCATTAGGTGGGCTCAGGATAAAATACATGAAGTGCTTCTCGTCTGCTGAGTCCTTGATAAACGCTAGCACTTGTATTGTGGTCCTCCTGCCCTAATAATGATCACACCTTAGCACAATGTTGCCCTTCACAGTTTGCAAAGGCAGGGGCGCTTATATTCATGATCTCATCCTAAAAAAGTTGAATTTTTGTTAACAACAGCTCATATGTTTAGAGTACTTGCTATTTTTACAAGTATTATGTAACAGTGGGTGCTCAACAAATGCCGAATGAGCGAGGGCATGGTTTCAAAAGTGGGCGTGGGTGGAGAAGAAAACAGGTGACTGCTACTTTGACTAGAAAACTTATTTTATGAGGCTGGAAGCTGCCCCTAAAGCAAGGGTAGCCCTGAGTCTCCCTGTTATACTGAGGGAATGCTCATGTTAGTCCCCGGACTCTGAAACTGCCCTGGGTCACTCTAGTGGACAGACAGGGCCTGGCATGGGGGCTTCAAGCCTTTTCCAGCTATGCCTTCGCTAAAAAACTCGAGGTAAAAATAGAGAGTTGGTGCCACCTAGAGGGCAAGAGGGTGCATCTCAGAGGAGGGCTGGGGAAATCCTTAGAGTATGGAAGGTGGTGGTCATTGGAAAGTATCATAAAAATAATCTCTGCTGGCCTGGCATGGTGGCTCATGCCTGTGATCCCAACACTTTGGGAGGCCGAGATGGGAGGATCACTTGAGGTCAGGAGTTCGAGACCAGCCTTGCCAACATGGTGAAACCCCGTCTCCACCAAAAATACAAAAATGAGCTGAGCCTAGTGGCATGAGCCTGTAGTCCCAGCTACTAGGGTGGCTGAGGCATGAGAATCGCTTGAAACTGGGAGGCAGACAGGTTGCAGTGAGCTGAGATTGCACCACTGCACACCAGCCGGGGTGACAAAGCTACACTCTGGAAAAAAAAAAAGGGGGGGGTCTAGACTTAAATTACTCATACAACTCTAATAAAAAGATAAAATAATTTTAAAATGAGCAAGGGATATGAACAGATATTTTTTCAAAGAAGATATACAAATGACCAATAAGCACATGAAAAGACGCTCAACATCAGTAGCCATCAGGAAAGTGCAAACTGAAACCTCTTCACACCCACTAGCAATGGCTGTAATCAAAAAGACAGTAACAAGTGTTGACAAGGATGTGAAGAAATTGAAACCCCCATACACTGCTGGTGGAAATGTAAAATGGTGCAGCTGCTTTGGAAAAGCAGTTAGGCAGTTCTCAAAAAGTTAAACATAGTTACCATATGACCTAGTAATTCCACTCTTAGGTATAGACCCAAGAGAAGTTAAAACATAGGGTCACACAAAACCTTGTATATTAATATTCCCAGCATTCACAGCTTTGTTCACAAGAGCTAGACTGGAAACCACCCAAATGTCCATCAACTGATTAACAAACAAAATATGGTAAATCCATAAAATGGAATATTATCCAGCTACAAAAGGAATGATTCATGCTATAACATGTCTTGAAAATATGCTAAATGAAAGAAGCAAAACATACAAAAGACTACATATGATTCTGTTTATATGAAATATCCAGAATATGCAAATCTATAGACAGAAAGTAGATTAGTAGTTGCCAGGGACTGGGCAGATGGGCAAATGGGGAGTGACTGCTAATGAATAGGAGGTTTCTTTTTGGGGTGATGAAAATGTTCTCCAATTAGTGCAGACAGGTGCATAAACTTTTTTTTAATATACTAAAGCCACTGAATTGTACACCTATATATGTATGTGTGTGTGTGTGTGTGTATTTTTGGAGACAGAGTCTTGCCCTGTCATGCAGGCTGGAGTGCAATGGCCCGATCTTGGCTCAGGGCAACCTGTGCCTCCAGGGTTCAAGCAATTCTCCTGCCTCAGCCTCCCAAGTAGCTGGGATTATAGGCATCTGCCACCATCCCCAGCTAATTTTTGTATTTTTAGTAGAGATGGGGTTTCACCATGCTGGTCAGATTGGTCTCGAACTCTTGACCTCAGGTGATCCACCCTCCTCGGCCTCCCGAGTGCTGGGATTACAGGCATGAGCCACTGTGCCTGGTCACGCCTATATATTTTTTGAGACAGGGTCTTACTCTGTTGCCCAAGATGGAAGTACAGTGGCATGATAATGGCTCACTGCAGACTTGACCTCCCAGGCTTAAGCAATCCTCCCATCTCAGGCTCCTGGAGTAGCTGAGACAAGACAAAAATCAGAGTTTAGTCCTCAGATGTACCATAACTTCCTTAATCATCCCTTTATTGATAGACATTTGGGGTGTTTACAATTATTTTGCTGCAAACTGCTGCAGCAGGCAACTTCATTTTCATTTTCTTTTCTTTTTTTTTTTTTTTTTTTTTTGAGATGGAGTTTCGCTTTTGTTGACCAGGCTTCAGGCTGGAGTGCAATGGCGTGATCTCAGTTCACTGCAATCTCTCTGCCTCCCAGGTTCAAGTGATTCTCTTGCCTCAGCCTCCCAAGTAGCTGGGATTACAGGCATGCACCATCATGCTGGGCTAATTTTTTTTTTTTTTTGTATTTAGTAGAGATGTGGTTTCACCATGTTAGTGAGGCTGCTCTCGAACTCCTGACCTCAGGGGAGCCACCCGCTTCAGCCTTCCAAAGTGCTGGGATTACAGGCTTGAGCCACCACACCCGGCCTCATTTTCTTCTTTTGAACAATTTTCTCCTGATTAGGGGTGGGGTTACTGATAAAAGATTTTGAACATCTTTCTGACTCTTGACAATTTTACATGTTGTAAGATCTGTTGTCCCTGGCCTTAGCCTCTGCAAAGCCAGACCCTAAAGGCTGGCCCCAGCGATATCTTCCCCTCCACCAGCTTTGCGTCACCCTTTTCACCTGGGGCCTCTGCTGCCTCTTCTCTCCACAAGCCCACTGCTCCTGCCCACAGGGCTGCGGGCTTCCCCTCCCCAGACAAGCTGGGGCCGTGTCACAGGGCTTGGCCATCACGACTTTGCCATTGCCAGTGCAATCTGGCTTGTTGGTATGCACTGACCTTAGCCTCAGGGTGTCCTGCATAGGTCCCCAGGAAGATAAACCCTGGGTGATGCTTCATTTACTGCCCTTCCATCTCCCCGCGTAGGCAGTGGATCTAGTTAGCACTCCATAAACATCCAAAGTATTTACAAAATAACGTTGAAGTTCCATGCTGTTTAGTTAGATCTCTTAAAGTTGATAATGTACAAGACAATTTGCATCAGGAGCAGACAAGATAGGGCCCGGCAGATATAAATTAAAAATGCAGGCCGGGCGCGGTGGCTCAAGCCTGTAATCCCAGCACTTTGGGAGGCCGAGACGGGCGGATCACGAGGTCAGGAGATCGAGACCATCCTGGCTAACACAGTGAAACCCCGTCTCTACTAAAAACACAAAAACTAGCCGGGCGAGGTGGCGGGAGCCTGTAGTCCCAGCTACTCGGGAGGCTGAGGCAGGAGAATGGCGCAAACCCGGGAGGTGGGGTTTGCAGTGAGCTGAGATCCGGCCACTGCACTCCAGTCCGGGCGACAGAGCGAGACTCCGCCTCAAAAAAAAAAAAAAAAAAAAAAAAAAATGCAATTTCATGCATTCATTCAATGAGAACTCACTGAGCAACTACTATGTGTCAACATTATCCACTGAAGTGAATAAAAGACAAACCAAAAAATCCCAAAAGAGCAAGAAAGTTGCCGAGTGCGGCGGTTCACCGCTGTAATCCCAGCACTTTGGAAAGTCGAGAAGGGAGGATCGCTTGAGCCCACGAGTTCAAGACCAGCCTGGGCAACATCATAGTGAGACCTCCTCTCTACCAAAGTTAAAAAATTAGTCGGGGGTGGTGCGCCCAGCTCTACTCGGGAGGCTGAGGTGGGAGGATCGCTTGAGCCAGGGAAGTGTAGGCTGCAGTGAGCCGAGATTGCACAACTGCACCACAGCCTGGGCAGCTGAACGAGACCCTGTTTCAAAATAAATAAAAGCCAGAAAGCAAAAATAAAGTGTTAGATGGCGATTCGAGCTGAGAAGGAAATCAGGCAGCGGAAAGAAACTGAAAGCGAGGAGTGGCTGGCAAGGCTCCCTCGGAAGGTGGCAATAACAGTCATAGACCGGTCACATCAACTGGGTGTTTACTGCGGGCCAGTGTGTGCCACCAACCTCACACCCGAAAGCCACAAAGACTCACGCCACAGCGCAAAGAGGCAGGGGCTCCTCCTCTTCCCTTGGTACAGGGAAAGAGGCGTAGAGAGCAGACTTGGGACCCTAGTCAGTAGTCCCCGCAGCTAGCCCTCGCCCCTCCCTCTGGCTTTCCCCACTCCCGCTCCGGCGGACGCCGGGTTAACTTTAGACGTGGCTGCGGCGACAGGAATGAGCGCAGGCGCAGAGCGCGGAAAGCGCCTGCGCAGAGCGCAGGGCGACGTGGACAGCTGGGGCCCGGAAGTGGTCCCTGTAGAACCACTGTCGCCCCGCTGCTCCGTGCCGCGCCCGTCGAGCATTGCGTTGCTGCATTGCGCTCCACCGACTCCACTATGTTGAAGAAATTCGACAAGAAGGACGAGGAGTCAGGTGAGGGGACCAGGCCTGGGTCTGAAGGAGGCCGGGCCCCCACCCGCCGAGCCTTCCTTGGGGTTCTGTGTCCTGACCCGGAGGCTGAGGCCCAGTGAGGGGCAGGGTCTTGTGCCAGGGTCCGCAGCTAGTCAGTGGCAGGCCTCGCAGAGCCCGAGCATGCTCGGCTGTCTCACGCTTGTAAGCTCGGACTGCAATTTTCTGGGTGATCTTGGGCGCGTCACCACCTCCCCCCGGCCTCAATTTACCCATCTGTCAAAGGAGGGAACCAGGCCGAATGCTCTCTTGTTACTTTCTTCGTCCAACCCCTTGGGATTCGCTGGGGCTACGTTGGTGCTGGCCAAACTGGGGCGTAATCCGCGGAGCCAGCATCCTGTGACTGGAAACTCTGACCCCATCATTCATTTATTCAGCAAAGTATATTGAGCGGTTACTGTATGCCGGGCACTGTACGGTGTCCTGGATACTGCAACAGAGCAAGTGGGACACTCAGTGCCTAAGCTGGGAATATTAGAATGGTTGCACCCACGGTGGAGGAGACCGACATCAACCAGATAATCACACGTGTAATTATTTGCAAATGTGTCATCTGCTATGAAGGAACTAGTTACAGCGAGATGGTGGTCCCTGGCACATAGGGACTTAGTTAATTACAAGTTATATAAATGAACAGAAGACATGGCACCATGAGAAGCACAGGACTGTACCAGGGCTGCTGGGAGAATGTGGGTGGTTTGGGGTAGAGTGGAGCCCGCCCACTTGCAGGAGACTAGTAGGATCCCTAGACAGATTGTAGAGGCTTGATTGCCATTCCTGAGGAGTTTGAACTTTACTAGGTTTACTAGGAAGGGACATCTTCCCTTTACTATGTCTGGGCGAGTTTTGAAGTTCAGAGTCAAAACCTACCTTCTCCATTGCCTTGACTGTAGGTGGAGGCTCCAACCCATTCCAACACCTCGAGAAGAGTGCCGTACTCCAGGAGGCAAGTGACATTTGCTCCCCTCTAGCTTCCATCGTAAATATTCACCATCAATGCCACTGAAATACCAACACATTCAAAGTGTTGTTTTAAAGAGCAACATGGGAGAAAACTTGTGCCTGGAAGACAGGAAACCTTTGTTCCTGGAGAGAGTTAGTTACGTTTACTTCTTTTTTTTTTTTTTTTTTTTATTTGAGATCGAGTCTCATTGTTGTCGGCCTGGGCTGGAATGCAATGGCATGATCTCGGCTGTCTGCAACCTCTGCCTCCCAGGTTCCAGCAATTCTCCTGCCTCAGCCTCTCGAGTAGCTGAGATTACAGGCTCCCACCACCACGCCTGGCTAATTTTTTTTTTTTTTTTTGAGACGGAGTCTTGCTCTGTCGCCCAGGCTGGAGTGCGGTGGCCGGATCTCAGCTCACTGCAAGCTCCGCCTCCCGGGTTCATGCCATTCTCCTGCCTCAGCCACCCGAGTAGCTGGGACTACAGGTGCCCGCCACCTCGCCCGGCTAGATTTTTGTATTTTTAGTAGAGACGGGGTTTCACCGTGTTAGCCAGGATGGTCTCGATCTCCTGACCTCGTGATCCGCCCGTCTCGGCCTCCCGAAGTGCTGGGATTACAGGCTTGAGCCACCGCGCCCGGCCACGCCTGGCTAATTTTTGTATTTTTAATAGAGATGGGGTTTCACCATGTTGGCCAGGCTGGTCTCGAACTCCTGACCTCAGGTGATCCACCCCCCCCACTCAGCCTCCCAAAGTGCTGGGATTACAGGCGTGAGCCACTGCGTCCAGCTGCTTCTTTCTTGATTGTTGTCATTCATTGTTTCTGTTTCCAGTTAGTAGATGTTTGCTAACTATCTGCTAGTCAATAGGTTAGCACATCCCTAACTAATATTTACACAAGAGTCCAAGAATAATTAGTAGTTGAGTAAAGAAAAACAAACCCTTTCCTTATGAAAATAAGCTTGTTGCATACCCAGAAAGCCCTGTTTAGGCAAGTCAGCTTACCCTGAGACTTCTCAGACATTGAATATACTTGAAGGGAAATGAACTAGGCTAGAAGGTAACATCCTTGGTCACTTCTTCTTAGGCCCGTGTATTTAATGAAACTCCCATCAACCCTCGGAAATGTGCCCACATCCTCACCAAGATTCTTTACCTCATAAACCAGGTAACAGGGTGAAGCTTGGGGGTAGGGAGAATGGTGCTGGGGGATTGGAGGGGAGTGGACAAATCATGATCACTCTTAGGCTATTGGACAGCCTCTATGTGGTTGTAGACAACAGCTCAGCTCGGGGTCCCCTCAGCATCCAAGTCTCATATGTTGCCCTTGAGCCTCTTTAGGGTCTGGAGATCTGGTATGGGCTGATCCTGCAGGAATTGCTGTCTGACCCTCTGTCCCAAGCTGAGACTTCTGTCTTGATTAACACAGGGGGAGCACCTGGGGACCACGGAAGCGACCGAGGCCTTCTTTGCCATGACCAAGCTCTTTCAGTCCAATGATGTAAGTGCCTCGACCCTGCTTTCCTTGAGAGGTGGCAGCTGTGACAAGGTGGTGGGAGGGCCAAGGAGAGCTGGCCCCACCAGTTAGTGTGGGCTGCCTTTGTGGAGATAGGAGGTATCTTCTCCCAACTCTGGCCCTTGGTGAGCCCGGGCTGATAGGTCTTTTCCCACCTGTCTCCCAGCCCACACTCCGTCGGATGTGCTACTTGACCATCAAGGAGATGTCTTGCATCGCAGAGGATGTCATCATTGTCACCAGCAGGCAAGTCATGGGGTTGTTGGTGGCTCCTCTGATGGGTTCCATTGACAGACCATTTTTTCTTATGTGTACCAGACAGTGAGACTTTTGGTTGCATATTGCCAGCTGCCTACCCCGTGGCAGCTTCCCTGTTATTGCTGCCCACCCCGTGGCAGCCTTCAGGTGTGCTGTTTCTGTTTTAATTCTCTGGCCTTGACTTGGACACAAATGCTTCCTTTTCTTGATTTGTTTTAGTCAACCAAACCAGCTTAGAACTTTCCCAAAGACTTTCTTGAGTATAAAGAAAGAACACACACAAAAAAGAGTACAAGCGGTATACTGCTTACTAAGTGACTAGTGTCTGCTTTAAGCTAAATGATTCAGGGACAGATGTGACTAAAGTGTAATCACTGCCCTTAAGAACTGGGGCTCAGTTCTCTTATTTCTTCCTGCTACAGTTTAGGGTGGGGGGGTCATACATTGATTTGTAGGTTCAGTTAGAAAATATTGTCTGTCAGTCCCTGTGTATAGCTCTGGGGATGTAGCAGCAACAAAGATAGACATGGCCTCTGTAGCCCCAGAATTTATGGAGAAATAACCAGGCATCAGGCCATTAAGGTAGGGTGTAATATGGTTTATCACGGAAGTATTATGGGCTGTGAGAGCAGACCAGAAGAGCATCCAGCTGGATTTGAATTAGGAAAGTCCTCCTAGGGGAATGATCCAAGTAGAGTCCTGAAGGATGAGTAAGAAGAAATAGGACAGGCCAGGCGCAGTGGCTCACACCTGTAATCCCAACACTGTATCCACAGTGTAATCCATAGGCCGCAGTGGGCGGATCACCTGAGGTCAGGAGTTTGACACCATCCCGGCAAACATGGTGAAACCCGTCTCTACTGAAATAAAAATTAGCCAGGTGTGGTGGCGTGCACCTATAATCCCAGCTACTGGAGAGGCTGAGGCAGGAGAATTGCTTGAACTGGGGAGGTGGAGGTTGCAGTGAGCTGAGATTGTGCCACTACACTGCAGCCTGGGTGACAGAATGAGATTCTGTCTCAAAAAAAGAAGAAAAAAAAAAAGCCCGGCACGATGGCTTATGCCTGTAAACCCAGCAGTTTGGGAGGCCGAGGTGGGTGGTTCATGAGGTCAGGAGTTCAAGACCAGCCTGGCCAACACAGTGAAACCCCCTCTCTACTAAAAATACAAAAATTAGCCAGGTGTGGTGGCGCACACCTATAATCCCAGCTACTGGGGAGGCTGAGGCAGTAGAGCTTGAGCCTGGGAGGCAGAGGTTGCAGTGAGCCAAGATTGCGCCCCACTGCACTCCAGCCTGGGCGACAAAGTGAGACTCTGTCTCAAAAAAATAAAAATAAAAAAAAAAAGAGTAGGACAGAGTGGAGGTGAGGGGTGAGGAGTGCTACAGGCTAAGGAAATAGCACATGCAAAGGCTGGAGAGGAGTGAGCATAGCCAGTTGGGGAAGTTCAAGGAGTTACATTCAGGTCACTGGCAGTAGGAAGCTATGGAAACTTTTTAGCAACAGCAGGGGGATGACCTGTTTGCTTTTGAGTTTTATGAAACTCCCTCCAGCAGCTGTGTGGAGTTAGACTTAGAGGGGCAAGAATAGAGGGAGAGCACTCGTTAGGAGGCTTGTGTAGTAATGTGGGCAAGGGTGGTGATGGGAGCTGGAGAGGAGTGAGCAGGCTCAGGCTTTCTGCATGCTGACAATGCCTTCTTCCCTGCAGCCTAACAAAAGACATGACTGGGAAAGAAGACAACTACCGGGGCCCAGCCGTGCGAGCCCTCTGCCAGATCACCGATGTAAGTCATGCCGGTCCTTCCCTGCTTCCTGGCCTCTCAGTTGAGGCTCTCGGCATCATCTTTTGCATGCTTTGGGGTGTCCCCTATCTCACTGAGCCAGGTGATGTGGGGTGGAGGCGGTGTGCAGGAGCACATGAGAAACACTTACTTCCTCCTCATACTCCTCTGCCCCCATTTCTGCACTCCTGAGAGCTACCAAGGACTGACTGGATCTGCTTCCATCCTGCTTCTTTTGCCCACAGAGCACCATGCTGCAGGCTATTGAGCGCTACATGAAACAAGCCATTGTGGACAAGGTGCCCAGTGTCTCCAGCTCTGCCCTCGTGTCTTCCTTGGTGTGTAGCTGCTGCTGGAGCCCTGCTGGGGGTGGGGTAGAAAACTGAAGAAAATTTCAGAGTCACATTCCAGTAGGAAAAAAGAAAGTGTTTCCTTCTTTTTTATTTTATTTTATTTTTTTAACTGAGACAGTGTCTCACTCTCACCCAGGCTGGAGTGCAGTGGCACGCTCTCGGCTCACTGCAACCTCTGCCGCCAGGGTTCAAGTGATTCTCCTGCCTCAGCCTCTCGAGTAGCTGGGATTACAGGCACCGGCCACTGTGCCCAGCTAATTTTTGTGTTTTTAGTAGAGACAGGGTTTCATCATCTTGACCAGGCTGGTCTTGAACTCTGGATCTCGTGATCCACCCACCCGCTTTGGCCTCCCAAAGTGCTGGGATTGCAGGCGTGAGCCACTGCTGCTGCTGGCCTTTTTTTTTTTTTTTTTTTTTTTTTTTTTTGAGACAGAGTCTCGCTCTGTTGTCCAGGCTGGAGTGCAATGGCTTGATCTCAGCTCACTGCAACCTCTGCCTCCCTGGCTCAAGCCATTCGCATGCCTCAGCCACCTGAGTAGCTGGGATTGTAGGGGTGCACCACCACGCCCAGCTAATTTTTGTATTTTTGGTAGAGACGCGATTTCACCATGTTGGCCAGGCTGGTCTTGAACTCCTGACCTCAGGTGATCCACCCACGTTGGCCTCCCAAAGTGCTGGATTACAAAGCGTGAGCCACTGCACCTGGCCAAAATAAAGTATTTTTGTATCTGTAAGCCTGAGAGTCCCACCCTTCTCCATGAAGAGAGCCAAGGAACTCTGGGGTGATTGAAGAGGGTCGTGGGTGGATGGCGTTGACCCATGCCTTAGGCAGGGACAATGAGGGTGGGAGCATCCTGAGTTTGTCCATAGTCTCTGAGGACCAGGACAGTGGTGAGCCCCTGAGCCATGTCTGAGGGAGGACCAGAACTGGGCCCAGAAGGTGTGATGGGGACACTTCCTACGTGCCCCTTAATGTGCCCTGTTGCCCACAGCACCTGCTGAAGTGCAGCTTTGACGTGGTCAAACGCTGGGTGAATGAGGCTCAGGAGGCGGCATCCAGTGATAACATCATGGTCCAGGTGAGATGTGAGCAAGGGAGTGATACTTAAAACAGGCAGGTGGTAAGGCACTGGCCGGTTGGCATGGACACTTGCCACTGAGATCCTTGTGACCCCTGGCCATAGCAGGCTTTAATCTTTTTGTCATTGGATCATGGGAAGAATTGGGAGGTCCTGGGTTACAGAATCCAGCGTACCACTTCGGGGGCTTGGGTTAGAAACTGCTTACCAGCTGGTGCTGAAATATTCAGGTGTTTTGATAACCAGCTGAGTATTGTTTTGGAGCAGATGATGTGGCAAACTTGGCCAAGGCAGGCAGAGGGCTGCCTAAATTTAGGACTTTGCCAACCTGGCTTTGTTATGATGTGTGGAATTATCTTGATAAGGCTTTCATCCACTTTACTCTTCCTTGGTGACCTAGGCCAGCTGTTCCTTTTATCTCTCTGGGTCGTGATTTCCTTGTCTGTAAAATACAAATGAAGGTTACTGCCTCACAAAGCAGCAAGGATGAGCTGAGATCATGCATGTAACACATGACCCATCTGGGGCCTGCCTGTTGGCGCTCCCTGTGTGTTTATGTATTCCCTTCATCTCTCATCTGTCTTCTCATCCTTTGCATGATGCTTGTCTTCAGGGCCAGCTGTGGCTCCTTAAAACACTTATGAGGGCCAGATAAGCTTCCCACATAGAAGGCATCCGCAGCTGCCATATCTTCGCCCTCAAATGTCGCTCCTTTAGGAAACAAAAAAAGAGTATCGAGGACAGGAAATAACTATGAGACCTCACATCTTTAGAAAGGGAGTCCCTGAACTTCTGGCCCTCCAGACCTAGCTTTGTCAATACCAGCCAGGAGTCTTGGGGCAAGTCAGCAGAGATAAAACTGTCTACCTTCAGGGTTGTTGTGGGTAATGCAAGATTTCATGGCTAAGGTGTGCCACACAGTGACTTATAAAACATGACCGTGCTCAGGGTCTGGCTCCCACCTTCTCTGTCTCATTGTCTGATTGAAAGCACCAGGTCTCCCACATTGCTTTCATCTTTGTGCTGTTTGTTATCCCTTTCCATATTTGTATTTATGCTGCCTGTTAGGGCTCTTGCCGAAGTGAGGGTGGGAACAAGAACCACAGTTATAATTCTGTGGTTTGTGAAGCATTGTGCGGAGGGCTGTGTACACAGAGTACCTGGGGCAATTGTCATAGCCGCTCTGTGTAGTACCTGCTACGGTGCCCATCTTAGAAAAGAGAAGGCTGAAGGACCCGCCCAAGGCCACAAGGCCAGTATACCCAAAACTGATACGTTTGTACTCTGTTGCTGTCTCCTGTCCTATAGTACCACGCACTAGGGCTCCTGTACCATGTGCGTAAGAATGACCGCCTGGCCGTCAATAAGATGATCAGCAAGGTCACGCGGCATGGCCTTAAGTCTCCCTTTGCCTACTGCATGATGATCCGGGTGGCCAGCAAGCAGCTGGAAGAGGAGGATGGCAGGTAACGGCTCTCATCTCTCGCCAGCTAGATGATGCCTCACTCGTCCTACCATGCTGGGCTATCCCCAACGTTTTATTGCCATGCTATGTTCTTTTGTAGCCGTGACAGCCCACTGTTTGACTTCATCGAGAGCTGCTTGCGCAACAAGCACGAGATGGTGGTGTATGAAGCCGCCTCGGCCATCGTCAATCTGCCAGGCTGCAGTGCCAAAGAGCTGGCCCCGGCTGTGTCAGGTCACTGGGCGTTCCTTCACCCAGCCTCACATGTTTATGCTTGCTGGGAACTAGACCTGGGTTAGGGGCTGGGGGAAAGAAAGAAAATGCTCTCAAATAGGCCACACACTGGTGTTAAGGAGTCCGTACCTAGGAAGCACCTGCCCTAGACACTATGCTGGGGCCCCACTTGTGTCACGTTTTGGGGGTGGGCTGCTGTTAGTTCATCTGACCGCTGAAGAGGCTGAGGTAAGGCTCGGGTCCACTCTGGAGCCTGTTGGGTTGGCTGGCCACAGGAGGAGGCCTGGTGGAGGAACCCAGGATCTATGAAACTGGTGCGTGTGAACTGGGGCTGAGCTTTTCCAGGTGAAGGAGAGAATAGTATAGAGGGTCGTTCTGAGCCTCTAGCTAGAGGAGCAGGGCAGCCTGGGATAGAGCCCTGGCTCTGCCCCTTACCAACTGGGCAAGCCTGGCAAGGCCACCCATTCTCTCCATGCCTTCCTTTTCTTTTCTCAGATGTGGATGATAGCTCATGCCTATTACATAGGGTTATATAGCCAGAAAATGTGTGATCTAGACAAATTGCTTAGAAGGCAACATGTTTGTTGTTTGCTGTCTGCTGTTTTTTGTTTTTGCTTTTTGAGACGGAGTCTCGCTATGTCACCCAGGCTGGAGTGCAGTGGCGCAATCTCAGCTCACTGCAACCTCTGCCTCCCAGGTTCAAGCGATTCTCCTGCCTCAGCCTCTTGAGTAGCTGGGACTACAGGCGCCCGCCACCACGCTTGGCTAATTTTTGTATTTTTAGAGAGACGGGGTTTCACCATATTGGCCAGGCTGGTCTCGAACTCCTGACCTTGTGATCCGCCTTCCTTGGCCTCCCAAAGTGCTAGGATTACAGGTGTGAGCCACTGCGCCCAGCCATTGTTTGCTGTTATTAAGGGGAAGCCAGCAGCCTTGAGTCCTGGAGTCTTTGATGTCTCTGTGCAGGGCCCTGCTCTCGGTGTGGGAATCCCCCTGTCAGGGAGGAGAAAGCCTGTGAAGAGGTGCAAAGTGGTTGGTACTGGAAAGTGGGTATGTTGAGAGGCTAGAAAAGGAGAGGCACTCAGGGTGAGAAACCTGGATTCAAAGTGGAAGAGAAGTGGGGAGTGTTTTAGAACAGGCCAATGGAAAGCAAAGATGTTGTGGCAGGAGAGTTAGATTTCCAGGTTTTGGGAAATGATTGGGCCTCCTGTTTTTCTATTATTCTCTACTATAACAGTGTAAACTTGATCAGGGAAACAGATGAAGTTCATGTTTGGAGAGAGAAGTCTCCCTTCCTCTTTAGAAATGAAGAAAGAATGAACTGCTAGGCATGGTGGCTCACGCCTATAATCCCAGCACTTTGGGTGGCCAAGGCGGGGAGATCACCAGGTCAGGAGTCTGAGACCAGCCTGACCAACATGGTGAAACCCATCTCTACTAAAAATACAAAAATTAGCCGGGTGTGGTGGCACACATCTGTAATCCCAGCTACTCAGGAGGCTGAGGCAGGAAGGTCGCTTGAACCTGGGAGGCGGAGATTGCAGTGAGCCGAGATTGCACCACTGCACTCCAGCCTGGGCAACAGAGGGAGACTCTATCTCCAAAAAAAAAAAAAAGAAAGAAAAAAAGAAAAAAGAATTAATGAATTCACTCACTGATTTGGGTATTCATTCATTCTTCTTATATCCCCCATAATTCCAGAGTAATGAAAGACGTAAATAAAGTAGGGTCTTCAAGATAAACATTACGAAAAAGTTTTTTTTAAGTATTAGAGAATAAAAGCCAAGTTATGAAGAAAGGAACATAGATATTCCAGAAAACAGTAGTCATCTTCGCTCCTATGATTGAGTGCCAAATTTAGCTCTGAGCTTCCTGGCAGCCAGGGCAAGGGAGGGATATGGTATCCGAATGGCTGTCATGTAGTTAAAGGAAATAAACCATTTGTTTGAGAGGACTTAGTGCCGAGGGAGAAGTTCTGTTGGATCCTGTAGACACAATAGGAGACAGGTGTAGAATGTTACTTCACAGAGGTTAAGTGCTCAGGCTGCAGGTGCAGGCAGTCTTGGAATTTAATCTTGGTTCTGCCACTTACTGGCTGCCAACCTAAAGTTTGTTTGCTTTCCCCTTTGTGCCTCAGTCTCCTTACCTGTAAAGTGGGCTAGTGGTGGCTGCAAGCTATAGAAGTGAGGCATGTCCACTGTATAGCACAGCACCTGGCACACAGCAGATGCCCAGTGAATAACAGCCCTCACGGGAACCCCTGGGCACTCACAGACATTATGGACTCTGTCCATGGCTCAGGTGCACAGGGTGAGGGGAGCTCTCTGTCTTAGGTTGGGATGGGGGTGTTAGCAGGGAAATGAGCTGAGCAGAGGATTTGAGTCAGAACAGCTGCCCCTGGTTTTCCCAGCTGTCCAGCAGTGAAGGCAGCCTGACATGTGGCATCCATCTCCCCACAGTGCTCCAGCTTTTCTGCAGCTCACCCAAGGCTGCTCTCCGCTATGCTGCTGTTCGTACCCTCAATAAGGTAAGAGTCCAGGTTGGGGATTGCAGGAAGCTGTCTGATCCAACTGGAGGTGTGTCCTAGCCTCTGACCTGGCTGGGAAGGATAATAGCCCTGGTCACAGTTACTTTCTTCTGGATGGTGAGATGATCTCATCCAAAGGACTTCTGACTGGGCCAAACCATCAAAGACAACATTGGGGTCCTGCCCTCTCTGTCACTGTCCTCCCAAAACAGGTTGCCATGAAGCATCCGTCAGCTGTGACAGCTTGTAATCTGGATCTGGAGAACCTGGTCACAGATTCAAACCGCAGCATTGCCACGCTGGCCATCACCACCCTCCTTAAGACGGGCAGCGAGAGCAGCATCGACCGCCTCATGAAGCAGATCTCCTCCTTCATGTCAGAGATCTCGGATGAATTCAAGGTACCTGCTACTCCCGGGACTCCCATGGCCTCCAGAGAAAGGAGCTCTATCCCTGCTCTTTGTGACCACAGCCTTCCTGCCAGGACTGATCTGAGGGGCTGGTCAGCCTTGAGGACTCAAGAGGAGGCCAGCACATTGCTTGGCCTTCAGAGAAATGTGTGTAGTCCTGCCTCCAGGCCTTCATCCATATCGTCCCCTTGTACTGAAAGAACAGTAGTTTCCAGGCCAGTTAAGGGTTCCTTGATCTGTTGTCCAAGTATTTCTTGAGCACTTGCTGTCTGCTATGTAGAGTGACAAGAGGGGAACATAGCAGTGAACAAGGCAGGTGCCTGCCCTTCTGGAGCTTCCTTTCTAGGGATGGGAGAGGAACAGTAAACAGGTTAAGAAAGGAGTAGACGAGATCATCTCAGGCATGGGTATTGCAGTCAAGAGTGTAGAAATACAGCAGGGATGATCCTAGGAGGAGCATGGTCTGGGAAGGCCGTTCTGGAGGGTGACATTTGAGCTCAAACCTGAATCAGTGCAAAGAACCAGGAGGAAAGGCAGGAACAAGTCAAGGAGAGAGAAGGCCAGTGGGCGGAAGAGCTGTGGGGCCAGTGCAGGTGACAAAGTCAGAATAGACAGGGCTCAATCATGTAAGGCCCATGGTCAGGTAAAGGGTTTTGATTGCAAGGAAGATATTGGAAAGGTGTTCTTTTGGGATGGGGAAGGATGTATTTTTTGAGCTTATATTTTGAAATAATTCGGCTGGGCGCGGTGGCTCATGCCTGTAATCCCAGCACTTTGGGAGGCCGAGGCAGGCGGATCATGAGGTCAGGAGATCGAGACCATCCTGGCTAACACGGTGAAACCCCATCTCTACTAAAAATACAAAAAATTAGCTGGGCGTGGTGGCGGGCACCTGTAGTCCCAGCTACTCTGGAGGCTGAGGCAGGAGAATGGCGTGAACCTGGGAGGCGGAGCTTGCAGTGAGCCGAGATCGCGCCCCTGCACTCTAGCCTGGGCGAAAGAGCGAGACTCTGTCTCAAAAAAAAAAAAAAAAAAGAAAGAATTCATAGGAAGTTACAAAGAAATATACTGAGAAGTCCTATGAACCCCTCCATCAACCCTCTCCTACAGTGCCAGCATCCCACGCTAGCACAGGACAATGTCAACCAGGAAAGTGACACTGGCACGATCCATAGACCTCATTCAGATTTCACCAGCTACACAGGCAACTCCTGTGTGTGTATATATATATGAAGTTCTTTGCAAGCTGTCACGTGGAGACTTTCAAAATTGCCACCACAGTGAAGACACTCAACTATCCATCTCCACAAGACTCTCCTGTTACCTCTTCATAACCACGCCCATTCCCACCTCTCTATCCCTAACCCCTGGCAGCCATTAATTTGTTCTCAATTTCTGTAATTCTGTTATTTCACAATTGTTAATTAATAGAACATGTAGTATGTCACCGGAGAGTTTTAGTCAGAGCAGACAATAATATGAATATATTGTGGTAAATTTTGTAGTGTGGATTATGCAAAGTAGGCAGCAGTCTACTCTGCCTGTGGGTTACAAGAATACTTTGCAGGCTGAAATGACACAGGGAGACTTAAATATTAGATCCTTCTGGGACTGGGCACGGTGGCTCATGCTTGTAATCTCAGTGCTTTGGGAGGCCAAGGAGGAAGGATCACTTGAGGCCTGAATTTTGAGACCAGTCTGGGCAACATAGCAAGACCTCATCTCTACAAATTTTTTTTTTTTTTGAGTCGGAGTCTTGCTCTGTTGCCCAGGCTGGAGTGCAGTGGTGCGACCTCAGCTCACTGCAAGCTCCACTTCCTGGGTTCATGCCATTCTCCTGCCTCAGCCTCCTGAGTATCTGGGACCACAGGCGTCTACCACGACACCCAGCTAATTTTTTGTACTTTTTTTTTTTTTTTTTTTTTTTTTTTGAGACGGAGTCTCGCTCTGTCACCCAGGCTGGAGTGCAGTGGCCGGATCTCAGCTCACTGCAAGCTCCGCCTCCCGGGTTTACGCCATTCTCCTGCCTCAGCCTCCCGAGTAGCTGGGACTACAGGCGCCCGCCAGGTCGCCCGGCTAGTTTTTTGTATTTTTAGTAGAGATGGGGTTTCACCATGTTAGCCAGGATGGTCTCGATCTCCTGACCTCGTGATCTGCCCGTCTCGGCCTCCCAAAGTGCTGGGATTACAGGCTTGAGCCACCGCGCCCGGCCAATTTTTTGTACTTTTAGTAGAGACGGAGTTTCACCGTGTTAGCCAGGATGGTCTTGATCTCCTGACCTCGTGATCTGCCTGCCCCAGCCTCCCAAAGTGCTGGGATTACAGATATGAGCCACTGCACCCGACCTACAAAATTTTTTTTTAAAAATTAGCCATGTGTGGTGATGCCAAGTAGTCCCAGCTACTTGGGAGGCTGAGGTGTGAGGATCACTTGAGACCAGGAATTCGAGGCTGCAGTGAGCCATGATCATGCCACTGCCACTCCAGCCTGAGTGACAGAGTGAGACCTTGTCTCAAAAAAAAAAAAAAAAAAATTGGCTGGGCGCTGTGGCTTACACCTGTAATCACAGCACTTTGGGAGGCTGAAGTCAGCAGATCACTTGAGATCAGCAGTTTGAGATCAGCCTGGCCAACATGGTGAAACCCTGTCTCTACTAAAAAGGTACAAAAATTAGCCAGCATAGTGGCTCACACCTGTAGTCCCAGCTACTCTGGAGACTGAGGTAGGAGAATCGCTTGACCTGGCCGGGAAGTGGAGGTTGCAGTAAGCCGAGATCATGCCACTGCACTCCAGACAGAGCAAGACTCTGTCCAAAAAAAAAAGGTCCTTCCGGAGCAGAGTGGAGGGGTGACTGGGTAAAGAGACTGTTGGAGTAATTCAGAAGGAGAGGATGGCGCCTGAACCAGCGGGAGTAGGAGAGGAGGGACAGCGCAAGAGCTTTTTGAGGAATAATGCCTATTGGCAGGGTTGGTATGAGGGTTGAGGGGTGGATGTCAACAGAGATGATGCTATTTTCTACTTTGAGCTGACAGTGGTGCTCTTGACTAGTTTGTGGGAGGAGGAAAAGATGGGGTATTGGATGAGGGAAGGGGAAGGAGATGGAGATGATTATGGTTGCAGACATGTGGAGTTTGAAGTGCTGTGGGCACCAGGTCGAGTTGTCTTGCAGGCAGTTGGAAATGGCAGGTCTTGAGCTCAGACAGGAAATAAATATTGGGAGTCAGTGGCATATAAGAGGTGGTTAAAGCCATGGGAGGGGATAAGATTGCCGAAGAGACTGTGAGAAGAGAAGCGGCCAAGGACAGAATACCCCAGAGACAGGCTTAACCAAAGAGGAACCAGAGGAGATGATGGGTGGGAACCATCAGTGGGGGCCAGTGGTAGGAAGAGAAGCAGGACAGGTTGGGTGGAGGGGACTCAGAGACTTAAGAAGCCTTAGTAGAAGAGCAGAGTTTGGGGGACCCAGAGTCTGAGAGTCTGACACTGGGGCTGTTGGCACTGCCCTGGGTGGGCTCAGGAATTGTGCCCTTGCAAGCGTGGAGTTGAGTTCCTCTGGTCTCCTTGCCCTTGTGTCATGCCCAAGGCCTGGCCTTACCAAAGGAAGGACTCAGTGGGCACTCAGGGAACTGAGTCACCCCATCTTGGTGTCAGGGCCTGCTGCTCATGCATGTCTATTTCATTCAGGTGGTGGTTGTCCAGGCCATCAGTGCCCTGTGTCAGAAATATCCTCGCAAACACGCAGTCCTCATGAACTTCCTGTTCACCATGCTGCGGGAAGAGGTAAGAGTCAGGGGCATTTGGGGAATGCCAGGTCTCGGTGCAGGGAGTGATCTGACCACTGGCTCCATGCTCAACTTTGTGCGTGTGCTCATGTTAGCCTGTTAACCAACTGGTTTTCATGGTGCCTGCAACCCTTTAAACTCCTTGTGGACATGTAAACATGTCCCAGTTGCTAGTAATTACAGTAATAACTATGACTCACCAGCCTGACTTTAAAAACTGGATGTCCTGAGGTGATGCTTGTGCAGAAGATGGGAAAGTGCATGTTCTTTTCTCGTGGACTCTAGTGCAGAAATGTTCTGGACCATTCCAGGAGTTCGAGGGGTGGTTTCTTGTGAAACTGGTGCTAATAATGCATCATTGGTTCTATTTCTGTTCCTGATGTGAATTCTGATTCACTTATGCCACCTTTTTTGGATGTCTCAACAAAACGGGTTAATTCTTAGGAGCAATAGGAAATGTTCATGGAGTAGATTTGTTCCTCAGATACATGGTACCCCTTTCACCCAGTCCCAGAGTGGCCCATGGACTGGGCAGTAGAGGAGCCATTGCCTTGAGTGTCTTTGCGTTTCCCAAGAATGCTATAGAAGGCACTAATGTTTAGTGAGTCATCAGCTAATGGGCCCGGCACTTTGGTGATTGTGTTTGCTTTTTTTAAGTAGAAATGGGGTCTTGCTGGGTTGCCCAGGCTGGTCTCGAACTCCTGGCTATAAGTGATCTTCCCACCTTAGCTACCTGAGTGCTGGGATTACAGGTGTGAGCCATCATGCCTGGCCAGGCCTAGCACTTTGGAGACACTATGCATGATAGCAGTTTTTTGTTGTTTTTTTTTTCTTTTGAGTAGGAGTCTTGTTCTGCTGTCCAGGCTGTAGTGCAGTGGTGCGGTCTTGGCTCACTGCAACCTCCACCTCCTGGGTGGAGCGATTCTCCTGCCTCAGCCTCCTGAGTAGCTGGGACTATAGGTGCCTGCCACTATGCCCGGCTACGTTTTTATATTTAGTAGAGACGGGGTTTTACCATGTTGGCCAGGCTGGTCTCAAACTCTTGACCTCAGGCGATCCACTCACCTTGGCCTCCCAAAGTGCTGGGATTACAGATGTGAGCCACTGGCGCCCGACCTCGATCTGTCATCCAGGCTGGAGTGTGGTGGCATGATCACGGCTCACTGCAGCCTAAACCTCCTGGGATCAAGCAATTGTCTCACATCAGACCCCCAAGCAGCTGGAATTACAGGAAGGCACCACCATGCCTAACTAATTTTTCTATTTTTTGTAGAGATGCGGTCTCTCCATGTTGCCCAGGCTGATTTCGAACTCCTGAGCTCAAGTGGTCCACCCACCTCAGCCTCTCAAAGTGCTGGGATTATAGGTGTGAGCCATTGCGCCTGACCAGCCTTTTGTTTGACAGGAAAGAGTGATAGAGGCCCAGAGAACCAAGTGCCCTGTCTCCAAGTTCTGTGTTTGGACAACTGTACTTGGTCCAGCTCAGGTCTTCAGCTCTTTTCTGGAGAGAGCAGGCTCCTTGCTCAGCTCAGCTTCTCTCTGCAGGGTGGTTTTGAGTACAAGCGCGCCATCGTGGACTGCATCATCAGCATCATTGAGGAGAACTCAGAGAGCAAGGAGACAGGGCTGTCACATCTGTGCGAGTTCATCGAGGACTGCGAGTTCACAGTGCTGGCCACCCGTATTCTACATCTCCTGGGCCAGGAGGGGCCCAAGACCACCAACCCCTCAAAGTACATCCGCTTCATCTATAACCGAGTGGTCTTGGAGCATGAGGAGGTCCGGGCAGGTAGGTCTGAGCCAGGGCTGAACTTGGACACTTAACTACCCTTGAATAAATGTCCCAGCAAAGGGACCTGAGCCTCCAGTGGGGACTTGTGCACTCACTGTTCTTGCTGCATAAGCTGTTTTTCGTAATATTGTAGGCAGGACCTTACATGTCATCTAGTTGAATGGTTCTTTGTTGTTGTTTTTTTTTTTTTTTTTTGAGATGGAGTCTCCCTCTGTCACCAGATTGGAATGCAGTGGTGCGATCTCGGCTCACTACAACCTCCGCCTCCTGGGTTCAAGCGATTCTTCTGCCTCAGCCTTCTGAGTAGCTGGGACTACAGGTGCACGCCATCATGCCCAGCTAATTTTTGTATTTTTAGTAGAGATGGGGTTTCACCATGTTGTCCAGGATGGTCTCGATCTCTTGACCTCGTCATCTGCTCGCCTCAGCCTCCCAAAAGTGCTGGGATTACAGGTGTGAGCCACCGTGCTCAGCCATGGTTCTTAAACCCTATAATTTGTTGTGTTTTGTTTTGTTTTTTTAAGTATTGTTTTAATTGAGACTGGGTCTTGCTATGTTGTCCAGGCTGGTCACAAACTCCTGAGCTCAAGCAATCCTCCTGCCTCAGTCTCTGACAGTGCTGGGATTACAGAACCACTGTGCCTTGCCTTAAGTGTTTTTTTTGTTGTTGTTGTTTTGTTTTAACTTTCACTATATGTTGATGTTTAGCTTAAAAAAAAAAAAGCTGAGGCCGGGCACGGTGGCTCAAGCCTGTAATCCCAGCACTTTGGGAGGCCGAGACGGGTGGATCACGAGGTCAGGAGATTGAGACCATCCTGGCTAACATGGTGAAACCCCGTCTCTACTAAAAAATACAAAAAACTAGCCGGGCGAGGTGGCGGGCGTCTGTAGTTCCAGCTACTCGGGAGGCTGAGGCAGGAGAATGGTGTAAACCAGGGAGGCGGAGCTTGCAGTGAGCTGAGATTCGGCCACTGCACCCCAGCCTGGGCGACAGAGCAAGACTCTGTCTCAAAAAAAAAAAAAGCTGGCTGGGCGTGGTGGCTCATGCCTGTAATACCAGCACTTTGGGAGGCCAAGGCGGGCAGATCATGAGGTCAGGAGATCGAGACCATCTTGGCTAACACGGTGAAACCCCGTCTCTACTGAAAAATACAAAAAATTAGCCGAGCGTGGTGGCGAGCGCCTGTAGTCCCAGCTACTGCTTCTCAAAAAAAAAAAAAAAAAAAAAAGCTTTGTTGAGGTGTAATTCACATGCCATAAAATTCACGCATTTATGTAAGTTTACAATTCAGTGAGCCACCATCCTATTCTTTATTTTTAATTTCCTTTCATGCCCCCACTGGACAGATTTTCTTCTTTCAACAATTGATAATCTTTAAGTAATTTTTCCCTTTCTCATTTATATTATTCTGAGCCTTAACTGCAAATTGATGCCATTTGGATATGGAAGGTGAGGAGCTTTACATTATAGCCAGCTTCTGTGACCTCATCATGGTTAATTTGAAAATAGCTCCTGGAACCTTAGGATGGGAGCTACTGATCCCATCTGGCTCCCTTCTCCATTAAATATATAAGGAAGTTGAGGACTGGGGTGGCGCCAAGATCCACCCAAAGCCACTCACTGTGTTGATAGTGACTTTGGGCCTTCTGGCTTGAGACTTCTTGCCTCTGGGGCTCTTCTGCCTGAAGATCCATTCTGAGTGCTGGAAGTGCCCAGTGAGTTGTCAGGGTGCATTGGGTAAATCACATTCGCTTCCTAAACACAGGTGCTGTGAGTGCTCTGGCCAAGTTTGGAGCCCAGAATGAAGAGATGTTACCCAGTATCTTGGTGTTGCTAAAGAGGTGAGTCTAGGCCCAGGGCCCTAATGGGAACAATATTCCCTTGGACTCAAGCAGCTTTCCTTTGTCTTTATTTTTTTTAACTGAGAAGGGAGAGAAAAGTTACAGCTACTGATTGTAGAAAAAACAGAGAAAGCATAGAAAAGCATGAAAAACAATGCTGTACAAATCGCACCAACCAGATGTGACAATTGGTAACTTGAATTATTTTGCCCATTTAAAAATAATAGCTCTATTGAGGCTGAGCGCAGTGGCTCAGTAATCCCAGCACTTTGGGAGGCCAAGGTAGGTGGATCATGAGGTCAGACTGAAACCATCCTGGCTAACATGGTGAAACCCCGTCTCTACTAAAAATACAAAAAATTAGCCGGGCGTGGTGGCGGGCGCCTGTAGTCCCAGCTACTTGGGAGGCTGAGGCAGGAGAATGGTGTGAACCCGGGAGACGGAGCTTGCAGTGAGCCAAGATCACACCACTGCACTCCAGCCTGGGTGACAGAGCAAGACTCCATCTCAAAAAAAAAAAAAAAAAAAATCTATTGAGATATAATTCACATACCATACAGTTTACCCATTTAAGATGTGTAGTTTGATAAGTTTTAGCATATTCACAGAGTTATGGAACCATCACCACAACCTGGGTTTAAAACATTTCATCATCTCAAAAAGGAACTCAATGTTCATGAATGTGGCCTCTCCTCCCTCCACCCTCAGCCTGGGGCCACCACTAGTCTACTTGTTATCCCTATGGACTTGCCTCTAATGAAGCCCTGCAGGATCCCTCCTGCCATCCCTGCTGGGCCCCAGTCAGGACCACCTTGTGTCCCGGCTGCAGGTGTGTGATGGATGATGACAACGAAGTAAGGGACCGAGCCACCTTCTACCTAAATGTCCTGGAGCAGAAGCAGAAGGCCCTCAATGCAGGCTATATCCTAAATGGTGAGTCATTCCCTGGCTACCTTGGACTCAGCACCTTACTGGAGCTGTGGTTCTTCTCATCACTCCCTGGGCAGGGGAAATCCAAGGCAAGATGCTCTTGGCTGGACTTGCCTGGTAACCACATGGCATCACGGTGACCTCAGGAGGTCCTGGGTCATTCAGGTCACATCAGTGCGGGTGGTAATTGTGAATTGTGAATTGAAACTCTCATCGTTAATAAAAACTTTATTTTTACAGCACTTTACCCTTTACAAGTCACTTTGTATATATGTTTATTTCTCACACCTACCCTGTAAGGGAGGATGTGTCTGAGAATGAAGAGGCTTAGAGAATAAAGTGATTTTCTCAGGGTCATACCACTTAGGACTTGTAACTTCGGGACCCAGGGCCTCCATGGTGGTTCCTGGTGCGCATTTTGCTCTGTCTGCCAGACATGGTGACCTCTCTTTGCCTCTAGGTCTGACTGTGTCCATCCCTGGTCTGGAGAGGGCTCTGCAGCAGTACACTCTAGAACCATCAGAAAAACCTTTTGACCTCAAGTCTGTGCCCCTGGCCACAGCGCCCATGGCAGAGCAGAGAACAGGTAACACCTATACTCCTCCCAGAGGCCATGAAGGCCAGGCCTCTGTCAGAGGGTCTGCATTGGCTGCAAAGCCACTAAACCTAACTGGGATGGGTGGGAGTTATGCTGGGAGGAGGAAATGATCCTTTCTGCCTCTGGCTCCCAAAAATAGAGACACACATACACTCAGATGTGTACTCTCACATGTCCTGTGCTTTCCACTCTCAGGAGGGTTAGTATTTATAATCCCTGAGTAACAGCACTGGGGTCACCACCACATTGCCCCATGACTGCAGCCGTTGGTCATCATGTGTATAATTTGCTCCTGCAGAAAGCACCCCCATCACAGCAGTCAAACAGCCTGAGAAAGTGGCAGCTACCAGGCAGGAGATCTTCCAGGGTGAGTCACAGTGGTTGGGGGGTGCTTGGGACCTGGGCTCAGTTTCCTCAGGGGGATCAAGAGTAAGAACTGTCATTAGTCTCTCCTGAGTGCTGGGCCCTTGAGATGCTTTAGACCTAGTATCATATTTGACCCTCAGATGGTGGTTGTTAGGTTCCTTCAATATCTGAGGAATTGAAAGTTCAGAGAGAGGGCCGGGCGCGGTGGCTCAAGCCTGTAATCCCAGCACTTTGGGAGGCCGAGACGGGCGGATCACGAGGTCAGGAGATCGAGACCATCCTGGCTAACATGGTGAAACCCCGTCTCTACTAAAAAATACAAAAAACTAGCCGGGCGAGGTGGCGGGCGCCTGTAGTCCCAGCTACTCGGGAGGCTGAGGCAGGAGAATGGCGTAAACCCGGGAGGTGGAGCTTGCAGTGAGCTGAGATCCGGCCACTGCACTCCAGACTGGGCGACAGAGCAAGACTCCGTCTCAAAAAAAAAAAAAAAAAAAAAAGAGAGAAAGTTCAGAGAGAGAAAGTGGTAGGAGGGGCTGGAATTAAGATCCAGATCAAACTGGCTCAGTGCTGCTACTGGGCCTCAGTTTGGAGGGCTCAGGTCCCTGGAACCCAGGCCAGTTCAGAATGTCTGAGAGAGCAGTGCTGGGGTTCAAAGACAGTGGTACTTTTTGTCGGGTTCCACGTGTGTTCTGTCCACATTTGTCTTGTAAGGTTTTCTTCAGGTATCCATCTATCCTCTGGTGTTGCATTTTTAAGGGGAGAGGCTGTGTGTCTAATTGCAGATTGTTTTATCCACTGAATTCCTACTTAGGGACTAGCATAGACCCCTCTTCCTTCATGGGCCCTTACTTCCATCCTAGCTCTTCTGTCTTCTCTTCAACAGTTCTCTGTGCTAAATAGTTCATCACATATTCTGTCTTTTATTTTCTGGATTTATCACAGCACTGAGCCCAGTGCCTGCCTTCCTCACAGTAGGTTCCCAATCAGTGTTGAATTAAATGAAATCCCCCCTTCCCCATTCCATTCAGAATCATGTCTTCTATCAACATAGCATGGATCCTGAGCTAACTGGAATCACTGTAACATGAAACTTTTCATTTATATCAGTTTTCTATTGCTGCTGTAACACGTTACTGCAAACTTAGTGGCTTAACACATTTATAACCTTATAGCTCTGCGGTCAGAAGTCCAAAGTGGGTTTCATTTGTTAGCAGTGCTGAGTTCTCTCAGGAGGCTCCAGGAATTGCCCCCTTGCCTTTTCCAGCTACTAGATGTGGCCTGTATCCTTGACTCGTGGCCCCTTCCACCGTCTTTAAGGGCCCTTCTAGGGCAGAAGGTCAGAGTAGAGTGATTTGAAGAGGCCACACTCCGGGCCTTTTCAAATCTCTCTACTCTGACCTTCTGCCTAGAAGGGCCCTTATGATTACACTGCTCCCCCCGGATAATCCAGGATAACCCCTGGTTCAAGATCCTTAATTTAATCACATCTACAAAGTCCCTTTTACCATGCGAGGTACATAGTTGCAGGTTTTGGGAATTAGCTTGTGGGCATCTTGGGGTCATTATTCTGCCACACCTTCCAAGGAAGTCTCCTAAGCCCCTTAAAGGGTAACAATTCCATTTTTAAACAATCATCCAAAAGCCTCACATTTACTAATCACATACATGTTTAGTTCCAAGAACTTTCCTAGATCTTGACATTTATTGCCTCATTTGTCTTTACAACAACACTGTGAATCAAGATAATTGTATCAGTTTTATTGAAGAAGAGTCTGAAACCCTATCAACAGGATCCCCCAGGTAGTAAGTATCAGTAAGTATCAGGCCAAAACTCTGGCTCCCAAGAAAATAAATAGCAATAGAAAAGCACTTTGGTGGTTGATGGTCATGGTGGCCCAAAAGTTGCCCCTAATATCTAGCCTAGATTGTTCTGGGCTTTTTATTGCCTGCGTGTTCATGAGATTTAGTCTTCAGGCTGCAGAGAGCTGAAGCGGTCGCATAGGCCGACTTTTTGTGGAGGAAAAAAGCAAAATAATAACAATAAGGCCCACCTTTCTCTATGTCTGAAACGTGAATTGAGTACCTTCTAAGTACAGGGAAAAGTATCAGATCCCTGGCCTCAAAGCACAATTCCTGTTCTCATGGAGTTCAATTAATTGGGAAGACAAGTTGAGAATCTTAGAGCAGTGGTCTTCAAATATCAGTATACATTGGAATAAGCTGAGGAAACATATTAGAAATGCAAATTCCTTGATCCTGAAACCAGAGATTCTGATGTAGTAGATCTGGGATGGAATCTGAGTTTTTAGCAAGCTCTACCGCCAACCCCTAGTAATTCTGATACAGGTGATCCATGGTCATAGTGCGAGGAATCCTGCCATAGAATAGGTGCAAGAGTGGTAGCTGTAGCCATTATAGGTGGACACCATGTGCACACATCTACCAGATGCCTCATTCACTTGGGTTATTCCCTTTAGTCTGCAAGGAATACCAGGACCAGCCAGGGTGGGGTCCCATGGGCCTGTGCTTAAATCCAGTGCTTGAACCTGGCCATAGGGTGTAGGCATAGGTCTTAACCAGACACAGACCATTCTAAGTTGGGTTTTCTGCAACACTCTCATTCTGAAATATCTCTTTATTGGCCATTTGTCTTAACTGACAAATATATAGGACCAGTTTGTTACTTTGTCTGATTTTGTAGCTATAGCAGTATCGATCTTATTTTCCTAATTGATCTTATTTTCCTAATTGTCACCTTCTTTTAAGAATCCTTGCTGAGGTAGGGGGTGGAAATCCTTGCTAAGCTTCTAAAACTGGGGGAATCTCCATTTAGGTCTAGGATTTTGTGGTCTCATATCAGTGTTTTGCTTCTGAGGTCTTTCATGGTACAGAGATGGGGAAAGTATTTGTTGGGGGTTGTATCACATGAGCAAAGTCAGGGAGATGAGAAAATGCATGGATATATTCAGGAAATAATGAGTAGCCAGTTGGGTAAACATATTTATCCATCTAAGGTAGGGTGGAACACCTTGAGAATGGTCATAGGAATTTATTAGAAACCATCACAAGTTGGTCTGGGGATCTAGAAGCTGAGTGAATGTGGCCTGTGGATTTCAGAGCAGTTGGCGGCGGTGCCAGAGTTCCGGGGACTTGGGCCCCTCTTCAAGTCCTCGCCTGAGCCCGTAGCCCTCACTGAGTCAGAGACGGAGTATGTCATCCGCTGCACCAAACACACCTTCACCAACCACATGGTTTTTCAGGTGAGCAAAGTGGGCTGAGGCCCTGCTGGGGCATGCGCCCAGGGAGTTGTCCCAGGTCTGGCAGGTCCTTTAGGGACATGGGTCCCCACACTGTGTTGGTTGGGAGCCCAACTTGATGACAGAATCTGTCCCCAACATGCCTGTCTCACATATCTCTTGACCCAGGGCCTCCATGGCTCCTGATTATCAGCATGGAGACAGGGAGCCTGGGACAGGGGGACTGGGATGGGAATCACCTTGGTCAACAGGAAAGAGGTGGGACCTCCTGGCTCTTCCTCTGCTGCATGGCTCAGACCTAGAGCAATGTTTAAGCTCCCCTCTCTTCCCTGTTCAGTTTGACTGCACAAACACACTCAATGACCAGACCTTGGAGAATGTCACAGTGCAGATGGAGCCCACTGAGGCCTATGAAGTGCTCTGTTACGTGCCTGCCCGGAGCCTGCCCTACAACCAGCCTGGGACCTGCTACACGCTGGTGGCACTGCCCAAAGAAGACCCCACAGCTGGTGAGCCCCTCTCCAGATACCACCCTATCCTCATGGGAGCTCATGGGATCAGGAGGTGGGCGACTGGGCACCAGCTGTTTGAGCTTCAGCTCCTTGATTTCAGTCCCAAGAAGAATAGCTGAGTCCCAAATGCTCTTCTTTAAAAAAAATTTTTTAAAGAGACAGGATCTCACTAGAACTCATGACTTGACTTTCTTGTCCTACAAGGTGGCGCCCTCTGTCCAGCTTTGTAGGATTGTATGGCTTGTTGCTGCTACTAATAACATAGCAGGGGCCTGGAAAGCAGGCTGTGACCCCTGCCTGCTTGTTCCCTGCAGGAGGAGCCCGTCTCCTGCAGTCTGGGGACTTCCTAACTACCCAGCCTCTCTTCCCCACAGTGGCCTGCACATTCAGCTGCATGATGAAGTTCACTGTCAAGGACTGTGATCCCACCACTGGGGAGACCGATGACGAAGGCTATGAGGATGAGTATGTGGTAAGAGCCTGGTGTCAGGAAGCTCAGTTTTGTGCTGAGGCTGCGAAGCAACTCCCTTCAGGAACTGACAGACAGACTGGAGCTGTTTTTTACTTTTTAGGTCTTTAAAATTTTATTTTATTATTTTATTTTATTTTTTGAGATGAAGTTTCTCTCTTGTTACCCAGGCTGGAGTGCAATGGCGCGATCTCGGCTCACTGCAACGTCTGCCTCCCGAGTCCAAGTGATTCTTTTGCCTCAGCCTCCCGAGTAGCTGGTATTACAGGCGCCCGCCACCATGCCTGCCTAATTTTTTGTATTTTTAGTAGAGACAGGGTTTCACCATGTTGGCTAGGCTGGTCGCGAACTCCTCGCCTCACGTGATGCACCTACCTTGGCCTCCCAAAGTGTTGGGATTACAGGCATGAGCCACTGCACCTGGCCTAAAATAACTTTTTAAACTTACGGAAATACATGTTCATGTGTAAAAAGAAAACTTGGGAAATACAAAAACAAAATACAAAACAAAAGTATGAACAACAGGAAAACATTACTCATAATCTTCAGAGTTACTTTTGGGGGGCAGTGGTATAATTGGAATCATTCTTACAATGTAGACCTTGCTATTTTAAAACCATAGTGTATTTTCCAGTGTCATTACAAATACTTCATAAACACAATTTTTTTTTAGTGGATTTAAAATACTATATACTATGTCAAAACTTGATTGACCTTTCACTCCTTGAATGTTGGGCATTTGGATTTCCATATTTTCACTATTTATAATGCTGCACTAAATATCCCTTTAGATACAAATGTTTATCTGCATTTTAGATTATTTCTTTAGGATAGATTCCTAGAAGGAGAATACTTGGGTCAAAGGGTAAGCATGATTTTAAGACATTTTGATTCCTTTTGTCAAATGCTTTCTGGATACGTTTGACCTGTTTGCTGTGCTGGGCAGTCCTTTCATGCACTAGAATAGCCCTTCTAAATTCTATCTTAGCTCGATGGAACTAAGTACAGGATCCTTCTGGGGTCTGACTTTGGGGCAGTGGCTCAGGGCCATCTGAGTGTAGACCATTATGCTCAGCCTGTGGATGGGGATTGTTACAACTTCTCCTGGCTAGAGGGACAGTCATGGTGGAATACAGCTGACAGTCGCCATTGTGTCATCCTAGAGTCACAGTTAAGGATGGATGGACCTTCCTTAAGCCGGAAATGACCCTGAGGCAGGAGCTGCTTTAAGACCAAGTGAGCTCCTTGAGAGAGCTGGGTCTGTTTGAGCCCACCCAGAGATGATAGAAAAAAAAAAAAAAAAAAAAGAGCTGGGTCGAAGTTGTATTTATATACACTGTAAACATCCACAGGAGTAGGGCCTCGGTGAAAATCTGATGGGAGAATGAATGGGGAACCTTCATGTAGACTCAGTGGGAGTATTATGTGTCAAGTTCAGAGAAGACACAGCTGAAATGGAGACAGAGATTCAGGATCTGTCAAATCCAGAGGACACAGCTGGGGTAGGAGGTTTCTGCTAGTTTCTGCTGAACTAGAAACAGCTGCTGCTCCTGAAGAGCTCATCATCCCCTAGATATGACAGGCATAGGAAGCAGACCTCTGAGAATGCTATGTAATTCCCTGTATGCCAGATCCTGGAAGCACTGACACTAGGCAGGCTTAGAAGAGATGATCTCACAGCAGGCAGCTCTAGGATGAGTTAGTAGATTGGTACTTGGGATTAGGGCATTTTCTGTTGAAGGGATACCACTTGCCTGTGGGCACCTCAAGGATAGGTACCTGGTCAAGTTGTTCTGTGTCCCCAGAGTCTAGCACAGTCCTCAGTGCCGAGCAAGCACCTGCAGAAAGAGTTGCAGGAAGGGATGTGTGGATGAGTTCAGAGCAGAGTGTGTGGATGGGTGCTTGATTTCTATCTCCATCTCTCCAGCTGGAAGATTTGGAAGTTACTGTAGCTGATCATATTCAAAAGGTCATGAAACTGAACTTCGAAGCAGCCTGGGATGAGGTAGGGGATGAATTTGAGAAGGAGGAAACATTCACCTTGTCTACCATCAAGACACTTGAAGGTAAAATCCTGGGAATGCCATCTCTGGCCTACTTGCTGTTCAAGATCTTTGGGTACTGTTGAAGTGCTCATACCTTTTCTCTCCAAGGATCCAGGGCCAAGTCGGGAGCACATACGTCAAATGCCATTTCATTAAAAGCCCTTCAGAACATGGGGGAGTGGTGGTGGCACAAAGGGCAGACAAGATGGCTTAACAATATTGGGATTTCTCGCTATAGAGGCTGTGGGTAATATTGTGAAGTTCTTGGGAATGCACCCTTGTGAGAGGTCAGACAAAGTGCCGGATAACAAGAACACCCACACGTTGCTTCTGGCTGGTAAGTGGCATTTCCAGGTGGGGAGGGCCTGGATAGCTTATAGCCTGGATGTCCACTGGATCCTGGGCTAAGGACTTCACTATAAATACGGGGAGTCAAAATTCACAGCATTTAAAATTCGCAAACTATAAAATAATCTGCAGCGAAATGTTTCCTCCTTACCTTGGCTGCCAGCCATTGAGATTCCCTTCCTGGAAGCGACCAGTGTTACTATTACAAACAATGCCTGTATAACCTTGCAGTTATTTTATTGCTATAAAAGCTAATAGGAGCACATTTCCTTTTTTTAACTCAAATGTTTATGTACAAATGGTATATATATTGTCCTGCAATTTGCTTTTCACTTTACAATGCATCTTAAGAGATCTTCCCTGCCAATATGTAGAGCTTCCTCATTCTTTTTCTTTTAATTGTGGTAAAATATACATAAAATTCACCATTTCAGCCATTTTCAAGTGTGTGGTTCAGCGGCGTTAAGTACATTCAAACTATTGTAAAACTATGACCACTATCCATCTCCAGAACTTTTTTCATCCCAAACTGAATCCTTTTTTTTTTTTTTTTTTTTATAGCTGCTTAGTATTCCATTATGTGGATGCACCCCATATTCTTTTTTTTTTTTTTTTTTTTTTTTTTTTTTTTTTTTTTGAGACGGAGTCTCGCTCTGTCGCCCGGGCTGGAGTGCAGTGGCCGGATCTCAGCTCACTGCAAGCTCCGCCTCCCGGGTTTACGCCATTCTCCTGCCTCAGCCTCCCGAGTAGCTGGGACTACAGGCGCCCACCACCTCGCCCGGCTAGATTTTTGTATTTTTTTTAGTAGAGACGGGGTTTCACCATGTTAGCCAGGATGGTCTCGATCTCCTGACCTCGTGATCCGCCCGTCTCGGCCTCCCAAAGTGCTGGGATTACAGGCTTGAGCCACCGCGCCCGGCCGATGCACCCCATATTCTATGGAACAGCCGCTACTGATGAACATTTAGTTTGATTTCAATCTGTTGCTATTACAGATGTTACAGTAAATAATCGTGTACACACACACACACACACACATTTACTTCGCATGTGTACACTGAGAATATCTGTAGGATAAATTTTCCAAGGCATCACCAGGTCAAAGTGATTTGTGTTTCTCATCTTGATAAATAACTCCAAGTTGCCTTTCATAGAATTGTGTACCTTTTTTCCTATATTGTGGACAACACAATATGTTACCACACTTTATGATCTTTGCCAGTCTGTGTGGACAATGATATCTTAGTGTAGTTTTTGTATTTTCATTGAAGTTAAGTATCTTCTCAAATGTTGAGGCATTTGTATTTCCTTTTCTGATCATTGTCTTCATATCCTTTGTCTTATTTTCTACAGGGTTGGCTGAGTGTACCTGCACTCATTCTCCTTCCCAGATTACTTACTAGCAGATTCCAGAAATAGCATTTTATATGTACATTCTTCTGTATTTTTATGTTTCTCTAAGAGATAATGACCCCTGCCCTTTTTTAAAGGACAATACAATTATCATACCTAAAACAGTTAACAAAAGGAAATGGGATTTTTTTTTTGGCTAAGTGTTTATAAACAGGGTTGAAAGGAGGCTCTGCTTCAGTACCCTGCCTACAGCTGACAGTTTGTAGCCACATTGAAACAACCCAGTCCCCTGGGTCTTGCAGACACCTGCCCTGTGGTTTTCTCGTGGTGGGGCTGTCCCCTTCATTTGTGCTCTCAGATTCAGCCAACGTGCAAGAGCCTATGTGACGTCAGATACAAGCCTTTTATGTCCATCAATTCGTTTGAACTTAGCAGAAGCCTGAATATGGTATTATCATCTCTGCCATTTTGTAGTTGAGGATACTGAAGCCCAGAGAGACAGTGACTTTTTTTTTTTTTTTTTGAGACGGTGTCTAGCTGTGTCACCCAAGCTGGAGTGCAGTGGCACAATCTCTGCTCACTGCAACCTCTACCTCCCGGGTTCAAGTGATTCTCCTGCCTCAGCCTCCTAAGTAGCTGGGATTTCAAGCGCCCACCACCATGCCCAGCTAATTTTTGTATTTTTAGTAGAGATGGGGTTTCACTAAAAATGGAAACCAGGCCAGGCTGGTCTCGAACTCCTGACCTCATGATCCGCCCACCTCGGCCTCCCAAAGTGCTGGAATTACAAGCGTGAGCCACCGCGCCCAGCCGAGAGTCAGTGACTTTCACAGTGAAATCCCTCACTCAGGGATTTCAGCCCAGCTCTCCTGCCCATTTCACTACACCAGAGCTGTCTTGATGGGCTGCTGCAAATGCTATCCTTAGCCTGCCCTGTACAGTCCCTTCTGCCATATATACCTGTACTTCTGTCTTCCCTTCTAGGTGTGTTCCGGGGTGGTCATGACATCCTGGTACGCTCCCGGCTGCTGCTTTTGGACACAGTGACAATGCAGGTGACAGCCAGAAGTTTGGAGGAGCTGCCAGTAGACATCATCTTGGCATCTGTGGGATAAGGGGCCAGCCTGCATAGGACCTTATGCCCTTCCCCCCCAACACTACTTGGAAGTTGTGCCTTCCTCATGAAACTGGCGGAAACCCCTTCCCAAGCTTCTGTATTCAAAAACAATTAGGAATTATTGCAGATTTTTTTTTTATGCTGCCCCTACCCCCCACCTGGGGCTACTTGGGGGTGATTTTTTTTTTTTTAATAGGGAATGATTTTAGCTTGTCCTAAATCTTGCTATCCTCCCTTCCAGGAAAGGGACATTGTAAATGAATAAAACATTCTCAACTCCTCTTGAATTTATCCCCCAAGAAACCATCTTATCCCTCTAATAAATCAGCATGTATTTATTGAATGATTGCTACAACTTCCCCTTTAAGGCCTCCCCCAAGAGGCAGAACACCTGCCCTGTCCCCCTTGTAGCCGTTTGGCTGTTGTAGTCCTGTGAGGCAGGACCCTCTCCCCGTCATCGCTGTCCCAGCACCAAGCCCAGGGGTGGGAGCGGTACAGGTTGCTTGAGTGAATCAGCTAACAGGCACTGAGTTCCCACTCCCACTCGTGCTTCTTCGCAACGCATCCTCCTTTGAGAGTCGATAAACGGAGGCTCCAAAGGGCTTGGGTCCTGTGGCCGTTCCAGCATCAGGTCCTATGTGGAGTGTGCCCTGAGGTTTCTGCTCCCTGTTCAGTTCAGCGAATCAGCATAGGCGAAGAACAGCCCTCTAGAGTATTCTCTGTTGGTTGCAGATGAAGAAATCTCCGGTTTAGGTCCCAAGGGGAGCAGGCTTTTAAACTCAAGCCAGGTTATTTTACCAACTTTGAGGCCGAAGTACACCCGTAAGGACTGTTTTAAAAATCTGGGCCTCACCCTTAGAGATTCAGCTGGCGGGTTGGGGTGCGGGGGCAGGAAAGGCTCATTCTAGTGTCCACCATCGTTTGAGGGCTAAGTGCGCGATTCCTGGAAGTTCTCCTGACTTCCATTTATTCAGTGTTCCTTCATTTTTGCCTCGCACTGTGAGACAGCTGGCAGGACTGTGAAGTAAGGAGTGGAGTTTCCTGGTTTCCCGCCTTCGATGACCCTGTGCCCTAGACTCAGGGCGGTGGGAACCTTCCCCGCCGTCGGCCCTGAGGCGCGCTGGGGGCGGGGAGGAAGGGTAACCCCGCCAGGGAACGGCCAATATGGAAGAAAGTGGAGTCCCGAGAAGCTTGGGATGGATGCATCCCCGAAGGCAGTCACTGTCTCCTGGGGAAAGGGGAAAAGATTCATCCCAAATCGGAAAGGAGAAGACGCCGCCTCCGGGGCCCAAGGGCGCCGAGATAACCAAGGGCCCCCCCAGGGGGCGGGGCCTAGCGCCGGGAGCGCGGGCTGAGGCGGGGCTGACGTGAGGCGGGGTGAGGCGGGCGGCCAAAAGAGAGCTGAGAGGCGGTGAGGAGAGCCAAGGGAGGTGACGCGAGCCGAGGGAGGTGAAGCGTGCTCCTGGGGCGAGGTGAGGGGAGGGGCGGCGACGCGGGCGGCTGGAGTGTGGGGAGGGGAGGAGAGGGGAAAGGACGCGACGCGGGTTGACAGAGGGGAGCATAGGCCCGAGCGGACGCGGGGCGACGCGGGAGGGCGGCCTGGGCCGAAGTGAGGCAACGCGGGGCGGTGGAGTCTGAGGGCCGAAGCGGAGGGGAGGCGACACGGGGAGGGGCGAGGGATTGAGGTCGGTGGCTGGGGGCCACCTGCTCCGCGAGAATCGGCCCCCGCTCCGGGGAGCAGTGTCCGGAGCGGGATCCGCGGCCCACAGTTTCGCGCGTCGGGCCCGGGGACGCTGCGGGCGGGAGGCGGGGATTCTGCTCCCTGGCCCCGGGCCGCCCAGTGGCCGCCCTCTAGGTGAGCGGGTGCTGGCTGGCGTGGGGCGCTGACCCCAGCGGGGACTGGGGGGAAGGACGGGGAGTTGGGGGCACCGAGTCACCCGGAGGAGGCGATCCCAGCTAGCTGCTCATGCCCTGCTTGGTTGGACCGCGAAGCCCCCTCCGCTGCGGCTCTTCCTGCGCTCAGGCAGGCATTTGCAGAGCTCCTCTGGGGACTTGCCTCAGTGCCCTGCACGGAGTTGGGCAGTGAGCTCAGGGAGCGAAGCAAATGGGCACATCCTTGTCCTTGTGGGACTTCTTGGGGAAGACTTTCGACGGTGGTCACGGAGGGGCACGGCCCTGTGGGAACGGAAAGAGAAGGCGGGGACTCAAGGAATAAGACCTAATATTTGAGATATGTAAGCCTTTTCCTTACGTTTTGTAATTTAAAGGTTGCGAGGGACGGTGTTGAAGAATGTGTGGGCGAACATCCTGTCACTTACCTAGAGATGTTCTCACGAGAGCTTGCGCCTACCAGGATCGGCGGGGCCAGCAGCGGCTCCCGGAATGGAGGGACCCAGATAAGTACTGCCCCTCTTACAACAAGAGTCCTCAGTCCGACAGCCCAGTGCTTCTGTCTCGACTGCACTTTGAGAAGGTAACCAGCTTTGCACCATGCTAGCCCCTCGCCCAGCCTCTCGATGGTTATCTCCTATTTGGTTTGGTGTGTGCTCAGCCTCTTGGGATGACATTAAAAACCAGCGTTTACTGCTATATTCTGACTTCCCGTTGAGAACCTCTCTAGACCTCATGAAAGTTTTATCAATGGCTTCTAACACTGATAAAGACTTATTTTTCAGCATTTTTCAGGCTCAGTTTAAATGCCTTTTCTATACATGGCATACTAGCCTTAATATATGCCAAATTTATATGAGCTTTGTGTTTTAAAATAGCAGCTTTCACTGATCATCAGGGTCATTGGAGTATCTTAAAAAAAATAATAAAATTTAAGGCCAGGCGCCATGGCTCATGCCTGTAACCCCAGCACTTTCGGAAGCCGAGGTGGGAGGATCACTTGAGCTTAGGAGTTTCAGACCAGCCTGGGCAATATAGGGAGACCCCATCTCTACAAAAAATAAAAAAATGAGGTGGGAAGATCACTTGAGCTGTGGAGGTCGAGGCTTCATGAGCCATGGTTGTACCACTGCACGCCCACCTGGGTGACAGATCAAGACTCTGCCTAAAGAAAAAATTTAAAATTTAAGAATATTTCTATGCCCCTTACCAGGCCAGCTTAATCAGACTTTCTAGGCCCAGGACAGGTTTAAGATCAGTTAATTTAAAACACTTCTAATGTTTCTTGAACATTGAAAAGTTTTATTCTTTCTGCTTGTGCTTTCAATATTTTTGTTTGTCTTTTACTAAAGCTAGAAACATGTATTTGGTTTGGTTATCTGAAGTTTAATTGCATTCATTGTGTTTGTAGTATTTATCCCTATAGTGTTGGAATTACCAGTCACTTACGTTCACGTTTTAGTTCTTTGCCTTATCTCCTGAAAGAGTGTGTGTCTGTGTATTTGTGCGTAATAAAAATGCTTCGTTCTAGAAAGTAATAGTTTCTCTATGTCTTAAATGTTTTAAATGACCTTGACATGTTTTTTAAAATCATGATTGTTGGCTGGGTGCGGTGGCCCACGCCTGTAATCCCAGCACTTTGGGAGGCCAAGGCGGGCAGATCACGAGGTCAAGAGATTGAGACCATCCTGGCCAACATGGTGAAACCCCATCGCTACTAAAAATACAAAAATTAGCTGAGTATGGTGGCACGCACCTGTAGTCCCAGCTACTCTAGTCCCAGCTACTCAGGAGGCTGAGGTAGGAGAATCGCTTGAACCCGGGAGGCAGAGTTTGCAGTGAGCTGAGATCGTGACACTGCACTTCAGCCTGGCAACAGAGCAAGACTCCATCTCAAAAAATAATAATAGTAATAATAATTGTGATTGTTTCCTTCCTGAATTTTAACTCTATTTGATCCATAATGCCGAAATCACTTTATAAAGTTGGGTTATACCTCTGGTACATACTCTTTAAACTTTTGTGATGATATGATAGTCAAAAAGGACTCATTTCTGCATTGTAGGGTATCACATTATTTTGAAATAAAGATAACAGGCTGGGCATGGTGGCTCAGACCTGTAATCCCAGCACTTTGGGAGGCCAAGACGGGTGATCACCTGAGGTCAGGAGTTGGAGACCAGCTTGGCTAACATGGTGAAACCCCATCTGTACTAAAAATACAAAAATTAGCTGGGTGTGGTGGTGGGCGCCTGTAATCTCAGCTACTCAGGAGGCTGAGGCAGGAGAATCGCTTGAACCCAGGAGGCAAAGGTTGAGGTGAGCCAAGATTACGCCACTGTACTCCGTCCGGCCTGGGCAACAGAGTGAAACTCTGTCTCAAAAAGAAATAAAGATAACAAATAATGGCTGGGTGTGGTGGCTCACGCCTGTAATCCCAGCATTTTGGGAGGCTGAGGCCGGGGGGGATCTCTTGAGGTCAGAAGTGCGAGATCAGCCTGGCCAAAATGATGAAACTCTGTCTATACTAAAAAAAAAAAAAAAATTGTGGAGATTGCAGTGAGTCAAGAATGTTCCACTGCACTCCAGGCTGGGTGACTCAGTCTCAAAAAAAAAAAAAGGATATCAAATAACATTAATGTTCTTGGTTGAATAAAGCCATTTATATGAAATAGTTATTTTTGTGTCATTTTTAGAGGATGCATACTTCCGTATTGAAGCTTTTTGTTTTAAATGAGAGGGGAATCAAAATAAAATATGCTGGAGAACCTTGAAGGGGAAAAGAGAGCATAAAACATACTTCAAAGGAAAGCATAATTTAGAGTGAGAATAGAGAGCAGGATTAAGTGTATGAGCCTGACTGGGCCTAGTGGCTCATGCCTGTAATCCTAGCACTTTGGGGAGGCTGAGGCCAGAGGATTGCTTGAGGCCAGGATTTCAAGACACCAGCCTGAGCAAATGAGACCCTGTTTTTAACAACAACAACAACAAAAAGAACCTTAGTCATTTAAATGACCTTAGAATTATAGAAAGTTAGCTGGAAGAAAAATTTGTGTTAACATATGTAAAGATAGAAGTATAGAAAGATTATGACTCGTCCTACCTAGGTTACCTAATCAGTGAGGGACAGAACTAGAACTGAGATCCAGACCACTGTCCCCACTCCAGTGGATGCATCCTGGAACCAGGAATGGGGAAGGTGGAGCTCCTAGCAAATACAGCCCTCAGTTGGGCCAGTGGTATGAATTTGCTGATATAGTATTTGATTTCACATCTCTAACAAGTTTTGTTAAGATTGCTAGGGTTTCTTAATTTTGATAATATTAGGTATCTCATTTTTCTCAAACCTATAAATTATAAAGCAAACTTAGAACCATTTTAGCAGTTCATTCAAATCATCAACAGCCTGCATATGTATTTAGATTGCAACATTTTCATTTGAAACCACAGATTTGCAAATTACTTCCTCTTTCATTTATCCACCCCAGTGCTACCAGCTGTTCTGTTCAGAAGTCCAAAAGGGTAGATAGAGGAAAGATGACTAATACTGAGCAATGGTTTTAGTATTTTGGCTTTTCAACTACTTTCTATTCGTCATTCTCACATTTGGGTTTAGTTTACAGTTGTCAAGTGTACACTTTCAAAGATGATCAGTGGAATTTGTGAGAGCAGAATTCTCAACCTTGACACTATTGACAGTTTTGGCCAGGGTAATTTTTTGTTATAGGGAGCTATTCTGGGCATTGTAGAGCGTTTAGCAACATTCTCTACGTGCTAGATGTCAGTAGCATCCCCCACAGTAGCATCCCCCAGATCAGAACAACCAAAGATATCTCCAGATACTACCAGAAGTCTGGATGATGGGGAGGGGTGTGTCAGAGTTGTCCCATACTGAGAACCACGGATTTTTCAGTATTGTTATCTTGCAAATTTCTGATGAAAGATCATTTAGTTGACCATTGTGTAATGTTGTCTCTTATTCTCATTTATGCACTGAGCTGGGGGTCCTTCTGCTTGGAAGACTTTTTTTTTTTTTTTTTGAGACAGGGACTTGCTGTGTTGCACAGGCTGGAGTGCGGTGGTGCAGTCATTGTTGCGGGAAGTCAGGGACCCCGAACGGAGGGACCGGCTGAAGCCGCAGCAGAAGAACATAAATTGTGAAGATTTCATGGACATTTATTAGTTCCCCAAATTAATATTTTTATAATTTCTTACACCTGTCTTTACTGTAATCTCTGAACATAAATTGTGAAGATTTCATGGACACTTATCACTTCCCCAGTGAATATCCTTGTGATTTCCTATGCCTGTCTTTACTTTAATCTCTTAATCCCCATCTTTGTAAACTGAAGAGTATGAATGTTGCCTCAGGACCCTATGATTGTATCAGCTGCACAAATTGTAGAGCCTGTGTGTTTGAACAATATGAAATCTGGGCATCTTAAAAAAAAAACAGGATAACAGTGATGTTCAGGGAACAAGAGAGGTAACTTTGAACTGGCGGCCAGTGAGCCGGACGGAACAGAGCTATATTTCTCCTCTTTCATAAGCAAATAGGAGAAATATTGCTGAATTCTTTTTCTCAGCAAGGAACATCCCTGAGAAAGAGAATGCACCCTGAAGGTAGGCCTATAGGCGGCCTTGGCCCCTTTTTAAGGCGTCCCGTCTTAAGCGATGAAATAAGCCCCGGTCTCCTGTAGTGCTCCCAGGCTTATTAGGATGAGAAAATTGCCACCTAATAAATTGTGGTCAGACAGGTTATCTGGTCTCAAACCCTGTTTCCTGATAAGATGTTATCAATGACAATACATACCTGAAACTTCATTAGCAATTTTAATTTCACCTCATCCGGTGGTCCTGTGATCTCGCCCTGCCTCCATTTGCTTTGTGATATTTTATTACCTTGTGAAGTATGTGATCTCTGTAACCCACACCCTATTTGTGCACTCCCCTTTTGAAAATAGTTAATAAAAACTTGCTGGTTTTACCGCTCGGCTCGGGAAACATCACGGATCCTGCGGACATGTGATGTCTCCCCCGACACCCAGCTTTAAATTTCTCTCTCTTGTGCTCTTCCCCTTTATTTCTCAACCCAGCCGAGACACTTAGGAAATAGAAAAGAACCCACGTTAAACATCGGGAGCGGGTTCTCCCGATAAATCATGGCTCACTGAAACCTTGACCTCCTGGGCTCAAGTGATCCTGCTGCCTCAACCTCCCCAGCAGCTGGGATCACAGGCTTTGCCTTTTGGCAGTTTGAGGGGGAAGTTCTCACTATGTTTCTCAAGCCGGTCTCAAGACTCTTGAGCTCAGGCCAGTTGAAGAGGGTCATACCTGTAATCTCATTACTTTGGGAGGCTGAGGCGGGTGGATTGCTTGCAGTCGGGAGTTCAAGACCAGCCTTACCAACATGGAGAAACCTGGTCTCTACTAAAAATACAAAATTAGCTGGGCATGGTGGTGCATGCCTGTAATCCCAGCTACTTGGGAGACTGAGGCAAGAGAATCGCTTGAACCTGGGAGGCGAGGCTGCAGTGAGCCAAGATCGCTCCATTGTACTCCAGCCTGGACAACAAGAGCGAAACTCCGTCTCAATAAAGAAAAAACAACTCTTGAGCTCAAGGGATCCTCCCGCCTTGGCCTCCCAGAGTGCCAGGATTATAGGCTTGAGCTGCTGCCACTGGCCAGAAGGCAAATTTGATTCTGGAAGAGAAAGAGGATACTCTTCTTTCTCACAAACACACACAAATAGGCCTCATTATTCTTAGATTCCATATTTCCAAATTCACCTACTCACTAAAATTTATTTGTAACCCCTAAATTCATACTCACTTTGCTTTTGCAATCATTGGTGCACATACAGAGAGGTGACAAATTTGAGTAGCTTGATGTTTCCAGCTGAGGTTGATTGAGGCAAAGCTCTGCCTTCTCATCTCTTATGTTATAAACAAGTATCTTCTTTGCAGCCAGTTTAGTGCCATGTGTGATTTCACTGTTTAAAATGACCCCAAGCATAGCGCTAAAGTGCTGGCTGGTATTCCCAAGCTAAAGAAGGCTGTGATATGTCTTACAGAGAAAATATATTGGATAAACTTTAGTCAGACATGAGTTATAGTGCTCTTGGTCTTGAATTTGGTGTAAATGAATCAAGAGTAAGACTAAATTAGATGTCTTTAAACAGAAACACACATAAAACAAGGTCATACATCGATCAGTTGATGAAAGTGTTGTCACCAGAGGCTGTTAGAAACATAACCTTAGGCCGGGTGCGGTGGTTCAAGCCTGTAATCCCAGCACTTTGGGAGGCCAAGACGGGCGGATCGCGAGGTCAGGAGATCGAGACCATCCTGGCTAACACAGTGAAACCCCGTCTCTACTAAAAAATACAAAAAACTAGCCAGGCGAGGTGGCGGGCGCCTGTGGTCCCAGCTGCTCGGGAGGCTGAGGCAGGAGAATGGCGTAAACCCAGGAGGCGGAGCTTTTAGTGAGCTGAGATCCGGCCATTACACTCCAGCCTGGGCGACAGAGCAGGACTCCGTCTCAAAAAAAAAAAAAAAAAAAAAAAAATGAAACATAACCTTGCATTTCCCAGCAGTTCAATACTCAAAGCAACTTTATGAAATCTAACTACTGCAAATAATGGGAATCAACTGTTTGTGTATATAAATATGAAAAGACAATTGACTGGCGCAGTGGCTCACGCTTGTAATCCCAGCAGTTTGGGAGGCCGAGACAGGCAGATCACTTGAGGTCAGGAGTTCGAGACCAGTGTGACCAACATGGTGAAACCCTGTCTCTACTAAAAATACAAAATTAGCCGGGCGTGGTGGCACATGCCTATAATGCCAGATACTTGGGAGGCGGAGGCAAGAGAATCGCTTGAGCCTGGGAGGCAGAGGTTGCATTGAGCCGAGTTCGTGCCACTGCACTCCAGCCTGGGCAACAGAGTGAGACTCCATCTCAAAAAAGAAAGAGAGAATTAATGGATACAGCAGGCAGGATTCTGGAAGAATAATGTGTATGTGCTTCTTTTTTTTTTTTTTTTTTTTTTTGAGACGGAGTCTCGCTCTGTCACCCAGGCTGGAGTGCTGTGGCGGGATCTCAGCTCACTGCAAGCTCCGCCTCCCGGGTTCACGCCATTCTCCTGTCTCAGCCTCCCGGGTAGCTGGGACTACAGGCGCCGCCACCTCGCCCGGCTAGTTTTTTGTATTTTTTAGTAGAGACGGGGTTTCACCGTGTTAGCCAGGATGGTCTCGATCTCCTGACCTCGTGATCCGCCCGTCTCGGCCTCCCAAAGTGCTGGGATTACAGGCTTGAGCCACCATGCCCGGCCTGTGCTTTTTAATCTGTAGATTTCATCAAATTATCAAGGGGCCCATTACTTAAAAAAAGTTTGACAACCATGAGTTGGGAGTCCCCAAGACTGTCCCCATATTTAGAGATTCATTAGAAGGACTAAGCATATAAGGCATATTGTGTATAAGGTTTATTAGTAAAAGGACACAGAATAGAATCAGCCAAGGGAAAAGACACTAGTAGAAATCTGGAAAAAGTTATGCACAGGCTTCCTTATGTTCTCCTTCCTGTGGGAGGATACTCCAAGCATGTCATTTTCTCCAGCAACGAAAAATGTAGTAATGTATGTACAGTGTTTTTTTTTTTTTTTTTTTGAGAGAAGGTCTTGCTGTATGGTCCAGGTCCTGGAGTGCAGTGGCTCAATCACAGCTCACTAGCAGCCTCAACTTCCCAGGCTCAAGTGGTCCTCCTACCTCTGCCTTCTAAGTAGCTAGAACTACAGGTGCATGCCACTACACCCGGATAATTTTTTTTTTTTTTTGGTAGAAACGGGAGTTTGCCATGTTGCCCAGGTTAGTATGTACAATGTTTATGCCCAGAGAAACCCATTAGAGAGACTCAGGGTCCAAGGTTTTTACTGGAGGCTGATCATGTAGGCACTCTGCCTAGCAGGTACCAAAATTTCAGACTCCCAGAAGGAAAACAGGTGTTTGGCATAAACTTTATTGTCTACATAGACTAGGCAGAATAAACCACCCTTATGAGTTGGGGAAAAGTGGGAACACTCTCAAAATCTAGTTCTGAGATGTTAATCGACGGCCAACCTTGTATATAGGTTTTCCTAAAAATAGCATCCTCCAGTGCTTTGAGAGACTGAGGCAGGAAAATCACTTGAGCCTAAGAGTTCAAGACCAGGCCAGGCACGGTGACTCATGCCTGTAATCACAGCACTTTGGGAGGCTAAGGTGGTTGGATCACAAGGTCAGGAGTTCAATACCAGCCTGGCCAGTATGGTGAAACCCTGTCTTTAGTAAAAATACAAAAATTAGCTAGGCGTGATGGTGGAAGCCTGTAGTCCCAGCTACTCGGGAGGCTGAGGCAGGAGAATTGCTTGAACCCAGGAGGCAGAGGTTGCAGTGAGCTGAGATCATGCCACTGCACTCCAGCCTGGGCAACAAAGACTCCATCTCAAAAAAAAAAAAAAATTTTGAGACCTGCCTGAGGAACATAGTAAGACCTCATCTCTACAAAATAGCTGAGCATGGTGGTATGCACCTGTAGTCCCAGCTACTTGGGAGGCTGAAGCAGGAGGATCACCTGAGCCCAGGAGTTCAACGTTGCAGTGAGCTATGATTGTGCCACTGCACTCCAGGCTGGGCAACAAAGTGAAACCTGTGTCTAAAAAACAAAAAAGTTTAAAGAAACTAAACCTCTTTGCATCCCTCTGCCTTATTCAAGCAGAATGTCTTACGTTCCAGTAAATATGAATGCTAAAAAACTCAAGTTACCTACATCATGATAAATCATTAAATTGTTTTTGGTTGGTTGTGGTGGCTCACAGTTGTAATCCCAACACTTTGGGAGGCCAAAGTGGGCAAATCACTTGAGCCCAGGAGTTCAAGACCAGCCTGGGCAACATAGCAAAACCCCATCTCTATAAACAATACAAAAATTAGTTGGGTATGGTGGCATGTGTCTGTAGTCCCAGCTACTTGGGAGGCTGAGGTGGGAGAATGACTTGAGCCCAGAAGGTTGAGGTTGCATTGAGCCAGGATTGCGCCACTGCACTCTAGCCTGGATGACAGAGCCAGACCTTATCTCAAAAACAATAAAAAAATTGTTTTCAAGTAGATTCCCTTTTTAAAAATAATCTTGAATTCTTTATATTTCAATACTACTAAATAATGTAATAAATACATATGTTAAATTAGAATTTCATTATGATCTCCTCACTAGATCTTCTTTCCGTGGCAGGATGCAGACTCATCTGAGCGTATCATTGCTCCCATGCGCTGGGGCTTGGTGCCTTCTTGGTTCAAAGAAAGTGATCCTTCCAAGCTGCAGTTCAATACTACCAACTGTCGTAGTGATACCATAATGGAGAAACGGTCATTTAAGGTAAGTGGCTGGTAGCTATTAGTGCCCTGTATACCTGAGAAATCAGGTTCCAAAGGGTGTTTCCATCCTAGCCTACAGAGGACAACCAAAAATAAATAACATAAAAAAGAATGTTCCCCGTTGTTAATGTGGAATGCTATTTTGTTACTACATAACAAACCACACCAGACAGTAGTGTGAAACAAAATGATAAACATTATCTCTATATTCTCTGGGTTGACTAGGCTCATCTGGGCAGTTTTCACTTGGAAGTTCTCATGTTGCAATTAGATGGCCGCTGAGGCTGGATGTCCAAGATGACTTCTTTACCCACATCTGATACTTCAGCTGGGATGACTAGAACAACTAGAAGGCTTTCCACATGCCTAACTCGAGGGTGTCAGGGTAGCTAGGCTTCTGTCATGGTGACTCATTTATCCCAGAGCTCATGATCCAACAGAGCAGGACAGAAGATATAAGTCTTTGTCTTATAGCATCACTTAATCTTGGCAGTCATACAGCATTACTTATGCTGTATTCTTTTATTATTGTTGTTGTTGTTTTTTTTTTTTTTTTTGAGACGGAGTCTTGCTCTGCCGCCCAGGCTGGAGTGCAGTGGCCAGCTCTCAGCTCACTGCAAGCTCCGCCTCCCGGGTTCACGCCATTCTCCTGTCTCAGCCTCCCCAGTAGCTGGGACTACAGGCGCCCGCCTCGTCGCCCGGCTAGTTTTTTGTATTTTTTAGTAGAGACGGGGTTTCACCGTATTAGCCAGGATGGTCTCAATCTCCTGACCTCGTGATCCGCCCGTCTCGGCCTCCCAAAGTGCTGGGATTACAGGCTTGAGCCACCGCGCCCGGCCTATTGTTGTTGTTATTATTATTTTAATGGAAACAAAGTCTGGCTATGTTGCCTAGGCTGGTCTCAAACTCCTGGGCTCAAGTGATTCTCCTATCTGGGCCTCCCAAAGTGCTGGGATTATAGGTGTGAGCTACCATGCCTGGCCTACTTCTGTTGCATTCTGTGGGTTACACAGAGCCAGCCCAAATTCAGTGTGGGAGGTGTCTACATAGGGTGTGAATACTGGGAAGCATGCTTCATTGGCAAGGCACCTTTGAAGACTAGCTATCACAAGTACCTATTTGTTAGAAAAGAGTTGATTGCTTTTATGTACATTATTTAATCTTCAACATCTGTATGAGTTATGATTTTCTTTATACATAAGAGAGGTACAGAGAAATTAAATAACTGTTTTAAGGTCATACATTAGCAGACCTCAGATTTTATGTATTTATTTGTTTGTTTTTTTTAATTTATTTTGAGATGGAGTCTCATTCTTTCACCCAGGCTGGAGTGCAGTGGCACGATCTTGGCTCACTGCAACCTCTGCCTCCCAAGTTCAAGTGATTCTCATGCTTCAGCCTACCAAGTAGCTGGGACTACAGGTGTGCACCACCATGCCCAGCTAATTTTTATATTTTTAGTAGAAGTGGGGTTTCACCTTGTTGGCCAGACTGGTCTTGAACTCCTGGCCTCAAGTGATCCTCCCATCTCGGCCTCCCAAAGTGTTGGGACTACAGCTGTGAGCCACTGCGCCTGGCCCAAACCTCAGATTTTAACTCAAGTTCACCAAGTAATGGCAGTCTATGAAACATGATTGTATTACTAAGACCATATCTTGCTCACCTTTTCTCTCAGGTGCCTCTGGGAAAGGGAAGACGCTGTGTCGTTTTAGCAGATGGATTCTATGAGTGGCAGCGATGTCAAGGAACAAACCAGAGGCAGCCATACTTCATCTATTTTCCTCAAATCAAGACAGAGAAGGTATCATTATCAGCATTCACAATATATATTTGGAAAGGCACAGGGAAACAAATTAATCAAAGGACATTTTTTTTCTTCCCTTGTAGTTTTATTTATTTGTTTTAAAATAACAGCTTTAGCACAGTGCGGTGACTCATGCCTATGATTCCAACACTTTGGGAGCCCAAGATGGGAAGATTGCTTGAGCCCAGGAGTTTGAGACCAGCCTGGTCAACATGGCGAAACCCCGTTTCTACAAACAATACAAAACTAGCTGGGCATGGTGGCGTGTGCCTGTAGTGCCAGCTACTCGGAAGGCTGAGGTGGGAGGATCGCTTGAACCCATGAGATAGAGGCTGTAATGAGCGATGGTCACACCAGTGCACTGGATGACAGAGAAAGAGTCTGTCAAAATAAAGTGAAATGAAATGAGCTCATTGAGAGATAATTGACCATAAAATTCACCTTTTTAAAATGTGCAATTCAGGAATGTTTTAGTATATTCAAAGTATACAATTATTACTTCTATTTTTAGAATATTTTTGTCTGTCTAGAAGGAAACTCCATATCCATTAGCAATCACTCTTCATTCTCCACTATGCCCAGCCCCTGTCAAACACCAGTCTACTTTCCATCTCTCTGGATTTGCCTATTTTGGACATTTCATAAAAATGGAATCATAGACTATGTGGTCTTTTGTGACTGGCTTCTTTGATTTAGCATAATGTTTTCAAGATTCATCCATGTTTGGCATGGATCAGCACTTCATTCCTTTTTATAAAGATGTACCACATTTTGTTAATTCATTCATCGGTTGATAGACACTTGGATTATTTCTACTTTTTGGTTATTATGAATAATGCTGCTATGAACATTCATTTACAAGTTTTTGCATGGATACATGTTTTCATCTCTCTTGGATAGATGCCTAGGAGTGGAATTGCTAGATCATATCATAACTCTACGTTTCCCTCATAAAACTTTCGTTGTGGCTGGGCGCAGTGGTTTAGGCCAGGCAGGTGGCTCATGTCTGTAATCTCAGCACTTTAGGAGGCCAAAGCAGGTGGATTGCTTGAGCTCAGGAGTTCAAGAACGATCTGGGCAACATGGCTAAAACCCATCTCTACCAACAATACAAAAACTTAGCCAGGCATGGTCTCAACTACTTGGGAGGCTGAGGTGGGAAGATGACTTGAGCCCAGGAGGTGGAGGTTGCAGTGAGCCAAGATCGTGCCACTGTACTCCAGCCTGAGTGACAGAGTGAGATGCCATCTCAAAAACAAAACAAAAACTCTTTCACTGTAAGATATAATTTGAGCTATTCATGTTAAAACATTATCAGGAGATTGCAAACAAATCAGACATGCCAACATCATGTTTTATTTTTAATTAGATTATGTAGTCTGACACTGCTAAAACACCTGAGTTCTTAGCAGTTTGCTTGTTAAAATTGGGAATTGTTTGTTCACCTGTCATCTCATTTTGAGGACTGGAAATAGTGTTACTGAGTAAAAGGGACTTGCTACCCAATGTGCTAGAAGCCAATACCATGACACTGAGTAGCTGGTCCCAGCTACTTGGCAGGCTGAGGTGGGATGATAGCTTGAGCCTGGAGTAGAGGGTGGAGGTTGCAGTGAGCCGAGATTGCACCACTGCACTCCAGCCTGGGTAACAGAGAAAAGTTTTTTATTACAAGTCAACTAACAAGAAGATAGGAGTCCAGCTCCACTCTGTCTCCCTAGCTGGCTTTAAGGTAGTACTTTTATTAAAAAAGTGTTTAGGGAATGGATTCTAGGATTAGTAGGTGATTGGTGGAAGGAAAAGGGAGGTCTGGAAAGTCTTCAGGTATGTGCAGTTATCTCTTCCTGCCTCCGTATAGGTCTCATGTGCAAATTCAGGGGGAGTTAGTATGAAACGTGGTGGAAATTCAGGCTGTGATACAAGCAAGCTTGTTTTGCATATACTCTAGTCAGTTATATTGGTTCCAACCAATTCAGCGAGTTTTGTTATCTTACAGGCGGAGGGAGTTTCACTGTTTCAGCAAGTTGTTTCTTTTCTCATGTGCTATCCTATAAGCCCAATAATTTAGTCATTGGTGTTTTTTTTTTTGTTGTTGTTTGTTTGTTTGTTTTTAACTCCTGGGGCACAGTTTTAGTAGTCAAGAGAGTTTGCTTCACCCTCAGAAAATCCCCTATCAGTGATGGGTGCACCAAAATCTCAGAAGTCACCACTAAAGAATTTATTCATATAACCAGATACCACCTGTTCCCCAGAAGCCTATTGAAATGTAAATTAAAAAAGAAAATCCCCTGTCTAGCCAATCTAGTAACACACAGATGATTTGGTACAAGACAAGATTAATTTATAAAAACATCTATCGGCTGGGCGTGGTGGCTCAAGCCTGTAATCCCAGCACTTGGTGGGTGCTGAGGCAGGTGGATCACCTGAGGTCAGGAGTTAGAGACCATCCTGGCGAACATGGTGAAACCCTGTCTCTACTAAAACATACAAAAAACTAGCCAGGCGAGGTGGCGGGCGCCTGTAGTCCCAGCTACTCGGGAGGCTGAGGCAGGAGAATGGCATAAACCCGGGAGGTGGAGCTTGCAGTGAGCTGAGATCCGGCCACTGCACTCCAGCCCGGGCCACAGAGCGAGACTCTGTCTCAAAAAAAAACAAAACAAACAAACAAACAAAAAATCTATCAATTATAATAGCAAATATTAAGCACTTACTACAAGTCAGTTACTCTGTCTAGGAACTTAATGTATATTAGCTTAATATACAATCCTCCTTTTTTTTTTTGAGACAGAGTTTCACTCTTGTTGCCCAGGATGGAGTGCAATGGTGTGGTCTCAGCTCACTGCAACCTCCGCCTCCTGGGTTCAAGTGATTCTGCCTCGGCCTCCCAAATAGCTGGGATTACAGGTGCGCACCACCTTGCCTGGCTAATTTTTGTATTTTTAGTAGAGGCAGGGTTTCACCATGTTAACCAGGCTGTTCTCTAACTCCTGACCTCAGGTGATCCACCTGCCTCAGCACCCACCAAGTGCTGGGATTACAGGCATGAGCCACTGTGCCTGGCCTTGAACTTAATTTTTACACTACAGATAGTTGGGTTTTCCTTTTTGATTCAGTCTGACAATCATTCTTTTAATTTGTGTTTAGAACATTTAATTTAATGTGTAATTATTGATGTGATTGGGTTAAAATCCATTGTTTTGCTAGTTTTCTATTTGTTCCATCAACTCTTTGTTCCTTTTCTCCTGATCTTTCTGTTTTTGGAATAATCTTTTATAATTGCATTTCATCTCCATTATTGGCTTATTATTTTTACCTCTTTTTTTTTTTTTTTTTTTTTTTTGAGACAGAGTCTCGCTCTGTAGCCCAGGCTGGAGTGCAGTGGCCGGATCTCAGCCCACTGCAAGCTCCGTCTCCCAGGTTTACGCCATTCTCCTGCCTCAGCCTCCCGAGTAGCTGGGACTACAGGCGCCCGGCACCTCGCCCGGCTAGCTTTTTTGTATTTTTTAGTAGAGACGGAGTTTCACCGTGTTAGCCAGGTTGGTCTCGATCTCCTGACCTCGTGATCCGCCCGTCTCGGCCTCCCAAAGTGTTGGGATTACAGGCTTGAGCCACCGCGCCCGGCCTATTTTTACCTCTTAAAAATGTTTTTAGTAGTTGCCCTACAGCTTACAGTATACATTTTAAGTTAATAACATTCTGTCTTTATACACTACACTACTATTGAAAAGACCTTACAACAGTATTCTCCCAGTTCCTCCTGTCTTTTGGGCTACTGTTATGCATTTTATTTTTACACATGCTATAAACTTACAATACATTGCTATTATTTTACTGTAGATGGTCAGTTATGTTTTAGAGTGGTAAAAAATAAAAGTCTTTGTACATGTACCTTCATTTTAGCCATTTTCATGGATCTTCACTTATTTGTATAGATCTAGTTTTCTCTCTGGTATTACAGTCCTTCTGCCTGAAGGACTTTAAGTTTTCTTGTGGTGTGGGTCTGCTGGTAATGAATTCTGATTTTTTTTTTTTTTTGTCTGAAAAAGTATCTATTTTAAAAAATCATCATGATGCTTTTTATTGAGATATAATTCACATATAATAAAATTCACCCTTTAAAAATGTACAGTGGTTTTTAGTATATTCAAAACCTTGGCCAGGCACAGTGGGTCACACCTGTAAAATTAGCCATGCATGGTGGCTCATGCCTGTGGTCCCAGCTACTTGGGAGACTGAGGTGGGAAGATCACATGAGCTTAGGAGGTCGAAGTTGCAGTGAGCAGAGATCACACCACTACACTCCATCCTGGGTGACAGAGTGAGACCCTGTCAAAAAAAAAAAAACCCACAAAATGTTTTGCAGCCATCATCACTAATTCCACAATACTGTTATCAACCCCAAATAAAACCATACCCATTAGTAGTCTCTTTCCATACCTCCCTGTCTTTAACCCCTGGCAACCACTGTCTTTGTTTTTGAGAGGTATTTTTCACTGTGTATAAGATTCTGGGTTAGTGGTGTTTCGTTTTCTTTCAGTCCTTCAAAAAAATACACTTCATTGTCTCTGGCTCTCATAGTTTCTTTTGAGAAGTCTAGTATATAACTGTCTTTTCTCTTTTGTATGTAATGCATAAATGTGTGCTTCTCTCACTGCCTTCCCCTCCACCTCCCTCCACCCCTGCCTTTAAGATTTTCTCTTAGGGCAGCTGTTTGAATACATTGTGTGTATGTGTTTTGTGTTGGAATGCATTGTGTGTATTCTCTTTGCTGCTTGGATCTGCAGTTTGATATCTTTCATAATTTATGGAAATTTATTGGCTTTTTCTTCTTCAAATATTTCTTCTGCCCCATTTTCTCTTTCTGGGATTCTAATGACATGTGTTAGATGATTTAATTGTCCCATCGTTCTTGGATATTCTCTCCGTTTTTCTTTCTTTTTTTCTCTGTTTCAGTTTGGATACTTTTCTTTTTTTTGCTTTTTGTTTTTTTTGAGATGAAGTCTCGCTCTGTCACCCAAGCTGGAGTACAGTGGTGAATGTTGGCTCACTGCAACCCCTGCTTCCCAGGTTCAAACAATTCTGCCTCAGCCTCCCAAGTAGCTGGGATTATAGGCACGCACCACCATGCCTGGCTAATTTTTTTTTTTTTTTTTTTTTTTTTTTTTTTTTGTATTTTTAGTAGAAACGAGGTTTCATCATGTTGGCCAGGCGGGTCTTGAATGCCTGACCTCCCAGAGTCCTGGGATTACAGGCATGAGCCACTGTGCCTGGCCATTATTGACCTACCATTATTGACCTATCTTTAAGTTCACTGAGTCTTTCTTTTTTTTTTTTCTTTCTTTTTTTTTTTTTTGAGACGGAGTCTCGCTCTGTCCCCCTGGCTGGAGGGCAGTGGCGCGATCTCGGCTCACTGCAAGCTTCGCCTCCCGGGTTCACGCCATTCTCCTGCCTCAGCCTCCTGAGTAGCTGGGACTACAGGCGCCCGCCACTGCGCCCGGCTAATTTTTTTTGTATTTTTAGTAGAGACGGGGTTTCACCGTGGTCTCGATCTCCTGACCTTGTGATCCGCCCGCCTCGGCCTCCCAAAGTGCTGGGATTAGAGGCGTGAGCCACCGCGCCCAGCCAGTTCACTGAGTCTTTCTTATAGTTACTATCTCTCTGCTAAAATTCCTTATCTGTTCATGTATGTTGTCCACCTTTTCCACAAGAGTCTTTGACATTAATTTTACTTCAAGTTCTCTGATAATTTCAGCATCTGGGAAATGTAACCTTTTGAATCTGGTTCTATTAGTTTGTGTATCTCTTGGTAGTTGATTGCTTTCGCTTTTTTTGTGTGTCTTGTATTTTTTTTTTTTTTTTTTTTTTGAGACGGAGTCTCGCTCTGTAGCCCGGGCTGGAGTGCAGTGGCCGAATCTCAGCTCACTGCAAGCTCCGCCTCCCGGGTTTACACCATTCTCCTGCCTCAGCCTCCCGAGTAACTGGGACTACAGGCGCCCGCCACATCGCCCGGCTAGTTTTTTTTTGTATTTTTTCAGTAGAGACGGGATTTCACCGTGTTAGCCAAGATGGTCTCGATCTCCTGACCTCGTGATCCACCCGTCTCGGCCTCCCAAAGTGCTGGGATTACAGGCTTGAGCCACCGCGCCCGGCCTGTCTTGTAATTTTTTTATTGTTGCCAGAGATGATATGTAGGACAGAGACTGAGATTAATAATATGTCTGGAAGTTCTTCTATTAGACCATTAATATATGAGGTTAAGTCAGTCTTGTCAGGAATTGAACTGGATTTGGGCTTTGTTGTCACTACAGTGCTTTTGTTTGATCACAGGCTTTCAAGGGCTCTGGTGTTACCCATTGTTTAGGGTAAGGATTGACTTTCCAGAGGGTTTCTCAGCAGCCCTGCTCTCTTCCGTTGTTGCATTTTCCTGTGATCCTGTGCCTTAGACAGGGTCTTTCTTGTGCCCTTTTCCCTCTTCCAGAAGTAGACTGCTTCTGCTTGTCACTTAATGTTTGTCATCTAAACAGAGGTGGAGGCAGTTCTCCGTTCAGTCTGTCTTAGGCAGACCTGGCTCTATGACTTAGTCTTCCCCAGGGCGTAGGGGGCTTTTTCTTTCTCTCCTTCCCCAGCCTCCGTGGGTCTTTACCTATATGCTAGACATGAAAGGGATTATTACCCTTTCCCTGGCAGCTTAAGACTTTTGCTCCTTAGGGGAAAAGTGATTAGGTGAGGCAAGGGAGCTTGACTTTAAAGTATGCAACAGTGAGGATGGCTTCCTCCAGGCTCCTGCCCTGTCCCCAGTCTGTTTTGAGCACTGGCAAAGTCCAAGAAGAAGAGCCTGTGAGCTGGTGCAGACTCCTCTGAGGTTTGCAGCTCCCAGGGATTCTGTACTATCCTGCCAGCCCATATGCTGCTTGTAGAAATGTGATAATAACATTATCTGAATTCTTACCTGCTTGTATGAAGGCTTGTGTCTTCCTCCTGTTGCTGCCAATAAGCCAGTACTTGTGTCCCATTGCCCCTTGGAGGACCCTGTCTTTTCTTAAATTACAGGGAAATTGATCGACCTCACCTCTGATGAGTTTAAGAAAAGTTATTATTTTGCATATTATCCAGCTTTTTTCTTATTGTTAGAATAGAAGTGATGTTCTTTCCAGCTTTCTACATTTTAGGCCTTGAATTGAGTTTTGAACGGCAAGTAAGAATTGGCATGAAATTCAATTCAATTAAGAAAGGGTGGGAAGGACATTTTGGGCAGAGGAAGATTGCTTCAGCAAGACACAGGAGCATGAAATTTCATGAGAGCTTCATTTACCAACAGCTGGTTTGGGTTCAAATTAACAATGTGAGTTATAGCTAGAATGATGGGTCAGTTCACGGAAGGCCTAAATGTCCAGTGAAGGTGTTAAATTCCGAAAGTATTAAAGAGCCATGAATCTATAGCTTCAGTTGGCATTTGCCACCAACCTTCTTTCCTTTGGTGACAGAGGGGTTAGTAAGACATGGGCTGAATTACTTTTAAAATGATTTCCATGCTCTCGAGTCTGAAGTAGTACCCACCCTGCATGTAGAAGAAGTCTACTGAGTGCATCTAATCTGCCCATATATTTTGCTTCCAGTCAGGTAGCACTGGTGCTGCAGATAGTCCTGAGAACTGGGAGAAAGTCTGGGACAACTGGAGGCTGCTGACAATGGCTGGGATCTTTGACTGCTGGGAGCCCCCAGAGGGAGGAGATGTCCTGTATTCCTATACCATCATCACAGTGGATTCTTGCAAAGGCTTGAGTGACATCCACCACAGGCAAGTCATACTTCTTACCCCTGGATCCAAAAGGATCCAAAGGAGAGTTTGTCCTCTGCTTTTAGGTAGCTTTAGAGAGTAGGAAACCAAGTCGTTTTATAAGGTAAAGTTACAATCAGTTTGACTTTAACATGACATACATTCCTAAAAATCACTGTGCTATGTAAAAGGATAAAATAAAAACCACATAACTTAAGGAGAAAATGGGGTTGAGACAACACTTAAAATGTTGTCAGTGACACATTAAAAATAATGGAAACCTAATAAAACAGTAGCACTGCTTTATTCATGTTAGGTGGTTAAGAAATAAATAAATACTACAGGCGGGCCACGGTGGCTCACGCCTGTAATCCCAGCACTTTGGGAGGCTGAGGTGGGTGGATCACGAGGTCAGGAGATCGAGACCATCCTGGCTAACACGGTGAAACCCCATCTCTACTAAAAATACAAAAACTAAATTAGCTGGGCGTGGTGGCGGGTGCCTGTAGCCCCAGCTACTTGGGAGACTGAGGGGAGAGGATGGTGTGAACCTGGGAGGTGGAGCTTGCAGTGAGCTGAGATCGTTCCACTGGACCCCAGCCTGGGCGACAGAATGAAATTCCATTTCAAAAAATAAGTAAATAAATACATAAATAAATACTACAATAAATATGGCACTTTACCTTGGCAAGACCTGAAGTTTGCTTGTGGAAGTGGGTGTTGGAAGAAATGCATCTCATGAGTTATTGTGAAGTTGTGGAAGGAAGGTTATGTAAAATTTTTTCTCTTTTGCAATCTTAAATCCTGGGGCACATTTTTTCTCCTTTGAACGTATTTCCTTTGAGGCATGCATTTGTAATAGATATTGTTTAATCAAAATTGAATATTTGATTCAATGTATAGCCTTCTCCTCCAATTAACTTCTGTATCACTGCTAGAAATTCTTTTTTTTTTTTTTTTTTTTTTGAGACGGAGTCTTGCTCTGTCACCCAGGCTGGAGTGCAGTGGCCGGATCTCAGCTCACTGCAAGCTCCGCCTCCCGGGTTCACGCCATTCTCCTGCCTCAGCCTCCCGAGTAGCTGGGACTACAGGCGCCCACCACCTCGCCCGGCTAGTTTTTTTGTATTTTTTAGTAGAGATGGGGTTTCACGGTGTTAGCCAGGATGGTCTCGATCTCCTGACCTCGTGATCCGCCCGTCTCGGCCTCCTAAAGTGCTAGGATTACAGGCTTGAGCCACCGCGCCCGGCCCTAGAAATTCTTTAGCAGCATTTTCATCTGTACTTGTGGCTTCTCCCAATAGCAGAAAGCTTTGAAAATTGTCGCCATGTTCGAAACCAGTGAACTAACCACCACTAGCACTAAAAGGAGCCACTTGTGGTATTTAAGGTTTTATTTATATATTTTTTGTATGAACCTTATAGGCGCTTTCTTTTTTTTTTTTTTTTTTTTTTTTTGAAATGAAGTGTCGCTCTTGTCGCCCAGGCTGGAGTGCAATAGCGTGATCTCTGCTCATGCGACCTCCACCTCCCGAGTTCAGGCAATGATTCTCCTGCCTCAGCCTCCTGAGTAACTGGGATTACAGGCATGCACCACCATGCCTGGCTAATTAGGTGCTTATTTTTATATTTATTTTTTCAGTCACTGAGCAGAGGTCAAATATAGATGCTTGTTTATATATAAATAAGTGCTTTCTGTTTCTTTTTTTTTCCTTGAGACAGAGTTCTGCTCTTGTCACCCAGGCTAGAGCACAATGGTGCAGTCTCAGCTCACTGCAACCTCCGCCTCCCAGGTTCAAGTGATTCTCCTCCCTCAACCTCCCGAGTAGCTGGGATTACAGCCATGTGCCACCATGCCTGGCTAATTTTGTTTTTTTTTTTTAGTAGAGACGGGGTTTCTCCATGTTGGTCAGGCTGGTCTCGAACTCCCGACGTCAGGTGATCTGCCTGCCTCGGCCTTCCAAAGTGCTGGGATTACAGGCGTGAGCCACGGCGCCCAGCCAAGTGCTTTCTCTTTGTGAGAAAGGGTCCAATTTTTTTTTTTTTTTTTTTTTTTGGCACTCAATCCGTATGCTAAATAATCTCTCCATTGCTTCTACTCTTTTAGGCCTGGTTAGTGTTGACTTCAGAGTACTTCTTTTTTTTTTTTTTTTTTTTGAGACAGAGTCTTGCTCCATCGCCCAGGCTGCAGTGCGGTGGTGCGATCTCGGGTCACTGCAAGCTCCGCCTCCCAGGTTCACACCATTCTCCTGTCTCAGCCTCCTGAGTAGCTGGGACTATAGGCGCATGCCGCCACGCCTGGCTAATTTTTTGTATTTTTAGTAGAGACAGGGTTTCACCATGTTAGCCAGGATGGTCTCGATCTCCTGACCTTGTGATCCGCCCACCTCGGCCTCCCAAAGTGCTGGGATTACAGGCGTGAGCCACCGCCCCCGGCCAGAGTACTTCTTGAAGTTGTTCCAGCCATAGTCATTTTGGTTTTTTTTTGTAGCATTATCACTGATGTGGACTCCTTGATATCCTTTGCTCGGGAAATAATCACATGTTCTGATTTTTCTTCCAGGATCTTTACTATTTCAAGCTTCTCTTCAATATTTAAAATGTTTCCATTCACATGCACTGCCTACCATGTTTTGAGCCAGGAAGCTTAGACATGTTTGAGATGTTAAATGTGTGTCTTTTTATATATATAGAAAAGTTCAGAAAGGCAAAAGAAGAGCAAAACACAACTTTGTGAAATAGTATGTAGTGAGCCAAAGTAGCAGTCAGTGTTTGAGATGTATGCGCTTTGTGTATTTCTACAAGGCTCAGTTCAGCTGGGTGCCATTTTCTGTGTTCACCTTATGTTTCTCACAGATGAAACTGTGCATAAGCAAACACAAAATTTGCATTGTGCTCCAATTACTCTCTAATATATTAGTGGCACTGGAACAGATTTGCATTTTAAACATAAGCATTGGCAGAACTGACTATACTTGTATTCTACCTTTATAATTTCTGCCAGAGCTGAGTACTCCCTGAAGTGATTTTTTGGAGTTCTCCTGAAAAGAATGCATTGTGACATCTGTCAGGATTACCTGCTTTAGCCTTGTCCTAGGTTATATCTGTGAAAATATGCTTTCATGTGATATAGTTCTCTTGTAGTAATTAACCTTTAAAAATTACATTTCATTTAATCTAAATCACCATTCATTTTAAAATGTACCATTGTTTTATGTTACAGTGTTTAACATTATTTTATATGTTATATATATGTTTAGGAGACAAATGAACATTTGTCTGTATCTGAATCAACTGTACCACCCAATAAAGTGTGTGCCACACTTTGCATTGACTTGGGACATAAAACTGGAAGCTAAACCTAGTATATTTTCCTTACATCCTCTGGGTACCCAGGAGTCATGTTTCACACCTTCTCTGCTTTTCTGACACATCATTTCCTTTTGTTCACAATTTTCTTAGTGTAAGTCTTTGAGAGGTGGTGAGGCTTGAGATTACTTTTGATAGACAAGTTTTCAAGAACTATTTTCCCTGCATTCTAGGCTGGAGTGTCATAGAAAGTTTACCAATTTGCTAGAGTGGACACTGGAGTACACTAGACCAGTCATAGTACTCATCACTGTCTTTGCCATGAAACTTTATAACGTGGCTCTCCAGGTGTTGAATCTGGTGCCCTGTCACCCTGTGCTCAGGGAACACATGGCAGCAATCAGCATGTGAGGCGCAGAGGGAGGGCAGGCTCCCCTTGTGATATCTGAGCTATCAGCTGACTCAAGTCTCTCTCCCTTCTCTCCTTATTCTCACACTACTTCTCCCAACCATTGTCTTGACTTCCCTGGCCAGGATGCCTGCCATATTAGATGGAGAGGAGGCAGTTTCTAAATGGCTTGACTTTGGTGAAGTCTCAACTCAGGAAGCTCTGAAATTAATCCACTCGACAGAGAACATCACCTTCCATGCAGTCTCTTCTGTGGTGAACAACTCGCGAAACAATACTCCTCAGTGTCTGGCTCCTGTCAGCTTGGTGGTCAAAAAGGTAGGGGCCTGTGACTGGTACAGTCCTTTTAGAGCTTTCTGTCTTCTGTCAGTGTGCCCTTTCTTTTAGGATGTGGCCTTTTATGATCAGCCCTTTAATTTGGACCATCAAAAGCTCTCATGCTCCTTGTACACGGCAAGGTAGTGTAGAGCAGTGATTCTCAAACCTGGCTATGACTCAGAGCTCCCAGGAAAAGAACTGTTTCAAAATGTAAATGCTAGACCCTATCCAGACATCCTGAATCAACATTTAGAGCTAGGCTTGGGCTTTTGTATAATTAAGAAGCTTCAGGCTGGGCACAGTGGCTCACACCTGTAATCCCAGCACTTTGGGAGGCCGAGGCGGGCGGATCACGAGGTCAAGAGATGGAGACCATTCTGGCCAACATGGTGAAACCCAGTCTCTACTAAAAATATAAAAATTAACTGGGCATGGTGGCCCACGCCTGTAATCGCAGCTACTTGGGAGGCTGAGGCAGGAGAATCACTTGAACCCGGGAGGTGGAGATTTTAGTGAGCTGAGATCGGGCCACTGCACTCTAGCTTGGTGACAGAGCTAGACTCCATTTCAAAAAAAAAAGCTTGGCCGGGCACGGTGGCTCAAGCCTGTAATCCCAGCACTTTGGGAGGCCGAGACAGGCGGATCACGAGGTCAGGAGATCGAGACCATCCTAACACGGTGAAACCCCGTCTCTACTAAAAAATACAAAAAAAAACTAGCCGGGCGAGGTGGCAGGCGCCTGTAGTCCCAGCTACTCGGGAGGCTGAGCCAGGAGAATGGCCTGAACCCGGGAGGCGGAGCTTGCAGTGAGCTGAGATCCGGCCACTGCACTCCAGCCTGGGTGACAGAGCGAGACTCTGTCTCCAAAAAAAAAAAAAAAAAAAAAAAAAAAAGCTTCAGCTGTGTGCAGTGGCTCATGCCTGTAATCCCAGCACTTAGAAGGCAGAGGTGGGAGGGTAGTTTTACCCCAGGAGTTCCAAACCTGCCTGGGCAATATAGTGAGACCCCGTTCTCCACAAATAGGAAAAAAAAAAAAAAAAAGCTTCTTTGATGAGTCTGTTAAACCAAGTTTGAGGACTTCTAATCTAGACAGTGATTGTGAGAAAGACAAAGGAGCCCTTGACCATATTGTGTCTCCCTCCCCAACCAGCTGTGATTTTTGGTGTCTCTTTTCCGTATCTTTGCTTTCTGAACTACAAGTTGGAGGAGCTCCAGTCCTTAGTCTCCTTCAGGAGGATTTGAGAGCATTGCTACCATGAACCTTAACTTCTTAGAATCAGCAAGGATCCAGAGGGTGTATTTTAGGGAGGGAAGGCAAACAAGCAGAAGGCCTAAAGTGGGGAAAGAAGTTCCAGAGCAAAAAGCTGGTCCCCACTGACATTTGTGGGTAAGGGTTTAGGAGTAGCGATTGTTTTTAGGTGGCATGGAGGGACTTAAAGTAGGACATACTTGGAATGTTCCAAGAATAGACATTTTAGAATGCCGTGTTAAGGATGATTGTTAGAACAGCTGTCCCCTATTTTTCTTAAAGTTTTTTCCATACCCACAGTCAGTGTCATCTTTTTTTCTTTTGTCGTGATTCTGATAAACTCCTGCAACTGTGGCACTTTTTAAAAATTAGATAGCTTGGCCGGGCACGGTGGCTCAAGCCTGTAATCCCAGCACTTTGGGAGGCCGAGACGGGCGGATCACGAGGTCAGGAGATCGAGACCATCCTGGCTAACACGGTGAAACCCCGTCTCTACTAAAAAATACAAAAAACTAGCCGGGCGAGGTGGCGGGCGCCTGTAGTCCCAGCTACTCGGGAGGCTGAGGCAGGAGAATGGCATAAACCCAGGAGGCGCAGCTTGCGGTGAGCTGAGATCCGGCCACTGCACTCCAGCCTGGGCGACAGAGCGAGACTCCGTCTCAAAAAAAAAAAAATTAGATAGCTCTAAAACTAATTCTATATACAGGTTGAATATCCCTATCTAAAATGCTTGGGAACAGAAGTGTTTTAGATTTTGAATTTTTTCAAATTTTGGAATATTTGCATTGTATACTTCCTAGCTGAATATCCCAAATCTGAAATGTACCAACAAGCATTTCCTTTCAAAGTCATGTAAGCACTCAAAAAGTTTAGGATTTTGAAGCATTTTGGATCTTGGATTTTCAGGGTTAGGATGCTCAACCTGTATTCATTTTGGACTAGACACCACCCATTTCTGCCATGATCTGTTTTTTTTTTTTTTTTTTTTTTTTTTCCTTTTTAGAGACAGGGTCATGCTCTGTTGCCCAGGCTAGACTGCAGTGGCATGATCATAGTTCACTGCAGCCTCGAACTCCTGGGCTCAAACGATCCTCCCACCTCAGCCTCCCAGGTAGCTCGGCCTACAAGCGTACACCACCATGCCTGACTCATTTTTTAAAATTTTTTATAGAGATGGGGTCTTCCTGTGTTTCCTAGGCTGTTCTCAAACTCCTGGGCTTGATCTTCCCACCTCAGCCTCCCAAAGTGCTGGGATTACAGGCATGCACCACTGCACCTAACCCTGCCATGGTGTTTACTCCAAAAGATGTCACATTCTGGAGAGGTGGCATTGTGCCAATTCAGAACCTTTCAGTTCAGGGTTGGGGTGTGATGTAAAGGAAGCAGTAGGGAGTAGTGACAGTCAAGCAGAGGTTGTACCGATTGTCTGCATGAAGAGAAAACAATGTAGCCACATCACAGTGGCTGTTAGAAATTCTTCTATATCTCTCCAGTCTCATTTTCCAACACTCCCCCCGGTCATGCTGAATTACATTCTTTTCCCTGAGAATGCTTCATTCTCTGCACATTTGGAATGCCTTTCAGTTTTCTTCTCTGGCTGGTCCCACACAATCCTCTGTGAAACCTTCTCTAAGAGCTACTTTCCTGCCCCTTAGAGCACACTCCTCTCCACTCTTCAATGGTGTGTCCCAGCTGGCCCTTAGTAACATTTTCCAAGCCTGGATAAGTACCTGATGCCTCTTCCCCTTTTTCTTCCCTCGGACTTGGCCTTTTCCCAAAAGCTTGAGCTGAATGGTTTGAGCTTTTTCCTTTCTCCTAGGAGCTCAAGGCAAGTGGCAGTAGCCAGAGGATGTTGCAGTGGCTGGCCACAAAGTCACCCAAAAAGGAAGACTCAAAAACACCTCAAAAGGAAGAGTCATATGTTCCCCAGTGGTCCAGTCAGTTCCTGCAGAAGAGTTCACTCCCTACCAAGAGAGGCACTGCAGGACTCCTAGAGCAATGGCTGAAGCGAGAGAAGGAAGAGGAACCTGTGGCCAAGCGTCCTTACAGCCAGTGACACAGGACTTTCAGAGACCAAGGCCAGGGTCTGCCTCACTGCTGTTCTGATAATAGGTTCTTACATTGTATGTGTGTGTGTTTGCTTTGGGAGGAGGTGGCACTGTGTTGACAGTTGTGGGCTCATGGGGAAGTAGCCTTTTTGGCCATGAGTAGGAGCCCCTAGTGGGGCTGGTGGACAGCTTTGGAGGAGGTGTCCTGCTGCTGTCACCAGCCATGTGGGCCCCATAGGGGCACTGTGCCTGCTGCCCTTTCCTGGCAGGGCTAGTGGAGTCTTCCGTCAAAGCATGCCTTACCCAGCTGGGAAGTCTCTGCCCTGATCTGGTACTCCTTGTAGTAAGCTGTTTTCTGCTCAGCCACTGGGCTCTTTCAGTTTTTTAGAATAAGTTCTTTAAATGTATTTTTTTCCTGAATAAATTATGTTTGGTAAACTGCCTACATTTTGGAAAATGATGCTGGTGGGGAAAGTTCTGGATCTTACTTGTTTTTCTTCTAGAATCAGTCCTCAGGAATGGGTTTTGTCACAAACGGGGCATGGGGGCTTTCTGAGGAAATAACTACAAGTCTTGGTGGTGGGCTCCTTATTATGTTTCTTTTTATTTCATTCTTGATACTTGCAAGTTGTCTGAATCCTTTAGCTTCAAACCAGCCTGAGTTGAGTGCTTGACACAGCAGAACCTGTCCTTACCACAGGTGGGAAGGAAAGGATCAGTTTCTAGCCGTGTCGGGCCACTCCTCTTTCGAGCATCTAGAAGGGAGGCATTCACAAAAGCTGTCCCAACAGCTTTTGAGATGACCAGGAGGACTGGGCGGCGCCGAGCCCAGAACGCTCCTGACGCAGCCTTGGCTGCCGCGACCCGACTGATTGCTGTTGCTGTTGGTCGGGTGGTGCAGGCCCCAGTCTGTATGCAAATCAGGGATCAGAAGATCGGAATTTCCACCAATCAGCGGGAAGCCTCGGCCCTGTAACTGTTAATGGGAGACAGCAGCGCCACGCCACAGGCTTTTCCGCTGGAGGGGTGGGGGCCAGGTGGGGCTCCCGCCCCGACCCTTCCCCGAGGCCCGCCCTCCTCGCCTTTTCTCTAAATTCCTCTTTCGAGTGCCCTCCCTTCCGGTTGAGAGGTGGGGGTTGGCCCGTAGTTACACACTCAGTCACCCCGCACTGTGAAAAAGGGGCCTCCCTTGTGGACTGATTGCGTGGGATTTGGTTGTTTTATTAAGAGATTTAAAAAATTTAGATGACTTACTAGTATGACTGTTTTGTCATATTTGCTTCCGGTTTAATAAATGACAAAAATGAAATTCCCTTTGTTTTTCATTACCATCTCCGCACTGTTTCTCATGATTGCAAATTAGTTTGGTGAGGTCTTTCCATTTTAACATGAAAGAATATAATGCCTGCAGGGGCTCGTTTCTTTTTCATTCAGGTTTTTATACTTTCATATAAATGTGATGTTAGAAGCAAATCCTGGCCGGGCGAGGTGGCTCACTCCTGTAATCCTAGCACTTTGGGAGGCTGAGGTAGGTGGATCACCTGAGGCCAGGAGTTCAAGACCAGCCTGGCCAACATGGTGAAACTCTGTCTCTACTAAAATACAAAAATTAGCCGAGCATGACGGCGGGTGCCTGTAATCCCAGCTACCTGGGAGACTGAGACAGGAGAATCGCTTGAACCCGGGAGATGGTGGTTGTAGTGAGCCGAGATCATGCCACTGCACTCCAGCCTGGGCAGCTGAGCAGGACTCCATCTGAGGAAAAAAAAAAAAAAAAAAGCAAGTCCTTACATCTGAGAGCATGCAGTATCATTTTATGAGTTTCAGGTTTACATAAACTGAAGCTTCTGCAACTTCTTTTTCTCTAAGTCATCGGCTTTACTGGGTATTGCCAAATTACTCTCCAAATTTTCACGTATTTCAGGGGCATAAGAATCTTCATTTTCCCACCTTGCCAACATTGAATCCTGCTTACTAGAGCAATGAAGCATCTTCCCCTTTCTTCTGTTCTTAGTCAAATCTCAGGGACCTAACAGGGTAGCTCCTACCTGCCTGTCTGGGTGTGGCCAGGTGGAGCCTGGCCCTCTACCATTCTCTGGAGCAGGTGGGGGCAGGCCTAGGATGTGGCCATCTGGCCCCTCTGCTTGGCTCCCAGATAGCAGTCCTTCCCACCTCCCTCCCTTTCACCCTCTAGCAGTGACCAGGCTTGGCTCTAAGCCTTAAGGGTATGCTACCCTGCACTGTAGCCTTAGAGGAGGCAGAGGGTCCCTGGGATTTCTGGTCCTGATGGATACAGGTGCCTGCCCCTCAGTCCCGTCTGCAGTCCATGTTAATCCATTGTCTCATGCAACGCTTATGTACCTAAAGCTGAACCCTGTTTTGTATAGAGGTGGAAGCAGACCCAGGCAAGCAAATATGGCTTGACATAGGTAAGTTAAGGACAAGTCCACAGGACTTCTGACTTGGGAGGAGTGTATCAGCTTGGGGAAGTTGGATGAGATTTTGCTTGTTGCCAAGAAGAGCCCAGAGGGTGGGTGTTGTGGGGGGAACCAGAGGCAATAAGTGAGACCTCAGACTCCTAGATTTCTGGGCCTGTAGAAACTCCCCATTCTTACCTGGGCCTCTTTCTTCTCAACCAGAGTGAGGAACAAGTGATGGGAAGGGTTGAACCTCATTACCTGGGGATAGGAGCTTTGGCTCAGGCTCCTCTGAGGACTCTCCAACTGAGAGGGTCCTCAGTACACACAGACCTTTTTTTTTTTTTTTTTTCTCCCCGAAACCGGGTCTTGCTCTGTCACCCAGGCTGAAGTGAAGTGGTGCGATCTTGGCTCACTGCAACCTCTACCTCCTGGGCTCAAGTGATTCTCCCATCTCAGTCTCCCAAGTAGCTGGGACTACAGACGCATGCCACCACACCCAGCTAATTTTCATATTTTTTGTAGAGATGCGCAGGCTGATCTCAAACTCCTGGGCTCAAGTGATTCTCCTGCCTTGGCTTCCCAAAGTGCTGGGATTAAAGGTGTGAACCACGGCACCACCCAACCCCCCGTCCTACCACAGAAAGTTATAAAAGGCAGTCTTTCACAGTCCCTAACCAAGGCAGCCAGAAGAAGGATAGGGGATGGGAGAGCCAAGAAGAGGTGAGCAAGAAAAGTAGCCTCTGTGAGGGCATATTTATAGGCTGCACTGGGCAAGGCTCTGGGGTCCTAATGACAACTCTCTATGGAGAGGTTGTTACCCAGGTGTAGATGCTCAGCACTGGCAGATAGGTCTCTGGCTTTCACCAGTGTATGGCTTCCTTTGGTTGAGTCTCCTTCAGGACACCACCATTTGAGGCTCCTTGTCTTGTGAAGTGGCCAGAAGGGCCCTCATAGAAGATTTAGTTGAGAAATCTCAAAGCTGGGGGACTTCAGGCCACATTTAGCTCACACAGTGATTTTGTTTGGCCCATACAATATGTATTTATTTTTTAATTCTGGTAAAATGCATGTGACATAAAATCTGCCATCTAAGCCTTTTTTTTTTTTTTTTTTTTTTTTTTGAGACAGACGTCTTGCTCTGCCCCCAAGGCTGGAGTGCAGTGGCAAGATCTCGGCTCACTGCAACCTCCGCCTCCTGAGTTCAAGTGATTCTCCTGCCTCAGCCTCCCGAGTAGCTGGGGCTACAGGCACCCACCACCATGCCCAGATAATTTTTGTATTTTTAGTAGAGATGGGGTTTTGCCATGTTGGCGAGGCTGGTCTCAAACTCCTGAACTCAGGTGATCCGCCCACCTCGGCCTCGGAAAGTGCTGGGATTACAGGTGTGAGCCACTGCGCCCGGCCAAACATTTTAAAATATACATTCAATACTGTTAATTATATTCACGTTGTTGTGCAACCAATCTCTGAAACTTTTTTATCTTGCAAAACTGAAAGTTAAACAACTCCCCATATTTCCCTCCCCTCGGCCCTTGATAACCACCATTCTACTTTCTATCTCTGTGAATTTGACTGCTCTAGATACCTCATTCAAGTGGAATCATGTAGTGTTTGTCTTTTTGTCACTGGCTATTTTCACTCAGCATAATGTTCTCAAGATTCATCCATGTGGTAGTATGGGTCAGAATTTCCTTCCTTTTTAAGGCTAAATAATATTCCATTGTATGGGTAGATCACGTATTTAAAAATCTACTCATCTGTCAATGGATCCTTGGGCTGCTTCCACCTCTTGGCTATTGTGAATAGCGCTACTATGAACATGAATGTGCTCTTCTCATCACTACTTTGCATTCTTTGGGGTATTTGCCCACAAATGGAATTGCTGGATTGCATAGTAATTGTGTTTAATTTTTTGAGAAACTGCCATACTGTTTTACGTAGCAGTTGGACCATTTTACATTCCTTCCAACAGTGCACAAGTGTTCCAGTTTCCCCCCATCCTTGCCAACACTTGCTATGTTCTGTGTTTTTTGTTTGTTTGTTTGTTTGTTTGTTTTAAGACAGGGTCTGGCGCTGTTGCCCAGGCTGGAGTGCAGTGGCTCGATCTTGGCTCACTGCAATTTCCACCTCCTGGGCTCAAGCGATTCTCCCACCTCAGCCTCCTGAGTAGCTGGGATTAAAGGTACACACCACCATGTCCGGCTAGTTTTTGTATTTTTTGGAGAGATGGGCGTCTCGTTGTTACCTAGGCTAGTCTTGAACTCCTGGGCTCTAGTGATCCTCCCACCTTGGCCTCCCAAAGTGCTGGGATTATAGGTGTAAGTCACAATGCCCAGACCTGTTTTTTGATAGTAGCCAGTCTAATGGGTATGGGGTATTTGTTTTTTAAGCCCATATTTTAAAATAATGGGAAATTTCAGAAAAGTTTAGTTTCCACTTTGAAAAATTTTGAGGAGGTGCCTCCGACACCCAGGCACCACTGCTGAACTGAGGTACCCTACCCCATTCCTCCCTGGATGTCCAGACCACTCCCAGCCTCCAGAGAAGGACATGGAAACTTTCAGGAGGTGCTTCTTCTAACATTATTTGGAGAACTGGGAAGCTCTGAAAACAATCAGTAAGAGCTGGGTAGTCACTGCCCCTCTTCATGTGCAGTCTGTGTCTTCCAGTTGGCCAGAATGTTCTACCTGGTCTGGAAGCCCTCCTCACCACCTCCTACACCCATTTTTAACTGTGGAATTGGCAGGGCTTTGCAACATGCCAACTTGGCCTGGCTGAACCATATTTTCTAGAACTCCCTGACTAGTATGTTTTCCATCAGGGTGGGCCAGGAGGCAGATTCTCACCAGATTTGTAATGAAGCAACCATTTGGATTACTGATCTGCTGACTCACCTGATTGGCATGAAGCAGCACCTGGACCTGCAATTGTTGTGCTTTTCCTAGACTCTCCTTCAGTTTTTTCTGACTCCTGGGGCAGGTGTGTGCACGTCTAGCTCTGTGACTAAGGGTCCCAGCTTCTATCTTCATCAGTGAGGTCAGAGGCAACAGGAATAGACACAGGTTTCAGTCTGTCGTCATGGGTTCTCCCTGTGCTAGTGGGGTTTCAGTATGTTCATGTGCTTATGGTCTTCCCCTCCTGACCACCTGCCTGTGGATTTCAAGCTCCATCAGTCTTGGAGATACAGCCTTACAGAAACTGCTTAATCAGCCCCTACAATTGTGCAAGCCAGTTCCCTGGTTTTCCTTCTCTGTTGAGTTGACATGGGAACCTGAAGCCCTGCTGATTTATCCGGCCTCATGCCCTGTCACATCTCCCCCGCTGCTTTTACCACTACACCTTTCACCATTCCCCAAACCCAGCAGCCTGTGCTACTGTGGGGTTTCCAGTCTGGAATGTCCCTAATAGGAGCTTGCTGGTTTATCTATCCTTCTCCTGCAAGTGACTGCATCCCATCACTGCCTCTGCTCCCATTCACCCCCAGCCTGGCACAGTCCAAGAGAAGGGGCCCCATCCAGGAGGTGTTGAATGAATGACTGTGGACTAAACCCTTGGCATATGAGATGTTTTATTCTCCCATACCTCTGCAAGTATCACCGCCCCCAGCTTGCAAGTGTAAGTAGCCCTAACAGCAGTTGCTGTGGGAAGAACCAGGACCTTTGCCTATTCTTAACTGGTGGAGCTGCTGGAAGAGCTAATATGCCCTGGGCCACATCACTCAAGATGTGATGACTGGGACAGTGAGATGGCAGCACCCCTTGTGCTAGGAGCTCAGACCCTCCCCAACAGGCCCTGTGCTCAGCTCCAAGCCCTGCCCTGGCAGAGAGACAGCTTTAGACCAGGTTGGTCTAGGGACATTGACTGAAGATCCCCTTCTACCAGTCACTAAGGCTACACACCCTGGGATGGGGCCTTTGCAGGGTCTGCAGAGCTGTCCTGGGGCCAGGGAGAAGGCAGACTGGGGGACCCAGAAGGCAGAGGTGAGATGTTGAGGAGGCTCACAGGGAGGAGGCAACATCACAAGCAGAGTAGCCCTGGCGACAGGTAGAATGCTAACCCCAGGGGGATTCAAAGGATTGGGGGTGCAGAGGCTAGAGGTCTTGGCCAGAGATACTGTGATCAGACTCTGCCTAGTTAGCAGATGAGTGATTTTAAAGTCTTTCTTAGCACCATTTATATATGAGGAAACAGACTTGGGGAGAACAATCTTGCCCCAGACCCAAAGATCATAGTGGAGATAGGTCCACTATGGGAGCCTCTAGCAGGGACCTGCTGCTCCCACCTGCCCCCCAATACTAATCCGCACTGGGCTGCAGAGGAGAGCTCAAGCCTGGGCTGTTTTGCACACAAGTCCTTTACCTCCTTGCTGTACCAGGGTCACCTCCTCTAGAACGCCCTCTTCCTTAGCCTCACAGTGTCAAGTGACTTCAATGTTCAACTGGAATTGAGGCGTCTTGAAGCCAAGTCCAGGAGACACAGTAAATAAATGGTGGATCCTGGACTCCCCAGCCCACTGTAGGAGCTAAGCATCAGGGCAGAAAAATACAGGCTTTGGAGCTACATAGAGCAGGTTTGAATCTTGACCTGGCTGTGTGGCCTCCCAGAGTCTCAGCAACTGCATCAGTAAATTTGGCTCTTGAACACCCTTTTTCAAGATTGGGGTTGTTTTGAGGTTGAGATCAGGCCTGTGAGTCCTCAGAATACCAGACACAGTGAGTACTCCGGTGTGGTTGGTTGTGGTCATGCGGCATCAACTTAGGGCACCTCTCAGGGATGTGGGATCTACTCTGTGAACCCCACAGTAGCACAGGTCCCATGAAGTCAGAAAGCCGCCCAGCTGAAGGGGCCAACTGAACAAGCTGGGAAAAAGGGAGGGGAGGGGCCTGTGGGCAGAGAATGGGACACTAGAAGGGTGGTTCAGAGGAAGAGCAATTTGAAAGGACGACAAGGTCCAGGATGGGCTTGTGGGGAGGGTTAGGTGAGTCATTCCTTTGAGAGAAAGACCAGGATGCAAGCAACAGAAACCCCAAACTAATGTATGCAAAAAGCAATGTATAGGCTGACAGGATAGTCAGGGCTATCCAAGCTTTAGGCATGGCTTGATCCAGAAGCTCCATTAATGTCATTAATCATCTGTCCATTTCCTGGCTCCAATTTTCTCTATCTTGGCTCCTTATTCAGGGGAGCTCTCCCTATATGTTGACAAAGATAGTTACTAGCAACTCTGGCCCACATCCCTAACATTTAGTGATCCCAGTGAAAGAGCACCTGTTTCTCAGCAGTTCCAGGGAAAGTCCCAGGAATGACTTGCATTGAACCCACTGGATCAAGAACCCACTTCTGACCTAATCACTGTGGCCAAGTGAACAACTGATTGAGCACTTACTGGCCAGGTCTTCAGTCATGTGACCACCCTGGGGCTGGGTCCCCAAAAGAAGCTCACAATATTATCAGCAAAGTAGATGGCTTGTCTCACTGAGGGGTGGTCTACTGGGTGCTTAAGTGCTCCTAGAGGGTGCAAGCCTCAGGGTGGGGAAGACAGCAAGCTGGGGCCCATGCCAAGGAATGAAGAGATGGTGACAGGAGGCAGGGGTGGGAGGCAGCACCAGAGGAAGCGGCCACTAGTGGAGGCAGGTAGTGTGAACAGCAAAGGGTAGATTTTGGTGAGAAATACGGAAAGGCAATGAGGAATAAGGACAGCCCAAAGCGCACTTTGGGGCCCTGGATTTAGCTGGTCAGCAGCACCATCTCTTTAGCATCCTGGGTGTGCCAAGGCCTCTTCTGGACCCTTGCTGCTGGTGGCCTATTGGCTGGCCCTGCAAGGAGTATGGGACAGGCCTGGGCTGGCACTTGGACATGATAGGATGTCCTCAAAGGACAGATGGTCAGCAAGGTGGAGGACTTGGTTAGGGAGGGAGGTTCAGGGAGGGATGAAACTCTGTTCATGGAGCACTTAACAGGCAGGCAGGAAGGAGCAGCGTCCACAGAGGACAGATGTCTGAGGCCTTGGTGGCCTTGGTGCCCATGGCCCCCTGCTGCAGCCCTTCCCAGCCCTCCGAATCCCAGAACCACCTGGGAAGCTGGTCAGAAGGCTGATTCCCAGGCCCAGCCCCAGAGATTCAGATTTGGACAACCGGGACATGAGCTGGCAGCAGGGGTGGAGCTGCCAGCCTAGGCCTACCTGCCTCCTAGGTGCCCACAGGAGCCCCAGACCCCCAGACTCCAGCCACAGCCGTCTGTGTCCTGATGGTGGTAACTCTGCCCTCATCGTTCACTGTCTCCACACTAGCCAGGGAGCTTGGGCAGGGCAGGCACCTGGACTGGTTTTGCCTACTGCTGTGTCCTCAGGGCTTGGCCCAGGACAGGGCAGATAGGACTCTCACTGGCACCTGGCTCTGCAGTTCAGTGAAGCAGGAAGCAGCAGGGAGGAGGCCCCAGTGGGTTATGAAGATTTGCACAGGGAATGGAGTGGCAACTCACCCAGGCGCCAGAGAGGTCTGCCAGGCCCAGATCAAGGGTAGCAGCAGGCCTGGGCTCCTCTCCAGCAATGCTCCCTCCCCTCCAGTCTATGGCCAGGAGGTCCTGCCCCCCACCTGTAGTTTCTGCAGTCTTTTACACAGGAAGCAAAACATAGGAAGTAAAATGAGCTCTCCTGCATTCTCACCTAACCCCAGCCCAGGGTCACTCACACTGGTATGAGTATATACCCAGTCTTTTAGAATCTTCCCCATTTCCCACTGCCCTTGGGGGCCTGTTTTGCAGTTGTCCATTTTTAGGGACATCTGTCAGAATAAACCTTGGCCTATTGCCCAACTGGACAGACAACTATCCCATATGCTGGACACCAGAGTGTCCCCGGGCTGGGGATCCTTCTGCTTCTACTAATTTTCCCAGCAATCCTTTGGGTCCTGTTTGCACTCCAGCTTAACCAGTAGGCTCAGGGAGAGCTAATACCCTTCTGAGACCACACTTTGAGTTGTGGTCGACAACTCCACTCTCTGGCCACACCTCGTCCCGGTCACAATCTCTAACTCTCGCTGGAATCAGAATGACTAAGCTTACAGGCCAGTCTGGTGTTACTTTGTAAGACCCACCTCTCTGGAGACCACGTTGAGGTCCCTGGCAAGGGCCCTGACCATTAACCCTGAAAACCCATTAATCCCCCCACCCACCACGGCAATGGCCGATGGACCCCTCTGTGCGGGCAGATACACCCATCCCTCCTAAGGGACCGAACCTGTCTATCTCCCTGCCCCAGGTACTTTAAGTTCGTCCCAGGCCAGCAATTCCCACCTCTTGCTGAAGGCCCCTGGCTCCATCCAGGATTACACTGGCCAACAGATCTGGGGTATAAGGACCCGAAGAGCCCGCCCTCCAACCTCGCCTGCCGAAGGCGCCCACCTCTATTCCACTCAGATTAAACGAGAGAGGTTGAAAGGTTTAAACGCTTTATTGTGCCCAAAAATAGGCCCATGGAATGAAGGGAAGCGCCGCGCAGCCCTGAGCCCGAAGCGATTGTTTGTCGCGCACCCAAAGGCAGGGAGGGTGGGGAGCCGGGAAGGGATGCGCGGCCTCCGCGTCCCGGCGCGCCTGGGCCCGGCCAACCAGCGGCCCCCGCCCGGTGGGCAGGCGCGGCCTCGGCCAGCAGCGCCTAAGGGCCAGTAACCATGACGACGACCGTTGCCAAGGCCGAGAGCCAATAGAGGCGTCGCCAGGGCTGTTTCAAAAACCTAAAGCAAACAACGAAAAACGCTACATCGTTGGGGGAGGGGAAAGCCAGAGAGGACCCGGGGCCCCTCCCTGAGGCTCAGACCAGGCCCCGCGGCCCCGGCCAGGGCGAGCCGTACAAAATCTACGTCACTTGGGGTAGAAAAACAAAAACACTTAAAAGCCCACGCCGGCCGCTCTGACCAGCCGGCACGCTCACTTGCGGCCCTTGGGCACTTTGGGGACGCTGGGCTTGGCCGCCTTCTTCACCTTCTTGCCCCCGGCGGCCGCCGTCTTCTTGGCCTTGCCGCCTTTGTCCTTCTTGGCGGCAGCGCCCTTCTTGTGCGAGCGCTGCTCCGGCTTCTGGCCCCTGGCGGGCTTCTTGTCCGCGCGCCGGGAGCCGGCCGCGCCTGGAGCCGCCTTCTTCGCTTTGTGCGCTGTGGGCGCCGGGGCGGTGGCGGCCGCCGGGGCTCCGCGCCGCTCCCCGCCGCCCTCCAGCTTCTTGCGGTTGAGCTTGAAGGAACCGTTAGCGCCGGTGCCCTTCACCTGTAGAAGCGTGTCGTTCTGCACCAGCGCCTTGATCGAGTACTTGAGGTAGGTGCGCCCGTTCTGCTGATCGAACCACGGAACCTTCTTGGCCTCAGTGTAGATCTTGGCTAGCGACGAGCCGTTGCGTTCGCCCAGCCTGCGGATGGTCTCCACCACCAGCTGGCTGTACTTGCCCGGCTGATTCTTCTTCTTGCTGTTCTTCCTCTTCTTAGATGGGGACAACGCCGCCGAGCCGCCAGCCTTGGTCACCTTCTTGGCCATCCCCTCGGCGGTCGTCACCGGCAGGGCCTCCTCGAGCTCCACAGACATGGTAGCAAGCGGGTTGGTGGCGGGCGGCGCGCGGAAGCCGGGGGGCCGCGCCGGGAAGAGGAAGGCGAGGGGCCGAGGGGGTGCAGGGGGGCTGGGGGCGCGCGGCGGCTCCAGGCGGGAGCGGCCGCGGCCGGGCCTGGGGCCGGGCGGCAGGGCTGGGGTGGGGGCCGGGCCGGGCCGGAGCGAGGGTTGGGGGGCCCGGAGCCGGGGCCGGGCTAGGGGACCGAGTTGGGGTCAGAGACCGAGTCCGAGCCGGCGGTTGGAGCTGGGGACGCAGACCTAGGCCGAGTTGGGGCGAAGAGAAATCCCGCCGAACGCGAGACACCGCCGCAGCTTCCACTGGCGCCTCCGGAGCTCGCTGGGCGTGCGCGCTGCGCTCTGGCGGGAGGGCGCTTCTCTCGGCTTTTTATAGCTTCATGGCGGACCACGTTGAGAACAACAACAGCCTGGTCCGGGGCCAGCGCCAACTTGTGCTTCTTGGAGCCCCTTCTCCGGCCGCTGGCTTCTCAGATCGCGCCTCTCCAGCGCCGCGGCGCCCGCAGCGGGGCGCCCCGGACGGGGCCTGAGCTCCTGGCGCAGTGGAGAGGCGGCTTTCGTCCGGGAAGGGCTCAGCAAAGGCGAACGGAGAGGTGCACCCTAGGCTGCGGGAGCGCGAGAGGAGGGGGGCACTTCGTTTGGAGGCCAATAGCGCGGGCCCCAGGGGAGGCCCCACGGCCGGGAGCTTGGCGGCCGGCAGCCCAGAGAAGGCCACGGGCACCCGCGCCCTGGTCCAGCCCCGGGGGCTCCAGGCCTGCCCGCAAGAGGAGCTTTAATTTGTCCAAACTAACACAGGGCGCGCCCTCACGTGGTCGGCTGGGGCAACGTGAACTGCGCTAGGACATCCTCGGGGTTTTTCCGCCCCATCCAAAGCGGATGGCGGATGGGAGGCACTCTCCAGCTGCACCCTGGGGTCTGGTTGTGCTTCTGGGGGCCTAGGCACAACCCGGGAAATGGAGGACGACAGCAGGGCCTCTCTGGGGACTCTGCCTCACCTCTCCCCCCACCCAGTTGCCGCTGATGTTCCCATGGTCTCATTTTGTGATCCACAAGTAGCTGCCGTCGGTCCTCCCGAAGCTAAATGGGGACTCCAGGGTGGGACAGGGTGGGCGGGGGTGAGGCTTTGACCCCCAGAGGAGTTACTGTGAGAGGATGGGGAAGAGATTCGCTCTTAGTTCCTGGGCGCACCCCTCCCCCTCTGCCGTGCACAGGGAAATGATGGCGGCAACACAGCAAAGGAGACCATGTCCTGGAGAGGGTCCCGGGTCCGGGGCCCCACCCTCCCCGGGGGGCTTGTGCAAGCCTGGCAGCTCGATCTCTGCTGATTCTCGTATTGGGGGTGCAGAGGAGGCACAGGACAGTTTTTGTCGAAGCCAGTGCAGCCTCCACTTGGGGAAGCTGAGACCAGAGTAAGATGCTCGGGTAGGAGAGGGGATCCCTTTGGGGGTACGTGATGTGTAGGGCACAGGAGTGGGGTTGGGGCTGGGGGGTGGCAGGGATGCAGGCAGGAAACAGTCTCCGGAGGCCCAGCATAGAAAAGCGATGGAGGGGTGAGGGGGAACAGGACGCAGGCGAATTGGGATTCCCAGAGTGAGGGACAGGCACATTTACAGGTGGACAGAGCAAGAGGCCCTGAAAAGGGGATGGGTGGGTGCATTTGTGGCCTTGGACTCAAGCAGGCTTCTCTGGGTGAGGGCTGGCAGTGCCTCCCTTCTTCTCCAGCTCACCCCTTTCACACACACACACACACCCCATTTTGTCACCCTGACGAGGGAATAAGCCCTGGAGAGGAAGAAATTGTGTCTAGGAGGAAACGGTGAGCCTGGATGAGTTTCTTTGCCGGGAGGCTGGCAGGGGCATGGAGCCAGGGAACAGCCTTTGCCCCCCCGGAGCACTGGGTACCCTGAGAAAAGTGAGAAGAGAGATTGCAGCCCAGGTCCCTGCAGAGGAGGATGGGCGCCTTTCCCAGGAAGGACTGGCTGATTGGACTGTCTCCAGGGCACAGAACAACATTGAGAGACAGGCCTCCACCTGCTTGAGGAAGGCCCATGTGAATTTCCTGACACAGAATGGGGACGGGTTTCTGACAGCACCACCCAGCTGAGCCTGCGCAGACTGCACAACTGTTTCCAGGCCAGGCTGGCTGCATGGAGGACATGAGAGGAGCAGCCAGCTGTGTGTACTGGACCCACTGATCAGGGTGCTCAGGACCAGGAGCCCTCTGAGTATGTGCAGAGGGGACTCTGGAGAGAGGAACGTGGCGGCCACAGCTGGAGTGACCACAGTGTACAGAGATGGGATGGGAGCAGGAAACCCAAAAGAGCTGGCCCTGGAACTAGGTGGAGGGGAGGCGGCCCAGCCATGCCAGAGAGGGTAATAGGGTTTGGATCTGTGTTCCCACCCAAATTTTAGGTTCCATTTTAATCCTCAGTGTTGGAGGTGGGTCCTGATAGGAGGTGATCAGATCATGGGGGTGGATTCTAAGGGTTTAGCACCATCCCCTTGGTGCTGTCCTCATGATAGTGAGCCATCATGAGATCTGGTTGTTTGAAAGCACGTTGCACCTCCCCTGAACCTCTCTTGGTCCCGCCCCTGCCATGTAGGACACCTGCTCCACTTCACCTTTTGCCATGAGTAAAAGCTCCTTGAGGCCTCCCAAGAAGTAGATGCCCCGTGCTTGCTATACAGCCTGCAGAACCGTGAGCCAATTAAACCTCTTTTCTTTATAAATTACCCAGTCTCAGGTAGTTCTTTATAGCTTTGTGAGAATGGACTAATACAAGGGGCTTGAGCTTAGGTCTTCTGAAAAGTCAAAGGGTGAGGAGAAGTGATACCCCTGAAGGAGTCCCAGCCATGGGCGACAGGGCCATCGCTCGGCCTCTTGTGCAGCCACCGCAGGGAGAGGAGTTTGCTGGACATGCCACTCTGGAGCTGGCTGCAGCCACAGGCTGGGCCAGGGACACTCCTGGGTCATCCATGCTGGGGGAAGGGCGGATGCTCTAGTGGAGACCGAGGGACAGGGTCAGGGAGGAAGGCAGGACCCAGGTGTAGCCTCCTTCATGAAATCTGAGGAGAGGAGATGCGAGAGAGGAGGACTGGGCACCACAGCCAGTACAGCCACTCGCAAAGTGGAGCCGCCGTCTGGGGGACTGAGGAGAGTGGCCAGGCTCCTGGCCACCATGCCCTGGGGCACCTGCCTGGGACTGCAGGGGAGAAGCAGTCAGCACAGGACTGGAGCCCTGTGGGCAGGGCAGTGCTGTCCAGTCCCAGGGGGAGGAAATGAAGGATGCAGCTCAGATCCCACGCCAGCGTCAGTGTGCACGTGGGCTGGGGGCCAGCTCCTCAGCCTGTGAGAGGAGGGAGGCTTTTGTCAAGAGGGAGGCTGCCTGTGGCCCAGGGCTCAGAAGACTAATTCTAGACTTGGGGAGCTGGCAGGGACTAAGTGGGATCTTCACTTGCCCTCATGATATGGTGGAGGCAACTGATGCCTGAGGAGGGGGTTAGCCAGAAGGAAACCAGGACTCAGGCTGGGGTCTTGAGGCCTTCAGGGTGTCTCTTACCCCCCCACGCTCCTGGTCACCCTTCCTGCATTACCCCACCAAAGAAACCATAGGTGGGGAAGGTCCCAGATCCTCAACCAAAAAAAAAAAAAATGGCCAAATATAAGAAAAGGAGCTTTTGGAAGTGGCCAGGGCCTAGCAGAGACCAGGGCAAGACCATGTACCCAGCACCTGAGTCGTGCCCTTCCCTGGGCCTGGCCAGTCTGGAGGAGGCTCTGGCTCGTGAGCAGTGGGGTTTCTGGGGACGGAATCCGGAAGGGGCTCTATGGCTGCTGGGCTCTCTCCTTCCTCCCTATTTCGGAGATTGTTCAGTCCTGGGGCTGCAAACACCACCAGTACCCTGATGATGCGGTTCATTTCTCTAGCCCGAGGTTGGCCTCTGTCCCATGCAGACCCCAGCATCCCGCTCCTCCTGCCACTCTCACCTGGAGTCTAGGTGTGGCCCACACAGACCCCGCTCCTCCTGCCACTCTCACCTGGAGTCTAGGTGTGGCCCACACAGACCCCGCTCCTCCTGCCACTCTCACCTGGAGTCTAGGTGTGGCCCACACAGACCCCGCTCCTCCCAAACTTTTGCCAGTGATTCTGCCCAGAGACAGGAACTGCTCCCTGATTTCCCTACTCTCTCATCCAACCCATGGCTTCCTGCCTGTTTACCCCAGAACTGGTCCCACAGCCACCGAGCCCCCACCCTCTCTACCCTTTCCCCCTGGCCTCCTGTTCTCTCCACACAGCCCCAACACAGAAGTCTGAGTGGTGGGTCCTGGCTCTGCCAAAAGGTCTCCAGTGGCTTCTCACCAGACGTAGGGTAAAGTCTCCCAACACCTTTGCCACTAGCCCCTACCGAGGCTCTGACCGCAGCTCCCCCACTCAGTGCTCAGCCTCACAGCCTTTTTTGCTGCCCACACATACCCAGAGGGCTCTCATGACCCTCTGGCTGGGGTGGCCCCGTGGCTGGCTCCTGCCCTGGCCAGCCTCCCTAGACCCCTCCTCAGGTGCTCCTATCAGAGCACCCTCCCTACCTGGCTCACAGCACCTGCCATCTAGTGTGTCCATTGAGTTGTGGTCTGTGAGCTAAGTGCTGGGTAGGGGCGGTCATGCTCGTAGCTGCACCAAGGCGGGGTGGACGCAGCACGCTCCCAACACAGACACACCTGCAGCAGCAGCGGATGGGAGGGAGGACGGGTCAGGAGCTCCTGGCTGGGCTGTGACCTGGGCTATCCCTCAAACCCCAGATGTGATTCCTTCCCCACCACCACTGCCCAGCCTCAGTCTCCCAGTTGTATAAAAGGGCTAGATGTGTGGAGTCTGAATGATCCAGCTTGACAGTCTGATTCTGGGCCTCCAGACACACACTCACCATTCACACCCACAGTTCACACCCACAAACACCTACTCACACACATTTACCCTCACACATACTCACCATTCACACGCACATTTCACACATGTACACCTACTCACAGTCACATGCTCACACACGCTCACACCATTTGCACTTACAGTTCACACACACAACTCACCTACTCACACACAATTTACCCTCCCACTCACATGCTCACATACAATTCACACAGTTCACATTCATACACATATTTACCCATCCATTCACACATATATGCACACACTCACACTCACACCTACACATTTACCCTCACACATACCATTCAGACTCACAGGTTCACACATTCATCTACTCACACCTCCATCCTCTCATTCACGTGCTCACAAAATGGTCACACAGTTTACCCCTCACACCCACATGCTCACCCATTCACACACCATTCACATAGATTCATACACATTCACCTACTCAGACACATCATCCACCCATTCACATGCTTACACACACGTTCACACAGGCATGTGCCCTTCACACTCATAAGCTCACCATCACATACCCTTCACACCCACAGGTTCACACACACATTCACATGCTCCCACTCACTCCCCTCACACACATATGCTGATTTACATAGCCACTTGCACATATACACACATGCTTACATTCACACAGGTTCACCCATTCACACACACTCGACACATTTACCCTCACATTCACCCACTCACCATTCCCACTCACCAGTTCACATGCACTCACCCAAGCTCACACTTGACCATGGACACACCCTCAAACATAGGTGCTCACACACATGAGCCAATGCACACTGACCTAGCCATTCATACTCACACACATCCTCACATACCCACACAGCTCTACACATACCCACTTTCTTACACGTACCCACACATCTCTACACATACCCACTTTCTTACACATACCCACACATCTCTGTACATACCCACTTTCTTACACATTCACACACAGACCTATAGACTAATTCAAACATACCCATTCGCACATCCTCAAAAACACCTGTGGCCACTTCCTCACTCACACACAAGGTCGATGCCAACTGCAGGGAAAAACGTGGCGTCAGCTGGGTTCTCGCTGGAGGCTCTCCCTGCCTTTGCCCTCTCTGTCCTGTCTCGTTTCCGCCCTCATGTTCTGGGGACCTTGAGACTGATGCACACAAACACACAGGCCCATGACAGAGGCCCCAGAATCTAGTGGCACCTCCCAGAGCTCAGGCTGCAGTGGGAAGAACCCCTGACCACAGAGCCAGCTGCAGGGCGCTGCCTCCCTGACCAGACACAAGCTCGCAGCACACACCCGTGCCCACTCATCATCTGCTGGGAGATCAGCGACCACACCTCTGCTCCCAGACCAGAGGAAACAACCCCAGAACCCAAGGGGCCGGGACGGTGACAAACCTGAGCGGGCAAGGGAGCTGGTGCCAGTGCACAGACAGGACACCAGTCACTATACCAGGGGACAGCAGGCCTGATGTGCCGTGCCCTGCACTGACCATGAGGACTCGAACCCCATCTGAGGTGAGTCCTGCAGGCTAATGCCATGTGCAAGCAGGACGGTCAAAGCAGTGACACGTCCCATGTGATGGGGTTGGAGATACTTATGCCTTGAATTTGAATGTTTTCTCTAAGGGCATATATCTATATCTATATACAGATATATATAGCTTTCAAAACACAACTTTTAGAAAAATAAATGTTAATGAAATTCAAATCTGTATTCCAGAATATTCCAGAATTTATTAATTTTCTTTTCTCTATTTTTTCACTATTGGTTTTTGTTGGGCTTTTCCTGATTACAAAAAATGCATTGCTATGATGGAAACCTCAGGAAACAACAGAAATCATAAAGACTGTGATTTAAAGTAGGCCACTAGAGAGTAATGTTAAAAGTAACAGAATGAGGCTGGACGTGGTGGCTCATGCCAGCACTTTTGGAGGCCATGGTGGGAGGATCACTTGAGGTCAGGAGTTCAAGACCAGCCTGGCCAACATGGTGAAACCCTGTCTCTACTAAAAATACAAAAATTAGCTGGGCATGGTGGTGTGCACCTGTAGTCCCAGCTACTGGAGAGGCTGAGGCAGGAGAATCACCTGAACCCATTAGGCAGAGGTTGCAGTGAGCCGAGACTGCGCCACTGCACTCCAGCCTGGGTGACAAAACAAGACTCTGTCTCAAAAAAAAAAAAAAGTAGAATGGACAAAAAGCCACAATCCTATGAAAACACAAAAGGAATGCACCCAGAAGCGGGGGTCTCATGTACCTTTATTGCGTACTGATGGGTACTTGTCTTTGGTTGCCATGGAAACGTCAAGATACTGGGATACAGGGTGATGGAGATGTGAATTGCCACCTCCTGCTGGTTCCACACAAGCACCCATAGTGTGTGGACCTCTCCATCCTACAAGGGGTGAGAGTGCCATATGTCATCATGACAACCATGTCGTCAGCAGTCTTTCCCAGTCACCGGACCCCCACCCCTCCCTGGTGATCAGGCCACAAAGGTGGATTTTGTGGGAGAGTGGAGAAGAAGGTTCCAGACACCCTGCCACTCTCTCGTTCTCCACGGGGATGGCTTTCCATGGCTCTGCTACAGCCACTCCTGGAAGTGCTGCCTGACTGAATCCTCAGGGCACCCTGGCAGGATGAATGTCGTGTCTCCCCCACTTTACAGATGGGGAAACTGAGGCTTGAGAGCTAAAGAAGCCTGCCCAACCTCCAGAGCTGAGGAGGCTGACTCTGGCAGGAGTCACTGTTGGCGCATGGGCACCGATTACAGCCTGCGGCCCCTTCCAGGCCGGGAGGCCTCCTGTGCGGGATAGGAAAATGGGAACACCCAGGCCGATTTTCCAGTCAGCAGAGCTCTGCTCCCTAAGGCTGATGGGCTTCTTAAAGACAAGGGAAAAAAGAACCCAGGATGCAAGTAACCCAAACAGGCAAAGGGACGCTGGTCGCCCAACTCCCTGGGACTCATGGCCCTCCTGGGCTGACATTTCTGCCTACAGAGGGGGGCTTCATAGGCCAGGGCACGACGCAGGGGAGCCACCAACTTGCCTGGTCCACCACAGAGGTGAGGGCCGCGTCAATGGCCGTCTGTCCCCTCTTTAGTGCCCTGACACGATGGTACGACCCATTCTGGGAGGACGAGAGCACCTCAAAGAACTCAGCAGGAAGCACAGTTTCAATTCGGATGTTCTGGAAGGCGAGGCAGGACAGGAGAGAGGTGCTTCTGGGGTGACTGGAAAGTCAGAGTTTGGGCACGAAGCTACAGGACTGAAACCAGCAGCCAGGCCAGGCCAAGGGGCCCCCTGGGGCTCAGCAGCCTCCACTAGCAGCAGACGGGTGGGCCAAGCCCTGGAACAGAGCTCTGACCACTATGGCCTTTGTCCCCACCGAGGCCGCCCTCCCTGCATGGCCCGATGACCTGCGCTCCTGTTTCATCTCCCCGTGTGGCACCTGGGGCAGCTTGGAGCCTACCGAGGTCTCAACAAGGAACCAGTAAATGCAAAAAAAGAATATCACGTCCCCTACAGCTAACTGCAAATGGTGACCATCCCAGCCCTTGTTTGATAACCCCGGCAAAGCAATGACTTCTGTAAGGACACCGAGAGGAACCTCACCTCTTTTTTTTTTTTTTTTTTTGAGACAGAGTCTAGCTCTGTTGTCCAGGCTGCAGCGCAGTGGCGCGATCTCAGCTTACTGCAAGCTCCATCTCCCGGGTTCCCGCCATTCTCCTGCCTCAGCCTCCCGAGTAGCTGGGACTACAGGTGCCCGCCACCATGCCCGACTAATTTTTTAAAATATTTTTAGTAGAGACAGGGATTCACCTGTGTTAGCCAGGATGGTCTCGATCTCCTGACCTCGGAACCTCACCTCCTTCTGAAACCTCCAACGCGGGGCCAGGCACGGTGGCTCACACCTGTAATCCCAGCACTTTGGGAGGCCAAGGCGGGCAGATCACGAGGTCAGGAGATTGAGACCATCCTGGCTAACATGGTGAAACCCCATCTCTACTAAAAAATACAAAAAAAAAAAAAAAAAAAAAAAAACTAGCCGGGTGAGGTGGCGGGCGCCTGTAGTCCCAGCTACTCGGGAGGCTGAGGCAGGAGAATGGTGTGAACCTGGAAGGCGGAGGTAGCATTGAGCCGAGATCATGCCACTGCACTCCAGCCTAGGGGACAGAGTGAGACTCCGTCTCAAAAAACAAACAAATAAATCTCCAACGCCATCCGAAAGGGCCTGGAGGCACTCACTGATAAGACTGGAATTTCTCACAGGGGACAGAGAGGCGGCCAAGACTCCTGCACATTTCCACATCTGTCTGACACCCCTTTCCAGAACCAGAAAGCGTGCTGAGCTCGGCCTCTGTCATGCAGGGTTCCAGGTATTTGGGGCTCAGCAGGGAGAAGGCCAGGACGTGCTCCCTGACCCTCTGCAAGGCAGGAGGAGAATGGATTATCTGAGGTCCCCAGCTTGGGGAAAAGGGGGCGGGAGAGTGGCGGGCAGAGACCTCCTCCCTATCCCCCTCTCCTGGAACCCTGCCACTGTGGCACCCTCTGCTCTCCAGCCCGACAGGGGCTCTGCGGCGGGGCCGGTGTGCAGGCTCACAGGCTCTGGAGATGCCCTGGGACTCCTCTGCATTATCTCCCACAGACCCAGGAGCGCCACTAGAAACAGGACCCCTCCTCGGTTGACCTGCATGGGGGCTCCTGTTGCTTTGGGGGCTGTTTCCAGCAGCTGCATCAGGCAACAACCCCACCTCATCCCCCAGGCAGGACAAGCAGGCCCTCATGTCAGATAGATAGACCTTGTTGCTGAAATTGTCAAAAACTTCGATGGTGATTTCATACAGGCGGCTGGTCTCCAGCACCCACCTGTCACCAGGGTGAACGGTGAACCCTAAAACAGGCAGGGGGGCCTGAGCCCTCAGGCCTTAGGTGCATCAGGGTGGAGGAGGATGGGACCACCACCCTCAGCACAGGGGCCCTCAGCATCCACACGGGAAGCCCCACTCCACCCACCTGTGGGCCCCACACCACACACCTGGGAGCCCCACACCACACACCTGGGAGCCCCACACCACCCACCTGCGGGCCCCACACCACCCACCTGGGAGCCCCACACCACCCACCTGTGGGCCCCACACCACCCACCTGCGGGCCCCACAACTATGGCCCTGGCCTCCTCCATGGAGAGGGACCTGCTGCTGAGGAACAGATGCCTGATGCCGCCTTCAGCCCTGAGTCCTGAGCTGACCTCCCGAGGACCAAACCTGGACTCATCCCACTCTATCTGAAGAAGGCTCCTTCAAACTCGTTCCTATCCTCCGTGGGTCTACACTCAGAATCCTAGCAGCTCTGTCCTCAACACACAGCAGGTCTATGCTCTGAAGTGTTAATAGGTCTATAGTGTTCTCAGTAGAACTAGTCTGAACCTTCGGGGGGTCTATGCTCTGAGGAGGGATGGACATAGACTCCAAGAAAGTGATGATTCTGGAAAAGGAGCATGTCAAAGTTTGTTGATCAAACCCAAATACAAGGTTTATCAGAATCTACCACAGCATTCCCTATTAGCACCTCCCCCTGGGGACCGGATGACACTACGTCTCACTCTCCCCAGATCCCAGCTTGGGGAGATGTCGCGGACGTGATGGAGCCTGCAGTGTGGGCTGCTGGGCAGACCTGACTTCAGGGATCCTTCCCACACAGCCTCCCACTTCAGCCTGCATTTACAAACGAGCCCACCATTCCCCTGCACAAGAGCAATCTGCCGCCATGCTTCCATCTCCCCAGCATCTGCCAGTGCCGGGCCACACGGTGATTTATTTCCTTGCCTGGTTACTCTAGGTGTCACATGTCGAATTGACCACAAATCCAGGACAATCCTGCTCCAACCTGCCTTGGTGTCTGGGATTTCTATTATCATTTGGCTCAGGTGCAGAGCTGCCTGGAAGCTTGGGGGCCCTGACATGGCAGGGGACTGGGGGCTGTCAGAAGGGGACGGGGAACCAGTATCCACCTCAATATCCAATGTGCGCCAGGCCCAGAGAGGGGCCCTGAGTGGATCAATCTGCCAAGCTGGGCATGGGATCCCCTCCGGCTCTGTTTCCCAGGGCAGGAGGCTGAGGCTCAGGTGGGTAACGTTCCCTGGCTAAGGCCAAAGGCAGGAAGCGACAAGGCCAGGACTGGAATCCAGGTCTCTGACTCTGTCCTGTGGTCGTGGTTTTACAAACACCAGAAACCGCAGAGCTGGTCCAGAAAGCTCTGCCTTCAGGAGGTCAACTCGGCTCTCAAAGGCATCAGGATGTGAGGACGTCTGCCTGGAGTCACCGTGACCTGAGCCCTGGAGAAGGTTGTGATGGAGGAACCACCACGTCCCCAACATCCCCTGTGGCCCAGAGCTGGACTTTAATGACGTAATGGTGGGTGGATCATGAGGTTAGGAGATCGAGACCATCCTGGCCAACATGGTGAAACCCTGTCTCTACTAAAAATACAAAAATTAGCTGGGCGTGGTGGCTCGTGCCTGTAGTCCCAGCTACTTGGGAGGCTGAGGCAGGAGAATCGCTTGAACCCGGGAAGCAGAGATTGCAGTGAGCTGAGCTTACATCACTGCACTCTAGCCTGGTGACAGAGTGAGACTCCATCTCAAAAAAAACAAAAAACGGCCGGGCGCGGTGGCTCAAGCCTGTAATCCCAGCACTTTGGGAGGCCGAGACGGGCGGATCACGAGGTCAGGAGATCGAGACCATCCTGGCTAACACGGTGAAACCCCGTCTCTACTAAAAATACAAAAACTAGCCGGGCGAAGTGGCGGGCGCCTGTAGTCCCAGCTACTCGGGAGGCTGAGGCAAGAGAATGGCGTAAACCCGGGAGGCGGAGCTTGCAGTGAGCTGAGATCCGGCCACTGCACTCCAGCCTGGGCGACAGAGCGAGACTCTGCCTCAAAAAAAAAAAAAAAAAAAAAAACAAAAAAAACAAAAAACAAAAAAACAGATGACTGTAAACTCCCCAACAGAGAACTTATAATTACAAAGGGGTGAGAAGGCGACTTCCCCAGATCAGAAGCGAGTGGAAGAATGGAGTCTCACTTCGGTGATATTCCCGCCAAAGACGCAGCACTCAGAGCCTGGCCATGAGGGAACAGCAGATAAACCCAAAATGAGGGCTACTCTACAGATAACCAGACTGTCCTTTTCACAAGTGTCATGGTGTCCAAAGTCAAAGCCCAGGAGACTGTCTCAGGCTGACAGAGACTGAGGTGCAACAGGTGACTCAGGGCTGGGATTTTTCTTTTTGCTGAAAGGGATAAAACTGGGACAAATGGCCGGGCACGGTGGCTTATGCCTGTAATCCCAGCACTTTGGGAGGCCAAAGCGGGCAGATCATGAGGTCAAGAGATCGAAACCATCCTGGTCAACACGGTGAAACCCCATCTCCACTAAAAATACAAAAATTAGCTGGGTGTGGTGGCGCATGCCTGTAGTCCCAACTACTCGGGAGGCTGAGGCAGGAGATTCGCTTGAAACCTGGAGGCAGAGGTTGCAGTGAGCTGAGATGGTGCCACTGTACTCCAGCCTAGTGACAGACGGAGACTTGGTCTCAAAAAAAAAAAAAAGGAGGGGGTGTTGGGCCAAGCATGGTGGCTCACTCCTGTAATCCCAGCACTTTGGGAGGCCGAGGCGGGCAGATCACAAGGTCAGGAGATCGAGACCATCCTGGCTAACACAGTGAGACCCCGTCTCCACTAAAAATATAAAAAAAATTAGCCAGGCGTGGTAACACATGCCTGTAGTCTCAGCTACTCAGGAGGCTGAGGCAGGAGAATTGCTTGAATCCGGGAGATGGAGGTTGCAGTGAGCCAAGATTGTGCCACTGCACTCCAGCCTGGGCAACAGAGTGAGACTCCGTCTCAATTTAAAAAAAAAAACTGGGACAAATGACCAAACTCGAGTGAGGTCTGAAGACAGTCGGCATCAGTGTTCGTTTCCTAGCACCATAACTGCATGGTGGCCGTCCAGGACAATGTCATTGATGGTCATAAAGCACTTGAAAATTATCAGGGTGATGAGACATGAGGCTGGCAACTGGCTTTCAGGTGAGGGAGGGAAACCTCTTTTTGGACTGCACTGGCAGATTTTCTACAGGCCTGAAGTGCTGCAAAAGGAGACTCAAACATGAAAATAAAACTTTAAAAAAAGGGATCGTGCTCTTTAAAAAAAAAATCACATAGCAAAACTTGATGCAAGCAGCACAGTCGTGAATACAAGCTGAGACCCTGGGCCTTCACCAGCACTGGCCAAGGACCCGTGTGGCTCTGCTCCTGCCCTTTTCCACATGTGGCAGCACTCGCCGTGCAGCCAGTGAACCCTGGACAGGAGGCTTGTGCATCTCAGGAACTGAACTGCTCATTTCCTTTCCTTTTCTTTTTTTTTTTTGAGACGGAGTCTCGCTCTGTCGCCCAGGCTGGAGTGCAGTGGTACAATCTCGGCTCACTGCAGTCTCCGCCTTCAGGGTTCACGCCATTCTCCTGCCTCAGCCTCCTGAGTAGCTGGGACTACAGGTGCCTGCCACCATGCCCGGCTAATTTTTATTTATTTATTTATTTATTTATTTATTTTGTATTTTTAGTAGAGACGGGGTTTCGCTGTGTTAGCCAGGATGGTCTTGATCTCCTGACCTCATGATCCACCTGCCTCAGCCTCCCAAAGTGTTGGAATTACAGGCATGAGCCACTGCGCCCGGCCAAACTGCTCATTTTCTAACTACAAGTAAATAGCCCTGGGGCCTCTGGCTCCCACATGAGAGTGCAGATCCACACGGATCTGAGTTCAGACTCCAGCTCTACCTTCTCCGAGCTCAGACAAACAGCTCGGCCTCTTCAGGTCTCAGCCTCTACGACCACTCAATGGAGAGTACAGTGGCGTGCAAGCTCGCATGGCTGCTGGGAGGATAACACAGGTCAAGAAGTTTAAGGCGTCCACCTCACAAAGGGTCTGTCTACACCGCTGTGGGCTGACTTAACTTGTTCCACCTGAGACCAGCGGACATAGCTGGCCCATACCCCAGCAGAAACCTGGCTGCCCTTTAACTGATGCCCCTGTTACGAGGACAGAACTTGAAGGTTCTGCTGCAAGTCCTAAAAGTGCAGAGGGAGGGCCCGGGCGCGGTGGCTCACACCTATAATTCCAGCACTTTGGGAGGCCGAGGCGGGCAGATCACAAGATCAGGAGATCCGAGACCATCCTGGCTAACAGGATGAAACCCCACCTCTACTGAAAATACAAAAAATTAGCCGGGCATGGTGGCAGGCGCCTGTAATCCCAGCTACTCAGGAGGCTGAGGCAGGAGTATCGCTTGAACTCAGGAGGCAGAGGTTGCAGTGAGCCAAGATCGCGCCACTGCACTCCAGCCTGGGCGACACAGCGAGACTCTATTTCAAAAAAAAAAAAAAAAAAAAGAAAAGAAAAAAAGAAAAAGAAAAGAAAAGAAAAGAAAGAAAGTGCAGAGGGAGAGGGCCGACTTCTCACCCAGCACCCGGCGCTCACTAGATGGACTTTGTATCCAAGATCAGGTATCTGCCTGTGAGAGGGTTGTGTCTCACCAGATTACTTCCCCTGGAGGTCAACACCCAAAACTCAAACCAAAATCTTTTGTGTATCATTCCCAAGATGTGAAACATAATCAAAGGCTCTGAAGTTTGCTGTGGCAAAGGCAGGAAAGATCTGATGCTTTGGGAAAGACCATCTTTAAATATCAGCGTGAGGACTATGATGGCAAACACAGCACACCTCAGAGCCCAGAGGCACCATCTCTGTATGTTGTTAAAATACAGAGAGAACGAATCAGATTTTACACATTTACTTCTGCTTTCACAGCTCCCTTCCGAGGCTTCACAGCCTTAGGTGTAACCCTCGTGCTCCCCAGAAGCCTCTCCCGTTGGGTCCTACCTGGGGTGGAGTTCCCTACCTCCCGTCTTCATCCTCACTGCTGCGCGCATCGCATGGTGTCCAGGGCCACAAACATCAGCAAGAAGGGTATTCCAGAGAGTGACTCACCCATCCCTCATACTCCACTGAGGTCACATTAGATGGCACAAGATCACCCTTCTCTGTCCTCTGGGCGCTCTCACCTTCCTTGGGCTCTATGGAGTTCGAGGCCATCAATGAGGCGTTGCTGACAATTGTAAACCATCAAGTCAGAAGGTCTCCTTTCCTCCTCTCACTTCCCCATTTTCGTGCAGCGTTCCAGCTCTCAGCTACAGACTTATCTACCTGGAATTGCAACTGTGATGGAAACATTGTGAGGTAGATGAGCTCATTCAACAGACCTGGGCTGGGCTCAGAGCAGCTACCCAAGTGTTCTGTATGGAGGGAAATGCTCTCTGTGCTGTTGAGTGCTATGGTCAGTGGCAAATAACTCCTAGGGACACGTGAAATGTGGCTGTTAAATGGAGTGTTTCATTGCACTGTAATTAATTGAATGAATTAATTAAGTTAGTTATAAGCAGCACCTCCGGGTAGTGGCCACCACACAGAAGAGCGCAGCTTCAGAGATAGAAAGATGAAGAAGACATGATTTTTCTACCCTGCTGTTTTCTTGCAGAGTAGGTGACTGCTCTGATCCAGTCACCCATTTATGGGAGCTTCCTGGGCACAGGTACAGGGGCCAGGCACTCTGTGAGGCCTGGGGATGCTGCAGCGGGTAGCACAGCATCCAGGTTGAGGGTTCCCAGCAGGGACTGCACTTGTATACAGAGATGAAAAGCACGAACCAGCAAACCCTGTCCACACAGGATCAGAGCAGCAGGGACAGAGGGGATGAGGACACCTTACTGTCTTCAGGAGCCCACTCTCATCTCCTCTGATCCTGGATCAGAGCCCGAGAAGGCACCTGGATTAGTGTGGGACCCAGCAGGCTAGACAGGGTGAGGATGAAACCTTTCCATGCCTGAGCTAGATCCCAGCCCAGTGATATGCTTATCAGAACCTCTGGGAGGACTAAGTTGGGCTGCCCAGGGCTGAGCTCTGGGATGACAAGGAATGGGAAGGCCTCAGTTCTTGCCCTGGCAGTGACCAGCCGTGGCTAGGATTCACTCTCACTTAGACGGAGCACAGAAATCACTGTGCAGGTGGCTGTGGCTGGATGATGGCATGCTGACTTTTCTGAACTTTAAAACCCTGGAATCTATCCTCCCCCTCCTATCCACACACGGCCTGGACATTCTTGTGACTTCCCTCAGCCCCACTGTACTCCTCCCTCTTCTGGTCCAGCCCAGAGCCCCGAGCCCTGCCTTCTCCCATGGAGTCCATGGGCGGCTGTCTCGGAACTCCTAGAGCCCTTGGTCTTGGTGTCACTCATTTGAACATTTCATCCCTCACAGCAGGTGTCTCCTCAGGCACCACTGGGAAACTGTTCTAGACAGCAATGGTTCTTGGAGACTCTTACTATGAGAAACATGTTTCTTTGGGGGAAAGTGACATTTTTTAAATTGAACAGTCTCACTTATTTTTATTATTATTTTGTGGGGAAAAATTTTGACACCTACAGAGCAATCAAATTCTTTTTTTTTTTTTTTTTTTTTTTGAGACGGAGTCTCGCTCTGTCGCCCAGGCTGGAGTGCAGTGGCCGGATCTCAGCTCACTGCCAGCTCCGCCTCCCGGGTTCACGTCATTCTCCTGCCTCAGCCTTCCGAGTAGCTGGGACTACAGGCACCCGCCACCTCGCCTGGCTAGTTTTTTGTATTTTTAGTAGAGACGGGGTTTCACCGTGTTAGCCAGGATGGTCTCGATCTCCTGACCTCGTGATCCCCCCGTCTCGGCCTGCCAAAGTGCTGGGATTACAGGCTTGAGCCACTGCGCCCGGCCAAGAGCAATCAAATTCTATTAAAACAAAGTGTGTCACACAGTATTCATGGTCAAAGGGATTCTGAAGCCGTGATTTTGCCTCATTTGATATTTTGTGTTTACTTCAACAAACACCTTGGCTTGTTTCCTTGCAAAGGAGTTTGGAAGCAACAAGAACCTATTTCAGTGAGTGGGTCCTACCAGGCCGAGTGGGGATCGTCCTGCCCCCCGTGGCTGAGTTTATCTTTCTCCTCCTTGCAATGCACACCCTACTGTGTCCTCCTCCTAGGAAGGAAGCCACATCTCCACCCTGAGGCTGGGACCCTGAAGAAGCCCCTTGTTTCTCTTTCATTCTATAGTGTGTGTTGCTCCATCACCCAGAAGCCATGTTTGGTGTAAGTAACAGGAGAGATTATCCACGTGGAAATGGAATTACCTATTTTCGGCCACATTGTCTGAAGTGGAATAGTAGACCTCAATTGAGAAAGCTGGAGGGAAATTGCCCCAATTTGTCTGGAGGATCCTCATTTCTCAGAGTCCTCTCAGAACTAGGTGCGGGGCTCACTGTAGAAGGAGGCCCAGCCTGGCGTCCTTGTGTTTATGATGGGGAGGGTTAATTCTGAGGCTTCCTGTAATAAAAAGGCTTGGGGGATGTGGAGAGGTATAAGGATGAAGCATCAATGGGGGGACTCTTCCTCCTTGAAATCCTAGTGTTTGAGAAGCAAGGACTCTGGGGTTCCTGCAGTCTCTGTCCTGGCAAGTGTTCCACACAGAGGGGCCCAGGAACAGGATTAAAATCCCAATTGATGCCAAACTCATAGTAGAAGCTTAGACTCTATCCCAGGAAGTAGAGGTGGGAAGAAAGTGCATGGGATTTGGAATCAAAGGATTAATCTAAACCTGTGACCTAATGGTAGTATATTTTATTCTATAGATCAAATAATTATTTGAATTTTATAACAATACTTAAGACACGTAATTCTTGTTTAATGTATTAAAAACGTTTAAATGTTTGGGAACATTTAAATGTTTAGGAGATTGAGCTGGGAGGATCGCTTTAGCCCAGGAGTTTGAGACCAGCCTGAGCAACATAGCAAGATTCATGTCTCTTTGAAAAAAAAAAAAAAAAAAAAAAACCGACTGGGTGCGGTGGCTCACGCCTGTAATCCCAGGCTGAAGCAGGTAGATCACGAGGTCAGGAGATTGAACCATCCTGGTTAACATGGTGAAACCCCGTCTCTACTAAAAATACAAAAAATTAGCCAGGCATGGTGGTGGGCGCCTGCAGTCCCAGCTTACTGGAGAGGCTGAGGTAGGAGAATGGCGTGAACCCGGGAGGCGGAGCTTGCAGTGAGGCGAGATTGCACCACTGCACTCCAGCCAGGGCGACAGTGCAAGACTCCGTCTCAAAAAAAACCCAGAAAAACAAACAAAAAAACAAAAGTTAGCTGGGCGTGGTGGGCCATACTTGTGGTCCCGGCTACTCAGGAGGCTGAGGTGAGAGGCAGTTAGCTGTGATGAGGCCACTGCACTCCAGCCTGGGTGGCAGAACAAAATCCTGTCTCAAAAAATAAAAAACTTAAATGTCTTGACTTAAAAAAAAGGGGTGTTTTACGTCTATGTAAATCTACATGAAGATAATTGTCATTCAGAATGACAAAATAAAAATACAGATATATAATTCACACATAAAAACATAAAGTTACGTTAATGTTTACAATCAGATTGTGGTAGTGACTGCATAAATCTGTGACTATATTAGATTATATACTACATGTGCATAAAGTTTATGGCATGCGAATTTTGTCTTATTAGCACTATTTTAAAATGAATGGCTTCATATTCTAGGGTTAAGAGATGACTTTATTTAAAACATAAGCTAATAATTTACATTAGACTCACTAAAAAAAATTACAAAGGGAATTTCCAGATCACCCCCATCTCCATGTACTAAGAGGTTTTTCTGCTTTTCAGTGCCTTGAAATCAGTGAGATATAGTTAGGAAATTACAAAGTCACTGCTTTTTAAATGAGGAGGTTACTGGGTGAGGCAGAGTTGGGAGAGACATTCTTTTCACATGGAAACTTCTGGAACCTGCAGAAAGCAAGCGTATGGTTAGGCGACCTTCCTCAGGAGCTATCGGAAAAAGACTTTAGATCCTAGGCTCGTAGTTTACGTAAACAGATAGGGTCATTTCACTGGCTTTTTAAATTACCAGCTTTCTACATATTACACAAAGGAAAAATAAAAAGAGAAAGTATCTGGTTTATAGTCATTTCATTAGATAAAATTTTCAATGAAGAAACAACTTTTGAAACAAACACTATACAAGTCAAGCTCAGTAGAATTATTTTTTGATGAATAAATGCTCTCAGTGACTCAAATGAGTGCTCAGACAAAACAGCTGTGGGTGAAGACCTGCAGGAGGAGGTAGGCGGTGCTCCGTGTAGACCACCCTTAGCTGCCTCCTCAGGGCTGCATCCCCACTGGGCAGCTTGGGGCCCGGGTTTTGCAAACCCCAGAGTAAGTCGAAAGCCTTGTGGGGGCATCCAAGAGATTCCTCAGGTATATCTGAAAGAAAGATAACTAAATCATCATGAAGCCTGGGAAATAAAACTACTTCAGCTGACACTGGCTGTTCCTTGTCATTGTAGCACAGATTAGAGCGTGATCACAGCCCTTCCATAAGAAGGAAGGATGCCTGAGAACATAGAATTAATGTGTACTATATACCATTTATATCTATTGATATAAAGTCAATAAAGTACAAAAGATAAATGGTGAACAGCAACAAATATATGCCGAGTATATTACAAAGGTTTTAATGTATTTAATATATAACAAGTCTCTAAAGACTACCAACAATACCATGTAGGTATGGTAGACACATGAACAGTTCCAAGAATAAAAAAGACAAAAGCCTCTTAATTTTATTCAAAACAGAAAAATGCAAATTAAAATATACTGAAATACTACTTATCTATCTGTGGCAAAATTTTTATAGTTTCACATGTAACTGTGTTAGTGTGGCTGTGTACACCTTGTTGTGCAGAGCAATTTGGCCATATTTAGTAAAACCACATAGTCATTAATCCTGTGACCCACAATCTAACATCTTAAAATCTACTCCAAAAGTAGACAGGTAAAAAATATTTTTAAAAGGCTCATGCACAGGCCGGGCGCAGTGGCTCACGCTTGTAATCCCAGCACTTTGGGAGGTCAGGGCGGACAGATCACGAGGTCAGGAGATCGAGACCATCCTGGCTAACACGGTGAAACCCCGTCTCTACTAAAAATACAAAAAATTAGTCGGACCTGGTGGCGGGTACCTGTAGTCCCAGCTACTTGGGAGGCTGAGGCAGGAGAATGGCATGAACCTGGGAGGCGGAGCTTGCAGTGAGCCGAGATAGTACTACAGCACTCCAGCCTGGGTGACACAGTGAGACTCCATCTCAAAGAAAAAGAAAAAAAAAAAAGGCTCATGCACAAGGACATTTGTTGCACCGTTATAAAAATTAGAGCATTTTTCGGGGGGCGCACCCAAGATGGCCGAATAGGAACAGCTCCAGCCTTCAGCTCCCAGCTTGAGTGACAGAGAAGACGGGTGATTTCTGCATTTTCAACTGAGGTACCGGGTTCACCTCACTGGGGCCTGTTGGACAGTTGGTGCTGGTCCACGGGTACAGCCTGACCAGCGAGAGCTGAAGCAGGGTGAGGCATCGCCTCACCTGGGAAGCGCAAGGGGGAAGGGAATTCCTTTTCCTAGCCAAAGGAAAGTCAGACACACTTGGAAAATCGGGTAACTCCCACCCTAATACTGCGCTTTACCAAGGGTCTTAGCAAACGGCACACCAGGAGATTATATCGCACACCTGGCCGGGAGGGTCTCACGCCCACAGAGCCTGCCTCATTGCTAGCACAGCAGTCTGAGATCTAACTGCAAGGCGGCAGTGAGGCTGGGGGAGGGACGCCCACCATTGCTGAGGCTTAAGTAGGTAAACAAAGCTGCTGGGAAGCTCGAATTGGGTGGAGCCTACCACAGCTCAAGGAGGCCTGCCTGCCTCTGTAGACTCCACCTCTGGGGACAGGGCATAGCTACACAAAAAGCAGCAGAAACCTCGGCAGAGGTAAATGTCCCTGTCTGACAGCTTTGAAGAGAGCAGTGGATCTCCCAGCATGGAGGTTGAGATCTGAGAACGGACAGACTGCCTGCTCAAGTGGGTCCCTGATCCCTGAGTAGCCTAAATGGGAGACATTCCCCACTAGGTGCAGACTGCCACCTCACACCTCACACGGCTGGGTACACCCCTGAGACGAAGCTTGCAGAGCAAGAATCAGACAGCAACACTCGCTGTTCAGCAATATCCTATCTTCTGCAGCCTCCACTGCTGATACCCAGGCAAACAGTATCTGGAGTGGACCTCAAGCAAACTTCAACAGACCTGCAGCTGAGGGTCCTGACTGTTAGAAGGAAAACTAGCAAACAGAAAGGACACCCACACCAAAACCCATCAGTACGTCACCGTCATCAAAGACCAAAGGCAGATAAAACCACAAAGATGGGGAAAAAGCAGTGCAGAAAAGCTGGAAATTCAAAAAATCAGAGCGCATCTCCCTGTCCAAAGGAACGCAGCTCATCGCCAGCAACAGAACAAAGCTGGACGGAGAATGACTTTGATGAGTTGAGAGAAGATGGCTTCAGTCAATGAAACTTCTCAGAGCCAAAGGAGGAACTATGCAACCAGCGCAAAGAAACTAAAAACTTTGAAAAAAGATTTGACGAATGGCTAACTAGAATAACCAATGTAGAGAAGTCCTTAAAAGAACTGATAGAGATGAAAACCATAACACGAGAACTATGTGACAAATGCACAGCCAACAGACACATGAAAAAATGCTCATCATCACTCGCCATCAGAGAAATGCAAATCAAAACCACAATGAGATACCATCTCACACCAGTTAGAATGACAATCATTAAAGAATCAGGAAACAACAGGTGCTGGAGAGGATGTGGAGAAATAGGAACACTTTTACACTGTTGGTGGGACTGTAAACTAGTTCAACCATTGCGGAAAACAGTGTGGCGATTCCTCAAGGATCTAGAACTAGAAATATCATTTGACCCAGCCATCCCATTACTGGGTATATACCCAAAGGATTGTAAGTCATGCTGCTATAAAGACACAGGCACATGTATGTTTATTGTGGCACTATTCACAATAGCAAAGACTTGGAATCAACCCGAACGTCCATCAGTGACAGACTGGATTAAGAAAATGTGGCACATATACACCATGGAATACTATGCAGCCATAAAAAAAGGATGTGTTTGTGTCCTTTGTAGGGACATGGATGCAGCTGGAAACCATCATTCTCAGCAAACTATCACAAAAACAGAAAACCAAATACCGCATGTTCTCACTCATAGGTGGGAATTGAACAATGAGATCACTTGGACACAGGAAGGGGAACATCACACACTGGGTCCTATTGTGGGGAGGGGGTGGGGGGAGGGATAACATTAGGAGATTATACCTAATATAAATGAGTTAATGGGTGCAGCACACCAACATAGCACATGTATACATATGTAACAAACCTGCACGTTGTGCACATGTACCCTAGAACTTAAAGTATAATAAAAAATAAAAATAAAAAAACTAAAAAAATAAAAAAATAAAAATTAGAACATTATTCTAAACTCAAATGTCTATATAAATCATAATGAAAATTAGATAATAGTGGCCAGGCACGGTGGCCCACGCCTGTAATCCCAGCAGTTTGGGAGGCTGAGGCAGGTGGATCACCAGGTCAGGAGATCGATACCATCCTGGCTAACATGGTGAAACTCCGTCTCTACTACAAATACAAAAAATTAGGCTGGGTGCGGTGGCTCACGCCTGTAATCCCAGCACTTTGGGAGGCCAAGGCAGGTGGATTACGAGGTCAGGAGATTGAGACCATCCTGGCTAACACGGTGAAACTCCATCTCTACTAAAAATACAAAAAATTAGCCAGGTGTGGTGGCGGGCACCTGTAGTCTCAGCTACTCGGGAGGCTGAGGCAGGAGAATGGCATGAACCCGGGAGGCGGAGCTTGCAGTGAGCTGAGATCCGGCCATTGCACTCCAGCCTGGGCAACAGAGCAAGACTCCGTCTCAAAAAAAAAAAAAAAGAAAATTAGATAATACTAATAAATGATTAACACTGTGCAAATTAAAAATTGTGAGACACTGCAGTAAACATGTGAGAGCAATCTGTAGCTTTATTTACATTAGGAAAGCAGAAAGGATGAACATTAATGAAGCTAATAACCGACATATGAGAAAAAATAACATGAGAATAAACCCAAATAATGTAAATGGAAGGATAAATAGATGATAAATTAATGAAACAGAAAAAATGAGGATAATCATAGAAAGACAGAGAAAGACAGAGCTAATAGTTGGTTCTTTGAGGAAAGTATCATATACAAGTCTTTAATGGGGATTATCAAGAAGAAAGAGATCACAAAAACTCAGAAATTAACAGGAAGACATAACTATGGAGGTAGAAAATATTTTAAAAGATAATAGCATATTATGAAAAATTGATGTCAATATACTTGAAAATTTGTACCAAATAGGCAACATCCTAAAAATATAACTTTAAAAATTTGTGTATGAAGAAATGGAAATTCTAAGTAGCTCAATAGCCACTATATAAATTTAATCATGAGTCAAGAAATGCGTCTTTGCACCTCTCTCTCTCTCTCTCTCACACACACACACACACACACAAACACAGCCCTAATGGTATTATTGACTAAATACCAAAGTCATTCTAATTTTTTAAAAATACCACCATTTGCATAAGTAAAAAAAAAGAAATTAATTTTTTTAAAAGACCAAAAAACCCCCCATAAAATTGACATAACGGGCTACTTTTCTATAAATTCTGAGAACACTATGATCTGAATTCCAAACCAAACAAATACTAAATATAGTAAAGACAGCTTATGAGCCAGCCTCACTCAGGAGCACTGATATAAACAGTCCTAAAGAATAGCAAGCATTGACCATGCCTCCAAATTGAATAACTAATAGAAACAAAACAATTGGTGTACAGCTCAAGACAACATATTCTCAAGTGCTAAACAGAACTACTATTTAAAAGTACTAAGTCTGCACAGAGCCATGGGAGTGGCTGTTGGAGAAATCTTCATGAAGGAAGGAAGGAAGGTTGAAACAAAGTTTTAAAATCCTAGGTTTCTCTTTTGTTTTGGAAAATAGGTACAAAAAAAAAAAAAAAAAACCAGGAGTGAAAAATAGCTTGGTATATAGGGGGAAGTAAATAAACCTTCATGGATGAATTGGTGTGTGCACTGGGGAGAACAGTAATAAATAAGGTTGGCATCATCACAATCAAGGATGACTTGCTGAACGCTTAGTAGGTAACTGGGAACATAGAAGTTACTGAATTGTCAGCTCAGTAGAGGGCACTCAAATCCATGAATGGAAGGCCAGACTGATGGGCAGGTGGATGAAAGGATACATTGGATACCAAACAAGTGAGCTAGTTGTTGAGAAACATTTGAAAGTGTCATTTGGCCATAAATTGAATTGCTTTTCAGAAGGTGCATTTAGTGACACTGAAAATCAGGAAACCAGGCTAGACAGAGAGTTCCCACCTGAAAACCCAATGTAAAGCTTCTGTTACCTACTTCCATGGCATCACTGGAAGTCAGAAGTGGAGCTCTTTTGTGATGTTTAAAACCTGCATGATATTCAGTGCACTATTATTTGTGTACCTATTTCTCTGGTGATGAAAATTTGTTATGTCCCTATTTTCTATTCTATTAGAAACACCGGGCTGGGCATGGTGGCTCACGTCTGTAATCCTAGCATTTTGGGAGGCCGAGGGAGTTGGATCACTTAAGGTCAGGAGTTCAAGACCAGCCTGGCCAACATGGTGAAACCCCATCTCAACTAAAAATACAAAAATTAGACGGGCGTGGTGGCACGTGCCTGTAGTCCCAGCAACTCAGGAGGCTGAGGCAGGAGAATTGCCTGAACCTGGGAGGCGTAGGTTGCAGTGAGCAGCCGAGATAGCACTACTGCATTCCAGCCTGGGTGACAGAGTGAGACTCCGTCAAAAAAAAAAAAAAAAAAGAAAGAAAGAAACATTGCTACATAGACAATCCCCATGCTATATTTCTTCTAATTGTACAAATATTTTACACTACAGACTACTAGAAATAGGAGAGATTCATGAAATACAATTTTTTTTTTTTTTTTTTTTTTTTTTTTTTTTTTTTTGAGATGGAGTCTTACTCTGTTGCCCAGGCTGGAGTGCAGTGGCACGATCTTGGCTCACTGCAGCGTCCACCTCCTGGGTTCAAGCAATTCTTCTGTCTCAGCCTCCCAAGTAGCTGGGATTACAGGTGTGTGCCACCACTCTCAGCTAATTTTTGTATTTTAGTAGAGATGGGGTTTCACCATGTTGACCAGGGTGGTCTTGAACTCCAGACCTCAGGTGATCCCCCTGCCTTGGCCTCCCAAAATGCTGGGATTCCAGGCGTGAGCCACCGTGCCTGGCTGAAAATTTTATACTAGAACAATACTGCCGAATTCCCTCTGAGAAATTATGCAAATCCATATGCTTGCGAAGAGTTTTGGGGAGTGGCCATTACTCCACATGTTTACATCCTCACCAATGCTGGAAATTATGCAGTTTGAGTATTCCTTATCTGAAATGATTGACACCACAAGTGTTTTGAATTTTTTTTTTTTTTTGGATTTTGGAATATTTGCATTTTATATAATTACCAGTTGGGCATCCCAAATCCAAATTCCTAAAATCCAAAATGCTCAAAATGAGCAATTCCTCTGAGTGTCATGTAGGTGCTCAAAAAGTTTTAGGTTTTCGAACATTTTGGATTTCACACTTTTTTTTTTTTTTTTTTTTTTTTTTTTGAGATGGAGTCTCGCCCTGTTGCCCAGGCTGGAGTGCAGTGACACGATCTTGACTCACTGCAAGCTCCACCTCCCGGGTTCACGCCGTTCTCCTGCCTCAGCCTCCCAAGTAGCTGGGACTACAGGTGCCCACCACCACACCTGACTAAGTTTTTGTATTTTCAGCAGAGACGGGGTTTCACCATGTTGGCCAGGATGGTCTCAATCTCCTGACCTCGTGATCTGCCCACCTCAGCCTCCCAAAGTGCTGGGATTACAGGTGTGAGCCACCGCACCTGGCCTAATAAATTTCCGTGTTTTTTTTTTTTTTTTTGAGACAGAGTTTTGCTGTTGTTACCCAGGCTGGAGTGCAATGGCACGATCTCAGCTCACTGCAACCTCTGCCTCCCGGGTTCAAGCGAATCTCCTGCCACAGCCTCCCGAGTAGCTGGCATTACAGGCATGCGCCACCACGCTTGGCTGATTTTTTTGTATTTTTAGTAGAGACGGGGTTTCTCCATGTTGGTCAGGCTGGTCTTGAACTCCCGTCCTCAGGTTGTTATCTGCCCGTCTCGGCCTCCCAAAGTGCTGGGATTACAGGCATGTGCCACCGTGCCCGGCATACATTTCAGTGTTTGATTTTGCTTTTTCCTGCTCACTGTTACCATAAACTTCTGCACCCTGTGCTGGTGTTCGTGCTAGACCTGAAATCCTACTGACCACCAAACAGGCCCAGCCCAGATGACAGCTCTGCTGGGAAGTCCTTCCCAGTCTCATAGACAACACTATTCCTTTCCTAAGAACCAGAAACAATGATGTACATAAAACACACACACAAACACACACACACACACACACACACACACACACAGAGACACCTGCACACATACTCACACACACTTGCCACCATCTGGAGACAATGATCGCTGCCTGCTGAACCGCCCCTCTCCCACCCCAGCCTCTCGGGGGCCCCAGGCAGAGGCACTGCTATTAATAGTAGGTGCCCTGTAGGTGCACTGGAGGTGGGGAAGGGAAGGGCTCCCCAAGAATACCCCTGCCTGGATGACAGCCACCCCATGGGGGACATGGCCACCAGGAAACTTAGGTCTTGAATAAGTTGGAGGCAGCAGATACAGGCTGGAAGGAGAAGGTGGGGCTGGATTCCTGGGGTCCCTAAATGCCAGGATGAGGTACTTTTATTGTCTCCTGGAGAGCAAGCTTTGGAAGAGGCTGGGGCCCATGGGGGCAGCACTGAGGAGGCCAGCCTGGAGGGAGATGGCCACTGAAGGGGCACACCTGTCCCTGTCCCTGATGGCTCAGTCCTCACTGGCACCAGGAATCCCTTGGTCGGGAATGGAGGGTGTCATGGCCTCCTGCCTGGTGCCTGAACACCCCGACATGTTCCCTCGAGGATTCTGCACTCCTTTTCTTTTTTTTTTTTTTCTAGAGAGTCTCACTCTGTCACCCAGGCTGGAGTGCAATGGCATGATCTTGGCTCACTGCAACCTCCACCTCCTGGGGGCAAGCTATTCTCCTGCCTCAACCTCCTGAGTAGCTGGGATTACAGGCATGCACCATGACGCCCAGCTCATTTTTTGTATTTTTAGTAGAGATGGGGTTTCACCATGTTGGCCAGGCTGGTCTCGAACTTTTGACCTCAAGTAATCTGCCCACCTCAGCCTCCCAAAGTGCTGGGATTACAGGCGTGAGCCACGGCACCTGGCCTGTACTTCCTCCCTCTGCCCTGATGCCCCCCAGTGATTGCTGAATCACTCAAGCTTTCTCCCCTTGAAGTCTCTGCTCCCCTCGAGCTGCTCCCCCATTCGGACTCCCCGCTTGTTTTTGTCACCCACACCGCACACCTTCTTGTCATTCACTCACCCTTGCTTTCCTTTGTGTGTGTGTGTGTGTGTGTGTGTGTGTGTGTGTGTGTGTGTGTGTGAGACAGGGTCTAGATCTGTCACCCAGGCTGGAATGCAGTGGCATGATCGTAGCTAACTGCAGCCTCAACCTCCCAGGCTCCAGTGATTCTCCCACCTCAGCCTCCCCAGAAGCTGGGACTATAGGCTCGTGCCACCATGCCTGGCTAATGTTTTGTATTTTTTGTAGAGACAGGGTTTCGCCATGTTGCCCAAGCTGGTCTTGAACCCCTGGGCTCAAGAGACCCTCCCACCTTGGCCTCCCAAAGTGCTAGGATTCCAGGCAGGAACCAACGCACCCAGCCTGCTCTTGCTCTTCCATCCCTGCGTTGGTGTCACCTCTCCCTGCGGGCAGCTGCTGCACCAAGTGCCTGGCACACCCGTGGCCCTGAGGAGGTGCTCAAACACGCGACTCCCTGACGGCCTCAGATCTGGGTGACTCCCTTGTGTGACACAAGGCAGGAAGCAGAGTTCGGTGGATCATGTGCTGCCCTAGGGGATGAGGGATGTCTGATCTCTTGTGAGCCAGGCTTGGCCACTCTTCCAGGGGACCCTCCCACACTCCCTAGCCTGGCCGGCGGCCTTCCTGTTCCGCCCAGGGTGTTGTCTCCCACATGCTCTGAAGCTGGCCCTTTGCTCTGAGGTCCTGAAGGGCAGGGTGTGTGTGTGAGTCGCCCACCACTGGGGCCTGGTGGGGTGAGGTGGCATCTAAGTGGGACTGCTGCCAACCCCCTCCTGGGTCTGAAGTGGAGGAGCCAGCAACTCACTGACAGGAGGCCTCAAAGAGGCCATGGCCATTCCACTGGGCTCAGGAGCACCAGGGGCTTTATTGGGGCTTGTGGCTGGGAGCAAGGCCAGGCCCTGGGGCTTCTGGGCCTGCTCTTCTTGAGGGGCAGCCTGCAGGATGGCCTTGTATTGGCCCGCGGGTGTCCCGTGGCCTCCTGGATCTGAAGGCCTTGCCCTTGCCCTTCAGCACGACCCTCCAGTGCCAGCGTTGACCTCCATAGAGCTTGTCCTGGTAGAGGATGTGAGGGTGAGCCTGGAAGAGGTGACCGTCTACAACCACCTTGGCTTCTAGATACCACCCTTGCCCTGCCAGCTGCCTGGACGAGACCCACCAGGGGACCCCTTGCCTTCCATCACACAGCCTGACTTTTCCTGAATCTGCCTCCTGCAGGCGGAGGTCCACCTCAGGAAAGCCTCAGGCTACTTCTTCCTCAACACCAGTGCTGCGGATGACATCAAGATGGCCGACCAGGAGGCCAGCGCCATCACCATGGTAAGTTTGGGTCATTGGTCCCTGGGGTGATTTTCATTCTTCATCTGGGCCATTGTGAAGTTCGTAGACTGGTTATTTCAGAAGCCGTCAATCACATCAGCTATAACTAGCAAAGGCTTTAGAGTCTCCGATTTATTCTGCAACTCTAGTCATTTTCATGCTACCTTTATGATTTTTTTGTTTGTCTTTTTGAGACAGGGTCTTACTCTGTCGCCTGGGCTGGAGTGCAGTGGCAGGATCATAGCTTACTGCAGCCTTGACCTCCTGGGCTTAAGCAATCCTCCCAACTCAGCCTCTGGAGTAGCTATGACATGTGCACACCACCACACTGGCTAATTTTTGTATTTTTTGTAGAGATGCGGGTCTTGCCATGTTGCCCAGGCTGGTCTTGAACTCCTGGGCTCGAGAGATCTGCTGGCCTTGGCCTCCCAAAATGCTGGCATTACAGGCGTCACTCTCTGTGCCCAGGCTACCTTTGTGATTTTCATTCCATGTCCACAAACTACCCACACTGTTACCTAATGGTTTCCTTTCAGTCACTCTTTTCATTAAAATTAAATGTTATTGCATAAGCAGCACTGTAACAACCCTAAAGAAAATTCCTTTCAAAAGAGGTTGCACCTTTCTCTATTCCCCCAGGTTTATTTCTTGGGCCTCTCCCTATTCTTGCAAGTGTTGACTTAGCCGTGCTCAAGGCATGGAAGAATTTAGTGTTCTGTTCTTTTCCATTATGTTATTCTTACTTTTTCTATTTCTCTGTGTTGATATGGAGGCCGGCTGATTATTTTTATGCCATAATTTGTACTTTAGCCATTCTCTTCTAAATAGAGTGTTTGGATGGTCAAAATGTTTTTATTCTCTCAAAAATATAGGAAAGCATAGAATGAAAGTAATAAAAACAAACAAACACTATCAGACATTCTGTGTACCTGCAGGATGGGTTATGATGCAATCACGAATATGGAACTTACTTTAAAAGGGAACTCTCACTACTGAAAGTGTTGTAAACCTTCCCTAAGTCAGTAACCCAAGGCAGTCCAAAGCACCTGGGGCTGATACAATAATGACAATGACCCAACAACGACACCCACCCCTGCGTGTCAGTAAATCACAGCTGTGCTGTGGCCTTTGAGCTGCTGTGAGCCCAAGACCTGTTTTCCTCGGTTAAAAGGGGTGGCTCCGCATGTTTGAGGAGTGTTGCAGTCAGGCCAGCATCAGAGGAGACTTTCCCTGGACCCAGCGAGGCCTGGGTTGATTCGGTGCTTGGCGTGTGGTGGGGACTCAGACGGTGCAGCCCCTGTGGATGGGCTAGAGGTGCCCTGACTGTAGGGCTCCTGCTGTCCTGATGCTCGGGTTTGCTCTCGGCTTTGCCTGGTTTGTGCCGGTGAGCCCTCACAGGCTCGCAGCAGCGCGGCAGCGGGAAACGACTTCCTGGCTTCAGGAAAGGCCAAAGTCGGAGTTCACCTTTGCAGTGACCATGTCCCAGAGTCTCCTTTCAGAAACACAGCCAGGGCACCTTTCTCTGGCTTTTTGTACCTACTGACTGTCTTCACATGGGCCATCACCAAATTAATTTCCTCTGGGATGAGACAGGTGTAAAGTCGGCGAGGGGAAGCAGCAGTGTGCGAGGAACACAGCTGGAAGTGTTGTGCTAAACGGACCTGGCCCCTAGGTGCAGTGTCGGGGAGTAACAAGGCATGGTGGAGACTGTGGCAAACGAGTGCACTGGCCAGGTCTAAGGGCAGCCACCATGTACCTCTAGCTAATTTCTGTTGTTGTTTTTAATCACACCTGTATTGAGGTTACTCACACACCATACAATTCACACACCTAACGCATACAGTTCATGGCTTTTTAGCGCATTCACAGAGTTGACAACCATCACCAAGTCACTTGCACAGTGTTTCTATTACCTCACAATGAAACCCATCCACTCCAGCTGTCACCTCCCTATCATTGCACACACACACACACACACACACACACACATGTGTGCGCTCTGTCCCAGGTTTGAGCAACCACTGATCTACTCTGTGTCTTTATGGATTCGGCTGTTCTGAACAGCTTATGTAATTGGAATCATACAACGTGTGGTCTTCTGTGATTGGCTCCCTGCACTTCACACGTTTTCCAGTTTCATCCACGTTGTAGCATATGTCAGTACTTCAGTCCTTTCTATGGCCAAATAGTAATCCATTGTATAGCTATGACACATTTTCTTCATTCGCTCATCATTGTTGGAGATTTAGGTAGTTTTCACCTTTTGACTTTTATCAATAATGCTGCTGTGAACATTTGTATACAAGATTGTGTGAGGACATGTTTTCATTTCGGTTGGGTATACACCCAGGAGTGAAATCTCTGGAGTCACGTGGAAATTCTGTATTTACCTTTTTGAGGAACAGTCAGACTGTTTTCCCAAGTAGCCGCACCGTTTCACATTCCCACCAGCAGAGCAGGAGCATTCCAATATCTCCACATCTTTGGCAACACTTGTTGTTATCAGGCTTTTCAACTGTAGCCATCCTATTGGGTGATAGTGGTACCTCATTTTGGTTTTGATTTACATTTCCCTGACGGCTAATGCTGTTGGGCATCTTTTCATGTGTTTCTTCATTATTTATAAGTCTTCTTTGTACAAATACTTATGTGGATCCTTTCCCCAGTTTTTGTCTTTTTCTTAAGTTGTAGAAGTTCTTCTTGTGTTCTAGAAACAAGCCCTTCATCAGATGCGATTTGCAAACGTTCCCTCCCATTCTTTAGGTTGGTCTTTTACTTTCTTGGTGTCCTTTCAAGCACATGCATGTTTAATTGTGTTTTTTTTTCAGTTGTTGCTCATGTTTTTGATATCATATCTAAGAGGCCATTGCAAACCTGAGTTTATGGAGATTTACCCTATACTTTCTTCTTTTTTCCTTTTTTTTTTTTTTTCAGTCAGAGTTTCACTCTTGTCACCAAAGCTGGAGTGCAGTGGTGCAATCTTTTTTTTGTTTGTTCGTTTTTTTTTTTTTTTTTTTTTTTTTTGAGACAGAGTCTTGCTCTGTCGCCCAGGCTGGAGTGCAGTGGCGCGATCTCGGCTCACTGCAAGCTCCGCCTCCTGGGTTCACGCTAATCTCCTGCCTCAGCCTCCTGAGTAGCTGGGGCTAAGGGGCCCGTCACCATGCCCGGCTAATTTTTTGTATTTTTAGTAGAGACAGGGTTTCACCGTGTTAGCCAGGATGGTCTCGATCTCCTGACCTCATGATCTGCCCACCTCGGCCTTCCAAAGTGCTGGGATTATAGGCGTGAACCACTGCGCCCAGCTTCAGTGGTGCAATCTTAGCTTACTCCTCCCGGGTTCAAGCAATTCTCCAGCCTTGCCTCCTGAGTAGGGATTACAGGTATGTGTCACCATGCCCAGCTAATTTTGTATTTTTAGTAGAGATGGGGTCTCCCACGTTGGCCAGGCTGGTCTTGAACTTCTGGCCTCAGGTGATCTACCCACCTCAGCCTCCCAAAGTGCTGGGATTACAGGTATAAGCCACCTCAACCGGCTACCCTATGCTTTTTTCTAAGAGTTGTATAGTTTCAGCTCTTTTGTCTCAGTCTTTGATCCATTTTGAGTTAACTGTGTTGGATATAGGACTCTTGGTTATGGGTGTTTCTGGGGTTTTTTTTTGAACACCTGGATAATGCTATCCTACTCCCTCTGGCCTCATTTTTTTCTGATGAGAAGTCATCTGTTAATCTCTTGGGAGTCCCTTTGTTAATGATGAGTCATTTTTCTCTTGCTGCTTTCAAGATTTTTTTCTAGCCTTTGGCTTTAAACATTGTTTAAACTGTTTCAGTTTACACAATAGATCCAATCACGTTCAGGATCTTCTGAAGGGGTAGTTTCTGAAGAAGTTATTTGTGATTTGTTCTGACCCCAGGAGTGTTCTTCTATTTGTGTATATTTTTGGGTTTATCTTATGTGGATTTCCTGGATGTGTACATTAATGTCTTCCAATAAATTTGGGAAGTTTTGAGCCATTATCGTTTTTAGGATTTTTTCTCCTCTTTTCTTTCTCTCCTCTCTTCTGTGTTCTCCCATTATCCCTGTGGCTCCGTTTTTCTTCAGTCTTTTTTCACTCTGTTCTTCAGATTGCATAATGTCTATCAGTCTATCTTCAAGTTTGCTAATCCTTTCTTTTGCCAGTTCAAACTACTCTTTTTTGTTTGTTTGTTTGTTTTTTGAGACAAAGTCTCCCTCTCTTACCCAGGCTGCAGAACAGTGGCACGATCACAGCTCACTGCAGCCTCGACCTCCAAGGCTCAAGCAATCCTTCCACTTCAGCCTCCTGAGTAGCTGGGAGTACAGGTATGCACCACCACACTGATTATTATTATTATTTTTTCTTTGAGACAGATTCTTGAAGCTGGGCATGATGGCTCAGACCTGTAATCCCAGCACTTTGGGAGGCTGGAGTGGGTGGATCACTTGAGGCCAGGATTTCAAGACCAGCCAGGCCAACATGGCAAAACCCCATCTCTACCAAAAATACAAAAATTAACAGAGTGTGGTGGCAAGTGCCTGTAGTCCCAGCTACTCGGGAGGCTGAGACAGGAGAATCTCTTGAACTCAGGAGGCAGAGGTTGTAGTGAGCCAAGATTGCACCACTGCACTCGAGCCTGGGTGACAGAGCGAGACTCTGTCTCAAAAAAAAAAAAAAAAAAAAGAGAGAGAGAGAGAGAGGGAATTGAGATAGAGTCTCACTCTGTTGCCCAGGCTGGTTCGATCTCAACTCCTCCTGGTCCAGGACCCATATCCTGCCCAGGGTCTCTTAATGCAGTGCCCTCCCCCAGCTACTCATCCTTCCAGACCCAGCAAAGCAGCTCCTCTGAAACATCTCTCCTCCCACCGGAGGGACCAGTCACCCCCTTCCTCAGCCGCATCTTCAGAGCCGCCCCTTTCCTGCTGTGTTTGTCACTGCATCCTCTCTCTAGGCGGGGCTTCCTGTTCATCTGCTGGCCCCGGGTCTGGCCCACAACAGGTGCTGATATATGACAACAGAATAGATCCATTCACCAACAAGAAACACTCCTGAGTACCGACTGTGTGTCGGGTAGGCCCTGTCCTAAGGGTTGTCCTCAGGTACACAACTTCTATTTGTGGAAGATGAGCAGAAGCTCCCAGTTTAGGCTCTTCTCCCAAGCTCTCCACTTCCCAGGGGAACAGGGCTGGATGCCTCCTGCAGCCAGAATGGAATGTGGGGAGTGGGGGAGGCAGAGTGGACAAAGGCAAAGGCCACAGCTGGCTGGGGGCACGGAGGATCGGCAAGCTGTCCATGCCACCCATGTAAGTGAGCTTGAGGGCACGAGGTACAGATGAAGCGTATCTGGGTTATTTCATACAATGACTTACAGTAGATTTACAAAGATCCAAGATGGACGTCACGCTTACGCTCCAAAATCATGGCTATGTAACTTGAACCATCGTCACACTAGCCTGGTGTCAAAACAGACTGAGGAGCGGGATCCAAGAGCCACTGATTTACCCCAGTTTATTACATTTCACCCAAAGAAAACCCATCGGAAAATTACAGAGAGTAACAAGCGCTTTCCCAGTTGGAGAACCCAATCTGATAACCCAATTTGAGAACCCAATTTGAGGCTCTGACTTGAAATTACTGCAAAGTTACCATTGTCATTAGTGGGCAGGTCCTTCACAATGCAAAGAAATTCTGTGGTGCCCCTACCGCAGAGCCCTGCACAGGGCAGCACAGGGGAAGACTTTTTCTCCTTTTCTTCTCCTTCAGAAAAACCATTTTGCACATTTTAAACAAAGACATAAAATGGCAGTGGGGAAATCAATTGCTCTTCCACTCAATTTCCCAGGGGACAGCTGTTCAACCACCATCTTTGGAGCCTGGCCTGCCCCTCAGGCTGGTGCAAAGCTACTAAATGCGCCCCAGAATTATGCTGTAAGGGGGCGCCCACCAGGCCACCCTGGAGCCTTGGGTGATGGAGGGCACTTGGCCGCTCTGAAACCATCACATGCCCTGGAGCTTCGCAGGCCCCAAGGCTCTGCCTGCGTCCTCTCGGCCCCCACTTCTAGGAGCCCTGATTCCATTTCTGACTTGTCCCCTGACAGGTGACGACTGCAGCTATTTCTGAAGGTCACTGGAGCCATGGGCTTCCACTTCCTTCAGCCTGCTTATCAATGTCACGCAATAGGCCAGGTGTTGCCTGATTACCCGCGCTGGAGGCCAGCAGGGGAGGACCTAAGCTCACATGAAACTCACAGGCACTGACTCGGTCTCTGGCCTGGGCACTGGATGAAACTTCACACAGGGCCCTGGCCAGCCCTGTGACCTTCCCCAGGGCAAGGGCTGGGGACGTGCATCACTGTCCACACATCAGTCTCAGGGAAAAGGAGGACGCACCTGACTTCAGGTCCCACAGCTGTCACCCACTCCTCCCTCACGCCAGACATGCATCCTTGCCTGAACAATGGCCCCATGACTGGTTGCACCTCACAGGCTCACAGGACCCAGGAATGGAGAGACACAGCCACTGCTATGAATGAGAGGGTGCCCAGTTTCAATGGCACTGTACACATTTTACCTAACTTAGAACTCCCCTCGGGCTGGGCGCGGTGGCTCACACCTGTAATCCCAGCACTTTGGGAGGCCGAGGCGGGCTGTTCACGAGGTCAGGAGATCGAGACCATCCTGTGAATGGTGAAACCCCGTCTCTACAAAAAACACAACAAATTAACCGGGCGTGGTGGCGGGCGGCTGTAGTCCCAGCTACTCAGGAGGCTGAGACGGGAGAATGGCGTGAACCCGGGAGGCGGAGCTTGCAGTGAGCCGAGATCCCGCCACTGCACTCCAGCCTGGACGACAGAGCAAGACTCCATCTCAAAATAAATAAATAAATAAATAAATAAATAAATAAATAAATAAGTAAATAAATAAAAATAAAGAACTTCCCTCTTCTTGGTCATGGAGACGTTTTTATTAATTTCTAAAAGTAAACAAAATAAAGCATATGTCAAGCAGTCAGAATTAAGATGTGAGGTTTTCCTCACTTGCATGACTAGAGGAAGAGTTGGGAAATTGTTCTTTCTTCTATGAGGGGCTAAGAATGCTTAGGGGACACTGCCTGTGGTCTCAGGCTCCTCCCCTCCTCCAGCGTCCTCCAATCACACGCGTGTTCCCAGGTTCGGAGGGGTCCTGCCATCCAAGGGTTTACCTCTGAGAAGAACAGGAACAGCGGGACTCCTACCCTCTCCTTGAGGGACGGCGCTGAGAAAGGGTCCTCTCTGCAAGACAGCTGGAGACTAAGGTCAAACACTGAAGGAATGTTTTTAAAAAGCACACCAAACACCAAACAGCCACCAAAAAAATGGAATCAAAAAACTTTTTAAACAGGAGGTGTTTCACATAAAACCAGAGATTCCTATTTTCTCTTGAAAATCATAGCTCTTGCCTCACAGGCCCACACCCCCACACACTAAAAACCAGTCAGAGGTTCTGCAGGACAGTGTGAGGAGGCCATGGACTCCCCCAGTGAAGGTGGCGAAAATCATGAAACACACACAAAGCCATTGAAAATCTCTGCGATGAGGTCCAGAGATCTCACTTGAGATCAGGAGTTCGAGACCAGCCTGGCCCACACGGTGAAGCCCCGTCTCTACTAAAAATATAAAAATTAACCGAGCGTGGTGGTAGGTGCCTGTAATCTCAGCTATTCGGGAGGCTGAGGCAGGAGAACTGCTTTAACCTGGGAGACAGAGGTTGCAGTGAGTCAAGGTTGTGCCATTGCACTCCAGCCTGGGTGTCAAGAGCAAAACTCCGTCTTAAATAAATAAATAAATAAATAAATAAATAAATACTAAAATAAAAGATCTGGGATGATTCCAAGGGCATACAGCAAATGAAGAAGCGCTTATTCAAGAAAACCTGCTAACACCTGGGAAGAATGACAAGGGCCTGTGGTGTGTGAAGTAAGATGACTGTCCTCCCTGACTCCCCACCCCAGTGAGGGGGGCTCCACTCCAGACTGCTTTCTCCAAGATCACAGGATCCCTCACCCCCACCAGCTCCCGCTTGGGGGATTTGCTTCCTAAGAGGGACAGAATGTCATCTTTTCTTATCATGCCACCAGCTACCGCTTGCTGAGATCGTTTGCTCAGCCCAGGAAAGGAGGTTGAGAGGTGGAGGCTCTTGTCTTCCACCCAGGCCCCACTCATGGGATAGAGGCTCTGCCTTGAGTGCAGCACCCGTGAGAATAATGGGGCCCGGCCGCCCTTCCCTGGCTCATGGGGTGGGGTTCCCTGCTAAGAGAGGTCAGCTGAGGAGCACTGGGGCTGCTGCTGCCCCATCCACCAAGCACCCAGATCTTAATGTGCAGGTGTTGGGCCGGGCGCGGTGGCTCACGCCTGTAATCCCAGAACTTTGGGAAGCCAAGGCAGGTGGATCATGAGGTCAGGAGATCGAGACCATCCTGGCTAACACGATGAAACCCTGTCTCTACTAAAAAAGTACAAAAATTTAGCTGGGCATGGTGGCGGGCACCTGTAGTCCCAGCTACTCAGGAGGCTGAGGCAGGAGAATGGCATGAACCTGGGACGCGGAGCTTGCAGTGAGCCAAGATCGTGCCTCTGCACTCCAGCCTGGGCGACAGAGCAAGACTCCATCTCAAAAACAAAAACAAAAACAAAAGCAAAAACAGAACGTAACATCAAAATAACCAACTTTGGGTTTAGTTCAACATTTGCAAAGAGAGACTGAAAACGTTTAATGGGAGGGACTCTCCCTTATGCAGGCCCAGAACTCTTCCTGGGCCATGGGTACCAATGCCCTGCCATCAATGTTTGGAACCTTGGCATCATCATATGCAGAATGGTTGCTGGGGCCCTGCCATTTTATGAGCAGAACTGTAAGGATACACTGAAAAAAAAACCTTAAAATAGTACTGCTACTTATTTTTTCATTTTAATGGAAAGAATTATTTAAAGATTCTTCACACTCAGCCCCAGGGAGCATATCCCACTGGACCAGTTGTTGAGGGACTCTTGGGTCAATAGTGAGCAGGAAACATGGTTCAAGCCATACAGAGAGCAGCTCCTGGACCTCCCAGGCCCCCCAACAACCCAGTTCATAATGGCCATGGGATTCTAGGCAGAGCATATCGAGGAAGCGATATTAAAAAAGAAAAAATCATCCCATGGCCACCTACCTAATCATGGAGTCCAGAAAAGTGCAGAGGAGAAAGGGGTCCAACATCCGAGCACAATCCCTCCCTCCTGGGGGTCCCACCTGTCCTTCCCCATCTGCCACAGTTATGTCAACCTTCCCTGTCCAACCCAGAGAGGGACTCAAAACCAGCCGACCTTCTCCACTTTCTAATTCACAGAAGCATGAACAGGACCATCCCTGAGAGTCAGGGCAGAACCCTACCTGGCCTGGAGATGAAGCCAGCCATTCCCAGCAAAGCCGCCCAGCATACGCCTGTGGCTTCACCTTCCACAAAGCACCAGCAGCTATGGGGGAACCCCCAAGGAGCCTTGTCTCAGGGAACCCACCAGGAAGTCGGCTCACTCCATGTGGAAGACCGAGAGGAGGTGACTTGGTCTGAGGGAACCCCCGGGAAGCCAGATGGTGTAACCTCAATCTCTGTGACTAAAAGGAGCCACGGATGCCGTTGGCAAAAGATGCTTCAGTTTCATGCTCCAATTATGTTGTTTCTGACTAGCACAAAAAAGTCAAAGGGAGAAATAAGGCAGCACCAGTGAACCCAATGGACAGCTGGGCCAAGGAAAAAACCAAGTGGTTGGGGCAGTCAAGCTACACTTCTGTGTTTTACTACATTGATTATGTTCTTCTTAATATTATTTCAATTGGCAAATCATGCTTGTATTCATTTATGAGATACAGTGTGAGGATTAGATGGATGTGTGCACCATGGAATGACAAAATCACACTACTTAGCATCTGATCACCTCAGAAAGACAAATTCCACGTGATGTACCTGAAGTTTCCATCTAAAAATGTTGACCTCATAGAAGTAGTGAGTAGATTGATGGTGAACGGGGGCTGGGGAGCAAGTGTGTGGAGGGGTGGCAGAGGGAAGAAATGGGGGCTTGTCGGTCAAAAGACCACAGTCTCAGTAGGAAAGGAGGAAGGGGTTTTGATATCTAGTGCACAGCAGGGTGACCAGAGTCAATGGGAATGTATTGCATACGGAAAACACCTGAGAGAGTCCATGTCGAATCCCTGCATTCAGAATAGAGAAAATAAAGGCCCCGAGTTCAAGAACATTAAAAACCTTGTGACAGGTTGACCATGTGTAGATTCCAACAGCTGTGAGTGAGAGCTGGGCAAGATGACGATGCTGCCATCTGCCCAACACACCTGGCCCAGAGGCATTCAGCAGAGGACACAGGTGTCCAAGCTTCTACCAGGGTTAATGAACACGATTCAAAAGTCAAGAGGGCATCTGGCAGCCCTGTGGCCTTCAAAGGCCTATCCAAAGCTATGGGTGAGCTGAAGGACAGCCTGGAGCCTCCTGAAGAACTGAGGGCCCCTCCGCCCCACCTGGCACAGGGCACTATCTCTTCCTCCTGTCTATCGCCTGCTTCGTCTGTAATGCCACCTTCCCCTTCCTCCCCACTCAGCTTCCTGCAGTCTTCTCTCACCTTTCCAAGGTAGATGCAGCTTGTTGCTCTCCTGTCCTGAGGTCCCACTAAGACTGTGGTTTCTGGTCCCCGCTGACCTCTGGGACTTGATTTCCCTGGCCTTTTCCCCCACCTCCTTTCTGTTTGTCCTAGACCCACCTCCAAGTCCCTCTCCCCCAGCTCCCCCTCTGCCATTCCTAATCCCTTCATCCTGATTCCTTTTCTTCTACATTTTCTCTAGCTAAGTCATCGTTTATTCACTTGTTAATAATCTATCCTCGGTCCCCTGGATGTCTGTCTTATGCAACATGGAATGATGAAAATGTAGAAATTGAAATCTAACTCCTGGCCCTAGACAGGACTCAGGTTTTGTGAAAGGGAGAAACAAACAAACAAACAAACCAAAAAACCCAAAAGCAAACCCCACCAAACCAACACCTAGTCTGGAGCCTGATATAAGTGCCACTCAAAACGTGTTTCCTTCCTTTATTCTCTCTTTTTTTTTTTTTTTTTTTTTTTGAGACAGAGTCTTGCTCTGTCACCCAGGCTGAAGTGCAATGGTGCAAACTTGGCTCACTGCAACCTCTGCCTCCCGAGTTCAAGCAGTTCTCCTCCCTCAGCCTCCCAGTCGCTGGGATTACAGGCACCCACCACCATGCCTGGATAATTTTGTTTTTTTGAATTTTTGGTAGAGATGGGGTTTCACCATGTTGGCCAGGCTGGTCTTGAACTCCAAACCTCAAGAGAGCTGCCCGCATTAGCCTCCGAAAGTGCTGGGATTACAGGCGTGAGCCATCGCGCCCAGCCTACTTCCTTTATTCTTCAATAACCAGAGAATTCTTCCTGAAAAAGGTGGCCCCTAAGACCATTTAGAAGCATCACAAGGTGGAGCGCAAGGGTCCTGAGAGCTGGTCTTGCCATCCCTTGTCCCCCAACCCCAATTTACATGAAGCCAAGCTCCAGAGAAGAGACCGGGCCTATGGGGGATTTGGATCACACTCCAAGTCTAATTCCTAGTCCAGCAATCCTGCCCACAGAGGCTTCCTTTGTCTGTCCACTTGGCCAAGGAAGGAGCAGGTCAGCTCATGCCCCCTGCCTGGATGCAGACAACCATCAGAAGGCCATCCATGTAGCTGGGGCCCCAGAACAATGTCTGCATGGAAAGGGCCCAAGGAGCTGGAGCCCTTTAGCCTCAAGAAGAGCATGAGGGACCCAGCACCCTTCTGAAACCTAAACCTCATTCTGGCCTGAGCCGTTTTGCACTGCCTGTGCCTTAGAAAGTTGTGAAGTCCTGTAAGTGGGTCTTCCTGTTTCCCCATCTTCTGAGACCCAGGCCTTTCTCAGAGCCTCTGTGGGTCCCACCCCTGCACCCATCACACGGCGTCTGGGCCCTGCCTGCCTGGCTCACACCCCCCACCCCCACCCACTGCCCTATTTCCATCCCTGGGACACCATGCTGGGCACTGCTGTTCCCTCTCTTAGAAGACTTTCATAGTCCCTGCCCGTCCCTTTTGCCAATGGATACTGTTTTGCTGTGTCTCCACCCAAATCTCCACTTGGACTGTATCTCCCAGAATTCCCATGTGTTGTGGGAGGGACCCAGGGGGAGGTAACTGAATCATGGGGGCCAGTCTTCTGTGTGCTATTCTCATGATAGTAAGTCTCACGAGGTCTGATGGGTTTATAGGGATTTCTGATTTTGCTTCTTTCTCATTTTCTCCTGCTGCCACCACGTAAGAAGTACCTTCTGCCTCCTGCCATGATTCTGAGGCCTCCCCAGCCATGTGGAATTGTAAGTCCAATTAAACCTCTTTCTCTTCCCAGTCTCAGGTATATTTTTATCAGCTGCGTGAAACAGACTAATACACCAATCAAGTGAATGTCACCTCCTCAGAGAAACCCTCCCTGAGCACCCCATCTGCAGTAGGGTCACCCCCGTCTCCCACCTTCACTTTTCCTGGTGTTTCCTTCCTAGCCCCTATCTCTATGGGGAGTTTTTGCTCTGATAGACTAGTCTCCCTCGCCCACCCGGGCCAGCCTGTCTGTCTTCTCTGTCCCTGCAAACTGGAGATGATCAATGTTCCTTTGTGGACGTGAATGAAACAGGAAGCCCCCTGAGGTGTAAGGATTGGGAGCCCTTCACCCCAGGTGAGGAGAGAGCCTTGACGCAGGGTAGAGGACCTGAGTTAGTGCCCTCTCCCTACCCCGAGGGTCGGACCCGGGCAGGACGGGCCACTGCCTCTTGGGGAACCTGTCACCTGTGACCTTGATGGGTGGCCTGCAGGGGACGTGGCCGCACTTGGTCAGCAGTGGTCCTGGGGCAGCTGCGTTCAGGTGGGCAGCACTCTAGGAAGGACAAGCTCCAAAACTCAGGGCTCCAAAGGACCCATGGGAAGGTCAGGAGGCTCAAAGGAGTGTCCTGGTGGCTGGGCCAGCGCTTTGAGGCCCCTGGGGACCCAGCAGAGAGGGCCTGCATGAGGCATCTGGAGGCTCCAAGACTGCTGGAATCCCAGCGACCCACAGAGGTCGCCGGTCCTGTGGGGGCAGCAGCACCTGAAGGGAGGTGGCCACAGCAGCCCACAGGGGCCCAGGGCTGACGAGCTCTGCCTTGGGTGCCAAGGCTGGGCAGGGCCTGTGCCCTTGGGAGTCCTGTTTCAGACCTGCCTCCACCACATGGCCCTGCCCTGGCCTTAGTTGCCTGGACAGCACAGCCTGCAGAAGCTTATTTGCTCATCCAATTTGGGGATCCTGAGCTCCCTACTGGGCAAGCCTGGTGGGTTCACAGCTGCCCCTGATGGTTTCCTTGAAGTTTCAAATCAGACTCTGCTCCTTAGTTGCTGGCACCTATTACTAAAGACTGGGGAGTGCAGGCAGAAAGCATGGGGGTGTCGTGGTGACAGGGGTAAGGAGAAGGCAGAGTTTTCCATTTCTGGTGATGGTAGCGGTGGTGGCCACCTGACCCAGTGCACCATCTCTTCCTCCTGTCTGTCCCCAGGTTCCTCTGCCCTGCCACCTCCCCCTTCCTCCCCACTGAAGTCACTGCAGTCCTCTCTCTACTCTTCCAAGATAAATGCAGCTTGCTGCTCTCCTGAGGCCCCCAGTAAGGCTGTGGCTTCTGATCCCCGCTGACCTCTTGGACTTTATTTCCCTGGCCCCCTCCCCCACCTCCTTTCTGTTTGTCCCAGCCCTGTCCCTAACTCCCTCTCCCCCAGCTCTTCCTCTGCCATTCCTAATCCCCCCATCCTGATTCCTCTTCTAGGTTTTCTCTGGCTAAATTATCTTTTTTTTTTTTCTTTTTTTTTTTGAGATGGAGTCTCATTCTGTCCCCCAGGCTAGAGTGCAGTGGTGCAATATCAGCTCACTGCAACCTCCACCTCCCAGGCTCAAGCCATTCTCTTGCCTCAGCTTCCCAAGTAGCTGAGACTATAGGCACACACCACCATGCCCGGCTAATTTTTCTATTTTCGGTAGAGACAGGGTTTCACCATGTTGGCCAGGCTGGTCTCAAACTCCTGACCTTAGGTGATCTGCCCACCTCTGCCTCCCAAAGTGCTGGGATTACAGGGTGTGAGCCACCACGCCCGGCCAATTATCTTTTATATACTTGCTAATATCTGTCTCCTTTCCCCCCAGATCTTGTTTTGTGCAACACAGAATGATGAAAATCTAGAAACAGGGATCTCACTCCCGGCCCTAGTCAGGACTCAGATTTTGTGAAGCGGGCTGGGGCAGGAGGAAAAGCAAACCCCACCAAACCAACACCTAGTCTACAGCCTGATCTAAAAGCCACTCAAAACACGTTTCCTCCCTTTACTTTCCTGTAACCCGAGAATTCTTCCCGAAAAAGGTAGCCCCTCAGAACCATCTAAAAGCATCACGGGGTGGAGGGGCAAGGGTCCTGAGAGCTAGTCTTGCCATCTCTTGTCCCCAGTTTTCTTGAAGAAGCCAAGCTCCAGAGAAGAGGCAGGACCTGTGGGGCATTTGGATTACACTCCAAGTCTAATTCCCAATGCAGCGATCCTGCTCCCAGAGGCTCCCTTGATCTGTCCGCTTGGCCAAGTAAGAGGTGGGTCGCCCTATGCCCCCTGCCTGGCCACAGATGAAAACCATCAGAAGGCTGTCCATGGGGCCCCAGAACCATGTGGTAATGGCCTACGGAGCTGAAGCCCTTTAGCCTCAAGAAGAGCGTGGGGGACCCAGCACCCTTCTGAAACCTAAACCTCATTCTGGCCTGAGCTGTTTTGCACTGTCTGTGCCCTAGAAGGTTGTGAAGGCCTCTAAGTGGGTCCTCTTGTTTCCCCATCTTCTGAGACCCAGGGCTTCCTCAGAGCCTCCATGGGTCCCACCTCTGCATCCATCACACAGTGTCTGGGTCCTGCCTGCCTGGCTCACACCCCCACCCCACCCGCTGCCCTATTTCCATCCCTGGGACAGTCTGCTGGGCACTGCCGTTCCCTCTCTTAGAAGATGTACACAGGCCCTGCCCGTCCCTTTTGTCAATCTAGTTAATGTCACCTCCTCAGAGAAGCCCTCCCTGAGCACCCACCTGCAGTAGGGTCACCCCCATCTTCCACCCTCACTTTTCTTGGTGTTTCCTTCCTAGCCCCTGTCCCTACTGGGAATTTTCTGCACTGATAGGCTAGTCTCTCTCACCCACCTGGGGGCCAGCGTGTCTGTCTTCTCTGTCCCAGCACATCGAATGATTATTTGTTGGTATAAATGAAACAGGAAGGCCCCTGAGGTGCTGGGATTGGGAGGCTTTCACCCCAGGTGCGGAAGGAGCCTTGAGGAAGGGGAGACGACCTGAGTTAGTGGCCTCTCCCCACTCTGAGGGTGAGCTCTGGGCAGGGCAGGCCACTGCCTCTTGGGGTTCCTGTTGCCTGTGCCCTTGATGGGTGACCTGCAGAGGATGCAGCCACCCTGGGTCAGCTGTGGTCCTGGGGCAGCCACGTCCGGGCAGGCGGCACTTAGGAAGGACAAACTCCAAAGGACCCATGGGAAAGTCGAGTGGCTGAGGGGAGTGACCCGGCAGCTTGGCCAGCGCTTTGAGGCCCCACGGACCCAGCCGAGAGGGCCCAGGTGAGGCATCTGGAGGCGCTGAGCGGGGCCGGGAGCCGCGGGACCCGCAGAGGGCGCCGGTCCATGTGGGTGCTGTAGGCCTCGGCCACCCGCAGGGGTCAGGCTCTGCCGGGCGCGGGGGAGGGGGCGAGCATGGGAGAGACAGGGGGTCCCTGTCTCCGCTACCCAGTCCAAGCTGGGTCTCTTTGCCAAGGCTGGACGGGGCCTTAGTTCACCGCCGCCTGGCCCCGACCCCGTCTCCATGGGGACCCGAGGCCGCCCGACCGCCTGTCAGGGGCTGCCCTGGAGCCTGGCACCTTCCCTTCGCACCCTGTCTGCCCCTCGGGGACCGTGCTGTCCAGGCTGACCCCGACTGGAGACATCGGAATGCCTGTCCACGCCTCCACCCCTGGGCCACTTCCCGGTGGGGCGAGCAGAAGGCCAGGGCGGGGTGGGAATCTGTTGTACCCAGGGAAGGGAATTGCCCCCAGGCCCAGAGAGTTTGAACCCTGGGGTACAATAGCCCAGGACCCTCGCAGCTGGGCCCTGCCCTAGAGTCTTCCTGCAGCAGAGCTCTCCTCCAGAGGGGCCGTGCATGTTTCCCCGGGGTGGGGATGAAGCCAGAGGCCAGAGGTTTGCCTCTGAGGCACGGATCCTCCAGGTCACTTGCCCCTCAACAGGCTGCAGTGAAGGTGCCTCTGAGGGGAGGAAGACCGGCTCCTACCCTGCAAGGATAGGGGCCCCTGGGAAGTCATTCCTGCTCTGGGGACTGCCTCCCTCCCCTACATCAGAGTCAACCACTGCAGAAGGTTGGCCAAGCTGACCACTGTGTCTGTGATACCTGCCAGAGAGGCTGAAAGAACATCCAGCCCCACCCGTGGTCCCTTCCCGCCTCAGGCTATATGACAGTATGACTTCCCACCTATTTCTTCGTTTCCACTGGAAACACTAGTAAAACAATTCCTCACCCTCCACCTCAGGGAGCGGCCCCCACTAAACCAGCTAACGTGGGACCCCTGGGTCAATGCTGGCCAGGAGACGCTGCTGACACCAGAGACCCTGGGCACCTGGGCCCCCTATAACCCTAGTCATGGTGGCCATGGGATTCCAGGCAGCACACATCTCGGAATCAGTATTTCCCCCACCCCATAAAAAATACGTATATGATTATTCCATGGCCACCTACCTAATCCTGGGGTACAGAAAAAGTGCAGAGGAGGAAGGGCTCTGTCATTTAAGCACAGTTCCTTCCTCCTGGGTGTCCCCCCTCCTCTTTCCCATCTGACAAAGTCCATCTTCCCTGTGGAACCAAAGACAGCTTAAAGGAAGCCGGCTGTTCACACTTTTAATTTTTGGCTGCCCAAGGAGAGTCAGAAGTCAGGGCAGAAGGCCACCATTCCTGCCCCAGAACTCTTCCTGGGCCGGGGGTACCAGTGCCCTGCCATGGATGTATGGAGCCTCCATGTCATTCTCTATTCCATGGTGGCTGGGCCCTGCCCTTCTACTCAGGGAACCTGGTGGACCTGAGGAAAAAAATTATCACAGGACAATACTATTCCCCACCATTTTTTTCCCACTTCAAATTGAAAGATTTATTAAAAAGTACTTAATGATAAACATTAGGGAGCCATCCCTACTGCAACAACTGATGAGGGGCCTGTGGGTGAACAGTGGCCAGAAGATCCCACTGACATCATACAAAGAGCCACTCCTGGACCACCCGAACTCCAACAGCTCAGCTCATAGTGGCCATGGGATTCTAGGCTGAGAACATCTCAGTGCCAAAGAAAAAACATTAAACTATCCCATGGCCACCTACCTCATTTTAGAGTACACAAAACAAAAGAGGAAGCACTCTACCATCAGAGAACTGTCCTTTCCTCCTGGGGCTCCCACCTCTCCTCCATCTACTGAAGTTTCCACCTTCCCTCTCCCACTGGAGCAGGCTCACAGTGAGCCAACTTGTCCCGCCGTTCCTGCCAGTGCACTTGCCATCCTGTAGAGGAAGCCAGACAGTTTTAGTGAAATCCCCAGCATGACCCTGTGGGCTCCTTCTCTACCCAGAGCACCAGCAGTAGTGGAGGAGACCTAGAAAAAACCTTGGCCCCATGACAACCACTGCAGAAAGCCAGATTCCTCCAAGCTGGGCAGCCAGAGGCTGTGAAGTCAGCCTCATCGACAAGAACCCAGGGCTGCCACAGGGCTGCCCAGAATATGCCTTTCATTTCTTCTACAAATGTGTTGCTTGTGCCCAGCACAGACATTCTTACAACTAAGATCACCCCAACGAAGTAGTTGGATGGCTGTGGTGAAGACAAAAATCTAGTAGGTGGCTCAGTCAAGCCGCACTTCCTGCGTTTTATTTATTATGTTTTTATTAGCATTGTTTTAATTGGAAAATCATGCTCGTATTCATTTATGGGGTAGAATGTGATGATTAGTTAGCTGTGTGCACCGTGGAATGAGGAAATCATGCTACTTTAGCATCTCCACCACCTCAGAGAGACCAGTTCCACATGATGTCCTGGAAATGTTGATCAGAAAAAGTTGACCTCACAGAAGTCGCGAGTAGATCGATGGTGACAGGAGCTGGGGAGTGGCACAGGGAGGAAATGGGGGGCTGTCGGTCAAAGGACCCAAATCTCAGATGGACGGGAGGAAGAGGTTTTGACATCCAGTGCACAGAAGGGTGACCAGAGCCAATGGGAATGTACTGCATTGCAAAACACCTGAGAGAGTCCATGTCAAATGTCTTTTTGCATTTACATTAGAGAGGACCAAGGGCCTGAGGTCCAAGAACATTGAAACCTGACAGATCAGTCTTGTGTGGACTCCAACAGCTACAGGTAGGGGCCAGGCAAGACGTCCACACTGCCGTGGCCTTCAAAGGCATCCTATCCCAAGGGGTGAACTGAAGGACAGCCCGGAGCTTCCTGGAGACAAGAGGGCTCCTCCACCCCACCTGGAGCAACATCAGAACCTGGACTATTTCCTGCAGCACTTCTCCCCTGCCCTGCTCTATTTTATCTTTTTTGATAAAGATGGCTCCTGATAAATGACCGTTTCTTTCAAATCTTGTAGTAGCATTGGAAAGGTGGCAGGTGGGTCACAGACACTCTGCTGCTTTTCACCCTCCCTGCACAGAACAGGGGCTGTGCACACCCTAGTTTAGGTGGCATGCAGTCATGTGATCCTCTCAGTTACTCAGAAAAATTGAAAGGAAAAGAGACCTCAGAGAAGAATCAGAGTGACCCCACCCGCAGCAAATCATTACCAGTGGCTCTGAAGGGCTGGGGCCCTGAGCGGTTGCAGGGCAGAGTCCCACACATTGTGCATGGTCTCCCCACACTCACACTGACTGGTGAGCATTTTCAGAAGGACCAGTGGCCCATTCAGGTCCCATCTGCCTGTGTTAATCATGCTGAGAGGTCTCCAGGAGGATCCTGAAGTCCTGGGAACCAGACTGTGTTGCGGTCAGAATGACGGGGATGTGGTCCTCAAAGCGCCTTAGGGGGCTACTAGTGCTGCCGGGCTCCTGGCTGTCTAGTGTGGCATTGGCCTTTCTGCTGCGATAGTTTCTCCTTTTGATAAGAACAGCACGAAGCGGTCCCCCTCAGAGGCCTGACAGAGGAGTGAGCCTTCAGCCAGGCCCAGGTTGAAGGGGTGATTCTGGGCGAGGCAGGTGTCCTGGGGGTCAGGGGAGGGTTGATGGCAAAACACAGCAGCAGCCTCAAGGGATGGAGGGGGTGGTGGGAATGGGGGCTTTCATAAGGCAGGTTCCAGTTTCCCAGGAACCCGGTGTTTCTGTGTCAGGCAGAGAATCTATGGGTGCAGATGCCCCTCAGCACCCATGAGGGAGCTTCCTTGTGGGTTCTTAAGGAGCTTAAGGAAGATCCAGAAGGCCCCAGTCCCATGCATGGCCGGGGCTCCATGTGCACAGCCTTGAACATGCGATGACCCTGCCCATCACTAATGGTGGCCAGGGATGGTCCTGGAGTTTGACCAGTCAGATAAGATTCTCCTTCTCCCCAAGAGAACAGGACCAGGAAGCAAGAGGCAGGCTGGGGAGAGGGTGGGAGTGTTGTGTGAGGTTTCTCGTCTCCCCAGTGTGCTGCTGTCTTTAAAATCTACTTTGGGGATGAGGGTCCCTCAGGTGTCAATACTGCCTGGACCCTTGTACACTCAACAAGCATTTGAAGGCTGAGCAGTCTCTGAGTGCCTGGGGTGATCATAACACTGATGACCTCATGAACAGTGACATTTACGCAGTAGTCGTTATAAGCCAGGCCCTGACATCGTAGTCTCATGCGTACGACAAAGGGTATGTGGTTGTCAGAGAACACCACGATACTAAGACCTTGACAAACCAAAACAACATCACAGCTTTCAAATCTGCGGGTAACTCATCCAAATGCTGTTTAGGGCAAAGGTGAGATTTGAACCCAGGCAGTCAGGATTTGATGTTACTCTGTTCTGTGCTGTGCCGACTGTGAGAGGGTGTGTATGAGAGAGTGTGTGTGTGTGTGTGTATGCTGGTGGTGCCAGCCCATGTCACAGGCTTATTTATTCATTCCATAGTCTATACTGTGTGGCAGGCACCAGGCCGGGCTCTAGTGGTGAAAAGACAGACGGATGCTGTTGCGGAGTTCTCAGACCGATCAGAGATCATCCTAAGTGCCAAGAGGAGAAAACAGAGGAGAGAGATGAAACTGAGGTGGGGCAGTGTGGAAGGCCTTGCCGAGGAAGTAGCATTTACATTGAGCCCTGAAGGAGGTGCGGGAGGGAGCTTGTCAGTACTGAGTGGAGGGAACAGTGTTTCCAGCAGTGGGAACAGCATGTGCAAAGGCCCTGAGGTCAGCATAAGTTTCCTTGTTTGGAGAGCTAAGAGGTCAGCAAGGCTGGAACACAGAGGGCAGGGGTGAGAGGAAGGAGCTGAGAAGGGGAAAGTGAGCAGGGGCGGATCCTGCCACTCCTTGCAGGCCCTGCAAAGGGATTTGGTAAGGTTTGTAAAGATTTCAAAAAAATTTTAAGATGTTAAAGCCTTTGCAAGCTAAAATAAGATTTTGGTTTCTTTTCAAAGTTGCAAGAAATATTTCAATCTAAGATCAATAAAATAGTTACTATAATGTCTCCCATTCACCACGCATTTGGTGCCCACTGTCTTTAATTCCAGCCACGCCTGCCTGGAGGTCGTGGCTGTCTCCAGTTGACCTGGGAAAGAGTGGCTCTGGGAAGGAAGTGACTTGCCGAGGTCACACAGTTCCAGCCCACTTCCTTCACCTGCTCCTTTGTTTCCTGTCTGGTAAATGGGGATCTTTAGTGATCTTGAGGCTTCTGGCACATTCTTAGTACAATGTGTTCCTATGCACCTTGTAAAGCAAAAGCAACTCTGAACTTCTTAGCTTGCGTCATCAGCTGTTCCCAGATGATGGCGCCTGGGCACTCCCAGCAGGGCTGGGGGTGGAAAAGATGGACGTTTTAGTGCATTTATCAGCAGGAGCCGGGCTGCCTGGAGGTCAGGAGAGTAAATCACAGTTCCCAGGCCTGAGAGCGGGAGGCATACAGACAGCAGGGACAGCGGAGGGCCTCAGCAGAACCATCACCAGCCCTTCACCCTGGTTGGAAACTGAGGCCAGGCTGCTGGGGATGGTGAAGGGGTCCTAGGTGAGCTGGGGTGGGGGTGGCACCAAGGTTGGGGATCCAGCCTCAGGCCTCGGCATCCATGTGAGCTTAGCCTGCCTCCTGCAGCTCCAAGCCAGGGCAGCGATCTCTGCTCCCCACGTGTGGACGTCTTTCTGTGAGATGCCGCCCCGAGAGTTCCCACTTTGCTGTCTGTCTCCACACCCCCATCAGCCATCAGTGAAACCTGGTGGGCCCCTTCGGAATCTGCCCCTCCAGGCCTTCATCGCCCCACCTGGCCCCAGCATTGCCAGCTCTCCCCTGGTTGTAGCAGGTCTCCCCTGGTTGAACGATCTCCCTGCTCTGCCTGTCAGCCCTCGCCCCTCCTCTGCTCAGCACCCTCCCACAGCACCTGCCTCACCCAGGTAACAACCAGGGTCCTCATGGTGGGCACAGCCGATGCACAATGTGTCACTGTCACCCCTCTGACCTCATATCTTATTGCTCTTCCTCTTGCCCCTCCAGTATCCCCACTAGAACATGAGCTGAAAAGGGGTAATATTTTTTTTTTTGACACAGGGTCTCTGTCACCCAGGCTGGAGTGCAGTGATATGATCATAGCTCACTGCAGCCTTGAACTCCTGGCCTTAAGTGATCCTCTTATCTTGGCCTCTCAAAGTGCTAGGATTACAGGTGTGAGTCACCACCCCAGCCTGGGGGCAGGAAGTTTTGTTTTGTTCCCTGGTGTGTCCCTAGAGCCTAGGACAATTCCTGACACATAGTAGATACTCAGTAAATATTTGTTGAATAAAAGAACAATGATCTGAGGTAGGTATGATTATCATTTTAAAGATGAGTAAACGGAGGCACAGAGAGATTAAATAACAAACACAAGGTAATGCAAGTACTAAATGGCAGACTTGGGATTCAAACCCATGCAGATTGGTTTCAGAGTCAGTGTTCTTAGTCCCTAATCTATATTAGGGACTGCTTCAATTAAACTTTGATGAAGCTGGATGTGGTGACTCACACCTGTGATCCCAGCACTTTGGGAGGCCAAGATGGGAGGATTGCTTGAGTTCAGGAGTTCATGGCCAGCCTGGTCAACATGAGGAAACCCCATTTCTACCAAAAATACCAAAATTAGCCAGGCATGGTGGTTCACGCCTGTGGTCCCAGCTATTCGGGAGGCTGAGGTGGGAGGATTGCTTGAGTTCAGGAGGCAGAGGTTGCAGTGAGCCGAAATCAAACCACTGCACTCCAGCCTGGGCAACACAGCAAGGCCCTGTCTCAAACAAAAGAAAAAAAATTAAAGTTTGATGAATTAAATAGCTTTTCTACCTTCTTCTTGTACTGTGTACACTAGATCCCCAAACCTTCTCTTCCTTTTGATTCTCTTTCCCACTTCCATTCCCTTGCTTGTGCTGTTTGCTCTGATCAGAATGTCCTTTCACATAAAGGACTCTTCATTCTTCAAAACCCAAGCTGAATTGCCCCTTCACCAAGTAAGGTTAATTTCTCTGTCTTCTTTGCTTCCATTGTCCTGTGGATATACCTTTCTCAGAGTCCTTAGAAGTGATCTATTTATGTGTGTTTCTGAATCTTTACTTAACCTTGAGTTTCTTCATGGCAGGGACCTATTCTTTATTTTCTTCATCTCTCCCAACCTGTGTCTACTAGCACATGTTAGGGGCCTGATATATATTTGTTGAATGGGTGACTAGAAGGTTTTCTGGTACTTACCACCTGCCAAGTGAATGTATGCTTGTTGAGTCCTATTTATGATGAACTTTCATTTTAACATGGCCCATGTGTTCCAGAGAGAGAAAAACAGGCCCAAATCATAACAGAATCACATACAGTCAGAGCTTTTTATTTTTATTTTTTATTTTTTTGAGACGGAGTCTCACTCTGTCGCCCAGGCTGGAGTGTAATGACGCGATCTCAGCTCACTGCAACCTCCGCCTCCCAGGTTCAAGCGATTCTCCTGTCTCAGCCTCCCGAGTAGCTGGGACTATAGGCACTTGCCACTATGCCCAGCTAATTTTTTTTTTTTTTTTTTTTTTTTTTTTTTGAGACGGAGTCTGGCTCTGTCGCCCAGGCTGGAGTGCAGTGGCCGGATCTCAGCTCACTGCAAGCTCCGCCTCCCGGGTTTACGCCATTCTCCTGCCTCAGCCTCCCGAGTAGCTGGGACTACAAGCGCCCGCCACCTCGCCCGGCTAGTTTTTTATATTTTTTAGTAGAGACGGGGTTTCACCGGGTTAGCCAGGATGGTCTCGATCTCCTGACCTTGTGATCCGCCCGTCTCGGCCTCCCAAAGTGCTGGGATTACAGGCTTGAGCCACCGCGCCCGGCCTGCCCAGCTAATTTTTTGCATTTTTAGTAGAGACAGAGTTTCACTGTGTTAGCCAGGATGGTCTCGATCTTCAGACCTTGTGATCCGACCACCTTGGCCTCCCAAAGTGCTGGGATTACAGGTGTGAGTCACCACGCCCGGCCCATGTCATTCATTTAGTGGCTTCTGGTAAAACACTGTTCCATCTTCGGTGCATTAAACATACACATTTAATGTTATACGATGTACTATTGCCTTTTACCCCAGAATCAAAAGGCACCATTGGGCTATAAAACTAACTGACCATGGGGGAAATCCACTTGGTTAGGGGACAAAAGGGACGTTCATGCCCCATTGGGTTATACAACTCCTGGTTTTTGTAAAATGCACTGGTGTCCATGTAAAGGTGTTGACCAAACGTTATGGGGTGGACTATGGTAACAAAACCCTTGCCCTGCGTGAGAATTTGACCTTGGGTTAACTTTCTAGCTCTGTTTCCCTGGGACCCAGGTAAAGGCAGAATGTCCCTCTGCTGCTGGGCAGTATTGCTAATGGCACAATGTCCCCTGGTTGGTATCTGGGCGGGGAGCTATGAGTACCTGCTGGGCCACCAGGCTTGGGCTTCACAGAGCACAGTGACTCTGTTGGACACATCCCTGTGGGGCGCCCGGGACGCTTTGCTGATGGAATTGTTAGTAGAGGTGCTGGCTTCTGGGGGACATGAGGCTTTTAAGCCAGGGCAGTTCCCACACCTACCTGATGTGCCTCTGGTCTCCTTGCACCTGCATGGTCACAGGAGTTGGGGGAGATTGACAATGGAGATGACTCCCATGTGGCTATGTGGGCAACTGCAGAAGAGGAATGCTCGAAGCTACCCTCCTGGCAGGCTGTGCTCCTGTCCTGGGTCCTTCTCGGTGCATGGTGGCCTAGGTTAAGCCTGTGGTGCTGAACATCGAGTTGAACCCCAAGACACGCCCTTGTGGGCACTGCGGAGATCAGATGCTCTGTGTGCCCCGTGCAGCACTGGGGAGGAAGCGCACAGGGGCTGCTTCAGCACTTAGGAGCCTAAAGGAAAAGCAGATTGGCTGAGAGGACGCCATGAGGCTGAAGCCCCCCAACAGTCTGCCCAGAGCCCCTTTTCCCATTGCACCCTGGACAGCAGGCGGTCCCTGCCTGGGCCAGGCCCAGAGCCCAGAACTGGGAGACCAGTGATGCCCACATTGATCCCCAAGGCAGAAATCATTCTCCTCCCAGGTCCTTCCACCCTTCCTCTCGGGGCCTGATAATTGGGTGTGGGGGCCTCTTTCTTCCTGCTGACCTCCTGGGCTCAGTCAGGACCTCTGTCCTCTCCCTCCTTCTGATTGGTCTGGGCTGCAGAGGGGACTCAGCCTGGGTGGGGAGGTCGATGTCGGCTCTAATGGCCCCTATCACAGGCTCTAGCTCTGCACTGGCCCTGGATGATGGATTCTTCCTGCCTTTGCCACTGAAGCCTCCTGGCAGCCTCCTGAGGTTGGCCTCCTCATCGCCTCCATTTCTCAGATAAGGAACTGGAGGTTCAGAGAGATTTCAGCAACTTGCTCAAGGTTGCCCAGCAGCTCTGGGACTGAGGGAGGACTCAGCCCCCACCCTCTGGCTCAGAGCCTGGCTCCGAGGCACTGCTTTGTGCTGACCAACATTCCCTTCCAAAGCTCATTAATGTCCTGTGACTCCAAACCAACAGCACCTTAGGAGGGAGCTCTGGGCAGTGAATTTCTAGGGCACAAGATGTCCCCTTTCTTCCCTCCTCTGTCTGAGTCTGTCCATTCAGAAAATGCTGAGATGGGCCAGGTGTCAAGTCTGGAAAGCGACCGAAAAATGAATCAGCTTTTCTTCTCGCTAATGCCTTTGCTTTGACTTCCTCTGCAGATGCCGCAGTCCCCGTGTATCCCCAGTATGTCTCTTGTAAGCAGGAGCTTGCGTTCTCAGATCTGGCCAATGGGTGCATGGGGAAGGTGGGTTCAGGGACCTGGGAGGCCAGTTTTTCCTGCCGTTCTGCTGGGAGGGTAGGACTTGCCCACTTGTCCCCCATTCCCAGCTTCCCCCTCGACAGGAGTTCTGCTTCAAGGACTCCCTCTGCAGCAGGGAGGACCCTGCTGGGTGTGCAGAGTTTTCCACTCTCTAGGGGTAGAGGCTATGCCAGGAACACTCCCATCTCTGGAGGTGGGGGAGCAGAGACCCAGGCGCCTCCCTGAGATCTGGAGGAGCTCCATCCTTGTGGGAGGGTTTGGGTCTTTGGGATCCCTTCTAAACCTGAGTTTGTATGTTTCCATGATTTCCTCCCAGAGCTCAGGCCTCTAACTGGGAAGAAGCCAATTATGCAGGAAGCGTTGACGTTTCCATGAAGACCTGACATTCTGGGGCATTACTGAGGGAGTGTGGAGAGTTAGGCACAGCAGCTGCCATATGTCCACTGGCCAGGCAAGCTGGGGGTCTGGATGGGTCACGCCTCCTCCCACCCAATCCTGCCCAAACCTCGATGGCAGGGCCTTCTGGAACCACAGTTCTCAACCTCTCTGACAAAAGACCCCTTTTTGTTATTTCCCATCCATCACGATTGACACCTTGGTAAGTAGATACCCCTGTGTGAGATGCCAGGGTGCTGAGGGGCTGGAGCTGAGTCTGCTTGCTGCCTCTTGCTTTCTGAGCTTACCCTGCTGTGGGCCTGTGCCATGGGGGACCAGCCGGTCCCCGGGCTGCCCCTCAGAGCACGGTTCCTCAGCAGCCGTAAAGGAAGCAGAGGGTCTAGGGCTCCACGCACGTTGCCCTTTGTGGGTCCTGAGCTCATTGGCACGTCGAGCACTCTGAGGAGTCCTGTGGGAAGAAACGTGCTCACTGTTTCCCAAGCCTGTTTGACCTTGGAGTGCTTTCGATGGCCTCTACCACTGAGCTGGCCCCCCGCGTCTGCTGCCAGAGGCCATTCTCTAGGGTTGGTGAGGATGTGGAGAAATAAGAACTTTTGTGGCTCCATCGCTGTAGGGAGGTAAAGTGGTGCAGCTGCCGTGGGAAATGGTGTGGTGGTTCCCGAAGGAGTTAATTATGCAACACAATTCCCATATGATCCGGCAATCCCACTTCTCAGTGTAAACCCAAAAGAATTGAAAGGGCCTCAAACAGATACGTGCACACCCATATTCACAACAGCATTATTCACCACAGCCAGAGGTGGAAGCAAAGAAAGTGTCCATGACAGATGAACGTGGTCTGTCCCTGCAGTGGAATATGATTCATCCTAAAAAGGAAGGGCGTTCTGCGCTGCGCTGCAACAGGGATGAACCTGGACGACAGGATGCTAGTGAATGAGCCGGCCACAAAAGGACAAATACTGCAGGATTCCACTTCCACGAGATCCCTGGAGTAGTCACATTCACAGAGACAGAAAGTGGAATGGAGGTGCCAGGGCTGGGGGAGAGGGGATGGGGGTTCGTGTTTCATGGGGCAGAGTTTCAGTTGGGGAAGATGAGAAAGTGTACTTAATGCCACTGAAGTGTGCGCCGAAAATGGATAAGCTGGTAAATGTGTGCTATGCATCCTTTACCACAATGAAAAGGAAAGGGGGCCCTCCTCTGGAAGTAGGCTGGGGTAGTCCTCCTCCCTCCTGCCCCTCTGCTCTGCCGCTCCCCTCTCCAGGTGGGTCTAGTCGTGGTTGAGGAAACTGGCTCATTTTCCAGAGCACACTAAATTTCTAGATCAGGCGTTGGAGTCCTTTATGAATCTAGTTTGGGAGCCTGGCTTTCCAAGATAATGCAGGGGAGTTCCCGGTTTTGTGGAAGATGCCTGTGCCGGAGGCAGCTCCCTGCAGAAGAGGCCTGGCCCATGTGATACAGTCATGGAGTGCCACACCGCCCCTTTGGAGGAATGGAAGCCCCACTCGGGCAGGGCATGGAGAGCCGCCGTGGGCTCCAGGCGTCTGTTCCTGGGGCCCTGGGAGCCCTGCAGTATTTGAGCTGGTTAGGCCCCTGGGTTTGCTTTGGGAGGGCCTCCTCGGCCAGGAGGCCTGGGGTGGGCTGGCAGGGGCTTGGCCAGATGCAGTTGGGTAGGAGTTACTGCGTCGGGGGGGCCTCCACTTGGCCTTGCCGGGAAAGTCCTTCTTGTGCCCCCTGAGGATGCTTGAGGTTGAGGGAGGCCTCCGTGTGACAGAACCTGTCCTAACTCCACCTCTCCCTGGCTCCTACCCCCGGGACCCGTCCTGTTGGAGGAAGTGTCACCCTTCCAGCTGAGACAGAGGTGCCTGCAGAGGTGCACGGGCTGGGCAGCTGCCTGCAGAGCAGAGAGACTGGGGCCTGTGTCCACCCTCAGGAAAAACCCTCTGGGCACCACCCAGGCATCCCACCGTGACCAGGGCGGGGCCTGGGACAGTGGCCTCAGGGGCAGAAATTGCCTCCTTCCCCTCACCAAGGCCTCCTGGCTCCAGGCCTTACTATGGTGTCACACTATAAGGTCCTTCCAGTGGCGGCCCTGCTTATGAGCCCTGGCCTTCCCTGCTCACTGGCCTCCCTGCCTCCTTAAGCCTCAGTCACTGCCTCTCTCTGCGATGTCGTTTCCCCACCATGGATGAGGCCAGCAGCTCTCTTTGAGAAATAAGTGGCATCAATGCCTGTGAAGTGGCCCGGTGGCTGGTAGCTATTAAGAGAAACAGGAGTTTGGCAGCAAAACCCATCCACGCAGATCTAGATGCCAGCGGATATGTGAGGAGTGTTTGGCCGGCCTGTTAATGAGGTCAGTTTAGCCAAATGTCCCGGGACGTGAGTATCCAGGGGCATCGCCCTTCACACCTGGGGTGCTGGCTGTGCTCTGCAGGGGTCAATGTGCACCTCGGAATGCCTCAGGCTGTGCTCTGTAAGGACCGGCTCTTGAGACCATGCATGAACCAGACCATGCATGAACCAGAGGAGTCAGTCAGCGATGGCCGTGAGGCTGACCTTGTCTTGACCATGAAATGGGCTTGATCATTAACTAGTCATTTAATTCAATGAATATTTATTAGGGAGTCCTCTTCCCCGGGACCCAGAAACGTTGCCTTTGAGGGACTCAGTCTAGACCCACGTCTCAGTCTAGACAATGGCCACAGAGCAGGAAAAGCCTCTTAAGGGGGTGAGTGGGGTATGAGGGGCAAGTGGCAGATAACGGGGTAAAAAGGAGATAGGGGTCAAGGACCCCCTTTTTTCCCCCGGGTCCCAGGTCTCAAACTGGCAATGTTGGTCACAGGCCGCCTTTGTCCTATGTGATGACTTCCAAGTTTGAAATTTGAGGCGATCAAGGTCTGGGGCTGGAACTGAGTGGCACAATCCCCTCGAAGGGGCCGGGCTGGCTCTCTAGTTTGCCCCAGGCCCACCTAGCCCAGCCACTCCCAGCCTCAGCAGGCAGCTGAGTTTGCAACCCCAGTACGTGCCAATTTAAAATCTTCAAAAGCACTGAAGTGCCTAAGGCTGGGGTTTAGAAATAGCATCCCAACAGGAGCCTGTGACGGGGGTGGGGGCAGCCTGAGTATAGGTGGCTGCACAGACCCCAGTTCCCTGGACTAAGGCTTCAGGTAACTTTTGCCAAGTTTCAAGTTTCTGGTGAGGAGTCGCCACACCTGGAGTGATTGGGAGAGAGAAAACAAATAAACACATTTGAGTCCCAAAGTCAAGCTCCCCGGATATTGTGAGCAGCAGCGGCATTAAGGAAATAAGTCACCAGCCTCTCAGGGCCTTGCTGGGAAGTGATGGTCTGTGGATGAAGATGTGCCGTCCCTCAGCTTGTTAGAGGCACCACCTCACCTCTGGTGGCCACGTGGCAGGCCTGGACTGTCCCCAAGCTGTCCTGCAGAGGTGGCCGGGCCTCGAGCCAGCACTGGCGCCGCGGCTGCCCCAGTGAGCAGAAAGCCGCTAAGCACTTGGCAGGAGCTGCTTGCTGTTGAACTATTTAACATCCTAGTGCATCTACTTTCACATCCTCCAATGATCCCCGAAGACCACCAGGCGGGCGTTGGTGAAGTTGTGATGAATATTAACGAGGCAGCACTCTGTGCCTTCCCGCCGGGGTGGGGGCACATCCTCAATGGTGGCCATCCCAATTTGGAGTCACCAGGGCCCTGGGAATGTTTTTCCAGTGTGAGGAGCTCCCTGGGGGGCCGTGGGGTGGTTACAATGCCAGGAGAAACTGTAGGGAGGGGATTTCCAGCACCTGGACAGCGTGGGCAGTGCGGCTGGCACAGAGTGAGTTGAAGGGCTGGTTCTGGAGTCCGCTGACTTTCAGCTTCCCCCGCCGGTAAACTTGGGAGCAGGCGTCAGGAATACCCTGCAGCCTGGTCTCTGGGGAAGCGTGGCTCAACCAGGGCCTGCTGGCGAGGTGGATGGATAGACCATTGTTCCTGCCTGCAGGGAGCTGATGGTCTCCTGGGGGGAAGACAAATAAACAGACACAGAGCTGATGATCCAGAGCACAGAGCACAGGGCGGCTGCGATGGGTATGGGCTGGGAGGCAGCCTGTGGTCTATGAGAAGGGGCTGTGACCAGGTGAGGGGACTGCTCCAGGTGAGGAATGTGCATCAGGGGTGAGGAGCTGGGATGAGTTTGGCAGGAGGTAAAGGAGGCCAGAGAGAGGAGTAGGGTCAGCAGGCCTGGGAGAGAGGGTGGAGTAGAGCCCAGGGCACCCAGGCCAGGGCTTAGAAGAGGAGCTTTGGTCCTCAGTGCTCTGTGACAGAGCCTTTGGAGAATTTTCACAGGAGCTCAGGGGTGACATGGTGTGACTTTGTTTTAAAGGCCTCTCCTGGCTGGGCGCAGTGGCTCACGCCTGTAATCTTAGCACTTTGGGAGGTCGAGGCGGGCGGATCACCTGAGGTCAGGAGTTCGAAACCAGCCTGGCCAACATGGTGAAGCCCCGTCTATACTAAAAATACAAAAATTACCTGGGCGTGGTGGCACATGCCTGTAATTCCAGCTATTTGGGAGGCTGAGGCAGGAGAATTGCTTGAACCTGGGAGGCGGAGGTTGTAGTGAGCCAAGATTGTGCCACTGCACTCCAGCCTGGGCAACAAGAGTAAGACTGTCAAAATAAAATATAAAATAAATAAAATAAAATAAAATAAAATAAAATAACAGCTGCTTCTGCTGAGGGACAAATTGTAGAAGGGCCAGAGGAAACTGCCAGAACCACTGGGAGGCTGGCATCATGGCCCAGGGGATAGCTGCTGCTGGCCTGGATCAGGGTGGCTGTGGTGACAGCAGGGGCATTTTGGGCTCACTTGCAGCTGACTTGGTGGGTGGCACTGAGTAAGTGAGGGGAAAGGTCGCATTATGGGTGATTTGGGAGAGTTTGAGGAAGTGTGGAAGCCTCTGGGGGTGGAGGCGGCCAGGGCTGTCTTCCTTTCTCCAGGTTCCCTTCATTGCACACCTGCTGCCAGAGAAGTCATGCTGAAGCTGGATCTATTCAGGCCACCCTCCCTCAAGAATGTTCAGTGGCTCCCCATTGCCTGCAGGACCCAGTGCACACCCTTAAGGGTGGCAGTCAGGGGTCTCCCCGACAGACCCCTCTGGGCCTGGGGCCACCCCTCACCTCCACCTGTGCATGAGCAGGGGCAAACAGAGCACATGAACTTCATTTTCCAGTTTCCATGAAAAAAAATTAAAAACCTTTTCCCTTTTCCCTGTCATAAGATGTGAAAAGCATCTTGTGTGTGAGTGCAGCCACCATGCTGTCTCAGCCACAGGCTCCCCTCACCTCCCACCAAAGATTCCGTTGCCTTGGAGAGCAGCCCCTTTTGGATGGTTTGAGTAGTTTTCAGATGAGTTATTTCAGTCTGTCTTTTCTCTCAGCACCCAGCTCATTCATGCACACACCTACGAGTCATTCATTCTACATTCCATGAGCACCTGCTGTATAGCCAGCACTGAGCCAGACCCTGGGGACTAATGGGATTAAGAAATGATCCCAACTTCAAGGATTCAGCACAGCCAGGTCCAGCCGCTCCCTGCCCATGCCTTGCCCCAGGCCTCGCACACCTGGGAGCACCATAGGTGAGCATGGAAGGAACTCAGCGCACAGAGGTGCTAGGTCACTTCTGGGCTCCCCCCATGGCTTTGGGAAGGTCCCCAGCCTCTGCATGTAGAAATCCTGGAATCCTGGAATGCCGGAGCTGCCAGGGGGCCTTAGAAGCCGGGGTGCACCTGACTTTAGATGGGGGGCTAGCATGTGATTATGGTGCTGCTTCTAGAGGCTTCGGGCGCCATGTGAGAGGTCAGGTCATTCCATCCCAGGTCTTTCCAGCTCTCCTGGTTCTGTGAGGGACAGTGGCTTGGTTTGGTGCCAGTCCAGTGTGCGGGCCTCTTTCAGGAATCAGCTTGGGGTGAAACAGCAAGAGTCTGGAGCCAGAATGGGATGACATTGTTTTGTGTTCCTGGTATTATTTTGAGCATTCTTTTCTATTTGGAGTAATGATAGTATTTTACATTTAAAGTGTGAATATAAATAAATGTGCATTTTCTTTACAGAATACACTCAAGTAAAAGAGTGAGCCAATTTAAAGAAAAATTCTAAGTAGTTAGTAGGGATAAGGCACAAAACTGGAGACGGGGACTTGAATGAATCAAGTTGGGGAAATTCGGAGCTGCCAGACCCAAGGCTTCTGGACCAGCTGTGGAGGTGCCCCCGATCTGCCCTCTTTCTAGGCAGAAATATTCTAAAAAATAGTGTGAATGGAAAGTCAAAATGTGGTACTTTCAGGCAGTGGAATACTACTCAGCCCTGAAAAGGAACAATCTGCTGTGCACATTGTGTCATGGATGAACCTCAAAAACGCTGCCAAGTGAAGGAAGCCCTGCCACCAGACTGTGGCATATGGAGGGGTTGTCAGTGAAGTTACCTTCTCTTCCCTTGCCAGATGGTGTACAAGGAACTACATTCCCCACCATCTGCCCCTTGCCTCTGCCACCTTTGCATTAGATATCTACTTGCAAAAGTGGATGAATCTGGACTCTAGCTTCAGGCCATAAACAAAAAATTAACTCAAAATGTAACTAGATGTCAGAACTAAAAACGATTACAGGCATGAGCCATCATTCCTGGCCTGGTAGAATCATTTTCTTTTGGATAGACACCCAGTAATGGGATTTCTGGGTCGAATGGTAGTTTTAAGTTCTTTGAGAACTCTCCAAACTGCTTTCCACAGTGGCTGAATTAATTTACATTCCCACCAGCAGTGTATAAGCATTACCTTTCTCCTCAGCCTTGCCAGCATCTATTGTTTTTTGACTTTTTAATAATAGCCATTCTGACTGACGTGAGATGGTGTCTCATTGTGGTTTTTATTTGCATTTCTCTGATTAGTGATGTTGAGCATTTTTCACGTTTGTTGGCTGCATGTATGTCTTATTTTGAGAAATGTCTGTTCACGTCTTTTGCCCACTTTTTCATAGGGTTGTCTTTTGTTGCTGAAATAAATCACAGATGATACAAACAAATGGAAAAACATTCCATGTTCATGGACTGGAAGAATCAATATCATTAAAAAGGCCATGCTGCCTAAAGCAATCTACAAATGCAACACTATTCGTATCAAAGTACTAATGTCATTTTTCACAGAACTAGAAAAAAATTCTAAAATTCACATTGATAAAAACTTCAGCCAAGTTAAATGTAAAGGAGCTTAACTGAGCAATGAACGATTCATGAATTGGGCAGCCTCCTGAGCCAGTAGGCTCTAAGACTCCAGCACAGCCAAGCGGTGGAGGATTTATGGACAGAAAAAGGAAAGCGATGTACAGAAAACAGAAGTGAGGTACAGAAACAGCTAGACTGGTTACAGGTTGGTATTTGCCTTATTTGAATACAGTTTGAACAGGTGGCTACATTTGATTGTCCAAAACTCGGTGATTGGCACAAGTGAAGGCTATGGTCGGTTTACACCTCCACTTGTTATAGTTCACGATGTACAGAGAAACCTTTAGGCTGGACTTAAAATATGTAAGGAGGCAGCTTTAGGCTAAACTTGATTTAACAACATGTAACCAAAAAAGAGCCCCAATAGCCAAAGCAATCCTAAGCAAAAAGACCAAAGCCAGAGGCATCACATGACCTGACTTCTAACTATACTATAAGGCCATGGTAACCACAACAGCAAAACTGAAGTCCCTGGTTACAAACTCCTTACTGTCAAGTTCCATTCCATTTCCACGGAAAATGAGCAATATACTCATTCTGGCTACTTCCTACTGAAAAGTGAAGTAGTTAGGGAGCTGTGGAATGGAACTGATCTACTTGGAGTTGAAAGTATTTGCAAGTCCCTGAACTTACAGACAAAATCTTTTGTAGCATCATGGTGCAAAGGGCCAGAAGCCCCTGGGAGAACTAGTTCTGCATTCCCACGCATGGCACACAACAGCAATAGAGTTCACAGCAGAAGAATAAGCCTGTTCCTATAGTCACGGCCAAAATAATGATCAATTTTTTCCACCAGAAGGGGCCCGATGCAAACCATGATAAAAGCCATTGATTTAGATATTGTGGGATCAGACATAGCACTAGTTTATTTGTGTATGTCTTGCAGGGCTGAGAATATGTTTCTGGAGTTATCCAGGAAGTACACACAATATTCAGTCCTTTTAAAATTTATTATTATCATTTTGAGACCAGGTCTCACTCTTTCACCCAGGCTGGAGGGCAGTGGTATGAAAATGGCTCACTGCAGCATCAACCTCCTGGGCTCAAGTGATCCTCCTGCCCTCCAGCCTCCAGGTAGCTGAGACTACAGGTGTGTGCAGCCACACCAGGGCTAATTTGATTTTTTGTAGAGATGGGCTCTCACTTTGTTGTTCAGGTCGGTCAGTCAAAATTACAGTGCACGTTTCCCACTGTCAGTTGTACCCAGAGCTCCTGTGGGGATCTGATGACAGGTTGGCTAATCATACATATTTAACAGGCTTTGGGAGGAGCTATGAATACTCATGACGGTGGTCTTGACATATGTATTGAACAAATATGCATGTGACATATGACCCACGTTCAATTTGGAGTGGGGACCATTTAAATGTGTTACAATTAGGCCCTATATGTCAAAAGGTTTTTTCAGGACACAAAGGCATGCGAGTATGTGATTTTTGTAGACTGGCCAGAACTAATGCATGCTCGGTGGTCTTTTTATCAGGGGTAAGTTACTGAAATCAGTCTCTTGTCTAATTAAAGCTGTAGCTGTGGCTGGTAGAACTGGGCCGGGGGTCAGTCAACATTAGCGGAGTGTAAATGGTTTTAATGTTGCTTATCTCGAGGCCAGTGCTTGTTTGGCTGCTGGGACCTCAGTTTTAAAAATCACCTACTTTATTTTTCTTTCATCTCTCCACTCTCATCCCTTCATTCCTTCCTTCTGTAGACACTCCTCTCCGGCAATGAATGTTTATCTAATTATGCTCTTGTTTAAGGAACCCCAGAGGCGAATCTTGAAACAAACCAGGCACGGAGCCTCTGTGGAATACTCCCGCTTAGGGGGAGTCATGAACAATTAGTCCACCACCACTGGGCCAAAGTCAAGATAACACCAATCAGACCTCCAGACCAGCAGTTACCTGAGACAGCCATAGAGACAAAGACAGAGACTCTGTGCCCTGCACTCTTCCCATATCTCCCATGCCAAGTTTCGCTTTAAAACCCGTATGGTAAATTTGAAAATGTAAGATGCTCCTTTAGAACGCTCATTTGACGTCTCCATTTGCCGGCTCTCCAATTAAACCTGCTTTTCTTCCCACCAGCCCTCACCTCTTGTTTGGCTTATGTAGCTGAACCTGGGTCCACTTACAGAGGTAATGATCATGGCTGCATTTTGCCCAGTGCTTCATCATTTCTGGAGCCCCTCTCTTGTTTGCCCATGGTAGCCTGGGCTGGACAGGGCATCCAAATAGAAGTTAATGGATTTAGGCTGGGCACGGTGGCTCACACCTGTAATCCCAGCACATTGGGAGGCCGAGGTGGGTTGATCACTTGAGGTCAGGAGTTTGAGACCAGCTTGACCAACATGGTGAAATGCTGTTTCTACTAAAAATACAAAAATTAGCTGGCGTGGTGGCGCATGCCTATAATCCCAGCTACTTGGGAGGCTGAGGCACAAGAATCGCTTGAATCCATGAGGTGGATGTTGCAGTGAGCTGAGATCATGCCATCGCACTCCAGCCTGGGCAACAGCGTGAGACTCCATCTCAAAAAAAGAAAAAAAAGTTAATGGTTTACCCAAAGTCACAAGCCTAGGATGTAGCTGAGCTAGGTCACCTGTTCCCCAGCCCATGCCTGCTGCCCCACTAAAGGAGGGGAAGGGGAGAAGGATGGCACAGTGGAAAAGATAAGCTCTCGCGAGCAGCCACATCTTGCTGTCAGAGGGTAAATAGCTATAAACCAAAAAGTATTTGACACAAGTCTCCATCACCTTAGGTTTCTTTTGCCAAGGTCAAGGGCCATGGCCTATGACAAAGCCTCAGGAGGTCCTAAGAACATGTGCCCAAAGTGGCTGGGTTACAGCTTGCTTTTTGTTTGTTTGAGATGGAGTCTCGCTCTGTCACCCAGGCTGGAGTGCAGCGGTGCAATCTCGGCTCACTGTGAGCTCTGCCTGCCAGGTTCACTCCATTCTCCTGCCTCAGCCTCCCAAGTAGCTGGGACTACAGGCACCCGCCACCACGCCTGGCTAATATTTTGTATTTTTAGTAGAGACAGGGTTTCACCATGTTAGCCAGGATGGTCTCGATCTCCTGACCTTGTGATCTGCCCACCTTGGCCTCCCAAAGTGTTGGGATTACAGGCGTGAGCCACCACGAATGGCCCTAGCTTGGTTTTATACATTTTAGGGAGACAAAAGATACAGGCAAAGACACAAATTGATACATGTAAAGTACACACTACTTCAGCCCCAGAAAGGTGGACATTTCAGACACAGGGGTGGGAGTGGGGGTGGAGAGGACTCACAGGTCATAGGTGGATCAAAGATTTCCTGATTGGCAATTGGTGGAATGAGTAAGCTGGAGCTTAAGCCCAGGTTCTTTTTTTTTTTTTTTGAGATGGAGTCTCGCTCTGTCGCCCAGGCTGGAGTGCAGTGGCGCAATCTCAGCTCACTGAAAGCTCTATCTCCCAGGTTCACGCCATTTTCCTGCCCCAGCCTCCTGAGTAGCTGGGACTACAGGTGCCCGCCACCATGCTCAGCTAATTTTTTGTATTTTCAGTAGAGACGGGGTTTCACTGTGTTAGCCAGGATAATCTCAATCTCCTGACCTCATGATCCACCCACCTCGGCCTCCCAAAGTGCTGAGACTACAGGCATAAGCCACAGTGCCCAGCCAAGCCCAGGTTCTTCCATGTGGATGAAGCCTCCAGGTAGCAAGCTTCAGAGAGAACAGATGGCAAATGTCTCTCGTCTGACCTTAAAAGGTGTCAAGACTCTCCAGAAAAGACCTAGTAAGAGAAGGAGATTCTCTACAGAATGCACATTTCCCTGCACAAGAGAAAGCTTTCCAGGCCCATTTCAAAATCTGTCAGCAAAATATATTTTGGGGTAAAATACTTTGATTTCCTTCAGGGCCTACTGTTGCACGATGCTGTTATGGTATCTCTGGGGTGTTGTCTTTCTGGCCAGAAACTTCTGTGGCCAGTGGTGCCTTTGCCTGAGTTCTTGCCCTGTGTCCAGAAAGAATGAGGTACACAGACAAGTGGAGGGTGAGCAAGATGAAGAGGAGCTTTATTGAGTATTAGAACAGCTCAGAGCAGACCCACAAGGGTAGCTCCTCTCTGTAGGCAGGTGGTCCTGTGGAGTGTTCAGCTCTCAGCAGAGAGGAGGCACTAGAGAGGGTGGCTCCACTCTGCAGACAGGTCATCTCATTGTCTCTGCAGCTCTCAGCAGATTGGAGCCCCTGGAGAGGGTAGCTCCTCTCTCTACTGGTCATCCCGACATCTGCCCAACTCCTAGCAGAGAGGAGGCCCTGGAGTGGGTTGTTCCTCTCTGAAGTTGGTAGTCCCAACATCTCTGCAGGTCTGTGAAGCTCTCAGCAGAAAGGGTAGCTCTTCTCTGCAGCTGGTCATCCCGTAGTCTACTTAGCTCTGGCTGAGCCCGGGGTTTTTATGGGCCTCAGAGGGGAGAAAATGTATGCCAATTGGTACTTGGGTGGGCCTGGAAACGGCACCACAAGTTCCCAGTCTGGTCCTTGGGACTGGCAGCTTGGCTCCCAGCCTTCAGACCTTCCCTGGCCTGAAGGTGGGGCCTCACTGGGGACCTGCCCCCTTCCATCCAGGAATCTGTCTGCCTCCTGCTGCCATTCATGACACCAGAGCTTGGCCCCAACATTCCTCCAAGATTGGAGTGGGCACTAACAGCAGGGAGAAGCCAGGCAATGGGAGCAGGCACTGCTGAGCCTGCAAGGACAGGGGGACCTTCCAGGCCTCCAAGAGTGCAGGGGTGCCTGAGTCTGCAGCCATGGTTTGGACAGCTACAGCTGTGCCCAGGAAGGCAGGGATCCTGCTTGCTCCTGGCCAAGAGCACAGGGAGGCTCAGACCTGCAGCTGCAAGTTGGGCAGCTACAGCCCTGCCCCAAAGGGCAGGGCTCCTGCCTGCTCTGTGGACTGGGAGGCCCAGGTCTGCAACCCAATGGTTTGGGCAGCTGCAGTGGCACCTGGGGAGCTCCCACCCTAACTTGGAAGGGCTTCATGGAGCGTCCAGCCCCAGCCACGTCTCCCTGCTGCAGCTGGGAGCTACAGTAGAACAGTTGGCTACATTTGATTGTCCAAAACTCAGTGATCTGGAGTAGCCACTGCCATCAATGGTATATCGGAGTCAAGTTGAAATACGGTGTTCTATTGCTGTTACTGGAAGGAGGGCCTTGAGTGTAAGTTGTCCAGGTTCTTAGTGTTTTGAACAAAAAATTGGACAAAACACACTAAGTAACAAAGGACTGAAACACAGGATCGAAGTAGCAAAATCAGGGATTTATAAAAGAGAGAAAGTACTCCACAGGGTGGGAGTGGGCCCAAGCAGCTCAAGGGCCTGATTACAGAGTTTTCTGGGTTCCAAGTACTCCTTTTGAGGTTCCTATCAGTTACCCCTTATATAGTTGAAGGATTTGGTCTGTGGCTAAGTAAAGACTGAGGTGAATGGCACTCTATGCAGATGAAGGGATGGTCCCTGCTTGGCCCTGGCCACTCTAAGCCACTCTCCCTTTTTGTCTAAGCCACAGTGGAAGGGGGAGGGTTGTAGAAAGAGTAACCTTTGACCCTTTGCTACTTAGGCATGGGGAGCTGGGTTTTTCCTTTCGGTTTAGCTTCAGGAAGTTGGCATTAATTGGCCTTAGGGCCCCTGCTTCCAGACCCAGATGTTTCCCTTTTGATCCAGCTTTGGGAAGTCAGCACAAATTGGCCTCAGACTCCCTGCTTCCCCCCAGACCTTGGTGTTTTTCCTTGATTCAGCATGAATTGGCCTTAAGTTTCCTGCCTCCAGATTAGGTACTATCCTGCCTCATTGCTACAGAGTCTGTTTTGTCAGTCTTGAGACCCCAGTTTTCTTGTTAATATTGGTCCATTGTGTCTAAACTTCAAAGGTAGGAGGGTAAAATGAGGCATGTCTGACCCCTTATGCCCATGATGGTTGGAACTAATTTTTTAGGGTTTTTTTTGGAATCCCCCTTCTCCAAGGGGAGGGGTTCATTCAAGGGAAGCATGGAGGGCGTAGACTTTTACTTTTGGTTTACACAAGCTTAAAAAGAAAAAACTTGCCTTCAACACTAAAACTAAAAAATGAGACTGGAAATTTCAAAGATAAAGGCCCCAAACAGAGAAAACAGCACCTCCACATCCACATTTGGGAACCATTAGCACAGAGGTCCTGGGTGACTGCTCTTTCCTGCCCAGGAAGCCAGGAGAGACGCAGGCCCCTGAAGCACACTGGCTGGCCTAAAACAAGGGCAAGGCCCTTCCTTGTTAAAGACATCCTGGCCAAACTCAGACTGGTTCTTGTTCCCGCATGATTCAGAAGAACAGGGTCTGGAGGGAGGAAACTTAAGGCTGATTCATGCTGACTTCCTAGAACCGAATCAAAAGGAAAACCTCACCTCTCCACACCGAAGTAACAAAAGGATCAGAGGCTCCCTTTGCACTGCATAGCAGATAAAAAAATGAAAAGTACCTCTGATTGGTCCCCTTCTGCAACCAATCAGAATGGTTGTGGACCACTCCTTCATTTACATAGGGTATAACAAAGTAACCAATGGGAAACCTCTGCAGGGTACTCCAACCCTAGAAGATTTTGCAACTGGTGCTCTTGAGCCTCTTCCTCAAGCCTGCTGTCACTCTGTGGAGTGTATTTTTGTTTCAACAAATCTGTGCTTTTGTTGCTTCGTTCCTTTGTGGCTTTGTGTGTTTTGTTCAGCTCTTTGTTGAAAACACCAAGAACCTGATGGCTTGTGGTCAAGACTCTCCACTGGTAACACACACACACATATGCACATATACACACGACCACATACGTGGCAGGAAGGGGCACAGAACCTGGAGTCAAGTCACCTCGGGCTCCAGTCTGAGGTTCTCCATTTGCCAGCTATTTGCTGGGACAGGTCAGTTGTCCTCTCTGAGTCTCGGTCTCCTGGGCTGTAGCCAGGGAGAAATAATACCTACTGCACAGGCCTATGGGGACAGCCAAAAGCCCTTCATAAACCTAAGAAAGAGAAGTCGTTAGGAACTATTCATGGGCATTCACAGCAAGGCAACCCCATTCTCGTATGAGGGCGTTGGTCCCAGTGCAGGGAGCAGGAGACTTGTTTCCAGAGGCTTCCAGGGTAACTTGGAGCAAATCACTTACCTTTCTTGGAGACAGTCCCTGGAAGAAGAGGCCATCCCAGACCCCTTCCTCCCAGGAACTCATTCATTCTGTCAGCAAACATAGCCTGGGGACCCGCCAAGGGAGGCGGGTACAACCCACCACTGCCCACGGGCTGTGCACGGCCTTGCTGTGGGAACAGGCCTGTAACTGCATCACAACCCGAGATCTGGACAAAGGGCAGAGGAAGCTGAGACTCCTTCACCTGGGGTGGGGGCTTGAAGGGGCTTGGGAGGACTCTCCAGAAGAGGTGACATTTCAGTAGGGCCTTGAAAGCCAAATAGGTATTTTCCAGAGGGAGAGTGGGGAGGGGCAAAGGCACTCCACGCGAGGATGACATCCTATGGTGAGGCAGGCCCGCAGGTGGGAAGGAGGGGAGGATGGGCAGTTTGTGCTGTGGAGCACAGTGGCCCAGCCGTGAGAGGGGTGCAGAATGGAGCACGCAGAATGGAGCATGCAGAGTGGGCTGGGCAGGCTGGGCAGGGTGCTGATTGACGGCTGCAGGGCTGCTCCCCAGGCGTGGGTAATTGTCCCATGCATCTGGAGGCAGGCTCTGTATGAATCTGGCTCTTCCATGGCTCTGAAAACAGTCCTCTTTTTTACCCTTGATGAAATCCTGCAGTCTGCTCCCATGTACCAGTACCTGGATAGGAAACTGTTCAAGGAAGCCTACCAGATTGCTTGCTTGGGTGTCACCGACACTGATTGGCGTGAACTGGCCATGGAAGCTCTAGAAGGTTTAGATTTTGAAACAGCAAAGAAGGTAAGCATCTAGCCAGCAGAAGCTGGAGTTTGGTCCTTGTGGGGTCCCTTAAGAAGGCAGATGGGGACCCAGGTGGCATGGAGAGGCCACAGACTGCAGCAGCCTCTGGAGTTAGGCTAACCTGGGCTTAGATCTAAGCTCAGGCACTTCCTCACTGTGGGCCTGGGTAGGTGACACCCTTTCTGAGATTGCTTCTCTATAGATGTAGGGTGATGACAGGCCCCATCCTTACAAAGCTTTGAGGATCGAATGGGAAGGTTCCCGTAAAGCCTGATCCAGGAGCAGCATCTCAGATTCTGGCTGTCACTCTTATTAGCTGTCAGCTATGGGAAGCACCTGGTAGTAGCCTGGCACATCATAGGCACTCTGTAAATGGCGGCTTTTATTATCGGTGTAATCACTGGCCATGATGCTGCACACGATGCTGCTTTTCTTAGCATCTGCCAACTAAGGTCAAGGTCTCTGATTCTGACAGCAATGTAGGCACTTCCCACATACCTTCATGGCGTGATTCGTGGACTTGATTCATTGTGTCCTTTCCTGGCCTAGTCTATGAAAGCTAGAGAGATGGCTGAAAACATCTGACCCCTTTCTGCACATAAGGAAAAGCCCAGGTATGTTCCTGAGCTGTGTTTCCCTCTAGAACCTGAGATGGAGGAAGGAATGGCTTCCAAACCCCTCTCCCCTACCCCTTCCCTCTTTATCTCCCCACAGTCAATTAACGAGCTGCTCATTTTGTGCATACTCCTGGGCTGATACTGAAGGAGTGGCAAAGAGGGATGTGATGCCCGCCTTGGGTTAGGTCAAGACTTGTAGGCATGAAGAGAGAGGAGACTGGACCAGACCAGGACTAAGAAGCCTGGCTGAGAACCAGCTGTGCCACGTAAGGGGCTCTGGGACCTCAGGCCAGCCTGGTTAACAACTAAGTTTATTCAGTCATTTATTTAACTCCCCAGCCTGTATCCCCAAAACACTCCCTGAGAATAGAAAGGGTATATTAAAGCCACAAGATTTTTAAAATAACACTGTTCATTGATTTTATTTAAATTAAAAAACAATTGTATATAGTAAATGTCTATTAAGTACAACATGGGACAGGCCCAGTGCCTCATGCCTGTAATCCCAATTCTTTAGGAGGCTGAGGCAGGCAGATCAGTTGAGGTCAGGAGTTCAAGACCAGCCTGGCCAACATGGTAAAACTCTTGACTCTACCAAAAAAATACAAAAATTAGCTGGGTGTGGTGGTGCATGCCTGTAGTCCCAGCTACTTGGGAGGCTGAGGCAGAATTGCTTGAACCAGGGAGACAGAGGCTACAGTGAGCCAAGATCATGTCACTGCACTCCAGCCTTGGTGACAGAGCAAGACTCTGTGTCAAAAACAAAAACAAATCAGTACGGTATGTTTTGAAAAAGCCAGACGATGTTGACAATAGGCTAGGAGTTGCTATTTCATCTAAATCCGGTATCCCCTGCCTTTCTTTCCTCTGGGACAGGCACTGAGGCTCACCAGTTTGCACAGGGTGGTCCCCAGTGATGGTCTGCCATCCCCACTAGATGGCAGAGAAGAGCTGCTGAGTTCTGGCCAGGACCTGCGTAGAGCTGCAGGTGCCTCCCTGTTCCCAGGCTTCCCTCTACTGAGTGCATTCAGGGGCCTTCTGACCACTCTGACCAGGAGCCGTGACACTGCAGGATGCATCAGGTTGAAGGAACTCAGAAACAGATTTCTCAGTGGGCAAATCCTAGACCCCAGCACAGCCGACCTAGAGCTAGAAAGACCTTTGAGAGGGTGTCACTAGCAGTCCCCAGTCCCCTTTCCACAAAGATGGCTGGAGCCCAGAAGCAGAGAAGTAGGCTCAGAGCAAGGACTGAGACCTTGAATGCTCCTTTCCCTCTCGGCCTCTGTGACAGGCTTTGCAGGGTTGTCCTCTCAAGTTGCTTTAAGGAAACCCAGATCTAGAGGGCAGCATTTAAGACCTGCAGCTTGGCACAACAGCTACTGCTACCCCTCTGTTCCTTGGCCCATGTGATGCCCACATTGCCCTTTTCTACGAATGCCTCTCCACAAACACTTGTTTGCCAGGTTCTGATTCTAATGCCTCACTTAACGCTGCCTCCCGCCCCTGCTCATGCTCAGACCATTCAACTGTGTTCTCCAGGCATCTGGTTCATAGTCGGAGAGCTCTTAGCTCTAGATGTCGTGATCTGTTTAATTGACCAGCCTCCCCGGTTAGAATGTGGGCCTCTGAATTGTGGAGGGGGACAGGGGCCGAGACATGTCTCTCCCTGGATCCCCAGTCTCTGACAGGAAGCCTGGCCCTGTGGGATGAAAAGATGAAGCTGCGTTGTGGTCACCTGCAAGGCAGCCAGAGGCCGGGGACTCGCTCATCTCCCGAGGTCTTTTCAGGAGGGAGGATGCCATGCTGCTGAGTGGAGGCTGCAAGTGGTCAGGATTGCTCTGCATGTTCGGTTCAAAGGGCTCCGGAGCTGCTGCCTCCTCTAGGCACAAGTCAGCCCATTTTGAATGGGGCAATGTAAGCAAGCACAGCTGGTGGAAATGGTGACAGCAAAGCCACCTGAAAGCAGCCTGACCTGGTGGCTCATGCTCCTCCAAATCCTGGGCAGAATCTGAAAGCAGCAAAACTGGCTTAGCCAACACCAGTCTGCTTGTTCCTCAGAAACTTCTAGAGGTCCATGAGTTAAAGTCTCTGGCAAGGGCTGCAATTTTAGGATTTACATAAGAGTTTGCCTTCCATGGACTTGGTGGGATTCATTCCCTACCCCTCCACCTTCTTCCAGAATCTGTCTTTATGCCCTCTCAGCTTTCCCCTCCTCCGTTCCCTCTGCAGTACCAGGGGGTCCCCTGTGTCTGTGGCAACGCTGGGTAGGCATAGCTGTCCCCTGCATTCTACCCATGTCACCAAGATGTGCAAGGCAATTTCTCGTCAGGCCATGCATCTCACCCTCTCCTGCTGTGATGCTGCCTGCCCCGCCAGAGGGTCAGACCGGCTTGTTCTTCTTTGGGTCGAGAGTCTCCCAAGGAGGCACCGCCACAGACTGTGGCATCATTGTTTTGTTTTACCTGATCCCAAAATGACTGATGCAACCAGGATGTCTTTGCTGTTCTTTGCATGTTCCAATTTCGGGGATAAAGCCGCGCCTCACTGAGTGGTATAACCTCCTGCACACGTGATGATTAATCCCTGCTTGCTCCCTTCCTCTCCTCTGTGGCTCACTGTCTAGGTGAGCTTGACTTCCCAATCCCCAGTCAATCACCCACTTTTGAAGCCAAGAAGGCAAGCTGGTTTTATTCTTTATTTCTTGCCCACAGGCCTTCATCAGAGTACAAGACCTCATCAGCAGCATGGAGGTAAAAGTTGAAGCATTCTTATTTGTCAAGAAAGTGAACTTGGGGTTTGGGGCTCAGAGGCAGTCCTTGTGGCAGGTGTATTAGTTCATTTTCACACTGCGGGAAAAAATGTACGCGAGACTGGGCAATTTACACAAGAAAGAGGTCTAATTAGACTTGCAGTTCCACATGGCTAAGGAAGCCTCACAATCATGGCAGAAGGCAAGGAAGAGCAAGTCACAGCTTACATGGATGGCAGCAGGCAAAGAGAGCTTGTGCAGAGGGATTCCTCTTTTTAAAACTATCAGATCTCGTGAGATTTATTTACTATCATGAGAACAGCATGGAAAAGAGCTGCCCCCATGATTCAATGACCTCCCACTGGGTCCCTCCCACAACACGTGGGAATTCAAGATGAGATGTGGGTGGGGACACGGCCAAACCATATCAGCAGGCAAAAACCCTGAGGACACGGGAGCAGAGCTCACTGGCGACTGGGCATCCGGGTCACAGCCTTGCTCCAGGGGCAGAGTGGCCACACAGGGGGAGACAGCAGTGGGCAGTGTGAGCTGTCACATTATAGCTGATGAGGCAGATGGGTTCCGATCTCTCCAGGGTTGGGTTTCTTGTTTGTGAAAAGAGATTGGACCTACCTCACAGGCTGCTGTGAGGATTCAGTAGGTTCTCAGGAAATGGTTTGCATCCTCATGGTGGCAGATAGTCGGTCACCATCCTCTCAGACTCCAGTAATCTGATAGTGTTGAGGGGTTTCCCAAATGCACATGAGCTGAGCTCCACTCCCAGAAATGGACCTGGGAAGCAAGGCCCACAGTCTGAACTGAGCATCCCAGAGCTCTGGCGCAACCCCCAGCCCCGCTGTTCCTGGCTGAGAGTATTGGCCTCATCATCCAAACATAATAGGCCTGCAGTGGGCAAAGGAAACTGGGCACTGGGTGGTGGTAGGCACCATTCTTTTTATTTATTTTTGAGACAGGGTCTCACTTTGTTCCCCAGGCCAGGGTGCAGTGGCACAATCATGGCTCACTGAAGCCTAGACCTCCTGGGATCAAGCAATCCTCACACGTCAGACTCCCAAGTAGCTGGGACCACGTGCGCACGACCACGCCTGGTTAATTTTTTTGTATTTTGTGGAGTCAGGGTTTTGCCATGTAGCCCAGTTTGGTTTCAAATTCCTGGGCTCAAGCAATTAGCTCACTTCGGCCTCCCAAAGTACTAGCATTACGGACTTGAGCTACCATGCCTGGCCCTTAGACACTATTTTTTTTTTTTTTTTTTTTTTTTTTTTTTTGAGACGGAGTCTCGCTCTGTCGCCCGGGCTAGAGTGCAGTGGCCGGATCTCAGCTCACTGCAAGCTCCGCCTCCCGGGTTTATGCCATTCTCCTGCCTCAGCCTCCCAAGTAGCTGGGACTATAGGCGCCCGCCACCTCGCCCGGCTAGTTTTTTGTATTTTTTAGTAGAGACGGGGTTTCACCGTGTTAGCCAGGATGGTCTCGATCTCCTGACCTCGTGATCCGCCCGTCTCGGCCTCCCAAAGTGCTGGGATTACAGGCTTGAGCCACCGCGCCCAGCCTAGACACTATTCTTAATTTCTGTGTATCTCAGTGCTGTCTGGCTGTTAAAAGGTGTACACATTTTTTCTCCTGAACAGATTTATTGTAAGGGTATGGGAATGTGAGACACATTTGAATTCCTGGTTGGAAAGTGAGGAAATCCGCAAATGTCTTGTCTCTCTCATTCATTTCCGCATAATAAACACCTGTCGTGGGCCAACACTTGTGCCGAGTTCAGTGGGCACAGAGCTGAGGAGGAGAGAGGCCGACAGGAGCTCACAGCCTGCTACACCTCATAACATAAGCTGCTGTGTGCCCCACGCGTGATTTATGTTAATGCTACTCTAGATCCTCAGGTTAACTGAATGAGGCAGGTACTGTTGCTCTCCCTATTCCATGCAGGAGGAAACTAAGGCTCAGCGAGATGATGCCACGTCCTCACGAGTCCACAGCCAAAAGCTCAGTGGAATTCAAATACAGTCTTGTCTCCTAAGCTCATGCTCTCTCTGCCAAGCACCCTCCCCACCCACGTGTCGTAAGGGGTGTCTGTATGTTCTGAGGTTTACCTACCACATGGTAAAGGGCTTGTTCGGAGCCATTGCCCAAAATGCCCAGTGCTGCTGACTCTCACTTGTAAATCCACTGGCCTGGATCTAGGGGTCTTCACTGAAGGCAAGGAACATAATTTTCCTCTCTACAAAAGTAACTGATGGCCGTGGGGTCCAACTATTGTCATTTTTCAGGTCTTACCAAGGTCAAAATGCCTGCCTCGCCTCGTGTGCTATGAGCTGGGAAACCGGTTAAACTCAAGAGTGTCTCTTAAAAAACAATGACGTGCCTCCAGGTGCACTCCACATCGACTGCTCAGGGCTTAGTTGCCCATATCTGGGTGCTCAGCATAATTCCAGAGAACTGTGGATCCTCAGTGGGTGCCTTTTGGATAGGGGAGATGTTCTTGTCCTGCTGATGGTGGGAAAGAACCTGCCCATGTTGACATGCACCTGCTTGAGTGCTACAGATCGTTTCTATTCATCACGGTGATATCCTGGGGCCTAGAATGGATATGGACCCATTCTCATGTCTAGTAAAACCTTTTTGTGGGGAGGTTTTTTTGTTTTTTTGTTTTTTGTTTTGCAGAGATAGAGTCTTGCTAAGTTGACCAGGCTGGTCTTGAATTCCTGGGCTTAGGCGATCCTCCTGCCGCGGCCTCCTAAAGTGTAGGGATCACAGGCATGAGTCATCAGGTCCAGCCGAAATCTTTTATCTCACAGCAAGCTTTTAATTCATTTCCAACTATTATGAATTAGTTTGTTTCATAAGCCGGAACTATGTGCAGGATTTTTTAAAGATGATTTCTGTCAAGTGTGGAAGCATGTTGCCTCCAGTCCTTAAAACTTTCACCAGCTTGTCTAAGAGTTTGATTCAATATCTCATCGTCCTCTGTATGCTACTCTTGCTAGAAAACAAGCAAAAGGAAACTGCTAGGGCTCAGGGTTTGGGTGCTACTGAGTGTTTACAAATACTCGAGCTGTAGACAAGTGAATGTTCCCTGACACAGAAGGAAGAAGCTTTATCCTCAGCTGTGCTAAGTGTGTGTATGTGTGTGTGTGTGTTGTTGGGGACATCACTTGCTTCAGAAGACAGTGTTATGTGATACAAGGAATATCTGGAGTCAGACAGAACTGCGTCCAAATTCCAGCTCTGTCTGACCCTGACCTGTTCCTCTTTTTGAGTCTCAGCGTCCTTCACTCTAATACTTGGATAGTGAGACCTACCCTGAGGGTCACTGAGAGGAATAAAGGGGCCATGTGTGTGTAAAGTATATACCCAGAACCTAGCGGATGTTCAGCATGCGGGATTTCTTACTTTCTCTTTAAAAGTAGGGACATAGTGAGACTTGTCATCCTATTTTATTGGTCTCCCTCTTGGGCAGAAACCCTAAACATTCTCCTGCTCTGTCATCCCCATGAGCCACAACTCTGCCAAAGGATGAGCCACAACTCTGCCAAACAGGGCCTGCGGATTTGGGAGATCTCTGGAGCTTAGGGGTCATGGATGAGTCAGAGCACACACTATTCAAACTATTCTGTCATAGCCTTGGAATACACAGGAAAGCAACCCTGAGGAATTTCCATTAAACAAACAAAGGTTTGCATCTTTTTTTGATCTTTACTTGTCTGGTAGAAACCTGCTTTTGTTGTCAAGCATTCCCAGCGGGAACCTGGGGGAGAGAGACAACAGCCAGGAGCCAAGCCCAGGTTGCAGTAGGAAGGTCCAGAGGCCTCACTTGAAGTAGCCACATCTAACCTTTGTAAAGGCTGCTTGCTTCCTGCCCTTGTAAAGGCTGCAGAGGTCATTTCCTGTGCTTCCAATTTTTCCAGAAGAGGAAGAAGCGGGGAGAGACCAACAATGACCTGTGTCTGGCAGATGTGTTTTCCTACCAGGGGAAGTTCCATGAGGCCGCCAAACTGTACAAGAGGAGCAGGCAGCTTGAAATGTGTTGGAAGAAAAGCTGAGTGTTAGGAGAGAAGCTGAGGCAGAGCTGCATGTCTGCTAGACTTGCTGGCTCCTTGCTTCTAGCATTCCCATTGTCTCAAGCAGCCATATGTTTCTCATTCACTTGATACACCATTTCCTTTCAACCCCCACATCCTCACCACCTGTTTCTTTGTTTGAGCACCAATAAATACAGTAAATAGTGTGGGCTCCCAGAGCTCGTGGCCTTTGCAGCCTGCACACTTGCGATGGCCCCCTGGTCCCACTTTTTCTCTCAAACTCTTTCTCATTCCTTTGACTCCGTTGGACTTCGTCGCCCCCACGACCTGGTGTTGGGTCTGGTCACCCCAACAGAAATGTACGCTGACCTCTGCATGTTTGAGTATGCCAAGGTAACCCACCCCATCCCAGGCCCAAGCTCTGGCTTGGAGCCCACTGGTGTTCTCACCCGTGGCGTCCAAGTTATTTTCCCCAAGAGTGGTGCAGACAAAAACTAGCAATGGTCTCAGAAAGGATGTGGGGAAACTGGTAAACAAAGGACCCATCTACAGTCCCTGGTAGAAACTCACCTAAAACCGACCTTTAACACTGACACCAATGGGGCAGAGTATAGCAGTTCAGACCTTCATCAGCAACGGAGCTGGATGGCTGTGGGTCTGCGCCAGCACAATCCCCTCATTGATTTGAGGGTTCAGTGCTTCAGGGCTGTCTCCCTCAAATCCTCTCAATCCTTGTCAGAAGCTGCCAAGAATTGGTGTCTTCAGGCGGGAGCCGGTCCTGCCAATCATACAGGACAACATGGTGCCTGCCAGCCAAGTTTCCCATAGCACCTGCTGATTGTCCTGGGCTTCTGGGAAGTCAGGCAGAGCCTCCGCCCTCCCGTGTTAGCGCAGCATACCTCACGCCTACCAGCTGCAGAGTGGCTACCATGTGGTTGCAGTGGGTGATGGCAGAGATTCCCTTTTGCCTTGGGATGGTCCCCATGAACCTTACTCCCCAGCAGAGCTGGGCCTTTTAAGGCAGGTGTGGGAGAGGAGCTTCCTGGACCTGGCTCCTGATGGCTTCTGTGGGAAGGAGTTGCATTAAGGAGCCCAGACCAGTCAAGACATTTGCAGTTCAGCCTAAGCAAGGTTCAAAAAAGCTTGAATGCACTGAGCAATGATAGTCTTCCTTCTATAGAGGGGCTTTGTTAACCTGCCTTTTCCAGGAGTGTCAAAAGTGGCTCTCGGTGTGTTATGAAGTGACTCATCAGCCACAACCTATTAGTGGGCTACTAATGGTAATTCTCTAGCTCACAAGTTCAAGATGGAAAATCTTCCCTACTTTTTTTGCCTTTTTTTTTTTTTTTTTTTTTTTTTTGAGACAGAGTCTCTCTCTGTCGCCCAGACTGGAGTGCAGTGGCACAATCTTGGCTCACTCCAAGTTCTGCCTCCCGGGTTCACGCCATTCTCCTGCCTCAGCCTCCCGAGTAGCTGGGACTACAGGTGCTCGCCACCATGCCCGGTTAATTTTTTTTTTTGAGATGGAGTCTTGCTCTGTCGCCCAGGCTGGAGTGCAGTGGGGCGATCTCCACTCACTGCAAGCTCCACCTCCCGGGTTCACGCCATTCTCCTGCCTCAGCCTCCCGAGTAGCTGGGACTACAGGCGCCCGCCACCACACCCGGCTAATTTTTTTTTGTATTTTTAGTAGAGACGGGGTTTCACCGTGTTAGTCAGGATGGTCTCGATCTCCTGACCTCATGATCCGCCCGTCTCGGCCTCCCAAAGTGCTGGGATTACAGGCGTGAGCCACCGCGCCCGGCCAATTTTTTGTATTTTTAGTAGAGATGGGGTTTCACTGTGTTAGCCAGAGTGGTCTCGATCTTCTGACCTCGTGATCCACCCACCTCCCAAAGTGCTGGGATTACAGGCATGAGCCACCACGCCCAGCCTTTTCTCTGCTTTTCTAGATGGCTGTGCTCTTCCACCATCTGTTTGATCCTGGGGCTTAAGGTGTATTGGTGACCTGTGATGTTGCCCAGGACTTACTGTTCATCAGGACTTGGATGAACTCCTGGGCCCCAGCCTGTTTTTCACCTTAGTGATTTCTTCACTCTATACCTGAAACGCAGGGTGTTCAGATTCCCTCTGCCTTTTTCTCGTCACCTTTCCTACCCTCCCTCAGGCCCCACCACAGACACCTAGAAGATTTCATTAACACATTCATACTGAGATCACCAGAGTCAGTGCATCTCTGCTTCCGGGGATAACAAAATTTTAACTCAGGATGAACCCTTAAGGGATCAAGACCCTAGAGGCAGAATTTAGGCTTAGGAACCCCTGAAGCCTCCTCAAGGAGGCAGCTGTGCTGCAGTCTGAATTTGAGAAATGTGTACATACACATTATGTGGGGGGTGGGGGAGATCCAGTGCTGATTAACATGGCATGTTTTTGTTTACTTGAAAATTGCTTCTCAAGATTCAATCTGGTTTTCAGAAAATTTTCTTAATTACACTCCATGTACAAATCAATTGTATGCTTTCCGGATAAATGACACGTTTATATGGTGATAAAGGGAATTACAATGCTCTTAACTCTTATGTAGTACGTTCTTATCAAAATCACCAAGCATGAGAACACTGTTTAGTCTCATTCATCACTCAGCACAGCCTCTTTCTGTCCACTTTAGGGCCAAGTCTTTGCCATGGCCCCAGATAACGTGTAAATTAGCTTCAGGGATCAAAAAGTCTTTGAAAACCCAGTTTGCTGAGCCTTGAAGGAAGCTTTTAGACCCAGCTTCAATGAAGTCACAGCTCCCTGAGGGTCCTGCTGGACTGCAGGAGGCTTCCTGAGCCTGGGAGCTGTGTGCCTGGATGGTCTCCTTGGGGTGACGACCCAAGCTCATGGCTCCCTCTCAACCTCTAACCCTTCTTAACACAGTCACCCCTAGTCCCCTGAGCACTCGTGAAGTCCCTTTGAAGGACATTTCTAGTCTCCTAAGATGCCTGTTTCCCCCAGCTGCCACCCTCATTTCACCAGCCAGGTAGGCAGGGTTTCCAGCTTCGTGCTAGCGTACAGAATCCATGCTGTAGCAGCTGCCAAGAGGAGAGGTGTATCTGTAAAGGTCCAAACCAGGCAGGGACAGTGGCTGCTTTCCAAACCCCTTCCCTTTGTCAGCTCCTGGGAGAACCAAAGGCCAGCCAGGGGACCTGTCGTCTATTGGGTCCCAGCATCAGGTATACAATGCCCTTCCCTCCCCTTCTTAAAACATTGGTTCTCAGGCTGACCTAATAGATGATTTTAGGAGCTACACAATTACCCTGAAAGCAAATAAGGAAAAAAAGCGAGCTAATTGTTCAAGTGGATTTTTAGCATACATTGACTGCACTTTCCTGACACATGAGCGTTAATCATGGGGAAAGGAGTGCTTTTTTTATTCTCAATGAGGCTGACACAAAGCACTCTCTGCAGGGTACATTATTCCTAAGACAAACCACTTCTTACCAGTAACATAGACCTGGGCTCTAAGGGCTCCCAGTTTCCCTTTTTGAAAAGCTCCACCTTTAAAAGCTTCCTTGACTCTGGCAAACTCCCACATGTGTATTTTGGGTAACTACCCTGAAAAGAGGTGATGTTCTGAAGCTGTTTTTCACACATTCTAGGGCCAGCCCAGAGAAGCTGGGCATACCGCTTCAGAGGGCCCCTGCTGAGGCCAAAGGAACACAGGCTCTAGGCCTGACCCCTGAGCCTCCAGGACCACAGTCGTCTCTTCCTTCTCAGGTCCTCTCCTGAGCACCTTCCCTGCCTCAGATCCCCCCATGCTCTCCTGCTGTCCCACTGTCGGATCAGGTCCTCACCCCTGCAGACCTGACCTCAGGACAGGATCCCTAACCATTCAGCTGAGAAGCAACTAACCAGAGAGAGGTTTGCTTGTTATCTGTTCCAGGCAAGTAACAGGGGCAAAGACCATGCAATGATTCCCTAGTTCAGGGCACAGGGTGTTTGCTGGTGATTCAGAGAGGGCATGGAGGGCACGGAGGGCCGGCAAACTGTAAGTCATTTTGTTTGTGTAAGTTTAGGGGAACCCATGCTCAGCCCACTCTGAAGCACGTGGTGTCACCCATACGATCTGAATAAAGATGACAGGTCTCGATATTTGGAATTGTGCACCAGGTTGTCTCATTGCTGTTTAGGAATAATCATGTATTTACCAAAGTATGTGAGAGAGAGACAGCCCGATCATGAACCCCCGAGCCTGCAGACTTCATGTGCAGGGCCCCAAATAGTCTAGAAAGTGTTGTTTAGCCAATGAACAAATGCCCATTTGTGAGATGGGAAGGAAGCACTGGGGGCCAGCGTCCTTGACGATGTCCCAGGATCCCCCAGGAACACCTGCAGGGCAGCCTGAGATCACTCTTCCCGAGACCTGGGACTCCCCCGACTCAGCCCCTCAGGGACGGGCCCTGCCTGCCTCCTGGTTGCCTGCTTCAGCCATGTGGAGCCTGCCCTTGCTGCTAGAAAAGCCTGATGTAACGCTGGCACAGGAAGTTCTGATCCAGAGTGTTTTTGTTTGTTGTGCTTCCTCAGGATTTCCTTGGATCTGGAGACCCCAAAGAAACAAAGATGCTAATCACCAAACAGGCTGACTGGGCCAGAAATATCAAGGAGCCCAAAGCCGCCGTGGAGATGTACATGTCAGCAGGAGAGCACGTCAAGGCCATCGAGATCTGTGGTGACCATGGCTGGGTTGACATGAAAGTTTCCATCTGTGCCCCAAGCATCTGGCAGCATGTCATCACATGCCACCTCTTGGCTTTGACAAGGAAACAAATGGTGCTTCTCTAAATATTTAAAGCAAATGTGATAGAGATTGGGTTCCTTGGGAGACACAGAGGTTGCCTGCGTTTAGAGTTCAGAGCAGGCCCCACACTCACCTCTTCCTTTAAAGGGCAGTCAATGAGGAATTCTCACGCCTTGGCCTCCACTTTTCTGTGCGAATTCCTGTACCTGTGGTGGAAAGAGCACTGGGCCACTTCCTGGCTGCTGAGTCTTGGGCTGGGTGCTTCACCTTCCCCCCAGACTTTATTCTTCTCATCTGAGAGATGGAAATAATCGTGCCCACCTCTTAGGGACCCAAGTGACAGGGCTTAGGTATTTCAGCAAACCTTTATCCTGCTTCCCCACGGCATGGGGCCAGGGGGCCTGGCACCCCCTCCCTGCCTGCCCACCCGGGTGGCCTTTCCTCTTGGCAGCCAAGCCCCAAGGGCCCGTAGCCAGAGTCCAGGGGGAGGAGGACACGTGTCTGCCCCGGCCTGGCCCCTTGGGAGTCCGTGGCTGTTTTGTAGGAGCTGGTGCCCTTGTGCTACCGCTGCTCCACCAACAACCCGCTGCGCAACAACCTGGGCAACGTCTGCATCAACTGCCACCAGCCCTTCATCTTCTCCGCCTCTTCCTACGGTGAGTCCCTGCATCCTGAGCATGTGGGCAGGACAGCCTGTGGACCACTACGCTCACTCCACTGCTCTCTGGCCTCAGGACGTTGGGCAACGGCCAAAGGCCTCTGAATGTCCCTGTTTATGAAATGAGGACACTCTGACACCCACCTGCCTGACACAAGGAGTCACTGTCGGTGTTCCCAAAGATAGGACCCACCGCTGCCCAAAGCTGAAGCACCCACTCTGGGAACCTGGCACAGTGCTGTACATAACCAAATGCCCCAGGAAGAGAGTCCGATGGCTCTTCATTCGGACTGGGAGGCTGAGATAGGTTTTCAAGGCCCAGCTCCTTTGATGTTGACAGAGGATCAGAAGCCCCTTCCCAGGAGCTGAGCAGAGGCCACACACACACGACTGTCCATGCGCACACACACATATACACACACACACACACACACACACAGAGACGGCCCCGTGCGCGCACACACAGACACACACAGAGACAGCCCCTGCACACACGCAGACACACACAGACTGCCCCTGTGCACACACAGAGACTGCCCCTGCGTGCACACACAGAGACAGCCCCTGCACACATGCACACACGCACACACACAGACTGCCCCTGTGCACACACAGAGACTGCCCCTGCGCGCAAACACACACACACAGACTGCCCCTGTACACACACATACACAGGCTGCCCCTGCACACATGCACACACGCACAGAGACTGCCCCTGCACGCAGAGACTGCCCCTGCACACACACACACACACACACACACGGAGACTATGCCTGCGCACACAAAGAGACTGCCCCTGCACACACACAGACTGCCCCTGCCGCCTCTGCTTGCCTAGTTGTTTAAACCTGTTGTTCTTGTGCAGGCGTGGTGGCTCATGTCTGTAATCCCAGCACCTTGGGAGGGCAAAGCAGGAGGATCAGTTGAGCCCAGGAGTTCAAGGGTACAGTAGGCCATCATCACAGCTGTTAATGGCCACTGCATTCTAGCCTGAGCAACAGAGTAGAAACCCTGTCTCTAAAAACAAACCATAAAGAGTACCTAGCACTAATGTCCTGTGACCCCTCCTTGCACTCTCCACCTCTGTGTAAGCACTCTCTGTCCACAAAGTCTTCCTCTTAATTCTCCTTCTAGTTCACATTTGACTGTAAAGCCTCCGTGCCCCTGAAAATACTCCTTACCAAAGCATAAAGGGCCCCTTAAGTTCTGAGGCCTATGTTTGATCTTCCCCAAATTCCCTCATAAAGCAACATTCTGGAAACAACAGCCAAAAGATATTATATTGAAAACCGGTGATTACTGCTGTGTTCACTGTGTCAAGCAAAGTCCATTTTTCTGGTCTTGGGTCTCCAGAGTTATGAGGACAAAAGTCTCTCCCCTCTCCAACAAAGGAAACACACTGAACTCCCCAACAGCAATTTTTTCCTTTTGAGATGGAGTTTCACTGTTGCCCAGGCTGGAGTGCAGTGGCGCGATTGTAGCTCACCGCAACCTCTCCTCCTGGTTCTCCCGCCTCAGCCTCCACCAGGCGTACATCACCACGCTTGACTAATTTTGTCTTTTAGTAGAGATGGCGTTTCGCCAAGTTGGCCAGGTTGGTCTCAAACTCCTGACCTCAGGTGATCTGCCCGCCTTGGCCTCCCAAAGTGCTGGGATTACAGGCATGAGCCACCACACCAGGCCCCAACAAGAATTCTCTAAACTCCTGCAAGGAATGACTTCAGATTCCCTCAGAGAATGTCAACTTCCCAAAATGCATCCCAAGAGTTTCCAGAGTTCCTGCCAGAAGTGCCCGCACAGACTCAAACTTCTGAGCCCTGAAACCAGAGATGGGCCCAACTCACTTGTTACATATCAGCAGCACTCCCAGCTGCTTGACATTGTGGACCAAGAACTTCCGGAAGCCACTGGGCAGCATGTGCTTTCTGGGTTTTTTTGCTCCTATAACCAATGCTGGACATCCTATCAAGATCTGGCCCTTGAACCTTCTACAAACCCTGTTGTCAATCCCTTGGGGTTTCCGCCAGTTACGCTGAAGGAAATAACACACAGGTGGGTTAGCGTCTGTGCAGAGTGCCACCTCTTCCTTTGGGGAGGGAAAAAAGGACCAGATGAAAAGGAAGTATGCCACACAGTAGCTGCCTTTGGTAACAGGACTTCACTATTTCCTTACATGCTTTTTTGGTGGCAAAAACCAGGAGCTCTTGGCTTTAGCCATTAGGAATGCAGGCACCCCTGCCATTCTCACTCCCAAGAAATGGAGACAGACACCAATGGGACGCGAGGGGACTGTGTAGATACTGAGATGGCGAGCACAGCTGCAGACACTGCTCTCAGCACCTCTGAGTTTTCCTGTCTATAAAATAGGGATCCTGCTGTCATAAGGCAACCCAAAATACACGACACAAATGCAAAGCCCTCTAAACACATCGAAACAGCCAAGTGTCCCTTCTCATTTAAATTTCACTTCATACACCAAGAGACTTAAGTACCAGCACTAGGGCACACTGGGGGAGACCTGTATTTCTACAGAAAGCTCTTCCACAAACCAGTTCATCGGTCAAAGGTAGTCCCGACTAGGTGATGTCAGAAACCGACAGCCTGTTGGAAGCTTCTTTCTTCACCCCACACCTGTTTCCATTCCAGGGCCATATACTTTAATTTTGACATATCGGTCTGACTGGTGCCGGATGAACTTCTTGGTTCTCTTTTCGTCCATCTTGGGCTTCACAAGGGGTCTGAGGGCGGCCATGATGCCTTCTGGGAAAGAAGCAGCCCCAGGTGAGGAAGAATCCTGGAAGGAGGCTGGGAAGGAGGTTTTCCCACCCACGGATTGAACACTGTCGCAGAGTGTCTTCCAATCGCCAGCTACAGAGCAAGCTGGGAATGGAATGGGTGCCTCTGCCAGGCTTGCTTTCCCTCCCTTTCCGAAGCTGGCAGAATACTAGGCACTCTCCAGACGCGATCCCAGGAGGTCAAGGGTCACCTCACCCACTCAGAGCCCAAAGAATGCCAACAGCTGAGCAAACCAAAACTGACCCCGAGATACTCTCAATTTGCAAGGGGCAGCAAATCCCACCCCACCAGTATCCGAACCCCCAGATGGTCCTTCCGGTAGTACTGGCCTTGACCATCTACTTGAACTTGCGTCTTTTCCTCACCTGTAAAATGGAGAAGACACGGTGCGCTGAATGCCTGCAGTGCCTGTCACAGGGTAAACTGTCAATAAAGAAAAACCTTCTAATTCCCCAGGGAGCTGCTGCGCTACCACACCCTCTACACACACAAAACCATCATATCCCTCTAAGGATGCCTCAAACCTGGAGATCTTCCAGTATCAACTCACACCTTCCTCAGTGTGGTCTTCCGAGCCATTCATTTATTTCCTACAGCAGCACCACCCCTTCTGTTCTCTTTGCAGCCATCAATTGGCACAGGGTGGGTACTCAATGAACCACGTATTCAAAACAACTTTGCCTTCTGGCCCGTGATATCCTTGAAGGCGAGGGGGAAGTTTCATCTTTATATTCCCAGAGATCCTGACTATCAGAATCTCTGTCAACAACTGAGTGAGCAGACCTGCACCCCATCTTTTTTTTTTTTTTTTTTTTGCAGTCCCACCACAGGGGCCCTAGGGTCACAGACTAGAAGGAAAGGAGTGTGGGGCCATGGCAATGAACGAATGCACGTGGGCCAACAGCAGTAAGCACGGTATAAACCAAAAATTAAATTCTAAGCCCCCAACCCAACTGAATGGACTCCTGCTCTTGGCCAAGGGCATTCCTAAGTTAACCTGAAAAACTAGTTCAGGCCAAATGCGGGGTCGAATTTGCCTCATTATGCCCTTCTCCCTATGGAATTCAGGCACAGCTGACCAGCATTAACATTAAAAGCGATCCCAAGACTGACAAAACAGACTTTGTAGCAGTAAGACACCAAATTTCAACCTGACTCTAGTATAGCATCACATGACAGATTGCAGGCCCTGAAAGAAACAGAAGTACTTTACTCAAAAATATATTTCTTTGACACATTCTGACATGGCCCTGTAAAGCTGTCTCTTGGGACAATCTACGTTCTGTAGTGAATCCCCCTCCCTTTCCAGGTCTTCTCCCTGAGCCAGGAGAGACTCCACTAAGAGTATGGCACCTTTTCAGGTCTGATAAGAAACATCTACAATCTAGTCTCTTTGAAGCCCGCTACCTGGAGGCTTCATCTGCGTAAATAAGAATCTTGGTCTCCACAACCGCTTCCGCTTTTCTGAACCCAGGCATTCCTTTTTGTTGATTCCAGGTCTTTGGACAAACTCGACCAATTGTCAAATCTACCAATAGCCTGGCCCAGGCCCCCCCAACACACCTCCTTAAAATGTACAAAACCAAGCTGCACCCCAACCACCTTGGGCACATGTTCTCAGGACCTTCTGAGGGCTGTGTCAGGGGCCATGTTCACTCATACTGGACTCAGAATAAGTCTCTTCAAATACTTCACACAGTTTGACTCTTTTCGTCAACAGATGCAAAGCCCAACCACCGCCCCGCCCCCGCCCCGGCTGCCTGCTTCACTCTGTTGCTGTAGGCGCTCCAGCAAGCCGACAATATCCACAGACACACAGTGGTAGGGAAGGCCTCCTTACCAGGGGACACACCCAGATTAAGACTCATCGAGGCCGGGCGCGGGGGCTCACGCCTGTAATCCCAGCACTTTGGGAGGCCGAGGCGGGCGGATCACTTGAGGTCAGGCGTTCGAGACCAGCCTGGCCAACATAGTGAAACCCACTCTCTACTAAAAATACAAAAATTAGCCAGGCGTGGTGGCGGGCGCCTGTAGTCCCAGTTACTTGGCAGGCTGAGGCAGGAGAATCGCTTGAACCCGGGAAGCGGAGGCTGCAGTAAGCTGAGATCGCACCACTGCACTTCAGCCTGGGCAGCAGAGTGAGACTCTGTCTCAAAAGCAAACAAACAAAAACAAACAAACAAACACACGGAGCCAGAAACAGAAGCGCCGAGAAAGAGACAGTGGACAAGAGCGCGCCGGTGCTGATGGGAGGTAACCCCCTGGGTCCTGGCAGGGAAAAGGTAAGCACTTCCGGCTCCGGGTCCTTTAAAAAAGACACGTCAAAGAAATAGTGCTGCAAAAATGCCGAATTTAACTGTTTTAATAGAGATTAACATCTAAGAGTATAAAGGAAAATTTATCCTCCCTGCCCTTGGCACTAGGTAGAAATTTGGAATTCTTTCTGAGTTAACGCCTGGTGTAGGGAGGAATCTACTTCCGCCAGAAGTTGAAGCCAATCTAACGTTTGGGCTATTTCCGGTCGTGTTTCTTCTACCCCGAAGTGCACCTCCTAGTGGTCAGGAGAGAACAAGACAGATTTTCCAAAATTCCCTCACTGAATTTACATAGTACATAGTAATAAAACCGGAACTGCTAACATGCGATGGGGTTCATAGGTCTACCACAATTCTATAATGTACTCCTATTATTGTCTCTATTTTGCATATGTGGAAGGAGAATTTTGGAGATTTTACTCCAGGCTCCACGCTTCTAACCATTATTCTAAACTACCTTGTTTTGTTCTGTTGGTTGTTGCGTAGAGCCATGGTTTCATTGTGTTGACCAGGTTGGTCTCCAGCTCCTGGTCTTAAGCGATCCTCTTGTCCTCGCCTCAGCCTCCCGAGTAGCTGTGCCCAGCTACTGTCTAACTTTTAAACTTGTTCTTGATTTGCTTAGCTTTTTTTTTTTCTTTTTTTTTGAGATGGAGTCTTACTCTGTCGCCCAGGCTGGAGTGCAATGGAGTGGCATGATCTCAGCTCACTGCAACCTCCACCTCCCAGGTTCCGGGGCCAAGTGATTCTCCTGTCTCAGGCTCCGTAGTAGCTGGGATTACAGGTGTGAGCCACCATGCCCGACTAATTTTTTTTATTTTTAGTAGAGACAGGGGTCTCACTATGTTGGTCAGCCTGGTCTCAAACTCCTGTCCTCAGGCGATCTGCCCGCCTTGGCCTCCCAAAATGCTGGGATTACAGGCGTGAGCCACTGCGCCTGGCCCTTGGCTTTTGTTTTAAGATTATTTTGAAAATCAAATTTCAGGAGCAAAAAAAAACCCTCCTAGATTCCACTCCTGGAACACAGTACAGATGTCACTGGCGATCTTGACAGGGGTAGTTCCAGGGACCCGAAGGGGCCAGAAGTTAAATTGGATTGTATTGATGACTGAATGAGAGAGAGGTGAGAAGGGTGTGTTAATAACTCCATGGTGAGGTTTTGGGCATGAAGGGAATGGGGAGTTTGAGGAGACCCAGAAAAGTGGAATGTCTGAGGTCACATAGCTGGCAAGCCGTAGTGTTGGGGCTAGAACCCTGCTGCATCTGTGGCTATTCCACACCTCATGAATCGTGCTTATCCTGCAGGCTGTCTGTAGTGAGATGGGATGTGGAGCAGGGAAGCACACTGCTAATAGCAGCCTGCATGATGCGTGTCATGAAAGAAAAGGTCTTGATCGGTTCAAGTGAGTTCATCGACCGGGAGGGTTCATGAACCAGACAGCCTGCCTTCAGTTTCCAAAGACCCAAGAGATTTGGAAGCAGTAACCTGATGGCTCAGTCTTTGTGGGGTACGGGACATGCTGCCACCTCACTTCACAGAGGAGAGCACAGGGGTACCCACACTGCTTCCCTGTGGGCACTGGGGTCCCAGGACTAGAGGCTGAAGGTGGCCTGCAGTCATCCCTGGAATAGCCCAGGGAATGTGCCTGTATTCCCCCGGGCTCAAGTTTTCCCCCCGGCCACAGCTCCTGAGCAAGAAATCACATTAGCTGGGTCACAGGTGACATAAGAAAAACTCCAACCTGCTTTATTTAGAAAGGGCAGAGGTCAGGGGAGGGAAATAGTAAAAAAATGTACGTCCTTCCTTAGACACATCTACCCTCTGAGACACTGGACACTTGGAGTCTAGAGGGAACTGGGCCCCGGCCATCCGTCTTTGAAAGGATTTCTTTAGTCTGACTCTTTGACACTCCTCTTGTGTCTGGGCTCTGGGCTGCTGGCTGCACCGGCTCCTGGCCCAGGAAGGCTGGGTCCGGCAACACCTGGCCCGCTCTAGTTGATGTAGTACACCTTGGCAGCATCATAATAGGCGCGGGTCATGTAGTTCTTGTTCCTAAGGGGCCACCAGTGGTCAGGGTGGTAGGTGGCTGGGTAGACATGGGGCTGGTGTTGAACACAACTGAAGAGCGCCAGGCTCCGGTCTGTGGCCACAGTGGGCAGGTAGAGCTGCAGCTTATCCAGAAGGTGACCCGGCCAGAAGGAATTGGGGTGCGTTTGCTGCAGACCACTGGACCTCCTCTCCTTCAGCTTCCTGGAGAACAAGAAGACACAGGGATGGTGTCATGGCAGACAGGCCAGGGCTGAGGCTTCATCGCAGAGCCCACTAACTGTGACCAAAGCGGAGATTTAGGCCTGTGCCAAGCACTTCAGCACCTCAGTCCTCCCCACAGTTCCATATGGTCAGCCCTGTTATCCTGTTGACCTCACCTGTGAGGACCCAGAGGCCTGGAGAGGCCGTTGCACCCTGAGCAAGTGGCCAAGTGCAGGCTTCACTCCCTGTCCAATGCCTCTAAAACTCAAAGTCTTAAGTGCCACCATCTGTTATCTGGAGGCATTTTAATGTGCTGTTTGGAGTACGGCCCCTGGAGCCGCCCTAGCTGGGTTCAGATCTGCACTCCACCACTTCACAGATGTGTGACTCTGAGCATGATATTTGCCCTTTCTGTTGCCTCAGTTTCCTCCTGTGTAAAATGAATATGCTTAGTGTCACTTCATAGGGCTGTTGGGAGGATTTGAGTGAGCGGACACATGGAAAGCCCTGGAGCGATGCCTCCTGGCCCTCTCTGTGTTGTGTTATTGCCTCTCAGGCCAGGGCACCGAGCCCCAGCTGTTATGCCAGGAGCGCAGAGTCCCAGTTGTCTCAGGTGAAGCTGCGCCTCCTCCCACCTTCCTTCCTTGTGGAGTTAGATGATTGCCACAGACCTGGTAAATTCCTCAAACTCCTTAAAGTGCATTTTCTTGCTTTTCTTTGGTGGTTTCCTAGTGGAGGAGAGAGAGGCATTTTGTGAGGAGAGTGGAAATCCAAGCCAATGGGGCTTTAGGGAGTAGGTCAGGGGCCGCAGGGGTGGGCCCGTTTCTAAGTCTCAAACCAGAGCTCTGAAAGAAAAATGTCTTCCACCTGAGGTGGACCCTGACTCTGTGCCTCCATGCTCCAGGGGAACACAGTGGGCTTGGGTCAGCCGGACCTAGCCTCAGAATCCAGCCAGGTGACCTGGGCAAGTCATGTCCCCTTTCTTATCCTTGGTTTTCTCATCGTCCAGAATAGAGACCTCTCAGGGTAGTTATGAGGAAGGCTCAGTAAGTCACTGCCGAATCCCGAGTCCTTTTGGGGTCCCTGGCTCCCACTCCCCACTCCGGAGCTTAACCCAGCCCTGAGGACGAAGATGGTGAAATCTAACCCCCTCCCCCTCCAACCCTGAGCCTGACAGATATCGCTAATGGTTCACAACACTCTTTCCCACCCAGCTTCCATCTGACTTCGGAATCTTTCATAACCCTAAGAAGCAAGATACAGTCAATGTCTCTCCTTGAGGTAAGAGAACTCTCTTTATCCTTTATTAGCTATGGGCTACCTAAGCATGGACCAAAATCCCCTTCCTAGGTTCCCAGCCACTTCCTGGGCCACCCGGGGCCGGAAGGAAGTCACAGCCCATGTCATGGCCAGGACCCACCTGCAGGCCTGGGCCTACTCCTGCACTTGAAGATGCCCCAACCAGAGCAAGGTAAAACAACGACAATCATTGATTGAGTGCTGTCACTGCTAAGATGTTGACGCTCTTTCTTATCTGATCCTCATAGTGTATGGTAGGAGCTACTAGTCCCCTTTACACATGAAGATGCTGAGGCTCAGAGAAGTGCCTTGTCCATTTAACCGGAGGCCTGTCTGATCTCTATAGGGCCCCGCTGTGTCCCACTGCGGGCATTCTGCCCACACACCCAGTGGGCAGCTGGCAGGGGTCCAGGTGCAGGGCCAGCTGGGCTCTCCTCCACCCATGCTGCGCCCCTCCCTCTGCGGAGATGCTGCCTTGTTCATCTGCAGTCACCCACTGATGCTGCCCATGGGCTGTCACCTGCTGCTTGACTCAAATCTGGGTAGCTCAGGCTTTGGAGTGCCAAAGGAGGCCGTTTTCTTGGAGAAGACTCACGTTGGTCTCTCGAAAGGGCTGGGAGCGGGCCCCAGGGAAACGTTCCTTTCTCCTCCTAGGAGCTGCAAGCCCACCTCTTGCCAGAGAAGGGGTGTGTCCGCTGCAAGGGGGCAGGGCAGAGAAAGGGTGGCCCCTTGTTCTCTGCAGGGCCCTGACACCTGGCTGGGGATTTGTGAAGGCCCTCACTCCAGCCATGTTCTCTAAGAAGGCTCTCTTTTTCATCTTTTCCAGAAACCTTGCGATTGTGCAGGACTGGGGTCAGGAGGGTAGCTGTATGGGAGCTGAGGCCAGCAGGCCGTGATCCTGAGACACATGCCAAGGGGGACCCGGGACTGGTCAGTCTGCAGTGAGCAGTCAGGTTGGGGGATGCTGCCCTAGGATGCAGACACAAGCACAGCATGGCGTCCCAGGTATGCCAGCCTCCAGCCCCTGCACTGAAAGGCCAGCAATGGGGCAGGAGGCCAAGGCAGGGAGAAAGAGGGTCTGAAACTCAGCTTGTCAGTCCTCTTAGACTTGCTGGGGCCCTGGGACCGGAGCAGAGCCAGATTCGGAGAAAAGACCTTCCAGTCAGAGTAGTAGCGTCCTGGCTGCCGGATGGGGCGCACTTTGTCCATCTGGAAAATGATCTTGTCTCCTGGGTACAGCAAGGCTGTGGACAGCAAGAGAAGCATCTGCAGCCATCAATCCAGACCGCCCATCCCTCCCTGAGCCTCTGGGGTCAGATGAGGTGGTTTTTGTTTTGTTTTGTTTTGTTAATTCACGTTTTTAAGATGTTTTCTTCTTATCTATATAGTAACTTTTTGTTGTTGAATAGTTGTAGATTCACTGGAAGTCACAAAAATAATGCAGAGGGGTCCTTTGAACCACTGCCCCAGTGGTGACGTGCATATAGCTGTAGTGTGATGCCAGGAAAGGAGCTTTGGGACAATATGGCTCAGGGGACTACAGATGAAGGGGGCTTGTTTATAACCAGGTCAACAAAGCCCCCAAGGCCTGGGTGCAACGAGGTCTGAGCTGTCCCAGGAGGCAGGAGGATTTGACCAAGACTTGATGAGGTTAACTTAGACCTATTTTCTGTTTTGTTTTGTTTTTCTGAGGCAAAGTCTCACTCCGTCACCCAGGCTAAAGTACAGATCATGGCTCACTGCAGCCTCAACTTCCTGGGCTTAAGCGACCCTCCTACCTTATCCTCCTGAGTAGCCAGGGCCACAGGCATGCACCAACATGCCTGGCTGATTTCTTAAATTTTTAGTAGAGATGGGGTCTTGCTATGTTACCTAGGCAGGTCTGGAACTCCTGGGCTCAAGCCATCCTACCTACCCCAGCCTCCCAAACTGCTGGGATTACAGGCATGAGCCACTGTGCCTGGCCCACTTAGATTTGTTTGGTGGCAGTTTTCTCCTTGTCTTGAATTAATCTCATGGAGATCCTTGGTAGAGTTTTCTCAGATGTGCTGAATATAAAAAATACTGAGCCAGGGTCTCCACCTTCTGCAGCTATTGAGCAGTGCTTGTCTTAAGATGGTAACACATGAAAGCTCATGTTCTAGAAAAAGTGATGGAAGTTACACTCCAGCTAGTTAATGTTGGCTATTTGGGGGTTGGGAAGGGGCTGTGGAGGTGAGAAAGAAGGAGAGGGAAGGGGGAGATATGTAACACTAATATTTTCAAAAGGTACACATGATTTTTTAAAGTATGATTTAAAAATGAGTTATATAAATAATTTTCTATAAATGGAAAAGAAAAAGAGATTTGTGAAAGGATGGTCACTAAAAGGTTCACAACGGCCAACTCAGGCTGGTGGAATTTAGATTTTTATGTTTTCAAAAAATTCAGATGAGCAAGTATTATCACCAAAACCAGGGTGGAAAGCCAATAAAGTTATATTCACAGGGGAGGGGGAGACCTTGTTTAGAATTCTGGCTCCTGAGCTTGAGGCCTGGAGTCTGAGCCACCAAGGTCTAGTCTAGAACACAGAGCTGGAAGTCCTGATATTTGAGCCTCTCTGCCTACAGGAGATCAGGCCTCTGTCATAAAGATACCCAATAGCCAGTGGCCAAGACAGTGGTCAGAGATGGATTTGGGCCTAGTCCTACCCACAGGATGCTCCTGTGTGCCCGTGAACATGAGATCCTGCAGACAGGTGAAGCTCACCCATGTAGGAACCCAGCAGCTAGCAAAAGCCAGGGGTGGATGCAGTGGCTCACTCCTGTAATCCCAGTACTTTGGGAGGCTGAGGTGGGAAGATCGCTTGAGCCCAGGAGTTCGAGATCAGCCTGGGCAACAAAGCAAGATCCCATCTCTCAAAAAAATAAAATAAAATAAAGGGGTGGGGGGCGCTTGATGTTCTGGTGGGGAAGGACAAAGGAGGCACACAGGGGAAGACCTAACCCAGAGGAGCAGTCCGGGGCACATGGCAAGCCGGCCTGCATTTCAGAAGACAGAGCTGCAGCTCCACTACTGTGTAAGACCATGGCGTAAATAACCCGGAAAGGTGAGGCTCCCCAAGGAAGGAAGAAGGAGGGATGTTTTGGTGAAAAGTCAGCATCCAGAGCTGTAGGATCTCCTTCTGTCTCTGCCCTCCCAGCCCAGGCAGCACGCATGGGAGACAATGACCACTGAAGTTGCTTGCCTGTGTTCCTGAGAGACTCTGATCACATTCTCCTATATACACTTGTTATGGGCCAAATTGTGTCTCCCCAAAATTCATATGTTGTAATTCTAATCCTTATACCTTAGAATGTGACATGTGTGTGCATGTGTGCGTATATGAGAGAGAGACAGAAAGGGTCTCGCTCTGTCGTCTAGGCTGGAGTGCAGTGGTGCGATCTCGGCTTACTGCAACTTCGACCTCCCGGGCTCAAGCGATCCTCCTACCTCAGCCTCCTGAGTAGCTGAGATTACAGGCACATGCTACCATGCCTGATGAATGTTTGTATTTTTTGCAGAGATGGGGTTTTGCCATGTTGCCCAGGCTGTTCTCGAACTCCTGGGCTCAAGCAATCCACCCACCTCGGCCTCCCAAAGTGCTGGGATTATAGACACGAGCCACTTCACCCTGCTAGAATGTGACCATTGAGGGGGGAAAAAAAGGATGTGACTTCATTTGGAGATTTTGGTGTTTTTTTTTTTTTTTTTTTTTTTTCCAGACTGGGTCTGGCTCTGTCACTCAGGCTGGAGTACATGGTATGATCATAGCTCACTACAGCCTTGAACTCCTGGGATCAAGCTATCCTTCCGCCTTGGTCTCCCAAAGTACTGGGATTATTGGGATGAACCACTGTGCCCAGCCTGGAGATAAAGTATTGAAGGAGATGATCAAGCTAAAACGAGGCTGTCCATGGGTGGGTCCTAATCCAATTTGACTAGTATCCTTATAAGAGAAAATGTGGACACACAAGAGAGACACCAGGTGTGCATGTGCAGAGAAAAAACTGTGGAGGCAGCAAGGAGGCAGCCATCTGCCAGCCAAGGAGAGAGGCCTTGGAAATCGGCCCTGCTGGCACCTCGATCTGGGACTTCCAGCTTCCAGAATGGTGAAAAATAAATTCCTGCTGTGGAAGCAGCCCAGTCCACAGACTGGTATTTTGTTATGGGAGCCCTAGCAAACTAATCTAAGAAGACCCAAGGCCCTATAAATTCAGCACTTGTTTCCCTCCCTCTTGGGAAAAAGATGGTAATAATCAATTGTGAACTGTAAAGTCTAGTTCTCACATAAGTCACACCACTGCCTGTGTGGCATGTTCCTTTCTCAGAAAGCTACATTTCCCAGTATGGCCAAAGTTCCTTCCTAGGCAGAGGTCCCGAGGAGAAAACCTCTGCCCCCAAGTGCAGCTTGCTCCTTCATGTTTTTAAAGCACAGAGAAGATCCTGCCCATTAAATTTATACACTCACCAGGCCAGGGGCGGTGGCTCATGCCTGTCATCCCAGCACTTTGGGAGGCCAAGGCAGGTGAATCACCTGAGATCAGGAGTTCAAGACCGGCCTGGCCAACATGGTGAAACCCTGTCTCTACTAAAAATACAAAAATTAGCTGTGCATGGTGGTGCACACCTGTAGTCCCAGCTACTCGGGAGGCCAAGGCAGGAGAATTGCTTGAACCCAGGAGGTAGAGGTTGCAGTGAGCTGAGATCGCATCACTACACTCCAGCCTGGGCAACAGAGTGAGACTCCGTTTCAAAACAAAACAAAACAAATTTATACATTCACCAATTCACGAGTTTGGAATGCAGGCATTGCTAAATTGTCATGTTGGGGCTGGGCCCTTCTCCACTCCCACATATTAGAAGTGCTCACCCCTCAGAGACACAGTGGGCTCAGACCAGCTTGAATGTATGAAAACGCATTCTCCACCCAAGCAGAGGGTAGAAGCAGTGTGGAAATCTCAGGGCTTCAGCAGGTCCTGTCTCCAGGTGCATTCGTACCCCACTGCTTGTTGCAGAAGAACCAAGCAACAGCCTGGCCTAGAGAAAGGCTTTGTTTTGATAGCAGTTATCATTTCTATCAAATCTCCCTCTTCATTATTACAACTCTTTATGTTCAACCTCAGGGCTTTCTCACTCAGAACTCCTGTCCTTGGGGCTTTCTACTCTAGGATAAGCTTTTGGTTCACCAAGCTCAGCGTTCCAGAATCCAGACCTCTAAATCTCAGTTGTGGAACCCAGACCTCCAGGACTTGTGTTCTGGAAATCTCATCTAGCAGCAAAACAGACTGGGCTCCTCCTCTTCTCCTCCACGCCCCCACTCTGCCTTATTCCCAGTGTCACCACCAGAGACTACAGTGGCTTGAATGGCTGCATGGGTGCCTTGGGTGGCATCACCCTCGCCCCAGCTCTGGGGTTCCCTTGGCATCTTCCTAGAGCCAGCCACCGAGGCCCTTACCTTTCATGAGGATGTCCTCCGTCAGCAGGAGGCCATAGGACTCACAGAGCTTCCAGCATTGCAGGTAGACGAGAAAGTTGTGCCTGCGGGTCGAGTCAATGAGCTCCCTCATATCCCCGTGGATGGTGGATGGCAGGCAGTGCTCATCAAAGTGCTGATTCCCACAGCGCACCAGGCGGCACTGCTCTGTGTACTGGATGGAGGGGATCATGAGCTGCGAAGGAAGCAGAAAGGGGCTTGTACTTCTCTTGCCTGTGTCCCTCCTCCTGGCCAGAAGAAGGTACATGCAGTGCCTCATCGACCTCTCCCCTGCGAGGTCCCCACGAGGGATGATGGCAACCAATGTCCAGTGGGGCTGCAGTTCCGGTTCTGAAGTCAGTGAAGACTTCAGGTTCAGAAGCTCAGGTTCTGAAGTCACAGCCCTGTTGGGTGTGCAGGTGTGCACACGATTGTGTAACATATACAGTAAAACACAGTACACATGCCCTAGAGGTGTCCTATTGAAAAATGACATTCACAAGGCCACAAGGTGGCTCACACCTGTAATCCCAGCACTTTGGGAGGCCGAGGCAGGAGGATAACTTGAGCCCAGGAGTCCGAGATCAGTCTGGGCAACGTGGCAAAACCCTGTTTCTACAAGCAAAAATTAGCTGGGCATGGTGGTACATGCCTGTAGTCCCAGCTTCTCAGGAGGCTGAGGTGGAAGGATGGCTTGACCCTAGGAAGTTGAGGCTTCTGTGAGCCAAGATCAAGTCACTGCACTCCAGCCTGGGCAGTACAGTAAGACTGTCTCAGAAAAAGAAAAGAAGAGAAGAGGAGAAAAGAGGAGAAAAGAGAAGAAAAGAAAAGTGACATTTGAGTGTTTGGCTGCATGGGAATTTAAATTAGGAGCAACCATCTGTAACCTTGAGGTGAAAGCCATGAGCTAAGATAGGAGGAGGCTGGCGGAGCAGGTAGCTGCTTTTGTTGGCTGCCACCACCTTGTTTTTTAACAAGGAAAAAAAAAAAACTATCTTTTAAAGCTTCTAACACCAGAATCAGCAAAGACCAGCCCATGGGCCAAATCTGGCCCACCAGCTGTTTTTATAAATAAAGTTTTGTTGGAGCACAGCCACACTCATTTGTTAAGGTGCTGTCTGTGGCTGCTTTCCTGCTGCAATAGCAGAGCTGAGTAGTTGTGACAGACAACATATGGCTTACCAGGCCTAAAATGTTTACTATCTGGCCCTTTAGAGGGGAACTTGGCCAGTCCCTGCTCAAACATTTTGGGTTTTCTTGTCAAGCAACTGAATCAAATCTTAGTAGATATAGCACTTAGCAATATCTGCCATTTTATTATATGTACAAATACAAATATTGTAGGTATAACTACAAATGTGTATTTTTAATTTTTTATATACATATATTTGTATTAATTAATTTTTTTTTTTTTTTTTTTAGAGACATGGTCTCACTCTGTAGCCTGGGCTGGGGTACATTGTACAATGATAGCTCACTGCAGCCTTGACCTCCCAGGTTCAAGCCATCCTCTGGCCTCAGCCTCTTCAGTAGGTGGAGCCACAGGCACATGCCACCATGCTGGCTAATTTTTAAAAAACTTTTTGCAGAGACGGGGCCTTGCTATATTGCCCAGGTTGGTCTCAAACTGCTGGCCTCCAGTGATCCTCCTACTTTGGCCTCCCAAAGTGCTAGGATTACAGGCATGAGCCACTGCACCTGGCCTGTATATACTTTTTTTTTTTTTGAGACACGATCTTGCTGTTTCCCTTAGGCTGGAGTGCAGTGGTGCGATCTTAGCTCACTGCAGTCTCAACCTTCTAGGCTCAGGCAATCCTCTCACCTCAGCCTCTTGAGTAGCTGGGACCACAGGCACATGCCATCACATTAGGCTAACTTTTTAATTTTTTTGTAGAGACAGGATCTCCCTATGTTGCCTAGGATGGCCTCGAACTCCTGGGCTCAAGCAGTCCTCTCAGTACCTTGGCCTCTCAAGGTGCAGGGCTTACAGGTGCAAGACACCACTCCAAGCCTATATTATATATGAATATTTATATGTAGTATTGTATTGATGTTGTCTGCCTCCCTTACTAGACTGTCAGCTTCCTAGGGACAGGGACTGTTAGGCTTACTACAACACCCAGAAGAGTGCCTGGCACATGGCAGGCTCTCAACAAATGTTTACTGGACAAGCTAATTCATGCAATCAATCCTTCCTTCCTTCATTTGCCATGTATTTCTGGAGAGTCTACCCAGTGCCAGGCCCTGTGCCAGCTGCCTGGATTCCAGCTGTGATGAAAATGCAGGCCTGGTCTCAGGCTGAAAAGTCATAATTAAAGAATAGGGAGGGGGGACGTGATACTTTCAGAAATAGGATCTTACTACATTTTCACAAAAACTCAGGAGGCAGGTATTCTTTTTTTTTTTTTTTTTTTTTTTTTTTGAGACGGAGTCTTGCTCTGTCACCCGGGCTGGAGTGCAGTGGCCAGATCTCAGCTCACTGCAAGCTCCGCCTCCCAGGTTCACGCCATTCTCCTGCCTCAGCCTCCCGAGTAGCTGGGACTACAGGCGCCCGCCACCTCGCCCGGCTAGTTTTTTGTATTTTTAGTAGAGACGGGGTTTCACTGTGTTAGCCAGGATGGTCTCGATCTCCTGACCTTGTGATCCGCCCGTCTCGGCCTCCCAAAGTGCTGGGATTACAGGCTTGAGCCACTGCGCCCGGCCAAAAACTCAGGAGGCAGGTATTCTTATTTTACAGGTGAGGGACGTGAAGAAGGGGTGGTCGTAGAGGTGAAGACCCCCCTCCCCAGGGTTCTGCAGCCAGCGGGTGATGCTACTGCAGTGATCTGAACCCCAGCTGCTCATCCCCAAGCCGCATGCCCTCCTTGGGCTGGTGAGGTACCTTGTGCTGTCGCTGCCGCTCGCGGTACCGCTTGCCTACTTCCTCCATCTCCTCCAGGGTCATGGGCCGCGCCTCCATCTGTATGTCGACTGCAGGCACCGTCAGCAGGTCCACTTTGGGAAGCTGTGGGGCTGAATCCACCTCCTGCTTCTTGAGCGGACCCTTCAGGGAATCTCTGTGCTTAACCAAGATATAACCTAGAGTCGGAGGGAAGAGATGAAGGAAGGAGGGACTAAGAGGGTGCCGAGCCACGGAACCTGCCAAGCAGTTATCCAGTGTCACCCAGCAGGCACCAGGCCAACCCTCCGCTCCCTTCCCACACGTCTGGGCAGTGCCCACCTGAGCTGTACCTTAGATGTGGCCCTCCTCTCCATCTCCACTAATGGCGTCCCTTACTGCACCAACCCCAGCCCTCTGGCTGCCATCCTTGTCCTGTCACCCTGTCTCACCAAGCAGCAAATAGGATCTTTAAAAAATACAGAGTATGGCCAGGTGCGGTGGCTCACGCCTGTAATCCCAGCACTTTGGGAGGCTGAGGAGGGTGGATCATGAGGTCAGGAGATCGAGAACATCCTGGGTAACATTGTGAAACCCCATCTCTACTAAAAATACAAAAAATTAGCCAGGCATGGTGGCACGTGCCTGTAGTCCCAGCTACTCCGGAGGCTGAGGCAGGGGAATTGCTTGAACCCAGGATCTGGAGGTTGCAGTGAGCTGAGTTCGTGCCACTGCACTCCAGCCTGGGCGACAGAGCGAGACTCCGTCTCAAAAATAAACAAACAAACAAAAATATAGAGCAGGGCACTCTGGGAGGCCGAGGCAAGTGGATCAGCTGAGGTCAGTAGTTTGAGACCGGCCTGACCAATATGGTGAAACCCCGTCTCTACTAAAAATATAAAAATCGGCCGGGCGCGGTGGCTCAAGCCTGTAATCCCAGCACTTTGGGAGGCCGAGACGGGCGGATCACGAGGTCAGGAGATCGAGACCATCCTGGCTAACATGGTGAAACCCCGTCTCTACTAAAAAAATACAAAAAACTAGCCGGGCGAGGTGGCGGGCGCCTGTAGTCCCAGCTACTTGGGAGGCTGAGGCAGGAGAATGGCGTAAACCCGGGAGGCGGAGCTTGCAGTGAGCTGAGATCCGGCCACTGCACTCCAGCCCGGGCGACAGAGCGAGACTCCGTCTCAAAAAAAAAAAAAAAAAAAAAAAAAAAAAAATATATATATATATATAAAAATCAGCTGGGTGCAGTGGCATGCGCCTGTAGTCCTAACCACTCAGGAGGCTGAGACAGGAGAATTGCTTGAACACGGGAGGTGGAAGTTGCAGTGAGAAGAGATCACACCACTGCACTCTAGCCTGGACAACAGAGCAAGACTCCGTCCCAAAATATATAAATATATACATATATAGAGCAGGGTGCAGTGGCATGCCTGTGGTTCCAGATACTCAGGAGGCTGAGGTGGGAGGATTGCTCATGGCCAGGAATTCGAGGCTGCAGTAAGCTATGATCACACCTGTGAATAGCCACTTCACTCCAGCCTGGGCAACATAAGGAGATCCCACTGCGTGGGTCTCCTTATGTTGGATATGTGTGGATGGATGGATAGATAGATAGATAGATAGATAGATAGATAGATAGATAAGATAGATAGATAGACAGACCAGATCGCCTCATTCCTTGGCTTCCCACAGCACTTAGACCAAAACCCAGAGTCCTTTCCCTGGGCTACAAGGCCCTGCTGCACCATCTGGCCTCAGCTGCCTTCCCTCCTGGTCCACGGCGTACAATTCACCCTTCACCCATTCCACCCAGCCACCCTGATCACCTTCTGTCTCTTGCAAGCTTTCCTACCCCAGGGCCTTTGCCTTCACAGTTCTATCTGCCTAGATTGTGCTTCCCCCAAGACTAGTTCCTGTCAATCACTCAGATGTCGGCTCCAATGTCTGCTTCTCAGAGAGGCCTTCCCTGACCACCAGCCCTTTAGGTGCAAGCTCATCGAAAGCTGGCGCTTTGGCTGGCCTACTGCTGTGTTCCCAGTTTCTAGAAGGGGCACATAGTAGTTGCTCAACAAAGATTCTAATGAATGAAAGAATCCCATTGTCCTTGCCCTTGTTCAGACCTTCATTGTCTTAAGCTGAAGTAATATCCTGACCTTACCACCTTCTATTGAGGCTGTGAACAAGTGGCTCAGCCTTTCTGAGCTCTAGCTTCCTCCTTGTAAAGCAGGAATAGCAATTGTGACCTCTGCGGACATGAAGGATAAACTGAGATCATTCTGCAAGAACGAAGAAGAGCTACTGCAAGAAGAACTACTGGAAGAAGGCACCCCTGCCAAGACACTCAAACTCTTGCCTCTTTAGACAAAGTGAGAGACACCCTGACAGAGCAGGAGCACCGTCACCAGGGATAAACACTGCCACTTTAAGTTCCAGCTCCCTTTCTAGCCTCATGCATTTCAAGGAAATCACTTCTCTTCTAACTATGGGCAGCCAGAAAGAGCAGACAGTAAAACACAGATAAGACAGCTTGGGCACAGAGGGAGGTGGGGGAAAGTCTCTTGGGTGACTGCCAAACTTCACCCTCATACAATGGGCCCCAGTAAAACAGTGGGCCTTAATAAGCACATTCCTTTCCCTTCAGGTGCACTAAGATAGGGAAGCTAAAAGCAGACTTGGGGGATATGCCTGCAGCTGCAGAAAGATGGAAACAGACACACAACTCTCCCTCCCAGATAAGCCCAACAAAGAGACACAGAAGCAGTCCACACCTCTGATAAACTCTCCCACCCTGAATCCTTAAAAACTCTTAGTCTGTAAGAGAGTGTGGCTCTGACCTAACTCGGCCAGCAGCCCCTCTCAGGTGTGTTCTCTCTAAAATAAACCTGTACTTGACTATTGAGCCACCTTTCGTGTTTCTTTCCTCTTTCTTTAATTCTTACACACCCCAGTCTACCCATCTTACCCACTGTTGCTCACCAGGGCAAAAGAACTCAGTGATGATGCCAAAATAGCACCATGAGAGCAAATGTCTGCTGTTTGGCTTTGTGTTTACTTACTGGGAAATAACAGGCCCCAAAATATCTCTGCTTCAAATATGCATCACAGCACACTGTGGTCATTCAAATGACTTGCGGCCAGCTACACAGATAGCGATGAGCTTGGTAATTTATAATAAAAAGGCACAAAGAGTATCAGAAGGAAAGCAGCCCCACTCGAGGCGACCTTAAAAATGTGCTGGACATAAAGGAGATTACTACTGTTGGGGTGGTGATACATGCAGGAGGCGACTGTTGGTGTGCTAAGGTTCCCTGAGCTCTGACAGAGGCAGAGACCCTGCTTGGGAGGTGATGGTTTCTCTGCAGGGCAGCTGGTTGAGACTGGACATTGAAAATCTCCCAGAGGACTGAGGAATGGATGCTCTGAGCTGCCTGCTGTTCCCAAATGAGCCACTCCAGTGAAGATGCTGAGTAACTCCACTTGGTGTGACTGTAAACTCGAACGGCCTCATCCCGGATCTTTAGCATTGTTAGGAAACCCCTCCACTGCCTCCTCCAGGGCTCCTGTGTGACTCAGGGAGGACAAGGAGGCTCTAAACATGCATGAGATTAAATTCCTGCCAACCTGGTGAATGGGAACAGAGCAAGATTTGTTTCATTTAGAAAAACAAAGCTGTGGCTATGTTTGGGAAGGGTACTAGAATGGGTGGGTGGTTGTAATTGTTCTTTTTTGTTTGTTTACTACAAGAATTGTACTAAGATATAAAGAAATATTATACAATGCACCTTTGTGTTGTAGAGTAAATTCACAGCCAGAGCTTTAACAAGTCCATTTCTAATTTGCCTCTGTGCCTTGTCTGGGCATATGTGGCCCCACAAGTGTATTGCTTGGCAGATGGAACTTGAGCCATGCACAACCTTTACAACTGTTCACAGCAACCCTGCCATAATACCCCTGATAGCAGAATACCAAAATATACTTTCCAGTAAACTGTAAACATGTGCTAATTCTGGTTCTAAACAAGAATTTTATCAATAAGGTATGGATTAATAGTGAGGAGGCCTTGGACCCACATACACATAAATGTCTCTGGAAAGGTTTGCCATTTGGGTCAGTTCTCAGCCTCTCAGGTGGGCTCTGGTGGGCTGAGTATCCTCCACTAAGAACAAGGGCAGGGACTCATTTGTCTTTGAATGGACACAGCGGTAGCTGGGCACTCAAGGGAGTATCTACTCCTTACTTAATCTCTGGGCCTGAAAATTTCCAGAGGCTTGGCCAAACCACAGTCAGCCCAAACTGGGGAACACACTGAGGAAGTGAGTTTGGAGGAGAGGCCAAGGCTTCCTGCACCACGCTCGCTCCCAGGACAGGGAGGTGGAGGCACAGGACAGGGAGGGGTACGCACGCTTCCTTGCAGTGGCCAGGCTGCTCCTTTGCTGAGCCATAGACCACTGCTTGTAGGTATTGGCCAGGATGTCCATGGTGATGGTGTTGTGCTTCCCAAGAGAGCTGAGGTAGATCACTATATCCTCCATCTCCTGGTTCTTCAGAGGGACTCCGACCTGAGGAGACAGAGGCCTTGAGACTAGCAAGCTCCCATCTAAACATCCTGCCCTGATGGCCAAGTCCTTACCAGCCTCCTCAGATCCCCATCCTGCTTCCACTTTCATCCTCAACCACTCACTACTATACCCAAGGTCCCTGCTGCAGGAGCTCAGAGCCCTTTCCTGGTCCTTTCTTACCTTTGCCTTTGCTCAGGCAGTTCCTCTTCTCTGCCTGAAAAAACTCCTATCCCTCCTTCAAAGTCCAGTCCAGATGTCACCATCTTTATAGAGTGGGTTACTTCTTCCTCTAGGGTCCTACCCCACTTCCTACCAGTCTCAATGGCAGCATCTACCATCTTGGATATGAAGCATGATTTCACATATGGATCATCCCTGTCCACAAGTAACACATAAATCTCCCTTAATTCCTGGAAAATGGGATCAAGAATACTATACACCTCACTCTTTTAAGGACAATGAGCAACTCTGGAAGTGTATAATGCTTGCCAGCAACATTGGATATTCAAGAAGAAAAGTTGTAAAGGAAATATGATTTTGTTCTTCAGTTTCTTTAGACAATAGTCATTGTTCACTGAACTTTACTCAAATTCCTGGCCTCAAGTGATCCTCCTGCCTCGGCCTCCCAAAGTGCTAGGTAAACAGGCGTGAGCCACTGCGCCTAGCCTTGAACGTTCCTTAAGTAAGATCAGAACTCTCCTGGTGCTGGCTGGGCGTGGTGGCTCATGCTTGTAAACCCAGCACTTTAGGAGGCCAAGGCAGGTGGAATGCCTGAGGTCAGGAGTTCGAGATCAGACTGGCCAGCATAGTGAAGCCCCATCTCTACTGAAAACACAAAATTAGCCAGGCATGGTGGCATATACCTATAATCCCAGTACCTGGGAGGCTGAGGCAGGAGAATCCCTTGAACCAGGGAGAGGGAGTTTGCAGTGACCCAAGACTGCACCATTGCACTCCAGCCTGGACGACAAGAATGAAGCTCCGTCTCAAAAAAACAAAAAAAAAAAGAACTCTCCTAGTGTTAAAGAATGTAATTATTGGCCGGGCATGGTGGCTCAAGCCTGTAATCCCAACACTTTGGGAGGCCGAGATGGGTGGATCACGAGGTCAGGAGATCGAGACCATCCTGGCTAACACAGTGAAACCCCATCTCTACTAAAAAAATACAAAAAACTAGCCGGGCGAGGTGGCGGGTGCCTGTAGTCCCAGCTACTCGGGAGGCTGAGGCAGGAGAATGGCATAAACCCGGGAGGCGGAGCTTGCAGTGAGCTGAGATCCGGCCACTGCACTCTAGCCTGGGCGACAGAGCGAGACTCCGTCTCAAAAAAAAAAAAAAAAAAAAAAAAAAAAAAAAAAAAAAAGAATGTAATTATTTAACCTTTGGGTTATGGAGATTAAAGACCATTATCTTTAAATGCTTTGAAATGTTGTTAAGATAATTACATGTCATAAAACATGTGTGAGAAAACTGATAATAATTTAAAGCCACAAAAGACATCACAGTCAACTTCCTAAAGTTGTTTAAGGTATTTGTTGTTGTTTGGATTTCTTTTAAGTCAGGATCTTGCTCTGTCACCCAGTCTGGAGTGTAGTGGTGTGATCATAGCTTACTGCAGCCTCTAACTCCTGTGCTCAAGTGATCCTCCCATCTGACCCTCCCATGTAGCTGGGACTACAGGTGTGTGCCACCACACTGGGTTAAGCTTTTTAATTTTTTGTAGAGATGGGGGTTTCACTGTGTTACTTAGGCTGATCTCAAGCTCTTGGCCTCGAGCAATCTTTTGACTTTGGCCTTCCAAAGTGTTGGGGGATTACACGCATGAGCCATCATGCCAGGGTAAAGTATCTTGCATTCAAAATATATAAAAACTTAATTCATCTAGGTAATTTTTCTGTAAAAAGTCAGATAGGGCCAGGCGTAGTGGCTCACACCTGTAATTCCAGCACTTTGGGAGGCTGAGGCAGGTGGATCACAAGGTCAAGAGATCAAGACAATCCTGGCCAACATGGTGAAACTCCTCTACTAAAAATACAAAAATTAGCTGGGCGTGGTGGCGCATGCCTATAGTCCCAGCTACTTGGGAGTCTGAGGCAGGAAAACCGCCTGAACCCAGGAGGCAGAGGTTGCAGTAAGCCAAGATCGCGCCACTGCACTCCAGCCTAGTGACAGAGTGAGACTGTGTCTCAAAAAACAAACAAACAAACAACTCAGTAAATATTTTAGGTTTGGCTAGCTATACAGTGTGTCATACTGTTCAGCTGTGCCATTGTAGCATGAAAGCAGCCACAGACAATTCAAGGATGAATGAGTGTGACTGTGTTCCAATAAAACTTTATTTAAAAAAACAGGAAGCAGGCTGGACTTGTCTCGTGAGCCACAGTTTGCAGACCTCTGCTAGGCCGATAAAACTTTCCATGATGATGGAAATGTTCCACATCTGTGCAGTCCAGTAGAGGAGCCACTTGCCACATGTGACTACTGAGCACTCAAAATGTGTGGCTGGTGTGATAGACAGACTGGATTTTTAAATTTATAATTGATTTACATTAATAAATAGCCAGTGAAAGTAAAAGTGTGGTCCATGAACCAGTACTACAGGCAACACCAGGAGCTCATTAGAAATACAGCATCTTTTGATGACCCACAGATGTACTGGGTCAGAAGCTGCATTTCGACACGACTCCCATGTAATTTATATGCCAGTAACAGTTGGAGACACTCTACCAGCTTTCTCTGATCTCAGTTTTGGGGTCTGCTGTGCAAGACAGGGATTCCCCAAGGTAGCTGGCTGGTTATGAGGTTGACTCTGCAGACTTTCCACTCAGGTGGGGGCTTTCAAGTTCAGACGGGTGTGGGGAGCAGATTTTAAGGATCTGATTTGGCCACAAGTTAATCCATATTTTCCAATCTAGCTTTATAAGTAATAAGGCAGACAGTTTGCACTCCTTGTGTCTACTTCTCAGTTGAACCAGAACCCAGCGGGGGGCAGCAAAGAGGGAGTACATGGACATCCTGCCCACTTGGGCCCATCCAGAGAAAGCAGGTGGCACTTACTGCCTTTACAGCCGTGATGAACTTCTCCCTGGTGATTCTCTGGTTCTCACCCTGGCCCACCTTGTGAAATATCTCCAGGATCTTGATCTTGCGGCTATGCAGGTAGGAGTACATGACTGACAGGGCAGGGGGCTTGGGCAGCTGGAGCTGGGGCACCATCTGGCGGGAGAGCCGGGGGGCTTTTTTCTGGAAGAGGTGAGAGGGTAGGGCAGAGGAGAGAGTTCAAGGGAGACAGGCCAGTGGGATGCAGTCACCAGAGTTAGGGAGTAAGGAGAGGCCGAGCAACTCTAAATAGCAGGATAGAGTACAAAGGGCACTGGATTCAGGGCAACTGTGTTTGGCCACAAAATGCCTGGGAGACTTTGCTTCTCTGAGCCTTGGTTTTCTCATCTGAAAAACACAAGGCTTGGAAAATATAGGAACTAAAATTTCATTCTTATCTACATCTCTCCTGTCAAACCAGGCAGTATCTGTAATCCCATTGGTCTGGTCTCTCAGTGCACCAAAACCTATACCCTTCCCTGGAACCAGGTGGAGATCCCCCACCCCCTCCCCCAGCCTTTGCATCTGCTATAGGCCTCTTGCCTGGAAAATTTTTCTCTCTTTCTCTATCTGTCCAGATACTCCTCCTCCTCCAATTCCAGGTGAAAGGGCATATTTTGTAATGATGATAATCTTCTACCTTGGTGCAGCACTGGACAGTTTACAAAGGGCCTTCCTATTCCCTAGGGTATTGTTCCTCTGTGCTCCTCCTGGGGTGCTTACTATAATAGAGACCCACTTCTATTAATGGCCTGTAGCAAACTGTAAAGCCATTAATCCGATGTGTCTGCCTCCCCCACTAACATGTGAACACCTTGTGCTATGGCTTAATGTTTGTCCCCTCCAAAACACATGTTTAAACTTAACGTGAATTTTGTTAAGCCACTTGGCACATGTGACTATTGAGCACTCCAAATGTGGCTGGTGTGATTGAGGGACTGGATTTTTAAATTTATAATTAATTTACATTATTAAATAGCTAGTGAAAGTAAAAGTGTGGTCCATGGACCAGTACCACAGACATCACCAGAAGCTCTTAGAAATGCAGCATCTGTTGATAACCGCAGATGGGCCGGGTCAGAAGTAACTTAATACCATTATTAACATAATGGTCTTAAGAGGTGGGGCCTTGGCCGGGAGCGGTGGCTCAAGCCTGTAATCCCAGCACTTTGGGAGGCCAAGGCGGGCGGATCACGAAGTCAGGAGATCGAGACCATCCTGGCTAACACGGTGAAACCCCGTCTCTACTAAAATAAATACAAAAAACTAGCCAGGCGTGGTGGCGGGTGCCTGTAGTCCCAGCTACTCGGGAGGCTGAGGCAGGAGAAAGGTGTCAACCCGGGAGGTGGAGCTTGCAGTGAGCCGAGATCACACCACTGCACTCCAGCCTGGGCGACAGAGCAACACTCCTTCTCAAAAAAAAAAGAAAAAAGGGGGGCGGAGCAAGATGGCCGAATAGGAACAGCTCCAGTCTCCAACTCCCAGCGCAAGCGACACAGAAGACCGGTGATTTCTGCATTTTCAACTGAGGTACTGGGGTCGTCTCACTGGGGAGTGCCGGACAATTGGTGCTAGTCAGCTGCTGCAGCCCGACCAGCGAGAGCTGAAGCACGGCAAGGCATTGCCTCACCTGGGAAGTGCAAGGGGGAAGGGAATCCCTTTTCCTAGCCAGGGGAACTGAGACACACAACACCTGGAAAATCGGGTAATTCCCACCCCAATACTGTGCTTTAAGCAAACGGGCACACCAGGAGATTATACCCACACCTGGCTGGGAGGGTCCCACGGCCACGGAGCCTCCCTCATTGCTAGCACAGCAGTCTGCGATCTAACCGCAAGGCAGCAGCGAGGCTGGGGGAGGGGCGCCCGCCATTGCTGAGGCTTAAGTAGGTAAACAAAGCCGCTGGGAAGCTCGAACTGGGTGGAGCTCACAGCAGCTCAAGGAAACCTGCCTGTCTCTGTAGACTCCACCTCTGGGGACTGGGCACAGCTAAACAACAAAAGGGGAAGCAGCAGAGGCCTGTGCAGATGCGAACGACTCTGTCTGACAGCTTTGAAGAGAGCAGTGGATCTCCCAACATGGAGGTTGAGATCTGAGAACAGACAGACTGCCTGCTCAAGTGGGTCCCTGACCCCTGAGTAGCCTAACTGGGAGACATCCCCCACTAGGGGCAGTCTGACACCCCGCACCTCACAGGGTGGAGTACACCCCTGAGAGGAAGCTTCCAAAGTAAGAATCAGACAGGTACACTCGCTGTTCAGCAATATTCTATCTTCTGCAACCTCTGCTGCCGATACCCAGGCAAACAGGGTCTGGAGTGGACCTCAAGCAATCTCCAACAGACCTACAGCTGAGGGTCCTGACTATTAGAAGGAAAACTATCAAACAGGAAGGACACCTATACCAAAACCCCATCAGTACGTCACCATCATCAAAGACCAGAGGCAGATAAAACCACAAAGATGGGGAAGAAGCAGGGCAGAAAAGCTGGAAATTCAAAAAATAAGAGCGCATCTCCCCCTGCAAAGGAGCGCAGCTCATCGCCAGCAACAGATCAAAGCTGGTCAGAGAATGACTTTGACGAAATGAGAGAAGAAGGCTTCAGTCCATCAAACTTCTCAGAGCTAAAGGAGGAATTACGTACCCAGCGCAAAGAAACTAAAAATCTTGAAAAAAGAGTGGAAGAATTGATAGCTAGAATAATTAATGCAGAGAAGGTCATAAATGAAATGACAGAGATGAAAACCATGACACGAGAAATACGTGACAAATCCACAAGCTTCAGTAACCGACTCGATCAACTGGAAGAAAGAGTATCAGCGATTGAGGATCAAATGAATGAAATGAAGCGAGAAGAGAAACCAAAAGAAAAAAGAAGAAAAAGAAATGAACAAAGCCTGCAAGAAGTATGGGATTATGTAAAAAGACCAAATCTACGTCTGATTGGGGTGCCTGAAAGTGAGGGGGAAAATGGAACCAAGTTGGATATCTTCAGGATATCATCCAGGAGAACTTCCCCAACCTAGTAGGGCAGGCCAACATTCAAATTCAGGAAATACAGAGAACGCCACAAAGATACTCCTTGAGAAGAGCAACTCCAAGACACATAATTGCCAGATTCACCAAAGTTGAAATGAAGGAAAAAATCTTAAGGGCAGCCAGAGAGAAAGGTTGGGTTACCCACAAAGGGAAGCCCATCAGACTAACAGCAGACCTCTCGGCAGAAACTCTACAAGCCAGAAGAGAGTGGGGGCCAATATTCAACGTTCTTAAAGAAAAGAATTTTAAACCCAGAATTTCATATCCAGCCAAACTAAGTTTCATAAGTGAAGGAGAAATAAAATTCTTCACAGATAAGCAAATGCTTAGAGATTTTGTCACCACCAGGCCTGCCTTACAAGAGACCCTGAAGGAAGCCCTAAACATGGAAAGGAACAACCGGTACCAGCCATTGCAAAAACATGCCAAAATGTAAAGACCATCGAGGCTAGGAAGAAACTGCATCAACTAACGAGCAAAATAACCAGTTAATATCATAATGGCAGGATCAAGTTCACACATAACAATATTAACCTTAAATGTTAATGGACTAAATGCTCCAATTAAAGACACAGACTGGCAAACTGGATAAAGAGTCAAGACCCATCAGTCTGCTGTATTCAGGAGACCCATCTAACATGCAGAGACATACATAGGCTCAAAATAAAGGGATGAAGGAAGATCTACCAAGCAAATGGAGAATAAAAAAAAGCAGGGGTTGCAATCCTAGTCTCTGATAAAATAGACTTTAAACCATCAAAGATCAAAAGAGACAAAGAAGGCCATTACATAATGGTAAAGGGATCAATTCAACAGGAAGAGCTAACTATCCTAAATATATATGCACCCAATACAGGAGCACCCAAATTCATAAAGCAAGTCCTTAGAGACTTACAAAGAGACTTAGATTCCCATACAATAATAATGGGAGACTTCAACACTCCACTGTCAACATTAGACAGATCAACGAGACAGAAAGTTAACAAGGATATCCAGGAATTGAACTCATCTCTGCACCAAGCGGACCTAATAGACATCTATAGAACTCTCCACCCCAAATCAACAGAATATACATTCTTCTCAGCACCACATCACACTTATTCCAAAATTGACCACATAATTGGAAGTAAAGCACTCCTCAGCAAATGTAAAAGAACAGAAATTATAACAAACTGTCTCTCAGACCACAGTGCAATCAAACTAGAACTCAGGACTAAGAAACTCAATCAAAACCACTCAACTACATGGAAACTGAACAACCTGCTCCTGAATGACTACTGGGTACATAACGAAATGAAGGCAGAAATAAAGATGTTCTTTGAAACCAATGAGAACAAAGATACAACATACCAGAATCTCTGGGACACATTTAAAGCAGTGTGTAGAGGGAAATTTATAGCACTAAATGCCCACAAGAGAAAGCTGGAAAGATCTAAAATTGACACTCTAACATCACAATTAAAAGAACTGGAGAAGCAAGAGCAAACACATTCAAAAGCTAGCAGAAGGCAAGAAATAACTAAGATCAGAGCAGAACTGAAGGAGATAGAGACACAAAAAACCCTCCAAAAAATCAATGAATCCAGGAGTTGGTTTTTTGAAAAAATCAACAAAATTGACAGACCGCTAGCAAGACTAATAAAGAAGAAAAGAGAGAAGAATCAAATAGACGCAATAAAAAATGATAAAGGGGATATCACCACGGACCCCACAGAAATACAAACTACCATCAGAGAATACTATAAACACCTCTACGCAAATCAACTAGAAAATCTAGAAGAAATGGATAATTTCCTGGACACTTACACTCTTCCAAGACTAAACCAGGAAGAAGTTGAATCCCTGAATAGACCAATAGCAGGCTCTGAAATTGAGGCAATAATTAATAGCCTACCAACCAAAAAGAGTCCAGGACCAGATGGATTCACAGCTGAATTCTACCAGAGGTAGAAGGAGGAGCTGGTACCATTCCTTCTGAAACTATTCCAATCAATTGAAAAAGAGGGAATCCTCCCTAACTCATTCTATGAGGCCAACATCATCCTGATACCAAAGCCTGGCAGAGACACAACAAAAAAAGAAAATTTTAGACCAATATCCCTGATGAACATCGATGCAAAAATCCTCAATAAAATACTGGCAAACCGGATTCAGCAGCACATCAAAAAGTTTATCCACCATGATCAAGTGGGCTTCATCCCTGGGATGCAAGGCTGGTTCAACATTCACAAATCAATAAACGTAATCCAGCATATAAACAGAACCAAAGACAAGAACCACATGATTATCTCAATAGATGCAGAAAAGGCTTTTGACAAAATTCAACAGCCCTTCATGCTAAAAACGCTCAATAAATTCGGTATTGATGGAACGTACCTCAAAATAATAAGAGCTATTTATGACAATCCCACAGCCAATATCATACTGAATGGGCAAAAACTGGAAAAATTCCCTTTGAAAACTGGCACAAAACAGGGATGCCCTCTCTCACCACTCCTATTCAACATAGTGTTGGAAGTTCTGGCTAGGGCAATCAGGCAAGAGAAGGAAATAAAGGGTATCCAGTTAGGAAAAGAAGAAGTCAAATTGTCCCTGTTTGCAGATGACATGATTGTATATTTAGAAAATCCCATCGTCTCAGCCCAAAATCTCCTTAAGCTGATAAGCAACTTCAGCAAAGTCTCAGGATACAAAATTCATGTGCAAAAATCACAAGCATTCTTATACACCAGTAACAGACAAACAGAGAGCCAAATCATGAATGAACTTCCATTCACAATTGCTTCAAAGAGAATAAAATACCTAGGAATCCAACTTACAAGGGATGTAAAGGACCTCTTCAAGGAGAACTACAAACCACTGCTCAGTGAAATAAAAGAGGACACTAACAAATGGAAGAACATACATGCTCATGGATAGGAAGAATCAATATTGTGAAAATGGCCATACTGCCCAAGGTTATTTATAGATTCAATGCCATCCCCATCAAGCTACCAATGAGTTTCTTCACAGAATTGGAAAAAACAGCTTTAAAGTTCATATGGAACCAAAAAAGAGCCCGCATTGCCAGGACAATCCTAAGTCATAAGAACAAAGCTGGAGGCATCACGCTACCTGACTTCAAACTATACTACAAGGCTACAGTAACCAAAACAGCATGGTACTGGTACCAAAACAGAGATATAGACCAATGGAACAGAACAGAGTCCTCAGAAATAATACCACACATCTACAGCCATCTGATCTTTGACAAACCTGAGAGAAACAAGAAATGGGGAAAGGATTCCCTATTTAATAAATGGTGCTGGGAAAATTGGCTAGCCATAAGTAGAAAGCTGAAACTGGATCCTTTCCTTAGTCCTTATACGAAAAGTAATTCAAGATGGATTAGAGACTTAAATGTTAGACCTAATACCATAAAAACCCTAGAAGAAAACCTAGGTAGTACCATTCAGGACATAGGCATGGGCAAGGACTTCATGTCTAAAACACCAAAAGCAACAGCAGCAAAAGCCAAAATTGACAAATGGGATCTAATTAAATTAAAGAGCTTCTGCACAGCAAAAGAAACTACCATCAGAGTGAACAGGCAACCTACAGAATGGGAGAAAATTTTTGCAATCTACTCATCTGACAAAGGGCTAATATCCAGAATCTACAAAGAACTCAAACAAATTTACAAGAAAAAAACAAACAACCCCATCAAAAAGTGGGCAAAGGATATGAACAGACATTTCTCAAAAGAAGACATTCATACAGCCAACAGACATATGAAAAAATGCTCATCATCACTGGCCATCAGAGAAATGCAAATCAAAACCACAATGAGATACCATCTCACACCAGTTAGAATGGCAATCATTAAAAAGTCAGGAAACAACAGGTGCTGGAGAGGATGTGGAGAAATAGGAACACTTTTACACTGTTGGTGGGATTGTAAACTAGTTCAACCATTATGGAAAACAGTATGGCGATTCCTCAAGGATCTAGAACTAGATGTACCATATGACCCAGCCATCCCACTACTGGGTATATACCCAAAGGATTATAAATCATGCTGCTATAAAGACACATGCACACGTATGTTTATTGCGGCACTATTCACAATAGCAAAGACTTGGAATCAACCCAAATGTCCATCTGTGACAGACTGGATTAAGAAAATGTGGCACATATACACCATGGAATATTATGCAGCCATAAAAAAGGATGTGTTTCCGTCCTTTGTAGGGACATGGATGCAGCTGGAAACCATCATTCTTAGCAAACTATCACAAGAACAGAAAACCAAACACCGCATGTTCTCGCTCATAGGTGGGAACTGAACAATGACATCACTTGGACTCGGGAAGGGGAACATCACACATCGGGGCCTATCATGGGGAGGGGGGAGGGGGGAGGGAATGCATTGGGAGTTATACCTGATATAAATGACGAATTGATGGGTGCTGACGAGTTGATAGGTGCAGCACACCAACATGGCACAAGTATACATATGTAACAAACCTGCACGTTATGCACATGTACCCTAGAACTTAAAGTATAATAAAAAAAATTAAAAAAAAAAAAAGAGAGGTTAACTCTAAAAAAAAAAAAAAAAAAAAAGAGGTGGGGCCTTTAAGAGGTGATTGGGTCATGAGGGGTCTGCTGTCATGAATCCATTAATTCATGTATGGATTAATGGATTAATGGGTTAAGGACTAATTGGTTATCATGGAAGTGGGTTCGTTATCATGAGTGGGATCTGCTAGAAAAGCCAGTTTGGCTCCCTCTCGCGTACCCCCTCACCCTGAGATGCCTTCCACCATGTTAGGATGCAGCACGAGGCCCTACCTAGAGGCTGGCCAGTCAAGCCTTCAGATGACTGTGGCCCAGGCCAATATCCTGACTGCAACCTCATGAGGACTTTCAGCCTCCAGGACTGTGAGCCAAAAAAATCTCTTTTCTTTATAAATTACCCAGTATCAGGTCTTCTGTGATAGCAAAAGAAGTCACGCTAAGACACCTTGAAAGCAAGACCATTTCTTATTTACAGTGTATCCCCATCTCCCACCTTTATACTGAACAAAGCCCAGGCCCTAGGAAGACAGGCAGTAATTATTTGCTGAAGGAATAAACGATCCTATGAATTAGGTATGAGGCACTACCTAATTCACAATAAGGAATCAGGCTCAGAGATGTGAAGGGTTTTCCCAATGCCACACAGCCGGTAAGCAGTACACCTGCATTTCTAACCCGTCTAGTTCTTATTCTTAGACCCTATGCTGCTGGCAGAAGAGGGTGTGTTAGACCCATGAAATTAGGATTTTGGCTATAGTAACAGCAAGGCCCTGAAGCTTCTGGGTCAACCAACCCAATGGACAACCGTGAGATTACAATAATAATACAGATGGAAAACATGTTTGAGTGCTCACTATGTGTCCAATAGCGTCCTAGGCACCTTATATAAATGAATCCATTTAGACATCATAGTGACTCCAGGAGGTAGGAACAATGGTTATCTCCATTTTATGGATGAGAAAACTGAGACCCAAATCATACAGCTAGGAAGTAGCAGAGCTATGTTTAAACCCAACTTATCTGACCTTTTATTCCAAGGAAATGTCACAGAGAGAGAAGGAGTTGGTAGCGCCCTTATCACTTACTATCACTGTATGTTTGGACAAATGTTGGCCTCACTGAGCTTCTATTTCCACATTTGTAAAAGGGGGATCCTCCTTTTCCTCCCAACCTCACAATCGTCATCCTCACAATAGCCCTGTGAGCACCTGCATGCTACATGGAACCCTCAGCAAACATGTGTCATGAACAAATGAATGAACACTGGGTATTTCACAAATACTCCATAAGATGGACTGTCAGGAATGATCCCTTCTGGGGTGATTTTAAGGTATGTCCACAAATTATTCTGCTTCTCTCATTTCTAAGATGGAGCCTTCTTTCCTTCTTGAGCATGGGCAGTACTCAGGGACTCACTTCTGACAAAGAGAATGTGGTGGAAGTGATAGTGTGAAACTTTTGAAACAGGCCTTCGGAAGCTAGGTCCTAAAGAGCATTGCAGCCTCTGTCTTGCTCTCTTTTTTGGACCTTTCACTCTGGGGGATGCCAGCAGCCATACTGTGAGGACACTCAAGCAGCCCTATGGAGAGGTCCATGTGGGGAGGAACTGAGGCCTCCTGCCAATAGCCACATGGGTGAGCCAGCTTGGAAGCAGATCCTTTTGCCCCAGTCAAGCCTTCAGATGACTGAGGCCCAGGCCAACATCCTGACTGCAACCTCATGAGGCACTCTGAGCCAGAGTGACCCAGCAAAGCTACTCTCCAATTCCTGACTCTAGAAACTGTGTGTGATCATAAATATTTGCTGCTTTCAGTCATTTGGGGGTGTTTGTTATGCAGCAATAGATAACTAGATAACTAATACACCTCCCTCTCAAGACTTCCGTTTGCTCCTCTGTGAAATGGGGTAAACTATCCCTATCCAGCCTAATCCAAGGGAATAAAATGATGATGCATCCCTAAACTCTTGGTTTGTTCATCTGGCAAATGGGGCTGCTCACCCTGGTGGTCCTGGTAGTTGCCTGGGAGGCATTTGGCTGGGCACTCTGCTCCTCGTGGATCATGTGTAAGACCTTGGCCTCTGAAGGCGTGATGCTGGGCTTGTTCTCCAGCCACCTCTTTACATCACCAAAGGACTCCAGCTCCTGCCGCAGCTTCGCCCTCCGGCTCAGCCAGGTCTTCCTGTCCTCTGGCTGCTCTTGGATATCTTTAGCTTCCAGAGCTTTGAAGCTGGGGATGGGCTTTGGGGGAGCCTGAGGTTGGGATGCAGGATTAATGGGCGTCTGATCTTCCTTGCGAGGCACCATGATGATTCGCCGGCGGGTCTGAGGCAGGCAGAAGTCCTTCTGCTTGAACTGCTTGAAGCAGTGGGCAATGACCAGTTCAGGATCAAAGACGGCGGCATTTTCATTGATGGAAGTCTTAGATGGGCAGAGTCCTTGGGGTAAGAGAGTTAAAAGGTGAGTTTCTTTCTGGAAGAGGATTAAAAGGAGCCAGGAAGGAAAAACACTTTTGCTCCAGGCTGGGCGTCGGGGCCCTGGATTCCAGGACAGGTTTTATCATTGTCTTGCTGTAATGATAAGGATAATTTCATCTAATGTGACCAGGCACTCCCAACAGCAGGCAGCAAGCTAAGGGCTCTATATGCTTTCTCTTATTTCATCTTCTCCACACCCAGCCCCCAACACTCCCATTGGCAATCAGAATGAACTTTTAAAGATGCCAGTCTGATCTTGTGTGATCATCTGAGGCAGCACAGTATTAAGAGCAGAGGCTTTGGGGCCAGAACGCTCTTCGGTCTGAGTCCTGGTCCTGCCACCTACTGGCTGCATGATCTTGAGCAAACCACTTAACTTCTCTGTCTCAACCTCTTCATTGGTAAAATGGGCATAATGATGGTAACCTATTTTATTGGATGGGAGTGATGTTAAAATCAGTCAATCTATTAGAGTTGCTTTGTATATAATATATCTGCTATTATTGGTATATACTCACCATTCACTCATTTTGAAGCCCTTCCATGACTTTTGATAGCCCTTAAAATGAAGTCCCGTGCCCCTCTTCTGTCAACCTGTCCCCCTAATCCCTTGCCTCTCTTTCCTTACTATGTCCTGGACACCTGGGCTTCTCTCTGTTGGCTGAGTGGTCCAAGCCTCATCCTGACTAGGGGTTGGTATGTGCTCCTCCCTCTAGCAGGAGTGCTCCCTCCCCATCCACACCCTGGGCACTCTTCCTCATCCTCCAGGCCACATCTTTGCATCACAACCTGCACTTTTCTTCAGACCACTTATCATGACTGGGTACATCAGGGGCTGAAAACTGGTGGCCCTCATGCTGAATGAGGGTTGAGGTCTTGTTTCGTTTAATACCTTGCTTGATATTTTTCAATCTGAGTTACTTTGGGCTGAGGCATTGCCCTCTCCAGCTTGCCACACACTCCCCTATTCCTTATTGTCTCACAGGTAGCTCATTTTCTTTGTTAAGTCCTCGGTTTGGGCAGCAATTTGCCTTTGAGACCCCCGGTGTAATTATTTGGTTGATGTTTATTTTTTCTAGTAGACTATGAGTTCCATGAAGACTACAACCCTATCTCTCTTGTTCCCGACTGGAGCCCTGACACCTCCACAGTGTCTACATATAATGGGAACTCAGTACATATTTGGTGAGTGACAAATGGACAGACCTACGATGCTGGTACTATGATTATGCCCATTTTGCAGATAAGGACATTGAGACCTAGAGAGGCTCAAGGTCACTCAGTTGATTAGTAGCAGAGCTGAGACATGAACTTCAGTTTGGCCCCAGAGCTCAGCTCTTAGCTGTTACTTGATATTACCCAGGCCTGTCACCCAATCCTTCTGAGTCTCAAGTATTTCACTCCTGAAATGGTATAAACTCTGCTCTATCTACCTCTTGAAGTTGTTATGAAGATCAAATGAGATAACAGTTTGAAAGTGTTCTAAAAAATCAGAAGGCACCAGGCATGGTAGCTTATACCTGTAATCCAAGCACTTTGGGAGGCTGAGGTGGGAGGATTACTTGAGCCCAGGAGTTCAAGACCAGCCTGGGCAACATAGTGAGACCTCATCTGTACAAAAAATTTAAAAACTAGCCGGGCATGGTGGTGCACGCCTGTAGTCGCAGCTCCTCAGGAGGCTAAGGCGGGAGGATCACTTAAGCCTGGGAGGTAAAGACTACAGTGAGCTGAGATGACCTCCATTGTACTCCAGCCTGGGCAACAGAGACCCTTTTTCAAAAAATAAAATATCAGAAGGGATATAACAATCTTATTGGAAATACTGTCAGTTATTTTCCTCCTAAAACCCAAACTCCCTTGCTTAAAACCTGTCTATGGCTCCCAACTGCCTCTAGAATAAAGTCCAAGCTCCTTAACCTGGCCCCATCTGGCCCTCTCGCCCCTGCCAGTCTCTCTGATTTCTCTGGCTCCTTCTGTCTTCCCTTGCATTTGTATCCAAACAGATCTGCTCCACCAACACATACACAAGCCATGCTGTTTCCTCCCCATAACACACTCTTCTCCCTCCCTGCTTTACTTGCTGATCCCTGACTCACCCTTTGAGACTCAGCTCAGGCATCCCGGCCCCTTGAAGCCCTCCCACTCCCCCTCTCATGGGTCCTCTGGGTCCCACAGCCCTCACACTTAGTTCCATCATAAGCATTTACCGTATTTTTCTGAAATGAAGATATTTTCTGCATCTTTCTTTCCCAACAGTCTATGAGTTTCTCAGTGACAAGGACTGTGTCTTAGTTCCCCTGTGTCCTCGGTGCCCAGCCTGGCCCAAAGTGGACATTCAGTACATTTGTTAAGTGTCTTTACAAGGCCCATGTGTTCCTTTCATAGTTAGCACATAATAAAAGTAAACATCATGGTATGGTTTCCATCTGTGTCCTTGCCCCAATTTCGTGTCAAATTATAATCCCCACTGTTGGAGGAGAGGCCTAGTGGGAGGTGATTGGATCAAAGGAGAAGACGTCCCCCTTGCTGTTCTCGTGAGAGTGAGTGCTCACAAGATCTGGTTGTTCGAAAGCATAGCACCTCCCCCTGCTCTCTCTTCCTCCTTCTTGGGTTGTGTAAGATGTGCCTGTCTTTGCCTTCCGCCATGATTGTTAAGTTTCCTGAGGCCTCCCCAGCCATGCTTCCTGTACAGCCTGAGGAATTGTGAGTCAATTAAACCTCATTTCTTTATAAATTACCTAGTCTCAGGTAGTTATTTATAGCAGTGCTAGAACAGACTATTACACATCAATAAGGATGGAAGTGAGCACTTCTAACAACACATGTATCATTACTTTGACCACAAGAAAGTCCATTCTCAAAAGGGGATGACTGAGAATGTCGTCACTCATCAAACCAGTATTTATTGAGAATCCCCCAGGGCTTGGTGCTGTACCAGGTGCAGATTAAACTAGGCTGAGCACCTACCATGGTTCACCTGATCCTGGTCCACCCAACAGAACAAGGTGGGGCACCCAGAGGGTAACAAGATGTTCTCCGTTGGGGGAGAAATGCTGATTGTGGAACCCGGGAGGGCATCAAGGAAGAAGTGTCTCTGATGTGGACCTTCAAGAATGGTCTGGCTTCATGGGGTGGAGGGGCAGGGATGGGGAAAGTTCAGGAGTGGGATTTGGGGATTTTTGGGTCACCAGTTCCACATGTTGGAAGCACACTGTGTGTAAAGGAGGAGGTTAGTGGGAAATAAGGTTGGCATCATCTCAAATGCCAGGCTAAGAGATTGAAACTTTACCCTGCAGACCACAGCAACACAAAACCTGCTCCCCACAGGTCTTGCTGCTCCCATTTGGGTCCTCCCTATACTCCCAATCCATGTTCTGCCCTCAGCTAGGAGAGCCTTACAAATGTAAATTCACAGTCTGTCCCTCCCCAATTTGAAACCATTCAATGGCTTCTTAGTGCTCTTTGAATAAATACCCGCCTCCTTCTGTGGCCTACAAAGCTGCCTTCACTGGCCCTGCTCCTCACTCTTCCCTTGTCACCTCCCAGACCCCACCCCCTCACTCACGTGGTTCCAGCTGCTATCCTCCTTTCTGTTGTCTGAGGTGCCTGGTTCTTTCCTGGCTCTGGGTTTTCAGTTTTTGCATTTGCTGTGCCCTCTGAAGAGCACTGCATTTCCCAGGGTTTTCCCTGGCTGAGTCCTTCTCCTCACGTAGTTCTAAACCTGCACCAGCCCCTGACCCCACTTTCCAAGGGTGCCTGCCAACCACACCCTCCTCAGGGAGCTTCATTCTAGTGCTCTTTGGAGTCCTGTGTCCATTGACAGAAAGGGAAGTGGGCTCTTATAATAAAAGAGGCTGTCATTATGTAGTTATGGGTAGAGACTATGTGACAATGTTCCTAGTAGATTGGTGGGGAAAGCTCTCATACGCCAACTAGTTCAATCACCTGCCCAGGTCAAGGATGCTTTCCTCAATGCCACTGGCAGACTTTGCCTCCGTTTAAATACCTCCAGTGATATGGAACTTTCTACTTAACATAGTGGACGCTAAACTCTGACTGCTAGAAAATACTTTCTTATATTGACCCAGAATTTGTTTCCCTGGACTTTCTACCCCTTGGTTCTAGTCCTCCCCATGGATGTCCCAGAAAACACATTTGTTCTCTCTTTTCTTGGACAGCCTATAGGTGTCTGGAAACAATTCCACTCTTTCTTGAAATTCTCCCTGCTCTTGGCTTGATTCAATCTCTTGCTATGTCCAATTCTACCTCTCTGGCTACCGTTTTTGGGCCCCTCTTTTCCTGTACTCTTTAAAGGTTGTTGCTTCCAGGCTTATACCCAAGCTTTCTTCTCTTTTCAAATAATCCCTTCCACTCTCATGTTTCTATGACCTTCTTTATGTTGGGGACATCCATACCAATATTTTTGACTTGGAATTAGCTCCAAGTTTATACCTGCAGTTGTTCCTAAAACATCTCCACTTGGATGGCTTACAGGGATCTTTTTTTATTATTTATTTTTAATTGAGACAGGGTCTTGCTCTGTTGCCCAAGCTGGAGTACAGTGGTTCAATCATAGCTCACTGCAGCCTTGAACTCCTCGGCTCAGATGATCCTCCCAGTTCAGCTTCCTGAGTAGCTGGGACTACAGGTGCATGCCATTAAGCCTGGCTAACTTTTTTTTTTTTTTTGGATATGGAGTCTCACTCTGTGGCCCAGGCTGGAGTGCAGTGGTGTGCTATCGGCTCACTGCAAGCTTCCCCTCCCCGGTTCACACCGTTCTCCTGTCTCAGCCTCCTGAGTAGCTAGGACTCCAGGTGCCTGCCACCACGCCTGGCTAATTTTTTGTATTTTTAGTAGAGATGGGGTTTCACCGTGTTAGCCAGGATGGTCTCAATCTCCTGACCTCGTGATCCACCTGCCTTGGCCTCCCAAAGTGCTGGGATTACAGGCATGAGCCACCACATCAGGCCTGGCTAACTTTTAAAAATGATTTTGGCCGGGCGTGGTGGCTCAAGCCTGTAATCCCAGCACTTTGGGAGGCCGAGATGGGCAGATCACGAGGTCAGGAGATCAACACCATCCTGGTTAACATGGTGAAACCCCGTCTCTACTAAAAAATACAAAAAAACTAGTTGGGCAAGGTGGCGGGTGCCTGTAGTCCCAGCTACTCGGGAGGCTGAGGCATGAGAATGGCGTAAAAAAACCCGGGAGGCAGAGCTTGCAGTGAGCTGAGATCCGGCCACTGCACTCCAGCCTGGGTGACAGAGTGAGACTCCATCTCAAAAAAAAAAAAAAAAACAAAAAAAAAACATGATTTTGCAGAGATGGGATCTCACTATGTTGCCCAGGCTATTCTCAAACTTCTGGGCTCAAGCAATTCTCCTACCTCAGCTTTCCATAGTGCTGGGATTACAGGCAGGATATACTGTGTCCAGCCACTGACAACGATCTTAAACTCAACCAACCAAGACTGGATTTGTCTTCGTGCCCCTGCCCCCATTAACTGGGTCCTCTGAATACGTTCTCTATCTCTTTGGAAGACACCTCCATCTACCAGGTCCCCCAGCTGCCAACTTGAGCACCATCTTTATTTGCTCCTTCTATGTTTCTTGACCAACCAGTCCCCAAGTCCCTGTAGTTACCTCTAGCCTGGGCCTTCTCCCTCACCTCCTAGCATCTTTAACTTGAGCATTTGACCAGAGCCCTGACCTGTGTGCCTGGGAAAGGTGGTCAGCCTCTCCGGCTCACCCTGTTTCTCCACTGGGCATTAATGTGTTCACTGCTGGAGAAGGGGCATGGAGAAGACCTTCAGTCTTCAAGCTTTACAGCCCCAGCTCTCATCTCCCCACACCAACATTCTGAGTCTGCCAACTCAGTCTCAGGTCTTTTCTGACTGCTCCCATTCCTGTCCTGCCACTCCCAGTGGCCTCTCCATCTCCTGGCTTGCAGGATCTTTTATGATCTTCTGACCTCTCTCACTTCATTTCCAGAGACACCAGACTTCTTGGGCCATGCAGTTTCCTTGCTCGAAATGCTTTTCCTTCCGCTTTTGGCTTGGAGAACTCCCTTTTATTCTTTAAGCTCAAGTGTAAAGATATTTTCCAAAAGCTTGGAACTGTTGCTCCCCATCCCATACCCTCAGCACACCTTTTACTCATGGGTGTCATCCCTGGGCCCGGCATTCACCCCTTCTTATTCTGTAATTATCAATTTATCTCTGTCTTTTACCGATGAAGCTGCATTGCTTTGCCAAGAACTTGGTCCCCAGCACATTACTGCCAAAACCTTGAAGACTGACGTCTTCTCCATGCCTCCCCTCCAGTACTGAATACATTAATGTCCTGCAGAGAAACAGGGTGAGCTGGAGGGATCCCGTCATATGGGTCGGGCCTCTGGTTCCTCCAACTAGGCTCAGGTGGAAATTTCAGAAATGTACATGACCTGCCCCCGACTCCATGGCAACCCTTCACCCAGAGGGGTCGGCACAATGAGATCTGTGGCTGAGTTTTTGCCGTCACCCCACTTCCACGCACCCTTAGGGTGCTGAGCGCTCCCTGCAGACGCCACTTCCCGGGACTTACCCAGCAGCGACAAGAACAGACTGTGGTACGCTTCATAGTCGTCGTCCATGGTCGTGGTGCTGGGAGGAGGTGCTGAAGGGCGTATGTGAATGTGTGTAGATGTGGGCTTGCTTGCGTAGGGGTGCCGGGGTATCAGATAAACAGTAACTCCAAGTAGTGCGAAAGGCGCTCAGCTCGGACAGCCGGAGCAACCTGTTACCGTGGCTACCGACGCCCCGCGCCAATTGGCTGAGCGCTGCCACGTGCCAGGAGCGATCCCGCTCGGCCAAGCCCCTGCTGACCCCACCTCCTTTTCGTCCAATTCTAGGAGGGTCAGCGAGCAAATCCACGCCGTGCCCAGTTCTGGGGTTGGTGAAAGGCGGGATTTCTTCGTTCGGCGCGGTGCCCCGGAATCTAGTGTAGAAAGTCTCCGGTTTTCCCGTGAAGTGTGGGATCTTCCGCAGGTCTCCGTATCTCTAGGCCTTAGTTTTCTCATCAGAAAAATAGGCCCTGCCTCCTCCAGAGGGTTAGGAAGAACCAAAGTGAGCTGTGGCCAGATAAAGGTGTTTGGTATGTTCTGCCCCCCTTATGGCAGGGTGCCATGGTTTGGAGTTACAGAACCTGAGGACCAGAGAATAATAAACCCTTGAAACGTGCATCAACTGATAAACAAAATGAGGTATATCCATAAGAAGGAATTAAGTACATGCTACAATATGGATGAACCTTCGAAACAGTATGCTAAGCAAGAAGCTAAACACAAAAGGCCACGTGCTGTATGATTACATTTTATGTGAAATGTTCAGCATAGACAAACCCACAGACACGAAAAGTACATTAATGGTTGATAGGGGATGGGGTGAGGAATTGGAAGTGACCGCTAACAGGTGGGGAGCTTCTTTTTGGAATGGAAAAAAGAAATGGAAACTTTTCCATTTCTGGATGGCTGTACATTGTAAATGTACTAAAACCACTGAATTGTACACTTTAAAATGGTTAAATGGTGGCTTTTAGCTCAATTTTTAAAAAGTTAAAAAGAAACACCTGAGCACTTATCCTTTGCTGAGACAAGCTATCTTTGTGACGCTCCCAACCTGAGATGGTTGCCATGGGTCACATTCATACAGCACTCTTGCAAGCCAGGTACCATTTTAGCACTACATGTCTGAACTTCATAATCACAATCACCGTGTGAGGTAGACACCATTATCCCTTTTTTTTTTTTTTTTTTTTTGAGACGGAGTCTTGCTCTGTCGCCCAGGCTGGAGTGCAGTGACACAATCTCGGCTCACTGCAAGCTCTGCCTCTCAGGTTCATGCCATTCTCCTGCCTCAGCCTTCCGAGTAGCTAGGACTACAGGCACCCACCACCACCCCCGACTAATTTTTTTGTATTTTTAGTAGAGACGGGGTTTCACTGTGTTAGCCAGGATGGTCTTGATCTCCTGACCTCGTGATCCGCCTGCCTCGGCCTCCCAAAGTGCCGGGATTACAGGTGTGAGTCACCGTGTCCGGCCCACTATCCCATTTTTACAAGACAAGTTAACAGGTACAGAGGTCAGGCAACCTTACCTGCAATAAAGGGGAAAAGCCAGGCCTAGAGCCTGAGCAACCTGGCTGTCCTGAGCTCCCCTAGCGCAGAGCTCACCTCCTGCATTCACATGGGCCCACACTCCCCATGGAGACGCTAGGGGAAAGGATGTGACCACCAGCCCTACCACGAAGCCACATCTGATGCCCTGAGCTTGGTGAGCCCGCCCCACCCTCCAGCCCCAGCTGGGCCCAAGGTTTCAGAGGCCCCTCGCTATCCTTACCTGCCATATCTGGCTGTCTTGTCCCTACTCCTTACCCCTTTTGTTCCCTTCCATTATTAGGTGCCCTTTTTTCTCTCTCTGAGAGCCTGTACAGAACTTATCTTTGTGCCCCTCCCCACCACAGGGCTTCACACTTTGTGAATGCTACTTGGATGTTTGTCAAATGAAAATGTGATGGTAAATTATAAAGTGGATGTTTGCCGTGGGGAGAGGGAGGTGTGGCCAGTTTTCCTGTTCTCTGGTCAAAATTCATCCTTCTAAAAACTGACACTTACTACTCACTAAAGTGGAAACAACCAACTACCTCTGCATCACACTGCAGCCTGATTCGGTTCACACCGCCCTACAACAAAGCCAGTTTCCTCAACAACTCATTTTTCATTTATTCAATCAATTTAATTTTCAAATTATATCTTAAAATGGTAGTTGGTAATTAAGACTTAATAACTAGTTTTTTCCCTTTTTTTCTAATAGTAAATGCTTTGGTATTTGAACAATAACAGTACTTGTATAAAAATGGCGTAAGACTATTTTTTTTGAGACAGGGTCTTGCTGTGTCATCCAGGCTGGAGTGCAATGGTGTGATCATAGCTCACCGCAACCTCAATCTCCTGGGCTCAAGGGATCCTCCCACCTCAGCCTTCTGAGTAGCTGGGACCACAAGTGTGTGCCACCATGCCGAACTAATTTTTAAAATTATTTGTAGAGATGGAGTCTTATTATCTGGTTGCCCAGTCTGGTTTTGAACTCCTGGGCTCAAGCAGTTCTCCTGCCTCAGCCTCTCAAAGTGCTAGGATTACAGATGTAAGCCACTGTGCCTGGCCAAATGGTATAAACTCCAAATGGAAGATGAGAAATGAGTTTTCACAAAGGGACCAAGGTAACAGAGTGAGTGAGCTGAGAAGGAGCAGCAGACAGATATTCACATTAGGTTACCAAATGGATGCTGAGGTGCAATCTACAATTCCTAAGGGACAGTGTGGAGCTGTCAACAATACACAATGCCAGAGGAATCTTATTTGACTTTGGGGTTAGCTTTTTTTTTTTTAAATATGTATTTTTTGAGACAGGGTCTTTCTCTGTCATCCAAACTGGAGTGCAGTGGCATGATCACAGCTCACTGAAGCCTTGAGCTCCTGGGCCCTCATGAGCTCAAATGATCCTCCTGCCTCAGCCTTCTGAGATTATAGGCGTGCACCACCACATCTGGCCAATAAAAATATTTAGTGGGCCCCTAGCTTTAGCAAGGTTGATAGAAATTTGCTTTGTATTATTGATAGTTTAGATGTATTTTTTATCTTCTGATTATATTTCATTTTTGGAAAAGCCATACACTTTTTTTGGATTGTTGTCAAATAATAATTTATTTAAAAATAATCTCAAAATATGTTCAAACACATTCAGTAGCAAAGATCCACCATTGGCACACACATTAAGAAAGCACACACACTGGGCTCCTAATTGGGCTAATTAAAATCTATATGGCTGGAAAGGTGGTTGGTTGTACTTAATGAAGCTTTTTTGAAGTGCAAAGCTATGCATAACAGATGAGCTTGAAAACTGCAGAGTTTAAGACAGACTTAATTTTTCATGATTTTCCCAAAGCCAGTCATGGTATTTATTTAATTTGTGGTCTTCAGGGTGCACCTGGAAGAAATACAACACACAAAGAGGCAGAGACCTTAATGTAACTTAGTCAGAAATATATTTTTTAAAATTGGCTTTTTAAATGTTTGCTAGGGGATAGTACATTATGATACTATACCTAAAAGTTATAACTTTTAACCTCATGGGATTCATGAATATTTTAAGTTATACCTTATATTAAGGTAATCACATACAGTTTACAAAGTACTGTCCAAATGACTACTCACCATGACTTGGAGTGTGGGGTGGTGATGACATGAGTCAAGTATTAATACCTCACTTTCCAGAAGGAGGTTCTAGACCGAGAGGTTAAATGGATTCTCAGGGCTGGGCATGGTGGCTCATGCCTGTAATCCCAGCACTTTGGGAGGCCGAGGCAGGTGGATCACAAAGTCAGGAGATCAAGACCATCCTGGCTAACATGGTGAAACCCCGTCTCTACTAAAAATACAAAAAAATTAGCCAGGCATGGTGGCAGGCGCCTGTAGTCCCAGCTACTCGGGAGGCTGAGGCAGGAGAATAGCGTGAACCTGGGAGGCAGAGTTTGCAGTGAGCCGAGATTGCGCCACTGCACTCCAGCCTGGGCGACACAGTGAGACTCCGTCTCAGAAAAAAAAAAAAAAAAAAAAAAAAAAAAAATGGATTCTCAGGTCACAATGGATTGCTCTGATGAAGTAGGGATAGGACCGTGGTCCTTCAGTTCAGGCCTGGCCAGACCTACTGGCTGAATGCATGAAGGTGAGTCGCAAGCTGAGTGGGCAGTGTGAGTCTCAAGCTGAGTGGGCACCCATCAGGTGCCAGGATACCATCAGCATGCCAAGGGCTGGGCATATTCAACAGGGCTAAAGCAGGACCCAGTCACCACGAAAGTAGCCTGAGACCACTAAGAGAAACCCAATAAGTATACATTGCAGACCCAAACCTTCCTGCTTTCCTGTAGTGGTGTACTCTTGACAGGAGGAAAACCATGGCAGGCTTAGAGATAGTACACAAATGGGGAATGACTGGAAGAGGGCCAGAGGTGACAAACCACTGGAGATGAGTCAGAGGCCACACCTCTGGACTGGTCTTTGTGGACTTGGGAGTGCCCACCCCAAAACCTGCATGCCACCCACTTCCCCACAGCCAGGAACAAAATTGTTTGTGACTATAATAGCATTTGTGTCCAATAAATAGTCTTAACCATAATGGTAGACTTATTTTGCCCCAGAGACCAAATGTGCTGAATTATGGATGGGAGTGGGCCTCACCTGCTTCCACTCATTGACACAAAAAATTCGGTAAGAGTCGTTGCCATATTTACCAATCCCATGAAGCTCAATCGGATACTTCCACTGCTTTGTCAGGTATTCATCTGAAGAATACAACATCCCACACATCAGGTCAGCTTCTAAAGACACCCTCCCAAAATGTGTGGTGATGGGGCAGGATGGAGAGAACAGAAGAAAGGGACAGGAAAGGCTCTTTCCTGGCAACCCCAGTTGTGACTGCCCTTCTTTCTGAATTCGTGTAGCACCCATATCATTTGCCAAATCCTAACCACTCTTTTGTGCTGTGCTAATGTGACAGAGGTCATGTCCCTGAGGTCAAGAATTGGGCTTTCTGCTTCACTGACTTCTTCCCCTAATTCTGCCCACATGCCTGACCCAGTGATGGGCAAAGATTTATTGTTTAGGTCACTGGGAGGCTGTGGTTTGGGGAAAGTGGACTTTTTAAAATGCGTTGGGTGCTTGAGCTGAAAAACCTCCATTAATATAGTATCTGAGGACATTAAAGTTTAAGGTGTGGCTCTCTTAAATAAGCACAATGTATTATGTTTTTCCTTTGGGTATATAGGAAAATACCTGAGAACTTGACAATGGTTTTTGCCCGAAGATCGTAGAGACCAAGAGGTTTAAGAAGTTCTGATACATCTCTCCAGTCTGCGGTTCTTGCTACCTCAGCTGAAGGATACTTCTCCAGAAACTTCCAAAGCACAGGTATTGCCATTTTACCTGAGAAGTAAAAGTAACTGAATGATTACAAGACTCTAGATAGGCTGATTTCATGTTCAAGTAGTTTCTCATCTAGAAGTCTCATCCAGAGGGTTTTTTTTTTTTTTTTTAAACCACTGGTGAGAAGCCATTATCTGAACCAGCAACCACTTTCAGAATCAAATGCCAACACTGCTAATATATTGGGTTAATAGTCCAAATTATGCTGAAAACTAGCCTTGCATGATTAGCTTTTAAATGATCAGATCAGCAGATAATGAGAGTAGAGGCATATAGAACACAAGGTACATTCAGTGAAAAAGATACTTTTAAACACACACGAAAGAGGGTGGAGAAACATTAACTAATTTTCATTGATGATCAAAATGAATTTGGAAGTAGAAAATAAATAAAATCTACCCCTTTATTCTAAAAGGTTTGTTGGATGTCATCTAGTCTAATTTCCTTGTAGGTGAAGAGTTTAAGGGTGAAGGGAGAATGCCTTATCCCAGGTGACACACTCAAAATGGACTGTGATACTAGGCCTTAATTCAGTGCTTTCTCCTTACCACACTGTCTGTAAGACAAAGATGATAATAATCCCCAAACCTGAGGTCCGATTGAGAAATATAGTAGCGATGAGAAGCTTCCATGGATCGTGAAAAAGTGTTTCTTGAATGAGATTAAAAGGTGACCGAGGAGGTGTCCACTTCTTAAAGGCTTTACGTCGTGGGGGGCTAGGAGCTAAACAAACATACTACATCAGAATTGAAAACTCAAAATAGAATTAGAATTTGCTGTTCTGATTGGGCAAGGGATACCTTCTTTGTTATACTTGCTGGAAAAATACAGGCTTGTTTTCCTTCTTTCTATCTGTGTTCGTGGGATGATATCTTCTGAAAAGGAAAAGTGAACACTTTATCAAGTCTATGGTTTAGCTTAAAGCAATATTCAGGGATGCAAATAATATCAACACTATCACAAAGCATGCCAGCTACTATTCTAAGCCCTTTACATAAATTACCCAATTAATCCAACTAATGACCCATGAACTTGGTACTATTTTTATCTCCACTTTACAGATATGGACATTGAGGCACAGAGAAGCTAAGTAACTTGCTCAAGATCACACGGATACTAAGTGTCAGAGCTAAAATTCACATCCAGACAGTCTGGCTCCTGAGTCCTCACCTTTAACCACTCTGTGATACTAGTTCTTTATGACTTATGTTCAGAGTTTATAGTATTGAAAAATTAAAGGCAGTATGGAATATTTTAAATTACAATGCATTTGTATAATGTGGTCATTAAAATATTTTTTAGACTATTGTGAATACTTTCCCATTAACTTCTAAATGAAAAAAGCAAAAGTCTACATATAATCCCAATTTTATAAAAAAGGGGAAACATATATAAATAAAAATACAGAGGTTAAGAATGAAATAAGCCAAAATGATATAACAGTTGTTGCCAAGTGCTAATTTTTCTTTTCTTCTTTACTTTTCTATATTTTCCAAAATTTCTGCAGTGAACTTACTTTTACGCCTACCAAAAAAAGGGATACAGACAAAACAGAATATACAGACAAAACAGTCTGCAGAAAAACCTACAATTTGAACCCTTGAGCACCTGAGACAACTACCTATCAAGAACCTCTATCTACTGGGAACCCGTATAATCAGACTTCTCAAATTTCTAAAATCTCATGTAATACTCCTTAGCCATACCCTCGCAATTTGAATATCAGTTAATAATACCTTGCATTTGTATAGCATCTTTTTCACTTCTCATTTTATAATATTTTTGATGTGAAAAACAGGACTAGTCAGGGTGGTTACCTCTATTTTACAGATGAAGAAACTAAAGCTTTGAAATTAAGCAATCATCCCAAAATGATATTGGGATTGACTATAAACTGGAACAAGTATCCAGGTCTCCAGATAACTAGTTTTTTTGCTATTTCAGTTTGAGTAGGTAAAGCCCAGTAGAGAGTTAAAAAAAAAAAAAAAAAAAGAACAAAGGAAACTGTTCTGACTGCTCTGATTTGACAACTTTTTCTGTGGGGTCCTATGAATAATTACTAACCAATCTCCTTTATGCCAAGTTTACTTGGCAATTTCTAGCTAAGCCAATGGGAGTCTTCACTATTTCTTTTTTTTTTTTTTTTTGCCTTAAATATTTTATTTGAAATTGACACACAAATGCATACTAATTTGCCAGTTCTTTAAGGCAGAGCTGCATCAGGACCTCTTGACTGTGAGAAACAAGTTATTTTTTGTTTTTTTGGAGACACTTTTGCTCTCGTTGCCCAGGTTGGAGTGCAACAGCTTGCTCTCGGCTCACTGCAACCTCCACCTTCTGGGTTCAAGTGATTCTCTTGCTTCGCCCCCATGAGTAGCTGGGAATACAGGCGTGTGCAAGTACGCCCAGCTAATTTTGTATTTTTAGTAGAGACGGGGTGCCTCCATGTTGGTCAGGCTGGTTTTGAACTCCTGACCTCAGGTGATCTGCCTGCCTCGGCCTCCCGAAGCGCTGGGATGATTTGAGACGGAGTCTTGCTCTGTCACCCAGGCTGGAGTGCTGTGGCGGGATCTCAGCTCACTGCAAGCTCCGCCTCCTGGGTTCCCGCCATTCTCCTGCCTCAGCCTCCCGGGTAGCTGGGACTACAGGCGCCGCCACCTCGCCCGGCTAGTTTTTTGTATTTTTTAGTAGAGACGGGGTTTCACCATGTTAGCCAGGATGGTCTCGATCTCCTGACCTCGTGATCCGCCCGTCTCGGCCTCCCAAAGTGCTGGGATTACAGGCTTGAGCCACCGCGCCCGGCCTAGTCTTCACTATTTCATGGGACACCTAGGAACCTAAGAGTTCTTCATCTCATATTGAGAACTACACTCTTATCATAAAAAAAGTTTTTAATATTTGCCCATTTTGCTAGCAACAAATCTACATAAACCTCAAAGCTTTCATCAAGAAGCTCAGTGTTTAGGACACAGACTTGAAGAATTCTTATGATGTTCCTAGGTGTATATGGCCATCTTGTGCTAAAGGCAGAGAAACTCCAGGCACAGAAAAGACATACAATCATGGGTAGAACTGGGAACAAGAATCGTATCTATTCTCCTGCTTCACAAATTTGTCCAGGCTGTTTCCCCACAGGAGTTTAAGTAAAATTATTATTCTTTAAAGGAGTTATTCATTACACCATAATAGCATAATGAATAACTAATACAGGGCTGCTCAAAAGGTCTCCTTTTTATCTCTTATTCACTGAGGGAATAAAGACAAAACTGCTAAGTTCTGAATTCTGTATTAAGAGCATATTACAAATAATAGATGAACTATGTGATTATACTTTTGAATTATTTAGAGCTCTAAAGCATTTTAGAGAAGCATTACATTATAATAGAAGATAAAAACAATTATGATATATACAAAATTAAATTGGAAGTCACATCTAGTAGTAAGTATCAGGAGGGGTGTGAAGAGAAGACACCAACTATTCTCCACCCATTTATGTATATATGAAGTCTTCCCAGCCGGGCGCGGTGGCTCACGCCTGTAATCCCAGCACTCTGGGAGGCCGAGACGGGAGGATCACAAGGTCAGATCGAGACCATCCTGGCTAACATGGTGAAACCCCGTCTCTACTAAAAATACAAAAAATTAGCCAGGCGTGGTGGTGGGTACCTGTAGTCCCAGCTACTTGGGAGGCTGAGGCGGGAGAATGGCATGAACCTGGGAGGTAGAGCTTGCAGTGAGCCGAGATTGTGCCACTGCACTCCAGCCTGGGCAACAGAGCAAGACTCCGTCTCAAAAAAAAAAAAAAAGAAGTCTTCCCTAAATTTTTCACAAGTGAAGGCTTTTAATTGTCCTTCAAGTTTTAAGATTACTGGCTGGAAAGAGGATGGGAAGAAGGGAAAGCCCTGCTGAGAAGGAGAGTCCCAGGTGCTGCACCAGGGAGAGACAATGGCAGCTGTTAACAGTAGTACTCTCCTTTGCCATGGCATCATGACAGCAGTCAGCTGATTTTCTCTCTGCCATAGGAAACTGCTTGAATATCAGTTAGATAAGTATTAGGATCAACTGGTAGGGATGTATCTCATATTTGGCCCTATTTCTTGGCTCTATTTTCACATCTTAACCATGTACAGGCACGAATACAAGATGCAGGATTATAAATTTCTCATCACATAATGTTTAATAGTGCTTGAAAGCACTGGATAGCTTGAAATATTTTCTCACCAGTAAAGTCTTTCTTGGTTGGTGAGCAGTTGTCCATTTCAGAGCCACGTTTTAAAATGTCAGTATGCAAATGTTCCTTCCTTTCCGCAACTTCTTCTACTTTTGTTCCAGTTTCTTCAGTTTCTAAAAAGGTATCCTCATACTTCTCATTGTGTTCTGCATCTCTGGCTGAACATAATTTGTTTATGATGCCGGAAGTTTTTTGTTCAAAACAAAAATTTGATCCTGAACTCAACGATCTTTCTTTTACAAGACTCTTTTGTTCCCTGGTCACACTGAGGGTCTCACCACATGCTCCAGCATCCAAAATGCAGACAGTTCCATCAAGCTGACTTTCTTGTGCAACAGGCTCACTTTCAGCATCTGCTTTATTACATACAGATTCTCTTTTGCTATCACTTTGAACGAAACCTGAACTGCTCTTCCTACATCCTTTTTTAGTTTTCTTAATTGGGATTCCTTTCAAAATAGTCACCTTTCCTTTGGGCTTTCTAACCTTTCTGAAGTTAACATCATCAACACCCTCATCTTCTTTCAAAAGCAAATGAGTGGAAGTAAAGTTAGAGAGTCCTCTGCTATCCGGCAACTCTGAACTACTACTTGGTGGCATAAACACATCCTTTTTGCACTTGCTTCGGGTCCTGAGGTTCCGGTTTGAATTGTTACTTTGGTTTTGTAGATGGGATGTCAGGGCTGCCATGCTGCAGTCTTTATATCTTGACTTGGTACCCCTTTTAGAAAGTACAGTAAAATCAAAATCTTCTGGCTTAAGAGAAGTCTCTCCATTTTTGTGAAGATAATTAGCAAGTGAACTTTTGGATCTGAACTTCAGTCCTTGTGGGCTAGAAAATGATATTAAAGGAAACTTACTGCTAGTAAATAGAAGGGACTTTTAAAAGAATTGGACCACATTTCAGATTTCTAATTAATTTCCAAATGTTGCCATGGGCATCTGTCATTTAAAAATGAAAAAGAGTGATAAATGGCACTTTTAAATGGTTTGTTTCCTCTATGACAATATAAAATAAATTTATAAATATAACTTAAATGCAACCTACCCGTTAACCATTCACAGTAGGAGGGACAAAATGTATGTAATTTCCCCCAAATCACTTGATGTAATTAATAGCAACATTGAAAGAATAGAATCTGCAATGGTTTTATGATAAAAATATAAAGAAGCCAAGATTCCTGCTATGCTCCCACTACCTGACCAGACAAAATTATTTTGCTTTACTGTCTTTACCATCTTACATGCTTACCTGATAAAGTACACATCAAATCTTCCTGCTGTCTTCCCAAATAACCTTTGCTTCACAACTCTTTCCCATCCACACGGGACAGACTTATGGCATTCTGTCCCTGCAGTACCACCAAACTGAGCAGAAGCGATGGGTTCTAGTAGCAGGGGATTACATTCACTGCTTCTTTTTATCATCATTTGTTCCTCATCTTCTTCCACTCTTTCCAATTCCACAGCAACATCTTCTTTGCTGGAAAAACAAAGTCTAAGTGATTAACTTATTTAAAATTTATCTTCCACTGCCTACTCAGTTTTAATCCATGATAATGCGGGAACCACATAGATTATCCATATTAAAATGGGGGAGACTAAAGTCAGTATGGACCGGTCTTGTGCTATGGGAGTATTTTCCTGTCTTCCAAAAGCTTCCCATATCCTCTAGCACAGGTTAAAAAGTGTTGGCAATCTCTGCACAACAAAAAGGTCAAGCTAGAAACTTTTCCGATTAATCACTGAGTAGGGCTATTGTAAAGATTTCTGGGGGCACTTAGCATAAATTTAAGAATATGAACCAACAGCTGAGCTCTTAACCTGAGCTCTTAAGCATCAGAAAATGCTTAAATAAATCAGTGAGTTACACTCTCTTCTCTGCCAATAAATGAGGTAAAAGTTTTACATAATGTAAAATTTCTGGGAGAGTGTATCACTTTCATCAGATGTAGCCCTCCAGAAGGTAAATAATTTAATACAGAATTTTTGAATCTCCTTCATTCTTGATCCTCATGGTAACCTTGCAGGTACGATAAGATTAACTCTCGGCCGGGCGTGGTGGCTCAAGCCTGTAATCCCAGCACTTTGGGAGGCCGAGGTGGGTGGATCACGAGGTCAGGAGATCGAGACCATCCTGGCTAACATGGTGAAACCTCATCTCTACTAAAAAAATACAAAAAAATTAGCCAGGCGTGGTGGCAGTCGCCTGTAGTCCCAGCTACTCGGGAGGCTGGGGCAGGAGAATGGCGTAAACCCGGGAAGCGGAGCTTGCAGTGAGCCGAGATCGCACCACTGCACTCCAGCCTGGGCGACAGAGCGAGACTCCGCCTCAAAAAAAAAATTAAAAAAAGATTAACTCTCAATTTATTGATAAAAAATTGAGTGACAGAAAGGTTAAATTACTTGCAGAACAGACACCTGAACCTAAGTCTACCAAATCTTGGTCTAATACTTCTCCCCCATACTATTATTGAAAAAAGTTGGCAAGGCAAGGTGGCTCATGCCTATAATACCAGCACTTTGGGAGGAGGACGTGGGAAGATCACCTGACCCCAAGAGTTTGAGACCAGCCTGGGCAGCACAGTGAGATGCCTATCTTTACAAAAAATGAAAAAAAAAAAAAAAAAAAAAAAAGCAGCGGGGCGTGGTGGCGCATACTTGTGGGTCCCAGCTATTAAGCAGGCTGGGGGCAGGAGTATTGCTTGAGCCCGGCAGGTCAAGGCTTCAGGGAGCTACGATTGTGCCACTGCACTCCAGCCTGGGTGACAGAGTGAGACCCCATCTCAAAAAAACAAAAAAACAAACTAAACTAAAACTTCATCAATGTTCCAGTGTGTCTTCTATGATGAAAACATAATTCAAAAATTAAAAAAAGAAAAATTTCAGTAAAGTGTATCCTAATCACTAAACCACAGATTGTAAAAGGTGGATGGGTCTAGAGAGATCATTTAACCCAAGTTATTTTCTACAAATAGGGAAACTGCAAGAACTAGAATTAGAATCAAGGTTTTCTGATGTAAGTTGGGGTAAAATAATTTTGCGGAGCTGGGCGGATCTTATGAAATGATACTGTTTACAATTTTAGAGATAAAGATACTGAAGCCTGGTGAAATCAGCACAAACTATTAAGAGACTGGGGCTCAAATCCCAGCTCCGCCAGCTGTAAGTTTAGCAGCAAGTTACTTAACATCTCAAAGTCTCTGTAAAATACTTTCTGTAAAAAGAAGGTGATGCAGGCCGGGCGCGGTGGCTCACGCCTGTAATCCCAGCACTTTGGGAGGCCGAGACGGGCGGATCACAAGGTCAGGAGATCGAGACCATGGTGAAACCCCGTCTCTACTAAAAATACAAAAAATTAGCCGGGCGCGGTGGCGGGCGCCTGTAGTCCCAGCTACTCCGGAGGCTGAGGCAGGAGAATGGCGTGAACCCGGGAGGCGGAGCTTGCAGTGAGCCGAGATCGCGCCACTGCACTCCAGCCTGGGCGACAGAGCGAGACTCCGTCTCAAAAAAAAAAAAAAAAAAAAAAAAAAAAAAAAAAAAGAAGGTGATGCCTCTTTCAAAGTAGTTTTAGGATTAAATTTCGAAAAAAGTAGGTAAATCTTAACCTCCTATCACACACGTACTCAAATGACTTCCTAGGATGCTCCAACCCAAGGGGACCTCTTGCACAAAACCTCCCGGCTCCCCCTCAAGTCTCCCTAGTCATCTTGGATGAGGAAGTCGGGCGCACCCCAGGGCTGATCCCACAGGAAAAGCACCTGAGCTCCAGCCCCTAGTAACTAAACCCGTGGGCTTCGAGGTCTCTGCCGACCCTCTGTCTAAGGTTAGAAAGGCCCACACACCGTCCACTCTCCCGATCCCGTTTTACAGGCGGTGAAACTGAGGCCCAAAAGGGAACAGTAATTTACCTGAGGTCACTCGGCGGGTCTGGGACTAGGCGCTCACTAGAGGTGACGGTGGGGGCAGCTCCGCGGTCCCCCAGATTCAGACTCTCCAACCCAGTCGTGCCCATCGAGCAGGCTCCGGCTGCAGCAACTAGCCTAGCGCTGCGAAGCCCTAGGTGTGGGGCGGAGTAAGATGTGAAACCTCAGCTCACGGCGCCGGGCTGCAACCGAGGTCTGAATGTTGCGAAAGCGCCCCAGACGCCGCCGCTGCTTTTCGGCCGCCCCTGCTTTTCGGCCGCCCCCTCGGTTACAGCCGCCATTTCCACGCTTCACCAATCAAATCCATTGTCGAGGAAGGCGCACCGCCCCCACAAACCCCAACCAATCGCGCACGCTCTGGTTGCGCTGATGCCTTAGGGGCTCCAGTTCCACCCTAGCTTTTGCTGCTTTTCTCGCTTTGCTTTTCGGACATGCGCACTCGGAGGAAGGCGACCTCGCGCTCAGCTTACCGCGCATGTACGTTACCAGGGGTAACGCAAGTAGCCAAAGTGGCTTGTGGCGTGGCTATCGTTAGTGAGGCGGTTGCTGAGACAGACGCTGAGGCGGAGAGGAGGAGCCCGAGGCGTAAGGGAAGCCGCGATGAGGGCCGTGTTGACGTGGAGAGATAAAGCCGAGCACTGGTGAGAAGCCGGGCGGTCCGCGAAAAGCGGGAGGTCGAGTCCCCGCGGGGACTGCGCGAGCCACTGCAGCGTGTTTGAGGGTGGCAGCGAGCTTGGGTGGCAGCGAGCTTGCTGCCTGGGCCGAGGGCACTGAACCCCGGCCTGGGAGACTGCAGGGTCACCCTCCCGCCCCTTGGCGGTTGGCGAAGCTCCTGAGGGTTGGAGAGCGGCAAAGGGAGGTGCCGCTCCTGGAGGTAGTGGCCAGTGGAGGCAGCTCTTCCCTCACGGTCTGGCCTTGTCGCTGCCTTAGGTTCGTCTCACACCCACGACACAGCACGAAGCTGCTCAAGCTTCACAGTTCTTGCCACATACACATAGTACCTGTACTCTTGTTTACTTGACGTTTTTCTCTAAATTGTCTCATTTATTTTAATTATGATTTCACATTTTACAAGGAAACTTTATTACTCCATTTATGAAAACCAGTGTCACTTGCTCTAAGTGTTAAGATAAAACCAGCGTCGCTTGCTCTAAGTGTAAAAGTAAAACTTAAAGTGGGGAGAAACAAAACTGAAAAGGCTGTAGCTAGCTGTTGTTGCTAGGGAGCCTTTAAACCTGATGTCTCGTTTCTCTAAAACTGGAGATTGGCAGATATGATCAGAGAGGTGCTAAAAATGAGCATCAAACACAAGCTCTCCTAATTGGGAAGTTTGAAAAAGAATTGAAGGTGAATAACTTTGTCACCTTTTGATTCAGTTATTTAATGTCATATTCCATTGTTATTGGCTAAATCTATAACATAGACTGTGTTGTCATACATTTATTTATGGGATAGGTCTCGGCCTGACTTTGAAAATCATTCAGCATTGTTGTGAAGCCTCTGTTCTGGCCACTGGAGCAGGTTACTTGTCTTTGGTTCAGTCCTTTCTGAGATCTTTCTCTGTGTGAAGCATGTCCTCTCTCCTCATCTCACACGGAAATCCTGAACATCCTTCAAGGCTCACGTTGGAGACGGGTCACGTTGGAGACGGGTCCTCTCTTTTGTGTTCGGCACCAGTGGTAGCTGACACTATGTGCCAGGTGCTCGCTAAGCACTTCTTATCCTTCATCTCGTTGTCTCTGTTCACCACTTTCTGAGGTAGGTACTATAATTACCTCTATTTTATGTATGACGAAACTGAAGCACAGAGAGGGTGGGTAGTTTGTCAAGGTCACACAGTGAGGGGTGGAGCCAGCTTTCAAGCTCAGGTCTTCCTCACTCCAACTTCAATGCTCTCAGCCCCTACATTAATTTTTCCTTATGTTACAGAGGTGGCAAACTCAAATGTCTACAGGAGACAGGCAGGTAACATAAATGGGAGATGTTTATTTGCATCTTAAACACTAGGAATTGTATGTTTTCCTTAGGAATAGTCTTGTATTCTATACCCCATTTTCCTTGAAACACACAGCCCTATCAGTGAATCTTTCATTTGTACTTTTAATAGAGATTTGAGTTTTAAAAAATCATTTTATTTTTAACTTTATTATAAACGTACCTATAGCACAAGCTGATGATAGACAACTGAACATTTGACTTCAATGTCAGAGAGTAATAGAGTGTGGCAAGGAGTGTGGCAAACTGCAGAGCTCATGCTTGTCCTAAAAGGGGCAGCTGCTGCTCAGCTCCTGCCAATTACCACCATGCAAGAATATGGCCTAGTGTGCTCAGCTCTTCCTGTTTTCACCAGAAGCTAGGAATCTGGGTTTTTGTGTGAAATGGTCTAATTTTTAAATGTTAGCATCTACTCTGAAAAAAAACCAAAACACTGTGTGGGCCAAATAAAACATTTGCTGGCCAAATGCAGCCTGATTTGCTCTGTTTTCAACCCCAGCACAGAATTTCGTTTATTTCTCTCTTGTGGTACTTCCAAAGTCTGTTGAGTGTAAGAGTTAATTTTTTAAATCTGTTTATTTCAGAAGTCTAATAAACCCATTAAAGGCAATGGCTATGTCTTACTCGTTTCCAAATTATTCTAGAGCCTAGTGAGGTCAGTGGTTGTTGTTACTATGGATAGTAATAAAATACTAGATATATATAAAATGAAATGCTGTGGATAGATGTATTCGTACATGAATGAATAAGTGAGTGAATGAATGATAAATAAAGATTGGTTGTCTGGTTTTTGGCCCATTACAGATTTGAAACAACCTATTAGAATAAGGGATGTAGGGTTCTATAGACCATCAATCCTGATGGCTGCTAGATGTACTACCAGCTGATGGCCCAGAATGGAAACAAAACAAAAAACAAAAACAAAAACGAAATAAAACAAAAAAAGGTAGTAGAACTAAAAAAATCCTAGATGTCAAAGATTAGTCCTCCACATCCAAATCAGCCATTGTCTCCCAGTCTGCTCCTTTGCTTCTATTTTAACCTTCACATAGCAGCAGGAACTCTCTTTTTTTAAGACCTGCTGCTGTGATCCTGTTACTCTACTTCTCATAAACCTAGAGTGATTCCCAATTACTTTCCATGTCAAATTGTGCATTTTGCTAGAGGGTCCTCCTGACCCTCCTCCCCACTAGGCTTGCAGCATTTAAATTTATACTTTTAGGTTGAGCAGAAAACTCTATCCTTCCCAAATGCTCCCTTATTCTATGAACTCCCTAGTTTTCTCCCTGAAATGCACAGCTCCAGTTTCATCTCAACCAGGATGCCTTATTAGGCTATTCCAGTCAGGCTAGCATCTGCTATAACTCTCCATTGATGCCAGCTAGTATTTACTAAGTACTTGCTATAGGCAACATGTCTTTTTATGTGTTACCATGTTTAATCTCTACAACATGTGAGGTTGGAATTTTTTTTTTTTTTTTTTTTTTTTTTTTTTTTTTTTTGAGATGGAGTCTCGCTCTGTCGCCCAGGCTGGAGTGCAGTGGCCGGATCTCAGCTCACTGCAAGCTCCGCCTCCCGGGTTCACGCCATTCTCCTGCCTCAGCCTCCCGAGTAGCTGGGACTACAGGCGCCCGCCACCTCGCCCGGCTAGTTTTTTTGTATTTTTTTAGTAGAGACGGGGTTTCACCATGTTAGCCAGGATGGTCTCGATCTCCTGACCTCGTGATCCGCCCGTCTCGGCCTCCCAAAGTGCTGGGATTACAGGCTTGAGCCACCGCGCCCGGCCGGAATTTTTTATCTCATTTAAAGATGAAGAAATTGATATTTAATGAGGTGACATAACTTACCTAAGATTACAAAATGAGTAAGTGGGGCTGGGTCAGATTATGCAGGAGTTGGAGAAGCACTGTGGGACATCGGTTTACAGTGAGGTGGGTACAGGGTTGTCAGAGGACAATTTGCAGGATTCCTCTGTATCTCTGCAATAGAATCTGACAGTGTGTCTTCTGACAATGTATCTCTTTTATAAAAAGAGGCAGGTGGAGAGAGAACCATCCTACAGTAAGTAGAACAGACTGCCTGCAAATGAGTGAGCTCCCAGCCCTGGAGTGTTCAAGCAGGGGCTAGATGGCCATATATAAGGAATTCTTGCCCTGATGGGGCAGTTGGACTGCATGACAAGGTCTAGAGTCCTTTCCAATTCTGAGTTTCTGGTGATCTCATAATTATATTTATTACGTGTCTAGGACAGTGCCATGCAATGTGGGTCCACAAATATATAAAACATGGCCATTGCTCTCAAATTGCATATGACTATAATTAAAGGGGCAAGATATCTAACACAATGTAAAGAAGACTGTATAATTCAGAGCTAAACTGAAATGTACAGATTCTAAGTACATTAAGAGTTTAGATTGGGGCAAATCAGACGTATATGTTATATTTTAGGAAGGCCGATTTCAAGATATTCAGAGAAAATGAATTTTTATATCTAAGAGAAAGATAGTTCAGGCTTGGCTCAAATGAGACATTCAGAAACGATTTTGTGATAATTCAACCCAAAATGACCCTTATGAAGAAGAGGTCACACAGGAACCACTTTGATGAGCTCATATGTGTATAAGGCAGAAAGGAAGCCACATACCAAGGATGACTATAGATGAGGGTTGCAGATACTGCTCCAACATCTAATAATCCACCATAGCAATCCACAAGCGTCAGGTGCTTTACATAGACTGGCTTGTGCACCCAGTGAGTAGGAGGCTACTTCTCTATCCTTGTTTTGTAGGTGAGAATGAAAGTTCAAATAGGAGGTCAGCTTTTCTGGCCCCACGACCCCTCTACTTTTTATTCCACCATGCTGCTTCTCCTCAAAATATGAAATGTGCCAAGGCTCAGAGGAAGAAAGCATGAGAAACAAGGAAGACCCAGGTCTGTTACCACATAATGGTGAGGAAGCTGAAAAACTCAGGGTTTCAGTTTGCCCAGCTAGAAAGAGCGTGATAATCATCCGTGTTCCAGCTTCTTTATCAGCCAACTCTGTGACAAGGAGCAAACAACTTGCCTCTCTGTACTTTAGTTTTCTCATTGGTAAAATCGGGGCAGTGGTGCCTGTCCTGTCTACTACACTATGTTTTTGTAAGGATCAAATGAGATAATGTAAGTTTACACTTTTTTTTTTTTTTTTTTTTTGAGATGGAGTCTCGCTGTGTTCCCAGGCTAGAGTGCAGCAGTGCAATCTCAGCTCACTGCAACCTCCACCTCCCAGGTTCAAGCCATTCTCCTGCCTCAGCCTCTGGAGTAGCTGGGACTACAGGTGCGTGCCACCACACCCAGCTAATTTCTGTATTTTTAGTAGAGACAGGGTTTCACCATGTTGGCCAGGATGGTGTTGATCTCTTGACCTCATCATCCTCCCGCCTTAGCCTCCCAAAGTGCTAGGGCTGCAGGCGTGAGCCACCATGTCTGGCCAAGTTTACGCTCTTTAACAGTTCTTAAATATTGAATAACTGTGAAGAGTTTTTATTAAAAGAAGCATCAGGTCAACAGAGCCATACTAAAAGCTTTCTGAATTCTTCATGTAATGCCTTAAGTAGGTAATAATACCTTTTTTTGACATATGATAACAATGATAATGGCGGCCACATAGCATAATGATTAAAACATGGGCTTCAGAACCAGATTGCCTAGGTTTGAGGCCGGGTGCAGTGGCTCACACTTAAAATCCCAGCACTTTGGGAGGCTGAAGCAGATGGATCACTTGAGGTCAGGAGTTCGAGACCAGCTGGCCAACATGGTGAAACCCTGTCTCTACTAAAAATACAAAAATTACCTGGGTGTGGTGGCAGGCACCTGTCATCCCAGCTACTCAGGAGGCTAAGGCAGGAGTATAGATAGAAACTGGGAGGCAGAGGTTGCAGTGAGCCGAGATCTCGCCATTGCACTCCAGCCTGGGTGACAGAGCAAGAGTCCACCTCAAAAAAAACAAAAACAAAACAAAAACACAACAGATTGCCTTGGTTTGAATCCTGGCTCCACTTCCATTCAGTAGCTCTTTATTTTCAGGCAAGTTATTTAACTTCTCTGTGCCATAGTTTTCTCATCTGTGAAACAGGTATACAGTTGTTTTGAGGTTAACACAAGTTAATAATGTAGAGCATTTAAACTGTACCTGGCATACACAATAATAAATGTGTTCAATAAATGTTAGTCACTTCCTAATGTATGAAGGATAACAGATTTGACATACTTGGCAGTAATTCAAGGGAGCAGAAGGTAGCATAGCATGGTAGTTACAAGCACAGACTAGAGTCAGACCTGAGTTGACTCAGTAAGTATCTGTGGATTTATTGGCCCTCACTCTAAGGGAGGAGACCACCCCTGATATCATCTTATGCCCAATTTCTGCCTCCAAAGAAAGAAGAAGTAAAAACTAAAAGGCAGAAATGAAATCCACAGGCAGACAGTCTGCGCCGTACCCTGGGCCTGGTAGTTAAAGATCGACCCCTGACCTAATCGGTTATGTTATCTGTAGATTACAGACATTGTATAGAAATGCATTGTGAAAATCCCTATCTTGTTTTGTTCCAATCTAATTACTGGTGCATGCAGCCCCCAGTCACGTACCCCCTGCTTACTCAACCAATCACGACCCTCTCACATACACCCCCTTAAAGTTGTGAGCCCTTAAAAGGGACAGGAATTGCCCACTCGGGGAGCTTGGCTCTTGAGACAGAAGTCTTGCCGATACCCCCGGCCGAATAAACCCCTTCCTTCTTTAACTTGTTGTCTAAGGAGTTTTGTCTGCTGCCTGTCCTGCTATATTTTTTGGTTCCCTGACTGGAAAGCTAGGTGATTGGCAGATGGTCGAGGTAGCTCCTTGGGCGGCTTAAGCCTGCCCTGTGGAACATCCCTGCGGGGGACTCCAACCAGCCTGAGCGATGAGGATCCTGCATTTGCCCTGGTGGGACGCCTTGCCAGAGCAGTGTGTGGCAGGCCCCCGTGGAGGATCAACGCAGTGGCTGAACACCGGGAAGGAACGGGCCCTTGGAGTCTGGACATCTAAAACTTGGTAAGACTAGTGTTTGAAACTTGCCCACTCCTTTTGAGTGGAAGCATGGCCTGATCACCCACAGCGTGCCTTTATCGGCACTTTGGTTTTGGTTTTGACTTGGTTTGAATTGCTTGACAGGATTGGTCTTGGGAACTTGCCTACTCCATTTGAGTGGAAGCGTGGCCTGATCACCCACGGTGTGCCTGTACTGGCACTTTGGTTTTTGTTTTTGACTTGACTAGGATTGCTTGATACTTTGGTTTTGGTTTTGACCTTGCTTGGATTTCTGGATACTCTGATTTTGGTTTTGATTTTGGTTTGGTGCAAACTGTAAAAGTGTGTGTGTGCCCTTTTTATCCGTTCTTTGTTTTGTGGTGTGTGTGTGGTGTGAGCGTGGTGTTTTGTCTTGAAGCAGCGTAAGTCAGGCACAGATAAACCCACCCTACTAGGAACTATGTTGAAAATTTTCAAAAAAAGGATTTAAGAGAGACTATGGATATCGTGACACCAGGAAAATTTAAAACTTTGTGTAAGATAGACTGGCCAGTGTTAGAGGTAGGTTGGCTATTAGAAGGAAGCCTGGACACGTCCCTTGTTTCAAAGGTATGGCACAAGGTAACCTGTAACCTGTAAGCCAGAGAATCCAGACCAGCTGGTTTTTAACTTCCCTGCTTGCAACACACAGTGGTTGAGAGAACAGCAGCATAAACGGCTGGCAGAGGCAAGGAAAGAGCAGCAGAGAGAGAGAGAAAGGAAAGATACAGAGAGGACAAGAGGCAAAGAGAGAGAGAAAGACACAGAGAGGAAGAGACAGACAAAGAGGGAGTCAAGGAGAGAGAGAGAGAGAAAGAAAGAGAGAGGCAGAGAGAGAGGAGACAGAGGCAAAAGGAAAGTCAAAGAGAGACAGACAAAGTCAAAGAGAGAAAGAGAGAGATATACAAGTAGTTAAAAAAAAAAAGTGGGCTGGGCGCGGTGGCTCAAGCCTGTAATCCCAGTGGTCCAACGTTCTCTGGACCACTAAAGAGCAAGGGTGGACTGCCCCAACCGGTTTTTGTAATTTCCCTAAAACCATACATTCATTTTACTAGAGGATGATAGAAGTTAAAGACTTAAAACAGACTTTAGCAATTAAGACAGGATACCAAGATACAAATGCCTGGTTAAAATGGATCAAATATTCCATCTGCACGTTAAAAAAAAAAAAGCAATTGGCCGGGCACAGTGGCTTAAGCCTGTAATCCCAGCACTTTGGGAGGCCGAGACGGGCGGATCACGAGGTCAGGAGATCGAGACCATCCTGGCTAAAACGGTGAAACCCCGTCTCTACTAAAAAATACAAAAAACTAGCCGGGTGAGGTGGCGGGCGCCTGTAGTCCCAGCTACTCGGGAGGCTGAGGCAGGAGAATGGTGTAAACCCAGGAGGCAGAGCTTGCAGTGAGCTGAGATCCGGCCACTGCACTCCAGCCCGGGAGATAGAGCGAGACTCCGTCTCAAAAAAAAAAAAAAAAAAAAAAAAAAGTGTACCCTATTCCTTTAAAAGCCAAGGTAAATTTAAAACCTGTAATTGATAATTGAAGGTATTCTCCGTAACCCTATAGCACTACAATACCACTTTGTTGCCAGCGTAAACAAGGGCATATCCCAAAAGCACTGAGGCCTTCGTATCAAAAATCGTTAACCCAGTAACCCACGGATGGCCCAAATGCTTTCAATTTGTAGCGGCGACTGCTTTGCTAACAACAACAACAAAAGTAAAAAAAAAAAAAAATAACTTTTAGAGGACACCTCATTGTGAACACAACTCACCAGTTCAGAAGTATCCTAAGGAAAAAAAAGAGGAGGGGGCGAAATTTATATAAAAAGAGTATTATATGGTAAATTCTTATCCTGAAATAAATTAACTGGTTGTTTAAAGAAAGAAATATAAAAAATATAAATATAAATATTAAAAAAAAAAAAAGCAATTGTTATGCTTGTGCACGTGGCAGGCCAGAGGCCCAGATTGTCCCCCTTCCATGGAACTAAGGTGGTCCTCCAGTCGACCAGGCATAGGCTGCATGGTAGCTCTTTTCTAGGATTCTACAGCCTGGAGTAATACGTCATGCCAGACTTTCTCTCTGCTGTATGCTAAAGTCTGGCACCCTGCGGTTCAGCCCCTGAGGGCCATCCAGCTTCTGTCTCCCAACACTAAGTTCACTTCGTGTCTCTCACGACAGGGAAAAAACTTAGCATTCCTTAGAGACCTGAAGGGATGTGATGAGCTTAAGAATTTCAAGAGCTTATCAATCAGTCAGCCCTTGTTCATCCTTGAGTGGATGTGTGGTGGTATTGTGGTGGACATTTACTGGGCACTCTGCTGAATAACTGGAGTGGCACTTGTACTTTAGTCCAATTGGCTATCCCTTTCACCCTGGCATTTCATCAACCAGAAGGAAAAAAAATCAAACATCATAAAAGCGAGAGAAGCCCCTTAGGGATCTTTCAACCCTCATGTCTCTTTAGATGCAACTGGAGTCCCACGAGGAATACCAGATCAAGGTAAAGCTAGAAATCAAATAGCTGCAGGATTTAAGTCAATATTTTGGTGGGTGACAGTTAATAAAAATGTAGATTAGATAAAGTACATCTATTACAACCGACAGCAACAAGGTTTTCATGAGTTAAAAGAAAAACTCTTGTCGGCCGCAGCCCTGAGGCTACCTGACCTGACAAAACTGCCATTTTTAATCTTTCTGACACATAGAATGTAAAGAGTTTTGTTTGGAGTTTTAAGCCAGACTGTGGGACCCTGGCCAAGGCCAATGGCCTATCTCTCAAAACAACTAGACAGGGTTTCCAAAGTCTAGTCCCCAGGTCTAATGGCCTTAGCAACAATGGCCCTGTTAGCACAGGAAGCAGATAAACTAACCCTTAGACAAAACCTGAATATAAAGGCCCTCCACGCTGTGGTAACTTCAATAAATACCAAAGGACATCATTGGTTAACAAATGCTAGATTAACCAAGTACCAAAGCTTGCTATGTGAAAATCCCCACATAAGCATTGAAGTTTGTAACATCCTAAACCCCACCACAACCTTGCTCCTGGTATCAAAGAGCCCAATTGAACATAACTGTGTAGAGGTGTCAGACTCAGTTTATTCTAGCAGGCCCAACCTCTGAGACCATCCTTAAACATCAGTAGACTGTGAGCAATACGTGGATGGGAGCAGCTTCGCCAGCCCCTGCATAGTGACTCTGAAGAAGACGACAAGCCCTGCCCCAGTCACACCTGGAAGCTGACTGGTCCACGCACGGCCGAAGCATGAGGAAAGTCTTCGCGCGACTCATTTTCCTTAAAATTTGGACTTGTACAGTAAGGACTTCAACTGACCTTCCTCAGACTGAGAGCTGTTCCCAGTGTATACATCAAGTCACTGAGATAGGACAAAAGATTGCTACGGTCCTATTATTTTATGGTTATTATAAGTGTACTGGAACTCTAAAAAGAACTTGTTTGTATAATGTTATACTATACAAAACATGTAGCTCAGGAAATGACCAACCTGATGTGTGTTATGACCCATCTGAGCCTCCTGTGACCACAGTTTTTAAAATAAGATTAAGAACAGAAGACTGTTAGGGGCTCATAAACAATACGAATAAAGTGTTAGCCAAAACAGAAAAAAAAAGGGTGCCTAAACAAGTCACCTTAAAATTTGATGTCTGTGCTGTCATTAATAGTCATAAGTTAGGAATAAGGTGTAGTTCTCTTAATTAGAAAAGAGGCTATATGGCAGAAAATAAGTACATCTGTCATAAATTAGGACTGTGTGGAAATAAATGTAAATACTGGTCTTGTGTCATTTAGGCTACCTGGATTAAAAAAAAAAAAATGAGAAGGATCCAGTCCACCTTCAGAAAGGAAAAAATGACCCTTCCTGTTCTAAGGGACAATGTAAACCCTTAGAACTAGTAATAACCAATCCCCTTGATCCTCACTGGAAAAAAAGGGGAACATGGAACCCTAAAAATTGATGGATCTAGACTAGATTTTCAAGTAAATATCATGGTTTGAGGAAAAGTTTATAAACACTCTTCTGAGCCAGTATTTCAAACCTTCTATGATAAACTAAAAGTGCCAGTACCAGAAATTCCAGGAAAAGCAAGAAATTTGTTTTTGCAATTAGCCGAGCATGTAGCACAGTCTCTCAGTGTCACTTCATGTTATGTATGTGGAGGAACTGTAATAAGAGATCAATGGCCATAGGAAGCCTGAGAATTAGTACCTACAGACCCAGTTCCTGATGAATTCCCGGCTCAAAAGAATCACCCTGATAATTTCTAGGTCCTAAAAACCTCAATTATTGGACAACATTGCATAGCTAGAGAAGGAAAAGAATTCACTCACCCAGTAAGATGACTTAGTTGTCTGAGACAGAAACTGTACAATAGTACCACAAAAACAGTCACTTGTTGGAGTTCAAATCACACAGAGAGAAATCCATTTACTAAATTCCCAAAGTTGCAAACCGTGTGGACCCACCTGGAGTCCCACTGGGACTAGACAGCCCCCACTGGATTATACCGGATATGTGGGCATAGAGCTTATGCCAGATTACCTGACCAGTGGGCAGGTAGTTTTGTTATTGGCACTATTAAACCATCTTTCTTCCAACTGCCCATAAAAACAGGCGAACTCCTGGGCTTCCCTGTTTGTGCTTCCCGCGAAAAGAGAAGTATAGCTATAAGAAATTGAAAAAATGATAAATGGCCCCCTGAGAGAATCATACAATATAGGCCTGCTACTTAGGCACAAGATGGCTCGTGGGGATACCAGACCCCCATTTACATGATTAACCAAATCATATGGTTACAAGCTGTCTTAAAAATAATCACTAATAAAACCAGCAGAGCCTTGACTGTTCTGGCCAAGTGAGAAACTCAGATGAGAAATGCTATCTATCAAAATAGATTAGCTCTCGACTACTTGCTAGCAGCTGAAGGAGAGGTCTGTAGGAAATTTAACCTTACTAATTGCTGCCTACACATAGATAATCAAGGGCAAGTAGTTGAAGACATAGTTAGAGATATGACAAAACTGACACATGTGCCCGTGCAAGTGTGGCATGGATTTGATCCTGGGGCCATGTTTGGAAAATGGTTCCCAGCGCTGGGAGAATTTAAAACTCTTATAATAAGAGTTATAATAGTAATAGGAACCTACTTACTGCTCCCTTGTTTGCTACGTATACTTCTTCAAATGATAAAAAGCTTCATTGCTACCTTAGTTCACCAAAATGCTTCAGCACAAGTGTACTATATGAATCACTATCGATCTGTCTTGCAAGAAGACGTGGGTAGTGAAAATGAAAGTGAGAACTCCCACTAATAAAATGAGTGGGAGTCTCAAAAGGGGGGAATAAGGTAGGAGACCACCCCTCATATCATCTTATGCCCAATTTCTGCCTCTAAAGAAAGAAGAAATAAAAACTAAAAGGCAGAAATGAAATCCACAGGCAGACAGCCTGGTGCTGCACCCTGGGCCTAGTAGTTAAAGATCGACCCCTGACCTAATCGGTTATGTTATCTGTAGATTACAGACATTGTATAGAAATGCACTGTGAAGGGCCGGGCGCGGTGGCTCAAACCTGTAATCCCAGCACTTTGGGAGGCCGAGACGGGCGGATCACGAGGTCAGGAGATCAAGACCATCCTGGCTAACACAGTGAAACCTGGTCTCTACTAAAAAAAAAATACAAAAAAACTAGCCAGGCGAGGTGGCGGGCGCCTGTAGTCCCAGCTACTCAGGAGGCTGAGGCAGGAGAATGGCGTGAACCCGGGAGGCGGAGCTTGCAGTGAGCTGAGATCCGGCCACTGCACTCCAGCCTGGGCGACAGAGCAAGACTCCATCTCAAAAAAAAAAAAAAAAAAAAAAAGAAATGCACTGTGAAAATCCCTATCTTGTTTTGTTCCGATCTAATTACCGGTACATGCAGCCCCCAGTCACGTACCCTCTGCTTGCTCAATCAATCATGACCCTCTCACATGAACCCGTTTAGACTTGTGAGCCCTTAAAAGGGACAGGAATTGCCCACTCGGGGAGCTTGGCTCTTGAGACAGGAGTCTTGCCAATGCCCCCAGCCGAATAAACCCCTTCCTTCTTTAACTTGGTGTCTGAGGAGTTTTGTCTGCCGCCCGTCCTGCTACAACAGCATTCTCTCATGTTGTCTGGCCTTTATGGTATTATTAGAAGAGTTAATACCCTGAACAGTCAACCCTTTGAATAATTTCTTGTGTCTGGTTTCTGGACAAGAGGAAGTCAGGACAAAGAGCTAAATACTGAGTGGATCATGACTGAATGGGCTGCTGTGGTATGGCGGTTGAATGGAATTTGCAACAAATGCAATTCTTATTCTTTTTCTCCTCAGTACACACACAGTGTTTCTTAATGGAAATAAAGTTTACTTTCCTGGCCATTAGCAGACTTCATAATTTTGGTTCCTAATTGTCTTTTTGCCTTGTTTTCTGTTCAGTATAAATGACATCGCATTTAAGCCTGATGGAACTCAACTGATTTTGGCTGCCGGCAGCAGATTACTGGTAGGATTTTGTTTTAGTTTCCTCTTAAAGTACTTTCCCAACCTCCCTCTTGTGAGTACTCTGAAATTTGACCCTTTTTTTTTTTTTTTTTTTGAGATTAGAAAGGAAAGAGTGGAAAACCTTCCTTATTACTTTTTAATAGGGATGGAAATGGACTATTTAAAACAGGCAAGTAAACTATCAGATAAGAACCTGTGAACAATACCTCCTTTGGGGTCATTAATCTTTCCCTTTCTGCTTTGAGACACCCATGAAAGAGTTGAAAACAATCACATGCCTTTGAAACTGGACTGGTGTCAGTTTACATTTTGTTCCCCAGAAAAATTCAAGCAACAGGACTGAAGGTGCTCTGTCCATGAAAAGTCAGACCCCAGCTTTTAGGCATTGGCCTACCTAAACAATTCCATATGGATATTGTCCTATTTTTCATATTTTCAAAGAACATATGCTCTCTCTGGAACCTATCCAGGTATATAAAAATAATTTTCAGAGAACCCCTTATGTTTGACCAAAAAACTTTTGTATGATCTCTCTGTCTTAAGTCTACTTCCTCTTCTCTGTTGTCTCTAGATACGCAGACTGATTAATCTCCATTCTTTGTATGGTTAACTACATAATCTTAAAACATGGTTAAATTGTTCTGCAGACTTCTCTCCAGTGTAAACAATCCAAGCCGTTTTAGTTTTTCTACATAGGTTATCTTTTCCAACACTATAACCATTTCAGAAAGTTTCCCCTTTATTTCTCAGATGGTGTGTTTTTAACTCTCCACGTAGTGATAGATGTCACATGGCTATCAAATACCTAAATCCATATTACAGCTGGATTTTATTGTATTTTATTTCTTAGAGACAGGATCATGCTCTGTTGCCCAAGCTGGTGTGCAGTAGTGCAATCATAGATCACTGTAGCCTTAAACTCCTGGGCTTAAGGGATCTTCCCACCTCAGCCTCCCAAGTAGCTAGGACTGTAGACACACACCACCTCGCCCACCTAATTTTTAAATTAAAATAATTTTTTTTTTTTTGGTAGAGATGGGGTTTCACTTTGTTGCCCAAGCTGGTCTTGAACTCCTGGTTTCAAGCAATCCTCCCGCTTCAGCCTCCCAAAGTGTTGGGATTACAGGCGTGAGCTACCATGCCTGGCCTACAGTTGGGTTTTATAACATTCCCTCCTACTTGAAAACCCAGAGTTGTGTGACTTTCAAACTCTTGGTAGCAAATATGAAACATCTCTCTATTATGTTGATTTAGTGCAGAACTGGCACTAAAATTTAATCATGTTGTAGCTGGCTCTTTTTATGGGCTAGTTTTATTTAGAAGGACCTGCCTTGATTAGTCATGTATCTGAATTCAGGTAAGGATGAGTGTAAAGCATTTCCATGGAGTGACTAATTGAACCTTTGGTTCTTAAGGATTGGTGGTATATTCCTGGTCATATAGTAGTACATAGACCTGGGACCTTTACTTCTTGGTTACCCAACTTTAAGTCACGTTGTTTTTGGTTTCACCGTAGTTTTTATTGGATATAAATTTAGAATATTGACACATGTATTGTTATAAAAACAAAAATAGCAGTAGCAACCCTGCAGGAATTCTGACTAATAGATATCACATAGATAATCCGTATTTGTCTCTTTTGCCAGGTTTATGACACCTCTGATGGCACCTTACTTCAGCCCCTCAAGGGACACAAAGACACTGTGTACTGTGTGGCATATGCGAAGGATGGTAAAAGGCTGCTCTGGGTTTCCATTCTCTATGATGGCCTCATCATTGTTCATTTTTCTCCTTAGTCACTTTTTAATTATTTCTAGTAAGCTAGAGTACAACTTGCAAGTTCAGAAGATAGTGAAGTTGCTTAAACTTCAATTCAGTCATTCAATCTACCAAATATTTATTGAGGCGATCTATGTTCCAGGTGCTGTTCAAGATGCTTGAGATACTTCAGAGAAAAAAACGGTGGTCCCTCCCCTTATGGGGCTTCTGTTTTATGGGGTGGTGGTGAGAAGTGAGGGAGGAAGAGAGTATGAGGGAGGACATACAGTAAACATAGTAAAAAGGTAAATTAAGCAGTATGCTGGAAGGTGATAACTGTTATGGAAGAAGAAAAAGTAGAGCAGTGTGAGGGGGATTGAGAGTGCTGAGCAGGGCAGGGGGTTGGGTGCAGTATTGAATTAGACTAGTGAAGGTGGGCTCATTGAAATGAGGACAGGTGAGCAAAGACTTTGAAGTCAGGAGGCAATGAGATTGTGCCAGTGGGCATCTGGGGAACAAGAGCTCCTTGCAGGGGAAGAGCCATTGCAAAGGCCCTTAGGTATGGGTGTGCCTACTAGGAGCTGGATCAAAGAGAATCGGGAATTGTAGAGGATGAGGATAAAGTGATAACAGACATGGGCTGGTCAGATCAGGCTGGCCATCATAAAGATTTTGATTTTCAATCAAAATGGAACTACTGAAAGGTCGTCAGCGGAGAAGGGATCTGATCTGATTTATATTTTAAAAGGATCCCTCTAGTTGCTGAGTTGGAAACCTGCAAGAGGTGAGGGTTGAGACATCTGAGTGAGGAAGCATTATCCAGACAAGGGGTGATGGTGGCTCAGACCTCTGTGGGGGCAGAGGAGGTGGTGAGAAATGATCAGACTCTGGATATAATGGGAGGGTGGAGCCAACTGGATTGTCTGACAGATTGGATATGGGCTGTGAAGAAAAAGGAGTCAAAGTTTTTGACCTGAGGACTGAAAAGATGGAGTTGCCCCCCGACAGAGATGGGAAAGACTGCAGGTAGAGAAAACTTAGAGTTGAAGATCAGAAATTCAGTTTTACACATGCTGAATTTGAGAAAAGTTGATGATGTAGGAGAGGGGAGAGGACTGCTGGAACAGAGTTGAGCAGGCAAGAGGAGATGGGATCTAGGGCATAGACAGGGTGTTTGCTTTAGATAGGGGCATGGTAGGAACTGCAGAGGCCAGCAAATGGGGACAGTGTGGTAGTAGGAATCTAATGGAAATTCTCAATTCCATTTTTTTTTTCTTCAGTGAAATAGGAAGCAACATCAACTGAGAGTGACAATGGGGAAGGGAGGTTTCAGAGAGTTGAAGAGAAAGGAAAAAAGTGTAAAATCACTGCCTCAGAGAGTGGGAGAGTGAGTGGACCCAGGAGGTGTAGTGAGATCCCCAGTGACATGAAGGGCCCTCTTGAAGGTTGTGATCATGAATTGAAAGTGAGATTAGTTGGTGTGATTGTGTCTTTTTCTCCAGCCATTTTGAGCTGCATAGTTGTGAGGCAGAAGAGGTGAATTTAACCAGAGGTGGTTTTGCAAGCACATTTGAAGATGAAGTAGGAGGGCAAGGGAGCAGAAAGTGTATACAGATAAATAATTATATACATTAACCTTGAATTGTTGGCTGAATAATGAAGGGAGAGAGGACAGCAATGGAGAAGTAGTAGGTTCTGGTGGGGTTGAAGGATTGTTACAGTTGGGGTACCAGGTGGGTTGGGAAGGAAGGGAAGTGATGCATGAAACTGAGATTTAAATTTATTTTAAAATATATCCATGTTGTCCGACAGCATAGGATTAGTGGGAAGAACATGGGCTTTGGAATGAGACAGTTGTGAGTTCCAACCCCAACCCAACACCAGAATTCTGTGAGTTTGAGCTGGTTATTGAGTCTGAGTCACAATTTCTTCATGTGTCAAATGGATAATATTAGAGATAACATTCTGTAGCCACTGCCAAGAAGTCACAAAATTGTAATGTTATAATGCTTGAATGAACCTTGGAGATTATTCCAGTCCCAGATTTTTAACTTCTTTTGGCTGATGGGCCTCTTTGATAATCAGATGGAAGCTTTAGACCACTTTCTAGAAAAATGTAGATTCTTCATATATATGCAGAATTTCGTGCATATAATTTAGTCTGAGTAGTCCAGTCTCTTCACTTTAGCCCTACATAAAGACATAGACAATTGGCCAGGCACTGTGGCTCATGCCTATAATCCTACTGTAATCCTAAAGCTCTGGGAGCCTGAAGTTGGGAAAATTGCTTAAGGCAGAATTGAGACCAGCCTGGGCAACATAGTGAGACTCCCTAAAATCTGGCCTAGGTGACAGAGCTAGACTCTGTCTCTAAAAAAAAAGACAAGTCATGTGACTTGCCAAGGCCATGCAGCAGGTTGGCCCAAAGACAAGACTAATTTCTTGCTTCATAGTCAGGTGTACTATACCATGGTAGTCGTGTGTGTGTGTGTGTGTGTGTGTGTGTGTGCGTGCGCGCGCATGTTTGAGTTCAAGTTCAGAATAATGTTTTAGGAACAATCCTGTGAGGAGGGAGCCTGGAGAGCTGAACTGTTTCTGTCTCATCCTAGTGGCTCTTGAGAAACGTGGGCCAGTCAAGGGCCCAGTGTAAGGCCCAGTAGGTACAGAAGAGCTATTGGGCCTCTGATGCCTCTGGTGTTTATAAGCATAGCAGGGCTCTTTGACCTGCAACACCATTAAGGCACTTGAGGATGTCAGAGTGTGACCCGTCAGTAGTGGCATTTGCACAGCACTTTCCAGAGTCATGTCACACACATCTCATTTGATGCTCCCAACAACTCTCTGAAGCAGGCAGCAAGGGGACTCTTATCCCTGCTCAAAGATGAGAAAACAGACTTGGAGCAATTACAGGTGATGGTGGCAGAGGCAGGCCTAACCCAGGTCCTCTGACTGCAGAGCCCTCGTTCTTTCTAGTGTATCACGCTGCCTCTTCATGACACCTGTATAATGATTAAAAAGTCTTTTAGTCCTCGGAACTGGTTTTTTCCTTTCAGACCTGAAGATTCAGATACACTGAATTGCTCTTTTAAGTCTACTTGTTTCTGATTTCTCCCTTAAGTTTAATACTTTTTTTTTTTTTTGAGACAAAGTCTCTCTCGCTCTGTCGCCCAGGCTGGAGTGCAGTGGTGCGATCTCAGCTCATGGCAACCTCCGACTCCCTGGTTCAAGTGATTCTCCTGCCTCAGCCTCCTGAGTAGCTGGGACTACAGGTGCACACCACCATGCCCAGCTAATTTTTGTATTTTTAGTAGAGACAGGGTTTCACCACATTGTTCAGGCTGGTCTCAAACTCCTGACCTTGTGATCCGCCCACCTTGGCCTCCCAAAGTGCTGGGATTACAGGCGTGAGCCACCACTCCTGGCCCAAGTTTAATAAGTATTTAATGAGCAACCATGATATAAAAGTATGTAAGACATAGTTTTTTTGTTCGAGAAAAACATTATAATATGAAGAAATAATAGAAATAGCTAATTTTTTTTTAGTGTTGCTTCTATTCCAGGCCCAGTTCTAAGCAACACAGGAGTTGGAGGTGCCACTCCCTGTGCAATAAAAAATCTGCATGTAATTTCTGAACCCCCCAAAACTTCACTATTAATAGCCTACTGTTGACCAGAAGCCTTACCTGTAACATAAACAGTTAACACATTTTTAATATTATTTATATGATTATTATTTTTTTTTTTTGAGGCGGAGTCTCGCTCTGTCGCCCGGACTGGAGTGCAGTGGCCAGATCTCAGCTCACTGCAAGCTCCGCCTCCCGGGTTTACGCCATTCTCCTGCCTCAGCCTCCCGAGTAGCTGGGACTACAGGTGCCCACCACCTCGCCCGGCTAGTTTTTGTATTTTTAGTAGAGACGGGGTTTCACCGGGTTAGCCAGGATGGTCTCAATCTCCTGACCTCGTGATCCGCCCGTCTCGGCCTCCCAAAGTGCTGGGATTACAGGCTTGAGCCACCACGCCCGGCCTATATGTATTATATATTGTATTCTTAAAATAAGTAAGCTAGATAAAATGTTAATTGAGAAAAAAGAAAAATACATACTCTTCATTAAATGGAAGTGGATCATCATAAAGGTCTTCGTCTTCATTGTTTTCAGGTTGAATAGGCTGAGGAGGAGGAGGAGGAAGAGGAGGGGTTGGTGACACTGTACCAGGGAGACAGAGGCAAAAGAAAATTCACATATAAAAGTGGACTCATGTAGTTAAAACTCATGTTGTTCAGGGGTCAACTGTATGTACACACATACATACACCCATTTAATCTTCACACCAACCATGAGGTAAATACTAACATTATATCCATTTTTCAAATAAGGAAATCATAGAGCTCTTCAGTAGCTTGTTTGGGTCATGCAGCTGGTCTGTGAGATATCTAGGAATTCTGACCCAGAGACTCTGAGCCCAAAGCTTATGCTTTTCATCACATAACCTGCTACCTACCAGGATGAGGGAGGAGTGATGGAAATAGTAAGAGCAGTTTCTTTGTTTATTTAGTATTTGCAGCAGTATCATACGGCTCACCCTAATATCTACTATTTCAGCTACTATAAAAGGTAGTTGGCCGGGTGTGGTGGCTCATGCTTGTGATCCCAGTACTTTGGGAAGCCAAAGCAGGTGGATCACGAGGTCAGGAGTTCGAGGCAAGCCTGGTGAACACAGTGAAACCCCATCTCTACTAAATATACAGAAATTAGCCAGGCATGGTGGTTTGTGCCTGTAATCCCAGCTACTTGGGAGGCTGAGGCAGGAGAATTGTTTGAACCTGAGAGGCGGAGCTTGCAGTGAGCCGAGATTATGCCACTACTCTCTGGCCTGGGTGACAGAGCTAGACTCCGTCTCAAAAAGGGGCAGGAGTGGTGACTCATGCCTGTAATCCCAGCACTTTGGGAGGCAGATCACCTGAGGTCAGGAGTTCAAGACCAGCTGGAGAAACCCCATCTCTACGAAAAATACAAAAAATTAGCCGGGTGTGGTGGTGGGTGCCTGTAGTCCCAGCTACTTGGGAGGCTGACGCAGGAGAATCCCTTGAATCCGGGAGTCGAAGGTTGTGGTGAGCCGAGATCGTGCCACTGCACTCCAGCCTGGGCAACAGAGTGAGACTTGGTCTCAAAAAAAAAAAAAAAAAAAAAAAAAAAAAAAGATACTTTACAGATACTATCTTAGTTGAGTCCCACAAAAAGACTGAGGAAGATACTATTCCTCTGTGTTTCAGATGAAGGCATTGAGGCTCAGAGAACAGTGACTTGCCCAAGGTCACCTTCCACTTGCCCTGTGAATAAAGTCTGAAAGTCCTTAAGGTATACAGAATGTGACTCATGCTTGCCTCTTATTCCTCATCTTTCACCAGAGTAGGTGAAGACCCCGTTGTTTGCTGCCATGATGCTGTGATCCTCTCCCAAATACTTATAAATGTGTAACAGTGTAATTAATAACAAATTACTTATTATATGTTGCCTCTCTCCAGTCTGTTCCTTCATAAAGCCCAAGTAGTATGAAAATGCAAATCTGATCTATCACTCTGCTTAAAACCTTTCTTTGGCTTCGCATTGCTTTAGGATAAAGAGCAAGGCCTCTACTGTGTCCCTGAGGTCCCAAGAGATCCTTCCACAACCCACCTCACCCTTCCCTCAGTTCCATGATGACTCTGCTCATTCCCTCAAACATGCCAGGCTTTTCCTGCTTCAGGGCCTTTGCACATCTGTTCCATCCATGTGGATGGGTCTTTCTCCTCTCTACATATGGCTAAGCTCTGCTCATCCTTTAGGTCTCCACTGAAGGATCTCATCCTTAGAGAAACCTTCCCTCATCTAAATTAGGTCCCCCAGGAGATGTCGACCAAAGGGTACTTTCAGTCAGACAAAAGGAGTACATTTTTGAGATCTGTTGCACAGCATGGTGACGATAGTTAATAATAGCCTATTTTTCAAAACTGGTACAAGAATAGATTTTTTTTTTTGAGGTAGAGTCTTGCTGTGTTGCCCAGGCTGAAGTGCAGTGGCGAGATCTCGGCTCACTGCATGCTCTACCTCCTGGGTTCACACCATTCTCCCGCCTCAGCCTTCCGAGTAGCTGGGACTACAGGCACCTGCCACCAGGCCTGGCTAATTTTGTTTTTGTATTTTTACCAAACGGGATTTCACCGTGTTAGCCAGGATGGTCTCCATCTCCTGACCTCGTGATCCACCTGCCTTGGCCCCCCAAAGTGCTGGGATTACAGGCATGAGCCACGGCGCCTGGCCAGGAATAGATTTTAAATGTTCTCACTATAAAAAAAAGTATCTGCAGTGATGGATATGTTAATTAGCTTAATCATTCTTCAATGTGTACGTACATAAAATATCACATTGTACTTCATAAGTAGATATTATTTGTCAAAAATAAAAATTTAAGTAAAAAAGTAAATCAGTTTCCCCAGTTATTCTCTTTCATAGGATCCGTGTCTTACCACGTTGTATTTTTGTTAGATTAATTTGATGCCTACTTCTTACACTGGACTAAACTTTATGAAGTAGGGATCATGTGTGTTTTAATCATTACTTGATCCCTAGCATAGAACATGACAACTACATAGTAGTAGGCCCCCAATACATCTCTGTTTACTCAGTGTCAGACAAAGCAGGTTTGGAACCCAAATATTCTGACTCCAAGGTCCTGCCTCCCAGTACTGATAAGAAGTAGTAAAGAAGCTAACACTTATTAGGTACCTTAAAGAACTAGTTTTCTAAAGAATTCTCTCTGGGAAATACTGGTTTAAGATAAATGTAAGACTTTCCATTTTAAAAACACTTTTAGGCAAGCGCTTTGCTTCTGGATCAGCTGACAAAAGCGTTATTATCTGGACATCAAAACTGGAAGGCATTCTGAAGTACACGTAAGTAACCATTTAGGTGTACAGTATTATGATTTTGATGCTTATTGAATAATTGCAGCAAAAGCCTCTTAGAGGCTACATCTTAGAAAAGATGTAGGAGAAAACTTTTTTCTCTTAAATTGAACTTGAAATTAAGTTGTGGGTGTGTGTGGTTGGTATAGGAAGATTGAGTAGTGAATAAGTTAATGAATATTTCTTGGCCACTTACTGGCGTGGTCAGCACTGGGCCAGGTGCTTTCATGAAGCTCATCTCAATTCATCTGACATTGTAGACTTTATCCCACCCCCAACCTGTCATCTTCCAGTGGCCCTATCTCAGAGAATGGCCTTATATCCACCCAGTGTCAAATGTCAGAAACTTGGGGTCAGTGTGCTCCAGGCCTCCTCTCACTATTGAGGGTCTGCTGTGTTCTTCCCCTATTCCTCTACTAGTTAGTCCCTACTTACCCTACAAATCTCAGACTCAAATGTCACTTTCTTTGTAAGGACTTTCCTGCCTCTCTAGGCTTGGGCAGATCTCTTTTGAGGCATTTCTCAGAATTGCAGTTTTAGATTTATTCTGGTGACTGATCAGTATTGCTCATCAGCCTGTAAGTTCCATAAGAGCAGATACTGCATCTGTTTTTTTTTTTTTTTTCTCACTCTTGTGTCCCTGATACGATGCCTAGCCCATACTTGGTACTCACCAATCCTTCCTTCCTTCCTTCCTTCCTTCCTTCCTTCCTTCCTTCCTTCCTTCCTTCCTCCTTCCTTTCTTCTTTCTTTCTTATTTCTTTCTTCTTTCTTTCCCTCCCTCCCTCCCTCTCTCTCTTTCTTTCTTTCGCTCCCTCTCTTTCTTTCTTTCTCTCTCCTCTTTCTTTCTTTCTCTTTCTTTCTTTCTTTCTTTCTTTCTTTCTTTCTTTCTTTCTTTCTTCTTTCTTTCTTTCTTTCTTTCTTTCTTTTCTTTCTTTCTCCTTCCTTCTTTCCTTCCTTCCTTCCCTCCCTCCCTCCCTTCCTTCCTTCCTTCCTTCCTTCCTTCCTTCCTTCCTTCCTTCCTCCTCCTCCTTAGTTCCATAAGAGCAGATACTGCATCTTTTTTTTTCTCACTCTTGTGTCCCTGATACAATGCCTAGCCCATAATTGGTACTCAACAATCAATCCTTCCTTCCTTCCTTCCTTCCTTCCTTCCTTCCTTCCTTCCTTTCTTTGTCTTTCTTTCCCTTCCTTCCTCCCTTCCTCCCTTCCTCCCTTCTGCTCTTCCTCCCTTCCTCCCTTCCTCCCTCATTCCTTCTTCCCTCCCCTCCCCTCCCCTCCCCTTCCCTTCTTGATTGGGTCTTGCTCTGTCTACCAGGCTACAGCACAGTGGTACCTAGCTCACTGCAACTACAACCTCCCAGGCTCAAATAATCCTCTTACTTCAGCTTCCCAAATAGCTGGAACTGCAGGTGCACACCACTACACCTGGCCAATTTTTCAATTTTTTTTTCTTGATAGAGGCAGGGTTTCACTTTGTTGCCCATACTGGTCTTGAACTCCTTGGCTCAATCTGTCCTCTTAACTACTGGGATTACAGGTATGAGCCACTGCACCTGGCCTCTTTTCAATTGTGGTAAAATATACATGGCATAAAATTTATCATATTAACTACTTTTTAAGTTTACAGTTTAATGTTAAATATATTTACATTGTTGTGCAACCAATCTCCCAAACTCTTTTATCCTACTAAACTAAAATTCTATATCCTTCAAATTACCTACTCACCCTTCTCTCATACCCCCAGCCCCTGAAAACCACCATTCTACTTTCTTTCTCTCTGAGTTTGACTGCTTTACATACCTCATATAAGTAGAGTCACACAGTATTTGTTCTTTTGTGGCTGGGTTATTTCATTTCACATAATGTCCTCAAGGCTCATCTGTGTTGTAGCATGTGTCAGAATTTACTTCCTTTTTTTTTCTTTATTATTATTATTTTTTGTGAAGGTGAGGTCTCATTATGACTCCTGAGCTCAAACAATCCTCCCTCGAGTGCCCAAACTGCTGGGATTACAGGTGTGAGCCACTGGGCTCAGCTTCCTTCCTTTTTAAGTCTGAATATTATTCCATTGTATATATAGACCACATTTTATTTATCCATTCATCTGTTGATGGACACTTGTGTTGCTTCCACTTCTTAACTATTATGAATAATGCTGCCATGAACATGGGTGTACAAATCAACAAACAATTTTTGAATGAATGAATGAATGAATGAATGAATGAGTGATGTTGTAAGTAAAGTATTACCCACAAGTGAAGGAATAAAACTGGGGCTGAGTTGCCATGCTTGGTACATGATTTGCTCAGTTTTCATTGTTGTCGAAGGATCTCTCATGTTTCCAGATCTTGGTCTGTAATGTTTTCATTGCACCTCCATCTTATATTTCTGGGCCTCCGCAAAACAGTACGAGTAACAACCACAAATAAAGCACCTAAAGGCCAAGGTGGAAGGATTGCTTGTGGCCAAGTGTTCAAAACCAACCTGGCCAAAAGCGAGTCCCCAGCTCTATAAATAAGAAAACAGTGGGTGAGAAGGGTTAATTATTTTGGAGTAGGAGAATTAATTTCTGTGCTTTTTGTTGGTCACTTGCAGAAGTGCAAGTGGTCTGTAGTCAGAGGTTGTGGACTCATTATTAAAGTCTTCAGTTGTAGCCACTGAAATGCTTGTGGTTTGCTGCATAGTAATCTACAGTTGTTTACTTCCCAGGCACAATGATGCTATACAGTGTGTCTCCTACAATCCTATTACTCATCAACTGGCATCTTGTTCCTCCAGTGACTTTGGTAGGTTCTGATTCCTGATGTCCTGTCCTGAAATAACTGAAAATCTAGGCTAAAAATGCTGAAATGCATTCAGAATATGGTGATTTTATCCTGAGAGAGTTAATACTACTTCTCTGCCTTCAATGGCTGAGGGGAGGCTGACAGTTATTCTTTAAATCGTGTAGAAACCAAGATAGTGAATGGTGACCTTTACTCTAGTAGGACATCAGAGACTACAGGAAGGGCCCCAGCAAAGGAAGTGGTAAGAAGATTCGGAGGGCACAGGCATAACTTGATGTTGCTGCCTCTGGGAAGCCTTCCCTTGGTGTTACTGCCTCTGGGAAGCCTTCCCTGACTCACCGTGGCAGGGACAGTGCAGTTGTCCTCACCTTTGTATTGACCCACATCTGTGTGCATGTGAAATTCTTCACTGTTGCAGTTGTACTTCTTCCAAAGTTTGTCATCATTACTTGTTGGGGCGGCTGTAGCTGTCCTCCCTGAGGGGCTGAACACCTTGAGGAGTTCATCCTGGCCATGGTCCCGTGCCAGCATTACAGCACTGGTGTAGTACTGGCACAAAAGAGGTATCAGTAAAATGTCTATGGAGGGAGGAAGGGAGTGAAATTGGGCAGAGGCTTGTAGGTTATTTCCATTAATGGTTAATTCTGTTTTCAGCTCTATCAGTCTGTGTTCCTTGCTAGTGGATACAATGGAGTCACTAGATGAGAAGTCAGAGGCCTAATCCCTCTCAGTGTTTCAGTTCCCTTATCTAAAAGGAGCATGCTGCTCACTGTCTCACTGATATGGTTCTGGTTCTGAGGTTCAAAAGAGAGAACGGAATTGAAAGCCAATTGTATAAATACATGGAGAAAGGCCTATCATTTGTTTAATGTATTTTATAGCATTTTCTTCATATGAAGCACTGGTCTGTATGCTTATACTGGAAGATTAAAAAGACAAAATAGAATCCCTACCCTCAAGGAGCTTGTGGTCTTAGGGGAAGGTAGGATTTTTTTTTTTTTTTTTTTTTTTTTTTGAGACGGAGTCTTGCTCTGTCGCCCAGGCTGGAGTGCAGTGGCTGGATCTCAGCTCACTGCAAGCTCCGCCTCCTGGGTTCACGCCATTCTCCTGCCTCAGCCTCCCGAGCAGCTGGGACTACAGGCGCCCGCCACTACGCCCGGCTAGTTTTTTGTATTTTTTAGTAGAGACGGGGTTTCACTGTGTTAGCCAGGATGGTCTCGATCTCCTGACCTCGTGATCCGCCCGTCTCGGCCTCCCAAAGTGCTGGGATTACAGGCTTGAGCCACCGCGCCCGGCCAGGGGAAGGTAGGATTTTAAAAAGTACAATATTAAAGTTGAATGCTTGCAGTGTGCTAGGCACTGTTCTAAGGATTAGAAATGAATTTTTGTTTGAGCTTTATGACAGCCCCTGAGGTGTCAGGTATTATTCCCACCCTACTGATGAAAAAGAGGTAGAGGTCCCTTAGCTAGTAGGTAGAGGAACCAGGTCTTGGACCTGAGACCAGGTGATTGCATACAAAGCCTGCCCTGCTAAGCACTGCTGAAGGAGGCCCAGGAAGAAGGAGGTTCCTCCAGCTGGGAGCTCCAGGCAGGCTTAGTGGAACACAGATAACATGTGCACAAGTCAAAATGTTTGGAGGAAGCGTTTTGGACCAGGGGAAAGGCAAAAAATAACTTGTTTGATGTTGCAATTGGCTATATATTTGTGCACTGTAGTTAGCTTCTTGATTGTACTTCGCAACTTGGCAAATAGAATAATTTGCTTATGTTATCTAGACATATACTTGTTGCTATGAGGCACTGAGCCAGGGCATCTGGGACAGGGGGAGCAAGCCTTAGGTGACCAGTATGCCGTGCAAGAGGCACAGCTCAGATAGGGTCATGTGTTGTGATTGAGACCTATGAAAGAAAACTAGATTTTCAGAAAGCATCATTGTTATTTTAAATGCTAGGTTATATTCTGGTTGCAATGTCAGAGTTATGAACAGTGAAACTGTCATTTCTTTGAGAGTCAGATCCCTGAAAAGTTGGCTGGCACTTTACCAATCTATCTTATTTTTCTTCTGAAAGAATTATAGATTCATAGTAAGTTACAAAGATGGTACCAAGAAGTCTATGTACTTTTCATCCAGTTTCCCCTAGTGGGTCCATCTTACGTAACTATTATACAATATCAAGACTAGGAAACTGAGACTGGCACAAAGTGTGTATATTATATAGTTCTGTTGTTTTATCACATGTGTAGATTACCACCAGTGCAACACAGAGCTAAGCCATCACCATGAAGTTACCACTTACTGTCATATCTACTCACCTTACCTCCAGTTATTTCCAAATCCTGGTAACCACAAATCCGTTCTCCTTTCTATAATTTTGTCATTCAAGAATGTTATAGAAATGGAATCGTACAGTAAGTATATGACCTTTTGAGATTGTGTTTTTTCATTCAGCATAAAGTCCTAGAGATCCATCTAAGTTGTTGTATGTTTCAATTATTTGTTCCTTTTTATTGCTGGGTAGTATTCCAACCAATCCATCTTCTTTTATATTATTGTGCATTGAAGGGTTGTGGTCTCCTGAACAGAAGTCTGTCTCCAAACACAAATCAAGCAGCAAGATCATCTGCTGCAGGTAAGTGCAGCTCTGACAATAAGATTTATGTTCCTTCATCTTCCACACAGACTTTCAAAATCCAATTATTTCATGCAGCGGAGAAGGTCTTGTGTTAAGTAGTTGGTTTAGGCCCCTGTATTTCCTTCTTTCTTCTTTTTTGGTCTCCTCAATGGGAAAGACCTATGCCTTTGATCATGAAGCAAAAGAGAACTACAAGTTGCCTTCATGCAGTTACCTAGCAACAAGCCTCAACACCCAGCTATACTGAGTGGAGGCTTGTAGAAAATGTGAGGCTGTCATTGTCCAGGCAGCATCTGTGGGGAAGAAAGCTTTCCCTCCCACACTTTGATGCTAGACCTGGATTAGAATCCAGAATCTGTCATTGACAGGCCATGTGACCTCAAGAAAGTTACTAAATCTTTCTGAGCTGGAGCCTTGTATTCCTCATCTGACAAATCTGACAAATAGAGATAAAAATACTGACTTGACGGGATTGTTGTGAAATATACACAAACTTATGAGTGTAAAGCATGCAGGACAGCACCTGGTGTACAGCAGACACTCTAAATGGTAGGTGTTCAGCTTCTAGGAGTATATCCCTTCCGTTCAGCATCTGAGCACCTGCTACAAAGCAAGCACTGTCCTAGGGATTGGAAGACACCAAGTCTGTTCTTAAGGGGCCCTTTAAGTGGGAGGGGATTGAGATGGAGAGTGGGAAGTGGTGGCTGGCCCAGAGATGTAGGCACAAGGTAAGGGCTGTCATAGAGGTGTGTACACAGGGCTGGGGGAGCTCAGAAAAAGGTACCAAATGGTACCTTCACTTCTCACTGTTGATTACAGAACTAAATAGCATTTTAAGTTTGATCCTCTGACTTTATGTCAGGACTGGCAATAGTGAAACCATATCCATCCCAGCTGTTGCTGCCTCATCAGACTTTTATTTCAAACCAAGGCATCATCCTCACTAATTTTACCTTCTGTGGGGTGCTTCCTCTATCCCCATGCCTTTTGTTGGTTGTGTGCACAGCTGGACAAATGATGGTCAGTACCTGGCACTGGGGATGTTCAATGGGATCATCAGCATACGGAACAAAAATGGTGAGGAGAAAGTGAAGATCGAGCGGCCAGGGGGCTCCCTTTCGCCGATATGGTCCATCTGCTGGAACCCTTCAAGGTACTCTTTAAGTTGTCCTCCTTCTAGAACAAACACCATCATGAAGAAGGGCTTTCTGTCTTCCTGAGGTCTCCCTAGATTCAAAGGCTTCTCACCTCACTTGAATAGTCTGTTTTAGAACCTGTTCCATTTGTATGGATTTTTTTTTTTTTTTTTAACGGTCCTCCTACCTAAGAATGTATGGAATTTTTAAAGAGCCTGCTCAAAAGTTGAGTTTTGGAATGCATCCTGGAGATTTTAGCAAAGCAGATGAGCTATTTAGGCCAGGCCAAAGTGTGTGTGTGGCATGTGTGCCCACATGTGCATGCACACATATGTGTACATGCACGTGTACATGAATATGGTATATGTGTGTGTGTGTGTGTGTGTGTGTGTGTGGTGTGTGGTGTGTGAGTGATGCAGGAGGACTGTTTCCTTATGAATCAATAGTGGAGCTCTCTACTGTGGCTTCATTTTTGCCTTTCCTTTTTTAGTTCTTCCCTCCAAGTTTGGGCAGAATATGTGCCCACCTGTTAATAAATAGCTTTTTCATGAGCCTTTTTGTTACCTTTGCCAGAAAGTCAAAATTAAGTCTGCAGACATCCCTAAAGCCTAGAGATACACGAGCAGTTGACACCTACCTTCTCAAATTTTGTACACACTTTCCTTTCTATGTCCATGTGACTTTGACAGTAAACTAATTATATGCTTTTTTTTTTTTTTTTTTTTTTGAGATGGAGTCTCACTCTGTTGCCCAGGCTGGAGTGCGATGGTGCAATCTCAGCTCACTGCAATCGCCACCTCCCGGGTTCATGCAATTCTCCTGTCTCAGCCTCCTGAGTAGCTGGGATTACAGGTGCCCGCCACCACACCTGGCTAATTTTTTGTATTTTTAGTAGAGATGGGTTTCACCATGTTGGCCAGGCTGGTCTTGAACTCCTGACCTCAGGTTATCCACACACCTTAGTCTCCCAAAGTGCTGGGATTACAGGTGTGAGCCATTGCACCTGACCCTATATGCTCTTTATATAGCCTATGATACTATTAAACCATCAGTATCCTTTATGGAGTCCTCTGAAGGTAAATTAAAGGTCCTACTTGTTTACCAGCTCAATGTCACTTTACAGATGGTTGCCTACTTGATTTAGAAGGTTGTTTGGAAGGTTATTATGCTTCTTCCTGAATAATTTTGTCTGGCTCATGCTGTATCATGCATGTGTAATGCTATCAAAGGCCATTAGCCCACCCCAGAGTTCCTGCTGTTTGATTTGTGGCTGCAGAGGACTTTGTGGCTCTAGGCTACCATTTTTAATTCATGAGAAGCCGGATGTCCTGTATAACTGGTGGCTGTCTTCCTCCAGGTAGGGTTCAGGGGCTCCTTTTATTTTTTATTTTTATTATCTTTTTTTTTTTTTTTTTTTGAGACAGGGTCTCACTCTGTCACCCAGGCTGGAGTGCAGTGGTGTGATCTTGGCTCACTGCAACCTCCGCCTCCCAGGTTCAACCAGTCCTTTCGCCTCAGCCTCCCGAGTAGCTGGGATCACAGGCACATGCCACCATACCTGTCTAATTTTTTGTATTTTTGGTAGAGACAGGGTTTCACCATGTTGGTCAGGCTGGTCTTGAACTCCTGATCTCAGGTGATTCACTTGCCTCGGTCTCCCGAAGTGCTGGGATTACAGGCATTGAGTCACCGCACCCGGCCCCCAGGGGCTCCTTGACAGGATTTTAAATTATAGTTTTAGTGTATTTCTAGGCAATGTAATTTTGAACAACTACTTACTGTCTACAGCCGATGGGAGAGTTTCTGGATGAACAGGGAGAATGAGGATGCCGAGGATGTCATTGTCAACAGATATTTTCAGGAAATCCCTTCCACTCTGAAGTCAGCAGTGTACAGTAGTCAGGGTAGTGAGGCAGAGGAGGAAGAACCAGAGGAAGAAGACGACAGTCCCGGGGACGACAACTTGTGAGTGTGTCCCAGTGAGTGGGAACCCTCCTGGTAAGGGCCCAGGCCCCACACAGACTTGCCAGGACGGATGTTAAGCTCCTTGGCCAAGGGAGTACAGGGACTGGGGGGAACTGTGGGTGAAAGCTCCTTCAAAAAAAGGAGACAACACCCTTAAAAATTGTGTATGGGTTATAAAGTGATCCTGTGAGAAACTATAGGAAATACTGAAAAGACTAAAGGAGAAAGTTCAGCTTTTCTGATAAAACCCCATCACCTGAGGAAATCACTGTTAGCAATCTAGTGTATTTCTCCTCAGTCTTTTAGTGTGTTCATATAATTAACTAAGTTATATTCTGCTTTTTTTTCACTTAACATTATAGTGTGACCCCTTTCCAGTAACATTATAAATCCTTCGAAGAACATGATTTTTAATGGCCGAAGAGTGTGCCCTTTTGTGGATGCCCCATCATTCGACACTTCCTCAATTACTGGACATGTTTCTTAGCCTGTTCCCACACTATCCCTTACCTTACCTTGCATTTTCTAGGATGCATGTCAGAGAGGAAGCCCTTACCTTAGCCACAGTCCTCACACTCAAATCCTGGCTGTCCAGTCATTCATTCTTCTCTTCAGTCAAGATTGCCTGTAGGGAAAGCATGGGCAGGCCAGAGTGGGGAAAGCTGGGGTAGCCAGGATATCACAATTGGGCAGTAGAGATCTAGCTTGGGACTTTCCGAACTGTTTTCCATGGTACCTGAGTTTCCTTGGAAGAATCCCACCCTGAGGTCATGGGGGCTAGGAAGTGGGGACAGTAAAGGAGGAAGGTATGGCTTTGGGTCCCCATTTCAGTGCTTTTGATTGTTTCAACATGAGTTTTTGTTTCGTAAAGAATCCTACTGCCCTAGGAGGAAAAAGGGGGTTGAAAATCACTAATCCACCTCACAGGGACTGAGCCCAGCCCAGAGCCATATGTGGCCTCCCCAAAGGGCTCACTGGTGGGCTGGGCTCCTGGATCGTTTGTACTTTGGACTTCAGTGCCAGTTCACACAAAGATCATCTGCAGGCTCCCTCATTAACATCCCTCTCGGTCTTTGTCTCTTTTCCCTTAGTTTTGGGTTAGTGCCTATGACATTTGCCACTCTTGACTGGGTTTAACAAACAAGGCCTTAGCTTGTCTGCCTACATTTCCAGTGGTGCTACCAGGTGACCACAAGACACTGGGATCAGAAAAGCTGGAATTAATAAACAAAGAGGCAACATTCGGTGAATTAAGACCCAGCCTCAAAGGCTAGGAATGCTTTTGTTTATTTTCTTTTTTTTCTTTTTTTTTTTTTGAGTCAGTCTGGCTCTGTCACCTAGGCTGGAGTGCAGTGGCACGATCTTGGCTCACTGCAACCTCTGCCTCCCGGGTTCTATGTGATTCTTGTGCCTCAGCCTCTGAAGTAGCTGGGATTACAGGTGCGCGACACCACACCCGACTAATGTTGTATTTTCAGTAAAGATAGAGTTTCCCCATGTTGGCCAGGCTGGTCTCGAACTCCTGACCTCAGGTGATCCACCCGCCTCAACCTCCCAAAGTGCTGGGATTACAAGCGTGAGCCACCACGTGCTGCCACTTTTCTCTTGAACTAGATTCCCAGGTAGCTTGCTCCCTAGGCTTAGGCAAGGGAGTTTCTCCTATGTGCTGGTCCTACAGTCCCAGCCCCACGGCACTGATCCCCATAGGTTCTCAGTTTCAAAGACAAGTTGCATGTTTTCAGAGAGCCCATTGCTCTTTTTTGAAAATTAGAGTCAGTCAGAAACCATTTCACTTGTGCAAGGACCCCCACCTGCAGGAGAACCTATTTTTAGGTGTTAATTTTCTTTCTTCAGGAAGAGCAAGCACGTTTCCCTTCTATTAAAAAATGCCTTTGTATTGAAAGAGATGTTTCTCTGCCATCTCCCAACATTTTCCAGCATGTAAGAGAAAAGCAGTCTCAATATTGGAGCCTTGTCTGTCTTAGTGTTGCTCCCCAGTAAGCTCTGAAATGAGAGGTTTATATTCTTCAGCTGTAGCAGTGTCCCCAGCACCATAAACTCATAGCAGAGGACTCAGTGAAACAGCAGATCCCAGGAAGGCTAAACCTCACCTCTGCTTCATCCCATAAGACTGATGGATGGGTTGGGCCGAATTACAACTTTTGACATCAGTAAAGCTGTACAACATTTGGCAACCTGAAGCCAGGGCTCTCTTGTTCCTGTTGTTTAAGCCCTTAGTGCTATACTCATCAGCAGGCTGTGGTCCTTCATAATGTCTTTTATCTTCTGTTGATTAGAGAGGAACGTAATGACATCCTAGCTGTGGCTGACTGGGGACAGAAAGTTTCCTTCTACCAACTGAGTGGAAAACAGGTATGTAGCCCAGTACAAATCCAATTGCAGTCATGCCTGTTATATTTTCATTTTCTGAGATTCTGTTACTATTCATTATACATTATCATTGTTAGTTCCTGCTTATTGAGCATTTGCTGTGATACCAGGTACTGTGCTCACTGCTTTGCATGTTTTATCCTATTTTATTCTTATAAAACCCAATGAAGTGGGTATTACTTTCCTTATCAACTTTTTAGGAATGAGTAAACCAGAACTCAGAGCAGTGAAATTATATGCCCAAGATTTCATACAGCTAGTAAATGGTGGAGCCTAGGAGTTAAACCCAGATTGGTTTGACTTTAAAATCTAGCTCTTAGTTTTGACCTTACTTTCCTCTATTTGCTTTCATTTATTCAACCAACATTTATGAGTACCCACTTAGGACAGCCCTTTCACAAAGGAGCTGCTGACATAGAGCCAGGAAAGTGATAGTCTCTACCTGCAAGAGCTCACAGGCTGGCGGAGACACACTTGATAGCAAAGAGCCCCTGTGTGGTGTGGTGTGTGACATAATAGAAAGCTATATAGATGGCTTTTAGAGATACAAAAGAGGGTAACATCACTACTTGGTAGAGATGGGAGGTCTTGTTAGAGGTTATGTTTGAGCAGGCTATCTTTGAGTTAGACTGAGGACATTGGGAATGGTGTTTCAGGCAGAAAAAAAAAATAGCATGTATCAAGGCAGGAAGGAATGAAAATATATGACATTTCAGAGAAGGGTGAGTTGTACAGGGTGACTGCCTCTCAGATTTTGTGACCTGAAGACAGAGTTGAAGAGGAACATGGGGACATGATTTTTCTTTTCTTTTTTTTTTTTTTGGGACAGAGTCTCACTCTGTGGCCCAGGCTGGAGTGCAGTGGCACCATCTTGGCTCACTGCAAGCTCCAACTCCCAGGTTCACAGTATTCTCCTGCCTCAGCCTCCCGAGTTGCTGGGACTACAGGCGCCCACCACCACACCCGGCTAATTTTTTTTTTTTTTTTTTTTTTTTTTTGTATTTTTAGTAGAGACGGGTTTTCACTGTGTTAGCCAGGATGGTCTCCATCTCTTGACCTCGTGATCCCCCCGCCTTGGCCTCCCAAAGTGCTGGGATTACAGGTGTGAGCCACTATGCCCGGCCTATGATTTTTTGTTTGTTTGTTTTGAGATAGAGTCTCGCTTTGTCGCCCAGGCTGGTGTGTAATGGTGCAATCTCGGTTCACTGCAACCTCTGCTCCCGGGTTCAAGCGATTCTCCTGCCTCAGCCTCCTGAGTAGCTGGGATTACAGGTATGTGCAACCACGCCTGGCTAATTTTGTATTTTTGGTAGAGACAGGGTTTCTCCATGTTGGTGAGGCTGGTCTCAAACTCCTGACCTCAGGTGATCTGCCTGCCTCAGCCTCCCAAAGTGCTGGGATTATAGGCATGAGCTGCCACCACACCTGGCCGGGGATGTGATTATAAAGGACCTGAGTAGTGTGAATAAGAAGTTTGAACATCATATACTGTAAGTATTCAGGAGCCATAGATGGCAGGAAGTGGCATCACAGATTCTTGCTTCAGAAGAATAACTTGTTTCTGTGGAGGGTGGATTAAAATATAGAGGGCATGGTAGTACGATGACTTATTAGTAGGCAGGAAACGCCAAGAATTAGAGTAAAGGTGCTGGGTACAGGTTTCATACCACAGCCAAGCAAGTGAGAAATGCAACCTGCGCAGTGAAGCCTTTAATTTCATAGCATCCTTATTCCTCAAAACATGTCATGCAAGAAGGAAGAGTTTTAGATGTGTGTAGCCCAGCTTTTGGGCCATTTCTTCTACCCCTGTCTTACCATTGGTCATTTCTTTTGTATTCAAGTAAAGAAAGATAAAGGGGGCCGGGCGCGGTGGCTCAAGCCTGTAATCCCAGCACTTTGGGAGGCCGAGACGGGCGGATCACGAGGTCAGGAGATCGAGACCATCCTGGCTAACACGGTGAAACCCCGTCTCTACCAAAAAAATACAAAAAACTAGCCGGGCGAGGTGGCGGGCGCCTGTAGTCCCAGCTACTCGGGAGGCTGAGGCAGGAGAATGGCGTGAACCCAGGAGGCAGAGCTTGCAGTGAGCTGAGATCCGGCCACTGCACTCCAGCCTGGGCGACAGAGCGAGACTCCGTCTCAAAAAAAAAAAAAATGATAAAGGGAGCAGATAATGAAGTGTTTTCTCAGTTTGCCATGGTTGATTTCCTAAAACTCTCATTTTAATTAACTATCATCTAGTTTCCCTGGCCCTCTCTATTCATCCACTTAATGTGTGTACGTCATCATTCAACAGATATTTATAGGCACACCTACTGTGTACGAGGCACTGGATGTGGGTACTGACGACTCTTGGGAACAAATGACCACACTGCAGTGGGAGGGAATTGGGTCTTGTTGCTAAGGCCACAGTAGAAAAGAGCTCAACATGGCGGAGGGCCACAGGAAATATCTTGCGTCTATGCCGCCCCAGAGCTCGTGTTGTGGCCCAAAGTTTCTGCAGGATAAGCAACCTCAACCTGCTGAGATGGTAACCCCAACTTGTTTGGGACAGTAAAATTGTTTTCTTGGTGGATAAGTGTCTTCCCTTCCCAATCTGGGAAGATTAGAATTAAATATGGGATGATGAAGTAAATCAAACCCATACTTTTGTGTTAGCCTGAGGTATAATTTGTGTATTTTTGTTATTTGAAGTGTTAGTAATACTTAAGAGGATCTGGCTTAATAATAATAATAGCTAACATTTATTGAATTCTAGGCATTATATAAACTCTTTACAAAGATTAACTCTTTTAATCCTTGTAACAACCCTATGAGGTAAATACTGTTATCATCACCATATTACATGCAAGAAAATTGAAGCACAGAGAGGCTCAATAATTTGCCCAAAGGCACACATTTAGTCTGTGGTCCACCCTGGTGAAACCCAGGCATACTGGTGCCAGAATCCATATTAGAATATCTATCAGATTAGTCTTGCAATGACCATTTAAAAGTTGTATTGAGTATTTTTATATGTCTGATTTTATTTATTTATTTTTTGAGAAAAGGTCCCCCCCTATTACCCAGGCTGGAATGCAGTGGTATGATCATGGCTCACTACAGCCTTGATCCCCTGGGCTCAAGGAATCCTCCTACCTCAGCCTTCCAAGCGACTGGGACTATAGGCACGTGCCACCACACCCTGCTAATTAAAAAAAATTTTTTTTTTGGAGAGATAGGGTCTCCTATGTTGTCCAGGCTGGTCTCAAACTCCTGGGCTCAAGTGATTCTTCTGCCTTGGCTTCCCAAATTGCTGGGAATACAGGTGTGAGCCACCATATCTGGCCTACTTCTGATTTTAAGTGGAAAGATATAAGAATTATATTTAAAGTGTATATTATTTAAAGTTCCTAAGCAATATTGGAATGCTTAAGCAATTTGTTGTATTTTTCTGCTTGGTGTTCACTGAGCTTTTTGAATGTACACATTGATATCTTTATGTCTTTCACCAAATGTGGAAACATTTTGGCCATGATTTCTTGAAATATTTCTTCTTCTCCATTCTTTCCTTTCCTCTGGGACTCTAATTACACTTACATTAGACCTTTTGTTATTGTTCTCCAAGTCACTGAGGCCCTGTTATTATTTTTTTAAATCCCTTCTTTTCTCTCTGATCTTCAGATTGGAGGATTTCTGTTGTTCAGTATTAAATTTCATTGACTTCTGCAACTTCTAATATTTCTCTTAAGCTCATTCAGTGCATATTTGTTTCAGTTTTTATTGCATTTTTCTGTGCTAGAATTTCCATTTAGTTCTTTTTTCCTTTTCATTCATTACAAGCATATTTTTCTTTATAGTCTTAACCATAGTTATAATAGCTGTTTTTTTCTTTTTTTTTGAGACGGAGTCTCGCTCTGTCACCCAGGCTGGAGTGCAGTGGCCGGATCTCAGCTCACTGCAAGCTCTGCCTCCCGGGTTCACGCCATTCTCCTGCCTCAGCCTCCCGAGTAGCTGGGACTACAGGCGCCCGCCACCTCACCCGGCTAGTTTTTTTTTTTTTTGTATTTTTTTGGTAGAGACGGGGTTTCACCGGGTTAGCCAGAATGGTCTCGATCTCCTGACCTCGTGATCCACCCATCTCGGCCTCCCAAAGTGCTAGGATTATAGGCTTGAGCCACCGCGCCCTGCCAATAGCTGTTTTAAAATTCTCATCTGCAGCTGGGCATGGTGGCTCATGCCTGTAATCCCAGTACTTTTGGAGGCAGAGGAGGGACGATTACTTGAGGCCAGGATCGTGGTTCAAGACTAGCCTGGGCTACATAGAGAGACTCCATCCGTAAAAACAAACAAATTAGCCAGGCAAGGTGGCAGGCACCCATTGTCCTAGCAGCTCAGGAGGCTGAGGCAGGAGTATTTCCAAGCTGAGGAGTTCAAGGCTGCAGTGAACTCTTACCACTGCACTCCAGCCTGGGTGACAGAGCAAGACCTGTGCTCAAAAAGCAAACGAAGGCCGGGCGCAGTGGCTCAAGCCTGTAATCCCAGCACTTTGGGAGGCCGAGACGGGCGGATCACGAGGTCAGGAGATCGAGACCATCCTGGCTAACACGGTGAAACCCCATCTCTACTAAAAATACAAAAAACTAGCCGGGCGAGGTGGTGGGCGCCTGTAGTCCCAGCTGCTCGGGAGGCTGAGGCAGGAGAATGGCATAAACCCGGGAGGCAGAGCTTGCAGTGAGCTGAGATCCGGCCACTGCACTCCAGCCCGGGCAACAGAGCAAGACTCTGTCTCAAAAAAAAAAAAAAAAAAAAAGCAAACAAAATTCTCATCTGCTATTTCTAACATCTGGGTCGTCATGGTTCAGTCTCCATTGAATTTTTTCCCTTGAATATGGTTCACATTTTCTGCTTTGGGGAATTTTGAATTGTACTCAATATAGTGAGTGATACGTCATAGAGACTCATTTCCATCACATTCCTCTGAAGATTATTGTGTATGTTTGTGTGTTTGTGTGTATATATGTTTAAGCAGGCAGTTTACTTTGCTGGGCTCAATATCAAAACTGCATGTTTTCAGTGGTGTCAGCAGCTGACATCTCTGTGCAGTTCTTTAGCTATAGCTAGGCTGCTTGGCATCTCATCACAGTTTGTAGTTCAAGAGTTTCCAGATATTCAGCGGAGTTTATGTGCAGAATTTAAGCTCTTACTTTGCATCTCTTTTCTGGAATTTCCCACCTCACTTTCTGGGTGCTGTGGTCCTCCCAAATTCTATATTCACCCAGCATGATGCTGAAGAGGGCTGCCCTCAGGCAAAAACCCTTAAAAAATTGAGAAGTTCACCTAGTGCTTGTTCCCTTCTTCCAGATGTGCATGTGTCTTCAGTTCCTGCCTGCTTTTGGTTGCCCTGAAATGGTTGTTGTTTATAGTTGGTCCAGAGTTTATTGTTTATACTTGTGGGAGGATGTTCCGATAGGAACTACTGAGCCACTTCCAGAAGCTGCTAGCCTTCCATGTCATGATTCATAAGAATTTTTAGTTTTCTTTTTTTTTTTTTTTTTTTTTTTTTTTTTGAGGCGGAGTCTCGCTCTGTCTCCCGGGCTGAGTGCAGTGGCCGGATCTCAGCTCACTGCAAGCTCCGCCTCCCGGGTTTATGCCATTCTCCTGCCTCAGCCTCCCGAGTAGCTGGGACTACAGGCGCCCGCCACCTCGCCCGGCTAGTTTTTGTATTTTTAGTAGAGACGGGGTTTCACCGTGTTAGCCAGGATGGTCTCGATCTCCTGACCTCGTGATCCGCCCGTCTCGGCCTCCCAAAGTGCTGGGATTACAGGCTTGAGCCACCGCGCCCGGCCCCTAGTTTTCTTATTAGGTTTTCTAGCATCAGATAAGTGCTAGGGAAAGTTTTGGTTGCTAGGCATTTGAAATTCCTAAAAAGGAAAGGAAATTTGAATGTATTAAACTTGTAATTGCAGTTTAAATTGGTGTAAGGGAATTAATTTAACTAAGTTTTAAATGGGACTGGATATTTAAGGGATTTTATAATCGGTTCAAAATTAAATTCCTTGAACAGTCAGTCAATTGGCTGTTTAACTAGATTTATAAATAGCAAAATATTTGTAAATTGAACTTAAAAACTTAAGGAGAAATCAGTTCCCTAAAGTTATTTCTTTTATAAATTGAATATTAGTTTAATAATGTTAATCACAAATAGCCTTTTTATTCACAAAAGACACCATTGGGGCAGCACAAAACTCCAGTGGTAATAAGGAACTTGGGCTTTAGTGGGGCAGACCTGATTAACCCTGTATCTACAGACAATGAAAGAAGTGCAATGGGATAGGTGAGCACAGGCGCTGTGGTAGGATGAGGGGATGGGGATTGGAGATGTTCCTGGAGGAGATGACACCTGGCAGACAAAGTGAGGGAAAGAGCACTCCTGGCTAGGTCTAGAGATGGTGTGGAGTACAGCACCTGTGAGGATGTGGAGACCTGAAAAAGCATTGCCTGCTTAGGAAACTTACAAGTTCATTTTGGCTGAGAGAATGACCTTGGGGGCTGAGTTTGGGAGTGACCTTCATCCTAGAAGCTGAGAAAGCACCATTGAGAAAGTGAAAAGACAAGCCACAGAACGTGAGAAGTTTTACAACTCATATATCTGATAAGGGACTTGTATCTGGAATATATAAAGAACTATAAAGACAGGGCTGGACATGGTGGTTCGTGCATGTAATCCCAGTGCTTTGGGAGGCAGAGACAGGAAGATCACTTGAGAACAGGAGTTCAGGACCAACCTGGGTAACATAGTGGGACCCCATCTCTAAAAAAATATATTTTTAATTAGCTGGGTGTGGTGGTATATGCCTCTAGTCTCAGCTCCTAGGTGTGGCAGGGGCCTGAGGCAGAGGAATTGAGCCCAGAAGTTCAAGGTTGCATTGGGTTATGATCATACGACTGCATTCCAGCCTAAGCCATAGAGTAAGACATTTCTTTGTGGCCAATAAGCACATGAAATGATGCTCCATATCATTAGCTATCAGGAAAATGCAAATTGAAACCACAATGAGATAATTCACACTCACTAAAATGGAGAAATTGGAATCCTCATACACTACTAATGCAAATATAAAATGGTGCATTCACTTTGTAAAGTATAGCAGTTCCTAAAAAGGTTCAACATAGAGTTTAAAAAGAAAAAAAATTAGGCCAGGAGCTATGACTCACTCCTGTAATCCCAGCACTTTGGGAGGCCAAGGTGAGTGGATCACCTGAGCTCAGGAGTTTGAGACTAGCCTGGACAACAAGGAGAAACACTGTCTCTGCAAAAAATACAAAAATTAGCCAGGCGTGGTGGCGCACACCTGTAGTCTCAGCTACTTGGGAGGCTGAGGTAGGAGGATCACTTGAAGGTTGGAGGTGGAGGTTGCAGTGAGCCAAGATTGTGCCGCTGCACTCCAGCCTGGGCAACAGAGTCAGACCCTGTTTCAAAAAAAAAAAAAAAATTTGCCAGGCATGGTGGCACTCACCTGTGGTCCCGGCTACTTAGGAGGCTGAAGCAGTAAGATCACTTGAGTCCAGGAGTTCAAGGCTACAGTGAGCCATAATTGCACCACTGCACTCCAGCCTGGGTGACAGAGTGAGACCCTATCTTGAAATAAACAAGAATTAAAAAATAAAGAGAAGTAGTATGGGTGTAGTTGCAGAATAAAGGACAGTCTTTATTTTTTTTTTTTGAGATGAAATCTCGCTCTGTCGCCCAGGCTGGAGTGCAGTGGCCGGATCTCAGCTCACTGCAAGCTCTGCCTCCCGGGTTTACAACGTTCTCCTACCTCAACCTCCCAAGTAGCTGGGACTACAGGTGCCCGCCACCTCGCCTGGCTAGTTTTTTATATTTTTTAGTAGAGACGGGGTTTCACCGTGTTAGCCAGGATGGTCTCGATCTCCTGACCTCGTGATCCGCCCGTCTCGGCCTCCCAAAGTGCTGGGATTACAGGCTTGAGCCACCGCGCCCGGCCAGGACAGTTTTTAAACTGAATAAACTCAGCTTTATAAAATACTTTTTTTTAAAAGGCAGAGAAAAGAAGCCGAGGGAACCCACTGAACTGTATGAAGAACTGTATTTGCAGAGGGAGGGGGGCCTTTGGGAGCAAAACCACCCACAGTCTCCATCTTGGCTGAGGAGCCCTGACACACTCCTGCACTCCTGGAGCACTTGGGTGGGACTAGGGGAGGTGCCACTGACTCTAGGAGCTAAGGATTGGGCTGTGTGGTGGGGGAGTAGGGAGATGGAGAGGCAGAGAGGCCTGTGTTCACCATGGGATGACACAGGAGAAAAGGCTGGCCAGCTATCCCTGTCTTTCCAACTCCCTCTAAAGTTGGCGAGAAAAGCCCTTAATTGTGTTGCAATGGTTATGGATTCGGAAATGGTTTTTCCCTTGGTGTGTGTTCTTTTTCCTCAGATTGGAAAGGATCGGGCACTGAACTTTGACCCCTGCTGCATCAGCTACTTTACTAAAGGGGAGTACATTTTGCTGGGGGGTTCTGACAAGCAAGTATCTCTTTTCACCAAGGATGGAGTGCGGCTTGGGACTGTTGGGGAGCAGAACTCCTGGGTGTGGACATGTCAAGTGAAACCAGATTCCAACTATGTGGTAAGAAGAGGAAGTTTGTTCTGTGGGGCCATGGCTTGAAGAGGCACTGAGCAGCCGCCATGTCTTGAGAGGCATATCACTGGGGTTTGTGTCTGACAAATGGGAGTGCAGACTGTCTCCAGAGAGCTGGGAATTGACAGTTCTCTCACCCTGCAGGTGGTCGGCTGCCAGGACGGCACCATTTCCTTCTACCAGCTTATTTTCAGCACAGTCCATGGGCTCTACAAGGACCGCTATGCCTACAGGAATAGCATGACTGACGTCATTGTGCAGCACCTGATTACTGAGCAGAAAGGTAAGAAGCAGGTCTAGACCTTGGGAAGAGGGACAGGTGGAAGCAGGTGGAAAGGGCTGCCGACAGGGCACTTGAAATGACAGGAAAGGTTTCTCCTTGGCCTTTTGAAAACATGTTAGCCACTGGGTCTGTGTCTTGGGTTTTTTTTTTTTTTTTTTTTTGATGGGGGAAGTAGGGATGCCAATCTCCTTGAGGATCTCATGAAAGCAATAAACCCTCTCTGAAAAATGTACCAACTCAGAATTTTGCACATAATTTCAAGGAGTATGTGAATTTCCTGAGTGAGGGAGGATGATTTATGACAGGTTGGAGCCAAGTGGTTGACCTACATGGGTCTTTGTGGACCTTTATCCTTTCTGGTCAGAGTCACTCAGGGGTGCTTCTCCCTCAGCCCAGTCTCCACTTGCCTCCTGGTGGGTCCTTCTGCCAGAGATGAGCAGCAGAAATGGATTGGAACAGGCTTAGTCAGAAGATCAGGGTTCCAGGTCTAGCATAGTCATTCCAAGCCCTAAGACCGCAGTCTCTCCCTCTGTCCACTTAAGTAGCTGTGCTGGTTAAATAGGCTCAGAATCCACTTACTTCAGGTGTATTCATATCTGGATGTACTGGCCTTAGTGCACTGCTGGATGCCTTTGCAAGGGATCCAGGTGGGGGGTTCTTTTGTAGATTCAGATGAGTGTCCTTTGGTCCCCCAGGGAACCATATTTTTTTAAGATTCTGGCTGTGGTGCCTGGGGCAAAGCCTCTTGAACAGCTCCACAGTGTCCCCGTCAGGGACATTTTCTCCACCTGGTCTGTAGTGGGAGTGTAGAGCCTGGTGTGTACCAGAAATTAACGTGTCTCCCGTTTGTCAAGGAGGTGGGCAGGGAGCGGCCAAAGGTGAGGTCAGTTACTTAAGCAGGCTTCCGTTCACCAGGGGCCATAGTGCTGTGCAGAGGAGTTTATATTTGTATCCAGCAAGTGATGGTAACAGTGAGTAGTTCATTTCCGTACTCAGTTGTCAGCCTTGGACCATGAAGATTGGGTCCTATAGGACTTTGGATCCCAGTGCTCAGCAGAGTTGATTGTATATATTAGATACTCTAAAGATTTTTCAATGAGAGTATCTCACTTTAATTGCCAGTAGTGTTAAGTAAATGATGGCTTTTAATTTCTCTCCCTTCCACCTTACTTAACAACCTCTTGCTAGAACTAGATATTTTTTTCTTTGACAGTTCGGATTAAATGCAAAGAGCTTGTCAAGAAGATTGCCATCTACAGAAATCGATTGGCTATCCAACTGCCAGAGAAAATCTTCATCTATGAGTTGTATTCAGAGGACTCATCAGACATGCATTACCGGGTAAAGGAGAAGATTGTCAAGAAGTTTGAGTGCAACCTCCTGGTGGTGTGTGCCAATCACATCATCCTGTGCCAGGTGGGCAGCAGCATGTTGGGGGAGTTGGGCTGAATTCCATTTGTGCTCCCTGCAATGATAGTGTGCCCACCTCATGGTTTTAAAACTGGTCACTAGAAAACAAGTCTGTTTCCATCAGACTAAGTGGTGCTTATTGGCTTTCATTTTCCTGGCATCTGGATGAACCAGACTCTATTAGCAAGTCATGAGCCATAAACTGAAGAATACTTTTTGTTTTATTTTATTTTATTATTTTTTAAAAAATATTTTTCTTGAGACAGACATGGTTTCCCTCTGTTGCCCAGGCTGGAATGCAGTGGCACAATTCTGGCTCACTGCAGCTTTGACCTCCCAAGCTCAAGCAGTCCTCCTCCTGAGTAGCTGGCACATGCCACCACACTCAGCTAATCTTTTATTTTTAGTAGAGATGCGAGGCTGTACTTTGGGAGGCTAAGGCAGGAGGAATGCTTGAACCCAGGAGTTTAAGACCTGTCCAGCCTCCCAAAGTACTGGGATTATAGGTGTGAGCCACCGTGTCTAGCCAAGAATACCTTTTTCTATTGCAGAACATTTTGTCATACTAGGATTAGATATATTTTAATAACTTAAAACATAAATTGGTGTTGTACAAAATGAAGATAGTTTTTATGGATAAGCATATACACATAAAATTTGTATCAACTCAGTAATTGTCAAGGAAATTTTAATTCCTGAAAGATTTTTTTTTCATAGAAAAAAGTTTCTCAAGATTCCTAGAGAGTGTCTAAGTCAATGCCAAGAGAAGTTTGGAAAGACTTTGAGAGGGCTAGCCCAGCGTCTTGGAAGTAGAGGTGGATTTAGTTTTACATAGCTCTATTGGAGGTGATGAAAGAGAAGAATTTTTTTTTTTTTTTTTTTTTTTGAGACTGAGTCTTGCCCTGTCGCCCAGGCTGGAGTGCAGTGGCCGGATCTCAGCTCACTGCAAGCTCCGCCTCCTGGGTTTACGCCATTCTCCTGCCTCAGCCTCCTGAGTAGCTGGGACTACAGGCGCCCGCCACCTTGCCCGGCTAGTTTTTTGTATTTTTTAGTAGAGATGCGGTTTCACTGGGTTAGCCAGGATGGTCTCGATCTCCTGACCTCGTGATCCGCCCATCTCGGCCTCCCAGAGTGCTGGGATTACAGGCTTGAGCCACCACACCCGGCCAAGAGAAGAATTCTTTAGGAATCACTGTAGTGTAAAATACTATTAAAATCTCTCCAAGTCTAGAACTGGGCTGGTTGCAGTGGCTCACGCCTGTAAATCCCAGCACTTTCGGAGGCCAAGGCAGGATGGTCGCTTGAGGCTAGCAGTTCGAAAGAAGTCTAGAAAACAAACTGAGACCCCATCTCTACAAAAAAAAAAATAATTAGCTGGGTGTGATGGTACTTGCCTGTAGTCCCAGCTACTTGGGAGGCTGAGGCAAGAGGATTGCTTGAGCCAGGAATTGGAGGCTGCAGTGAGCTATGATAGCGCCACTGCACTCTAGTCTGGGTGACAGACTGTCTCAAAAATCAATCAATCAATCAATAATCAAAGTCTAGAACTTCAAGCGGTTTAGAGTTGCCACAAATTACAGGATACGTGTGGCAAGTATGTGTACTTTTGAGTGCTGCCTCTGGCCTAGGCTGCCTGGATGGAGGTTTGCATTGAAGGTCTAAGGCTGAATTGGGCTCTGTGGGGAAGCCTTGCATGGAGTCTTGGATTAACGATGCCAATTATGGGGTCTGCATTGGGTTAGATAGATAGATACTGAATGTGTAGGTATTTTCACACTTTAGGGGCAGGAAGACCTCCTTGGGGAGGGCTGGGAGCACTTATTCTGTTGAATTTCCATGAGATCTGGGTTTGCTTCCTAGGAGAAACGGCTACAGTGCCTGTCCTTCAGCGGAGTGAAGGAGCGGGAGTGGCAGATGGAGTCTCTCATTCGTTACATCAAGGTGATCGGCGGTCCTCCTGGAAGGGAAGGCCTGTTAGTGGGGCTGAAGAATGGACAGGTGAGCACTCCCGCACGTCTCCCGTCAGGCTGATAATCTACATGCACACGTGGGTGACCCGTCTAGCAACGACTCTGAGCTGGGTTCTCAGGGCAGGAAAAGGGCTTCTCTCCTCCATGGGTGAATTGTGGGTCAGCCCTGAGTTCAGTTTTTGAGGACAGCCTCAGGCCAAAGGTGCTGTGGCCCTCACACTCATAGCAGGCCCATGTTTTGGCAGAGTTGAGCTATAACCTTTGGCTACATGTAAAGTGGATTAGTGGCTTAAGGTCACCAGAAGGTGGGAGATTTGTTAGAGATGCTGCTTCTGTGGATTTCTAGAGGGAGGCAGAGATTGTTACCTAGGTCAGCTCCCGATTAGGGCAGCGAGTGGATTAAGGCAGTGTGTTCTAGTATGTGTCCTAGAAAATGCTGGGTCCTCAGGATATTTATAGATGTCGTAAGAAAAATTAGCCCTTTGGCCAGTTAGATGTGGGATATCCAGGTTACACAAAGTTAAACAGATTTCTGTGTGTGTGTGTGTGTGTGTGTGTACACGTGTGTTCTTTGCTCAGCATAAGAAAAGTTCTAAGTGGGCTGCTACATGGAACTTTGAAAGTGACAATGTAACTGCATTAGCCTGACAGCCAAGCTGTGCAGCAGATGGCTTATGGCTGAGGCTTGTCAGGTCTTTGCTGGGGACGGAAGTCACAGGGCGTGAGAGCAGTGAGTGAAGTCAAGCAGCAATGCCAAGGGGAGAAACGGCCGCTTCTTTCTCAGGCAGCTCTCACTTCCCATGGGAGGATGGACTTTGGGGTCAGGTGAACCTGAGGTCATGTTCTTACTTACCTACTCACTGGCTTTGTCATCCTGGGCAGATCACTTTACTTCTGTGAGGCTGATTTTACATGAGGATAATACCGCATATTTCATAGGACTGTCAAAACCAGATATCATCAAGGTTGGGAGTTAAAGCCAGTGTTAAAAAACAACAAACAAAAAAACAAAAAAACACCAGGGGTATTAAAGCAGGCATGGTGGTGGGTACCTGTTGTCCCAGCTACTCAGGAGCCTGAGGCAGGAGGATCACTTTGAGCCTAGGAGTTTGAGGCTGCAGTGTGATATGATTAAGACTGTGAATAGCCACTGCAGTCAGCCTGGGCAACATAGCAAGACCTTATCTCTAAAAAAAATTTTTTTTAAACCAGGGATATCAGTAGATGATGGCTGTCATCATCATTATTGTAATTCTCTACCACATGTCTTGTCAGTGTTCGTAGTAGCCTTTTCCTGTGTTAGTTCTTGACTCAGATCTCTGCTAGGTGGCCTCTCCTAACGCTGCCGTTTAGGTAATGTCATCAATAAATCCCCGGTCTGAACAGACACTGAAGTGAGCTCGGCCTGTCTCGGGGCTGTCATTACTTCTGCAGCCTCTGATGAACCTCGCTTCTGGCCTGCTGAGGATAAGCCAACGCCCCCCCCCCACCCCCACCACCCTCTTTCTTTTGATGAGTCCTTTTCTCTGCACAGAACTTCTGGTGAAGGTGGTGGGAGTTGTTCTTGCAGAGCACATGGGATTCCAACGGCCTGGCAGTGGGCCAGGATCTTGTTGCCATGGTGACTGACACTGTTTTCACTGAAATGTTGCCAGATCCTGAAGATCTTCGTGGACAATCTCTTTGCTATCATCCTGCTGAAGCAGGCCACAGCCGTGCGCTGCTTGGACATGAGTGCCTCCCGTAAGAAGCTGGCTGTGGTAGATGAAAACGACACTTGCCTGGTGTATGACATCGACACCAAGGAGCTGCTTTTTCAGGTGATGTCCTCGAGGGGGTCCAGGGACATCGTCCTTTGATTAGAGACCCTCCTCTAGCTTCCCAGCCCCTGCAGGAGGCTCTCCAGCTCTGGCCCTGGCAGGTCTCTGGGAGGAGCAGTGAGGAGTAGGGGCCAACCACATGCGCAGACTCCTAGAGGCCCTGGGCCACAACCTGCTCCTCCCATGCAGGCACAAGCCGCAGAGCCTGGACCGGCTTCTTTAACTTTGGTTTCCTTGCCAATGGAAACCAAAGGCTCTGAGCAAGCAGAGCCTTTCTTAAGCGTTTACCATGAACAAGAAATGGGGCCATGACTCTGAGAGGGGTGTGACGTTGACACTCAGTGAATGGGGCGATGGATGCGCTTCCTTTGCAGAAGTCTGCGTCTTACCTGTGCAGGCCTGCCTGTGTCTATGTGCACCTACCGCACGGGAAGGAAACAGGATCAGTTTTGTCATCTGAAAGGGGGAAGGGGATGGGCAAGCCTTGCCTTCTGCTTAATTCACAAGAATGCTAGAAGAGCCAGCAGAATGCGAAGTGCTTGGATCTTTAGGGGCCTAGGCATTGTTTGGTGGAGTCATCCAGCCCTGTGACCTGAGGAAGTGTATCACCAGAGAAGACAGCCCAGCAGCTCTGTGCCCAGGGCCTGGCTGCTTTTCGCTGGGCTCGCGCCATTCTTTGTCTCTTTAGGTCTTTGTAGGTGATCAGGACTGGTTTCACGGAATGAAGTTCCCCCCAAAGCTGGAGCCCCTCCTTACTGGTGTCCTCGGCCACTGCAGGGTTTCCTGATGTTATGGGCATGTTCAGTCCCCTTACCAGGCTCCTCCTTGTTCTCAGCAGCAGAATTGATAGGGGGAGGGTCCTGAAGTGGGGAGCAGCCTCTGTCAGTGAGAAGGGGTTACCTGGCCACCTCTAGCCCAGGGGTGACTCCCTGTCAGTCTCAACTCACTCATATCCCGAAGAGAGTAGAATGGTTTGGGGGCAAGAGAGCGCACAGCCTTCAGGCTGACCTGGGCTTGGGTCCTGCCTGGATCCCTTACTGTGTGATCTTAAGTTAGTGAGCCTCTCTGAGCCTTGATTACTTTTCTCTGAAATGAAATTAGTAATTGCCCCTCACAGAATTGCTATGGGAATAGGGGTTACCACAGTGCCTCGCTCAGTGTTGGGCACAAAATGGGGCCTGAAATGTTACCTCCCTTCTCCCCAGCCTCACCTCCCACCTATAGGGGGCGTAGCTGGCCTCAAATGTGAATCTTGTATCTGAGCGTAGAACCATGCAAGTATGGAAGGGTGTGTGCTCCACCGTCCCCACTGCTGGTTCTGTAGCAGGCTAGGGGAGGTGATTCTCAGCCCTGACAGGAGACATTAGCATTCCCAGCTGTGACATTGCCTGCTGGCTTTTCCTCTTCTCCACTGCCTCACCCTCTAAACATAAAACAGCTATATTGATTTTTTTTCATTATAAAAAACAATCCATGCTCATTATAAAAGATTTAGTCATTATAAAAGATCCTAGGCAGAAGGGTATGAGCATATTTCAGGAGAATAATTTTTTTTTCAAAAGTAATGCTTGCTTACTCAAAAATTCCAACAACACGCAGGTGCATGGAGGGGCTTGCCTCTGTTCATTTCTTTGTGGTCCCCTTTCCTCCTTTTCCCTCCATCCCACTGTAAGCAATTTAGTGGGATTCAGTCTTTAAGAGGGTATTGGGCTGAAATGTGCGAGCACTGCCCAAGCCCAGGGTGGTTCTCACAGAATCCCCACTGTCCCTGTCCCCCAGGAACCAAACGCCAACAGTGTGGCCTGGAACACCCAGTGTGAGGACATGCTCTGCTTCTCAGGAGGAGGCTACCTCAACATCAAAGCCAGCACCTTCCCTGTGCACCGGCAGAAGCTGCAGGGCTTTGTGGTCGGCTACAATGGCTCCAAGATCTTCTGCCTCCACGTCTTCTCCATTTCTGCTGTGGAGGTGCCGCAGGTAACTGGGGGCACCTGTCCACTGTTAGCGCTGGCAATGCGGACAAGATCAGGGAAGCCAGGCCCCTTGCTGGTGCTTTAGGGAGACAGTAGCAAGGAGAGAAGAATGGCAGCTGTGATGTCATGGGAGGCAGTCTGGGCCTGGAACCTGCTGCCCTGTCTCCACTCCTTGCAACCTGTGTGACTGGGGGCAAACAACTCAACCTCCCTGAGCCTCAGTTTCTTCCTGGTCCCCTTTATGTAAGGATGGGAGGGGTATGCAGTGTTATCAACAGTGTGTTTTGCGGAGAGCCCAGCGTGGAGCCAAATGGAGCGAGCAACAAAGCTAGGAGTCTGGCAGGGTGTGTGCGTGTGTACGTGTGTGATGGTGGTGATGTGTGTGCGAGAGAGATGGAGAAAGAGAGAATGAGTGGGTGGGGGTGTGGGCTGAGGTCTGTGAACCAATAAGGGAGCATGGGACTCTGCACAAGCCCCCTGAACCGAGAGGAGGCCAGAACAGAAATGGGGCACTGAAGGGAGGAGCCACAGAATGGGGAAGGGCAGAACCACAGACAGGTGGCTGAGATTGACCTCCCAAATGCAGGATGGTCTCCCCTCCGCCTTCTGCACCCCACACAGATGGTGCTCAATGTAGGATTGCGATGAAACAGAGAGACATGCACCAGTGAGAAACTTGAGCCTTCATCATCGCATCCTCAGGACAGAATCACTCTTACACATGTTGAAATACATCTGCTTAGAGCTTTTCTATGTGTATATATAATGTATGCATAATATACAATTAGGAGCATGTGATTTTATAAGAATATTTTTAAACAAAAGTGGAATCACACTGCAAATACTTTTCGTGACTTTTATGTGCATATGTATTGCTACCTATAGATGGAACCTCAGATTTACTGTATTCCATGAGCCTGGCCTGTAAACAAGACTTCTCATCCCTTCCTCTATGGCCATCTTCTCATTTCACCTCACATTTGGTTATGGCAGCCCTATCACTGTCTATGAAGTGCTGGCTATAAACTAGTCATCTGGCATTTTCACTCAGCAATCTCCCGAAGCATGGTTCTGTGTCAGTGAATGTTCTTACCCTGCATGGCAAAATTTAGGATAATTGTAGACTCACGTAAGTTGTAGGAAATAATACAGAGATCCCTTATACCCTTTGCTCAGTTCCCCCCAACGGTAACAGTGTGCAAAGCTCTAGGGTGATCTTCCCACCCATGTTGGCATGTGTAACCTCCCACCACAGTCATGGCACTGAACACTGCCACCACCGCAAGGTGCCTGGTGTTGTGCTTTTTACAGCCAGCACCCCTCCCTCCTGCCTGGGCCCCACCTGTCTTGTATTTACAGCTGCATTTTATCGTGTCTTGTGGATGTTCCATAGCTTTTTTTTTTTTTTACCAGTCCTACTGCACATGTTTGCTGCTTACAGCTTTTTTGTATTATAAATAGCAGGCATCTTTCTAGCTAAGTCCTTGCATCTGTCCCAACTTGGCGCCTTGGCATGAATTCCTAGAAATGAAATTTCTGGGTTCAAGCATGTGTACCTTTGAAAGACTTTTAGGGAAATTTCGAGGTTTCCCTTCCACTAGGCTCTGTCAGTCTGTGTTTTCCCCACACAACTCTGCTTCAGGCTAGAGCCCACTTCTTCTAAGCTGATGATCCCCTCAAAACTCATGACTGCAAGACTTACTGGGGAAATGCCCATCATCCATGCCTGACACAGAGCAGCTATTCAAGAAATATTAGTGGAATTCAGATCTGAAGAAAAAGACCAGAAAACAAGAGGAAGAAGGGAATGAGGTGGGTGGAAGTGGCAGCAGGACGAGGGGCACGAACAGCTTCTCCTGGACTGTGTCCTTGTCATCCTTGTCTGCCCCATTACAAACCCATGTACCACATCCACCAGGAACTTGCTCTCCCTCAATTGCACCAAACCAACTCTGCTTATTAAAAGTTTTCTCCCAAGATTGGCATCCTGACCTCAAAAATAAATGCAGTTTGCTGCTCCCTGACTGTGGCCGTCTAAGAGGAGCCAGAGGAGCGGCCTGGGGCTTCCTCTGCCAGGACTTTAAGATTCAGCAGCAAAGTCTTGCTGACTGCACCAAGGCCATCCTGCTGATGCAGCAGGTCAGGACTGCCAAGGGTTAGGAAACACATTCTCAAGACAGAGGCTGTTCATCTGTTGCCTCTGCCTCCAGCCATCCTGTGGTTTTGGCTCAGAAAGGAGGGAGAAAGCATCAGACCCAGTCTTGGAATTTTTGGTTTCCTTTTGAAATTTACATTGTCTTGTGTAAGAACTGGTTTGTCAGGGCTGCCAAGTAGGACAACGAGCCCTAGGAGGGCTTCTCAAGGCAGTGGTGACTTCATGTTTGGAATGCAACAGCAAGATAAAGTATAGCTCAGAGAGTATTTGTTCAGTGAGTCTATTTTTAAAACTCCACTCAAATTGTGCCTCCCAAGTAAGTCCAAGTGTTAGCCATCCATCATATGCTCAGCTGTGATATGCCTGTCTGAGTGCCTGTCCCACTCACAGGGCAGTCAGTGTGGCAAGCAGTTGGTGCAGTTTCGGGGAAGGAGCACCGGCTTTCAGTCCTGACTCTGCCATCTCAAGCAGCTGTAACTAGAGCAACTCATTTCACTCTTCGGAGCCTCATTTTATTTTCTGTGAAATGGGGTTAATTACACCCATCTTTCAGGTTTTGTCAAGCCAAATTTCTATTATTATTTCTCCTTATTACTGACTCATAAAATAGTAAAAACCACAAAACACAACTAAATTGCAACAGGCTGTACTTACTAACGGACTTTAGAAAGGAAAGCTCATTGTGTGCTTTAAGAAAAGCTTTCAGGAGTTTGAGAAAGCTTCCAGGAGATGGTGAAACTTGATCTGAACCCTGAGAGGTCTGGAAAGGAAGACTGGAGCAGGGAAGCTTTTCAAACAAAGGAAAAGGTGGGGGTAGGAACAAGAATGGAGAGCCTAGGAGATGGTGAGGAGCTAGTGCTGAAAAAATATAGTGAAGGTAATGATCATGCCTGCGTTTTGCCCAGTGCTTCATCATTTTTGGAGCACAGCTCTCCTTTGCCCATGGTAGCTTGAGCTGGGCAGGGCATCTAAACAGAAGTTAATGGATTTACCCAAAAAGTCACCACCCTAGGATGTGGCTGAGCCTGGCCTGGGTTCTAGGTCACCTGCTCCCTAGCCTATGCCTGCTGCCCCCCTAAAGGGAGCATTTAATGTGTCAATGAAGAGAGATGGCATAGTGGAAAAGGTAAGCACTTGGAAGCAGCCATGTTTTGCTCTGAGAATAGACAGACCCAAAAAAAATTTTTTTTCCTGCAATTCTAAAGCTAAAAAATGGGACCAGAAATTTCAAAGACAAAAGCCCCAAGTGGAGAAAACAATACTTCACGCCCCACATTTGGGAATCATTAGCACAGAGGTCCTGACTGAATTATCTTCCCTGCCCAGTTAGCCAGGAGAGATGCAGGCCTCTGAAGCACACTGGCTGGCCTAAAACAAGGGCAAGGCCTTTCCTTGTTAACGATGTCCTGGCCCAACTCAGACTCATTCTCGGGCCTGTACACAAATATGCACATGTACACACATGCATACATGTGGCAGGAAGGGGCACAGAACCTGGAGTCCAGTTACCTCTGGCTATTGCCAGCTATTTGCTGGGACAGGTCAGTTGTCCTCTCTGAGTCTCGGTCTCCTGGGCTGTAGCCAGGGAGAAATAATACCTACTGCACAGGCCTATGGGGACAGCCAAAAGCCCTTAAGAAAGAGAAGTCGTTAGGAACTATTCATGGGCATTCACAGCAAGGCAACCCCATCTCGTACGAGGGCGTTGTCCCAGTGCAGGGAGCAGACTTGTTTCCAGAGGCTTCCAGGGTAACTTGGAGCAAATCACTTACCTTTCTTGGAGACAGTCCCTGGAAGAAGAGGCCATCCCAGACCCCTTCCTCCCAGGAACTCATTCATTCTGTCAGCAAACATAGACTACGGGTCTGCTGAGGGAGGCCGGTACAACCCACCACTGCCCACGGGCTGTGCACAGCCTTGCTGTGGGAACAGGCCTGTAACTGCATCACAACCCGAGATCTGGACAAAGGGCAGAGGAAGCTGAGACTCCTTCACCTGGGATGGGGGCTTGAAGGGGCTTGGGAGGACTCTCCAGAAGAGGTGACATTTCAGTAGGGCCTTGAAAGCCAAATAGGTATTTTCCAGAGGGAGAGTGGGGAGGGGCAAAGGCACTCCACGCGAGGATGACATCCTATGGTGAGGCAGGCCCGCAGGCGGGAAGGAGGGGAGGATGGGCAGTTTGTGCTGTGGAGCACAGTGGCCCAGCCGTGAGAGGGGTGCAGAATGGAGCACGCAGAATGGAGCATGCAGAGTGGGCTGGGCAGGCTGGGCAGGGTGCTGATTGACGGCTGCAGGGCTGCTCCCCAGGCATGGGTAATTGTCTCATGCATCTGGAGGCAGGCTCTGTATGAATCTGGCTCTTCCATGGCTCTGAAAACAGTCCTCTTTTTTACCCTTGATGAAATCCTGCAGTCTGCTCCCATGTACCAGTACCTGGATAGGAAACTGTTCAAGGAAGCCTACCAGATTGCTTGCTTGGGTGTCACCGACACTGATTGGCGTGAACTGGCCATGGAAGCTCTAGAAGGTTTAGATTTTGAAACAGCAAAGAAGGTAAGCATCTAGCCAGCAGAAGCTGGAGTTTGGTCCTTGTGGGGTCCCTTAAGAAGGCAGATGGGGACCCAGGTGGCATGGAGAGGCCACAGACTGCAGCAGCCTCTGGAGTTAGGCTAACCTGGGCTTAGATCTAAGCTCAGCCACTTCCTCACTGTGGGCCTGGGTAGGTGACTCCCTTTCTGAGATTGCTTCTCTATAGATGTAGGGTGATGACAGGCCCCATCCTTACAAAGCTTTGAGGATCGAATGGGAAGGTTCCCGTAAAGCCTGATCCAGGAGCAGCATCTCAGATTCTGGCTGTCACTCTTATTAGCTGTCATCTATGGGAAGCACCTGGTAGTAGCCTGGCACATCATAGGCACTCTGTAAATGGCGGCTTTTATTATCGGTGTAATCACTGGCCATGATGCTGCACACGATGCTGCTTTTCTTAGCATCTGCCAACTAAGGTCAAGGTCTCTGATTCTGACAGCAATGTAGGCACTTCCCACATACCTTCATGGTGTGATTCGTGGACTTGATTCATTGTGTCCTTTCCTGGCCTAGTCTATGAAAGCTAGAGAGATGGCTGAAAACATCTGACCCCTTTCTGCACATAAGGAAAAGCCCAGGTATGTTCCTGAGCTGTGTTTCCCTCTAGAACCTGAGATGGAGGAAGGAATGGCTTCCAAACCCCTCTCCCCTACCCCTTCCCTCTTTATCTCCCCACAGTCAATTAATGAGTTGCTCACTTTGTGCATACTCCTGGGCTGATACTGAAGGAGTAGCAAAGAGGGATGTGATGCCCGCCTTGGGTTAGATCAAGACTTGTAGGCATGAAGAGAGAGGAGACTGGACCAGACCAGGACTCAGAAGCCTGGCTGAGTACCAGCTGTGCCACGTAAGGGGCTCTGGGACCTCAGGCCAGCCGCTTCCCTCAGAGCCCCAGTCCTCCCAGTTCTGAAATGGGGGTTGTGAGAATGCCCGCTGCAGTCATGAGGCTTAACTGAGATGTTGTAAAGGGGAATTTAATCAGGGATGGTTGTACAGATGCTAGCCATTACTAAACAAGGGAAGTGATCGTTGTGTAACAATGATCTAGATTATATTTTTAGATGTCCTCAGTGTAGGAAAGTGGAGATGGAGGAAGCTGTTAGAATTCAGAGAAGGGGCTGGGCACAGTGGCTCACGCCTGTAATCCCAGCACTTTGGGAGGCCGAGACGTGCTGATTACAAGATCAGGAGATCGAGACCATCCTGGCTAACACGGTGAAACCCCATCTCTACTAAAAATATTAAAAAATTAGCCGGGCGTGGTGGCGGGCGCCTGTAGTCACAGCTACTCCGGAGGCTGAGGCAGGAGAATGGCGTGAACCCGGGAGGCAGAGCTTGCAGTGAGCCGAGATTGCACCCCTGCACTCCAGCCTGGGCAACAGAGCAAGACTCCATCTCAAAAAAAAAAAAAAAGGTCGGGCGCAGTGGCTCAAGCCTGTAATCCCAGCACTTTGGGAGGCCGAGACAGGTGGATCGCGAGGTCAGGAGATCGAGACCAACCTAGCTAACACGGTGAAACCCCGTCTCTACTAAAAAAATACAAAAAACTAGCCGGGCGAGTTGGCGGGCGCCTGTAGTCCCAGCTACTTGGGAGGCTGAGGCAGGAGAATGGCATAAACCTGGGAGGCGGAGCTTGCAGTGAGCTGAGATCCGGCCACTGCACTCCAGCCTGGGCGACAGAGCGAGACTCCGTCTCAAAAAAAAAAAAAAAAAAAGAATTCAGAGGAGGAAGGAGGCATCTCCATGGAGGGAGCTTCCCTCTCCTGCCCCACCCAGAAATGCCAGCAGGGAGGAAGACGACAAATCCCTAGAACAGAAAGGATTGTAAAAAGCCACAATGTTGTATATGAGTGTTTATTGATTCATATATATGTATTTGTTTAAATGTTGAGATGGGGACTCACTATGTTGCCCAGGTGGGTCTTGAACTCCTAGGGTCAAGCAGTCTTCTTGCCTCAGCCTCCTAAAGTGTGGGATTACAGGTATAAGCCATCACATCTGGCCAAATTTATTATAGTTGAAAAGTAAGTGTATATGGTATATATCTATTGTATACAACATGCTGTTTTGAAAAAGCCACAGGATATTGAAGATAGGCTAGAAGTTACTATTTCATCCAAATCCCGAGTCCCCCGCCTCCTTCCTCTGTGCGAGGCACTCAGGCTCACCAGCTTGGATAGGGTGGTTCCTAGAGATGGACTGCCATCCCCACTAGATGGCAGAGAAGAGCTGCTGAGCTCCCGCCAGACCCTGAGCAGAGCTGCAGGTGCCTCCCTGTTCCCAGGGTTCCCTCTGCTGAGCTCATTCAGGGGCCTTGTGACTCTGACCAGGCGCCCTGACCCTGCAAAATGTATCAGGTTGAAGGAATTCGGAAACAGACTTCTTAGTGGGCAAATCCTAGACTCCAGCACAGCTGAGCTACAGCTAGAAAGACCCTTGAGAGGGTGTCAGTAGCAGGCCCCTTTCCACAAAGAAGATGGTTGGAGCCCAGAAGCAGAGAAGTAGGCTCAGAGCAAGGACTCGGACCTCGAATGCTCCTTTCCCTCTCGGCCACTGTGCCGGGCTTTGCAGGGTTGCCCTCTCAAGGCGCTTTAAGGAAACCCAGATCTAGAGGGTAGTGTGTAAGACTTACAGCTTGGGACCCAGGTAGTCTGAGCCCTGTGTTCCTTGGCCCATGTGATGCCCACATTGCCCTTTTCTACGAATGCCTCTCCGCAAACACTTGTTTGCCAGGTTCTGATTCTAATGCCTCACTTAACGCTGCCTCCCGCCCCTGCTCATGCTCAGACCATTCAACTGTGTTCTCCAGGCATCTGGTTCATAGTCGGAGAGCTCTTAGCTCTAGATGTCGTGATCTGTTTAATTGACCAGCCTCCCCGGTTAGAATGTGGGCCTCTGAATTGTGGAGGGGGACAGGGGCCGAGACATGTTTCTCCCTGGGTCCCCAGTCTCTGACAGGAAGCCTGGCCCTGTGGGATGAAAAGATGAAGCTGCGTTGTGGTCACCTGCAAGGCAGCCAGAGGCCGGGGACTCGCTCATCTCCCGAGGTCTTTTCAGGAGGGAGGATGCCATGCTGCTGAGTGGAGGCTGCAAGTGGTCAGGATTGCTCTGCATGTTCGGTTCAAAGGGCTCCGGAGCTGCTGCCTCCTCTAGGCACAAGTCAGCCCATTTTGAATGGGGCAATGTAAGCAAGCACAGCTGGTGGAAATGGTGACAGCAAAGCCACCTGAAAGCAGCCTGACCTGGTGGCTCGTGCTCCTCCAAATCCTGGGCAGAATCTGAAAGCAGCAAAACTGGCTTAGCCAACACCAGTCTGCTTGTTCCTCAGAAACTTCTAGAGGTCCATGAGTTAAAGTCTCTGGCAAGGGCTGCAATTTTAGGATTTACATAAGAGTTTGCCTTCCATGGACTTGGTGGGATTCATTCCCTACCCCTCCACCTTCTTCCAGAATCTGTCTTTATGCCCTCTCAGCTTTCCCCTCCTCCGTTCCCTCTGCAGTACCAGGGGGTCCCCTGTGTCTGTGGCAACGCTGGGTAGGCATAGCTGTCCCCTGCGTTCTACCCATGTCACCAAGATGTGCAAGGCAATCTCTCATCAGTCCATGCATCACCCTCTCCTGCTGTGATGCTGCCTGCCCCGCCAGAGGGTCAGACTGGGTTGTTCTTTTTTTTTTTTTTTTTTTGTGATAGAGTCTCACTCTGTTGCCCAGCCTGGAATGCAGTGGCACAATCTCAGCTCACTGCAACCTTCACCTCCCGGGTTCAAGTGATTCTCCTGCCTCAGCCTCCCAAGTAGCTGGGACTATAGGTGCCTGCCACCACACCCGGCTGATTTTTTGCATTTTTAGTAGAAGTGGGGTTTCACCACGTTGGCCAGGATGGTCTCAATTTCTTGACCTCATGATCCACCCGCCTCGGCCTCCCAAAGTGCTGGGATTACAGGCATGAGCCACCACGCCCGGCTGGCTTGTTCTTCTTTGGGTCGAGAGTCTCCCAAGGAGGCACCACCACAGACTGTGGCATCACGGTTTTGTTTTACCTGATCCCAAAATGATTGATGCAACTGGAATGTCTTTGCTGTTCTTTACATGGTCCAATCCCACGGATAAAGCCACACCTCACTGAGTGGTATAACCTCCTGCACACATGACGATTAATCCATGCTTGCTCCCTTCCTCTCCTTACTGGCTCACTGTCTAGATAGAGCTTGACTTCCCACCCCCAGCCAGTCACCCACTTTGGAAGCCAAGAAGACAGCTTATTTTATTCTTTATTTCTTCCCCACAGGCCTTCATCAGAGTACAAGACCTCCGATATTTAGAGCTCATCAGCAGCATTGAGGTAAAAGATGAAGCATTCTTCCTTTTCAAGAAGGCATACTTGGGGTTCCTGTTTTAGGGGCAGCCCTTCTGGCAGGCAAGAGCCTTGAGGACATGGGAGCAGAGCTCACTGGCGTCTGGGCATCCGGGCCACAGCCTTGCTCCGGGGGCAGAGTGGCCACACGGGGAGACAGCGGCAGGCAGTGTGAGCTGTCGCGTGATAGCTGGGTGAGGCTCTCCCGATCTCCATGGGGAGCATGGCCCATGGTCTGAATTGAGCGCCCCAGAGTTCTGGAGTAACCCCCAGCCCTACTGTTTCTGGCTGAGAATATTGACCTTGTCATCCAAACCCAATAGGCCTGCAGTGTGCTAAGGAAGCTGGTTGTAGGTACGCCATTTGCTGGGTGGTGGTCAACACTATGCTTTTTTTTTTTTTTTCCTGAAACAAAGTCTCAGTCTGTTCCCCAGGCTCGAATGCAGTGGCACGATCACGGCTTACTGCAGCATTGACCTCCCAGGCTGAAACGATCCTCCCACCTAGCCTCCCAAGTAGCTGGGACCACATGCATGTGCCACCCTGCCTGATTAATTTTTTTGTATATTTTGTAGCAGAGTTTTCCCATGTTGCCCAGGCTGATTTCAAATTCTTGGGCTCAAGCTATTAGCCCACCTTAGCCTTCCAAAGTGCTAGCATTACAGACTTGAGCTACCAGGCCCGGCCCTTAGACACTATTCTTGATTTCTGTGTATCTCAGTGCTGTCTGGCTGTCTGTTAAAAAGGCGTACACATTTTTTCTCCTGAACAGATTTATTGTGAGGGTATGAGAATGTGAGATACATTTGAATTCCCAGTTAGAAACAGTGAGGAAATCAGCAAATATCTTGTCCCTCTCATTCATTTCCACGTAATAAACACCTGTCGTGGGCCAACCCTTGTGCTGAGTTCAGTGGGCACAGAGCTGAGGAAGAGAGAGGCCGACAGGAGCTCACAGCCTGCTAAACCTCATAACATAAGCTGCTGTGTGCCCCACGTGTGATTTACGTGAGTGGTCTTCTAGATCCTCACATTAACTGAATGAGGCAGGTATTGTTGCTCTCCCTATTCCATGCAGGAGAAAATTAAGGCTCAGCGAGACAATGCCACGTCCCCACAGGTCCACAGCCAAAAACTTGGTGGAATTCAAGCCCAGTCTATTTCCTAAGCTCATGCTCTTTCGGCCACATACCCTCCCTACCCGCATGGCGTAAGGGGCATCTGTATGTTCTGGGGTTTACCTACCACATGGTAAAGGGCTTGTTCGGAGCTATTGCCCGAAATGCCCAGTGCTGCTGACTCTCACTTGTAAATCCACTGGCCTGGATCTGGGGGTCTTCACCTGAAGTCAAGGAGCATAATTTTCCTCTCCACAAAAGTAACTAATTGCTGTGGGGTCCAACTATTATTTGTCACATTTTACTGGGATCAAAATGTAGTCCTCTCCCCGGGTGCTATAAGCTGGGAAGTGCGTTAAAGTAAACTAAAATTGTCTCTTGAAAAAAAGACTTTGGCTTTGAGTGTGTTCTATGTTGACTGTCCGCAGACTTGGTTGCACACATCTCGGTGCTCAGCATAATTCCAGAGAACTGCGGATCCTCAGTGGGTGCCTTTTGGATAGGGGAGATTTTCTTGTCCTGCTGACGGCAGGGAGGAACCTGCCCATGTTGACATGCACCTGCTGAGTGCCATAGATCGTTTTTATTGGTCATGGTGATATCCTGGGGCCTAGAATGGATATGGCCTGAATTTCATGTCTAGTAAAACCTTTTTTTTTTTTTTTTTTTTTTTTTTTTTTTGCAGAGATAGGGTCTGGCTATATTGACCAGGCTGGCCTGCAACTCCTGGGCTCAAGTGATCCTCTTCCTTTGGCCTCCCAAAGTGTAGGGATCACAGGTGAAGCCACCATGTCCAGCCAAAATCAATCTTTTCTCTTACTGCAAGATTTTAATTCCTTTCCAACTATTAGGAGTTAGTCTGTTTGATGAGCCTGAGCTGTGTGCAGGTTTTTAGAATGATGATTTCTGTCAGTGTGGAAGCATGTTGCCTCCAGCTGTTAAAACTTTCACCAGCTTGTCTAAGAGTTTGATTCAATGTCTCATCGTCCTCCGTATGCTACTCTTGCTAGAAAACAAGCAAAAGGAAGCTGCTAGGGCTCAGGGTTTGAGTGCTGTTGAGTGTTTACAAATACTCGAGCTGTAGACAAGTGAATGTTCCCTGACACAGAAGGAAGAAGCTTTATCCTCTTTATCCTCAGCTGTGCTATGTATATATGTGTGTGTGTGTGTGTGTGTGTGTGTGTGTGTGTGTTGTTGGGGACATCACTTGCTTCAGAAGACAGTGTTATGTGATACAAGGAATATCTGGAGTCAGACAGAACTGCGTCCAAATTCCAGCTCTGTCTGACCCTGACCTGTTCCTCTTCTTGAGTCTCAGCGTCCTTCACTCTAATACTTGGGTAGTGAGACCTACCCTGAGGGTCACTGAGAGGAATAAAGGGGCCATGTGTGTGTAAAGTATATACCCAGAACCTAGTGGATGTTCAGCATGCGGGATTTCTTACTTTCTCTTTAAAAGTAGGGACATAGTGAGACTTGTCATCCTATTTTATTGGTCTCCCTCTTGGGCAGAAACCCTAAACATTCTCCTGCTCTGTCATCCCCATGAGCCACAACTCTGCCAAAGGATGAGCCACAACTCTGCCAAACAGGGCTTGCAGATTTGGGAGATCTCTGGAGCTTAGGGGTCATGGATGAGTCAGAGCACACACTATTCAAACTATTCCGTCATAGCCTTGGAATACACAGGAAAGCAACCCTGAGGAATTTCCATTAAACAAACAAAGGTTTGCATCTTTTTTTGATCTTTGCTTGTCTGTTAAAAACCTGCTTTTGTTGTCAAGTGTTCCCAGCGGGAACCTGGGGGAGAGAGACAACAACCAGGAGCCAAGCCCAGGTTCCAGTAGGAAGGTCCAGGGGCCTCACTTGAAATAGCCACATCTAACCTTTGTAAAGGCTGCTTCCTGCCCATGGCTGCAGAGGCCATTTCCTGTGCTTCTAATTTTTCCAGGAGAGGAAGAAGCAGGGAGAGACCAACAATGACCTGTTTCTGGCAGATGTGTTTTCCTACCAGGGGAAGTTCCATGAGGCCGCCAAACTGTACAAGAGGAGCGGGCACGAGAACCTCGCACTTGACATGTATACTGACCTCTGCATGTTTGAGTATGCCAAGGTAACCCACCCTGTCCCAGGCCTGAGCTCCAGCTTGGAGCCCACTGGTATTCTCGCCTGCGGTGTCCAAGTTATTTTCCCCAAGAGTGGTGCAGACAAAAACTAGCAATGGTCTCAGAAAGGATGTGGGGAAACTGGTAAACAAATGACCCATCTACAGCCACTGGTTGAAACTCACCTAAAACTGACATTTAACGCTGACACCAGTGGGGCAGACTATGGCAGTTCAGACCTTCATCAGCGACAGAGCTGGATGGCTGTGGGTCTGCGCCAGCACAATCCCTTCATTGATTTGAGGGCTCAGTGCTTCAGGGCTGTCTCCCACAAATCCTCTCAATCCTTGTTAGGAGCTGCCAAGAATCGGTGTCTTCAGCGGGGAGCCAGTCCTGCCAGTCATACAGGATGATGTGGTGCCTGCCAGCCAAGTTTCCCATAGCACCTGCTGATTGTCCTGGGCTTCTCACTGGGCCTCTGGGAAGTCAGGCAGAGCCTCCGCCCTCCCGTGTTAGCGCAGCATGCCTCACGCCTGCCGGCTGCAGAGTGGCTACCATGTGGTTGCAGTGGGTGATAGCAGAGATTCTCTTTTGCATTGGGATGAGCCTTATGAACCTTAGTCCCCAGCAGAGCTGGGCCTTTTAAGGCAGGTATAGGAGAGGAGCTTCCTGGACCTGGCTCTTGATGGCTTCTGTGGGAAGGAGTTGCACTAAGGAGCCCAGACCAGCCAAGACATCGGCAGTTCAGTCTAAGCAAAGTTCAAAGAGGCTTGGGTGCATTGAGCAACTACAGTCTTCCTTCTACAGAGGGGTTTTGTTAACCTGCCTTTTCCAGGAGTGTCAAAAGTGGCTCTCAGTTTGTTATGAAGTAACTCATCAGCCACAACCTATTAGTGGGCTACTAATGGTAATTCTCCAGCTCACAAGTTCAAGATGGAAAATCTTCCCCACTTTTTTCTGCTTTTATATTCCTGAAGATGGCTATGCTCTTCCACCTGTTCGACCCTGGGGCTGAAGGTGTGTTTGGTGGCCTGTGATGTTGCCCAGGACCTTTTCATCAGTACGTGCACGAGCTCCTGGGCCCAAGCCTGTCTTTTCACCTTAGTGATTTATTCACTCCGTACCTGAGACCCATAGTGTTCAGGCTCCCCCTGCCTTTTCCTCGTCACCTTCTCTACCCTCCCCCAGGCCCCACCACAGACACCTAGAAGATTTCATAACACATTCATACTGAGATCACCAGAGTCAGTGCATCTCTGCTTCCGGGGATAACAAGATTTTAACTCAGGATGAACCCTTAAGGGATCAAGACCCTAGAGGTAGAATTTAGGCTTAGGAACCCCTGAAGCCTCCTCAAGGAGGCAGCTGTGCTGCAGTAGAAAATGCCTGGTCAGACTGGGCGGGCGTGGTGGCTCAAGCCTGAAATACTAACACTTTGGGAGGCTGAAGTGGGTGGATTGCTTGAGCTCAGAAGGTCAAGACCAGCCTGGGCAACGTGGCAAAACCCTGTCTCTACCAAAAATGCAAAAAATTAGCCAGTGCCTGCAGTCCCAGCTACTGGGAGGCTAAGGTGGAAAGATTGCTTGAGCCCCAGAGGTAGAAGTTGCAGTGAGCCAAGATCACGCCATTGCACTCCACCCTGCGTAACAGAGCAAGACCCATGTCAAAAATAAATAAATAGGCCGGGCACGGTGGCTCAAGCCTGTAATCCCAGCACTTTGGGAGGCCGAGACGGGCGGATCACGAGGTCAGGAGATCGAGACCATCCTGGCTAACACGGTGAAACCCCGTCTCTACTAAAAAATACAAAAAACTAGCCGGGCGAGGTGGCGGGCGCCTGTAGTCCCAGCTACTCGGGAGGCTGAAGCAGGAGAATGGCATAAACCCGGGAGGCAGAGCTTGCAGTGAGCTGAGATCTGGCCACTGCACTCCAGCCTGGGTGACAGAGCGAGACTCCGTCTCAAAAAAATAAATAAATAAATAAGAAAATGCCTGGCTTTGGTGCCCCAGAGCTGGTGTGAGTGCAGGTTCTTTCTGTGGGATGACCTAGGGAAAGGCTCTTCAGCTTGCCAAGCCTCCCTTCCCTTCTCAGATGGTAATAGCCACAGCTCAGTTTAGTCTTGAGATTTGCACAGAATAATGTATAGGAAAGCCCGTTAGAAATGCCAAGCTATAGAAAGATTAGGAAGATGAGAGGGCAACACGTGATCACAGAGTGGATCTTCACACCTCTCTCCCTGGCTGGCCTCACTCCTGCCCCTGCTCTGAGGCCCCTCCTTACACTCTAGTGGACTTCATGTGCCCACAGCCTCCCACCAGAACTGCAGCCCATTTACACACTCCATCTGCTCCGTCTCTCTATGAAGGTAAATACTCTGGGACTTGTTTTTGGTTTTAGTTTTTGATCACTATTCCAAGGAAGGTGGTTCCATTTCAGTCCCCCCTGCCCCCACCCCGTAGTCTGAATTTGAGAAATGTGTACATACACATTATGTGGGGGGTGGGGAAGATCTAGTACTGATTAACATGGCATGTTTTTGTTTACTTGAAAATTGCTTCCCAAGATTCAATCTGGTTTTCAGAAAATTTTTAAATTACATTCCCATGTACCAATAAATTGTATGCTTTCTGCATAAGTGACATGTTTATATGGTGATAAAGGGAATTATAATGCTCTTAACTCTTATGTAGTATGTTCTTATCAAAATCACCAAGCATGAGAACACTGTTTAGTCTCATTCATCACTCAGCACAGCCTCTTTCTGTCCACTTCAGGGCCAAGTCTTGGCCATGGCCCCAGATAACGTGTAACTTAGCTTCAGGAAAGCAAAAAGCCTTTGAATTCCCAGTTTGCTGAGCCTTGAAGGAAGCTTTTAGACCCAGCTTCAGTGAAGTCACAGCTCCCTGAGTGGCCAGCTGGCCTAGGCTTATGGCTTCCTCTCAGCCTGTCACCCTTGCTGCAGTCACCCCTAGTCCCCTGAGCACTCACTGAAGTCCCTTTGAAGGACATTTCTAGTCTCCTAAGATGCCTGTTTCCCCCAGCTGCCACCCTCATTTCACCAGCCAGGTAGGCAGGGTTTCCAGCTTCGTGCTAGCGTACAGAATCCACGCCATAGCAGCTGCCAAAAGGAGAGGTGTGTCTGTAAAGGCCCAGACTAGGCGGGGACAGGGGCTGCTTTCCAAGCCCCTTCCCTTTGTCAGCTCTAGGGAGAACCAAAGGCCAGCCAGGAGGTCTGTCTTCTATTGGATCCCAGCATCAGGGTATACAATGCTCTTTCCTCCCCTTCTTAAAATGTATCATATATTAGGCCGACCTAATACCCTGAAAGCACAATTACCCTGAAAGCAAATGAAAAAAAGCGAGCTAATTGTTCAAGTGGATTTTTAGCATACATTGACTGCACTTTCCTGACACATGAGCGTTAATCATGGGGAAAGGAGTGCTTTTTTTATTCTCAATGAGGCTGACACAAAGCACTCTCTGCAGGGTACATTATTCCTAAGACAAACCACTTCTTACCAGTAACATAGACCTGGGCTCTAAGGGCTCCCAGTTTCCCTTTTTGAAAAGCTCCACCTTTAAAAGCTTCCTTGACTCTGGCAAACTCCCACATGTGTATTTTGGGTAACTACCCTGAAAAGAGGTGATGTTCTGAAGCTGTTTTTCACACATTCTAGGGCCAGCCCAGAGAAGCTGGGCATACCGCTTCAGAGGGCCCCTGCTGAGGCCAAAGGAACACAGGCTCTAGGCCTGACCCCTGAGCCTCCAGGATCAGAGTCGTCTCTTCCTTCTCAGGTCCTCTCCTGAGCACCTTCCCTGCCTCAGATCCCCCCATGCTCTCCTGCTGTCCCACTGTCGGATCAGGTCCTCACCCCTGCAGACCTGACCTCAGGACAGGATCCCTAACCATTCAGCTGAGAAGCAACTAACCAGAGAGAGGTTTGCTTGTTATCTGTTCCAGGCAAGTAATTGGGGCAAAGACCATGCAATGATTCCCTAGTTCAGGGCACAGAGTGTTTGCTGGTGATTCAGAGAGGGCATGGAGGGCACGGAGGGCCGGCAAACTGTAAGTCATTTTGTTTGTGTAAGTTTAGGGGAACCCATGCTCAGCCCACTCTGAAGCACGTGGTGTCACCCATACGATCTGAATAAAGATGACAGGTCTCGATATTTGGAATTGTGCACCAGGTTGTCTCATTGCTGTTTAGGAATAATCACGTATTTACCAAAGTATGTGAGAGAGAGACAGCCCGATCATGAACCCCCGAGCCTGCAGACTTCATGTGCAGGGCCCCAAATAGTCTAGAAAGTGTTGTTTAGCCGATGAACAAATGCCCATTTGTGAGATGGGAAGGAAGCACTGGGGGCCAGCGTCCTTGACGATGTCCCAGGATCCCCCAGGAACACCTGCAGGGCAGCCTGAGATCACTCTTCCCGAGACCTGGGACTCCCCCAACTCAGCCCCTCAGGGACGGGCCCTGCCTGCCTCCTGGTTGCCTGCTTCAGCCATGTGGAGCCTGCCCTTGCTGCTAGAAAAGCCTGATGTAACGCTGGCACAGGAAGTTCTGATCCAGAGTGTTTTTGTTTGTTGTGCTTCCTCAGGATTTCCTTGGATCTGGAGACCCCAAAGAAACAAAGATGCTAATCACCAAACAGGCTGACTGGGCCAGAAATATCAAGGAGCCCAAAGCCGCCGTGGAGATGTACATCTCAGCAGGAGAGCACGTCAAGGCCATCGAGATCTGTGGTGACCATGGCTGGGTTGACATGTAGGTTTTGGTCCCTGCCCCAAGAAGCATTTGGCAGCATGTCATCACATGTCACCTCCTGACTGGCAAGGGAACAAATAGTGCTTCTCTAATTATCTAAAGCTAATGTGATAGTGGCTAGGTTCTTGTGACAGAGATTGCACAAGGCCGTAGCTGCCTTCCAGCAGCTTGTGGAGTCATTAGGGGAAGGGATGGTAGGGACCAGGGAAGAGGAGACACCAGGACATCACAGCTGCCATTTGCTGAGCGCTCACTACAACCTAGACGCTGTGCTAACCTTCCAGGCATTAGGTTTTCCACCCATGCCATCAGGGCTGGTGTCTCCTCGCCCACCTTGCAGATGATGAAACAGAAGCTAAAGGGACAAGTTATTCCCAAAGTCCAGATAGCTGGAAAGTTGTAGAGCTGAGCTTTAGCCTCTAATCTGGCCAATGTCAATTCCAACTACATGTATAATGGTAGGAACAAAAACAAAACAAGTTCCAGGGAAGAATTCTTATGGGAGGAACCATGGATGTCTTAGGAGACACTCTTTGCATGAGGGGACCTTGAAGAATTCCAAGAGGTAAATAGAGATGGGGGGAAAGGAAATGCAGGCAGGAAGTACAGCAGGAACACAGCGAGTCAGCTCTGGTTGGAGAAAAAGATGTGTGGGAATGGGAGGGTGAAGGACGTGGGCTCTGGGTTGGGGGAAGTGGGCTGGCCACACTGGAAGGGCCTCCGATGCCAAACGGAGGTGCTTAGATTTGCCAATAGCGAGTGACCACCTACGGTCAGGGTTGTACAGTCAGACACCCCCTCAGGCAGGCAGGTAGAATGGAGACCAGATAACTGGCTAGTGCAGTAGAGCAGGAGGGAACTTGGTAGCTGAGGACATGAAAGAGAAGTAGCAGAGTTAGAACCAAGTGACCCATCCCAGGGTGGTGGGGCAGGGGTGAGTGTCAGGCTGGCTTTGCTCTGTGGCTGCTGGTGGGTTACACCATTCGTCAAGGTGGACAACAGGGAGAGGAGGGGGTTGGGGTGGGGCAGCACTGAGACAGGATGGATTCAGCCTTGGGACTCAGTGCACCAGACCTTTAGGGGGAAGGCTTTGTCCTCCCAGTCAGTGAGCTTCAGGCTCACGCATGTGCAAACACACATGCACGTGCTGCTACGGCAGGCAGAGGACATGATGGGACAAGCTCCTGAGGGTGGCTTAGGCTGGTTCCTAAAGGCTGTTGATTCTTCTGGAAACAACGTTGTGGTCTACAGGTAGCAGTGGCCCAGCCAGGATTTGGGGATATGGAGGAGGCTGGTTAATGATTAAATTGTTTCCTTGAGTGCTGCCATATATTAATAATTGGTGTGTCGGCCCCTTACAAAGGGACCTTGGTGGATGTCCTACCACCCCATTTTCTTGTCCAACAGTAATTTTTTTTAAGACAGAGGCACAGATTTTGTTCCCCACATTTTTCTTTAAGTGAAGGGGTTCATATAGAAGAGAGCCAGGCACATTTAGGGTCCCCTGTTCTCTTGTCTGGCTTTTCATGTCACTTTCATTTGTAAGTGCTATGTGTCAGGTTACTCTGAGGGTACTTGAGTAATTCAAGAAACACATGAAGCATGTTCTGTTCGCTTTCCAGATGTGGCTATAAAAGGTGCCTTTCCTCCAGGGACATTGGGTGTGATGGGTGGGAAGGTCTCTAAGGCTTTAAGGCCTGTCTATGCCACCTTTCCCTAAAAATGTGTCCTTTTTCTGCTGAGCAGTGTTATTTTTAGATGCCATTATTATTCTAAGTGTAGACTGACAGGCCTCCGTGCCTTGCCTGTCTCTGAGACAGGGATTCATTACAGCTGCTTCTCCTTCCTTTCCCACCAAGACTAGCCTGGGTAGAACCCTTTCTCTTGGGAGAGTTAGTTTGACTCCAAATTCCAGCCTGAGCAGAGAGAACAAGCACATTCTATCTAGGCGTCATGTCCCCATGAGCAATGGGAGGGCCGCTCACCATGGGGAAGCAGTGGTGAGCCAGTGGGTCCCTGCGGCTCCTCCCTTTGGTCAGCACCTTGGCCAGGAGGACAGGGAAGACTTCCTGCAGGCCTTTGTCCAGAGCTCAGAGCAGGCCCCACACTCACCTCACAGTCATTGAGGTATTCTTATGCCTTGGCCTCCACTTTTGTGTGAGAATTCCTGCACCTGTGGTGGAAAGAGCTCTGGGCCACTTCCTGGCTGCTGAGTCTTGGGCTGGGTGCTTCACCTTCCCCCCAGACTTTATTCTTCTCATCTGAGGGATGGAAATAATAGTGCCCACCTCTTAGGGTGATAAAGATTCTGATTTCATGCATGGGAAAGCTCATGGCATCATCTGGGTACCGGTAGGGGATTAGGAGATAATTGTTTCTGTGCCCTGCTGGATAGCTCGGTGACTTCCGAGAAAGATACACGAGGTGGCTCACAGGATCCTGTAAAGGCCACCTCTCCCGGTCCCTGGTGATGTTTCTGGAGTGTGTATTCATATATTTAATAACTAACCACTGAGCAATTCCCAGGGTCCATGGCACAGTATCAACATTGGGGACTGCAGAATGAATGGACATACGGCCTGCCCTTGACAAGACCCAGAGCCCCCCCGCACCTGCCCCTTCCCTCTCCAGGTTGATCGACATCGCCCGCAAGCTGGACAAGGCTGAGCGCGAGCCGCTGCTGCTATGTGCTACCTACCTCAAGAAGCTGGACAGCCCTGGCTATGCTGCCGAGACCTACCTGAAGATGGGTGACCTCAAGTCCCTGGTGCAGCTGCACGTGGAGACCCAGCGCTGGGATGAGGTGAGGGGAAAGCAGGCCTCGTGGGCTGGGGCCCCACTTGAGCCCTGGAACACAGGTGGGTGGGTACAGGGGTCCTTGGGGTTCAGATGGAGAGAAGCTGCCCTCATGATGAAAGGAACATTGAGCTGGCAGTCAGGCAACTTAACCTCGAATTCTCTGAGCCACAGAATTGTGGAGCGCCTTTCCACTTGTCCGTTCATTCAGTCATTGAGAAAATTGTTACTGACAGCCAGCTCTGTGCCAGGGTGGTGACAGGCACCGGGGATGTGAGTGTGAACACGACAGCTCCAGTGCCTGCCATTGGGCTGAGCTGCCTCTGACCAGCACCACAGGCTCAGACACGTGGCTGATGTGGAGATGCACCTGCGTGACATTTAAAACCTGCTGGGTAACATTTTGGCAGAAAGCACCATCTGTGCTTTCCAGATCCAGGCTGCGAGAGCCATTTCAGGGGCCAGTTTTTTCCCTCCCTTCTCTGCCCCCACCCCACAACCACTGCTTCTCTCTCTGGTGTTGGGGGCTGTAAAGAATTAGCCAGGCCAGTGAGAAAAGTGGCCAGCCTGAGGCTGGCAGAAGCAGCTAATGCTGCCCCTTCTGTGGCCAACTCCCACCCTCCAGCTCACCGGCTCCCTGTGCCCTTCAGAGAAATCCATCCCCGAGAGGATTAGGAGCTGTGCCAGGATCCTCCCCCAACTCAGCCACCCACCCATCATGTTCCATTTTAGAGTGAAAGCACAGCCTTCACTGAGAGGAGCCATCTGACTGTTGTCTGCTCTCTGGATGGCTCCATTTGGTGAGGTGTTGAGGTCACTCATGAGAAAAGGTGGGGCTAGGGACAGAGGCAATGGTGGCTTCTCAAGAGAAATTTATTAGATTTCTGAAGCAGCATAGATTAGAGCATCTTAGAATGACTCAGACCTCGCTGTGCATCAGGCAGACTTTCTCCCCATGGCTCATGTCCAGTTCTCCTGGCCTGACAGGTGATTCTGGGGCTTAGGTGAGAAGTAGTCAGTGGGTCCATACAGCTCAAAGCCTGCAGTCATCTTTGACAACTGATAAGAAGTGGTAATGATGATAATGTCAATTCTGGTTCCTTAGGTATCGCCTGCAATTAAAAGAAATCTGTTTGCAGCACTACAGGAGCCCACGCAAACCCTCAAAATAAAATGTTTCCAATTCTGTGCCGCTTCTGTGGTCCAGAAACAGATTGTGTTGTTACTGAATCCAATCGCTTGCATATTGCTGTTAATTGCCTTTTGTTTTCGAAGAGCTGATTTGTTTTTGCGTTTCTGTGGGTAGTTTTGCGGGGAGGCACTCTCCCTCTCTGAGTTGTCAGGCTGGCAAAATATGACATCCCTAATGAATTCAGCCAAGTGCAGTGTTTTCATGGGGGCTGCAGGGGCAGTTTTATTAAGACTTCATTTGCTCCTTCCCCCAGGCCTTTGCTTTGGGTGAGAAGAGTCCTGAGTTTAAGGATGACATCTACGTGCCGTATGCTCAGTGGCTAGCAGAGAACGATCGCTTTGAGGAAGCCCAGAAAGGTAGGCAACACAGACTGTCACCTTCTAGAAGGAGCAGGAGAAGTCACTGCCAAGACATACATTTCAGGAAGGCTACCAAGCCCTTCCCATCTGTAGATCCCAAGATAGATGACTTCATCCTGGGGATGTGATTGTTTGGTGGTGAAAGACTATGGAGCATGGAAAGACCATTGGCTTTGGAGTCACACCCTCCTGGGCCACACTCACTTGCTACAGGCCCTTAAGAGGTGCTGCCTCCTCTCCAAGCCTCTGTGGTTTCTGAGCAAAGTGCTGTGCACTGCAGTGTATCTTCCCATTTAATCCTCACAACAGCCCTATGGTATAGCTACCATCATGATTCCCATTTTGCAGATGAGAAAACTGAAGGGTAAAGAGGTGAAGAAATTTGCCTGAAGTTTCATAGCTAGGAAGTGGCAGGGAGGTAATGTGAGCCAGGGTGCCATGAGGACAATAAGGGAGGACTGCCACACAGTGTGAGGCATGGTCTCACCTCTACTGAGAATAGAAACTCAGCTTCTATTTCTGGCTCAGATAAATGGGTGACTTCTGCCCCTCAAGATTTCTGTTGGTAAAATGGGCTGCACACAACATACAACGGCATCTGAAATTGGAGCCAAAGCAAGTATAGAACTTTCGCTGATGTAAGTAATCATATTTTTTTTTTTTTTTTTTTTTTTTTGAGATGGAGTCTCGCTGTGTCTCCCAGACTGGAGTGCAGTGGCACGATCTCGGCTCACTGCAAGCTCCACCTCCCAGGTTCACGCCATTCTCCTGCCTCAGCCTCCCGAGTAGCTGGGACTACAGGCACCCGCCACCACGCCCAGCTAATTTTTTGTATTTTTAGTAGAGACGGAGTTTCACCGTGTTAGCCAGGATGGATTAATCATATTTTTTAAAGTTGACTTCCCTCTCTGTGTCAGGCCCTGGCTGAGCACTTAACCTATGTAACCTTGAATCTTGCCAACAGCTGTGCAAGGATGAAGAGGCTAACTGTGCCATGCCAAGTCACAAATCTAGTCAGCAGCAGAGCCAGAATTAGACCAGTACCTCTCTGACTGGGAAACCTGATTTTTCTGTTTTGCTGCCTATTTAGCCTTCTAATTGAAGTTGGGTGTTTCATGTTCCATAGCATCTGATTTACACTTCTATATAGTAACCGTTGCCACCTCCGGACACATTGCAGAACAAATGTCTCCCTGTTGGAGCTCTCAACCGAAAGCCCTCATTGAAGGATAGCACATTCTCTGCTGCTTCAGCATTTCCAGAGCATCCAGTTGCTGAAGTATCTGCATGTTTGGGCAAAACACATCAACCTATCCATCTGTCTGTGTCTGCCCTTCCAAGAATCCATCACCATAGTAACTTGGTACTCAGACAAGAGATTGTATATGAAAATGGAACAAAGGCCAGACCTTCTCCTTCTCTGAAGGCAGAGGATTAGGATCATTTGAATGCCCACATATAGCAAGTGACATGGCTACAAGTGCTTCACTGTCAGCCACCAACATCTCAAGGGGCTGGCCACGTAGTAGGTACTCAGAAAATATCTGTTAAACAGTGTAGGAATGATTGAGAGTTTTTTTGCTTGTTTTCACAAATGGTTGTGAGAACTGAGGTAGATCCTTCAAAGTGGTCACTGAAAAGCAGTCATTTGAAGAGAAACTGAAGAGTTGGGCTTGGTTCTGGGACCTTGGGTGTGACGCTTTACCTCCATCTTGCCAAGTCCATTTCATTGCTCATAAAAGGGATAATTTTCCTTCTTCATAAGTCTGTGATGAGGATCCAGTGAGGTGATTAGCAACAAAAGCATTTTGCAAACCTCCAAGTGCAGTAAAGTGGCAGGTCCTGTTTGTGTCACCTTAGGAGTCACAAAACTTTGCCCTGGAATGAGCAGGGGGCAGAACCTCACTGAAGATGAGCAAGTTTCACTCTTAGACTTTGCCCTGGAATTTGGCCCCTCCAGTTTTTCCTTTCTGCCATGCTTTTCAAAGTCGGTCGCCTTTTCCCAGCCAAAAAGGAATCTGTCTCACTGTACTTTTTCCAGGATGTAGCCTCATTTATTTAGAGAAGCTCCATCCCAGCAACGAAGCACTGCAGATGCTCCAATGAGTGTCCTACTTCCAAAGCAGCCCTGTGCGAGCCCCACAGAGCTCCATCCTGCCTCCTGAGTGACTTCCTAAATTGCATGTGCTTTTTTCCTCCCTCCACCGCTCCTACAGCATTCCACAAGGCCGGGCGACAGAGAGAAGCGGTCCAGGTGCTGGAGCAACTCACAAACAATGCCGTGGCAGAGAGCAGGTTTAATGATGCTGCCTATTATTACTGGATGCTGTCCATGCAATGCCTCGATATAGCTCAAGGTGCGTAAACATCAGCCAGACCACTGTTTTCCCAAGCCCCACTTCTGATAAACATCAGAAGAGCTGGAACATTTTAATTAAAGCTCTGGGCTTGTTTATTGGGTGTATTGTCCATAAGCCTGCCTTGCAGTGGCATAATCTGGTGTGTCATCTTTTTCCAGTTTGCCCATCAGAATGGTATGAGGACCGTCCTGGGGTTACAGTTGGCAGGTCCAGCCCTGCATTGCTCATTCAGAGCATATCTCTCCCCTGCTACCTGGGAGCCCATAGCTGGACCTGGGTGAGCACTGGGTTTTAAATTTTTTTAATTAAATGAGAAGATGTACAAGAGATGACTTTACAATAACGCACTCCAGATTCTTACTCATCCCAGCCAGGAAAAGTTTCAATACTGCTTTCTTTCACAAGACTTCCCAAGATGTACTGAAGGAGCCCTGGAAGTGGAAGAGAAAGATGTTCTTTTCCACTGGAAAAGGCCACATGCAGGGGTGGGGAAAACACTGGAATGGAGGCTGCAGGTGACTTGTAACAAGTCACAATCCTTCCTGAGCTCTGCGTGCCCATCTTTCCTGTGGGAGTCCCTTGTCCTGGTCCCTTTGGTTGCTGGGAGCTTCACAGAGTCATGCTTACAGTTTGAAAATTGTCAAGCCCAGGTGTAAGGTCACGTTTTTGTGTTCTGGCCAATGCCTTATGCTTCTGATAGGAGCAGCAGAGGGAAGAGGCATAAGATAAGCATGAATACAGTTGGTGTCTGCCTGCCCTTGTCCCAGCAGGCTCTCTGACACATCTGGGGTCTTGCTGCAGCTGTCGCTCCCTGAGGGGAATAACCTGGGAGGGTGCAGTGAGAGATCTGGAAAAAATATCCTCAAACTCCCTGGCCTTATGCCCTGCCCACCTAAGACTTCACTGTCCTGGAGTGGCCCTACTCCTAAGCAGAGTACCTTTCCCCTCACTACACTTTGTCCCTCACCCTGGCACAGACACTGTGTAGTGGGAGAACTGATGCCGGCAAAAGTACTGTTGCCTGGCCCCTCCTCCTGGGGCCAGTTGGCAGCCGCAGACACTGTTTGATATGTTTCCCCTCCCACCCGCTGCACACAGCAGATCCTGCCCAGAAGGACATGATGCTTGGCAAGTTCCACCACTTCCAGCGTTTGGCAGAGCTGTACCATGGCTACCATGCCATCCATCGCCACACGGTAAGGTGGCTGGGTCACCAGCGCCTGAGGGTACTGTCTGCTGTGCTAGGGGTCCTGGGCATGTCTAAAGAGCAGCAGACTGGATGGAATGTAACCCACTGGTCACAGTGAACTGCTGAGGAATCTTGGTCTCTGCTGGGGAGAAAAAGTTTGATTTTCCTTGATTGACTATTTGTTTGCCATTCATCAAGTAGTGGGCTGCTGAATTGTAATCCAGAGCTGGAATGGGCCTTGCTAGTTCCTCAGTGCAGGCTTTGATGACTCGGGGAAACTCTGCATTAACCAGCAAAGGGGGGCGGGAGTTCCATGAGGCCCTCTCCTGCAGTAGGGCGAAGACCCAGGTTAACCAAAGGCTCGAGTTCCCTCCCTGGCCCTGTCAGTGACTTGTGTATTCTTCAGCAATTCACTTTCCCTCTCTGTCCCTCAGTTTCCTTCTCTGTGAAACCAGAGTGTTGGCTAGGTCTCCAGAAAGCCAAATAGTTCTTTTTAGTCACTCCCTGATTCCTTTGAGAAAACCATTTTAAATCTGTCTGGTGGCAATGAGGAACAGGTGATGGGTTGTCAACAGCCTCTTCATCCACTGTATCTCCTCAATCACCCAACAGATGTTGAGCACTTAGTACCTAGTAGGCAATGTACTGAGGGCTTCATTGTATCAAGTCATTCCCTCCTTTCAACCACACTTTGAGGGAAGGACTGTCACCCCCATTTTACAGATGATAATGAAGCCCTAGACAGAGGGGTCTCACAGGTTATTAGGTTGGTGCAAAAGTAATTGCAGTTTCAGACTGAATTTTAAATCATTATAACTAGGCTCAAACACATCTTTATTAATCAAAATAGGAACCATTATGATCAACACGTTTTTGCCAATGAGAAATAAGTTTATTTCTATAGTGTAAAAATCCATACTTTGGGATTCAATGAACTCTTGGAAAGCATTTTCTGCATCCTGCTGGTTGTGGAAGCATTTTCCCTGCAAAAAGTTGTTGAGATGCTTGAAGAAGTGGTAGTTGGTTGGCAAGAGATCAGGTGAATATGGCAGATGAGGCAAAATTTTGTATCCCAATTCATTCAACTTTTGAAGCATTGGTTGTGTGATGTGTAGTCAGGTGGGTGAAGAAGAATTGGGCCCTTTCTGTTAACCAGTGCTGGCTGCAGGTGTTGCAGTTTTCAGTGCATCTCCTCCATTTGCTAAGCATACTTCTCAAATGTAATCGTTTCAGCAGGATCAGAAAGCTATAGTGGATCAGACCGGCAGCAGACCGCCAAACAGTGACCATGGCCTTTTCTTGGTGCAAGTCTGGCTTTGGGAACTGCTTTGGAGCTTTTTCTCAGTCCAGCCTTGGAGCTGGTCATCACTGATTGTCATATAAAGTCCACTTTTTGTCACACATCACATCTGATTGAGAAATGTTTTGTTGTTGTTGCATAGAATAAGAGAATACTTCAAAACGACTATATTTTCATTTTCGATCCACTCATGAGGCACCCACTTATCGAGCTTTTTCACCTTTCCAATTTGCTTCAAATGCCAAACAACCGTAGAATGGTTGACATTGAGTTCTTTGGCAACTTCTGTAGTTGTGAGAGGATCAGCTTCGATGATTGCTGTCAGTTGTTGTCAACTTCCAATGGCCGACCACTATGCTGCTCATCTTGGAGGCTCTCATCTCCTTTGCAAAACTTCTTGAACCACCACTGCACTGTACGTTCATTAGCAGTCCCTGGGCCAAATGCGTTGTCGATGTTATGAGTTGTGTCTGTTGCTTTATGACCCATTTTGAACTCAGATAAGAAAATTGCTTGAATTTGTTTTTTGTCTAACATCATTTCCATGGTCTAAAATAAACAACAAGTAATAACTCATTAGCAAAAAAACATAAAGTGAGAAATGCCCATTGAAATGATGTATAACATAAACACATTTAGGAATGTATTCTACTATCAAACAGCAAATTCCAGAGCCAATATATGAGTCTCAGTAGGCTGGCACTGGAGCCTGTATTCCTAGCCTTTCCCTCCCTCTCTCCTTTTAGAGAAAGCAGGCTAGTATGTTGGTCTAGTGGGTAAATTTGAGAGTCCTCACACACAAATGACACCGTGTTATTTACCTTCTCTGGCCTTCAGTTCCTTCTCTATAAAATAGTGATAACAGCAGTATCTACTTGATGGGATTATTGTGAGGATTAGATGAGTTAATATTGGAAGAGTACCCGGCATAGAGTGACCCTAGGTGGCAGCTATCCTTATTACTGCTGCTGCAGGCAGGGCTTCACACCAGCTTTCCCTGGCCTGCTCCCTGCGGCTGGGCATCTGGCATTTCTCTTTTTTCAGAGATGAGATTTCTGTCACCCAAGGTGGAGTGCAGTGGCATGATCACAGCTCATGGCAGCCTCAAACTGCTAGACTCAAGTGATCCTCCTGCTTGAGCCTCCCAGAGCACTGGGATTACAGGCATGAGCCACCACGCCCAGCCTTTCTGCAGTTCTTTGACCTCTCAAATGCCCTGCCTTCCACCTTGGGCACTTCTTTCCCTCTCATCTGTGCTGACCTCTCAGCACATTTTTTGCTTCTTGGGAAAGTCTGGCAAGAAGGACTCCTAACAGGCTCTGTGCAGACCAACCATCAGTCTAGTGTCACATCTCTTCCCACAGCAGGGTCAGTGATCTCAAGGGACCTCATCTTCCCTTACAGTCTTTGCCTTTCCTGAAACAAGACCCCCTAGGGTCCCTCATCTCTATCAGGTGCTCACCTGGAGAGAAACCACCACAAAAGGAGCCCAGACTCAACTTGGGCTGGAAGTCAGGGCCCAGCTCAGCCTCAGTTTGCCCAAGCCACTCCGGAACCTGGCTGTCAGCTCCTTCCCTTAGACTTTTCTCCTGCTGTTCCCTGTCCTCTTCCTCACCTGGGGTATGGGGCTGAGGGCTCCTGTCTCTAACAACTGAGCTCTGCTAATACACACAGGACCTACATGGGACTAGGAGCTAAGGGGCCTCAGACCAGCTGGGGCCCTGGCTCTTATCCCAGCTGAATTTTCTTAATTGGGCCATTCCTTCGTTCAACAAATGCCTACTGTGTGATAGACCCTGTGATAAGACCTGGTGACACAGTGATGAACAAAACATTGTCCCTGCAGTCAGTCCCAGTCTAGCAAACAGGACAATCCCTCAGGGGTAAAGTTTAGAGGCCTGTGAAGAGACTTCCTGGAGGAGGTGGCCCCTCAGCCAGAAGGCGGGAGAAAAGTAAAAATGGGGCAAGTGTGAAGCAGAGGAGGAGGAGGAAAGGTGTTTGTGGCAAAGGTCACAGCCTGTGCAAAGGCCTGGAGGTGAGTGGTAGTTTGTGGTTCAACATCCAGGGCCCAGGAGAGCAGCACTGATTCAGGGCAAGACTGGAAAGGGAAGTTCAGGTCCTTCCTGGATACATGGCTTTTTCCCAGAGGAAAGGACTCCCCTCCTACCTATTGTTTCTGGGACGTTACTTAGCTTCCCTACCTAGTGCAGTAGAACCAGAGACAAACTTCATCTTGTTCTTACCCTGGAAAGGATGTGGTCTCAGGTTTTCTTGAGTTCTTGGAGCTAACAAAAGCTATAGAAATTTAAGTGTGAATTAAATAGAAAATGCTAAGCTCTGAACTGAAGAAGTGTAGAGCAAAGTGAGTCCTCAGGAGTTTAGACCAATTAGGGGTTAAGCTTTGGTGGCTCAGTGATGAGTAGGGCGTCACAAGACCCTTCTTCAGTACTCACAAGAAAAAGGAGTGGCTGGCCTGCTTTAATCCTCACTATTTAAAGCTTTATTAGAAATGGGTAATCTCAGTTTATGTACAGTGTGCCAGATGCCTTCAAAATAAGGTATTCTTGACCTTTTATAGACCCTCACATAGAAAATTCCCTATTTGTCTTCTGAGCTTCTGGCAGCCTCTAGGTACGAAGACCAATCATTCCACTAATGTGTGCTAACTGCCTCCTGTTAGTGCCTATGCCAGGAGCCAGGGAAATGGGTCAGCAGTTGAGGAACTCCGCATATGTGCTCATTTGGTGGCACATCAGTCAAGCTGCTGTTGGAAAGCACAGAAGAGGCATGTGGGTTCATGCTGGAGAGGGCTAAATGCCCTGTTGAAAGACAGGCTTATATGAATCAGTGGTTATGTCCTAAGTTGCATAGAAGGTCTTCTCTTTTAGAGCTAATTGGAGACAACTTGAGTAGTTTAGAGAAACGGAGTCATTACCAACCCCAGAGGCAGTACAGCTTGGAAGAAAGACATTCTTGGGCTTTGGAATCAGACCTGGGTTTGAATAGGAGCTCAGCTCTGTTCTAGTTGGTGACTTGGGCAAATCATCTATCTAGGTGTCGGTTTCCTCATCAGTACTGTGAGGATAAAAATGCATACCACAAAGTTATTATGTTAAAGACCAGATGAGACAGTGACTGTATGGTGCCCAGCACACAGTGGGTACTCAATAATCAGAGCCGCTCTTGTTGATGTCACTCAGAATTATTGGTGTCTGCATTTTGGCCTGGCCCAGCAGCAGCTCAGTTGAGGAACTCAATCCCTGTTTGCTTTTCTCTCACTGCAGGAGGATCCATTCAGTGTCCATCGTCCTGAAACTCTTTTCAACATCTCCAGGTTCCTGGTGCACAGCCTGCCCAAGGACACCCCCTTGGGCATCTCTAAAGTGTATCCTTTCTCTTAGCCCTCCCCTGTCCCGGTTCTTGTCTAATGACCCCAAGAAATTCCTTCCAGAGCACTTTCCTGGCAGAACCTTCCCCTCTCAGCAGCCCTCAGGGAAGAGAGAGAACTCACCCTCCCGCTGCTGTTTGGCTGTAGAGGCTCAGCAGGGAGGCCCAGGGGCCCAGGCCAAGAGAAGATAAGTTTTCAGGGCTCTCTGAGCTGAGCCCAGCAATAGGTCTCTGGCCAACACACTGTCCCAATTCCTCCTAAAACCCACAGATGAAGGTGTGACTGAAATGGAAGAAGCACCAGGCCTTCAGGCTTGGAACCTTGGGCACTTCCCCAGACTGGGGAGGAGGGAGTTTGTTCAGCCAAGGTATACATAGCACCTGCTATGCCCCCGAGCCCTGTGCCAGGCACCAGGTGACAAAGCTGCCATCAAAGAGGGAGGTCACAAGTTAGGGCCTACTTTGGTGGATGTTTGCTGTGTCTGAGGGTGGAATGAGGCTGAGGTCAGGGCCACGGTCAGGGAAGTTTACCTGGAGGAGGTGATGTCCATCATGCAAATTGAGGCAGCCAGGGATGATGGCAAAGTGGATGTTCCAGGGGAGGACCCAGCATGTGGAGAGGCAAGCAAGGCATGTGGGAGGGTGTGAAGGGGCCCTGAGTGGGAGGGGGCCCTGAGTGGGAGGGGTCCCAAGGCCTGAGGGCGTACCTTTGGGTTTTCCTCTCCTTCTGTAGACACTGAGGGCCACAGTGGTGCCATAAGCAGAGCAGGTGCCTGAAGGGCCTGTGCAGCCAGGTACTGGATCATTGCCAGGCAATGATCCAGATTTTTAAGGTCTTGGATATCATGAGACATAATTGTCCCTGTTCTTTCCTTTTCTTTTCTTTTCTTTTTTGAGACGGAGTCTCGCTCTGTCGCTCAGGCTGGAGTGCAGTGGCCAGATCTCAGCTCACTGCAAGCTCCGCCTCCCGGGTTTACGCCATTCTCCTGCCTCAGCCTCCCGAGTAGCTGGGACTACAGGCACCCGCCACCTCGCCCGGCTGGTTTTTTGTATTTTTTAGTAGAGACGGGGTTTCACCATGTTAGCCAGGATGGTCTCGATCTCCTGACCTCGTGATCCACCCGTCTTGGCCTCCCAAAGTGCTGGGATTACAGGCTTGAGCCACTGCACCCGGCCAGCCATTGCGCCCAGCCATCCCTGTTCTTTTCTAAATCTCACTGTACTCTCAGCTCCTTCCCAGCCCTAGCACCACCTTCCCTCTGCAAGGAAAACGCACTCCACTGGAAAAGACGCAGAGCTCTTTGTTGTAAGAATTGGACTTGCTAGAGGATTCCAGGCCCATTATTTACATTTCAGGGGAAACAACCCCAAATCAAGGGATGCCTTCCTGGAGTCAGACCTCTGCTGCATGCATCTCCATCTTTCCCCAAAGGAGCAGTCAGGGCTATGCCTGCGGGGGCTGAGCACCTGTACTCATCCTTTGCAGCAAGTTCTGTTTGAATCAACAGCTTGGTGGGACCCCTGCCCTGAGCCTTACCCTGTGCCATCCCCTGGGGACCTGGAAATGGCTCCTGACAGTCCCTGACTTTGAGGAGTCATGCTGAAGACACAGAAGGAAACTCTCCACAAAGCTGTTGAAGCGGACAGGGCTGTGCTGCAGAGGGCAGGAGCAGGAATACTGGGAGGGAGGTGGGAGGAAGGGCAGGAGGGCCTGGGAGCAGCCAACATCGGAGGTGACCTGAGAGGAGAGCACAAAGGCTCATCAGCCTCTGGCTGAGGAGCTCCAAGGGGGCCCCAGAGTATAGGCAAGGCTGCTACTCAGAAACTGCCCACCAGGCCCTCGGGGAAGGGCATGCAGGCAGAGTGGAGTACACCCAGGGGCCTCAGAGCAGGGCTGAGGGTGGCTCCCCAGGGAGTCTTCACCAGGCCTCACCTGGCAGGGCGAGAGCAGAGCGCCCTTTGTGCCAGGCGTCCTAGAGGGCCTGGCTGGCAGGTTTGGTGAGGCAGGAAGAGCCATTTTGGCCTAGTCAGGGTGCAAGATGAGCCATCAGCAGGCCCAGAGATGCTAAGCAAGGTTAAAGTATTAATGGAAACTATGCTGTTTTTATATCTGGAAAAATTCCTGGGCCTTGCCATCCAAGAAGTAACACTCACCTCTTACAAGCGCACAGAGCCTTCCCACAATCCTTCCTCTGCCCTCCCGGCACCAGCACGAGCTGTGTTCCAGCCCGGGGCTCACTTCAAGGATAGGCAGTGCCAGCTCCTAGGCCTGGTGTTGCCCCTGCTGTCCTTAACCCTGTTCACGGCAGGAAAATACTCTTCACCCTGGCCAAGCAGAGCAAGGCCCTCGGTGCCTACAAGCTGGCCCGGCATGCCTATGACAAGCTGCGTGGCCTGTACATCCCTGCCAGATTCCAAAAGTCCATTGAGCTGGGTACCCTGACCATCCGCGCCAAGCCTTTCCATGACAGTGAGGTGAGGACGCAGCACCCTTGGGCAGACGGCTTCTCCTCTCCCCGAGGCCATCTCATGCCTTCTTTCCTGGCCTGGGTTCTGTTTGAAGAGAGACAGCTGCAGCTCCCTCTAGGCTCTGTGCCCCCTGCTCAGGCCTGGCCATGCCAGCTCCTCTGTGCTTCCCTGTCCACCCCCAGTTCTCCCCGCAGTCCCCCTGGTGCCAGCTCACAGTCCCCGACCCCAGCCCCAGCCCTCAGCCCGGTCTCCCTTGCTCCTTGCCCTCCCTTAGGCAAGCCCCACACCTCTGTGCCCAGGTGGTTCTGCCTTTACCCCAGGCCTGGCTCCAGAGCTGACCCTCACTCTAGAAACCTCTGCCCTTTCTGGAACCAGGCTGTTTCTCCAGCAAATCTATCCCACACTCCCAGCCCACATTTCTTCAATCCAGCCAATTTCCTTCTTTCACACCCCCTCCCTCAAGCTCAGAGCAAGGACTTGCATCAAACAGACCTGGATTCACATCCTGGCTCCACCCTCTCCTAGCTCTGTCTCCATCTTTCTGCACCTCAGGTTCCCCCTTTCCCACAGGTAGTTGTGAGGCTAAATGAGCCAGCACAGGCCACGTGCTCTGCACGGTGCCTGGACCATGGTAAACGGCTGGCTAATGGTGGCAGCGGCCACTGTCATTCCTGCCAGGGGAGCAGTGCCGTTGAGCGCTGCCTGTGCAGGTGTCTTGGGCACAGGCCCCCAAGTGACAGGGCTTAGGTGTTTCGGCAGGCCTTTTATCCTGCTTCCCCATGGCATGGAGCCCCTGGGCCCGGCGCCCCTTCCCTGCCTGCCCACCCAGGTGGCCTTTCCTCTTGCCACCAGGCCCCAGGGGCCCGAAGCCAGAGTCCAGGGGGAGGAGGACACGTTTCTGCCCCGGCCTGGCCCCTTGGGAGTCCGTGGCTGTTTTGTAGGAGCTGGTGCCCTTGTGCTACCGCTGCTCCACCAACAACCCGCTGCTCAACAACCTGGGCAACGTCTGCATCAACTGCCGCCAGCCCTTCATCTTCTCCGCCTCTTCCTACGGTGAGTCCCTGCATCCTGAGCATGTGGGCAGGACAGCCTGTGGACCACTACGCTCACTCCACTGCTCTCTGGCCTCAGGACGTTGGGCAACAGCCAAAGGCGTCTGAATGTCCCTGTTTATGAAATGAGGACACTCTGACACCCACCTGCCTGACACAAGGAGTCACTGTCGGTGTTCCCATAGATAGGACCCACCGCTGCCCAAAGCTGAAGCACCCACTCTGGGAACCTGGCACAGTGCTGTACATAACCAAATGCCCCAGGAAGAGAGTCCGATGGCTCTTCATTCGGACTGGGAGGCTGAGATAGGTTTTCAAGGCCCAGCTCCTTTGATGTTGACAGAGGATCAGAAGCCCCTTCCCAGGAGCTGAGCAGAGGCCACACACACACACACACACACACAGAGACCGCCCCGTGCACGTGCACACACACAGAGACGGCCCCTGCACACACACACAGACTGCCCCTAAAGACATACTGCCCCTGCACACACACACAGACTGCCCCTGCACACACACAGACTGCCCCTGCACACACACAGACTGCCCCTGCACACACACACAGACTGCCCCTGCACACACACAGACTGCCCCTGCACAGAGACTGCCCCTGCACACACACAGACTGCCCCTGCACACACACAGACTGCCCCTGCACAGAGACTGCCCCTGCACAGAGACTGCCCCTGCACACACACAGACTGCCCCTGCACACACACAGACTGCCCCTGCACACACACACAGACTGCCCCTGCACACACACAGACTGCCCCTGCACAGAGACTGCCCCTGCACACACACAGACTGCCCTTGCACACACACACAGACTGCCCCTGCACACACACACAGACTGCCCCTGCAACCACACAGACTGCCCCTGCACAGAGACTGCCCTTGCACACACACAGACTGCCCCTGCACACACAGAGACTGCCCCTGCACACACAGACTGCCCCTGCACACACACAGACTGCCCCTGCACACACACACAGACTGCCCCTGCACACACACACAGACTGCCCCTGCACACACACAGACTGCCCCTGCACACACACACAGACTGCCCCTGCACACACACATAGATTGCCCCTGCAGACACAGACTGCCCCTGCACACACACAGACTGCCCCTGCACACACAGACTGCCCCTACACACACACACAGACTGCCCCGCAAACACACACAGACTGCCCCTGCACAGACTGCCCCTGCACACACACACAGAGACTGCCCCTGCACACACACACAGAGACTGCCCCTGCACACACACACAGAGACTGCCCCTGCACACACACACAGACTGCCCCTGCACACACACACAGACTGCCCCTGCACACACACAGACTGCCCCTGCACAGAGACTGCCCCTGCACACACACACAGAGACTGCCCCTGCACACACACACAGAGACTGCCCCTGCACACAGAGACTGCCCCTGCACACACACACAGACTGCCCCTGCACACACACACAGACTGCCCCTGCACACACACAGACTGCCCCTGCACAGAGACTGCCCCTGCACACACACAGACTGCCCCTGCACACACACATAGACTGCCCCTGCACACACACATACTGCCCCTGCACACACACACAGACTGCCCCTGCACACACACACAGACTGCCCTGCACACACACACAGACTGCCCTGCACACGCACACAGACTGCCCTGCAAACGCACACAGATTGCCCCTGCACAGAGACTGCCCCTGCACACACACAGACTGCCCCTGCACACACAGACACACACAGAGACTGCCCCTACACACACACACACAGACTGCCCCTGCACACACACACACACAGAGACTGCCCCTGCACATATACACACAGACTGCCCCTACACACATGCACAGAGACTGCCCCTACACACACACACAGACTGCCCCTACACACATACACACACACATACTACCCCTGCACACAGAGAGACTACCCTGCACACACACACACACAGACTGCCCCTGCTGCCTCTTCTTGCTTTTGGTGAAGCTGCCAGTGGGTTGAGAAGGAACTCTGTGGTCACCCCACCTGCCTGGTGGCAAGTCCCTTGCAAGGCCCTCAGCCCCCTCAGCCCTTTCTCTATGCCCTCCAGACGTGCTACACTTGGTTGAGTTCTACCTGGAGGAAGGGATCACTGATGAAGAAGCCATCTCCCTCATCGACCTGGAGGTGCCGAGACCCAAGCAGGACAACAGACAGCAAGAGATTGCAAACAACAGTATCCATGCCCTTGGCCAGAGCCTGTGTATGCGGCTGTGTGAGGGGTCTGGGGCCAGGCGGGATGCAGGAGAGCCCAGTCCCAGGGGATGGTAGGCCATGCTGAGCCTGGCTGTGTGTCCCCAAAGAGATTGGAGAGGCCCACATGGGACAGAGACAGGGACCAGAGATGGGCAGAGAGCTGGCCAGGGCCTGAAGACCCAGAAGTGGCAAGTGGCACCTTGGTGTTCCTGTATGAGTCTCCCACCCTCCCTTGTCCCCTAAAAGTCACTGGCTGTGCCTCTGTCTGTGCATAACTCCTACATAGCCAACATGGGACATGATGTTGGTGTGGGCCCCCAGCTCTTCCCCTCAGGTCACTTTTGCATGCAAGTGACAGAGTCCAAAACTGTCAGACAGGCCGAACAAGCGAAGGGTGTACAAGGAAGCCCCAAGCAGGAGAGGAAGCTCCCTGGCCCAGCGCTCAGTCTGGGCTGTGACAGGCTGGCTCTGCCTCTCTTGGCCGCACTGTCCTCTGGGGAGCTTCATTCTTCGGCAGCACTGCGGTGCCCCCATACCACAGAGATGTCAGGAGCAGTGCCAGCCCCATATCCCCTCAGCCTCATAGCCCCCAGAAACAGCCAGCTTTCCTCTCAGCCGTGGCAGTGAAATCCGCGGGGCACAGCTCAGCCTGCCCCTTTGGCCAGGAGGATGCACCAGAGCAGTTGTCCAGGCCAGGCCACACTTGCAGGCCGGACATGGGAGGGGCTTCTGGCAGGGAAAGCACATGCATGGCCTGGGGCCTTGCTTCCTTGCACTGGCCGAGTCTGCAGGTCTGGGGGCTGTGAGCCTGCCTTTCCTGTGGCTCCCAGCTGCTGCCACCTCCAGGGGCCACACTAGGAGGAGGGAAGCTCAGAGAGCTGCTTGCTGAAGGAAACACGGACCCATCTGTGCCACCCAGGCTCCCTCAGGTGCCACAGATGATGCATGCTATGGTGCTGGCAGGTGGGTGCTGTGCCCACTCCAACTTGACACCAACAGTCTTCATGTCCTGGGCCTCCCTGCAGGACCCCTGCTGGCCTCTGTCACCAGCTCCACCACTGTGGGTGAGGGGCGGTTTCCGGGGACCTCCAGGTGAGTCTGACCCGCCCTGGGTCAGTAGGGGCTCTCACCCCTGTCAGCTCCATCACAAGTGCCCACAGACCCCCAGCAGCCACAGAATGTTTCTCCAGGATCCCTGGGCCTATCCCCTCCGTGCCCATCGACAGCAGCTCACAGGGCCCTCATGTGCTTCCCATTGGCTCTGGGAGCCATGGTGTATGTGGTCTGCGAGGGGAATGGGTGAGGGCAGCAGAGCCAGCAGAGTCCCTTCCCTCCGCCTTCTTGGCCTAAGCCCCCTCTGTTCCTCCACCTGGAAAACTGTTCCGTTGGCCTGGCTGCTCTTGAGTCTTCACACAGGTGTAGGGTGGAGGCTAAGGTCTGTCTCCATCTCTGCTTCTGATTCCATCCTTGACTAGACCCCTCCAGGCTCCCAGATTCTGCGGCTAGTGGAGACCAAGGACTCCATGGGAGATGAGGACCCGTTCACAGCTAAGCTGAGCTTTGAGGTGAGGGTGCCTCTCTGGGTGACCTGAAGGAGGGCAGCCTCTGTCCCTTCTCCTGTGCACACGGGGACCCTCAGCTAGCACAGTAGCGCAGGAGGATTGGCCAGAACTTCCAGATGTGGTGGCACGAGGGAGGGGCAGGACCCTTTCCTGTGGGGCATGGGAGCCATGGCTGCCCCCAAAGGACCATGGCCAAGGGCACAGGTCTGTGGACAGGGAGGCAGCTTCAGCTCTGGTGGAAGAAGCTTGTCACTGTCGGAGTCACCTGGGTTTAGGAAGCAGGTCCTCTCTCGCCACTGCCAAAGATTCCAGGATCATAATCCACACAGATGTGTCACTGTGGCTGAGGGAGGACACTGTGCCTCCTTCCCGCCCACCCTGCAGCAAGGTGGCTCAGAATTCGTGCCAGTAGTGGTAAGCCGGCTGGTGCTGCGCTCCATGAGCCGCCGGGATGTCCTCATCAAGCGCTGGCCCCCGCCCCTGAGATGGCAATACTTCCGCTCACTACTGCCTGATGTCTCCATTACCATGTGCCCCTCCTGCTTCCAGGTAGGTGGCCACCCCAGCAGCTCACGTGTGCTTCTCTTGGCCACTTTTCCCTTGCCCAAATGTCCCTCTGGGAGGTCTGGCCCCTTGGAGGAGGGGCACATCCATGGCTCGAAGTTGGGACAGAGGCTTGGCTGTCCTCTGCCCCTACTTGCATTCCATGTGCTTCACCAGACCCTGCGCTGTCCACACCCTCCCCAAATCCAGGAGGACCAGCAAGTGTGATGTGCTTTTGAGTTTCACTCAGAAAACAAGGAACCCCACAGCCCCCTCCCATTTCCCCTTCCAGCCCTCAAACAAAGGTGCTGCAGGTCTGTGTCCGGCCCTGACCACTGCCAAGCCCCCTCCCCTTGAGAGGCAGTGTGTCCCAGCCCCAGGCGTAGGGCTGATAAGCACTAGGGCTTCAGCCTGGGCTTATGGCTGTCTTCCCTCAGATGTTCCACTCTGAGGACTATGAGTTGCTGGTGCTTCAGCATGGCTGCTGCCCCTACTGCCGCAGGTGCAAGGACGATCCTGGCCCATGACCAGCATCCTGGGGATGGCCTGCACCCTCTGCCCACCTTGAGGTCTGCTGGGCTGTGAAGGAGAATAAAGAGTTAAACTGTCAGAATGTGTTTCTTGCCCAGATGAAGTTTGTGTTTTTTTTTGGGGGGGGGCCTTGTGTAACCACAGAATTCCTATTTATGGCATTTCATGCCTTGTAAATAGCACCAGGAGATGAGGAAGAGAATGTACATATATTTTCTAAGGAAAAAAATCTGTTACTTTCAGAACGGCTCTGAGTTGTTCGTGGCAGCCTGCTGGAGTCCGCCGATCTGTCAGACCGTTAGCATGTACATTTTGCCAACAGATTGCCTCAATAATAACAAAAGGGCTCCTTATTTTCATCACCGTCTACATTTTAGCAAATCTTATTGTCTGCAACTTAATTTCCATATGCAAAAGTGCACCTGTTTCTAATTTGAAAGGAACATTACATTTGTGTGCTCTTAACATTTAATCAAAATGGCAATATGGAAAGGGGTAGGGGAGCAGGGATTTTTTTTGTTTATTTATTTTGATTTAATAGGGATCCATCTTGACAAGAAAAAATACCTGGGTCCAAAGAAGATGGCAGGAGTTTTTTAAAAAAGCCTTCTGTTTGGTGGCCCAGTCAAGGCTCCTGTCCAGGTCGTGGAGCTGCCCTCTTCCATCCACCTTCCCCAGCCCCACAGAGCAGCCCCAGCCCAGTGGAGACTCTTCCATTTGGAACAGCTCCTGAAGCAGGGGCTTCCGTTTGAGATTCCATGCTGCCAAGGTCCCTTCCCTCAGGGATCACTGGTGTCCAGTCCAACAGCTTGAGGGCGTGGAAGGAACAGCACACAGAAGCTGAGAACTCACATGTATTGGGGACGCTTTTGGCACCAGCCACATTCCATGCTGTCTCAAGCCTCTGAGCACCCCTGTGAAGGAAGGGTTATGATTTCCAGTGGGGCTGGGAAGGGGGTTGCCAGGGCCCAGGGGGTGCCTCCAGCCCTGGGAGGGGCGGCCCACAATTTGTCCAGCCGCGAGGCCCTGCCCCTATCACCCCCACTCCACCTGCCAGAGGTGGCAATGCAGCACTTCATGAAAAGCCCAAGAGCAGCCAGACACAGGCAGGAGAAAGGGTATGGGCTGCAATGCCATGCTGAAACCCACCCTCCCCTTGTGCTGCAGTATTGATTCCTTACAACCCACCTGTGCAGGGGGCAGGGCAGGGCAAATGTGCCCATTGCAGGGACGCAGACACTGAGGCCCCAAGGAGAGTGGCTGCAGAGGCCCCCAGTGGGAAGTGTCGGAGATAGAGCCCCATCCCAGAGCCCCTGCCCCGCCCTAGACCGCCCCTCCTTCCTGCCTCCCTCCGCATCTCTCTGGAGATGATAGAGGAAAAGAAAGGAAGGGAGCCAGACAGTTGTGCCAACAACTCCTCCATCGAGTGTCTAATTACTTACCATCATGCATGCGCTCTCTCACTAAACATTTATTAGTATGTTAGGATTTCCATTAGCGCATGACTTGAACTGAAATCATTTGCATATGGCTGGGAAAAAGAGGCGAGGGAGAAAACAGCTCCAGCTACCCAGCAGTCAATCACAGTGACAGATCAGATGGTCCCTGGCTGGAGGCAGGGGAGGGTTCCAGCTGAGACTCTAGCATGCATCCCCTCAGCCAAAGAACACAAAAATGAGTGTGCTGTGCTGGGTTCTGCTGCCTCGGGAAGCTCAGCTCCAGAGGCCTGAGTGCAACTCCTATTCAGTCAGATGCACTTTCTGTGCATCATCCAAGGCTGCCTATTACCAAGGTGATGACACTGACCCTCAGTCATGTTATTTTTCATTCAGCAAATATGCATTAAGCCAAGGCATATTTGGTTGCACCTGGGTGCAACCTTTGTGCATAAGCCCTGTGTCTGGCTGCTTTTCTCTCTCAACCTGATCTGGGTCTGAACCAAGTCCAGTCTTTTCTCCAAGGCTGTTTCCCCATCTGCACAAAAGGGCCCCCTCCAGCTCTGACTCCGAGGTTCCAGCCTCAGTCTGCGTCTGTGAACAGCGCTGATGATCCTGTTGACCCCTCAAGTGCCTGTGACAAGAAAAGCACCACAGGGACCTGGCAATGCCCATTGAACTAAGAGGACACTGAAGCCAGACAGGAGTGGCTGCTGGAGGCTGCACAGTGGAGCAGTGATTCTGGCCTGTGGCCTGTAGTCCCAACTACTCGGGAGGCTGAGGTGGAAGGACCAGTTGAGCCAAGGACAGGAATTCAAGGCTGCAGTAAGCTGTGATTGCACCACTGCACTCCAGCCTGGGCAACAGAGCAACATTAAAAATTGTTTTAAGAAGACAAATGAGATAATCGTTGATGGTAATGACTGTGTAAAAACTGAACATGGCTGGGTGTGGTCACTCACACCTGTAATCTCAGCACTTCAGGAGGCCAAGGCAGGAGGATCGCTTGAGCCGGGAGTTAGAGACCAGCTCAGACAACATAGGGAGACCCCATCTGGCTGGGACTGGTCCCGATCTCTCATCTCAAAGTGCTCAACATTGTGCCCATGTTCTTGGGATGAGGAAGTAAGGGAGAGGTGGACTGGGCAGCCTCAGATGGACCTGACTGTAGACGCACCTCAGGCAGCTGGAGGTCCCCAGGCCTTGGTTTCCCCTCTTTCCCCAGCAAGGCTATGAGGCCAGGAGCCCCTGGTGGCTGTTGCACAGGTGGGCAGAGGACCGTCCTCCAAGGTTGCTCTGTCTCTTCTCTGGCTCGGAGTCTGTGTGCCCACAACAGAGGCCACCACTGGGCAGGGCGCTTACCCTGGGCCTCCCTGATTCTCCCCCCACAGATCTAGAACACTGGCCTGGTATGGAGACCTCATCATGGCCCTCCCTGCTTGCCACCCGCAGCAGCTGCCCATGCCATTCAGCCAACACCCAGACCCCTAGGCCTGCCCTCTGTCCCCACCACGCCACCCTGGGGGGCCCAGCACCTCCACGCCCAGCTGGCCCTCCGTGTCTGCCCTGCTTGGGAGACTCTTTTGAGGCTCTTTTGACCCTCCTGGTCCACCTTTTGCTCCTCTGGGCTCCCACAGTACTGGGACTCGGAGAAAACTCTCATCTCTCACGCTTAGTTTCCCGTCAGTGCTCCCTGAGACTGGGAGCCCCTTGAAAGCAGGAACCGTTTGGGATCTGCCTTAGCGTCCCCAGGGCCTGGTGCATATAAGGAGTTTGGCAAATGCTAGAGTAGAAAAAAGAAAGGAAGGAGGGAATGAGAGCTGGTCTTTCTCCCTCCCTTATTCCCCCTTGATGCTGTCAGTGCCATTGAAGGCCTCATGTAGCCTTGGTGATGCAGCCAGGTGGGGCTGAGCCATGTAGGGGACCAGGAGAAAGAAAGCCGAGGAGGAGGAGGAGGAGGAGGAGGAAGAGGAGGAGGAGGAAGGGAGGGGGAAGGAGGAGGAGGAGGAGGAGGAGGAGCTAGCAGCTCCTCTCACAGCAGCTCCTCTCTTGCAGAGGCTGAAGAGCAAGTTGTGCCCTGCAAGCTAAGCCCCTAATCCTCCGAGGCAGAGGCAAAGCCCCCACCTGGGCTCCCGAGGACTGGGACCTGGGTGCCCCAAGATGGCTGCATCCAGCCATCTTTGCTCAGGAAGCTCTACACATACCAGCTTGGCCAACACCCACACCATGGGTTTCTCTGGACTGCCCGACACAAGGTGTGGGTGCTGGCCAGGCCTGTGTTCAAATCCCAGCTCTGCAGAGGAACTTTGACCCTGCGTGCCCCAGATTCCTCAGTGGTCAGTGGGGAGTTAGACCCTCCTCACAGGGGGCAGGAGGAGTTGTTCATTCACTCAACAAATGTTTATTGAACACCTCCTGTTGGTTGTGAGCTCAGAGGCAACGATGAACAGGCCAGGCTGGTCCTGCATTCTAGAAAGAGATGGGAAGTCAGTCAATAAGAAGACAAATGAGGCCAGGTGTGGTGGCATGCCTGTAGACCCAGTTACTCGGAAGGCTGAGGAGGATCACTTGAGCCTAGGACAGGAATTCAAGGCTGCAGTAAGCTATGATTGCACCACTGCACTCCAGCCTGGGCAACAGAGCAACATTAAAAATTGTTTTAAGAAGACGAATAAGATAGTCGCTGATGGTAATGACTGTTTAAAAACTGAACATGGCTGGGTGTGGTCACTCACACCTGTAATCTCAGCACTTTCGGAGGCTGAGATTACAGCCTCCCAAGTGGCTCCCAAGGCAGGAGGATCACTTAAGCCTGGGAATTAGAGACCAGCTTGGACAATATAGGGAGATCCCATCTCTACAAAAATGAAAATAAATTAGCCAGGCATGGTGGCACACAACAATGTGTGCTACTCAGGGGTTGAGATGGTGGATCGCTGGAGCCCAGGAGGTTGAGGCTGCAGTGAGCCATGATCGTGCCACTGAACTCCAACCTGAGTGACAGAGAGATACCCTGTCTCAAAAAACAATAGGCCAAGTGTGGTGGCTCACGCCTGTAACCCCAGCACTTTGGGAGGCCGAAGCAGATGGATCACTTGAGATCAGGAGTTAGAGACCAGCCTGGCTAACCTGGCAAAATCCCGTCTACTAAAAATATAAAAATTAGCCAGGTGTGGCACCACGCACCTGTAGTCCTGGCTACTTTGGGAGGCTAAGGCAGGAGAATTGCTTGAATCCAGGAGGAGGAGGTTGCAGTGAACCAAGATCGCACCACTGCACTCCAGCTTGGGTGACAGAGCGAGACCCTGTCTCAAAACAGCGACTAAACCTGGTGGGGGTGCCTGGTGTGTAGGATGGTCAGGGGTGGTCACCCCAAGGACATGAGTGTGAGCAGAGACCTGAAGGAGACTCAGGAAGATATTAATACTGTCATCAACAAACATATTGATCACTTACAAGCACTCCCAATAATCCTATTAGGTAGGCACTATTATCATTCCTATTTTACAGAGTGGAGAACCGAAGCACACTCTTGGGAGGGCGGGGGAGCTGGCTGCACCCAGGCTGTGTAGCCTTAGTCCAGATGTAAGAGTGGATGGAAAAGAGCCTTGCCCAATGAGGGAGAACAGTGAAACCAAGGCTGTAGGGTCTAAAGATTCACGAACCAGGCTCTTATGGGGAAAGCAGGTGAGGTTTACTGTATAGGTGGATGTGCACCTGCCCCACACTGAGGTTTCCTTGTCCCAGCAAACTGAGGCCCAGAGTGGGGAAGGAAGCAGTACTACCGTGGTGACTCAAAGACCAGCTAGAATCCAGCCTCCTCTCCTCGAGGCTTCCACTGCCCCGCCCCAGGCCTGTGTGACTCAGTCTAGGGCCTTTCCATTACCTCAGCTAAACCTTTCTTTAGTCATTTATACCATGGTGTGAATGGCTGGCTGGTCCTTCCTGAGAGCTGTCTTTGATGAGGGGAGGGAGGCATAGCCCAGTTTGGGAAGCTGATACCCATGGAGCCCAGATGACTGTGTAGGTTATAATGCAGACTGCCACTGATTTGTAACGGGACCTGATCCACTCTGCAGAGCTAGTCCTCAGTCTTTTCATCTGCAAAATGGATGTAGCAGAGATGGTCAGAGTAGGTGACTTCGAATGACCCTTCCAGCTCACTGAGTCGGTTGTCCTGAACAAAGAGCATTTTTTGTTTAAAAAATATTTCTTGGGCCGGACACGGTGATTCATGCCTATAATCCTGGCACTTTGGGAGGCTGAGGAGAGTGGATCGCTTGAGCCAGGAGTTCAAGACTAGCCTGGGCAACATAGCAAGACTCCACCCCTACAAAAAATACAAAAATTAGTGGTGTGCACTTGTGGTCCCAGCTACTCAGGAGGCTGAGGTGAGAGGATCGCTTGAGCCCAGGAGGCAGAGGCTACAGTGAGCTATGATTGTGACACTGCACTCTAGCCTGGGCGACAGAGACCTTGTCTCAAAAAAAGTTTTTCTTTGTCAAGCTTTACAGAATAAAGAGCTCTGTCACCTCAGTGATGGCTGTTAGTTCCCCACTACCAGGGTTCCATGAGGTTGCAATTGTGAAACCCACAAAGGCGGAACCTGAGACAGAGAGGGGAAGTACTGAGATCATCTAGGGGGACTTCATTCATTCATTCCCCCACTCATTCATTCAACAAATATTCAGGAGCACCTTCGAGGTGCCAGGCCCTGGAGACACATCAATGAACAAAACAGACGTGATCCCACCTCTTTCCACTACAGGCCAAGCACCATGCTGGGCTCTGGGGACCCTGTTGTGAGCAAGATAGACCTAGGCCCACCCTTGTGGACTCACGTTACAGGCAGGGAGACGGGCACAAAACACAAATAAAAAGCTTCCATGCTGCCAGAAGCACTAGGCAACAAGCAAGGTGCTGAGGTACTGCTAAGCTGTGTGGGGTGGGGGCTCAGCCCAGCCAGGGAGGGGCTGGGTGTGGGTCAGCCTTGACCCAAGGCATCCAGGACACCCTCCTTCTGGCCATGAGGGTCCACGTCAGAATCAAACCCCCCACCTTAACCTCATTAGCGTTGGGCATAATCACCAGGCCAAGCGCCTTAAACTACGAGAGGCCCCATCCCACCCGCCCTGCCTTAGTCCTGCCACGTGTGCCAAACCCTGTTACACCCAACACCAACCAGGCCAGGCAGGGGGCTGGAGCCCAGGTGGGCTACAGGGAAGGGGGCACTCTTCTGAGCAGACAGATCTGGGAATCCTGGGTGGGAGAGACTGGGTATGACAGAGATTAAGGGATGTTTCCCTGGCCTCAGGGCTCTGTACTTGCCGGGGTCCTTCTGCCTGGATGTCCTTCCCCTGAAGCTTCCTCCTGTTCCATTCTCGGCTCAAGCTCCAGCTTCTCAGAGAAGCCTCCTGTGTTGGGAGTGGCTGCGAATGAACTGTCCCTACTGTTTTTCGCTCCACTATTCATTTGTGGTCCCTGTGCCCCCTCACCCCACAGAAACAGTGGCTTCTTGTGGGCAGGAGCTTGCTCTTTCATGTCCCCTGTGTGTCCCCCAGGTCCAAGCACCTTGTCTTGGCCACAGTAGGTGCTCAATACACATGTTGGCTGGACGGTGGCACTCTCAGCACCTGCACAGGCCACCCCAGACACCCCGCTTCATTCTTAGGAGGTGTCATCGTGTTCCTAGGACAGCGGGGAGAAGGGGACCTGCCAGTGTTGGCCTCCATTTGCCCCCAGCCAACTGCCCCCAAGGCTCTTGACTACTTTCTTACAGTACATCCTGCTGTGCTGGAATCGGCCCTCATGGGGCCACCTGGCACATGGCATTTGAGGCCCTCGTGGCTGACCAGATCTCCCCCAACAGTGCCCTGTCTGCTGCCTCCAGGGCTGGCTTCCCCTTCAGACTGGAGTCCCCTGAGGGGCTCTGTCCCTCCCCTGCTCTGGTAGCCCCCTCCATCCTCCCTCCCTCCACTCCATCTTTGGGGCATCCGAGTCACCTTTCTACCCCAGTGATCTGCCCAAGCCACTGCCCACTTCCCTCTGGATAAAGCCAGGTTCCCCGGTGTTCAAGACCCATCACAACTGCCCCCAGCCCAGGTCTTCCCCACCCAGCCACCTGGCAAACTGCTCCTTCTCTCAAAGGCCCAAACGTGGCCTCCTGGACTGCATCCCCCAGGCAGTCAGGCCCCGTCTCCACCTCACAGACACCTTGGGCGGAATCTGCTTCTTCCCATATCTGAGTCCTCCTTAGCCCCTGAGCTCCTCTGGGCAGGGCTGTTTCTTTCCATCTTTGTATTCCCAGGGGCCCGCAAATAAATGTTTGATGAATGAACAAGAGAGTGAATTCCAATTCCATGCAACAATGATTGGGCTCCTGGGCCCCAGGCCATGTGTCTGGCACTGGAAACGGAAGCTGCAGGATGCAGCCCCTGCCCTCATGGAGCTCCTCCTGTCAGAGGAGTGTGGGGACTGGACGAGCCCAGAGTAACTTGCAGGGGAACGAACAGGTAAGGGGCTGTGTGATGAGATGAGAGACTGGGAGAATAAACTAGAAAGTCTCTAGCTGTCCAGAAGCTCACTGTCCAGTCCAGATAAAGATCTGAAGTCAGTTCGTACTTAGCCAAGGGAAATGGCACAGACACCCATGGTCCCTATTTCAGACCAAGGCCACCAGACTGAGCTGGGACCTTGGGACAGACAAGCCATGTAGAAGTTAGGAGACTTCTCCTCCCTTTCCCAGGGTCCTGAGTACCTCTCCTCCCTGACCTCAGGTTTCCTCCTGGTGTCACCTTGGCCCCTCTTGGAAGCCAATTAGGCCCTCATTTCTGCAGCCGGGATTAATATGATTATGAACACCCCCAATCTCCCAGATGCTGATTCAGCCAGGAGCTTAGGAGGGGGAGGTCACTTTATAAGGGTCTGGGGGGGTGAGAGCCCAGAGTCATCCAGCCGGAGCCCTGAGTGGCTGAGCTCAGGCCTTCGCAGCATTCTTGGGTGGGAGCAGACGCGGGGCAGCCACAAGGGCCACAGCCATGAATGGCACGGAAGGCCCTAACTTCTACGTGCCCTTCTCCAACGCGACGGGCGTGGTGCGCAGCCCCTTCGAGTACCCGCAGTACTACCTGGCCGAGCCATGGCAGTTCTCCATGCTGGCCGCCTACATGTTCCTGCTGATCGTGCTGGGCTTCCCCATCAACTTCCTCACGCTCTACGTCACCGTCCAGCACAAGAAGCTGCGCACGCCTCTCAACTACATCCTGCTCAACCTAGCGGTGGCCGACCTCTTCATGGTCTTCGGTGGCTTCACCAGCACCCTCTACACCTCTCTGCATGGATACTTCGTCTTCGGGCCCACAGGATGCAATGCGGAGGGCTTCTTTGCCACCCTGGGCGGTATGAGCCGGGTGCGGGTAGGGCATGCAGGAGCCTGGGAGCATGGAGGGGTCTGGGACAGTCCCCGGCTTGGTGGTGGTGGCTGAGAGGGCTTCTCCTTCTCCTCTCCTGTCAGTGTCACCCAAGGCCCTCATATGTTCAGTCAACAAACACCATTCACGGTGATAGCCGGGCTGCTGTTTGTGCAGGGCTGGCACTGAACGCTACCTTCATCTTACCTGGAGCAATATGCGCTTGTCTAATTTCACAGCAAGAAAACTGAGCTGAGGCTCAAAGAAGTCAAGTGCCCTGCTGGGGGTCACACTGGGATGGGGGCAGAGCTGAGTTTGAAGCCCACATCCATCTTGGGCCGTGTTCGCAACACCAAGCCTCTGTTTCCCTCGGAAAACAGGTCAGACCCAGGCTGGGCACTGAGGAGAGAGCTGGGCAAGCCAGACTCCTCCTCTCTGGGGGCCCAAGCCCAGGGTAGGAAGTGGATTCTCCATTCTTCAGTCATTGAGTCTTCCCTGTGCTGGGTAATGGGCTCGGTCCCCTTTGGCATCCTCTGCCTCCCCTCCCAGCCCCCCGTCCTTGGGTGCCCCTCTAGCCTCCATGCCACGCTCCAAGGCTCCTGGTGTTGAGAACTGCATGCAGCCCCTCTAAAGCAGCTGCTTTTTGCTTTAGAATAATGTCTTGCATTTAACAGGAAAACAGATGGGGGTGCTGCAGAGATAACAGATCCCACTTAACAGAGGGGAAAACTGAGGCAGGGAGAAGGGAATAGACTTATTTAGGGATGTGGCCCGGCAGCAACAACAGCCTAGGTCTCCTGGCTGTGATCCAGGAATACCTCCGCTGAGATGCAGGAGATGTTAGCGGCAGCCATTGCAAAGCTGGGTGACGAAGAGAGCTTAACGCCAGTCACAAGCGTCCCCCTGCCAGCCTTACCCTCTCTCCCCCATGTCCAGGCTGCTGCCTCGGTCCCACTCTCAGGGAATCTCTGGCATTGCTGGGTGTTTGTTACATTCAGTAATCACAGACCACCCAGTTCTGGCCAGAAGGTGGTGCGCCACATACGGATGGTTGTTCTCTGCAGCGTCAGTCCCAGTTTACAATTATTGTCCCTTTCACTGTTAGGAATGTCCCAGTTTGGTTGATTAACTATATGGCCACTCTCCCTGTGGAACTTCATGGGGTGGTGAGCAGGGCAGATGTCTCAATTTCATCATTTCCTTCTTCTTCCTCTGGGCAAAGCATTGCCCATTGCTTCATGGCTCCTAGGAGAGGGCCACACTTGCCCATGTTATTTCATCTCCCGAGAAGGGAGAGGGGGGAAGGACTGCCAATTCTGGGTTTCCGCCACCTCTGCGTTCCTTCCCAACAAAGAACTCTGCCCCACATTAGGATGCATTCTTCTGTTAAAAACAAGCAAAAAAACCCACAACTCCCTACTGGGTTCCCAGTCCAATCGTGACCCCCTGATCTGATTCGTGTCCCTCTTGGACCCAGAGCACTCAGCAAATAACTTCCCCCATTCCCTGGAGCTTCTTTGCCCAGCTCTCCTCAGCATGTGGTCCCTCTGCCCCTTCCCGCTCCTCCCAGTGCCACGCTCTCTCCTTCCCCAAGGCCTCCTCAAGTCCCTCTCCCACTCCTGGTTGCCTTCCTAGCTACCCTCTCCCTATCTAGGGGGAGTGCACCCTCCTTAGACAGGCAGTGGGGTCTGTGCTGACAGCCTGCTGACTGCCTTGCAGGTGAAATCGCCCTGTGGTCCTTGGTGGTCCTGGCCATCGAACGGTACGTGGTGGTGTGTAAGCCCATGAGCAACTTCCGCTTCGGGGAGAACCATGCCATCATGGGCGTTGCCTTCACCTGGGTCATGGCGCTGGCCTGCGCCGCACCCCCCCTCTTCGGCTGGTCCAGGTAATGGCATTGAGCAGAAGGGAAGAGGCTCCAGGGGCTCTTTGTAGGGTCCTCCAGTCAGGACTCAAACCCAGTAGTGTCTAGTTCCAGGCACTGGCCTTGTATGTCTCCTGGCCCAAATGCCCACCCAGGGTAGAGGTGTAGGGCAGAATAAATAGACTCTAATGTTGCTAAAAGCACTGGTCCCATCTCCTGAGCTCTATGTAAAAGAGAATCCAAGACATCCCAACCCTTCACCTTGGCTGTGCCCCTAATCCTCAACTAAGCCAGGCGCAAATTCCAATCCTCTTTGGTCTAGTACCCTGGGGGCAGCCCCCTCTAACCTTGGGTCTCAGCAGCAGGGGAGGCCACACCTTCCTAGTGCCAGTGGCCATATTGTGGCCCCTGGGAACTGGGTCCCATTCAGCCTCTAGGCGATTGTCTCCAAATGGGGCTGAGATGAGACACAGTGGGGACAGTGGTTTGGACAATAGGACCGGTGACTCTGGTCCCCAGAGGCCTCATGTCCCTCTGTCTCCAGAAAATTCCCACTCTCACTTCCTTTTCTCCTCAGTCTTGCTAGGGTCCATTTCTTACCCCTTGCTGAATTTGAGTCCACCCCCTGGACTTTTCCCCCATCTTCTCCAATCTGGCCTAGTTCCATCCTCCGGAAGCACAGCCTCTGGACGCTCTGGGTTTCCTGAGGCCAGTCAACTGTCCCCAATATCAGGAACCATTGCCACATCCTAACAACGTGCCCTGGAAACCTCTTGTTTCCAGAAGCTGCACAAAGATCCCTTAGATACCCTGTGTGTCCATCTTTGACCTGGAAAATATTCTCGCCCTGGGGCTAGGAAGACCTCAGTTTGTACAAACTGCCTCAAATACGGAGCCTGAGCTCTCTCCCTCCTCCTCACCAACCTCTGCCTGGCATAACCCTAGGCTCAGCGGGCAGTGGATGCTGGGGCTGGGCATGCCGGGAGAGGCTGGGTGCTGTCATCTGGTACCGCAGCCACCAGTGAAGCCACACTGATTCCACAAGGTGCATCTGCATCCCCATCTGATCCATATTCCATCCTGTCACCCAGCCATGCAGATGCTTATGAGCCCCTTTTCCAGGGAGGGAATGTGAAGCCCCAGAAAGGGCCAGTGCTCAGCAGGCGCCTTGGCTGTTCCCAAGTTCCTCACAGGCGGGTTCTCCCTACTTGCCCGTCCTCAGGTACATCCCCGAGGGCTTGCAGTGCTCGTGCGGAATCGACTACTACACGCTCAAGCCAGAGGTCAACAACGAGTCCTTTGTTATCTACATGTTCGTGGTCCACTTCACCATCCCCATGATTATCATCTTCTTCTGCTACGGGCAGCTCGTCTTCACCGTCAAGGAGGTACGGGCCCGGGAGTGGGCAGCCTCACGGCTCTGACAGTCCAGCCCCCAGCATGTATCTGTGGCTCCTGCTCCCTGGAGGAGCCATGGTCTGGACCCGGGTCCCTTGTCTTGCAGGCCGCTGCCCAGCAGCAGGAGTCCGCCACCACACAGAAGGCAGAGAAGGAGGTCACCCGCATGGTCATCATCATGGTCATCGCTTTCCTGATCTGCTGGGTGCCCTACGCCAGTGTGGCATTCTACATCTTCACCCACCAGGGCTCCAACTTCGGTCCCATCTTCATGACCATCCCAGCGTTCTTTGCCAAGAGTGCCGCCATCTACAACCCTGTCATCTATATCATGATGAACAAGCAGGTGCCTACTGCGGGTGGGAGGGCCCCAGTGTCCCAGGCCACAGGCACTGCCTGCCAAGGACAAACTGCATCCCAGGGCAGGGGAGGGGGCTCCATCAGGGCTACTGGCAGCAGTCTTGGGTCAGCAGTCTCAATGGGGAGTGTGTGAGAAATGCAGATTCCTGGCCCCACCCAGATCTGCTGAATGTCAGGGAGGGCCCAGGAACCTGCATTTCCAACAAGCTCTCCACAGGTGGCTCAGATGCTCACTGAGGTGGGAGAAGCTCCAGTCCAGATAGTTCTGGAAGCCCAATGTCAAAGTCAGAAGGTCCCAAGACGGGAATGGATGGGCCAGTCTCCATAAAGCTGAATAAGGAGCTAAAAAGTCTTATTCTGAGGGGTAAAGGGGTAAAGGGTTCCTCTCCAAGGACACCAGAAGTTGGGGTAAACAGTCTCTGAAGTCAGCTCTGCCACTTTCTAACTGTGTGACCCCAAGCAAGTCAATTCCCCTCTCTGTGCTTTGGTTTCCTCATCCATAGAAAGGGCAAAACACCAAAACTCTCAGATTACAGGAGATAATTTACAGAACACCCTTGGCACACAGAGGGCACCATGAAATATCATGGGCGACACAGCCCCCTCGTGCTCGGTCCCTGGCATCTCTGGGGTGAGGAGCATCTGCTTAGCAAGTTTCCTCCAGGAAGCCAGATTTGAGTGGACGGGGCGCTGGAACTGTGAGGGGCAGAAGCAGGGAAAGGGTCGGGGCAAACCTCACTAACGTGTCAGTTCCAAGCACACTGTGGGCAGCCCTGGCCCTGACTCAAGCCTCTTGCCTTCCAGTTCCGGAACTGCATGCTCACCACCATCTGCTGCGGCAAGAACCCGCTGGGTGACGACGAGGCCTCTGCCACTGTGTCCAAGACGGAGACTAGCCAGGTGGCCCCGGCCTAAGACCTGCCTAGGACGCTGTGGCCGACTGTAGGTGTCTCCCGTCCCCCACACCCTCCCCCAGCCACAGCCATCCCACCAGGAGCAGCGCCTGTGCAGAATGAACGAAGTCACATAGGCTCCTTCATTTTTTTTTTTTTTTAAGAAATAATTAATGAGAGAAAAACGAGGCTCCTCACTCACCTGGGACGGCCTGAGAAGGGACATCCACCAACACTTACTGATCTGGAGTCCCAGGTTCCCCAAGGCCAGCGGGATCTGTGACCCTCCTCCTCCCAACTCATCTTTCAGGAACACGAGGATTCTTGCTTTCTGGAAAAGTGTCCCAGCTTAGGGATATGTGTCTAGCACAGAATGGGGCACACAGTAGGTGCTTAATAAATGCTGGATGGATGCAGGAAGGAATGGAGGAATGAAAGCGAAGGGATAACATATCTATCCTCTCAGATCCTCTTAGCAGCAGCAACTCATACTTGGCTAATGATAAGGAGCAGTTGTTTTTCCCTCCCTGGGCCTCATTTTCTTCCCCTATAAAATGGAAATCCCAGATCCCTGGTCCTGCCTACACGCAGCTACTGAGAGGACCAAAAGAGGTGTGTGTGTGTGTGTGTGTGTGTGTGTGTCTATGTGTGTGTTTCAGCACTTTGTAAATAGCAAGAGCTGTACAGATTCTAGTTCATGTTGTGAATAACATCAATTAATGTAACTAGTTAATTATTATGATTATCACCTCCTGATTGTGAACATTCTGAGACTGGGCATTCGGATGATGGGGTTTCACCCAGCCTCGGGGCAGGTTTTTAAAAATTAGCTAGGCATCAAGGCCAGACCAGGGCTGGGGCTGGGCTGCAGGCAAGGACAGTCACAGGAATGCAGAATGCAGTCATCACACCTGAAAAAGCAACATTGGGGGAGTGGGGCGATGAAGGCCAAGTTCCCAGTGAGGGTGAGATTTGGCCTGGGGTCTCACCACTACTGTGAGGCCCCAGACCCCATGCCTCCCCTTCCCAGTGTGGCCTGTGGAGAGACAGGCCTTTCTCTCAGCCTCTGGAAGTTACCTGCTCTTTTGCCCTAGCACCTGGGCCCCAGCATCTAGAACATGGAGCCTCTAGAAGACATGCTCACCGGCCCACATTTAATGAACAGCTGAGTCCCTGATGTCATCCTTATCTCAAAGAGCTTAGAAACAAAGAGTGGGAAATCACACTGGGCCCACCTTCCCTGGGAATGTTCATGGGCCCCAGTTTCCAGTTTCCCTTGCCAGACAAGCCCATCTTCAGCAGTTGCTAGTCGATTCTCCATTCTGGAGAGTCTGCTCCAGAAAGCTGGCCACATCTCTGAGGTGTCAGAATTGAACTGCCTCAGTAACTGCTCCCCACTCTCCATATAGGCAAAGCCAGAAGCTCTAGCTTTACCCAGCTCTGCCTGGAGACTAAGGCAAATTGGGCCATTGAAAGATCAGCTCCTATGCTGGTATTAATGGTGGTGGGTTTTGTTGCTTTCAAACTCTTTATCCACAGGATAGATTGAAACTGCCAGCTTCCACCTGATCCCTGACCCTGGGATAGCTGGATTGAGCAATGGGCAGAGCCAAGCAGCACAGAGTCCCCTGGGGCTAGAGGTGGAGGAAGCAGCCCTGGGAATGGGAAAAACCCCAACTTTGGGGTCATAGAGTCACAGGTGACCCATAAAACTGCAAACAAGTTTTGTCACCTCTCTGAGCTTCCTTATCTGCAAAAGAGAATCTTAAAACTGACCTTGGCTGGGCACAGTGGCTCACACCTGTAATCCCAGCACCTTGGGAGGCCAAGGCGGGCAGATCACGAGGTCAGGAGTTTGAGACCAGCCTGACCAACATGGTGAAGCCCCATCTCTACTAAAAATACAAAAATTAGCTGGGCATGGTGGCAGGCACCTGTAATCCCAGCTACTCAGGGGACTGAGGCAAGAGAATCACTTGAATCCGGGAGGGAGAGATTGCAGTGAACCGAGATCATACCACTGCACTCCAGCCTGGGCAACAGAGGGAGAGTCCATCTCAAAACAAAACAAAACAAACAAACAACAACAAAAAACAAACACCTGATCCTAACGGGATTAGATGAGATTGTGGACTTTAAGTGGCCAGCCTACTGCCTGGCATGCAGTAGATGACAGACTTTGGCAATACTGGGCCTCAGTTCAGAGCTGGCCTTACTAGAGACCCTGTCCCAAAGGGAACAGGATGGAGCTATAGCTCCCGAGAGTCACTCCCTCCTCCAAGGTGAGGAAGGGGGACAGGAGTATGAGATAGCAGATCCTCGGTGCCTTGGTGGGGCTGGACACATCGTGCTGGGATCTCTATCATTGCCCCTCTTTACTCTGACTCACTAGGTAATATCAGTCAGGGTACTTTTAGTTGCAAGTGATAGGAAATCCAGCTCATTTGGGCTGAAGCAAAAGGCACACATTGCTGGCTCCACATGAACAAAAAGCCCGGGGCTTCAGGTACAGCATATCACCATGCCTGAGATGGGGATTAATTCTGTGATTGGCTAGGCCTAGGTCACCTGATCATACGTAGCTCATTTATGCCTAAGGTTGCAATTTTTTGGATTTTTGCAATCGGACCTTGGCGATGACCTTGAACAGTAAGATATAAATAACTCCCACATGCTTAGCGTTCCAATAATGGAACACTAGGCATACACAGGTCTAACTGCATCACCATGACTGGAATGGGGATTCATCCTCTGATTGGCCAGACCTAGGTCACATGCTTACCCTGCAACCCAAGCAGGCTGAAGGGGAGAGGTAGGTTTCACAAAGGAAAGCCCAGGTGCTGTTACCTGAAGTAGGAGGGCAGGAGGCAGGGTGAGCAGAGCCTACATCAACCCAGAGGGAATGGACTCTAAGTTGGTATTTTCTGGGTACACGGCTGGACCAGGCCTCCCTCTCTCCTCATCTCAGGGACATGAGGGAGAAGATTCCTATGAGTGGTCCCAAAGGTTTTGGCACCCTTCGTTTTGGATGCTGTGTTGGGCCAGGGTGGCAGTGGGTGGGACAGTGGCATCTTAGCTGTCCTGACTTGCAGGGAGCCCATCCCAGCTCCCCACCCCAACCCCCAACCCAGTCCACTTTTTCTGAGAAATGGTACATTTGCCCCAGCCTCATGTCCAGAGGAAAATTTTACTCTAACACCAGAACATTCTCTCGTTTGTCCTGATAGACAGGAAAGCCTCCACCTCCTTAATTTACAAATGACTTGACAGCTGCTTAGTGGCACTTGCATACAGAAAGAGAAGGAGCTGCTGCCCTAAGCTGCAGTAAGTTTGTCCACACCTCATCTCCAGGCAGCCAGCAGGCGGTACAACCTAAGAGGTACAGCCTCTTAGGTACAATGGCAGCTCCATTCAACCAAACCTGAGCAAGCTGACCCCATGCCAGAATGCACTGGGGACTCGGATGGCCACAGAGCTGTCTCACACCAAGGGAGACATGCCCCCCTGAAAGCCTGAGGTGCTCCCTAAGGAGACAGTGGGAGCCCCTCCCAACTCTGTAGCTTCCGGGCAAGTCCTCTTTTCTTTCTTCCTTCCTTTCTTTTTCTTTCTTTCTTTCTTTCTCTTTCTTTCTTCCTTCCTTCCCTCCTTTCTTTCTTTCTTTCTTTTCTTTCTCTTTTTCTTTCTTTTCTTTCTTTCTCTTTCTTTCTTTCTTTTTCTTTCTTCCTTCCTTCCCTCCTTCCTTTCTTTCTTTCTCTTTCCTTCTTCTTTCCTTCCTTCCTCCTTCCTCTTTCTTCTTTCCTTCCTTCCTTCCTTCCTTCCTTCCTTCCTTCCTTCCTTCCTTCCTTCCTTCCTTCCTTCCTTCGATGGAGTCTCGCTTTGTCACCCAGACTAGAGTACAGTGGTGCCATCATAGCTCACTGTAGCCTCGACTTCCCAGTCTCAAGCAATCCTCCTGTCTCAGCCTCTCAAGTAACTGGGACCACAGGCACACACCACCACACCTAACTTTTTTTTTTTTTTGAGACGGAGTCTCGCTCTGTCGCCCAGGCTGGAGTGCAGTGGCGCAATCTCGGCTCACTGCAAGCTCTGCCTCCCGGGTTCAGGCCATTCTCCTGCCTCAGCCTCCCGAGTAGCTGGGACTACAGGCACCCGCCACCGCGTCCGGCTAATTTTTTGTATTTTTAGTAGAGACAGGGTTTCACCGTGGTCTCAATCTCCTGACCTTGTGATCCGCCCGCCTCGGCCTCCCAAAGTGCTGGGATTACAGGCGTGAGCCACCACCAACTTATTTTTTATTTTTTGTAGAGATGGAGTCTCCCTATGTTGCCCTGGCTGGCTTTGAACTTCTGACCTCAAAGGATCTTCCTGCCTTAGCCTCTCAAAGTGCTGTGACTACAGGCATGAGCCACTGTACTTGGTTTGGGCAAGTCCCTGAATTGCTCCAAGACTCAGGCCCCTCAGCTATACAGGAGAGAATTATCCCACTTGGTAGAATTGTCTGCAGGGACTAATGAGAGTATTTGTATAAAGGGTGCTGTGCACAGTAGACATTCAATAAATGTGAATTTCCTTCCCAGAGACATGAACTAAGTTCAAAGGAGCCAGCCCCTTGTGTGGTGGGAAATGGACACGTAAGGAGATTAACACAGAGAGGGGGATCTCGCAAAAGTGGGGAAGCAAGTGCTAACTGCCCCGATAGTCATTCCCTTTCCTTCTGTTAATAGTATCATACTAGGTTCTAGCTGGGCACCTGGGTGCTCAACACAACACAGTATCTTTCAGCTTCTTTTGCACTGTGGTGGCAGGACATTAAGGTCCAGTCACTGTAAGGTACTCAGAAATGATGTGTGCAGTCTCTGGGTTGTGCATTTTGGAGAATGGAAGTGCCCTCCTTTTCCTCTCGTCTTTTCTTCCTGCTGGCTGGAAGGTAGTCATGATGACTGGAGCTTCCGCACCCATATTAGATCACGAGATAGAATCTGAGGACAGAGAATGGCAGTGTTCTCTGGTGTGTCTCACCATAGTTCCCCCATGCTGTCTTAACAGCCCTGGCCAACTTACACTTCAAGAGTTTCAGGAGGGAAGAGTTTCATGGTTTCTTGTTTAAGTCAATTGTGATTTTGGAGTTTTAGCCAATTTATTTTCCTTCCTTCCTTCCTCCCTTCCTTCCTTCCTCCTTCCTTCCTTCCTTCCTTCCTTCCTTCCTTCCTTCCTTCCTTCCTTCCTTCCTTCTTTCCTTCCTTCCTTTGCTTTTCTTCTCTTCCTTTCTTTCTTTTCTTTTTTTTTTTTTGAGACGGAGTCTAGCTCTGTCGCCCAGGCTGGAGTGCAGTGGCCGGGTCTCAGCTCGTTGCAAGCTCCGCCTCCCGGGTTTACGCCATTCTCTTGCCTCAGCCTCCCGAGTAGCTGGGACTACAGGCGCCCGCCACCTTGCCCGGCTAGTTTTTTGTATTTTTTTAGTAGAGACGGGGTTTCACCGTGTTAGCCAGGATGGTTTCGATCTCCTGACCTAGTGATCCGCCCGTCTCGGCCTCCCAAAGTGCTGGGATTACAGGCTTGAGCTACCGCGCCCAGCCTCTTTTCTTTTCTTTTTTGAGACAGAGTCTTGCTCTATTGCCCAGGCTGGAGTGCAGTGCCGCGATGTCGGCTCACTACAACCTCTGCCTCCTGGGTTCAAGCGATTCTCCTCCCTCAGCCTCCCGAATAGCTGGGATTACAAGAGCGCACAACCACGCCCGGCTAATTTTTTGTATTTTTAGTAGAGACAGGGTTTTGCCATGTTGCCCAGGCTGATCTCGAACTCCTGAGCTCAAGTAATCCACCTGCCTCAGCCTCCCAAAGTGCTGAGATTACAGACATGAGCCACCATGTCTGGCCTATGGCCTATTTCTTTACTAAAACAAAGGGCTTCCAGGCTGCAGCCCAGGAACTCAGGAAGATCGAAGGTCCTCTCTGAACTTCAGCTTCTCCATGTATAAATAAAATAGTGACTATAAAATATTTATATGGACGTCGACTGTGGCAGTTATTCTACCCCACCCTTTACGCATTTACTGACTCAAAGTCAGGAAAGAAAAGTCACAAATGTCCTGATGTTACAGGGGCTGGAGTTACACAAAGCAGACACCCTAAAACTGCTTCCAAAAGTTCAGAACTGTGATCTTCAGAACTGAGATCTTCAGAACTGTAGGAAAGTTCACATGTAGGCCGACCCCATTCAGTGTTTCATAACTAGTTCTCAGCAGAAGTTACATTTCATATAGGCCTCAGTAAAAAAATCACAGAAGCTCACCAAGCGGCCCGTCCTCCCGGCAGTCTGATGCTCAGAATTACCATTTCCCTGTAAAAAGGCAATCCTCTAGAGGAATTTTTAGAATATGCAGCACATTTTAGAGCTTCTTCCCTTCGAATGCGAAACTCGATCCTGGCACAGCCGGGAGAAGGGTTTCGGATGAAGCTCGTGGGAATGTTTCTATCGCTGAGTGTTGCTCTACTTCTCAATTCTTGGAAGTGTCCCATAAATGTGATCAAAATTGCTGCCCCCATTTGTGCCAACTTCCATTTGCCTCTTTGCTTCGGCTCCTGCTCCAGCATAGTCCCGGAAGACGGTTTTCAGGCCTCCAGCACTGGGACCTCCAGGCATCACAGTAATGGGTACTGAGCACCGACTGTGTGCCAGGTGCTGCCCTGGGCACCAGGGATACTACCAGGAACAAGACAGACACAGCCCTGCTCCTCCCCCAGAGCACAAAGGCTGGAGACACAGAAGGCAGAGCTGCGATTCAGAGCGCTTGAGGCTCTCCAGGAGCAATGCTGGGGCCTGGCAGAGCCCAGAGGAGGGGCCCCTAACCTTCTAGGGGCCAGGGAAGGCTTTTCTGAAGATGTGGCATCTACACTGAGGCCAAAAGATGAGTGGGAAAGAGTCCAGAGAAAGGGGGCAGTGCGTACAGAGGGGCCTTCTAGGCCAAGTGTATCAATTGGCTTGTACGGCAAGACAAACAACCCAACACTTCATGGCTTAAAACAACAAACTGTGTATCATTCATGACTCTGGATCAGCCAGACGGATCTGCTGATCTGAACCAAGCTTGGTCAATTTCGGCTGGGCTCATTCAAGCTATCTGTGGTCAACTGGAGGGTTGGCTGGGGACTCGCTGGTTGACCCTCAGATGGCCGGGTAACAGGGGTGATGGCCATGGGCCTCAGCATCTGGCAGGCTAGCTAGGGCTAGTTCACATGGCAATGGGACTGGCATACCATCACTTCTGCCATTGGTCAAAGCAAGTCATAAGATTTAAGGAATCCACTCAGATTTAAGAAATGTGGGAAAGGCCAGGTGCAGTGGCTCATGCCTGTAATACCTACACTTTGGGAGGCCAGGTGGGAGGTCACTTGAGGCCAGGAGTTCAAGACCAGCCTGGACAACATAGCAAGATTCCATTTCTAGTATATATACACATATATATTTTTTCTAGTATATATGTAAAATTTCTAGTGTGTACATATATATATATACACACATACACACACACACACACACACACACACATATATATATATATATATTTTTTTTTTTTTAATTAGCCAGGCATAGTGGCATGTGCCTGAGTCCCAGCCACTTGGAAGACTGAGGTGGGAGATCACTTGAGCCCAGAAGGTCAAGGCTGCAGTGAGCTATGATTGCACCACTGCACTTCAGCCTGGGCGACAGAGTGAAACCCTGTCTCAACAAACAAACAGACAAACAAGAAATGTGAGAGGGGTTGCAAAGTTGCATTGCAAATGGGCATAGATATGGGCAGGAGTGAAAAATTGGGGGCAATTCTGCATCAGTTCAACACACACAGAGGAGACAAAAGGGTCCTGATATCAGCACATGGCCCAATTCCAGGAGCCACAATGTGGGTGAATTGTGGGATTTGAGCGGGGAGGAGGCTCTTTAAGTCAGACGGAAGAGCATGAACTTTCACCCAAGGGCAGTGGGCAGCCATGCAGGGTGCTAGGCAGGGAAGTGAAATCTGATTTCACTTTAGAACACTTTGATGGCCACAGCCTCCCCGAGTCCAGATCTCTGGTGATGGAGAGTCCTCTGGGAAAATTCCAAAATCAAGAGACTACCTAGAGAAGAATGCACGTCTGTTTAAAACCCATCCCTTCCTCAGAGGTAACCACTTCTACTATTACCTTGGTATGAATCCATTCAGAACATTTTTCTACTGCTTGTGACTGGTAAGATAACAAAAACAAAAAAAGTTGAATAAAATTAAAAAGAACTATTGTGCCTTCACACACACACACACACACAAACACACACGTTTTGTCTTCTCAGTAGCTGGGGCATACTCTCCGATACATTCTGGTTCACTCCTTTTCACTACTGCATACTATTCCACTGTGAGAATAGGCCACAATTTACTTGTCTACTCTCCACCTGATGGGCATTTCTGTTGTTCTGAATTTCCGCTAAGATTGAAATGAACATCTTTGCATGTAAATGTATACATTTGTCTCAGATCTACACCTAGAGTGGAATGGGTGGGTTGTGGAGTGAGTCCCTCCTTAGTTGTATGAAACATTGCTGAATTGCTTTCTAAGGCAGCTACCAACTCACTCCCCACCCCCAGCAGCCATACTTTCTTTGAATCCTGGTCACTCAGTATTGATAGACACTTATATCTTTGTCATTTTGCTGAGTGTGAAATACAGCCTCATCCTTGTTTGTTTTCTTTTCTTTTCCCTTTTCTTTTTCTTTTTTTTTTTTTTTTTGACAGGGTGTTACTCTACTGTAGCCCAGGCTGGAGTGCAGGGGTATGATCACAGTTCCCTGCAGCCTTGACCTCCCAGGCTCAAGCAATCCTCCTGCCTCAGCCTCCCAGGTAGCTGGGACTACAGGTGCACACCACCATGCCCAGCTAATTTTTGTATTTTTTGGTAGAGACAGGATTTCACTTTTTTGCCTAGGCTGGTCTTGAACTCCTGGGCTCAAGCGATCCTCCTGCCTCAGCCTCCCGAAGTGCTGGGATTACAGGTATGAGCCACCACACCTGGCCCCTCATCCTTGTTTTAATCCACCTTGTCATTTTATTTTATTTTTATTTATTTATTTTTGAGACACAGTTTTGCTCTTGTTGCCTAGGCTGGAGTGCAATGGCTCAATCCTGGCTCATTGCAGTCTCCAGCTCCCAGGTTCAAGTGATTCTCCTGCCTCAGCCTCCCAAGTAGCTGGGACTACAGGTGCACACCACCACGCCCAGCTAATTTTGTATTTTTAGTAGAGATGAAGTTTCACCATGTTGGCCAGGCTGGTCTCAAACTCCTGACCTCAGGTGATCCGCCCACCTCAGCCTCCCAAAGTGCTAGGATTATAGGCGTGAGTCCCTGCACCAGCCTACCTTGTCATTTTAGATGGCTAGAGAATATTCTACAGAAAGGGTGTGATTTAGCCAGGCCTTGGGTGTTTGCTCGGAATTTTTTTTTTCTTTTGTCAATTTGATGGGAAAAAGCAGTATTTCACCATTGTTTCAATTTGAATTTTCTCAAATGCCAAGGAGGTTGAGTGTCCATTTTCCTGTTCCTGTTCCTCAGCCTTTAGGCTGGCGAATTGCCTGTTTACATTCTTTGTCCATTGTCCCAGTGGATGTTGTCCTTATCTATGAAGATTTTGCTAAGCATCCTCCCATATTATGTCTTTAAAAACAAAACCAAAGGAGGGCACAGGCCCAGAGAGCCTGACTGGCCTCAGAAGGGGCTACTCTGATCTAGGGGGATGTGCTCTTGGCAAAAGTAGCAGTTGAGCTGCCTCCAACTGCTACTTTTTCAGAAACTGAGGCCAGCAGTGGCGTGGGGCAGCCCATTGCTCACCTGGTAAGATTAGAGGGCCGCCTCAGCGGCCTTCCTGACAACACAGGTGATCCCAATTCCTCATCAGCATCTCCAGCCCCTGGTGGGCAGAGGGCACAGGAGAGATCAAGCATCTCAGCTCCCATCATTGTACCATGGGGACTGAGACCCAGAGAAGTCAAGCGATGCCCCCAACCTTACACAGGAGTGGGTAGTCCAGCTGGGGCTCCCTACAGAAGGCAGGCTGCTGTGCCCCATCCCACACCTACAGCCCCAGTCAGTAGCTTGGAGTGCTCCCAGCCCAATCACGGCTGATTGGAGTGGTGGTGGGGGGGCGGGGTGGGGGGCGCTGCTGGTATATAAGCCTAGCGGGCAGGCCCGGCAGACTCACACCCGGGTGAGGGGTCTGCCGGTTCCACCTGTCGGTCTCATGGCTCCTGGGAGTGTCACCAGCGACATCTCACCCTCCTTGACTTCCACAGCAGGATCATCCAAGTCTACTGAATCTGAAAAGCCCGGTGAGCAAGAGGAGGCAACCCCTGCCTCATCCCGGCGAGCCCACTCCCTGGGTTGCCCTTGACGCTCCACAACCACTCCTCGTCCTTTCCCAGCCTGGCCCCAGCACCCACCTAGCACCCAGCTGCTGAGCTCAACTGCCTTTTGGCTGAAAAGCTGATCTACAGGTAGCAAGGCCAGGTAGGGGCTGGGGGCTGGGGCTGGCTAAGCTCAGGGAAGAGCCACAGGGCCTCCCAGCTGGAGCCCATTTCCTGCTGGAGACCGTAGCCCATAGCCGGACTGCAGCTGTGGGCAGCTAGTTGGAGGGACTGGGGCGGGAACATTTCATGCAGGGTTAGGCATTCCAATTTTCAACCAAGAAACTCCTCAGGGTTTATCTGGACATGAGGGTCCACCGAGGCAAACCAGGACCAGTTCACTCCCTTGAGGAACTCCCGGTCTGACGGGGAAGCCCAGTCCGTGGCTAGGTGCTGTTTGCTAATGTGGTATGTGCTTCAGTGGTGGTCATCCAGAGCTGGGGGAGCCCAGAGGAGTCCCCTAACCCACTCTGGGACGTCAGGGAAGGCTTCCCAGAAGAGATGACCCTGAAGGATGGGTGTGCCTCAGCCAGGGGAAGTATTCTATTTGCCAAGACACCGAGGAAGATAGGGAGGGGGTCCCGGTGCCAAGAAGAAGAAGGGCAGAGTTAACTGGGAAGTCAGAAGTCAGAGGTATCCAAACCAAGGTGGATTTTGAGCCTTGAAGGATGAGTGAGAGCAGCCTGCATGGCCAGGAGGAGAAAGGCATCCCAGGCAAAGGAAATGGCATGGGCTAAGGCCTAGAGGCCAGTGCGCCAGCAGCTTGTCTCGGAAGCTGCATCTTCCTTCTGGGAAGGAGGGAAGTGCTGGGGCAGTGCTGGGGGAGCAGTGGGAGGAGGGGCCCATCACACAGGGCCTCCAAGGCCGTCTTCGGTTAGGTCAGCTCTTCTATTGAACGGGAACCATGGACGGTTTCAAGCAGGGAGGTGAGGGGTGTGAGATGCAGCGAGGGGAATGCATGGGGTGGGGAAGAGGCAGTGGAGAGGAGGCTGGGGCTGGGGAGTTGGAGAGGAGAGGCCAGAATATGGAGAGAAAAAACCTATGGAGAGGCCTCAAGTGGGTGTGGTGGGGAGGAGAGGGCCCAGAATGCCCCCAGTTCTTGCTTGGATGTTGGGTAGGTATGGGCAGTGGGGGGTGTGGGGCATTCCTGGAAGAGAGATGAAGGGCAGGTTTGGGGGGCTGAGCTCTGTTCTGGACATCCTGGTACACGGCAGGCATGGAATAGCTGCCGAATAAGGGGCTGGGGTGAGAGGGGACAGGCCTGAGGGAGGACTCTTGCGGGTGGCTCTCTGGGACAGACATGGTCTGGGGGAAGCAGAGGAGGCATTGGAGCTGCTCCTGAGGTCAGGCCAAGTGAAGACCCTTGGGAAGCCCTGTAGCACTGCAGCTGGGAGGGCTCAGACCTCCTCAGAGGCCCCCATCCCCTCTGTACAGATGAGAAGACTGAGGCCTAGAGGGCAGAATGAAACTCCTGAGAAACCGGGAGTGACCCAGGACTACACCAACTCAACGGTTTTGGCCCCCAGATGAATATTCCCACACTGGGCTCGTCACGGCTGGGAACCAACAGGGGTTGAATTGGATTACGTCTCTTTATAATTTTGCTCTAGATCTAGAGTTTCAGGAGTTTTTTTTGTTTGTTTGTTTTTTCTATTGAAAAAATTTTTTAATGTAGCCAATTGATTTTTTTAAGTCTTTTTTTTTTTTATTGGAGACAGGGTCTTTCTTTGTCACCCAGGCTGGAGTGCAGTGGTGTGACCTCAGCTCACTGCAGTCTCCACTTGCCAGGCTCAAGCAATCTTCCCACTTCAGCCTCCTGAGTAGCTAGGCCTACAGGCACACACCACCACACTCTGCTCATTTTTAAAGACTTTTGTAGAGTCGAGGTCTCACGATATTGCCCAGAATTTAAGTCTTTACATTCTGCAGATTGATCAGAAGTCAACATTTCCAGTCACCACATTTAAATCCGGTTTCACATTTTAATCCCTTTTATGCATTTCATGGTGACTGACAACTTCTCATGCTTCCCCCCACCCTTGATCCTACTTCATTTGCAACTTTTTTTATAACACCTTATTGAGAAATAATTCCCATACAATACAATTCACCCTTTAAAGTGTATAATGGCTTTTGGTATACTCAGAGTTGTGTATCCATCTCTATAATCAATTTTAGAATATATATATATATATATTTTTTTTGAGACGGAGTCTCGCTCTGTCGCCCAGGCTGGAGTGCAGTGGCCAGATCTCAGCTCACTGCAAGCTCCGCCTCCCGGGTTTACGCCATTCTCCTGCCTCAGCCTCCCAAGTAGCTGGGACTACAGGCGCCCGCCAACTCGCCTGGCTAGTTTTTTGTATTTTTTAGTAGAGACGGGGTTTCGCCGTGTTAGCCAGGATGGTCTCGATCTCCTGACCTCGTGATCCGCCCGTCTCGGCCTCCCAAAGTGCTGGGATTACAGGCTTGAGCCACTGCGCCCGGCCAATTTTAGAATATTTTAATCACTTCAAGAAAACCAGTACCCATTAGCAGTCACTCTCCACCCCCACTCCCCAGCCCTGGCAACCACCAATCTGCTTTCTGCATCTATGGACTTGCTTATTCTGGACATTTCATATAAATGGAATCAGACAGTATGTGGCTTTTTCTGACTGGCTTTTTTTCACTTAGCATGTTTTCAGGGCTCCTCCATGTCGTAGCCAGGGCTTCACTCCTTTGTATGAATGGATAATATTCCACGGGATGGGTAGAGACCACATTTTGTTCATCCATCTGTCAATCATTCATCATGGATGTTTGGGCTGTTTCCATCTTTGGGCTGACATGAAGGACGCTGCTATGAACAGTCATGTATACGTTTTTGTGTGGACACGTGTTTTCATTTCCCTCAGGTATATACCTAAGAGTGGAATTTTTTGGTAACTTTTTATTATGAAAACTTTCAGGGCCAAGAATGGTGGCTCACGCTTGTAACCCCAGCACTTTGGGAGACTGAGGTGGGAAGATAGGTTGAACTCAGGAGTTTGAGACTAACCTGAGCAATGTAGTCAGACTCCTGTGTCAAATAATAATAATAATACAAAAATTAGCCGGGCGTGGTGGGGCATGCCTGTGGTCCCAGCTGCTTCGGAGGCTGAGGCGAGAGGATCACTTGAGCCAGGGAGGTCAAGGCTGCAGTGAGCCATGATTGTGGCACTGCACTCCAGCCTGCGTGACAGATTGAGACACTGTCTCAGTAAAACAAAACAAAACAAAAAACTTTCAAATGGATACAAAAGTAGACTATACCAAATGGTCTGTAACTCCCTTCCACTGTGCCCATCACCCAGCTCCAACAGTCATCAGCTTGCGGACGCTCTTGTTTCATCTGCTGGGTTATTTCAAAGCAAATGCTGGATTTATTTATCATTTCATCTGTCAATATCTTTTATAATATTTACCTTTAACAGGTAAGAACCTTTTAAAAAGCAATTGTAATACCATTAGCACACCTCAAACAATATTATCCCTAATATCCAGTATTTCCTTCCAGGGTTCACATTTATCTGTTACCTTTCTTTTTCCAGTTGGATTGTTCAAATCCTGCTCTGGGAATGAGCATTTGGTTGAGAGGTTTCCTAAGGATCTTTAGTCCATAGGGTGCCTCTCCCACTTTTTCTTTCCCTCTTATTTGTGGAAGAAACCACGCTGTGCGCCCTGGAGAGTCTCTCAGTCTGGGTGCCTCTGAGAATGTGCACATAGCACCTGGAGGTCCTGTAAACCCATAGTTACATCTAGAAAATTCACCCAATTTAGATTTGTTTTTCTTTTTTTTCTTTTGTTGAGACGGAGTCTCGCTCTGTCGCCCAGACTGGAGTGCAGTGGCCGGATCTCAGCTCACTGCAAGCTCCGCCTCCTGGGTTCATGCCATTCTCCTGCCTCAGCCTCCAGAATAGCTGGGACTACAGGCGCCTGCCACCACGCCCAGCTAGTTTTTTTTTGTATTTTTTAGTAGAGACAGGGTTTTACCATGTTAGCCAGGATGGTCTCGATCTCCTGACCTCGTGATCCGCCCGTCTCAGCCTCCCAAAGTGCTGGGATTACAGGCTTGAACCTGGCCTAGATTTGTTTTTCTAAAGGAATACTTAGTTCTTTAAAAAGAGAGACTTGGCTGGGCACGGTGGCTCATGCCTGTAATCCCAACACTTTGGGAGGCTGAGGCGGGTGGATAATGAGGTCGGAAGTTCAAGACCAGCCTGGACAATATGGTGAAACCTCGTCTTTACTAAAAATACAAAAATCAGCCAGGTGTGGTGGCATGCACCTGTAATCCCAGTTACTTGGGAGGCTGAGGCAGGAGAATTGCTTGGACCCAGGACGTGTAGGTTGCAATGAGCTGAGATCACGCCATTGCACTCCAGCCTGGGGACAGAGCGAGACCGTGTCTCGAAGAAAAAGAGAGACACTTAATAAGCCTTGAGGGGATACTGGGAGCTTCCATGCCAGCGGTCAGTGTCTTGGGGACAGGGGGGCATCTGACCATTGCTGGGCCCTCACCCACCCCCCACGGGCCAGCTGATGCCTGCCACTGAGTTGTGACTGGGTCCTGGGTGATGGCCTGCCATGTCTCCTCAGGCCCGAGCCACAGCAGCTTCCCAGTGGGACGCCGCCACCCCCCAGTGCTGCGCATGGTGCTGGAGGCGCTGCAGGCAGGGGAGCAGCGCCGGGGCACGTCGGTGGCGGCTATCAAGCTCTACATCCTGCACAAGTACCCAACAGTGGACGTCCTGCGCTTCAAGTACCTGCTGAAGCAGGCGCTGGCCACTGGCATGCGCCGTGGCCTTCTCGCCAGGCCCCTCAACTCCAAAGCCAGGGGGGCCACTGGCAGCTTCAAAGTAAGCGCCCCTCAGGGAGGACATAGCCCAGGGTTGGAGCAATGGTCCTGGCCTCTGTTAGCACTGTGGCCTCTCCTGGAAGGCCTTTCCCCTCCGGTCCCCTGTACTTGTTCCTCCTGTAGTCTCAGCCGAGATGCCCTCTCCTCCAGGAAGGCAGGTAGTGTGCCCCCTCTGAGCTCCCACTACAAGAGTCGCCCTGTTGGTGTCCAGGACAGGTGAACTGTTGCATGTTTGGGATCCCAGGGACTGTGCCAGCTGCGCTAACTTCTGGGTCCTGGGTACGTAGTCCCTTCCTGGAATTCCGCACCACAGCAAAGGGTTTTCCCCCTGCTGGCACCTCCCTGAGCAGCCATGTCCTGCGTTTCAAAGGGGAGAGTTTCATCTTCATAAGGAGGCTCCAAGAGGGGACCCAGGCCAGGTCACTCAGAGCTGAGGCAGGTCTGGGACAAAACTGCACCCCAGCATCAGGACTGTCATCAGCCACCAGGAATACCTCAGGGACCAGACCCAGGGCCTGACTTGTCATTGCTGGGCCCCCTGCATCTTGCCCAACTTCCTGCACGTAGCAGCTGCCGTGACAGTTGCCATGGAACACTGGGGAACATTCTCAGCCTACCCCAAGCCGGTCCCTGTGGTTACCTGGTGACAGATCACAGAAAGTCTCACCCTAGTAGAACTCCTGGGCGTGGGTCAGAGCCTGGACTCGCGTCATAGCAGGACCAGGCGGCTGGGCAGGGAGAAGAGCCAGAGGGGCGTTGGGTGTCTGATGCGGTGTGCTGGCAATTGAGGGGTGAAGGTGGTTTCTAGTCTTGGTGATGGGGAGCCCTGAGGGTTGGGGGACAGGAAAGAAACAGCTTGCCAGGAGCCCTCCCCTACCCCTGCCACTCACACCCTTGGTGATGGTCCCACTGTAAAGAAGAGAAGACGTGGCTGTGCTACACGGCTGGAGGAGGGCAGATGAAGCTGTGAGCCCAGAGCCATCTGACCTCAGTCCATGTTCTGCTGAGTGTCAAGGGGCAAGGTGGCGGGGGCATGGGGCATGAGGCAGGGCAGAGCTTCAGGGTGGGGAGGGAGGGGGAGTCCAGAGGCACAATCTGTGGGAAAGCGGCAGGGGCAGGGTGGGTGGTTGAGAGATCATGAGATCCTAGAATCATAGTAGACAGTGCCTCCAAGGACAGTGGCTTCGTGCCTTCTCTCCGCCCCTCACTGCCTGCGGAGCCCCCCTGTTTGGAATGAGGCCTCCCATTCGGAGTCTTACGGAGGGTGGGGGACGTGAGGCACCTGAGGCTCTGCTTTCAGCCCACCCTGTGTCCTCCTCCAGTTAGTTCCCAAGCACAAGAGGAAAATCCAGCCCAGGAAGATGGGCCCCCCAATGGCCTCCAGGAGAGTGGGCGAGGCTAAGGGGAAGGGCCCCAAGAAACCAAGCGAGGCCAAGGAGGACCCTCCCAACGTCGACAAGGTGAAAAAGGCAGCCAAGAGGCCAGCAAAGGTGCAGAAGGCTCCTCCCAAGCCAGGCACAGCCACAGAGAAGGCTCGCAAGCAAGGTGGCGTGGCCAAGGACACGAGGGCACAGTTGGGAGAGGCTAGGAAGGTGCCCCCCAAGCCAGACAAGGCCATGCGGGAAACTTCCAGTGCCGGCGGGCTCAGCAGGAAGGCAAAGGCCAAAGGCAGCAGGAGCAACCAAGGTAGCTGTGTGACTTTTAGGGGGTGGTGTGGGAATGGGGGTCTTGACAGCCACTGGAGTAGGGTCGGGGAGCCAGCTCTGGAGAGGGGTTTCCTTATCTAGTGCATGTGCCCTGAGTACTGGGCTTGACCTGGAGAGACATGGTAGCTAGTTGGGGGAAGGAGGCAGACATTTCAAGGGTTATGAACGGGGAGGCAGAAACCAGGAGCGTGACTCATTCTTGAGGCAGGGGTCAGGGAAGGCTTCCTGGAGGAAGGTGTCTCAAGCAGGGGAAGGGCCTTTGCAAAGGCCTGGAGGCATAAAGAAGGTGGAATTTTTAGGCCAGGCGTGGTGGCTTATGCATTTAAGCCCAACACTTTGGGAGGTCGAGGCGGGCGGATCACTTGAGGTCAGGAGTTTGAGACCAACCTGGTCAACATGGTGAACCCCCGTCTCTGCTAAAAATACAAAAATTAGCTGGGCATGGTGGTGTACACCTATAATCCCAGCTACTTGGGTGGCTGAGGCCGGAAAATCACTTAAACCCAGGAGGCGGATGTTACAGTGAGTTGAGATCGCACCACTGCACTCCAGCGTGGGTGACAGAGTGAGACTCGCTCTCAAAACAAAACACAAGAAGGTGGAGTTTTTGAGGAACTGTACATATTTCAGTCTACCTGCAGTGTTGGCAAGGAGAAGGTGTGAAGGGCAGCTGGAATCAGGGTTTTATCTGGAGGACGATGAGCTGTGGAAGGATTCTGACAGGAAGCAGCTAGGGCTAGAGTTATTCTTTTTTTCCCCTCTCTCTTTTAGAGACAGGCTCTTGCTCTGTCACACAGGTGAGTGCTGACCCCAGGAATTAGAGCCAATCTGGGCAAGATAGTGGGATCCCATCTCTGCAAAAAATAAAGATATTAGCCAGCGTGTTGTTGCACACCTGTTGCCCCAGCTACTTGGGAGGCTGAGGCAGGAGGCTCACTTGAGCCTGGGAGGTCAAGGCTGCAGTAAGCTGAGATCGCACCACCACACTCCAGCACAGTGACAGAGTGAGACCCTGTCTTAAAAGAAAAAAAGAGTATTCTGGCTGCCACGCGGAAGATAAATTAAAGGCTCGAGCTGACAGGCCCGTTAGACTTTGGCTTTGGTGGGCTTGGAGCACTACTGCTTTGCATAGAGCAAGTGCTTCAGTTAACCCTCCAGCCACTCTGTGAGGGACATGCTGTTATTCCCAGTCTTCAAACTAGTCACTGAGGCTCAGAGTGGCTAAATGATTTGCCCCATGTCACATAGCTGAGTGAAGACCTAGGACCCAGGAGGGATGGGGGTTCCAGAGTCCCTGAAACTTCCTGCCCCACCAGCAGTGCCTCCTTCTTCCCCTACAAAACCTCCATCACATTCCAGGAGATGCTGAGGCCTGCAGGAAAACCACCGCTGGGAGTAAGAGTTCAAAACCCACGGCCAGCAAGGTAGGCGCCTGCATGACTTTCCCAGCCTGGCTGCCTGCCCTGAACAGGCCAGAGCTTGGGCATCCCACACTCAGCCTCTGGAAGGGTCAGCCAGGGATGGGGTTCAATTTCTTTTCCTACAAAGCACAGTCTACCACCTTCTTCTCTCTGCTCCCCCGGCACCCTGGGGTGTTGCCATCCCTGTCTTACAGATAAGAGCCTAAGGCTTAGAAGGGCGATGTTGTATACCCAGAGCCACCGAGCTGGGATTTCAGCCCTTCCCAGCTGTCTCTTTGCTCCCGGTTTGTTTTCGTATAGGTCACGAATGGTGCTGCTTCCCCGCCCAAAAAGAAGGTGGTGGCCAAGGCCAAGGCCCCTAAAGCTGGGCAGGGACCAAACACCAAGGCTGCTGCTCCTGCTAAGGGCAGGGGGTCCAAGGTGGCACCTGCACACTTGTCCAGGAAGACAGAGGCCCCCAAGGGCCCGAGAAAGGCTGGGCTGCCCATCAAGGCCTCATCATCCAAAGTGTCCAGCCAGAGGGCTGAAGCTTAGGGCCAAAGGCAGGGGTGGAGAGAAACCGAGCCTCTGCCCTAGTTTTTATTCTTCAGCAAACCACTGCTCTATGTATTTCATTGTAAGCTATTTATCAATAAAGACTTCTGTTGCTTTTTCCTCACAACTGGTGTGGGCAGAAGCTGAGGTTCAAGGATTTGGCCATTCGGTCCTTCATGAACATCCGCTGAGCACCTGCTGTTTACCTGGCCAATGCTGGGGCTCTGATAGGAGGTCCTGCCTCAGGGATACAGACTGTGTGCTGTATGGGGCTGCGGCATAGACATCAGATATCGGGATGCAAACGGGCTGGTGGAGGGAGAGTAACCCGGCCCTGAGATCAGGCTTCCAGGAGGAGGTGGCTTTTGATCCTAAAGGATGGGTAGCTGTTGTCAGGCAGATGACGCAGAGGGTGCCATCTGTGGGGTGGGATGAAAGGAGGGGATCTGTTTAGAAAGACCCCTCTGGCAGTGGAAAGGAAGGATTAGAGTAGCTGAGAAGAGAGGGAGACCTTCCAGCCACTGGTTCCCGAGTGCTCCTGGGCCCGGCGCTGTGACAGCCAACAGGTGTCCTACTCCCCAGCCAGCGCCTGTGCTCTGAAGAGGTAGGGCTGGCTGCTAGTTTAGACAGCATTGGAGGGGCTGTCTGAGCAAGGACCTGTGTCTGGAGGGGGTACAATTTCAGCAGAAGGAAGAGTGAATGCAAAGGCCCTGGGGTGGGAACATGCTTCTCAGACTGGGAGCTGCAGGAGAGTCTGTGGCTAGAGCCCAATAAAGGGAAGAACAGGAGTCTCTCCGACAAGGTCCAAGGTGCTTTAAAAACATCCGTGGCACTCCTCACACGGAGAGACAGGCTCTGTGTCCCTGCCCCTTGACTCCAGGCTCTATGCTTGACCAGTAGAATTCAGTGAGAATGATGCTGTGACAATTTCTGGGTCCCACCTTAAGGCAGCTTCTACTTCTTGTGTTTGGGGACACTTTTTGTTTTGTGATACTCACTCTTCGAACTTGGCCACCATTCTATGGGAAAGCCCAAGCAGCTTGTGGAGAGGAACTGAGGACTCCAATTTTCAGCCCTCGCTGGACTCTCTGACCAGCTGGTACCACGTGCCACCATCTGAATGCAGCGTGTTGGAACTGCATCTTCCAGCCCTAACTGAGCTGCCCCAGCAGAAACCTGGTGGAACAGGGACAAGCCTTTCCTGCCAAGCCCTGCCCCGATTGCAGATTCATGGGCAAAATAAGTGACTGCTGTTATTTTAAGCCACTAGGTACTGGGGTGGTGTGTCCTGCAGCAGTAGATCTTTCTAAACAGATCCCCCTCCTTTCACCGGAACAAGGGCTGCAGGGTAGATGACGGCTGGATCACACAGGGCCTTGTAAGCCTAGGGCAAGCACCGTGGGCTTTATTTTAATTGTTATAGGGAACCATTAGAGGACGGCAAGCAACAGAGTCTCTGCAGGCATGTGAGCAGGCAGACAGGCCTGCGAGGAGGCCCCTGCTACAACCCAGATGAGGGGTGGTGGCCAGCCAGGACATGTTCACAGAAGGAGGGTGAGAAGTGGCAGATTCTGGATCGCTGTTGAAGATGGTGTGAACCGGCTCTGCTGATGGATTGGATGTAGGAAGGGTCACTGATGAGTCTGCAGTTTGGGTTCTAGACAGCTAGGTGACTGCTGGGTGACCATTTCCTGAGGCGAGGACTCGGCACGTGCCGGGAGGCTGCCGAGATACGGTCTTGATGAGAGGTGGCAGCCTAGCCACGGAGGACAGAGAGAAGGAAGGGGTGGACTAAAGGGAGTCAGAAGCAAACTGCCCAGGACTTGAGAAGGGGGCAGACAGGGTGCAAAGGGAAGGAGGCTGCTCAGCATGGGGCATCAGCCGCTCCCTTCCTGCCCCTGCTCCATCACCCCACCCTCTCCCCTTGGAATCCCGGCTTTGCCTAGATGTGCTGACAGCCTCCCTGGGGTGTCTGTAATGTGGCTGCCAGCAGGACCCAGAGGGGGCACCCAGAGCAGATGGTGGAGTGGGGTTGGGCTGGTGCTTCCTGAGGAGAGGTCTGCTCCTGCCCCTCATTCACGGCTTGACGCGGTGCTGTCGGAGGCACCTCCAGGCAGACTGTGGTGTGGGGGGCATGAGTGGGCATCTCATATCCAAGAGCTGGGGGCAGGGGTGGGAGGTGTCTAGTGTCCATGAAACTTTGGGCAAGTTACCTCCCTAGCTGCAATGGCTTCTTTCCTTTTCAAAGGAGTTTAGTTTGAGGATGCTACATCAGGGGTCCCCAGCCTCCTATGACCCTCAAAGGGTAAGAGCCTCCCTCCTGCCCACAGCTGCCAGGTCCTCAGAGCCCCAGATAAGGATTATAGCTGGTTCATGGAAGGTGGTTCCTTCTGTGCTGAGAAACGACTCTGGAAACTAGAGATTTCCTCCATTTGCAAATACATTTCTAAACTTCAAGGAGGAACTGAATGTTAATCAGACATTAAGACAGGCTGTGGAATATTTAATGACATAGAAAGATGTTACTGACATATTGTCGCATGGGGGAAAATCAGGTTGCAAAATGGTGTGCACACCCTGAGTGATCCTGAGTTCACTCCTCGGCCCCGCCCCATCCAAGCACCCCATGCAGGTGGCGTTCTCAGAAACGCTCGCCACGAGGGGTTAGGGCAGCTTTTATTTTCTTCACGCTTTTTGTGCTTCCTACATTACTCTGGGAACCCTGTATTCATTCCAGAATCACACCCACCCCTCTCACCCTCAAAATGCTATCAAATGTGCTGATAACTTGAATTAGAAAATCTGCTGCTTAATAAGAAGGAATCAATGCTCAGAATAGAAAATGTGAAAGATAAAGACTGTCTTTCCACACAGAAGCCACTGTAGGAAAAAGCTATTTTTAAAGCAAAAGGTTGTTTACTTTTCTCCTCACTTTTCTGTTCTCATTAATTTTAGAACTGGTATCTGTGGGATTTTGTTTAAATTTTATGAATCTTTTGTCCTAGTTCTTACTCTTGATAAATACATGTGTAACTATTTTTCCTTCACAAAAGCAAGAAATTAAATGGAGTTGCTGTACCTTTGGAGCTGGCTCTCGAGATCTTTCCCCGGGGTCGGGGAGGAGCCAGCAGGGCTGGAAAGGGATGTCTGCATCAGGTTCATTGTTCTTGTGGGCAGGGGTGAGGAACAGCCTGTACTGTGGGGAACAGCGTTTAGGGTTAAACTGGGCTTGGGGGTTCAACTGCCTGCTTCCTTGTCTGAGAAATGGGCTTAATGCTATGTATTTTTTTTTTTTTTTTGAGACGGAGTCTTGCTCTGTCGCCCAGGTTGGAGTGCAGTGGCCGGATCTCAGCTCACTGCAAGCTCCGCCTCCCGGGTTCACACCATTCTCCTGCCTCAGCCTCCCAAGTAGCTGGGACTACAGGCGCCGCCACCTCGCCCGGCTAGTTTTTGTATTTTTTAGTAGAGACGGGGTTTCACCGTGTTCACCAGGATGGTCTCGAACTCCTGACCTCGTGATCCGCCCGTCTCGGCCTCCCAAAGTGCTGGGATTACAGGCTTGAGCCACCGCGCCCGGCCGCTATGTATTTTTTAAGCCTGATGAGAAATTCAGGGCAAGTTAGTGTCAGTTCCCTTTCCAGGGTGGTCACCTTTGGCCGCCCCACCCACTTGGGGGACCACTGTGGAGACTCTGGCCTGGAAGGAGCATGGGACCTGGTCCTTATTCTGTCTCTTCCTGGTTGTGTGACCTTGAGAAATGCTTCAGCTGTGCTGAGCCTCAGTTGCTGCGTCTGTCATGTAGGGATGCTAGCACGTTCCTCATGGGCTTGTTAGAGATGAGGTTAGGAGCAGGGCCCACCCAGTTGCAGGCAACATACAGTAGCTGTGAAATCTTCCTGGAGGTCCTGGGGTATCCTCAGAGCTTAAAGAATGGCGGCTCCGGGCCAGGCCCACAGCATGCACGCAGCCTGCACCGTCTCGTTTCATCATCTGGCCTCTGCCTTCTCAGAAGCCAGTCAGGTGCCTGCCCAAACCTCAAGAGTACAGCTGAGACGGAAGGGATGGCAGGCTCCCTCCTTCCTCTCTCTCACAAACTGGTAAAGAAACTGCAAAGAAACTGCATGTTCTTCGGCTTGGCTATCTCGGGACAAAGGCTGGAGCCCACAGTTGGTTTGTCTGTCAGGCTTTTATTATAAAGAAGATTCCAGAGTCCCGACTGCCCCCCTCCAGCCCCCATGGGCTCTGAGCCAGTCCCAACACTGGCTGAGTTGGCTGCAAGGGGCCTGCATGGCCCATCGGCCATAGAGGGTCGCTTCTGGCAGGAGTGGAATGGGTGGTGGTCTCAGGCGCCAGGGGCGCTCTGCCAGGTCTGCCCGCTCTCTGGAACAGTCATTTCCAGTGTTGCATGGGGAGCCTCTCGGGACCCCTCCCCGGGTCCTCTGCGCAAGCGGCAGCTATTCACAGTTGGTGCATGATACGTTTTTTAACATATAAAAGCTTTAAAAAAAAAAAAAAAAAAAAGTGGTGCTATCTTTAGAAACACTTTCAGCAAGATCAAGTAGCCCAGCTACAGCCTTGGTGCGTCTTAACCCCTCTCCTTTCCCTGGAGATGGAGCTCCCAGCTCCTGTGCCCCCTGCCCCTCCCCTCCCCACTCCCTGCTCCTGGAGGAGCCCACAGAGCACCCCATGGCACGGGCACTGCCCACTCTACCAACAGCCGCCCAAGCAACAAAAATCTGACACTACTTGAAACTGTCTGTGGCCAGGATTCTCTTTGGGTGAGGGGGAAGTGGAGATAACATTTTGGGGGTTGAAGCAGAAACCAATCAAAGGTCAGTTCAAGGAGGGCTCCCTGCACCAGTGTGGATGAGGTAGAGTTTCTGGGCTGCAGCCTCCAGGCTGGTGGCCTCCTCTCCCCTTCTTTGTGCTTGGCCGCCTGGATGCGCGGGGCTCTTGGCAGCAGGACCAGCTGGAGGCTGTGAAGCGAGTGGGTGGGCACAGTGCAGGCCATGCTGGGCAGACGGGAGAGCCTGACCAGCTCTCTGGCCCCCGTCCCAGAGACTGATCTGGGGATAGGTGGGAGGAGATGGAGGTGCCCAGGAGTCAGGGCTGGGGCACCCCTGCCTGGCTCAGAGCAGCCCCTCCTCCTGCCCACGCCCCAGCCGTCTCTGCTCAGTATTCCCCAGCCTGAGTCACAGACACGGGGTAGAACATCAAGTTGAGGCCCGGGGCGTCCGTTTCTCCCTGCAGCAGCCTGCCCAGCTCTCCATGTGTCTCAGGCCTCACTGTAGCACTCATAGATGTTGTCCTCCATCAAAGCCACCACTTGCTCAAACTTGTGCTGCAGTTGTGTCCTCCGGGCTGTGGGGTTGGCCTCCAGCGCGGCCATGATCTGAGGGGAGCAGTGGAGTCAGTCGGGCCATGGCGGGTGGCCCTGCCTCAGTTTGTGGGGGAGAACACAGCCCTGAATGTCTACCACAAGTGACATCCGTCTGTGAGGGGCAAGCACCCTGAGATGTGTGTACTTGAGTAGGAAGCTCACCTGCCCCGAGGGCAGGTGCCTCACCCTGGGGCACTCACCTGTGGCCGATACCTCTTGGCGTACTTATAAATCTCTGCCATGGCCACATTGGTATTGAACTCATTCTGGTATTTCTATAAGGAGGCAGGACGGGGAGGAGGACGTTAGCCCAGCGGTCAAAGCTGAGCCAGGCCCCAGCAAAGCCAGCTGTTTACACAAATCCCCCCCCTTAACTCCACATGGCCCCCACAGCATAGTTCAGCGATGAGGCCCCTCAAGTCCTATGAAGACAGCTTCCTGGACCCTGACCTCCAAGCTCCTCTCCATCCAGAGGGTGCTCTCCTGCCCCCACGCCTCAAGCTCTGGGAAAATGCGTGACGAATTTGCAGGCCGGCAAGAGGCCACGGCCACTTCTGAAATGCCCGCTGCATTCCCTGCCCTTACTCCAGTGGAGGCATTGAGGCCCAGCTCCCCCACCCCTGATCCCTTAGCTCATCGGGGACCCCCCCGCAAGCCGCCGCACCCTCGACTCCTCGGCCAGATGGGCATTCATCTCCTGCTCGCTGAGCGGCGTCATGTCCTGGATCTGCTTGTAGTAGCGCTGCACGATCTTCCGGTACTCAGGAATCTCCTTGGCGTAGAGGAGCTTGTTGGTTGGTGAATCCTGGGCAGAGAAAAGCGAGGGTGTTAGATGGCTGCTGAAGGACGGACAGATCTGGTCGTTTTCTGGATGAGCCCTCATCCCTCCTGCCACGTAAGTGACCTTAGCAGGCCCCTGAGGCCCAAAGAGTCTTGCCCGGTCACTGAACGTCTCTGTACTCAGCTGGCCCCAGACCAGGGGCTCCTCACTGTGCTCTGTCTGCCCTGCCTACTTTCCCCAGAATTGTTAGGACAATGATCTGGGGGGGAGGGAGGGGCTACTTCTTTCAGGGGGAAAAGCGCACGGGCGTGCCAGCTCTTCACTGCACACAGCCCGTTCCACGTAACAAGGATGTGTCCTTCTCAGGGTGATAGGTCTTGGTGTCTAGGATTTCTGGAAGCCTGAGTGCTGGCTCAGTGGAATATTTCCCACCACATGCTCCTAACGCCTGAAAGAAGTGCCAAGAACACTCCCAGTTCTTTGTCAGTCACGGGCATCCTGCCTTCAGAGGCAGTACGTGAGAAGTAGTGGAGCGATGGCATTTTCTCTTTCCCCTGGTCTGTCTCTGAAATGCATGGGCTAAATGCAGGGCCACGCACGACCTGGACCAATCCTGCAGTGCCAGCTCTAATGACACAATCTCATCCCTACTCACAGCAAGCGGGTGTTTTCCCGCCTCCCTGTCTTTGCCTGTGCCGTTCCCTCGGCCTGGAAGGCCATCCTCTTTCATCTTCAACCTCTAAAGCCAGACAGAGCCTTGTGTGCCCCCCACCCACTGCATGAATCTCAAGAGGTCCTAGCCACCCGTCACCCCTCTGTCCACTCCTTCACTGAATGCTTGCTTGAATGGCTTTTGACTTTTAGGGTCTGCTGCCCAGAGCCTGGCCAGGTTTTCAGACGATGTTGTGCCTGACTAAGCAGGTTGTCCAAGCTCATACTGGCTTTCCCACACCAGGTTCTCTGGCCTGTTTTCAAAGCCAGTGCCAGGCACAGCCATGGCAGGTGCAGTTGGTCTGCAGAGATACAGAGTTTCTGATGGAAGGTACTGGATTCTAGGTATCTCCCTGTCTGAATGAGTCACTCATCCCATATCCCCTAGACCTGAGCTCTTTCGGTTCCCCTCCCAGGAAGATCTCTGAGCTCAGCCTCAGAGAGTCGAGGAGGCCACCCACGGTTGGCACCCCACTCTGGCCCTGTGCATGGGCCTGGCCTGGTCCTGGGAACAGCCAACCTTGCCCAGCTGCAGGTCAGAGATGGAGCAGGCATCGATGAAGGCCTGCGCGATGACCGAGAGGCAGGCGTCAATGTGGTCTGTCTTGTCGATGTCAAAGACAAACTGGGGGTTCTTCAGGATGTTCACCCAGAACCGGAGAGGAAGGCTGTGGGGTAGGGTGACAAAGGCAGTGAGGGTAGGGTGAGGTAGGAAGCAGTCAAGGGACAGTCATGGAGAAGAGACCTGGCTTTGTCCCTCAAGGGCCTGAGATTGGGGCCTTGTCACAAGATGTAACCTTTGGGGTGGCAGTGGGGCTGAGAGCCGGGTTTCCTGCTGGAGCAAGGCAGGAGCTGCAGGGCTTAGCTACACCCCCAACCCCCTGCTGATCCTCCAACCAGGTCCTATTTCTCATTAGAACCAGGTGCCAGTCCCCGGGCACCCCTGGCTCCTCCCTGAACCCTTGCAGGCAGCAGGAAGTCCAGCATTAGCAGAGCAGCTGTGGCAGGGCTGTGGGGGGCAGGGCCTGGAGCTCTGGCCTTGTCCTCGAGAGGCCAGAGAGGGTAAGCAACACCCCCAACCCCACCTCAGGCCACCCGGTGACTCAGCAGCCTGGGCATGTGCACCCCCAGAGCTCTGGGAAGCTGCTGACCTGCACAGAGGTGCCTGGGCTGGTGGTATTCTTCCTGAGGGTCAGGCTGGGTTTCCAGCAACTTCTTGTGGGGATGTGTGACCCCGACAAGCTAAGAGGTGCCTCAAAGGAGGGCTACCAACTGGGTAAGGGATTCAGGTAATGTGGGGCCGAGCCTGGCTCTACTATCCCGGGCTGTGTGGTCTTGAGCAGGTACTGTTTCTCTGAGCCTCAGTGTGCTCATCTGTGAAGGTACCCGCCTGAGAGGGGTGTGGGAGAATGACAGTAAGGGCAACACCTAGACCATGCTCTGGGCACTCTTCTAGTTAATTCCTACCATTAACAAGGGTGGCATTTTACAGTGGAGGGAAAACTGAAGCACAGAGAGGCTAAGTCACTCATCCAAGAACGCACAGCTAGGAAATGGCAGAGGAGGGCTTGAGCCCAAGCAGGCGAGGCCAGAGACTAGACTCTGAACCCCCTGCCACAGGGGCCCCAATGGCACAGTGAAGTCCGCACGGCCCCCCACCCGCCACCTGTTGGTCTTCCAGATGTGTAGGGTGTCGGGGTCCGAGATTCCCCTCTTCTCAGCCTGTTCCTCCAGGAAGTCGAAAAAGTACTTGACAGCAAGCGGAGGCTTATCTTCACGGATACTCAGAATGGCCTTGAACAGGTCATCCAGAAACTTCTGCAGCGTGCCCTGTGGGGGAGTGGGGTGGCCGCCGTCAGCCCTGGGCCACATGCAGAGGGCTAGTGGGCACCCTTGGTGGCTCTGCAGCACTTGAAAAGCCCAGGCTGCTGAATGAGGAAGCCACGCGGTGTCAGGCTGGTCACCGAGCCTCTCTGGCCTCAGTTAGCATCCGAAACTTGCCTCACAGAGCTGTTGAAAGGACTCATCAAGGCACTGGCATGTATAGTTGAGACCTGGAGGCACCCGAGTATGGGCTGTGGGGTGCCAGCGCTGCCACTGAGCCATGCGGCCTTGGGGACATCACTGACCCCTCTGGGCCTCCGCTGTACCCTGTGACGTGGGCTGACATGGAAGTGCCTGTCAGGCATTTTTCCTGGCTGTGAGAAATGCCTCAAGTGGGACCCTGAGCCTTCAGCCTCTTGCCCCTCCAGCCCCACAGGGGAAACAGGAAGAACTCACACCCCTCTTCCAGCCGTGTGTGCACAGCTGGCCCTGAGCAATGACCCTCTGGGGGCTGGAGCCTTGTACCTACTGCACGGAGGGGAGACTGAAGCCGGACCCACCTTGGTGGAGAGCAGGCGGGTCAGGTAGATTTCTGGGAGCACCTTCTTGCGATGGCTCTGCCGGTGAGACTTCTTGGGCTCTGCCAGCTCGTCCGTGGGCAGCACCTGGAAGGCCGGGCAGTGGTCAGTGTCCACACCAGGCCCCATCCTCGGCCGCCTGTGGGAGGTCTGGCTCTGCCATGCTTCTTAGCACACAAGGGTTGTGGTTCCCTCCTAATTCTGGGCCCCATCCCTACTCCCCCACCTCCAGCCTTTCTCAGGGCCGGGAGCACTTTTCCCAGAGGCCCAGGGCCACAGAAAGCCAAGGCCACACCCACCGAGGGGCTGGACCCCCGGGCTGAGGCTGGGCACTCACCAAATGGAAATACTTCTCTGTGTCCAAGTCTTTCACTGCAAGAGGAAAACACAATAAATAAACATGGGAGAGTGGGGGACAGAAACAGCAATGAAGACAGAAAGATGGGGAGAGAAACAGAAGCAGAGACAGAAAGATGGGGAGAGAAACAGAAACAGAGACAGAAAGATGGGGAGAGAAACAGAAACAGAGACAGAAAGATGGGGAGAGAAACAGAAGCAGAGACAGAAAGATGGGGAGAGAAACAGAAGCAGAGACAGAAAGATGGGAGAGAAACAGAAGCAGAGACAGAAAGATGGGGAGAGAAACAGAAGCAGAGACAGAAAGATGGGAGAGAAACAGAAGCAGAGACAGAAAGATGGGGAGAGAAACAGAAGCAGAGACAGAAAGATGGGAGAGAAACAGAAGCAGAGACAGAAAGATGGGAGAGAAACAAACAGAGACAGAGATCCAAAGAGACAGGCAGAGAGAATGAGACAAGAGATGCAGAGACTCATGGGGAGACTGAGTCTGGGAGAGACAGAGAGAGAGAGAGAAGTGAGATCCAGAGACACACAGAGAGTGAGACAGAGTGAGGCAGAGAGAGAAAGACACACACACACAGTGACCACAGGGATGGAGGGACTTGGAGGGAGGGACAGCGGTGGAGAGAAACAGAAAGATGCAGCCACGGGGGAGGAGGGGCCCCAGGCAGGCAGAGGTGGCTTCCTTCACCCACCCCACCCCTGAGCCCAGCGCTCCTGTCAGCCCAGACTCCCAGGCTGCTGGGAGAGACCGAGACTCTGCTCTCAACCTCAGGAGGGGACCCCGAGACCCAGAGGAGCCCGGGCTGGCAGCCAGGCGGCTGTGCCTGGGGCGTCTGAGGCTGTGGAGGGGGCACTTGAGGCAGGGACATGGCCCAAGGCTGAGATGGGCATGCTGGCCCCCCTTCTGGCCTGGCCACTGCCCAGACCTCCCGGAACTGCATCCCGCCCTCCCGGGGCCTCTCTCCATCTGCCGCAGGAAATCAGCTTGAGGAGGCCTGGTGTGCGCCCTGCCCCAGCAGTACTGGGTCAGAGGAGGCTGGCCCCGCCCAGCCTCCACCAAGGAGGCCTCAGCCCAGGCCAGCCCTGACTCTCGGACCCTCAGTTGCCCCACAGGGGCATGGGATTAAGCCCCTGTCCACATGCAGTCTAGGCTTCCTTCCCACATGCACCCGCACTACCTCGGCCCAGTGTGTTGTCCTTCTTGTCTATAAGACTCATGGCCAGTGAGGCACCTTCGGGGATCTGATGGGAGGGGAGAGGCTGAGGTCAGAGGCTGGAGGTTGGGGTGGGGGCATGAGGGTGGGGAAGCAGGGCAGGGGGGCAGGGCTGCACCTTGTAATGGGCCAATGTGTTAAGCTTCTTGCGGCCGTCTTCCACCACTGAGGTGTCGTCCAGGTCCCGAAGGATGTAGCTCTGTGTGCTGGAGGCGAACCACTCTGGGGGACAAGGAGCAGACCATCAGGGTCTGGGCAGGGAGCTGGGCCTGAGGGGTGGGTACCGGCCCAGCCACACAGGGAGAGGCCTCTCGCTCTCTCCATGGAAAATGAGGCAAGCCATACCTCTCTCTGAGCCTCCATTTTCCCATCCATAAAACGGGGAGGGCAGGAAAGAGCTGGGGGAGACAGTGTGAGCATACAAAGTGAAGGTGCCAGGGTGGAGGGCACAGAGGACGAGCTCTGGAAATGGCCTTGTCTGCAGGGTTGTTAATGTTACAATTGCTGATGAAACCCTTGGCCTAACCAAGAATCCTATAAAACCCACTCCAGGCCCCACGTGGTGGCTCACACCTGTAATCCCAGCACTTTGGGAGGCTGAGGCAGGAGGATCGCTTGAGCCCAGGAGTTCAAGACCAGCCTGGGCAGCATAGCATGACACTATCTTTACAAAAAGTAAAATTAGCTGGATGTGGTGGTGCACACCTGTAGTCCCAGCTACTCAGGAGGCTGAAATGAGAGGATCACTTGAACCCAGGAGGTCGAGGCTGCAGTGAGCTGAGATTGCACCACTGCACTCCAGCCTGGGTGACAGAATGAGATCCTGTCTCAAAAACAAACAAACAAATAAACCCCACTCCAGCATCCCTCCTTTAGGAATTAGGATGCCTTTCCTGAAGGCTTTTTGCTGTTGTCTGTAGCTCACTCACACTGCAGGACTTGTCTCCCTTTGTTTCTGCCGAGGGGGCCTCATTGGATCCTCTCAGGGTCCCCACATTCATGTACCCATGCCAGGTGAAAGGAGTGTTTCCCGTCAAGGCAGGGGCCAGCCCCAGCTGAAGCACCTGACACGGGGTCTCTGCCCCATTCCCACCCACCGAGGTCGACGTCCTCTGCACGCGGCCACTGGGAATAGGGCACATTCTTGCAGAAGGCCTCCAGGATCTTCTCCTTGACCTGTGTCAGCGTGTCAGTGTCCATGGCCCGCACGCTCAGCGAGTCCATGCCACAGCCCTGGAAGGACACGTTCAGGTTCTGCAAGAGGAGAGTGGGAGAGAAAGGTCAGTGAGTTGCTGCCATCACTATGCCGGTGCCCAGGCAGCCATGCCCTGTCCAGGAAGGCTGGGTCAATGCCGTAGGCCGAGACGCACCAGCCCTGGGACCCTCCCCACCCTGCCGACTCACCCGGGGCTTGGCCTCGATGTTCTCCCGCAGCAGCCACTCCTCATTGAGTGTGTAGCGGGCCTTGCCCGTGATAGCGTCAATGGAGCCCTTGTTGATTTGCTGCTTGATGGCGCACAGCAGCAGGAAGAATGGCTCCCCCACCGTCTCCTGGGGTGCACGGGGGTATCAGGGCCAAGGCCCCCTCTGTATTCCAGCCCCCATGCCTTGGGCCAAACACCTTCACGCCCCCGTCCCCCAACCCCTTAGTCTCCTTTTGGATCCTGGTGTAACACTCTCCTCTTCAGGGTGTCTCCACGGACCCTAAGCTTGTGTTCATTAAACAGCACCAGCTGTGGGTGGGGGCATTCATTGCCTCATCCCAGCGACCCTTCCGGATACGCAGTATCATCTTTACTGTGCAGCCAACAGTGCCAAGGCTCAGAGAGGGCAAGTGACCTGCCCAGGGTCACCCAACTGGGAAGCGGCAGGGTAGGAATCGGACCTGGCTCGGCTGATTCCCAAGCCTGTGACTTTCTCCTAAGTGGGCGGCCCCAAGGGTGAGTTTAGGTGGACCCGGAACACCGATGTGGCCTCGACCCCACTCGCAGGCTGATGACCGTGGAGTCTCAGGCGGAATGGGGCGCAATGTCCCTGCTCTTGCCCATCTCCAAGGGTGGCCCTCCAGGCAGTGGCTCTGCTGGACCCACAGCCATGAGCTGATTCTCAAGGCCATTGCCCAGCAAGGGACCCAGGTGTTCTACTGGGATAGTTTTACTTAACTATCCACCAAAAAGGATTTAAAGAAAAATTAAGTACATAATAGTATTAGGCAGATTTGGCAAAGATTACGAAGGCAGCCTGCCAGCCCAAGTCCTGGTCCAATTCTCCAGGTCTGGGGCGTGGGAGGCACTGATTCCCTGCTTTCTAGAGGAGGAAACAGGCTCATAGGGGAAGGCCTGGCTGAGGTCACAGAAAGAAGCCAGGGGAGTGAGGTCCAGGGTCCACAGTGGCCCTTGTGGTTCCTGATGGCCCACAGTGAGGCAGCCCGCGGAAGGTGGAAGCACCCCAATGGCCCCTCCCAGGCCCTGCCTCTGCTCCACCCCACTACCCCCTTCCCCCAGGAGGAGCCGTGGGGCTCCCTCAAGCTACATGGCCCTCAAGCCCCCGGCTCAGGGGCAGAGGCCCCATTTGACAGAAGGAAACCAAGGCCCAGAGAGGGCAATGAGTAGCCCAGAGTCACACAGCTGGGATGTGCCAAAGATCAGACTCAAGCCCAGGACATCCTGGCTGGGTGCAGTGGCTCTCCCCTGTAATCCTGGCACTTTGGGAGGCCAAAGCGGAAGGATTGCTTGAGGCCAGGAGTTTGGGACCAGCCTGTGCAACAAAGCAAGACCCCCATCTCTTCAAAAATTAAACAACAACAACAACAACAACAAAAACAGAACATCTGAGGCCCTGGTTCTGGGCTCCAGGCAGGCCTTTGCCTTTCTCCCACAATCCTCCAGGCAGCCCTCTAGCCTCTGGCACTGTAGGGCAGCTGGATGGTGGGACAAGACCAGAGTCTGAGCAACCCTTGCTCTGCAGAAGAGAGCTTATGGGGGTCCTTCTGGCAGAATGCAGGAGGCCCTGGCTACCAGGCCCACCCTCTTCCCAGCCTCCGCTCTCATCTGGAAGATTCTCTGGCCTTCCTTCCATTCCTTCCATGAACATCCCCTCCTCCTGGCCTCTGCCCTCCTGCTGTACCTGATGCCTGGAGCACCCTCCCCACCGCTACTCGCCTGGCTCTCTCTTAGGTCTCAGCACAGGGTCGCCTGCTCCAGGAAGCCACCTTGAAGCCTCCAGACAGACGGAGGCCTCATGAGCTGAGCTCTGCTGCAAGGCACTGGCCACTCTGTATTTTGTTTCCACATCTCGCCACTAGGGTTGGGAGAGCCTCAAGGGCCAGCCAGGGGCTGATTTCATCTCCTGAACCCCGAGCAGGGAAGGGTGGATGACTGAGCAAACCACGGATGGGACAAGGCCCCTGACACAACCTCTGTTATGCCCCAAGCATCTGTTGAGCCCTTGCAGCAAGCCAGCCAGGCCTCCCCTGGGCCATGGCTCCCCGCTCTGCATAACAGGTCCTACAGGCCTGGCCTGTCTCATGCAACACTCCCTCCTGGCAGAGCTAGCCTGAGGGTGCCAGGGAAGGCCTGGGAGGCCGTGGGGTCACTGCTGCTGCGTCCCTGCCACATCCCCCGCCTGGGCTCTGTCTGTCCCCGGGCGGCCTCACCCGCAGACAGCTGTACATGCAGATGGACATCCAGTTGGTGAGCATCTTCTCCACCACAGACTCTGTGCGCCGCAGCATGAGCTTGGGGTTCTTGGCGGCCGAGGCGTCAATGAGGTCCACCAGCAGCTCCTTCATGATGCTGGTGTAGTACTCCAGCTTGCCGTGCAGCGCGATGGTCAGCAGCGAGGCCAGGCTGCACCTGCGAGCAGGAGGCAGGTGTCAGCTGTGCCTTGAGGCCCTAGGAGCTTGGGTCCCAGGGTCTCAGTGCCGCCTCATCCCTGGGCCCAGCGGTCCCAGGAGTGCCTGTGTGGGTGGGTCCTGCGAGGGGTGAGTGGGGCTGGAATCCTCCCGGAGAAACAGCCACCTTCTTCTATGTCCGCAGCAACCACCGTGCCCCGTGAGCCAAGGTCTCGGGCATCCAGGCCCAGGAAGGGCTGGAATATGGGGGTGTCAGGAGCCCTAGAGCCCCAGGACCTAGGACCTGATGCTGTGTGGCCTTGGACAGGCTCCTCTTCCCTACCCCACCCCAGTCCATCACAGCCTGACCTGTCGCGCACCGCAAAGTCCTTCTGCTGCTCCAGCGCATGGACAAAGACGATGAGGAAGTGCTTGTTGTTGAGTAGCGAGGAGAACAAGCTGATTCCCTCTTCCATGTTGGGCCGGCAGCTCTCAGGAATCTGTGGGAGCAACTGGTGATGCGGTGTCCAGAGGGGCCCAGTGTCCCTGCCTAGCCTAACAGCCAGTGCTTATGATGGCTGCTTGTATGCCTCCTGGGATGGGGAGCTCATTACCTTCCATGGTGGATGCCTCCTAACCTTTGTGATACGGAACAATGGGTTGGTTGAATTGAAAAGTGGGGCTCAGAGAAGGGTGAGGGTGCCTGGAGATAACCTGGCATCCCAGTGTGAGGGACTCTCACCTTCCATTTTCTAAGCAGCAGGCGGGGTGGGTGTATGGGGGGGGGTCCAATCCTCTGTTTGCTCTACCTGGCCTTGGGGGACAGCACGTAGAACACCCTGAATGGCTGCCTGAATGCCTCCTGGGATGGAGGCCTCAGTACCTTACAATGGCAGATGCCTCCACATGACAGGGATCAATGGATTAGATGAACTGGAAAGGGGACCCAGGGAGGAGCAGGGATGCCCTGAAGTAGTCCACTGTGTGTGGGTTGGGGGGTACTCACCTTCCACTCTCCCAGCAGTGGGTGGGTCTCCTGTGCCTGGGAGCTGCCCTGTGAGTTGGTCTGGGAGGGCAGCACATAACGCTCTTCATAAAGGGAGGAACACTGCAGAGGCAGACCCCCAGCATCTCAGACCCCTGCTGGCATGCAAAGGTCACTCATACAGAAAGGGCACCGGCTTGGGCTGCTGGGGGAAACTGGCACAGAATTAGCTCCCTATAAAGGAATAAGAGGCAGTGGGCCAAGCCCGGGGGCTGTGGAATTCCAGGAGTGTGGCCACACCAGACAGCACAAGGCTTAAGGGGAAGCAAAAGCAGCTCCATGTGCAATGGGGGAAACTGAGGCAGAAAGGCTGGGAGTCTGAGCTTTAGCCTGAGGCTGGGAAAAGCCACTGGAGGGTTTCATGAAAAATGATGTAGTCAAACATGGGCTTGCTTTGGCTGCTTTGTGGGGAATGGTGTGGACAGGGGACGGAGGGTGGTACCACTAGGAGGGAGTAAGGGCAATGGACCCTGGAAGGGCAAGGGGAGGTGTGACAGGCATGGAAGGGGTGGGGCAGGAGTCCACTCGATAGGAGGAGGGAGTGTAGAGACCAAGGGAAGCCTGGTTGGGAAGAGGCACAGGGAGGAGAGAGGCTGGCTTGGGACAGCCCTGGCCGCTTCTGCCCCACCTTGAAAAGGGGAGAGGCAGGCCCAGCTGGCCAGGAGAGTGGGGCTATAGCTTGCTTCCGTACGGACAGTTAAACATCAAGTGAGCAGAGAATAAGAGTGAAGAATCTGCCTCCAACCCTCCACCCCGTGGCAGGCCAGGGCAAGTAGCCAGGATGGCTGTGGACAGCTGTGCAGGTTTGGCACTGCTCAAGGGACCCTCTAGGCTGGCAGGGCTCAGAGAGGTCGAGTTGCCTTGAGGTGGCTGGCACAGGTTCAGGGGCAGACTCAGGCTTGGGCTGACCTTGGGGAAGAAGGTGCGGGTCACAAAGTGCTTATACTCCAGGAAGGGGATGCCCTGGCTGCGGTTCAGCTCCTTGGTCAGATCTGTCATGTCTGTCTGCAGCTCAGCGAAACCTGGGGGACACGCGGACAGCCATGAGTGGCCCGAGAACCCATCCCCCAGGAGGGAAAGCGGAGGCCCAGCCCTGCAGGGTCCCAGCCCATTACCTTTGCGGATTTCCTCGCGGATCTGAGATTCCATCTCCTCCATCTGCAGCAGCGTCTTCTGCCAGTAACGCTCAGCACGTCGGCTCTTGGTACAGAAGATGAATAGGGCTGCGGGCAGTGGAGAGGCAGGTCAGGCCTCTAGTGCCCTTTGGAAAGCTTTTATTGGCGCCTGCTGTATGCAGTGCCTGGGGCTCTGCTTGCTGGCCTCAGCTCCAGCTCCTCTGGGCAGGGTGTGGGAGGAGGCCCTGCAGTCCTCCCTCCTGGGCAGGGTTGGGATGGGGGGTGGGGAGTTGTGGGGAGCTCTCCCCTGGGCAGAGGGCTTGGGGAATGGCCAGCAAAGCAATGCCTGATGACCTGTTCTTAGAAAAAGAAATGTGTAGTGTTACAGCTCTGTTAGAATTTGTCTAGCCCCCTTAAAAAAAAAGAAAAAGAAACAGGAATACGTGTGTGTGTGTGAAATAGTGGTTAACAGTGGCTTTCCTGGGTGGGAAGATTCTGGGTGACTTCTGTTTACTTTCTGCTTTTCAGCATTTTCTATTCCTTCTACAATGACCAGGTGTTACTTGTAAATTAAGAAACTTTTAAAAGCAGATTACAAAGCAGTATTACATTATAACCTTTTCTGGGGTGGGGAGGAATGTATATATAACATATTAAAATATCTATTAATATATAGTATTTTCAGAAAAGAGACTGGGAGGGAATATACAAAAATACACAGGGTACTAATGATGGGTATTTTTTCCTTTTATCATCTTTTAGGTTTTCCAAAAATTTTCTGCATTGAATATACTCACTTTAAAAATAAAATAGCTTTATTGTGATATAATGTACATACCATATAATCCGGTGATTTAAAGTGTATACTTCAATGGTTTCTTTTCTTTTTTCTTTTGAGACAGAGTCTTACTCTGTTGCCCAGGCTGAATGAAGTACAGTGGCACGATCACAGTGCACTGCAGCCTCCACCTCCCAGGCTCAGGTGGTCCTCCCACCTCAGCCTCCTGAGTAGCTGGGACTAGACTCGTGCCTCCATGCCCATGCAATTTTTGTATTTTTTTGTAGAGAGAAAATTTTGCCATGTTGCCCAAGCTGGTCTTGAACTCCTGGGGTCAAGTGATCCACCCACCTTGGCCTCCCAAAGTGCTGGGACTACAGGCATTAGCCACTGCACCTGGCCTAATTCAATGGTTTCTAGTATATTCACAGAGTTGTGCAACCATCACCACTAATTTTAGAGCATTTTTACTGCCTCAAGAAGACCCGTAGCCATTCAGCAGTCACTCCCCATTCATGCTCTCCCCAGTCCCTGGCAATCACCATTCAGCTTTCTGTCTCTATGAATTTCCCTATTTTAAACATTTCATATAAACGGCATCATACAATATGCAGCCTTCAGTGAGTCTTCTTTCAGCTGGTGTAATATTTTCAAGGTGCATGCCCATGGTGACATGGATCAGTACTCCACTCCTTTTTACGGATAACTGTCCATTGTATGAATAGATCATATTTTACGGATAATTTTCTATTGTATGAATAGATCATATTTCATTTATCCATTTATTGGTTGATGGACATTTGGGTTGTTTTGACTTCTTGGTTATTATAAATAATGTTGCTGTAAACATGTGTGTATAAGTTTTTGTGTGGCTACATTTTCATTTCTCTTGAACAGATAGCTACCGGTAGAACTGCTGGCTCGTAAGTCATAGGGTAATTCTATGTTTCACATTCTAAGAAACTGCCAAAATGTTTTCCAAAGCAGCTGCACTTTGTTTTATTCCCTCTAGTAGCATATGATGGCTCCAGTTTCTCTGCTACATCGAGTCTATTACTTTCATGACCATTATTTTAACAGCGATACAGCCCACCAGACATGTAGGTTAATTTTCCCTAAGTAACCTTTTCTTAAGTACCTTCAGTAGCTCTCTATTGACTGGAGAACATGGTTCCAAATTTCTCTGCTTGAGATTCAGGGACCTTGGCCTGGGCCCAGCATATCCCCCAGCCATCTAACATCTTATACCCATTGGTGCTAGAGCCGGGGCACACCTCCCCCGACCTCTGGGTGCCTAACCTGTTCCCGTGACCAAGCCTTTGTTCAAGCTGTGCCCCATACCATCCTGCCTTCCTCCATCTGCCAATCTTCAGAGGGGCTGGAGCAAGGTGGCAAGCCTGCCCTCCAAGGTGTCCTGAGGGTGGGGCTCCTTACCCACCACGGAGAGCAGCAGCAGGACGCTGCAGATGACGATGGACACGACGATGGCTGTCTCGCTGCCCCCCAGCTGCAGTGTGGCGATGGTCTGGTTGAAGTTCCCTACCTGGATCTGTGTAGAGGTTGGGGAAAGTGGCTGTAACTTTCCTGGACTTACACTCTGGTTCTGCTCCTCATTTGCTGTGTGGCCCTGGGTAAATTACCTAACCTCTCTGAGCCTCAGGTGCCACACTGATAACATGGAGACAACAATGTCCACCTCCTGGGGACACTGGGAGGGCTAAATGAGGGCTTGTCAAGCCCTTGGTCCTGGGCCTGGCACAGAGGTGGCTCAATACAGGGGGCTGTGATTATCATTACAGCCTGGGAGGAGTAATGAGTGAGCCAGAGGAAGCAGTTCACAGGGCCTGGCTGCTGTCCCCAAGTATCTGCAGGGCTGCCCTGGGACCAGAGGATAGGTGAGGTATGACGACCCAAGGGCTGCCCTGGGACCAGAGGATAGGTGAGGTATGACGACCCAGAGGGCAGGACTGGGACTGAGGTGCAGGTGAAAGGAAGCTTTCCCAGTCAGAGCCATCCTGGCGGGGCACGTGTTGCTTGGGAGAGTGAGCTCCCCATCCCAGGAGGCATGCAACGAGATACAGTGCAGATAAGATCCCACGTTCTGGCCTCTCTCTGCTCTTCCTGCTCCCCTGCCCTCCATGCCTCTACATGGTGCCTGGCAGCCCAGGCTCTAGGACAGACGCCAAGTGGGGTAGGGACAACTTCTTATGGTTTCTGATGGTCCAGGTCCAGATGGGGCCCATCACTGACCTCAAGCAAGTCACTAAGTTCTTGGGCCTCAGTTTCCTCATCTGTCAAGTGGGGATATAAAGCTCTGCTTTGCTTTGCTGGACTGAGCCATTGAGTGTGAAAACGCTCAGTGAATTCAGGTGCTGGGTAAGGGGCAGATGCTTGGCAGATGGGCCAGGGGTGGGGGCCGGGTCTGCCCTGCTCCGGCACCCCATCCACTCACTGTGATGGGCAGCTGCCCCTCGGCTGCACCCAGGGACTCGTTGACCGAGCAGTGGATGATTCTGTCAGAGACAATCTGGATGTCGCAGCTCACTTGGCCTATCTTGACCCGGTACTCGTGACTCTGGAGCCCCAGGCTGTCCTGCTCCTTCTGTGGGTGCAAAGCGGGAGGACACTTGTGGAGAAGTGCTCCCAAGGCCCATGGCTGAGGCTGGCTAGCTTGCCCCCGCCTACCCTGGCCCCTTCCGTGCTCACATGGATGACGAGGGTGAGAGGCTCCCCGGGGTGGTGCTTGATCCACTTCTCCCTCTTGGCCGTAGAGAACTGTGGGTTGGGGAGGTAATCCAGGCGGAACCTGCTGCCCCGCTGTGCCTCCTCGGGGTCCAGTAGCTCCTCAGTCACAGCCACCTCGTCTGCATAGGCCCGTCCATTGATGAAGAAGTCCACTGGTGCCGATGCATTGCTCAGGGCCCCGGGGGACGGGCAGGTGATGAGGGTGGAGTTGAGAACCTTGCAGAGCTGGTTCATGAGGGCCACGGGCCAAGACCAGGGTGCAGGAGGGACGGATGGACATGAAGAAACGGGGGGAGTGGGGTTTGAGGAGACACAGAGGCAGAGGGAGGAAGAGGGGACAGAGATGCAGTGGGAGGAGGCCTGGTCAGTTAGGGCCCTGGCTGTGCCTGGGCCACCCCCTCCCAGCCATCAGGCCCCTGACTGCCTCACCGTGGGCTCCCGGCCAATGTGGTGGACGGCCATGGACACATTCTGCACCATGTGGAAACGCTCACCAGCCACCGTGATGGTCCTGCCACCACTGCACGGGACGGCAAAACCTATCAGTCCACCTGCAGCCCCAGAGAGCCTAGGGGAAGGGCGGGGTGCCAGTCTCACCTGACAGGGCTGCGGCGGGGACTGATGGCCGTGATGACTGGGTTCTGCATGTACCAGAAAGTGAGGTTGCCGTGCACGCAGCCCCGACGCTCGAAGCGCACACACACAGGCACCGGAGCCGGCAGGGCCCCCTCAGGCACAGTGCAGGTGATGCTGGTGTCTGTGCGCCTTGGGGGAGCAGCAGATTATCAGCAGGGCCTGCCTGCTGCTGCTCACCCACCGCCAATACCCCTGAGACGTAGGGCACAGGCCCAGGCACTTGGCCAGGGGTTCAAGGCCTCCTTGACTGGTCCCAACTCATCTTAGCACCTAGCTGTTTCCTTATACTTCCAAATTCTGCCCCATCCCACCTCCTCTGGGAAGCCTTCCCAGGCCTTCTCTCCCGCCTCCACCCCTGGTGAAGCCTCTCTCCCTAAATCCCTGAAGGCACTGACTTTTCTCCCAATCCCACTGGATGTTCCTACTTCCCGTGGGTGTGTCTGCCCTTCCCTTGAGGGCTATGTTGTGCTCCTCTTGGTGTCCCAGCAATGCCCATTAGTAGGGTCTGGTACACAATAAGTGCATAATAAAGACAAAGGTGTTTCGCCAAGAGACTCCAACCACACCCCTGCCACTCACCACACCCCTGGGCCAGCCAGAAGACCTGAATGTGTGCAATCAACACCATTCTCATTATAGCTATCACTTACGGAGCATCTACTGGCACAAAGCCCTTCTTCCAATTACTGGTACTATTCTTGCCAGCTGAGGAAACTGAGGCTCAGAGAGAAGTGGCTTGGCTTAGGGGACACTGCCAATGGAGACTCAGGTGAGGCTTGGCTCAAGGCTGTCACCTCCAGCCCACCAGCCCCCAAGCCCGTTGATTTCTCTGGACTGGAAGGGGTGGGTCAGGCCCAGAGGCTTACATGAGCTCTGTGCAGGGGTCTGTATCGTTCACCAGGACCTGGAGCTCAGAGCCTACATGGAGGTCATTCCCGTGGATGGTGATCCTGGTGCCTCCGGCCTTGGGGCCCATGGGAGGCTCCAGGAAGTGGACCAGGGGCAGCTGTGGGAGGAAGGCAGGTGTTTGGGCCTCGGGCCAGCCCCCCGGGAGCGTGCGTGCTGGGCAGGCGGGACAGTGGGCTGTAGCCCCCCTTACCACGTAGGAGAAGCGGTCCCGGGACTTGCCCTCCTTAGAGGCGTTCACAGTCACTATGTCTGAGAGTGGCCCTGGGGCTGGCCCCGTGACACACACGATCCTGAGGAGAGGTGCTGTGGTCAGTGGGAGTGGCCAGCAGTCCTCAGCCCCCACGGCCACCCTGGAGCCAGGCTCAGGGATCGCCCCATTCCATGCCACGCCACACTTCCAATGCCTTCTATATATAATTCTTCCCATGAGTTTCCCACAGTTCTGCAACTATAAGACAAGGGGCTGGGACAAGACGGTCTCTGATCATGAGAACGTCTGCTGGGCTGGTAGATGACGGCTCTTCCACATGCCAGACGCATGGCCTCCCAAAAGGAAAGCCAGCTCAGTCTCTGCCACGCATATTTCCTAGGGCCCCTCTGGGCCAGTCACAGATCTCTAAACCATGCCAGTAGCCCCAGCCTTTTTAATTTTAAATGATTTTCCTCAGAGCAAGGCTTAGGTGGAAGAACGGCTGGGCTAGGGCAGCCTCTGAGGGCTTCCCAGAGGAGTTGGCATCAGAGCCAGAGCTGGAAGGATAAAGCAGATGCCCCAAGCAGAAATGGCAGGATGTGTGGTGGGAATGGCTTCAGCACAGTCCCCGAGGCCACGAAGCAACAGGCTTCCAGAAAGCAGCAAAGTAAGGACGGAGGATGGGGAGGGAGGGGTGAGGACAGAGCAGAGGCTGGCACTGCTGGAGAGGGTGGGTGGGGGCACCGTGGCTACTCACTCCTCCGACACCGTGTATCTGTCAGGCAGTGGCTCACAGGCCACACCACCAATCCACACGCCGTGGGCCACGTCACTGAGCCGCCGGCCTAGGTTCCTGCCTCGGATGGTCAGCAGGGTCCCGCCATCCAACGGGCCACTCAGGGGCTCAATCTGCCAGGTGACCCGAGAGAGGGGCGAATGGGGTCTGAGGCTGGAGGCCAGCAGGCTTCTGCCCACAGTCACAGGCACCCAGCAGGGCACGGGCATGCGGATCCACTGCTTAGAGGAAGGTCTGGGGGCTCAGGTGGGGCTGGGACAGTGGCCACTTGGCAGGTCACTGTGCTGCCAAAGAGGATATGTGTGTGCATTACTGAGCCCATGTGGGCCCAGGGACGTTACTTAGGGGTTCTCCTGGAGGATGCTGAGGTCAGCTCCCAGGGGCGATGTTTGGTCATGTCTTTGGTGGCTTTAGTGATCATGGCATCCCCCAAAACTAACAACGTTTAGCCCTCGGTGTTTCCTCCACACCACACTTCCAATGCCTTCTATAATTTATTCATTTCCTTATTTATTACTGTCCACCTCCCCCACTGAAACGTCAGCTCTGTGAGGCAGAGCACTTCCTTTTGTTCACAGGTGATACTGCACCCATGTGCCAGTGTTCGAGTCCCCAGGAAGTGGGACCCTCGTGGATGCTGCCTATGAGCTGTGCCGGAGTGCGGGTGCCATGTGCCTCCACTGGGTGTGCTTACCGCGCGGATCTCGGGGGCGGGGCAGGTGCCAGGCATGGGCTGCAGGGGCCCCCGCAGGCGGCAGCCGTCGCTCCACACGCACAGATGACCCAGGTCCTCGCGGCCCAGGCACTGGGAACAGTCAGGGCTGCCCATGGCACAGTTATAGACCACGACTGGGGAGACACGGGGCAGCTCGGTCAGCCCCGCTCTGCAGTGCATGCCCCATCACCGCTGTCCCCTCCACACTCAACAGCTGTCAAGAGGTCTGCACCCCATCATTGTGGTGTCCCACCCAGAGGAAGTCCTGGTTCTGGGGGTCAGGATCCTGTGAGGTTCTTAGCCCCTTCCCCAAACCCCGGGGCCTGTGCTGAGCACAGTGCAGCCCCGGCCTCACTGATTTCCTTCCCCACACAGAGACTCCAGCTGGGAGCCTGGGGTCAGCCTCACTTTACACAGAAGAGGCTGAGGCTCAGAGAGGAGGGACTCGCCCGAGCTCACAAGGCCTGTGGGTGGCAGAGCCAGATCCCACCCAGGCCTCAGTGGGTCTGATCACCCCTGGCGGGGCCCCAGGATGCCAGGGATCCCTGAGTAATGTGGGCTATGAGGACCTGGGGAGCTTCAAACCCTCCAAGTAGCTCAAGGAGGAGGGCAGGGAAGGTTCTCTGGGGCCTTGGGTGTGCAGGGCCATTCTGGGACTTTCATGGTGGGAATCTGGAGGGCACCACGTCCACCAGGGATGCCTGAGACTCCCCATGAACAGAGGAGCCCCTGGAGAGTGGACCCAACACAGTCAAAGCAACTGCAGAGCTGCCACTCGAGGGGCGCTGACCACACACACCCCAGATGCCACATTCAAGGCTGGGCGAGCCCCGACTCATCAGGTCCTTACAAGCTCTGCAGAAGGACTGTGTCCTCTTTTCTACGGGAACAGGCCCAGGAAGGCAAGGGAAAGCGTGCATGGAGACCCCAAGGCCTGGAGCCTGGCAGGGCAGGGCGGGATATGAGGCTCTGTGTGTGCTGGGGAACAATGAGGTGGGACATCTGCGGCTTTGGGGCAACCACTGGAATGAGTCGCACAAGGCTCAGCCCCACCCACCACACTGAGGCCCCGAGGCCATGTGGGGTGGTTGGGGGTGCCCACCTGTCATGGGCTCAGGGCTGTCCAGGAATCGGGCTGGCTGCCCCTTTAGTTGGAGGCTGAGTGGGAACACCTGGCTCTTCTGGGTCGTGTGCAGCTGCAAAAGGGCGGAAAAGAGCATAGGGGGCATGGGTAGTGCCTGGGGTTCTGCTGGGGATGGGTGTCATGGAGGCAGATGAAGTTGGGGCTGTTGGGGATGGGGGAACCAGAAGGCAGAGAGAGGCAGGCTGGGGTGAGGGGTACAGCATCTGGACTTATGCAGGCCCATCCTCCACCCATGCTGGAGTCACCCCACTCACCACCACCTGGTCACAGCGTACAATAGACTCATTCACCCACACAGCCTCGAAGATCTCCTCCAGCCCAAAACTACACTCCAGGGCTGCACCCTGTAGGAAACAGGGAGTGGGAAGCGGGTTTGAGGAGAGCCAAGCCAGCATGTGTCGCCCTCTAACTCAAGCAGGACACCATGGGCTCCTGTTGGGAAAAGTGGGCTTGGCTGAACTGTCAGACCTTTGCCGGGGCTGTCCCGTCCCCCAAAATCCCCTTCCAGGCCATCACATCCAATGTTTGAGGGAGGCAAGCAGTGCAGGAATGCCAAGGACTTTGGCCTCATGCTCTCGGCACCACTAAAAGCCTCTCCAGCATCCCCAGTGATCTAACCAAGAGGGCCTTGTATTCAATTCCTAAGGCTCCACTCCCAGCAGGGTTCCCCTGCTCTTCGAGCCTTCCCATCTCCCATCCTGCCCTACCAGGCCCTGCCCAGACATGCCCTGACATCCAACACGGCCAGGCTCCCCTGTCCCGGCCTTTGCCCGAGCCCTCCCCTAACCTGAACAGCTGTCTCCCTTTCTACCACCCAGCAAAGCTCAACATAGCCCTCAGAATCCAGCTTAAAAGCCCCCTGTTCTGAAGCCTTCCCAGATGCTCCCCTCAAATCAAAGGTGTGTACCTCACTCAATCCTCATTCATTCCCTCAGCAGCAACTATTCAGGTGTCTCCTGGGGCGCTACGACGCTCCTAGAGCCGCCCCAAACCCTGTGTGCCAGGCACCACCCTTAGCCCCTTGCCTGGCTGTTGACCTGTCCCCTCGACAACCGGGGAGGGTCAGGGCTGGGCCTCGGCCTCTCTGACACCACCCCCAAGGGCAACAGAAAGCAGCTGGAAGAGCCCTGGCCTGGGTTCAAACCCCACCTCTGCATTTCCCAGCTGTGTGACCTCATGCAAGTCACTCCCCTTCTCTGAGGCTTGGTTTTCCTGGACAATGGGAATAGGGTTGCTGGGAAAACTGGAGATTGTGTACCTCAGGGGGCTGCACACTATAGGGGCCTAATATGTGCTTGCTATTATTAGTATGCAGGAGGTATCCAATAACATTTGTGTCATGAGGTTCAGTTCCCCAGGCTCCTCCGGCCCTCTCAGGAGCAGCACCAATACATACTTGCTGAGTGAACAGACTCAGGTTTTGTGTATTACGCCAAGCCCCCAGCCAGCTGCGTGGCAGAGCTTCCTGTTTATGTCCCTGTGGCTGGCAGATGTGACACCCTGAGGAGAGTGCAGGTCAACCTCCCTGCTTCTGGGGTCCCAGCCCGGAAGCTAACACAGGAAAGTGGCTGCTGATGGGGCCAAAAGTCCGTTTTGTGCCCTGTCATGCTGAGCTGGAGACAGGTCCCTCCTCTTAGTCCTCAGCCACCTCACAACAGCATACCAGGCCTGTCCCAGGGCTCCCCAGGATATAGGCTCAGTGAACGGGCCCCCACCGCTGGGCCTGCCTTCGGTGTTCTAGGAGCAGGCCCCGGGGGGCAGGAGGGCAGGCGCCCCTGCAGCTCTGTCAGAGTGGAGACTGCCCCACCACATAGCTGGGAAGAATCGGCAGGACTCAAGTCAGGCTCAAGTCAGGCTCGCACCTCCCCATCCCAGGCGCCCACGGCCCAGGGGTAGAGCCATCCTGCCCACCCGCCCAGCCCCCCGGCTGCTCCTGGAGGTGCTTGCCCTAACTCTTGCAGGGTGGGGCTTGAGGGATGAGAGCAGGCCCCATCCTAGCCCTCCCAGAGCTCCAGCCCCTGCCACGAGGCTTCCCGACACATCCCAGATGCCCGGCACGTGGTCCCCACGTGTGAGAGCCCTCACGGGCCTCAGCTCCTCCATGGAAGTAACAGATGGCAAGTTCCAAGGAGCTGGGAAGGGGGGTGGCTGGCATGCCTCCAGGACTCGTCAACGCTTCCCACCCAGGACGCGCCTCCAGGAGGGGTCCAGAAAGGAGTTGCGTCCCCCACCCCAAGACCAGATGGTGGGGGCGGGGCTAGTTGCAAAGATGAGCACTGGATGGGGAGTCCAGAGCTAAGGACAAGTCCAGCTCTGTGCTGTGTGATCTGGCGTCATCTACTTTTCCTTCCTGGGTCTCATCTTCCCCATCTGGACAAGGGGGAATGGGGTGACCGAGGGGTTCTCTAGTCATTCTGCAGGGAAGACATGGAAGCCACCCACGGGGCAGTGGGCTCGGTGGTGGGTGTGTCCAGTGTCACAGCTCAGGCTAAGGGAGGACAGGATAGGGCACAACATGGGCAGCGTCCACCCTCCGGCTACGGCACGGGGCAGGAGAGCCTGGGGGCACTGGCTTTCCCTTGGCAGCTGCTAGCCCCCAGCTTTCCCCCTTGGCCTGGCCCTCACCACTTCCTCTTCCTGCAGCCCCATGCAGTCAGAGTGAGGCTTCCTCACGCAGAATGTGGAAACTCAGAGAAAGAAAAGCAAAGCCCACACAGGTGCCAAAGCACTGCAGTGGGCCCGGAGCAGGGGTCACACTGGATCATGGCAGCAGTTAGTGGCCTGTGTGCTCCCTGGCCTCCTCCTGGCCCCATCCGGCGCTGGCCTGACCTCTACTTACCTGGAAAAAGGCAGCGTTGGCCAGAGGCACCAGGATGTTCTGGGAGCCACCCGTGGGCACGGGCGCCAGGGGTGAGAGCAGGGTCCGGGGGCAATCCTGAGGGCTCTGTAGAGGAAACAGGAGGAGAGGGTGACACGGGGGCATTTCAGAGAAGAGGCGGGAGGACTCACTGCACCCCAGCCTGCCCAGTGCGGTCCTGCCTTCCTGGGGAGAAAACACTAGTCATTCAGTCCTAACAGCCACCACCCTGGCCCTATGCCTCCCAACCACCACCGCCTTTCATCCTATGGGCAGGTCGCATCGGCCCTGTTTAAAGATGAGGAAGGTGGGCACAGGCAGATGGGATAACCTGCCCAGGGGTGGGGCCAGTTTCCTCCATGAGTGAGTGCTTCCTGGCCTCAGAGGAGGCTAGGAGGCTGAACTCCAGGCCCAGTTCCTCCCTGTTTCTGGGCCTCACCTTTCCCAGTAGTAGAACAGGGAGGCTGCACCCACTCCCTGACATGCCCCCAGGGCTGAAACTCCAGCTTCCTGACTGACCCGTGTTAAGCGATTCAGAAAAGAGGAACCCTGGGCTTCCAAACAGCCCACAGGAAAGGCACAGGGAGGGCTCCGAATACTAGGAGGACATTTCAGAGGGCCAGGTACCACCGGTCCCCAGGGGACACCCCTCCCCACAGCCTGGGTACAAGTCACAGCCACTGGGTGAAGGTGTCAGCCCCAGGAAGGGCCCCGGGCTCATGGGGAGACAGCACATGGTTGGCCCTTGTTTGGAGGTGGAGTCACTGAGGCCTGGCAGAGCAGCTGCTTCATGGAAGGAAGGAAGTGGGGAGGAGGGAGGGAACGAAAGAAGGAAGGAGGGATGAAGGATGGAAGGGAGGGAGGGGAGATTCTGAGCCTCCAAGAGCAGCGAGCTGCCTGAGGGCGGAGGACAGGGCTGACTCCTGAAGCCCAGGCGCATGACTCTGGGGTCCTCTGAGTTGGGCGCGTGTTAAGATGCGGACGTCAAGCCCCACTGCAGGGATTCAAGGTCTGGTTGGGAACTGCTGTCTCCAGGCTCCTGGGGTCCATGTTCCACTGTACAGAATAAGAAACTGAGGCCTGGGGGAGGGGCAGAGACCAGGGGCAGGGCTGTTCCCGCCACGTCCACCTTAGTGACCGCTCTGAGCTGGGAGGTATGGATCCCCCAACCTGCCCTGTGTCCTCCAGCTTTGGTGGCCCCGGTGAGCCATTCCTGCCTCCTCCTGCTCCCGAATCTGACCTGCTGGGACCATGAGCAGGGCAGGACTGGGGACCCTGGAGCAGCCACACCCATGCCAAGGGGCCTCCAACCACCCTTCAGCCCAGGGACTTCCTACTCTGCCCTCCTTCCCAAGGCTGGCTGTGGAAGGATCTGGGTTAGAACCAGGCCAGAAAGCAAAAGTGCCCATGGGCCACGTGTGTCCACATGAGGTCATGCAGCCAGGCCAAAGGCCTTGGCACAAAATATGAGAGGCTTCTTTATTCTACATCAGATGAGGGCAGGACAGGGACTGATTCCCCTCAGGGACCCCAGCCCAAAAGCAGACCTCGAGGGGATGCAAATGCCAACAAGAACTGGTGATGATAAAACGCTAATAACAGCAGCAGCCGCCAGCCCATCCGCCCTCCCTCTGCTAGCATCATTCTGAGCACTTCGCACTCTAAAATTCACCAAATTCCATTGCCAACAACCCTAGGAGGTAGACATTATCATTACACCCATTTTACAGAATAGGAAACTGAGGCACACAGAAGCAAAGCAGTTTGCCTACGGTGGAACGGGCAACACAGGAACGCTCCAGTCGTCCAGACTATTTGCTGACCACAAGACCAGAGTGGGGAGTTCCCTTAGGGACAGGGCCTGGTGCAAATCTCAGGGGCCTTGGCTAGAGAAGCAGCAGAGCCAGGCCCGGGTGCTGCTGGCACCCTATGCCAGAACAGACGAGCCACTGACCTTCTCCGGGCCTCTGTGTTCCTACCAAGGAGGGGCCCTCTCTAGGCAAAGCCCCCAGACGGAGCCAGCCCCAGGCCCCCTGCAGACCACAGGCTGCCCTGTGCTGTGTGTAAACCCCACAGAATCCCAGGGCATGGAACCCACATGTTTCCACTCAGGCCTCGGAGCCACTGCCACATCTGCTTTGCAGCTGGCTGGGGCCCAGCCTCTGTCCTCCTGGCCCCAGCCCACCAGTGGGTAGGTGCCGATGTGGGGCTGAGGCGTGACAGGGCAGGAGGCACTCTCACAAGAGGGCCCCCACAGCGAATGATGTGGGACCACCCCTGAGGGTCACCCCACTCCCCTTGGCCGCTTGTAACCTGTGGCCAGGTGGATGCTCACCCCCATTCTAGAGAACCGAGGCTGAAGGAGTCCTCACAGCTCTCGCAGAGCCTCTCCTAAACTCCAGCAGGGAGAACTGGTGTCGCAAACCGTCAGGGCACTCAACTACCCAGGGACCCTGAATCCACCTGGCCTGGTCCCTCTCTACCTCTTTGTACCCCCAGGGGCCCCACAATTGCCCCCATGTTCCTACCACCCCATTCTCTCCACTGGCCCCTAGTGACCACCCACCCCTATGAGTGGTCCTTGGGAAGCCACCCCCAGGGAAGCTACCTCATCCCCCAGGCACCTGCAAATGGGGCACACATCCACCTTCCTCCCTGCCTCCCCCAAAGCTGGAGCCCTCCTTCCAGCATCCTCTACTTCCCATGTCTTTCATGTGGGGACCATGAGGGACAATGGAAACGTGACAGGAGGCTCAGGCCCTAGCACCTCCCTTCCCAGGGACACTTCTCCCAGCTCCCGAGGGGCCAGGTGGTGTGCAGACCCTGCTGCCCGCTGTCCACACAGAGACCACAGCGCCACTACGACCAACTGGCACTTCATTAAATGCCAAATTAAGCATCAGTTCAGAGCCTCCTGCAGGCCCGGGGCAGCCTCTTCTGCTAGTTACTGTAATTCTCAGACCGGCTTCCTCCATGCCTCCAACCCAGCTCCTGGCCTGAAGAACTGCAGACCTGGGGGACAGCCATCTGACGGGACGCTGCCATGGAACTCCCTCCCAGGGGGTGAGCTCCTGTGCCTCTCTCAAGACCCGGCACAAAGGTCCCCTCTCAAAAGAAGTGCTCTCTGGCCACCCATACAGAGTGGCCGTCAGTTCCCAAGGTGCATGGTGGCTCTGTGGTGAGCATCTACTATGTGCCAAGTATAGAGCTGGTACCTTACAAGCATAATTCCAGATCCCCACCAAATCCTTCAGGCAGGCCCCATTTTATAAATGGGGAAACAGAAGCACAGAGAGATTCAGTTAGCTTCCCTAGGATCACACGGCCACAGCTCACACCTGAGGCTCTTGGCTCGTGATGGCAGGACTAGTCCAACTTGGTTCTTTCCCAGGGTCCCGTACTGACTAAGGCATACAGCAGGCACTCAATAAATGCTGAATGAACTGCAACGAGGCTGGGTCCTCCTCACACCCCTTCGGTTAGAGCACAAGGAGCAGGCTGCTGCCCAATGTGATGCTTCACACCACCATCACCGAGCCCCTGCTGCGGACACAGCCCTGCGCTGGGGGCTGGAAGGAAGAGACGTGATTGAGATGGGGTCCCCAAACAAGAGCAGGAGTCCTAGTGGGGTCTCAACTGTGGAATCTGGGGGTCCAGGAGCCGCTCAGGGCTCCCGCATGGTTTAGCTGCACAGACTCCACTGGGCTCTCCTCCAGTGCTGGAAGCCCCCCACCGCCATGCTCCTCTTTGAATTAAGCACAGCCCCTGCCAGGCTCCTCAAAGCAGTTATGGGGCTCAGGCGGAAGGTGCTGCGTGCTGTGAGCGAGCAGGGGATTCCAGGCTGAGGCCATGGAGCCCCCTCCTTAGCACCTGCCAGGGTAGACAGGGCTTCAGGGATTCCTGAGAAGATTCTCTGAGCCCAGTGCAGAGGCTGGGGCTGCGGAGGCTCTGGGTGCTGGGGCTGCTTCCCCAGGATGTGTGCCCAGGGTGGGGCCCCAGTGACCTTCTGCAGGGAGCCAGGGTACCAGGTGCCATGTTGGCTATCTCAGTTGTGCCATCTGGAAAATGGGCAGGACCAGCCTTTTCCTGGAGAGATGAGCTACAGGAGCCCTGGTGCTCTACCCCAGCCACCCACAGCCCTGATATGGGCCAGGTCTGAGGGGACGAGCTATGATCTCAGGACCCTGGCACATCCCACCTGGCTAGGCCTCATTACCCCAGCCAAGGTCCCAGGCATCCCATTTGGCCATCCTGACATGGACTGTAGTGGCCTTAGAGGCTTCCTGGGCAAAGGTGACAGGCCACCTGGAAAGTGAACACATCTCAGAAACCAACCAGGGGTGAGGATATGTGGCATGTCCATTTTTACTTTATCTTTACACTAAAAAGCCTAGATTGATCCATTTTTACATTTCTTCCTCTTGCTCCCGCCCCATTTAATTGATTAAACCCAGCCACCATGCAGTGCCAGGGCAGGCGTGGCCCCTGACGAGGATCGGGTCAGACTGAAGGGTCCTAGGGACTGACATGAGCAAGAGGACCTGGGAGCGTGCGGTTTCTGAGGCCAGCCCATCCTCCCTGTCCAGGGACAACTGCAGCACCACCCACCCTTGGGGCGCCACTGCTGGTGCAGACACCCAGGCAGGGCCCTCTCCACCCAGTTCCTGATTTTCACAAGAGGGGAGAATATGGGCTCCAGGGGCAGAGGGACTTGGATTAAGGCCCAAGTCTGGTACTGCCTGGGTGGGTGACCTTAAACGAATCACCTCCACAGGCCTTGAGGACAAATGCCCTGAACACCTAGGGTTGTTGAAATGGTCTTCCTACTGCAGGTGAGAGTGTAAACTGGCTCAGATTTTCTGGAAGGCAGTTGAGTTCAAGATATAAAACTATGGCCACACTATCACCCCAACAGGTCATTTCTAAGAAGTGGTCTTCAGGGAACCATCAAAGATATGCATAGTGCCCTGGCTATATCAAAATGCAAAAAGAGGAAGTAATCAGTATGTCCAGCTATAGGGGGCGGGTTAAATGCACCACAGTATGTGAAGAGCCCCACATAGCTGTTAAAACCAAAGCTACGGAGCAATATGCAAGGGCATGGAAACGCTCTCAACATGTGAATTTTTTTTAAAAAAGGTAACGAAACAGCAGAGGCGGAGGGGCCCCCTAGCCTGGCTTACCGTGGGGTTTGGTGAGGCCTCGCACCGAGACTGGTTGGAGACACAGGAGTGCTGCTGGCTGCACCAGAAACAGGGCCACTGTGCCGACAGACAGCTAGTACAGCTGGAAGACAAGGAGGCCCCTCAACTCCTGGTTCCCCACCCCTCACCTCATCCCTGTCCTGAGAACTGGAACCCAGAAGGCAGATCCCAGCACAGGGAAAGGTCTTTCTCATGGTCGGAGCTGCCTGGGAAAGACAGGGTCTTTAAGGTAGTGAGCTGCCTGTACAAGAGGTATACAAAGGGGAGTTAAAAGAGATGGGGCCTTTAGGAGACTAAACTGAGTATAATCAAAGCACTTTGCCCTGTCCCACCTGGCTGTCCACAGAGGCCAGGCATCAGGCAGTATGCATTTATTGTAGAATGAATAAATGTGCTGGTGAATGAACAACTGAGGGGCCTGTCTACTCTATGATGCTACGATTTTCCTTCCCCGGGCCCCCTGAGAGCAAAGACCCTTCTTAGGGATGCGTTCCTCCCTCCACCACCTGGAGGCAAGCCCCCATGCCACTCACGCTGTGTGGGGGTACACTTGTGCAGTGCGGCTGCAGTCGTAGATGGTGAAATTGGCCTTGACGATGTTCCGCCCATTGACCCTCACAGACATCTCGACGGTCACGTGGTCTGGAATGGATGGGGGAGCCAGGGAGAGGACATGGGGGCAGGGGATTGCCACCAACATCATAAGCTGTGACCTCTGGCCCCCTGCCATCCCCATGCCTGAGAGTCCACCGTTCTGCCCCTCCGGGGCTGTGCCAACAGCAGAGCATGCTTACCCTGGTTGGGGGGGAAGGGTGGAAACCGGTCCCTCGGCAGGAGGTTGCAGTAGGCGATCTGGTGACCAAAGGCAGGGCCTGGGACCCGAGCCACAGTGCGGATGTTTTTCCCATAATCACAGGCCATCTCCATGCCACTGAGGCTGGGCAGGCTGCCCGAGATCTGCAGGATCATGCCCTGGGGGCAAGGAGCCCTCAGCTCTGGGGGCCCAGGCTACGCTCCTCACAGCCTGCCCCAGGGCTGTGCACCAACCCGAGGTCTGGCACTGCCTGAATGTCCCCTGGGGGAGGGGGTAGTGGTAGCCAGGACTCAGGGCTAGAGGACTATGCCCTACATGTGACCCTCTGAGCCTCAGTTTCACCAGTTGCAAAATGAAACATCATCTTACAGTGGTCAAGAAGGCTCTGCATGATCTGGCCCCCGTGAGCTCTGACCCGATCTCCTAATACTCTCCAAAACAGATGATCTTGTTTCTACCTCAGGGCCTTTGCACTGGCAGTTCCCTCCACCCAGACACTCTTTCCAGACGCTCACCCTGGCTCCCCTCCTGCATATTTTACCTGACCTGGCCTGAGATATCTGCACCCACAACCCGCTTCCCACCCCCATTCTGCTTTTGTTTTCTCCACAGTACTTAGCATCACCTTCAGGTTTTATCTTGCCTATTCTCCTCCCTCACAAGCCTGGGGCCAGGGGTCTGTCTTGATCACTGATATGTCCCCAGAGTCTAGAGCTGTGCTTGGCACATCGTAGGTGTTCCATAATATTTGTTCAATGAATGAAATGACTGAATGAATGAGGGAAGGACTCTGTGATGTGTGATAATGGTGGGCCAGGGCAGAGGAGCCCCAGATGCCAAGCAGCTACAGGCCAGAGTCAGGCTGTCAGAGCCCCCCAGGGTGAAAGAAGAGGACCCCCATCCTCAGAGAAGTCACTGAGAGCCGGATGCACGAGCCCCAGACCTGTCTGACCCTCAGCTCCCACCCCTTGCTGGGGCCCAGAATCCCCCACCACCAAGGCTGCCTGCCAGAGCCCTCCTGGCACGAGCCGGGGGGAGACCCAGCCCCCTGCACTGCAGGTTTATCTGTTTCTGAGAAGGAGAAATTTCAGTCTGGCACCTGGTGGTCCCTCCCTCCATCCCCTGTTCTGGGAAAAGGTGGGTGGGACTCATTATCCTCCTAGCATCCAACTGGTACCTTCCCTCCTGGGTCTCTGGAACCTGCCTCTTGAGTTTAGATTCCAGCTCTACCACTCCCTAGCTGTGCGACCCGCAGCAAGTCATTTCACCACTTGGTGCCTCAGTTTCCCCATCTGTAAAATGGGGATGTTAAGAGCATCTGCTTCATATGGTATGTGAGGCCTAACAGAGGTGGACGTCAAGCACAGAGCACATGTCTGGCACTTACTAGTTGGTCAGGAAAGCCCAGTCATTGTCACTGTTCTCATTATTTGTCTTCAGGTCCTTGGGGCACCATGGGTGGGAGTCTCCACCTCTCAGGGCCTGGGTACAGGGTGAAGGGAGGCTCCCTTCTGTGTCCCGAGCTGGGTCTTGCCTCCCCCAGGACTCACTGGGTACTCCTGGCGCACATTGATCTCAGCAGGCAGGACAGTCATGGCAGGACAGCGGCTGGGGCCCTCGCTGGCGCTGGTCCAGAAATGCTGCTGGCTGGAATTGGCGCAGTCCTGCTGCAAGGTGCACCTGGGGCGGCACCACAGGGTCAGGACCCAGGTCGGCTCCTCCCACCCCCACAGTCCTCCTGGCCCAGGTGTTGCTGGTCTCCAGCCTCACCGCGTCTCCAGGGCACACCAGCCGCAGTAGGCGTCCGCCGCACCCACACAGTCCCCACAGGTGGAGTGCACGTTGCAGGCGGCGACCTTCACCCTGGCCATCTGGGGGAAGAGGTGGGAGCCCAGCTCAGTGAGACTGCCAGCCTCTCCCTTGGGGAGGCAGTATGGTCAGCATGGTGAGGGCCATGAAAGGCTGGGGAAACTGAAGGTCAACACTCTAATGGGGGAACATGGGAGACAAGGCTTCCCTGCAGAGGCGAGGTCCGTGTTGGGAGGTGCAGGACAAGGTGGAGTTAGCAGATAAGGGGGATGGAGGAGGAGGGTGCTCCTGGCAGAGGAATAGCGTGTGCAAAGGCCAGGCAAGCAAGAGGGCTCAGCTGGTGCTGGGATGGCGTTGGGGCTCTGGCCTCACCTGGTGGGACGTCATCAGATAAAGGTAACCAGAGTCTGCTGGGTCAAACTGCATGACATGGTGCACGGGTTCCCCGTAGGCCACAGTCACCACCCGCCTGCTCACCACCTGCATGCTCTCGTTCAGGTTGATCTGTTGGGGTAGTGGGCATCAGAGTGCTGGAGCCCATAGCAGGGGAGGCCAAACCCAGGGGACAACCTGAGCCAGGTCTGGGAGCTCCGCCTCCCCATCCTGTCTTGGACCCTTCAGGAGGGGTGGGAAATCACAGGTGTGCAGGAGAGGGCACTGGGCCCGGCCTCGATGCTTCTGCCTTTGCTGTGCCCCCGCCAGGAGCTCCCTCTAGGCTCTTCTTCAAGGCATCCCGCCCTGTGAATGTGTGCAGGCTTTGCAGTTTACAAAACGTGTTCTGGGAGGCTGTTAGGCACCATGGCTAAGGGCAGGGGCTTGGGTTTGGATTCTGGCTTTGACACTGAGCTCTACAACGTGTAAGTTGTACAAGCTGCCTCCCCTCTCTGGGCCTGTTTCCTGAGCTAATGGGGCAGGCGAGCCATGAGCATTAAATAAGACACAGATCAGGCTGATGGGGCCAGGCCCAGGGAAGCTGCTAGGCTGCACATCTCATTCCTCCCCCCATGCCCACTTCACGGAGGAGGAATCTGAGGTCGGGAGCAGCCGAGGGAGTTGACAAGAGGCACAAAGTGAAGAGATCACAAGGCTACAATGCAATACCAGGCCTGCCTGACCCCAGAGTCCAAGACTTAAGGCTGGGGGTGTGACGGGGCCGGGCGCGGTGGCTCAAGCCTGTAATCCCAGCACTTTGGGAGGCCGAGACGGGCGGATCACGAGGTCAGGAGATCGAGACCATCCTGGCTAACACGGTGAAACCTCGTCTCTACTAAAAAAATACAAAAATCTAGCTGGGCAAGGTGGCGGGCGCCTGTAGTCCCAGCTACTCGGGAGGCTGAGGCAGGAGAATGGCGGGAACCAGGGAGGCGGAGCTTGCAGTGAGCTGAGATCCGGCCACTGCACTCCAGCCCGGCGATACAGCGAGACTTCGTCTCAAAAAAAAAAAAAAAAAAAAAAAAAAAAAAAAAAAAAAAAGCCTGGGGGTGTGGAAGGTGCAGGGAGGAGGAGGAAGACCAGGACTATTTGGGACCTGGAAGCTTCTCTGGCTCTGAGGGACCCTCTGCGTGTCCTCCTGTGGACGACAATGCCAGTCAGAGCCCCACCAAACTGCTCTTTCTTGCCTGGCCCTGCCTGTTCCCAGCGTGCTGGTCTTGTCTGGGCCCTGCCAGGCCCCAGGCTAGGCATTTTGAGATGTGGCCAGTGGTCCGGACACTTTCTAGGCCAGTTACTGACCCAACTTTCCTCCTGGGGCTCCCAAACCCTTCGTGGCTCCTTTCTGCTTATGAGATGGACCTGTTCTGGCACTCGAGGTCCTGGAATGATCTAACCTGGACAACCCCAGCCTTATCTCCAGCCCCTCAACCCTGCTGACACATTCCAGCCTTCAGGCCTTTGCCTACGCTGTGCTCTCCTCTGGAATATTCCTTCACGCTCCCCTTCTACCAACGCACACATGAGGCCCAGAAGCCTGTACATACCAAGTCAAAATTACCTTCTCCCTAGGCTTCCACGGGCTTTGTCCCAGACTGAGACACCCCTGTCCCAGGTGGCCTCCTGGTGGAGCCTTGTAGGGGCTCAGGCCACTGCCTATACCCCACCCTTATGTCCAGGCATCCAATGGACACTCAATTCATTTCCACTCCTTCAATCATTTATTGAGCACCTACTGTGCCCCAGGGCCTGTGCTGGGTGTGGCAATTTAAGGCCCCCGAGCAGGCCAGGGTTGGCTAGAGACAGAGGCCACACTGTGCAGGGTGGTGGGTGAGAGGCTCCCGGCCGTGGCAGGGTGTGGGCTGTGGTCCAGCTCCCGCTGCGTGACTCTGGAGGGCAGTCATTTCCCCTCTCAGAGCCTCAATATCTTCATCTGTGGCACTGGAATCGTGCCTCTGCCTCCCTTGCAGGGGTGTGAGAATTAAGTGAGAGGATGCCCTTTAGGCTCTGGGTAGACAGTGGGTGCCTAACAACTGCAGCCTCCTGGCCGTTGAGGGTGGGGGTGGGGCCATGTTCCCAAGCCAGGACCCTGAGGCTAGGAGGGAAGAAGTAATTGCCCCCAGGTCACAAAGCTGGAAGCGGCAGAGCCAGACTCCAAATGTGAGTATCTGACCCCAAACCACGAGCTCCACTGGCGAGCCCCACCTCTGTGCTCTCCCCAGCCGCAGCAGTGGGGTCCTGGGACTCCACTCCCCATGCCCACCCAGCCCACAACATCTGCCCAGGCAGTGGGTGGGGGGAGCTTGGGTGATCGGATCTGAGCAGTTAGGCCAGGCCTGGTGCATGAATAGAGTGGTGGCGCTTAGCTGAGTCTCCCAACAGGGAGCAGGAGAGGTGGCTGGGTTGGGGGCAGGTCCAGGGCTGCACCTGGGGGTCTGGCCCAGGCTCCACCATGTCTGTCCTGCCCCAGAGCAGGGAAACCAGATTCTGCGCATCTCTTCCCAGCTCCAGGAATCTCAGGTCCACGGGCTAGGGTACAGTTAACTCCAGACACCAGTCACTCTGGGACAGGGTGGCTGGCAGGGCTCGGGAGGAGAAATGAATGAGCATTCCTGCTTACCAGGCTGTGGTCTTACCCTGCCAAAGCCCCATAACAGCTTACAGCCCTTAACAGACAGGAAAACTGAGGCCTGGAGAGAGAATATGTGCTGCCGAAGATCAAAGGGCCAGCAAATGGCAGAGCCCAGACATTTGAACTCAGACCCATACGGTTTCAAAGCCCCGGTCTTAGAGCCTGTGAGACAAGCACCCTCTCTGAGCCTTGGTTTCCCTCCTCTGTACAGACTCCACCTATATTATGAACAGTAGCGGCAAAAACAGACTTGCAAAATACTTTGTAAACCGTAACGTGCTAGGTGAATGGGAGAAAACAAAGGGTCAGGCTGGACCTGTAGCAGCCCTGTGTACAGACTGACACTCAGCCAAACCCCAGGGGAGCCTCCCGCCCCCACCCCCTCCCCCCATCCCTACCCCATACCTACCTTGAGGAGCCGCCCGGTGACCGTGCCTAGGAAGACCGCTGTGTAGTTGTTGACGCTGGCCACGGCCACGGAGGTGAGGCCTGGGGCGCGGAACACGGGCGTGGCCTTCAGGGGCTGCAGGATGGATAGCGGGTGCTGCAGGTGAGCAGCTCCACAGTCCAGCTGCTCCGGCTGGAGCTGCAAGAGGAATGGCACGTCAGATCCCAGCTCCAAAACCTTCTCCGGCTCCCGGCCCGCACAGCTGGCTGGGATCTTAGGCCCTGGCATCAGCGCTTTCAAGTCTTGTTCCTACTTTATATCCCCAGTGCTGGGCTGAGGCCCAAATACAAACGGGACCCCATCCCCAAGCCCAGGCCTGCCCTGACCTCGGTGTTGGTTACAGAGCTGTCCCAAGGAGATGACGTTCAACATACGTGGGAACCAGCAGGCAAGGGAACAAGGTCAGGTTTGATTTTAAAGAGTCCAGGGAGGCCGGCCAGGGTGAGAGTTATACCCCTACACCCTTGGGGCTGCCCCTCCTGGCCGGGCACAGCTGGGAAACGCAGAGGAGTCCACACCAGATGACCAGAGGCCACCGTCAGCCTCAGCTTACCCGCTGGCACCCAAGAGGTGTCCCTCTTGCCTCAGCTGTTTTCCTACAGCCCCGGCTGACTCTGTGTCTCCACAGCAACCATGGGCTTTGCTCCTGCCAGATGTCTGCTCTGACCCCAGGACCACCACTCCAAAGCCTCAGCAGCTTGCAAGACTCCAGGTGGAGGCCTCCCTAAACTGCAGCCTTTCTTTCCCTCCCCAAGCACCTATCCCCTCATCTGCCCACATTACAGGGAGACAAACAGGCTGGGTGTGTCTGAATCACAGTCCGTGTCCACATCAGCCCAGCATCACCCATGCCCTCCAGCAGCAAATCAGCTGCAGCTCACAGGGCAGTTGTGAGAGGTGATCCTGTGTCCGGGCTGTTCCCTGAACTTGCTCCTACCTTCCCTCCCTTCTCCTGGGTCTTGGTACGTTCAAAGGTTCCTGGTGCAATTTGCACAAAAATAGAAAACAGGCCTCCAGGAAGTGACCCTGAGACAGTAAGTGCAACTCCGCAAAGACGCAGGCACAGGCGTGGAGGAGAGGAGTGAGAAGGAGACACAGATATGTTGGACCGGATTGAGTGCATCCATCACGGCGTATCATCCAGGACAGCAGCCCCCATCCCACAGTGACACCATCAGCCCATACTGATTACAAGAAAAGTCACAGGATGTCATGGGCCCATTTTAGTAAAACTGGTGCATAAGCAATAAATAGTCACAACAGTAAACATAATAACAGGCCACATTTACTGGGAACTGACACTGTACCAGGGGTGCACTGACTCCCAGAAGCCTGGCAGCCCTGGGGGGGCCCTATCTCACAGATGGGGAAACTGAGGCTCAGAGGGGAAAATGGCTAACTGCAATGTCACGCCCCCAGGGCTGACCCAGGTTGCAGACATGAGCCCGTGCCTCAGCTGCATTTGGACATCAGAGGCTCCGAGCAGGACTCAGGGAGGTCTCCGGAAGGCAGCGGCGGAACCATCTTTAGGGCAAAGCCTTAGAGATTTTTCTTTTTAAATTTCTTGCCTGTGCTTTTTGCAAGCGTAAGCCATCGATGATGTGCCTGCTTGGTTTTTGCACAAAAGGCTCGGCTAGTTTTCAAAAGAAAGCAATAAACAGTGGGTCCTTCTGTGCTTGGGCAAATAAACACAGTTGCGGCCGGATGGGCTTCCAGGCTGGGGCGGTTTCCAGCATGTCCCTGGAGGCCAAGCCCTGAGCCCGGAGGTGTGATGGGCTGGGGATGCCCTGGACCAACATACAGGAGGGAATGGTCTTCCAGAGGATGACGGCAGGTGACCCAGGCAAGGCATTTCACCTCTGAGCCTCAGTTTACTCAGCTATAAATGGGTACGTCCACAGCATCTTCCGCTCAGAGGCTGGGGTGAATCATTCATTTTAAAGTGTTCACGGGGCTGGGCGCGGTGGTTCACGCCTGTAATCCCAGCACTTTGGGAGGCTGAGGCAGGCGGATCACGAGGTCAGGAGATTGAGACCATCCTGGCTAACACGGTGAAACCCCGTCTCCACTAAAAATACAAAAAATTAGCCAGGCGTGGTGGCGGGCGCCTGTAGTCCCACTTACTTGGGAGGCTGAGGCAGGAGAATCGCGTGAACCCGGGAGGCGGAGCTTGCAGTGAGCCGAGATCTCGCCACTGCACTCCAGCCTGGGCGACAGAGCGAGACTCCGTCTCAAAAAAATAAAAAAATAAAAAAATAAAGTGTTCGCACACACCGGGCACGGTGGCACATGCCTGTAGTCCCAGCTACTCTGGAGGCTGAGGCTGGAGGATCACTTGAGTCCAGGAGTTCTGGGCTGTAGTGCGCTATGCTGATCGGGTGTCCGCACTAAGTTCGGCATCAATATGGTGACCTCCCGGGAGCGGAAGACCACCAGGTTGCCTGAGGGGTGAACCGGCCCAGGTCGGAAACAGAGCAGGTTAAAGTGTTCGCACAGTACATGGCCCACAGTAAGTGTCCAGGAAGTGTTAGCCAATAGTACTGTGTTTCAGACATGATTACTGCTTATGTTATTATTATTAAGTAAAAGTTACCCATGTTCGGCCGGGTGCGGTGGCTCAAGCCTGTAATCCCAGCACTTTGGGAGGCCGAGACGGGCGAATCGCAAGGTCAGGCGATCGAGACCATCCTGGCTAACACGATGAAACCCCGTCTCTACTAAAGAATACAAAAAACTAGCCGGGCGAGGTGGCGGGCGCCTGTAGTCCCAGCTACTCGGGAGGCTGAGGCAGGAGAATGGCGTAAACCCAGGAGGCGGAGCTTGCAGTGAGCTGAGATCCGGCCATTGCACTCCAGCCTGGGCGACAGAGCGAGACTCCGTCTCAAAAAAAAAAAAAAAAAAAAAAAAAAAGTTACCCATGTTCAACTGCTGATCAAAAAAGAAGAAAATTCAGGGCAAATCATGCCTACCTCAAAGCTTTTGAGCAGCCATCCTCTCACCTGGACAGCCCTCCCAGCCCTCTCCATTTTCCAAGACCACTCTTGCCCCTCACACTGACATTTCCTATCTGCCAACACAGCTGTCAAATGAGCCCTTTACAAATGCAAACCAGGTCTCCCCCAGTTCAAGCCCTCCCATGGTTTCCAGGACACTCAGAATAAATCCTGAATCCTAAATCCTCTCATGTGTCCCCTGATCTTCTAACTCCAACCCTCATGGGTCCCCTGATCTTCTAACTCCAACCCACACCTACCTCGCCCTTGCTCCTTCACCCCAGCCACAATGGCCTCATTTCTGTGCCTCAAATATCACAAGCTCGTCCCTGCCTCAGGACCTCTGGCCTGGCCGCTCCCTCTGCCCAGGAAGCCATTCCCCTGAGAGCTGCATCATAGGCTCCTCCTCTCTTTCAGCACCAGCCCTGACCTACCCGACTCCATCCTGTGTGTGTTCGAGTTAGGGACAGCCCTGGAAGGTGGGTGCTGAGCGGTCTCCCCAGCTGCCCCAACCAGGCCGGGTCCCACCCCTCAGCAACCCTGCAGCTGCAGGGAAGAGGTGAGGTGGGCTCCTCACCACTGCAAGGAATGCTTTTCCTAGGGGCTAGGTAACTTTTTTCACTGAATATGAATTACTTACATCATTTAAAAATAAGTTGTTTAAAATTAAAATTGTGAATCCCCCCTGCCACCAAGGGAACATAAGTTCTGGAAGGGGACACCTGGGAGGCCCCAGATGACACTTTTGGGCATACCCTGACATCCAGCCAGGGTGTGGTCCTGGGAAAAGGCGGACCAGGCGCCCAGCTCGGGGTGATCTATGTGCTAGGGCAGCAGGGAGGAGGGGAGCAGGGCAGGGGAGCTCGCTAGGAGCCAGCTCTCCCCACCCGCCCCGCCCCTGACTTTCACAAGCCATTAATTCTGCACCGAAGGAATTTTCTAAAAAGCCTTTCCCCCAGCTTTTTTTTTTCCCTTATCCTAAAATAAAATTTTAAAAAAAAATTTTAAAGGAGAAGTAAGCTGTCGGCTGCTCCGAATGATCCGTGCTCCAAGGGGGAAGCTGATTCCCCAGCTGCCAGGGGAAATCACAAGGCAAACCGGCTCAAAAACGGAAGCCCAGCCTGGCGGGAAGTGCCGCCCCTGCTGGGGGAGGGGGATGTAGGCCGGGGGAGGGGAACACGGGACTCGGGGACCAGACGTCCTGAGCATGCTGGCCTCAGCTGAACTCAGTCTCCAGGGGCAGTTAGCCTCACAGGCCCAAAATACCCCCCGACCCCAGCACCATCCTCGTTTAAGGCTAATGAGCATGAGTCTTTCAAAACTCAAGTTCTCCTGAGAGCAGGGAAGGCTCGGTTATCCCAGCAGCGCCCTTCAAGTCACAGGGCCATCTTTCTCTCACATAAAGCTGGTCAGACCCTCCCCACCTACAAACCGGCTCCCGGTTGTCCTTGGGATCAAGCCCCAGCTCTCCAGCCTCACATTCAAGGCCTTTGTGCCCCGGCTCCTGCCAGCTCCCCGGCTCCTGCCAGCTCCCAGGCCTCCAGTCTCGCTCCTCCCTCTGCCCCACCCACTGTGCCCACCACATCAGTCTCCGCAGGTCCTGGAACATGCCCACACCTCACACCTGGGGCTCGTGGGCCATTGTAAATGTCCCCTCAGCAGCCAATGCCTGTCCCATGCCTCTGAGCCATTCGAACTCCCCTTGGCACTTCAGCGCCCCCTGTGTCTGGACTCATGCTGTTCCCTCTCCAGGCATGCCCAGACGGCCGGTTTTCAAGATGTGGCTGAGGCCCCCAACTCCTGTGATGGCGCTGTGCTGGTCACCACTCCCACACTTCCCATGGTAGCACATGCATGACATTCTCCAGCACGGAGCCTGTGCTCTGGAGGGAATGTTTACAAAAGAAAGGAACCTAATTTTGACTAAAGTGTGAGTGACTGTATTCAGCTGCTTTCTGTCTAAGTGGAGTGATTGAGAGCAACACAGCCATGCTGGGTGCTGGAGAACTGAGGGAAACGTATGCCTATTCTGCATGTGGCAACAAAGGGAGAAGGGTATTCAGGTCCAGGCAACACTAGCTGCTAGCTTCAGTTCCTGTAAAAACCTCACTTTATCCCTCTCTCACATGGGATGAGCAACCACTGCTGGTCTTGGCCCTGTTTTGAGAGCAGGATGCGCCCTCCCCCTCCAGCTGGCTCCCTCCTGGGGCCAAAGCTCTGCTCTGCCCACTCTCCCATTAAAACTCTGACATATTGATTTTACTACCAGCTGTAATTGTGTTGACTTTCTCTCCCCAGGAAGCCAGTTGGAAGGACAGTTTCAAGAGCCTGGCTTCTCAGGCCTCACATCCTGCCGCAGACCCACCGCAGGTGGCACTATGAAAAGGATGCGGCATTAACAGTGGGTGCTGTGGCAGGTTGCAAAATCCAGCGGTTCCGTCCCAGGTACAGACTACATGGCTACTACACCGGCTGTGGAGGCTTTGCGCTTGAGAAGTGAGGGCACCTTCCTGCCTGAAGTGTTTGATTGTTTATGATCCTGGGAAAGTCAGATTTCCTTGCCGTAGAGCTGAAATTAGCCGCAGAGCTGAAGGCACACGATCACTTTGGGGTATTAAGACTGCAGGGTGGGCCAGGCGTGCAATGGCTCACGCCTGTAATCCCAGCGATCTGGGAGGCGGAGGTGGAAGGATCGCCTGGAGGTCAAGGCTGCAATGAGCTATAATTTCACCACTGCTCTCCAGTCTGGGTAACAGAGACCCTGTCTCGAAAATATAAAAATAAAAAGACTGCAAGGTGATCGCAGCTCAATACATCCTGGCTGGGGACTGGGCTGTCTGGACCCCCCAACTCCTCCTCCCAAAGCTGAGCTCCTTCCCATTCATCCTTCGCCGCAGCCAAAGAGAGCTTTTAAAATTGCAAAGCGCTTGATGCAACGTGGGCTCCTGGAAAAGAAAGCAGACGTTCGCGGAGTGCAGTCTGGAGTGTAGTTGGGAGTAAAGAACAAATGTTGGCTTCTTAGTTTTGACAAATGCACCACGGTAATGGTAAGATGTTAGCAATGGGAGAAACTAGGGGATGGGTATACAGGAACTGTCTGTACTATCTTTGTAACTTTCCTGAAAATCTAAAATTATTCCAAAGTAAAAAGTTTATTTTGTAGAAAAAAAAAACCCACAAAGCAGGTCACATCTCCTGTGCAGCTCAACAGCTTCCCATGGTTCCCTAGTGCTGTCAACGCAAATCCAAACTTTGCTCCTGGGCCCCTGAAGCCCCACTCAATCTGGCCCCGACCTCTGTGGCCTCTCTCAGCCCCTATCCCCGCCAACTCCTCCCTCAGCTTGGACAGCCCAGATAGGGCCAGTCCTCCTGGGCTCCCCTGAGTGGAGCCCATGTGGCACGGGCTCAGTGGTGGCCCACGGACTGTGTCCAGTCTCAGTCCAGCAGCCCAGCCGCACACAGCCAGGCCAGAGTATGAAGCCACACCTGTGACTCCCAGACCCCAGCTCTTTCCACTTCAGCATGCGCTGCCTCTCAGAACACTGTGCAAGCCGATACCTCTGCTGAGAGTAAACTGAGGCAAGGAATGAGCCACGGGCCCACTGTGTGCCAGCCCTGGGAGGGGGCAGGATGGACTCGGTCCTGGGTGGCCTCTGGCAGCAGCCCCCATGCCAGGGAGGAAACCACCTGCTGTTGAGAAAGGAAATACCAGCGCCTTCAGGGGTGACCAAGAGGCTTCCTGGAGGGGCCGTGGGGAGAAGATGGCCAACCAGGCCTAGCACCTGGTCAGGAAGCCTGGCCTTAGCCACAGAGGAAAAGCAGCCTGGAGGAGCATGTCGGGGAAACCAAGGCACAGAGAGGAGCAGAGACTTCAGACAAACGGCAAAGGACACAGCAGCTCTAGCAGACCCTTCGGGGAGGCCTGCCTTAGTTTCCCTGACCCCTCTGGAGGAGATGGGTCACCCAGCTCCAGGGCTCTGAGGTTATCCAGGCCAGCTGGACACCATCTGGAAGGGATGGAGCCAGCCAGTCAGGCTGCCCTGAGGACCACCACACAACCTGGGCATGATCTGCCCACCCGCCCCAAACAGGCGGAAGAACAAGCCTGGAAGGACAAGCCCTAGGCTTAGGTCACAGGACTGGCTGGATTAAGGACCTACTGTGTGACAGACACTACAGCTACTGGGGGTACCTTAGAGCGTGCGCGCGTGTGCACACACACACACACACACACACACACACACACACTCTTGCTGTGTACCCATTTTACAGATGAGAAAACTGAGGCTCCTGACTGCTAAGTCTCACAGCTCTGACCTCACTGTGGGATGCACCATCCCCTCTGAACCTCAGCCTCCACATCTGTAAAATGAGACAGCAACAGCACCCACCACCTGCGGCTTAAGGAAGGACTGAGCTCATAGGCGCCTTCGATGCTAAGCACTGTAGGTGCTCAATAAATGTTCCCAATTATCTACGCAGGCCACAGAGCAGAGGCTCGGGAGCTCCCGAGGACAGGCACAAGCCACTCCACCGCTTCCTGAAGTCAAAGCATCCGAGGCCAGATTGGCCACACCGCCCTCACCAAGGACGCAGCAGTGAGCTCTGGCCTCGGCCTGCTCTGCCCTGGCGCCTGGGAACCACCGCCACAGTCGCTGACTCAAGCAGCCATTGTTTAGTTAGCTGGACACAGCCCCCAGACACCCAGCTCCCCCTTCTTGAAGCTGTTTCTCATTCCGGCCCAGCCTGGCCCCATTTCCAGCTCCCCGCCCCCTGAGTCCCAGAGGAGCATAGTGTGGGATGGGCAGGCAGCGGCTCTTCCCTGGCCCAGGGAAAAGGCTTCCCTCCCCCCAGCAGGAGGGGCAGAGCACGAAGCCCGTCTCTCCAAACCCTGGAACAGCTTCCCTCCCAGCTTCCTCCTCTGAAGGGACTCCAGTCCAAGAGCCGAGAAATAGTTGCCTCTCCAGGGAACACTGGCAGTTCCCTCCTGGGGTTGGGAGGTCTTGGAGGTTCGATCTCACACCCTCCTCCCCAGCCCCTGGTCTCCTGCGGGTTCAGCTTGTATGCCTGGCCGCAGGCTGTGCTCTGCAGCAGGACTCTACCCCTGGTCCCAGAGTCATCGCATGACCGCTGTGGACACAGCCAAGAAGGCAGGGCTGCTTGGAGCCTTGCGCAAATATCTCCGGGCTGGATTCCATGTGCTGGGGACACAGAGGTGACAACGGGGCCCTCTCTCCAGCTGCCCACATCCCAGCTCAGAGGCCCAGCCCCAGGATGGGGAGGGACAGCTTTATCACAGTCACAGTAGAGTGACAGTAGCAAGCAGCTGTGTGCAGTCTGCTTTGTGCTGAGACCTCTTTCTGTATTATCTCATTCAACCCTCATCACACCCTGAAAGAGTTGATGCTGCTTTACAGTAAAGGAAACTGAGGCACGAGAGTTGAAGTGATTTGCCCAGGGGCACACAGCCGGAATGGCTAGATCCAAGCCTCCCGTGCAGGCCGGCAGGCTCCATATCCCTGCCCTTAACCACAGCCTCCCCACCCGCCGCTCTGCCGGGAGTCACCAATGGCTGCTGGGAAATCAGCTGCTTGGAACTGGAAAAACCCTGGGTTTCGAGCTGGGGAAACTGAGGCCCATCAAGGTGATGGCCACTTCTAGAGAGCTCAGTCACCTCACAGATAGTGGGCAGAGGCTGGAGAAGGGCACAGGCAAGGGGGTTTGGCCACTTTCCTGGGCCTGGCCTCCACTCCAAGGCCTCTGCCGGCGCCCACTCCCCCCGCCCCCATTATTTACCGATCAGAGCATAAAGTGCTACGTGATTAACGCCCCACTGGGGCCTTGCCGGGCCTCGTAATGGAGCTGCGAGTTTCCCTCCCGCTCCAGTGCATGATTTATCAAGTTTCAGGGTAAAGGACGGTGGACTGGGCGGGGAGGGCCCCTGCTGGCGCTGGCCCCCAGATCTTGACTGCATCAAGTATCAGCTGAGCAGGGCAGAGCAGGGCCCCTGCCACTGGACGCCTGTCTGGGCAGCCTGTTTGGTTCGGTCCTGGCTCAAACATGGCCTTTGGAAAGGATAAAACGGCTGCACTTGGTGGGCAGTGAGGATCCAAGTCCACATGGCTGGCACTCAGAGACTTTCTGGGCCTGTCCCCACTCGGGAACCGGCTGGTTTCTATGGCAATCCCCACATGGCTGTCAGAGCTGGAGAGGCCCTCGGGAGTCACCTGGTCCAGACACAGTGGGGACTCCGGGTGAGCGCCTCCGCCTGTGGATCCTGCCAGTACCTGGCAGGGCCAATACAGACCAGCAGCCACAGGGTCCCTTCCAGAACCAGATCAGCCATGTCTCTCCTTTCCCCAAAGCCCTGCTGGCTCCCCACAGCCCACAGGACAGCATCCAAGTCCTCAGCCTGCAGGCAAGGCCCAGCACACTCTCAGCTTCCCCTCGGCCTGCTACCCAAGCCACATTCCAACATCTCTGAGTCTTTGACCCCACCATGTCCTCTGCCTGGAATGCCTTCCCCAGCCCCATCTGTCAAGTGTTGCTCCAACCTCCCCTCCTCCGGGAAGCCCTCCCGCACTCCTCTGATGAGCTAGTCAGCATGCGGCACCTGTCTGTTGTCATGCCCTCCTCCCTCACCATTCTTGGGGCTCCTGGAGAGTGTCCGATTGTCCCTCTTGGGGGCTGTCCTATAACAAGCTGAGCCTCCTCCCATACTCACACACTCTAGAGGGCCTGGACGGGCATGCGATGTTACCAAGGAGGTGCTGGCCTCTGGTGTGTGAAGGTGGATATAGCTACAGGCCCAGTAGCAGGAGTCCACACCAGGGGGTCGTCTCAACCCCAGCCCGGGACCATGATGGGTGCTGGGGCTGGGCAGCTCTGCAGGCCACCCTGAAAGGCCCTCACTGCTTCTCACAGGGGCCTTGGCGGGGACAGAAGTTCCCTGGGTCTCAGTTTCCTCATCTTTAAAATGGGCCCATTCACCCCTTCCAACACCCTCTGGTTCACACCTCTTCAGTCAAAGTTTTTGGAGGAATGAGGGATCACAGGCGCTGCAGCCAGAAGCCTGCTCCACCTGGAGCACCACAGTCACACACCACAGTGCAACCTCAGGCAAGATGCTTAACCCTTCTGGCCTCTGCTTCCTCTTCCGTAGACTGGGGATAACACTCGTTTCATTCAACTTCGGGGGGATTAAAAGATATGTAAAGTGCTCTGCAAAGGGCCAACACAGAGAAAGTTCTCAAGCAACAACCACAGTAGCTATGACATGACGGGGCAGCTCTGATATCAGAGGGAAGGCTTCCTTGCCACTTCATGGCCCAACTCCAGGGTCGAAGAATGGCGGCCCAGGAAGGGGAAGGGACCACTCTCTCCCGGGGCTCCTGCTCTCCCGCTCCTGTCCCAGTACACGCCACGTGTCTTTGTTCATGGCAGCAACCAGGACATGGAACCCAGCTGGTTTCCTTAATCTCCATGGAGACCGGGAGTCACAGGTGGGTGCAGTGGACTTTGCAGAGGGCGTTTCTGCAGGGCCCGATCCAGCATGGCCCTTGATGAATGCCGCCAGGCCACCCCAGTCTTCCCTGTGCCGAGCCCACTTTACAGATGGGGAAATAGAGGCTCTGAGAAGGGATAGGACTTTCCACAGCCAGGAAGGGGCAGAGACAGGATTTCAATCTGAGAAGTTGGCCCCAGGGTCCTGCACTCACCTAGCACTGTGCGCCTGCCTGGCTGTGGAAGGCCTCACTGGGGGCATATCCAGGGCGCTGACAGATCCTCCACTCACCCTCCTGGGTGGACCATCATTCACCCTGACCATTGAACCCACATCTCTCATTTGCACACCCAAAGGGCCAGGGGCTCACTCCTCCTTCCAGAGGCCAATGATCGCATTTTCAGACAAATGCAACTAGATGTTCCCTGCCTCTCCCGACTTCCTCAGGAGGCTGGGTCAGCCCCCACCCCCAGTGTGTGGCCTGGCCTCGGCAGATGCCCCAGCCAGCCTGAGTCACTGCTGTCACAATGGGCCCTGCCTGAATCTCTATGGCTCAGCCGGAGGGGGGAACTGTAGAATTCCCCGCCACAGAGAGCTCACAGCTCACCAGCCACCCGGAAGCGGACTCCTGCTTCTATCTGCGGATCCAGACCCCCACTCCCCAGCTGTGTGAGCCAGGGCAAGTCACTTCCTCTCTCTGGGCCTCAGTTTCCCCTTCTGTAAGCTGGGGATGATGATGATGCACTGTCTGCCTGACCAGGGGAGGGGCAGCCATGAGGTCAACCACATAGGTGCTTGTAAAAGCCCTGCAGAGTGTGAGCCCGGCGGCGGTTTTTATTCACCCCAGGGAGCCCACAGGCCTCTTGCCCTCAACACAGTGCTGCACTGGACTCCTCAGCCCGGGCACTAGAGCCCACTCTCTCCATCTCAGCCTCTGTGCTGGGGCTGGGACAGCACCCGACACACCCTCGCTGCGCCCCAGTGTCTCACTCACCCATGCCTGCCTTCAGGCCCTATTTGATCTCATTCTCCTCCAAGGCCCTGACCTTCCCTCCTCTGAGCACCCCCTGTCCACTGAGGCCAATTTTTTCTGGTATCTTTTCTCCCTCTTGATACTAATACCTGTGCCTGCCATTTCCTGGGCACTGCATGTGAGATTTTATTTTATGTATTTATTTTTTATTATGGGCAGCTCCTAAGCCAGAGTAGGCTGAGAGAGACACCCCTGAGATTTTAATCTACCCACATGCTAGGAGGGAGGCATAAGTCCCATTTTATAATGAGAAAGAATGAGGCCCACAGAGGATAAATGACTGGCCCTGGGGCACACAGCTTATAGGCTGTATGCCCACGTACATACTGGGGGTCGAGATATTCTCAGGGCTGGGAGGGATGTCTCCTGGTCCAAGCCCTGTCTGCCTCTCCAGGCCAGTCATCTCAGCCAACCCTCCTAGAACTCCCTCTCCTAAATCCTGACAAGTGTCTCTGCTTGCACCCTTGGTCACTGGGAGCTCACTCCCAGCCCCAGCCCAAACCCAAATGTAAAGCCCATCTTGGAAGCTCTCTCTCCCTCCGCCCCCACCTGGCATCTCAGCCCCTAAATTGGTGCAAAAAAATGCCTTCTTGACGACGTGCACCCACCCACCGCATGCCAGTTTAAAACTGCCTGATGTTTTTTTTCCCACCTTTACTATAAAAAGACACCTTGAAAATGCTGCACTGACATTTGCCTGTATTCCTTTTGTTTTAAACATACAAATATTATGGTCATTCATAGGTTGGGGAGAAAGACTTGGGAAAGGAAGGTAGACTCAGCCTGCCCCACCTTGCTGGGTGACCCTGTGCCTCAGTTTCCCCCACCAGTGGCAATGAACAACTTCCCAACTGGCTTGCACTCCAAACAGGCTGTGATTTGAGGAAAGGGATCCAAGCTCCACAAACTGGAGGCGAATTTCTTCACTCCCTTTCTCTCAAAATATCTTAACTGCCCCAAATACATTGAAAACAATCAGGGACAAAGTTGGGGACTTCTGAGGGCTGCAGGGACCGAGGTTCTCTACCTCTGGCTGCACACTTCAGCGGCTTCTCCCTTTGGGTTCTCAGGCAGAAGGCGAAGGGCAGAGGGCAAGTCCTGCCACCTGGGAACCCAGACTGTGGGAGGCCATCCTGACCCAGGCTCTGGAGTTGTGGGCGGCTCGAGGGACTCCTGCCAGGTCCCAGGGTTCTTCATGAGACCCTCAAGCAGGAGCGAGAGGGTGGGTTTCCAAAGGCCTGGATGAGCTGCCTCACTTGCAGGTCATTCGGCCCTGGGGTCCTGCCCTGTGTGTAGCCCCACCCAAGCCACCGAGTGCCAGTGCCAGAGAAATCTGGCCAGATGGGACCAGGAGAAAAAAGGATTCTAGGCCCCTGGTGCTCCCCAGACCAAAGTCATCCTCTTCCCCAGACCAAAGTCATCCTCTTCCCCAGACCAAAGTCATCCTCTTCCCCAGACCAAAGTCATCCTCTTCCCCAGACCAAAGTCATCCTCTTCCCCAGACCAAAGTCATCCTCTTCCCCAGACCAAAGTCATCCTCTTCCCCAGACCAAAGTCATCCTCTTCCCCAGAGGTACCACATCACATGCCCCATCCCGTGGGCACCAACATTTATCCTGTTGCTGAGCCTGACTTTGGGCAACTTTCTGCTCCTCTATCCCATCACTCCCCACCACTGGGGCTACATCCCAGCCCCCAAATCTGTCCAGAGCTCACCTGCCACCCTCCAAGCCCTCAGCATTGCTGCAGGCCAGGCCAGCCGTGTCTCCAGAGAACAAGGCCGGCCCCATCTCCCCACTGCCATCTGGCACCCACCACAGAGCCTGGCACACAGTAAGTGCTCAAGGTATATTTGTGACTGAGTGAAGGAATCCATTCCCGGGAGGCAGCTTCAGCCTCCCAACCACTCTCCCTCCTCCATTGCTCCTTCTCACCAGCTACCTAGGGGCTTTCTAAAATAATATTTAGAAGAATTGCATTCATTGCAAACAGGTGCCAGGTACATAAATGATCTCATTTAATACCCCCAATAGCCCTAAGAGGCAGGTATTCATGAGCATTCCTCTTCTGCAGCGGGGAGACTCAGGTGCCCGCTGAGACCACTCCACTCCTCTGGATAAAACCCTTCATGGCTCCCAGGGCTCCAGGATAAAGTCCAGTCTCCCCAGGACGGTCTCCCCGGGCCTCCCTGGCCTTTGTGTCATGTGCTTCCCACTCTACTCACCTGGCCACGCAGACCCCCTCGAGCCCGCTTGCCCGTCCTACCTTTAGGCCTTCGCACAGGCTGCTCCCTTAGCCTGGACCCCTTTCGTCTTCTCTGGCCTCACCTGGCTGCCTCCTGCTCCTCTGCCCCCTCTGCTGTGCTCCCTCCACCCTCATTCTCCCTTTGCAGCACACATTGCCCTGTGTATAAGTGCCTGGTCACACATCCGTCCTCGGCTCACCTGCCCAGCCCATAAGAGTAGAAACAAAGTGAGTTGCCATTGGTTCCCCAGGGCACAGCATGGGGCTGGGCTCACAATAGAGTTAGTAAATGTCTATGGAGATGACATCTGGGGCTAGAAGTAGGAGATGGTGGGGTCTTTACGGCTGCAGAACAAGCCAGATTAGGTGACTGCTCTCCAGGACCAAGCAGAGACTGTGCTAATAATGTCCCCCAGAATAATAACAAGAAGAGCTGCCATCTGCTTGGTGCTTGCTGTGTACTGGGTACACTCGGCTGCATTTATCAATTCATTTAGTCCTTAAAACAACGCTTTGGGATAAGGATTGCTTTTACTGTCCCCACTTCACAGATGAAGAAACTAAGGCCCAGAGAGGTTAAGTTCCTTGGCCAAGGTCACACAGCTGGGAAGTGACAAAGTGGGACTTGAACCCAAGCAGCCTGATGCAAAGTCTAGGTTCTGAATCTGTCCCTGCGTAGCTGGCAACAGCCTGGAGCAAGAATAATCATCCCTCCCCCGCCCCTGCCCATGCTAGAGGCCCAGAACGGGGACCTTGAGCACCTCTGGGAGATACCACCAAGTGGCACTGGCCTGTGCCTACAGCGGGCACGGGGAAGAGGAGAAGGGTGTGGAAAACACAGGGAGGGTGACCAAGGAAGGCCGCAGCCGGAATCTGTGGCCTTGGGGTGGGGAAGAGGCCCTTGGCCACTCTGTCCTGGGGCTGTGTCCCTGGAGAGGCCCTGTCCCCTTAGGTAGAGAAGCCCCAGCCCCCCTCAGCTGGGTGAGTCACTGCACCGAGGGACCAGACCGTGGGAACCAGAACAGTTCTTGCCAGAGGGGGAGGGAACCCTGGGCTGGCCTGAGGAATCCCACAGATCAGCTCACACCAAAGGGCCCGGACACAGGGCCTGAAACTACCGGAGGAAGGCCCTCAGCCCACAGGACACTTCTCTCCGTGCAGCGACTCCCCACTGAGACCCCCAGTGCCAAACACAGTTGCTTGGGAGATGAAGCTCTGGGGTGGAGATGGTGGATGAACCAACCATGGCACTGGGCAAGCAGTCCCGCCACCCCTGGACTGTCTGCCCTGCTCACCCACTGTGACCTTTACTTTCAGGGTGGCCAGCCAGATGGTGGGCAGCCATGGGAGCCCGACCTCCACCTCGGGAGAAGGAATCTGCATTTTCTCAAAGGCCCAGTGTTGGGCCCGCCCACAGGAGAATGGTTAATCTCATGAAATTCTTGTCACAGCCACAGAGAAGGGACAGGGTGGGGCCCCAAGAATGGCTCGGGATCACCACGAGAAGGCTGAGTTCTGAATTTTGCTGATGGAGATGCAGCTTCCTAAGGGAATGGCAGGCAGTGGAGCTGAAGCGGGCTCCCCAGACTCAGATGGGTGGAGGGTGTGGGAAAGTCCCCAGTGTCATTCTGGAGCCTCATTCCTCAAGGTGAACCATGGGGATCAACTGACCCGGCTCCCAAAGCCAGTGTGAGGAGCAATCCCTTGCCATGAACTTCCTTTAGGGGAACCACACCAAGTCCCCTCCCACACCCTTGTCATGTCAACACACATGCTGATCCCCTGAACCTTGCCCCCCTTGCTACTGTCCAACCCAGCCTCAGACACCTGGGCCCCATACCCGCCTGGACTCCTCCTCATTCCCCACTGAGCCCCACAGCCCTCTCCTGCCCCCAAAACACCCCTGTTCACATCCCTCCATTCTCCTGGCCCTGGCATCTGCCCACCCCAGCTGCCTGGGACTCCCCCAAAACACACACACTCTGAGATCCAAGTCCAGAAGGCAGCAAAGGCTGGACATTTAAAACACAGATGCTGAGGCCAGACAGGCTGGGTTCAAATCCACCTCTGCTAGTGCCCAACTGTGTGATCCTCAGCAAGTTACTTAATCTCTCTGCACCTGTTTCTTCATCTGTAAAATGTGATGAGAATAGAGGCTACCTGAGAGGGTTGTTCTGAGAACTGGGAATTGTGACATGTGATGCCCCTGGCTGGCACTCCACAAGTGCTTTTGTTTACCCCAGACTCCCACACCTGGTACATACTAGGTGCTCAGGAAATAGTTGCAGAATAGGTGAATAAAAGTTGGCCTCAGGCACACACCTGTTCGTGCACACAACCATGCGGACTTCTCAGAGTACCGACTCAAGCCCAAATACCTGGGTCCCCTGCCACACACGTCCCACTGCACACCTAGCTCTGTCCTGTTGTACCAGTGTCTCTGCTGTACACCTATCTGCCCTATGCGTCTTCAGGCCCCAGCTTGCTGGCACATAAGTCCATGCAGACATCTGCAGGGCCCTGGTGCACACCTGTGTGCCTCCTTGCACACCTGCCACACCCATGCAGGCATCACCAACGCGCAATGGTAGCTCTGACAGGCTCACACTGTGGCCCCAGAACACGTATTTGGTCAGGTATGCAGTCAATTACTGCGCCATCAGCATGCACCTGTGACCCCCACGTGCACACCTGAGCTTTATGTGCACCTGGGTACCTGTGGCAACTTGGACCCCTCCCAGTACGCCTAGGTATGCGCGCCCGTGAGCCAGCACTCACTTGAGTCCCTGTACTTGCCCACCTGGGCCATACAGGCGCCGGCAGTACCCCTCTGGGGACACCTGTATTCTTGCGTGCACACCTGGGTTCCCCGTACATCTGGGTCTCTGCACGCTCCCACCTGTGACCCGCTCAGCTCATGACTCACTCGGTTCCCGCCGCCGCCCCCGCCGCCGCCGCCCGGGTGTACCTGGATGTTGCGCTTGCGCTCGCAGGCCGGCCCGGTGCCCTGCACCACGCTGTCGAGCACCGCCACCACGTCGGGCGCCGGTTCCACGAAGCAGGCGGTGCGCGCAGCGCGGATGGCAGCTCGCACGTCGGCAAAGCGGAAGGCGCAGAGTGCGGCGGGAGCCGCGCGGGCCGCGGGGGACCCCTGGGGCCGTTCGAAGACAGCAAAGAGCCGCTCCCGGGCTGGAAAGACCGACACCAGGCGGCTGTAGAGGTCGCCGCGGCCTGCGCCTCCCGCGCACTGCAAGCCCAGCTGGATGTAGGACTCGGTGAGCTTCTTGGCGTCGCTGCCGGCGCCGTGGGGCAGGCAGATACGCGCCAGCAGGCTCCGCGCCTGGCTCTCCTTGTCGCCCGCGCGCGCCTCGCTGTTGAGCGCCAGGTACGCGTAGGGCTGTGCGCCCGGCGGCGGGTCGGGCGGGTGCAGGAAGGCGCTCACGAAGCCCAGCTTGTGCTGCTCCTTGGCGCCCTGCTTGATCTTGAGGATGTTGTCGTCGGAGGGGTTGAGGTCGAAGGTGAAGAGCTTGGCCAGGTCGCCGCGCGCGTCCAGGGAACGGATGGCGATCTCGGGCGTGTTCTCGAAGCGGTGGTCCTCCAGGCTGCGGTTGCGCGGGAAGAAGGAGCTGCCGTAACCGGTGTACGTGGCGCCCACCAGCAGGCGGCTGCCCCCCGCGCCCGCGGCGGGAGGCAGTACCAGCCCCACGGTGGACGCGTTCGGGTGGTTGGCCGCCACGTTCAGCATGCTGGGGAACACCGTGACGGGCTCCGCGGGCGGCGCGGCGGGCGGGAAGCGCACGGCCACGGCCGAGATGTTGCCCCGGCGCCGCAGCTGGCAGAAGCCCTGGTAGATGGACCCGCACACGACCACCAGGCCCTGGCCGGGGTCCAGCTGCAGGATCTTGTTGTAGTTGTCCGTGAGGCGCCGCGGGTGTTCGCACGAGGCCTGCGGCAGCTGCGGAGCGTGACACAGCGGGCTGTCGGGCACCGGGCCGACGGCCGCTTCGGCCTCCAGGCTCAGGTTGGCGCCCGACAGCTGATAGAGGCGGTTGACGGCCGCCAGGTACACCGTCCCCGCCGCGCCGTCCAGGGCGAAGTTGTTGGTGGGCGTGGGCGAGGGGAACCGACGCTGGATCTCCAGGGCGCCGGCCCGCGCCGCCCCCAGGAGCAGCAGCAACAGCAGCGGCACTGGGCACCGCGGCGGCGTCGGGAACGGCGGGGTGCTGGCGGCGGCGACCCGGGCGCTAAGGGGTGCGCCGCCCGCGGCGCGAGGAGCCATCCGGGCGTGCGCGGGCTGCGCGGCGCGGCGAGTGCATGGGGCGCGGCGCGGCCGGGAGCCGGGAGCCCGGAGGCGGCGGGAGGCGGGGGGCGGGCCCGGGCCGCGAGGCGCTTCCTGCCCGCCCCAGCCGCCCGCAGCCCCGGCGCCCGGGCCCGGCTCAACCTCGCCGCGCAGCCCGGGGGCGGGGCGGGGGCGGCTACGCTGCGGACACGCCCTCACTCCCCGCCCCGGCCCAGCCCCGCCCCGGGGACCCCCGCCTGCCCCAGGCCGCCCCGGGCCCCGCCCCGCCGCCCGCGGGTCCCGCCGCCCGCGCCCTCCAGGACCCGCCCGCGGCCCCAGGGTCCCTCCCCGTAGCCGCCGCTGCCGTCGCTCGCTGTCCTCGTTCTTTCCTCCCACTTGGCCGCTTGGCCTTCCTCGCCCGCTCCTGTTTTTTCTCTTTTCCGCCCTCTTCCCCATCCCGTCTCTTCCTCTCTCTGCGTTTCTCGTTCTCTGTGTCTCTCCGTCTCTGTCCCCACCCCAAACTCCGCGCGTGTGGCGCTTCTCCGGGTTCTGCCTCTGCTGCTTCTCCCTCCGACTCCGCTTCGCTCTCCAGTCCCTGGCAGCCCCGCCCCCGACCCTCTCTAGTTTCCTTCTCTCTCCTGCTCCGCTTTTCCGTCCCTGACGCTCGCTCCCTCTCTCCGTGGCTCCCTCTGTCTCCCTCTCGGACGCTCCGTCCCTCTCCCGGTCCCTCTGAGCTCCCCATTCCTTCTCCCTCTGCCTTCCCGAACGCTGTGTTGCCCCTCCACACTCAGCCTCCCTCCACCACCTTTCCCAGGCACTGTCCAGGCCTTCGCACCCCCAGGGCCAGCCAGTCGGGCCCCCCAGGCCCCATAATCTGTCCCCCAAACCTCAGCCGCATAAAAGGGATTTACAAGTGGCAGGGCCAGAGGGACCAGTGCTCAGGGGTCAGACATATAAATGAGGAAAACATGGAGAGGGGAAATAGTTCCGGCCAGTGGCCCACAACAGATAGCCAGAGCAAGGCCTTGGTCCTGGAGCCCACAGTTGCCTCCTGTGGAGACCCAGCCGCACCCCCACCCCTGGCACCCCCGCCAGGCACTTTCCCTAACATCCTCCCAGGCTTAGTCCCACACAAGCCGGCACTGGGCAGGGTTCTTGATCTCAGAAGCAGCAGGTGGGCACTGGCGTTAGGGGCAGGCAGCCTGGTTCCAAGGTCACAGCCCTGTGAGGACCTTGCGCTGCGGCTGCTTCACGGGGGTGCTCACACAGGGCTAGCCCGTGCCAGACGCTGTGCCAAGCACTTGCCATGTACGGGCTCTCTTTTTTTTCCTCACAGATACCCCTGAGGCTGTCGCTATTGGTAACCCGTCTTCCAGATACGGAAACCAAGGCTGAGGGGAAGGAACTGGCCCAAGATGCTCAGCTCATGAGGAGCAGAGCTACAGTGTTTGAAAGCAAAAGCCCTTCAACTCCGGCCTCTCAGAACGGGGCCTCCTATCAGATCCCCAGCTGCCACAGGGTGTCCGGTGGGCCTCACTCTGAGAGTAGCGGGGCCTCATTTTCCTCTTTCCCACCCAACCAGGAAGGAAGGGCAGGAGTATCTGTGTACCATGGGGCAGGGAGGAAAGGCTGGGCCTGCAGCCGCCCCCAACTTCCCTCAACACCCTCGCCTTCCTGCCATCCTGCCCGCCTTGTTCCAGACTCCTCAGCCCCGGCCTGGCCACTGCTTTGATGGCCGGGAGTGTTGAGCTGCGGGAAATTGGAGGCCCCCTCCCAGGCCCATCCACCCGCCAAGAGCCACTCAGGGGACTGCCCATGGGACTGTGTCCCTGTCTCCCTCTCTGGGTGGAGAAGGTGCACATCGTGCCATCCATGGGAGCCAACTGCAGAGCCCAGGGGGGTGCATAGGGTCTGCCTCCACGCCCCTCCTCCCCGCTCGCAGCCTCAGTGCCCCCACCCCGGTCCATCCGCTGGTCTCTCTGTCTTATCTCTTTCTCTCCTGCCCCCACCCATCTCTGTTCCTCTCTGTCTTGCTCCTCCCGTTCGCTCTCTTTGTCTTTCCTTCTCTCAGCGTCTTGCCCCCTTCCCTTTCTACTCTTCATCTGTCTCTATCTCTGCCTCTCTGTCTCCTTCCCTGTCCCTCACCCCCGCTCCCTCTCCAGCCCCTCCTCTCTTCCTTCCTGTCTCCCGCTCATCTGGCTCATCTTGCTGCATCCTGCAGCTCCCCCCACTGAGCCCTGAGGATAATGCTCAGTGTCGTCTTAGACCAGCGTGTGGTGATGATCCTGGGCACTTGGGACACAAGCTCCCTGCCAAGCTGAGCAGTGGGGTTTAGGAGCTGCCTAGGCGAGGGATATTCAGATCTGAGGATCCTCGCATCAACTGGAGGTGAGAAGTGCTGTGTGGTCTTGTGCGAGGCACTCGCCCTCTCTGAGCCTCAGTTTCCTCAACTGTAAAATGAGAACAATTGTAGCACAACACCTGACCCTGGGAGGGCATGCGACAGAGAATATAACACAACAGGTGTCAAGCACAGCACAGGCTCTTAGCAAACACCAGTTTCTCCCCGCCTTGTGGCAGTGAACCATGACCCCTGAAGCCCATGTTAGAGCTGGGAGTGGGGGTGGGGGGCATTGCAACAGAAGACCAGTGCTCCACTTCCTGTCCTGAGCCCCAGTGTGGCTAGCAGAGCCACGAGACAGTGAGAGTGAGTACTGTGCCCAGCACTGCCCTACCAGATCTTACACCATCCTTGCAGCCAGCTGACTAGGCTGGGGTCAGCAAACCCATTTCACAGATGGGGAGACTGAGGGGCATTAGCAAGGTAAGGATTCAAACCCAGATCTGCCTCCACATCTTATTATTTCTCCCTTCTATCCATTAACTGGGAGCACCATCAGGCCAGGATGGCTCATGGTAGCAGCCCCTATACCCCTGGCTGGGCAGAGGAGGTGCTGACAACTACTGGCTGAATGAATGAATAAAGGAAGGAACAAACTACACCTTCCCTGGCCTTACTAAGATGCAGTGAGGTGTTCTTCCAGAGGGAATTTTGGAGGGAACAAAGGGGAGATGAAGGGTACTCAAGAGTGGGGATTAGGTAGGACCCAGCAATAACGAACTTGGAATGAACTGACTCAGAATAGCCAACCCTAGTTGGTTATTCACACTGCAATTTGGGCCCTTTTCAGCTTTTGTTCAAGTCTGATTATATCAAGGAAAAGGTCTTGGTTTGAGGCTAATGTGTCTTTAATGACTGTAACATTTGTCACTGTCCCTTTTTAATAGAAGTTCTCAAACTCAGGACTGTTGACATGAGTGTGCTAGGATGTACTGATAGCACTTGCTTTGTATTTGCTGTTACTTTCTGGTTTTGGCAAGTGTGACTGGTTTTCCACGTGCGGTAATGATGTAAAGCTTCCTTGATAAATGCTTTGATTGAAGTCCTTTAAAAGTGAGTTGAAGACAAATGTGAAATAGGTGATAATCCATATGCCACCAATGCCTGAAATTTGGGAAATGTCCAGCAGTGCCTTTGAGGACGAGGACCTGGTGGCCGAGTCAGGGCAGTCTTGCCTGGGGCACGGTGGTCAGCGGCTAGGCTGGCTCGGAGAAGGCGGGCCTGGGCCTTCCACCCTACTGGCTGGGTCTCCCACCCTGTCCTGTCCGTTCTCGCCTCTGACTGCCCAGGGCAGAGCTGTGAGGAGACGGAGGAAATGTTTTTCTTCTTCAATTGGAAAAAATAACAGTGGGGCCAGGGCTGCGCTGGGAGGAGGGGGCTCCTGCCCTCCTGTCCCTGGGGCCTGGCCTCTGAGAACGTTTCCTTGCAGGAAATGCTCCGGCAAGGTTAACGCTTCAGAGCACTGCCTCATCCACAGGAAGGTGTTGGGAACGAGTCCTAGGGACAGCTCAGCACCCCCAGCCATGGGCCTAGGTGGTGCCAGGAGCCATCACTACTGCTTCTCGGTGGCTGGACCCATCTCATTTCCCTGTGGGAGCAACCCTGGCGGGGGGGGTCTTATCAACCCCCTTTTGCAGATGGGGACACTGAAGGTCAGAGTGGTGTGCTACTGGCCTGCAGCTGCACAGCCTCCAGGTGTCCAGGCCCTGCTCTCAGCTGCTGCATCCCTGTGCCCCTTGCTTGGAGCTGAGAGGCCTGACCCTAACCACCTGTATGACCACGGTGGCGCCACTGCTTCTTGGGCCTCAGTTTCCATATCTGGAAAGGGGAGCATGACCCGCCTTGGTGGGCCGCTGTGAGGATGGGGCACACGCGTGTCATCATGAAGTGTGAAGTCTGCTGACTTCCCGCCCTAGAGCCTGGGGCTCCTCCCCTAGGCTCCCATGTGGGCTTCTCCAGCCCGTCCTCTGAACCCCTCGGGAGGGCTCCCTCCACCCAGATGATGATGATCAGGGAGATCACCTCCTTTAATCACCCACCCAAGGGTCTCGAGGGCCTGTGTGATCATTCCTTCCCCTCTTCTCCTGAGCATGGACACTAAGGCTCAGAGAGGCCTAGAGGCCTGCCCGAGGTCACACAGCAAACAGGTGGCAAAGTGAGCCCTGCCCCGCTGCCCCTCCACACTGCATCTCCTGTCTTTGCCATTGTGCCCCACTGGTGTGACTTGGGAGGGGAGGGCTGACCCTCCAGTGGTGGCAGTGGCAGGAGACAGTACCCATCTTGACCGTGTTTCCAGACAGCAGTGCTGTGGCTTCTCCACTGTGGATGCCACTGGGGAAACTTCGAGGCTTTGCCACCCTTCACGTTCTAGGGACTCCTCTGGACCCCTGGAGTGTTCCCTCTCTGCCTCTTCTAGAGGAGGCGACCTTCCAGGTCTGGTTTCTGGGCCCAGGAGCGGTGGCCTGCCCTGGCCCTCAAGCCCAGCCCCCAGGGTGGTTCCCCTTATCTCCGGGTCCCCGTGGGGCTGGAGGAAATGGTTCTCATTTCTGTGTGTGAACGACGCCCTCTCCCGACTCTGGGCAGGTCCTTGCCCTCTGTGCTCAAGGGACTCATGGGCCGGGGTGGGGACCCAGAGCCCCGTGTGCTCACTGGGGGCGCCTGGGCTGCCGAGCCCCCACGTGGCCCCTTTGTGCTCTGTGAGTTGGATAATGGGCGGCATTCTCAGACGTCCAGTCATGGGTCTGGGCCCGTGAAAGGACCCGGGCAGCTCCACACTGAGGCCTCTGTCCAGCAGAAGCCACAGAGGGGCAGGGTCGCCGCGGGGGCCCCCACCCACATTCCCTGGCTGCCATCTCCAGGCGACAGCCGCCTGAGTGGGCTGGGAGGCGGGCACTCCCTGCACAGACAGTAGGTGCTTCATGACCGCATCCCCAGTGACAGGCGCCACGGGGAGCAGGGAAAGCCGAGGGCTGATGAGGACTGGGCGTTGTGTGGGTTGAGCACCTTCTGTGTGCTAAAGATTTGCCAGCCAGTCCTTACAAAAGCCATTAAACAGCTGTGTTGCTGACCCCATTTGATAGGTGCATAAATTGAGGCTCAGGAGATGAGGCCCTGGTCCTGGATTTGAACTGGTGTCTGTCTGACCATGACCAATCCAGTGGATGTTGAGTGAGCACCTACTGTTTGCCTTAGGGACACAACAGTGACCACACCCCACGGCAGGAGGGCTGAGGGAATACACAGGGGCGGATCAGACAGCCAGGCCAGCAGGAGCACGCGGGGCAGGCTTATGGCTGTGTACAACGTCACTGAGAATCCAACATGAAGGCCGTCTTCACTGTGAGGCCCGCCTACAGAGGAGGGGACTGAGGCCCCAGAGGAAGCGACTTGCCTGGGGCCACTGAGCAGCTAAAGTTGGAACTGGGATTTTCACTGAGGTCTGTTCTCAGTGTTCACCCCTGTTCTCCAGGGGTGGGGCCCAGTGAGAGGCAGGTGGGATCCCAGTCGAGGCTGTGGAGAAGTCATCCTGTGGCCCTGGATCTGGGTTCAGATCCCAGCCTCGTGCTGCCTGTGTGACAGGTGAATCTCTTCCCCCGCTCCAGGCCTCCATTCCCCCACCTGTGTAATGGGTATGACAGCCACTGCCTCTGCAGGCTGTGGGGATGAAATGAGGTCACCCCTGTAGGACATTTAGCCAGCACCTGACTCATGGCAAATAGTCAGTGACATTTTCTTCTTCCAATTATTGATGTGGGGAGGCGTTGCCGCTCCCACCGTCCCCTAGCTCTGACTTCCCAGTGCCTCCCTGCCCTGCCCTCGGGATGGAGGGAGCAGGCCTGGCTCGTGTTTTATCAGATGCACTCAGGGCAGCTCTTCTGCCCCTGCCCATCAAGACCCTTCCTGCCCCCTCCAGACCTGCACCCTCCTCTGGACCTCAGTTTCCTCTTCTGCAAAATGAGATAAGGCCTCTGGCATCTAACTTAGTTGGCTAATCAAGTTTGGTCTTTACTGACAGCGGGGGCTGGGTCTTTCCTCAGTGGCTTCCTGGAGTCTGTCACTGAGTGGGTGCTGCCCCAGGTACCTCAGCCTCCTCAGTGCCCCCTGACCCCCACCCCGGCAGAGCAAGTGCATAAGCTTATGCTTCATAGCAGGTACCAAAACAACGGACACTTCTACTGCCCTTCTATGGGCTAGGCCCAGTTCTAACCCCCTTGCACATATCAATGTATTTAAACCTTACAATAACCCTACTGTGAACATACCTATGTACAGGTGGGGAAACTGAGGCAGGAGGTGAGGTGACTTGCCTGAGGTCACCAGCTAGTATGTCGTAGAACCTGGATTCCAGATTCTTTCTTTTTTTTTTTTTTTTGAGATGGAGTCTTGCTCTGTCGTCCAGGCTGGAGTGCAGTGGTGCGATCTCGGCTCGCTGCAACCTCTGCCTCCCGCGTGCAAGCGGTTCTCCTGTCTCAGCCTCCCAAGTAGCTGGGATTACAGGTGCACACCACCACGTCCAGCTAATTTTTGTATTTTTAGTAGAGACAGGGTTTCACCATGTTGGTCAGGCTGGTTTCGAACTCCTGACCTTGTGATCTGCCCGCCTCAGCCTCCCAAAGTGCTGGGATTACAGGTGTGAGCCACTGCACTCAAACTGAGTCCTTGTTCTTAATGAACTTGAGTCTCTATGGCCCAAGGCCCCAGTGCCAGTGGGCCCCAAGGGGTTCTCTTAAGTCTTGGGCTGACACACACACCCCACTTCAGACCTGTTTCCACCCTGTAAGTCTTCCTGGCCCCCTTCATGCCCCAGTAAACATCTGAGAACTGTTTTCTCACCTTCGATGCTTCCTGGGAGACCTGGATGGGAATGAAGTCATCCCTGGAAGCCTCAGGGAGGCTGGGCAGGTGTGGGCTAAAATCCAGGTAAGCCTGCTTCCCGACCAGGCCTCTCCCTTCTGGCGGCCCCAACCTCACCACTTGGTTCCAGGCAATTCAGTGGGGACTGACAAGGCCCCACTCATCTTCTGAAACTGCTGCTGGGTCTGGAGAAGGAAGGGCTGCCTGCAGCGGGGTGAGTGCCTGTCACGAGTATGCAAGGAGCAGGCCCTAGACATGGCCCCACCTTGGACCAGCTGCACGATTCTGAGAGCCCACTCAGACCAAGCACTTGCTGTGTGCCAAGCACACTCCCCGCTGGTATAATCCTAACCACTCTAGGATGGAGCAGTGGAGGGGCCTCACCCATACGGTCACACACAGGACGTACACGAGAGGCTGGCATGGGAGAGCAGGGCCCCGGAATACCGTGGTCTTACTGGCCTGATGGCCTACATGAGCCCCTAAAGAGAACCCAGTGTCCAGAAAAGGTGTTTCCTCTCTTGTTTTCTGAGTGAAGTTTTTGCATCCCTCAAGACCCAACACAATTTCACCTCCTCTGGAAAGTCTTTCCTAGTGAACTCCTAGGCATCCCTCAAGACCTAGTCTAAATGGCCCTTCTAAGAAGACTTCCTTGAGCGTCAAAGCAGTAATAGGAGTTCCTCCACCCACTTAGAGCTCCTCCCATCAAACTGCGTATCACCCAGTGTGAGGGCACGTGTCTTTCCCAGTGCACTGGGAGCGCTTCCAGGGTGGGACACACGGTCACTACTAATAAATGTTGGGCTGGGCAGATGGCTGCCAGCACCACCCCAGGACATGCCCCCCCAGCAGGCAGGATGGTCATGTTGGCTGCTGGAGAACCCCTCCCTGGGCAATGCCAGGCAGACACTGCCAAAGCGACCTCCCTGTCCCCACTGTCCTTTGGCCCTACTGACTGCCTCTCATAAAAGTAGGCCACATCAGCCCTCCTGCACCACCTGCCTCACCTGGGACACCCACTAGCCCTCAAGGTGACCTCTCACACCTGATTCCTGGTGGAGTTCTGAGGGTCCTGCCCCTCATCTCGTGACACACAAGCAAAACCCTGGGCAGAATAGAGCACTAAGCATCACTCCTCCTCCCTCCCTCCCTTCTTCCTTCCTTTCCTCCGTCCTTCAGAAAGAACCCTTAACTAAGCACCTACTATGTGCCAGGCGCTGGGATATCATAGTGAACCCACAAGCATGGTCCTTGTCTTCAGCCCTACCCCAGGGGGCAAATAATCTTTAACCAAATAACTCAAATAATTACATAACCACAAAGGAGCCATACCAGATGGTTCTGGAAAAGTTTTTCCCAAGGGGACTCCAGCCCATCTTCTTCAGGCCCCTGGGGCTGAGATCTGCAGGATGCGGCAGAGTCAGGAGGGTGAAGAGAGCCTTCCAGGCAGGCACAGCAAGGGCGGAGCCCTGGAGGTGCGCCTCAGCAGGGAGTCCTGGAGGACAGAGGCCCATGTGGGCAGAGCAGAGGAGGGTGGGAGGCCAGCAGCAGGCTGGTGGAGGATCCAGGGCTTGTTCTTGGGGGTATTAACTTTGAGGGGGTCTCAACCACCAGCCCAGCCTCTGGACACAGACGCTCCACAGTCACTGGGTGCGGGTTCCCCTCTGCAGCCCACCACAGGGATTGTTATTCCTGTGCACACTCGCAGAAGTGGGAGCTGCCGCTCCAGGCTGATGGCTCTGAAGGGGTAAGAGCCTTCCCAGAGCTGTCCAGGAAGGGCAGGGGCTGCAGCACACTGGCCCGGCTCCCAGCCACCAAGACAGAGGCATTAGGGGGCCCGCCCTGTAGTGAGCTTCTTGCACAGCCTGTGAGAGCCCCTGTCTCAGGGGTACCCCATTGTGTGTGTGCGTGTGGGCATGAGGGGGTGGTCTGTGCAAAGATGGGGGAGGCGTGCATGTGAAGAGAGGTGTGATGTGTGTTCCTGTGCATGGGGTGCACACTGGGGTCACATGCCCACAGATGGGAATTCCTGGTATGTGGTGGAGGTGACGGTACAAGCCAAGGTCTGCATGGAAAACAGGCTGATGGGAGTGGACTTGCATGAGGGCTGTGGCTGGGAGCCAATACCTGCCGGGGCCCCGGGTCTGTGGTTCACCCTGGGGGTTCGGGCCTTGGAGGCTATCGGGACCTTTTCTGTCAAGGCCACTGACTGGTCCTGCTGCCCTGTGGCTGAATGAGGGGCTTCTTCATGAAACACCCATTTTTATGGTCAACCTCAAGAGCCTGATCTCCACTTTGAGGCTTCAGCCTGACCTTGGGTGGCCCTGGATGATCCAGTATCTGATCTGACGTGCTCTAGCCTCCGACCTTGAGTGGTCCAGCTTCTGGCCTTGGGGGGATCTGCCCTTAAGCTAGGGCAGCCCAACCTGTGAGTAATAATCACTCTGGATTTCCCTGGCCAGAGTCCTCTCAGTGGAGGAACTTGGGACTGGTTCTTTTGGGACTTTTGGGTGACATCATCCCTCCTTACTCAAGAGCAGCCTTACAAGAACCACAGCTGGGTATCTCGGGATGAGCCACCCTCTTTCCCCTGTGGCTTCCCCTGTGACTTCCCCACTCCTACTTAGACTCTGAGTCCTGAAGGCCCAGAAGTCCTTGAGTCCCCTAGTCAGTGTGGGATTCAGTCCCACCAGGCCCCTGAACTTCCCTCCTGCCTTCTCCCCCTGGATAAGTCTCCTGGTGTCTCCAAGACTTGGCTCTGGCCACTCCTCTTCCAGGCAGCCTTCTCAGCTCTCGCAGGCTGGGTTAGGCTTCCTCCTCCTCTACCCCCACAGTTCCCTAGACTTCCACCATCCAAGCACCCACACCAGGTGACACTGTCTCTGTTGCTCTGGCTTCTCTGCCAACCCGGAGGCATCTGAAGAGCTAGGTCCTTTGGGAACATACCTGTGTTCCCCCATCGCTAGGCAGAAGGTTAAACTCTAAGCGGGCTCATGAGGGTGAATGAATGCATGAAGGAGCAAATGAGAGAGGAGATGAATGAACGTCCTCCCAACATCTTCTGGGCTGGTGCCCACTCCCGTGTAGCCTTCAGGGCAGCCAATGGGGAGGCAGCTTTGACCTTCTCCCCTGGCCTCCTGTGGTATCCCCACCTGCCACTCACCCACCTGTCAGAGAAGGTGACCACCCACACCCTGGCCTGAGAAGGGTTTGTGTCTCTAAAATACAGGTTTTCCAAGGAGGACGTGACTTAGCTGGGATGAGATGTACAGGACAGTCATGCCAGCGTCACCTCCATTGCCCCAGCTCACAGCCCCAGGTGGAGAGGGGGAGGCACTTTGGGGTCCCCATGCAGCATAGGAGGCTGTGGAGCCAAAAGGATCTGGGTTCAAATCCAGCCTTGCCCCTCCACACGGTGGGACCTTGGACAGAGCCTTTTTCCCATCTGCAAGTCTGGGGTGAGGCTGCACCTTGGCGGCTCACAGGAGCCCAGTCATCCCTGGCACAGCCCACAGTGCATGGCAGAGTCAAGACTACGAGGTGTGAGGTGGAAACATACTTGTGGAGTCAATGCAGCTAATGCTTCCTGAGGCCACCGTGAGGACTCTGACAGCCACCCTCAGTAAGATGGGGGCCAAGGAGGGTGCCGGGCTGGGAGCTGTTGCCCTGGCACATGGTGGAAGACATTGTGGAAGAGAGAAGTGGAGGCAGGAGACCCCAGGGAGGGCGGGTGAGACAACCATGAGGGTGGTCAGGCAGAGGAGGGCATCTTTTCACCAACAAGTCCTGCAGCCTCGGGGGTGGCAGCTCCTGGGGCCTTCTGAGCCAGTGTCAGTGTCTTCCCCGATCCCTTGTAAGTTGTAGATGGTGTTCTGTCACCTGTGACCTGCCGCCCAGCCCAATGTGTGTCCCCCAAAATGTTAATGGGGGGGCAGTGGCAGTGGCAGGGCCAGAAGCTCAAATGCAAGTAAGTGTGCTAAACCGAGGCTGAGATTCCCCCACAGTCCCTCCCTGCATGTCCCCAGCCTACCACCCCACCCAGCTGCCCAAGGCAGAACCCGGGAGGCACCTGGACACCCCGTCCCTTCCTCCCACTTGTCCAGAGGTCGCTTCCCAATCACACCTACTTAGACTCTGAGTACTAAAGGCCCAGAAGTCCCTGAGTCCCCTAGTCAGTTTGTCCCTTTTAGCCCCAAGACTATTGTACCAGTCTAAGCCATCACCTCCCGCCTGAACCTCCCCTCCCACTTCCTCTCTCTGCTGCCCTCCTCCCTTCCTCTCCTCAAATCACTTTTCCTGTGGGACATTTTCAAACTGCAAATCTGGTTGTGTTGTTTTTCTCCAACTTCAAGTCCTGCAAATGCTCTCAGGGTAAAGCCAGGTCCCTTTGCCCAGGTCCCCATCTCTGTGGCGGCCCCACCCACTCCAGTCATACCTGCACTCCCACTGCCTCCCACCAGGCCTTGGTCATTACTGTCCCCCTCACCTGCGACCCCCTGTCCTTCCCCCCTGCCCATGAACACCCCATGCATCCGGCTTAGCTCAAGGGTCCTCTGGCTGAGGGCTGCACCCTGCCTGCCCAGGTGGCTCAGCCATCCTCGTATGCTCTGCACAGCAGCTGTGTCGTTTGATTAATGTCTGCAGATGGCACAGGGCAGGGTCCTCCTCTGTCCTGTCCACCACTGGGACCTGGGGGCCGGACACTGCAGGCGGATACGCCTCCACCTGTGAGCACAGGGTGGGGGTAGAGCCCCCGGCCCGTCCCACCGTCCAGGGGAGGCGAGTTCCAGCTCCCAGAAGTAGGAAGTGAGTCAGAGCAGGGGCAGGCGGCCGCCGGCACCATGGGCGAGACGGATGAGGCCTGCACAGAAGGCCAGACCACCACCCAGGGTAGCAGGAAGGAGGCCTAGAGGAAGAGGATGGGAGGGAAGACCCTCTCCCCAGCAAAACAGGCAGCCCTGTGGGGCCCCTGCGGAAGCCGACGACGTCAGCACAGATGCAGCCACCAAGCCCATTGTCCTGTCACACCTGGGGCCCACCAGGAACAGCCTCCAGCCCAAACCCTCCAACCCAATGGACACCCATCCTGGGCCACTGCACAGGCTGGGCCTGCTGTGATCTCATTCACTCTCCACATGAGCACATGAGCAGAGGCTCTCACTGGCCCCATTTTCCAGAAGGCCAAAGAGATGCCTTGAACCCAGCTCTGTGTGGTCATGGAGATCTCTCTGGCTTTTAAGCCTCAGGGGGTACAGGAGGCCCAGGGGACTCCAAAACTGCTCCAGAGGCAGCCACCACCAAGTCTGGAGCAGGCTCAGGGGAGGCGGCACAGACCTGCCAGGCCAAGGTTCTAGTCCTGGCTCAGTCTCTAGCTGAAAACAGGGCCAGCCAGGTTCCCCTTTCCCCCTGGGCCTCAATTTCCCCATCCTCACTCGAGAGGCTTGGCTGGGCAGACTGAGTCAAAGCTAGGGGCTGCGTGGGCAAGGGGCTCAGGGGAGTCTCTGGTCAGACTCTTCTCAGACCAGAAGAGTCTCTCCCTCTTCTTCCCTGCATCACAACCCGGAGCTCCGAGGACCCCAAGGATAGTATTGGCTGGGCAGCAGGGGAGCAGCACCCTGGGAGCCTCCATCCCAGAAAAGAGGCAGCACAGGCCAGCCACAGGCAGCCCAGCTCAGGGGCACTCTCACATCCTCAGCTGGACCCACGTCACCCCCACTGCTGCCTCTCCATTCTCACTTCCCTTTTGGTGCCAGAGCTGAGAAACCTCTGCCTCAAAAGGATCTGGGCTTGGATGGGCTGTGCAACTAGATGGGCACCCTGAGGCCTGGCCACCGAGGGTGGGCAGTCCCAGGACATGGGGCCAAGGAGAGGCAGAACCACACAGGACAAACCCGCAGGAGCATTGTTGGGTTATGACCTCTAGGGTAGGGTGGCGGGGGTTGGGGGTGGAGTTTGTTTTTTAAATTTTTTAAATTTTTGTGTAGAGATGGGGGTCTCGCGATGTTGCCCAGGCTGGTCTTAAACTCCTGGCCTCAAGTGATCCTCCATCCTTGGCCTCCCAAGGTGCTGGGATTATAGGCGTGAGCCACTGCACCCAGCCGGTTTTGAAGTTTTTATTCCTTTGTGTCTGAATTTTCTAACTTTTCCTCAAAGAATATGTATTATTTCTGTTAAAAACATGGGGGCAGAACGAGGTGGCACGTACCTGTGGTCCCAGCTACTCAGGAGGCTGAGGTGGGAGGATTGCTTGAGCCCAGAAGTTCCATGGTTCAATGAGCTATGATCACACCACTGCACTCCAGCCTAGGTGACAGAACGGGACCCTGACTCCAAAACAAAAAGCAGGCGGGAAAGCGATGGGTTGGGGGACCTGGATTTTTACAGGGAGGTACAGCTGTGACCCCGGGAAACGTTGGCCACTATCTGATGGGCATTGGTCTTAGTGTCAGCACACGCTGCAGGATGGGGTGGGGAAGGCAGGGGAGGGAATACCCTGGTTAGCGTCCCCATCTGCGAGTTACCCTCCATAGTGCAAGGTGCTTATCCCCATCCAGACAGTTGCACGAGCTGCCTCCGCCTGCCTCCTCTCACCCACTCCAGCCCCAGTCTCCTCACCAGACCTCAAGGCCACACATGGGGCTTGGGCATGGGAAGCCCAGGACGGAGCCCTGACCCTTGGGACCTCCTCGTGCCCACCCAATGCTAGGCCCAGTGTGATTGGGGAGGGGCTGAGAGGTTAAGTGAGGAGCCCCAGAAAAGGCTCTTAGAAGCTGCAGCCATGCATGATTTACAGCAGGCCTGAATCCCCACTGCCCATAATTCACTTCCATTTGTGTGACCCCAGGCCCCACGGAGAGGATGCTGGGAGAAGGCAAGAGTGGGGGGGGGGTGCTATTTTTAGCACCAGGAGTTGAATGGTGGGGGATGATTGATGCAATCTGTGGGTCTGCTTGTGCTCCTGTGCCCTGGACCCTCCCAGGCACAAGACCCCACCAGCCCAGCACCAACCCCAGTTCCTGCTTTTGCTAAGCAAAGGCCCACCTGGGCTCACGCCGGGACTGGCCGGGTCGGTTTTGCCAGGAGGTGCTGTTATCCCCACGTAACAGAGAAGGAAATTGAGGCTGACAAGCAAACTCACTGCCCAAGGCCACACAGCCAGAATCATCCGAGTCCAGCCCTGTGTGCTGTCCCATCCACATTCCCTCTGTGCCACTGTCCCCCACCCCTTGGCCCTCCTGTGTAAGTTTGACTCTCCCCTCTGCTTTCTCCCCATCTGCACCTCCCCACCCACAGACGGAGACTCCTGAGCAGGCAGTGAGGATCGCAGAGGGGTCCTCACACTAGTGTCCCTTTCCATGCTCAGCTCAGCTGTCCACTAGGGGCCATCTTTCAGCCCGGTGCTGGGTGCTGGCTCAGCAGAGGAGGGGGCCATAAGCCCGAATGCCCAGTGCGCAGGGGTTAGAAGGAGTGCAGCTTCATGAGAGTAAGAAGAGGCTGCCAGCAGTTTAGCCTCGGTGTGGGGAGGCCAGAGAGGGCTTCCTGGAGGAGGTGATGCCTAATTTCAAAGAGGCACCGGAGCTGCCAATAGAGGCAAGAGTTCAGGCGGGGAGAGGAGGAAACAGCACGCGCAAAGACCCAGAGGCAGGAAGGAGCACAGCACATCAGTCTTTCGCTACTGTTGGCCCTGCCTTGCCTGACCCCTCCCCTCTCCATCCCTGCCCTCCCTGACCTCCCCCACCCACACCCATCCCCTCCTGCAGGCTCCTCTGCAGACCGGAAGGCGAGGTGGAATCCAGCCCCACAGCTCTCAATGAGGAGAAACTGCTTGGAAGGAAAAAAAAATAACATTAATTTCATTGTCTCCACTCCCAGATCCTGCCTGAAAAACAAAAACAAAAACCAAACCCCAGCTGGGGAGGTTTTATCTGGCAAGGCTTTCAAGGAGGGGGACTGAATGGTGGACACAGGCCCGGACCCCCGTGGGTGGTGGAGAAAGCAGGCCTGCTTTCCCTGGGTGGTGGGGTGGGCAATCCCTGCGTGCTCCCGCCAGATCCTTGCATGCTCCCACATCCTAACTCAGCAGGTGCTGAGCAGTCGCTGCTGCGGCTGGGGTGGGACAGCAGTGCTGACCGCGCTGTGTGCGGGCGCTCTTCCCTAATAATTTCAGTTAGTTCCCTGCCAGCCCCGGAGGCAGGGTGTCTCCCCTTCACAGGCATCAAACGGCTCGCCTGGTCAGGAATCCTCAGTCACACAGCAGAGCTGGGATCTGGATCTGGGATTTTCTGGCCCCAGAGCCCACTAGCTTGCTGGGCTCATGCCACAGTGCACAGGGCTCTAGGGGCAGTCAATGAAGAGGAAACACAGGCAGGGGCAGGCAGGGCCACCCCTTCCCCCGCCACACATATGCAGCTACGTCTGCTCACAATTCCAGGGACAGGGAGTTCACTCTTCACCGTCAGCCTCACACATATGTCCCTTTGCTGGACATGTCCACTCCCACCTCCACCCCAGCCAGGTTCCTAATCTCTGACGGGGAGACCAGGAGGCTCTAGAATGGTGGGGCAGGACTGGAGGTGAAGACCATGGAACGTGTGAGCCCCACAACCTCAGCCTTTCCTAGAAAGAAGCTTCCGGCTCCTGCTCAGGCTGGGCGGGGATGAAGGCATCTGTGTGCTAAACACACGCCCTGGAGCTAGCCATGCCCACGGTGGCCCCCATTGACGCCCCACCTTCCTCCTGTCCTTGCTCAGTGCTGGCTCCCCTGGGCCTGGGCTTGGGACCTGACACATCCCCATCTGAGATCAGTATCCATGAAGGAGACTCGGTATGATGCAAGGACCTGCCACCACCCAGCACTGCGCCTCAAATGGCGCCACCTAGTCTGCTGGCTCTGCCGATGGCACTATGTGGACTGTGAAGACGGGAGGGAGAAGGGGAAGGAGAATAGGACGGCCACAGGAAGGAAGGAGTAGTCTGGTCCCTTCCAGCACTAAGGTGCCTTGGGGACAGTCCCTTGGGGTCCCTATTGGACCTCAAATAACCTTACTCCACAAAGCCCCTCACAGTCCCGTGGGCCACATCACCCATCCTTGGTGCCGGGCTCAGGTAGGGCTTTCCATTGCCCCACAGTCTTCCGGAAGGTGTAATTAGGCCCATTTTACAGATGGGGCACACTGGAGCCCCAGCACTGTGCTGGTGGCTCCAAAAGCAGCAAGGGGCCCCCAGGCCAGGCCCGGCTGACCCCTATGTAGGGACTGGGTGCCTCCCCCTTCCACTTCCCTCCAGGGTTGACCTCAGCAGCTCCTGGTTGGGCTTTTCCCAGAGCCAAGGCCGGAAGCACGAGTCCCCAGTGTTTGTTCAGGCTGGGCTGGGGCTCCGGGCTGGCGAGGCGGAAACAGACGCAAGATGTTTGTCCAAGGGGGTCAGGCTCCCCCACCGCGGGGAAGGAGGAAGGAGGAAAGGCCGGAGGAGCAGGAGGCCCGAGTCAGCTCTCCCAGCCAGGTTTGCCAGGTTCTCGCCTCCAGCCTTGCCTTCCTCACCCCCAGAGGCTGGGCTGCACACAGTAGGCACTCAGTGGCTGAGGAAGGAGATGTGGTACTCTCCTCCGGCATCCTTCACTCAGCCAGGGCTCAGGCCCCAACCCCAATCGCTCTGGCCTCCTCTTCCTTCTGTCTGAGTCCAAACTGACAAATTCAAATGTTGAAACTCTAAATACCTCAGGATGAGACTGTACCTGGAGACAGCCTTTAAATAGTTCATCAAGTTAAAATGAGGAAATTAGGGACAGGCGCAGTGGCTCACGCCTGTGATCCTAGCACTTTGGGAGGCTGATGCAGGAGGATCGCTTGAGCCCAGGAGTTTGAGACCAGCCTAGGCAACACAGTGAGACCCCATCTCTACAAAAAGTTAGCTGGGCACGGAGACTGCTGCCTGTAGTCTCAGCTACTTAGAGGACTGAGATGGGAAGATGGCTTGAGCCCAGGAGGTTGAGGCTGCAGTGAGCTGTGGCTGTACCACTTGCACCCTCCAGAACTGAGAGGAAATAGGTCTGTTGTTGAGCGATCTAGTCCGTGGTCTCTTGTTACAGCAGCCTAGCAAGCAAACTGTCCCCCCGCCCTGTGACCGTGACCTCTCCTGCTGTTCTGGAGGCTGCAAGGCCAAGTCCAAGACCAAGGAGTCTGCAGGGTTGGTTTCTGCTGCAGCCTCTCTCCTTGGCTTGCAGATGGTGCGTTCTGCCTGTGTCCCCACATGATCTTCCCTTAATTCCTGCATGTCTGAATCCTCTGCTCCACTTCTTTTTTTTTTTTTTTTTATTTTTGAGACAGGGTCGGACTCTGTCACCCAGGCTGGAGTGCAGTGTTGTGATCTCAGCTCACTGCAGCCTCGACCTCCTAGGCTCAAGCCATCCTCCCGCCTCAGCCCCCTGAGTAGCTGGGATCCCTGGCAGTGCCACCATCGAGGCTTCCCTTTGCTCTCCACTCCAGCAGCACTGGCCTCCTCACTGAGCTTGGTCTAGGACGGTGCTTTTGCTGTGCCCTCTGCTTGTCTGTGCCCTTTCCACATCTCCCCAGGGTTGCCACCTTCTTATCCCTCAGGTCTCTGCTCAAATATCCCCCTCCAAAGAGGCCCTCCCTGACCAAAGTGCCAATCAGGGCTAGTATCCATCTCTCTCACTGGATGGACCTTCACCAGGACAGGGGATTTGTCTCCGGGGCCACAGCAGGGCCTAGCACACAGTAGGTGCACAGTGAAGGTTTGTTGAAGGCAGGCAGGCTCACCTTGGTACCACCGCCCCATCTTTCAAAACACAGGGTCACAGGGTCTCAGAGGCAGAGCAGGGCCTCCAGGGGGCCGGTGGATGTGGTTGGTCCAACCATGAGGCCTGCCTACCTGCCGGGGACACAGGCTGCAGCCACCCATCCCCTCGGCTTCCCACGCAGTACCTGTGTTCACCTCCCTCTTCCCCATCTATCTTCCAGTGATTCCTCCAGAGGCTCCTTGTTTGGGAGTGAGGCCAGATGGCTAAGCAGGTAGGACCAAGCAGAAATCCCCCAGCCCGTCACTTTGGACTTGGGGACTTTGCCAGTGCCTCCCTGCTCCAGTGTCTGAGGAGGACTTGAGCATAGGAAGGTGCATGCCTGCTCAGTCCTGGGACTCGTGGGGTGGGGCCCTCACCTGGGGATTCATGTGGGCTGCAGCTGGGGCTGGGACTGCTGCCTGCACCTCCATCTGGGAGCAGGATGAGGGAAGGGCAGGACACCACTGGGAGGTGCTGAGTGGGAGCTGCCTGGGCATTCGCTGTTTGCTCAGTCAACCCTCTCCTGAGACAGGCCCACTCCCACTTGAAAGGCTGAGACAGAAAACACTGACACCACCAAGTGTGGATGAGGATGTGGAGCGATGGGGGCAGGGGTGAAATGTGAAATGGTGCAGCCGCTCTGAAAAACCATTTGCTAGTTTCCTCAAAAAAAGTCAGATGTGGCTGGGCGTGGTGGCTCACGCCTGTAATCCCAGCACTTTGGGAGGCCGAGGCGGGCGGATCACGAGGTCAGGAGATCGAGACCAGCCTGGCTAACACGGTGAAACACCGTCTCTACTAAAAATACGAACAAATTAGCTGGGCGTGGTGGCAGGGGCCTGTAGTCCCAGCTACTCGCTGGGGAGGCTGGGACAGGAGAATGGCGTGAACCCCGGAGGCGGAGCTTGCAGTGAGCGGAGATCGCGACACTGAACTCCAGCCTGGGAGTCAAATGTAGACACGTACAACCTGGCAATCCCACGTCTAGATATTGGAATAAAATTAAAACACAGGTCCATAAAAACCTGTACGGATGTTTGTCACAGCTCCATTGATAATTGCTGCAAACTGGAAACAAGCCAAGTGTCCCTCCGCTGGTGAAGAGGTAAACACATGGAGGCCTCCATATAATGGAATGAAAAGGAACAGCCTCTTGACACCCCGACACAAGGATGCATCTTCAAGCCAGGCTGGAAAGGCTCCACGATGCAGGATCCCGTGTACATGCTGTTGGAAAAGGCCAGGGCGCAGGACGGGACACAGATGGGTAGTTGCCAGGGCTGGGGCTGGGGGCAGGGACTGATTGGGCAAGGCCACCAGGGAATTTTCGGCGAGCTGGGAATGTTCCATGTCTTGTTCAGAGCATTTACAGGGTATAAACGTGCAAAGTTGACCAGACTTCACATTTGAGATCTGGCCACTTCTCCCGATGTAAATTAAAACTCAATGAATAGGCCGGGCGCGGTGGCTCAAGCCTGTAATCCCAGCACTTTGGGAGGCCGAGACGGGCGGATCACGAGGTCAGGAGATCGAGACCATCCTGGGTAACACAGTGAAACCCCGTCTCTACTGAAAAATACAAAACACTAGCCGGGCGAGGTGGCGGGCGCCTGTAGTTCCAGCTACGCGGGAGGCTGAAGCAGGAGAATGGCGTGAACCCGGGAGGCGGAGCTTGCAGTGAGCTGAGATCCGGCCACTGCACTCCAGCCTGGGCGACAGAGCGAGACTCCGTCTCAAAACACACACACACACACACACACACACACACACACACACACACACACACACACACACAACTCAATGAATAAAAGTTTTTAAAAACAACCCAGTTCCACACTCGCCAGCCTGTGCCAGGCTCTTAAACTGGGGACAGATCTGGGGCGGGGCGGGTCCCTGGCCTTCAGGCCTGCAGAGGTGGGAGGGGCCCGGGCTGGGGTGATGCGGAGGAGACCCAGGGAGGGCGCCCGAGCCCCGCCCAGGCCAGGCCCCAGGCTCCAGGCTCTCCACTGCTCCCGCCGGGCAGAGAGAGACCGGAAGCGGCCACGGAGGGCCCATTGTCGGCGCTTCCGTTCCGGCTCCGCCCAGTCCTCCAGCGGCCGGAGGTGCGACCTCTGAGCCCCTGGGCAGCTCCCAGCCGGCCTAGGGGGCGGGGGGCACGGGGCGGAGGTCCCGCAACTGGTGCGCGTCCCGACTCGCTTGGAGGGAACACGGGCTCCGAGGCCTGCTCCCTTGGGCCCAGGTCCTGTGCCTCCGCTTCCCCGGCTGCGGGTACACCCCCAGCTCCCCGAGCCCCCCGGGCCCTCGCTGCTCGAGCACGCCCAGAAGTTGCGGTGACTGCGGACCCAGCACCCCGTTCCCTGGCCGGACGTCACTTGAGCAGCACGATGCCCCCAGAGGGCAGGGCCAAAATTAGTCGCCCACATTACATTTACCCCCTTGGGCCCTTGAGCGTCTCAGAAGCCGCAGATGCCAAGGAGGGGACGCTCCCTCGCGGATGGTCACCTGGGAGCAAAGCTGGGGACTAACGGAAACAGGGACAGAGATTCCTAACCTCGCCAAATTGGCCGCTCTGGGCCAGGCACTGGGGACACACCGGGAAGCCGGATAGCCAGGTCCTGTCCTCAGGGCCCCGTCCAGAGAGGGAAAGAGGGCTGGGCAGCCTCGAGTCCGCGGCAATGAATGAATGAATGTTCAATTGCACAGATGGGGAGGCGAAGGAGGGAGGGAAGGAGGGCCGCGTGGATGTGCTCAGTGGTTGGTTTTGAGGCCAGTGGCTGGAGGGGCGTGGGAGTGGGAACCCAGACTTGTGGGAATAGGCTGGAGTTGAGACTCAAATCCAATAATGAAACGGTGGGGCTTGGACCACCTGCCTACTGAGAAAAATGGAAGTCGGGAAGGCTTTGGATGTAGTTGTACTCGGTCACTTCCGTCTCCGGGCCTCAGTTTCCCGGGTTGTAGAAAGCATCAGGGTTGGAGGCTCTGAAATTCTGGCTCCTCTCAAACCAAGATTAGTATGACTTCATTTTGGTTGTGCAAGAAATGGGCCTGCAGCGGTTCGCAGAGGCAGAGAGGCCTAAGCTTGAAGGGCAATCAAACGGGCGTAGGCAGGAACGCCTGGCGACGTTGGGAGCCGCGACACCAGGCAGGGAGTTTAACACAGGTCTTGGACACAGAGGGTGCGCTCCTCGAAGCAACCACAAAGCGGTGACAGAGACCAGGTTTACGTTTGGTTTGAACTAATTTTAAAGTTACAGAAAAGCCGTGAGAATATTACGAGAACTGCGCCCCTTATTAATGCAGATTCACCAAGCTTTAACATTCTGCTCCCCAGCCCTTGCTTATTCAAGCTCCCCCGCCCCCGCGCCCGCAAGTAAGTTGCAGGCGCCACGGCCCTTGAACCCTAAGTCCTCCAACGTGTATTTCCCAAGAACAAAGGACATTCTGTTGCACAACCTCATCAGTTTTCAAGATCGAGTGACTTAACCATAATACAATAATTTAATCTGCAAAACCTTACTCAAATATCACCAAATGTCGTAATGAGGTCTTTTTTTTTTTTTTTTTTTTTTTTTTTTTTGAGACGGAGTCTCGCTCTGTCACCCAGGCTGGAGTGCTGTGGCCGGATCTCAGCTCACTGCAAGCTCCGCCTCCCGGGTTTACGCCATTCTCCTGCCTCAGCCTCCCAGGCAGCTGGGACTACAGGCGCTGCCACCTCGCCCAGCTAGTTTTTTGTAGTTTTTAGTAGAGACGGGGTTTCACCGTGTTAGCCAGGATGGTCTCGATCTCCTGACCTCGCGATCCGCCCGTCTCGGCCTCCCAAAGTACTAGGATTACAGGCTTGAGCCACCGCGCCCGGCCGTAATGAGGTCTTTTATAGCACATCCCCTTCCTATCCCCATCCAGGAGCCACGCCAGGATCACATTTAGTTGTTCACCTTTTTCATTTTATTATTTTATTTTATTTTGTTTGTTTGTTTGTTTTGAGACGGGCTTGCTCTGTCATCAGGCTGGAGTGCAGTGGCTCACTGCAGCCTTGAACTTAGGGATCCTGTCCCCTCAGTCTCTGGAGTAGCTGGGACTATGCATGCCATCACACCAGGCTTGTTCACCTTTATTTTAATTGCAACTTATTCACTAAGCTTACTTTGGCTGAAGTAATTTGAGAAAGATGGGTGCAAAGGGTTCTAGCCCCATCCTTCGTAATGGTTTCCTCTCCAATGAGAAGTGCCAGGATCTGGGCAGGGCACATGGAGGAGCTGGAGCGTCGGAGGATGCACTTGCATTCTGAGCTGGAGCCATTCTTCCATCATCCCTGGCCTAGCCCATTTCCCCAGGCCCTTGGCAAAGGGGTACCTCCTGATTCACCCACCACAGTCTTCGAATGGGGCATCCAAGACTCTCCAAAAGGCACCAACTCCTTGAGAAGGCAGCTTTGGGGAACACACTTCCCATCCTGAGACAGACAAAAGGCCAGTTAGAAGAATTGCTTTAGGTCTGGAGAGGAAGAGGAGCTTGAAGGGCTCTGGAGACTGGAGATAAACCCTTCTGACAGTCAGGTGGTTTTCATTTTATATTTGCAGTAAAATTGGGGGATAGTCCAACCAACTTGTCAACTAATAGAGGTTAAAATAATTTCTTTAACTTTTACTATGGAAAATGTAAACACAGGCAAAAGTAGAGACCTCTACAATGAACCTTTACTTACCCATTACCCAGTTGCAACAAAAATAATTCTGGATGATGGCTTACTATGGATTTTGGGCAGAAAATTCAAAGGAAGTTAGAATAATTGTGTTGCATTGCTCCAGTACTCCCTCCCTTCCCTTTGCTTATTTATGTGACAAGACTTCTCAGTGCTTACCCCTATAAAAATGAGAAATTGAAAGAGACGATGCTGATCATTGACTCATCACAGAAATAAAGAATGTTTATCCACTGGTGCACTAAATGGGGTTTGGGCGGTAGTGCAACAATCAATGTATAAGAAATGCATTGCTAATAGCATTTTACTTTGTTTAATAAATATCTATCAACATTTGTAGGTCGGGTGCAGTGGCTCACTTCTGTAATCCCAGCACTTCAGAAGGCCAAGGCAGGAGAATCAATTGAACTCAGGAGTAGAGACCAATCTCAGCAACATGGTGAAACTCCATCTCTACAGTTAGCCAGGCGTGGTGGCACGTGTCTGAAGTCCCAGCTACTGGAGAGGCTGAGGCAGGAGGATCACTTGAGCCTGGGAGGTCAAGGATGCAGTGAGCTGTGATAGTGTCACTGCACTCCAGCCGGGGCAACAGAGCGAGACCTTGTCTCAAAAATAATTGTAAAAAATTTATGTTTTGATTAATTGTATGCTAATATATTTGTAATGATAACTTACCAGAATTTTTTTTTAAGAGATGGGGTCTCACTGTCACCCAGGCTGGAGGGCAGTGGTGCAGTAGTGGCTCACTGCAGCCTCAAACCCCTGGCCTCAAACTGCCCTCTCATGTCACAGGGACTACAGGGGCAAGATGCCATGCTTGGCAATTTCTTTGAAACATTTAGTGATTGTAGTCACAGAAAATGTGTGTTTTTCCATTTCAGTTTACACGCGTAGTTTCTACTATGGAGAAGTAGGATGGTGTGACCAATAAGAGACTTTCAGGCATAAGAATACATTACTGGGGCCAGGCGCGGTGGCTCACGTCTGTAATCTCAGCACTTTGGGAGGCCGAGGCGGGGGATCACGAGGTCAGGAGATCGAGACCATCCTGGCTAACACAGTGAAACCCCGTCTCTACTAAAAATACAAAAAATTAGCTGGGCGTGGTGGCGGGCGCCTGTAGTCCCAGCTACTTGGGAGGCTGAGGCGGGAGAATGGCCTGAACCCAGGAGGCAGAGCTTGCAGTGAGCCGAGATTGCGCCACTGCACTCCAGCCTGGGGGACAAAGCGAGACTCTGTCTCAAAAAAAAAAAAAAAAAAAAAAAAAAGAATACATTACTGTAGGCTCAAAGTTTGTGGGGGCAGTGGAATTGAATACGAGTTTCTAACTGATGTAAAAACTTCATTTAAAAAAAGGCCAGGCGTGGTGGCTCATGCCTATAATCCTAGCACTTTGGGAGGCCAAGGAGGGTGGATCACCTGAGGTCAGGAGTTCGAGACCAGCCTGGCTAACATGGTGAAACCCCATCTCTACTAACAATACAAAAAATTAGCTGGGGCGTGGTGGTGTGTGCCTGTAATCCCAGCTACTGGGAGGCTGAGGCAGAAGAATCACTTGAACGTGGGAGGCGGAGGTTGCAGTGAACCAAATCACTCCATTGCACTGGGCAACAAGAGCAAAACTCTGTCTCAAAAAAAAAAAAAAAAAAAAAGAGCTTGTTCGTGTACTTTTATACGGGTAGTGGTGGGCATCCAGCAACTATGGTCTTTAGAAGCCACTGGATGCATTATACAAGTGATGAAACAGCTCATTTAACAACGTCAATGTTGGCCTAGTGCAGTGGCTCACACCTGTAAGCACTTTGAGAGGAGTAAGCTGGCCGGGCGTGGTGGCTCAAGCCTGTAATCCCAGCACTTTGGGAGGCTGAGACGGGCGGATCACTAGGTCAGGAGATCGAGACCATCCTGGCTAACACAGTGAAACCCCCGTCTCTACTAAAAAATACAAAAAAAAAAAAACAAAAAAAAAAAACTAGCCGGGCGAGGTGGTGAACGCCTGTAGTCCCAGCTACTCAGGAAGCTGAGGCAGGAGAATGGCGTAAACCCAGGAGGCGGAGCTTGCAGTGAGCTGAGATCCGGCCACTGCACTCCAGCCTGGGCGACAGAGCCAGACTCTTGTCTCAAAAAAAAAAAAAAAAAAAGAGAGAGGAGTAAGCCAAGGCAGGAGGATCATTTGAGTTTCAGGGCCACATAGCAAAATCCCATCTCTACCAACAAAGAAGAAATTAGCTGGCCATGATGGAACACCCTGTTATCCCAGCTACTTGGATGGTTTGAGCCCAGTTCAAGAGTGGGCTGCAGGTGCCAGGCTACAAATGAGCTGTGATGGTGCCATTGCACTCCAGCCTGGGAGGCAGAGTGAGACCTTGTCTCTAAAATGAATAAATAAATAAGAAAAGTTAAAGAAAAATTTAAAATAAGTGAATAAAAACTCAATATTTACCATATCCAGGAAAGCACATCCTTTGCTTCCACTTTAATGCTGTAAATGTGAATTTGCAAAGGTGTGAGAGGGTACAAAGTATTTCCAGATTCTTTTGGGGGACCCCCTGGTAACACAGCCTGCAGTGCCTGGCTGGGCAGTGCCTAGGAGCTGCCCCTAAGGTGTGGGAGCCTGCCACAGGCTGCCCTCGAGCAGACTCCAGTTCCTCTAGGTGCCTGTCCTATTTTTTTTCTTGCGTTTTTTAATAAAATAATCTCATGCGTCAGGAGAGGACAGATCAGGGATTGGGGCCGCCACCTCTTTGGTCTGTGGCTGGTGAGGTTGGGCTCTTCTCAGGGCTGGAGTGCTCTGTGGGCTATGGGGGCAGAGGCTTAGTTCCAAGGCCAGATCCTAGGCTTGGGGATGGAGGTGCCTTGACCTTCAGCCTGCGTTTGAATAGGGGGGAGTGCTGCAGCTGCAGGGGCAGTTCAGCAGGGGCCTGGAGCTGGTCCTCAAGCACAGACACTGCTCAGCGCCCTGCTGAGAGAGGCCGCAGCCTCAGCTGGCATCTTCATTCCTGGGCTGAAACAAGGGTCCTCCAGGAGGCCCAGGCTGTCTGGGGAGGGGCTGGCTCTGCAGGGACTTGGGCTTTGACCAGGGGAGGGAGGGCCTGGGCCATCCTCTTGGCCCCAACCATGGCTCCTGAGCTCTGCATTCAACTGCTGCCCCACTGTCTTCCAGGTTGCAGACTCGGGCCTGCAACCGAGATTTCTGTCTCAGTCATTGGTTGCTTCACACTTGGTCTCTCCCTTTCCAAAACTGGGGGCATCCTGAAGCAGCCTCAGGGGATTTATGTCTCAGGGTCACAGTCACACGCCCACCCATTGAGGGACTGGGAGGTCCCTGAGGAGGGGAGCCCAGCCCCTGAGCCTGCTCACCATCCCCTGGGTGGACAGACGTGTGGACACACAGCACAGCTCAACACAGAGCGGGTGTGAAGCGCAGCATAGCCGACACTGGCGTGGATATGCAGGGGAGAGCGAGGACATCCTAGAGGGCCTGTGTGGGGGAGGGAGAAGCGCTGGTCATATGCTGTCCTAGAGACTTCACGTGGATTAACTCATGAAATCCTCATAGTAACTTCATGGAACCAGTGCTGTATTATCTCAGTTTTTCAGCTGCGTTAAAGAGGCAGCCAGAGGTGAAGTGGGTTGCCTGAGGTCACCAGACTTGGGCAGGAGGTGCCAGAACAACACCTGCTTTGCCCACTTCGGGTGTGCCTCACAGACGTGTTGCCCCAGAGGCCCCAGGGGCACCTGACCACCAGAGCTCTGCAGGACAAGCCTGGCCCCGAGAGTGCTCTGCTGCTCTGGGCCTGCGGTTCAGGCTTCCAGGGGTGGCAAAGATGCTGGGACCCAGCTGTGGTGGGGAGGGGCTGGGCCCTGTGGGAAGCAGTGGGTGGCCTGCCTCCTGGCCACAAGGGGGCCAGAAAGGGGATCAGTGCAAAGTAGATTGACATCTGTTACATGATCAAAAGACAGGCCGAGCAGCCAAGCCACGTGGAGGGTGAATGTAATGTGGTCACAGGAGGCTGGGCCTCTCCCCAGGGGCTGTGGTGGGTGCTATCTCTTACCTCCCCTGCCTGCCTGCAGCCTTTCTCTGCCAACAGCTCTCCTGTATCAAATTCACAATGACTTGCCCCTAGGGCCCAAGAACTGGCACTGCCTCCCTCTGGTCCTAAGCTCCAAAGCCCCATGCTGAGAATGTGGCGGCTCCCATGAAGACTGCATGGCTGGAGGGAGGTGTGGTCATGAGGGGAGGCGCTGGCAGACAGTGCCTTACAGGTCCACCACCACATGTGTCACTGGGCTGCAGGTGGCAAAACCCACTCAAACTAGCTTCAGCAATAAGGAGAATTTATCATGACAAAGGAGGTTCAAGAGATGAAAGTGGCTTCAGGTGGGGCTGCATCCAAGAGCTAGACTGGTTTTACAAGAAACCCAACTCTCTGTGTCTGGGCTTTGCCTTCCTCCCTTGTGACTTCATGCTTTGGTCTGTCCAGACTGTGCTCTGGCAGCTCTGGCTACACAGGGTCCTTGTAGGCAGTAAGTTTAGGGAGTAGAGCTCCATTCTGAATGTAGCCATCAGGAGTTCCAGGATCGACTCCAGTTGGCCTGACTTAGATCACTTGTCCATCCCTTGAGCCAGAGGTCAGGTGGGAATTAGTTTCATGTGAACTACGGGGAGTATGAACAAAAGTTATCTGAAAAGGGATTTGGAGAAAAGAAACTTTATTATTATTTTCTTTTTTTTTTTTTTTTTTGAGACGGAGTCTTGCTCTGCCACCCAGGCTGGAGTGCAGTGGCCGGATCTCAGCTCACTGCAAGCTCCGCCTCCCGGGTTTACGCCATTCTCCTGCCTCAGCCTCCCGAGTAGCTGGGACTACAGGCGCCCGCCTCGTCACCCGGCTAGTTTTTTTTTGTATTTTTAAGTAGAGACGGGGTTTCACCGTGTTAGCCAGGATGGTCTCGATCTCCTGACCTCGTGATCCACCCGTCTCGGCCTCCCAAAGTGCTGGGATTACAGGCTTGAGCCACCGCGCCCGGCTATTATTATTTTCTTACAGGCCCTTGCTCTGTTGTCCAGGCTAGAGTGCAGTGCCTTACTGAAGCCTCAACCTCTTGGCCTCAAGCAATCCTCCCACCTTAGCCACTTGAGGAGCTGGGACTATAGGTGCACACCACCATGCCTGGCCTGCCTGCCTGCCTTCCTTCCTTCCTTCCTTCCTTCCTTCCTTCCTTCCTTCCTCTCTCTCTTTCTTTTTTTGAGATGGAGTCTCACTCTGTCGTCCAGGCTGGAGTGCAGTGGCATGATCTCAGCTCACTGCAACCTCTGGCTCCCAGGTTCAAGCAATTCTCCTGCCTCAGCCTCCTGAGCAGCTGGGATTACAGGCATGCGCCACCACACCCAGCTAAATTTTTGTATTTTTGGTAGAGACAGAGTTTCACCATGTTGGCCAGGCTGGTCTTGAACTCCTGACCTCAAGTGATCCACCTGTCTCGGCCTCCTAAAGTGCTGGGATTACAGGCATGAGCCACCATGCTCAGCCAATGCCTGGCTAATTTTTAAACTTTTTATAGAGACTATGTTGCCGAGGCTGGTCTTGAACTCCTGAGCTCAAGAGCTCCTCCAGCTTTGGCCTCCCACAGTGCTAGGATTACAGGCATGAGTCAACATGCCTGGCCAGGAAAGAGACTTTATTCCAATTAAGTTTGCAAACCAGGGAGATGCAGCCTTTGGTATAAAATGAAGGTGCATTCCAGAGAACAAAGGGAGGGTTCAGGTTTTATAGGGAAAGTCCCTGCCAAGGTTCCTAATCAGGTCGATTTATGCAAATGAAGGATTCAAATTTGCTTAGTTTTGATTAGTCAACACAGCTGAGCCCTGATTGGTTGATACAGCTCAGCTCAGACTGGTTGACATAACTGAGCTGAGCTGTGAGTGGCTGGTGCAGGTAAGCTCTAAACACCCCAAAGATGAAGAGAGAGGTGTGGATTTTCAGGGAACTCAGTATGTGTGTGACCTCTAATCAGCAAATGGCCTCTTGGCTCTATTTTAAATTTAGGCCCAGTTAGCCACTAAGGATCTGTCCTGAAGGATTAGCTCTTTTAGGTTCACATTTGTTCACAAGAATGAGGATGGGTGAGAAAGTTTACCAGAAGAAGGATTCAGTACAGTAAAACCTCAAATTAACCAACAGAACCAATTCAGCAATTCAGGCCTGGATCTTTGGATCGTGTGAGTGGGCGAGCGAAGGGAGATGGAAAAGGGAAGTCTTGAAGAAGAGCCCCCGTTCCTGCCTGTCTGCCCTTTGCTCAGTGGATGGCTGAGAGCAGAGGAGGATGAGAATCCGGAAGTGCAGCGGCTACACCTATGGATAGGTGCTACTACAGAGTGCGACAGAGGTGGAGAGCTCAACTACATGTATGTGAGGACATCAGGACAGGCTTCACAAAGGAGAAGCTCCCTAAGTCCTCAAAAAGTTACATATAGAATCACGACATGACCCAGCAATGCCACTCCTAGGTATATATCGAAAGGAATTGAAAACAGGGACTCAAACAAGTGCATGTACACCCAGGTGCATAGCAGCATTATTCACAATAGCCAACAGATGAAAACAACCCAGGTGTCTATCAACTAATGATAAACAAAATGTGGTCTATCCATATAGTGAAATATCATTCAGCTGTAAAAAGGAATGAAGTCTTGACATACTCTTCAACATGGGTGAACCTTGAAACCATGCTAAGTGAAAGAAGCCAGGCACAAACGATCACATACTGTATGATTCCACTTGTGTGAAACATCCAGAATAGGTCAATCCATGCGGACGGAAAGCATACTACCCAGGGTGGGTGGAAGGGAGAATGGGGAGCAACTGCTTAATGGGTATGAGATTGCCTTTTGGGGTGATGAAAATGTTTTCAAATTAGATAGAGGTAATGGTTGCACAATATAGTGAATGCAGTAAATGCCATGCAGTTTTTCGCTTTAAAATGGTTAATTTAATGTTATATGAGTTTCACCTAAAAATAAAACAAAACAATAACACCATTTCACCCCTCCCCCCCCAAAAAAGACAAATGATGTATCCTATCTGGTATTTGCTTCAAAAGGATTCAGATTGAAGTGACGTGGGAAGAGGACGACAGGTATAGATGAAGCAGGGTTGACCAGAAGTTAGTAATTGTTGGCTGGGCGTGGTGGCCCATGCCTGTAATCCCAGCACTTTGGGAGGCTAAGGCAGTTGGATTACCTGAGGTCGGGAGTTTGAGACCAGCCTGGCCAACATGGTGAAAACCCATCTCTACCAAAAAATACAAAAATTAGCTGGGCGTGGTGGCATGCGCCTGTAGTCCCAGCTACTCAGGAGGCTGAGGCGGGAGAATCCCTTGAACTTGGGAGATGGAGGCTGCAACGAACCAAGATAGTGCCATTGTACTCCAGCCTGGGTGACAGAGCGAGACTCCATCTCAAAAAAAAAAGAAGTTGGTAATTGTTGATTGTAGTTCATGATACTCTTCTCTTTTTGTGGATTTTTGGGAAATTTCATTGTAAAAAGTTAAATAAAAGAATGAGTAAGAGTCATATCCCAAAGACCGCTGCCAAGACCAATGGCAATGAGCCTTTTTCTTATATTTTCTTCCAGAAACCAGTTTTATTTGGGTCTTAATATTATATGTAAGCCTTAATTCCAAGTTAATTTTTTTGTATGGCATAAGGGTCCAATTTCATTCTTTTACATATAGATATCCAGTTTTCTCAACACCATGTATTGCACAGAATATTTTTTCCTTATATTCTTGGTGCCCTTGTCAAATTTTAGCACACTGAATATGTTTGAGTTTATTTCTGGACTCTCTATTCTTTTCCATTGGTCTATGTATCTGTTTTTATGCCAGCACCATAATGTTTTTATTATTATGACTTTGTAATATAGTTTGAAATCAGGACATATGATGCTTCCAGCTTTGTTCTTCTTCTTCTTCTTTTTTTTTTTTTGAGGTGGAGTCTCGCTCTGTCGCCGGGACTGGAGTGCAGTGGCCGGATCTCAGCTCACTGCAAGCTCCGCCTCCCGGGTTTACGCCATTCTCCTGCCTCAGCCTCCCGAGTAGCTGGGACTACAGGCGCCCGCCACCTCGCCCGGCTAGTTTTTGTATTTTTAGTAGAGACGGGGTTTCACCGTGTTAGCCAGGATGGTCTGGATCTCCTGACCTCGTGATCCACCCGTCTCGGCCTCCCAAAGTGCTGGGATTACAGGCTTGAGCCACCGCGCCCGGCCCCAGCTTTGTTCTTCTTTCTCAAGATTGCTTTGGCTATTTGGGTGCTATATTAGCTCATTCTCGCATTATTGTAAAGACATAACTGAGGCTGGGTAATTTATAATGAAAAGAAGTTTAATTTTGGCTCACTGTTCTGCAGGTTGTACATGAAGCATAGTGCCAGCATTGGCTTCTGGTGAGGGTCCCAGGACACTCACAATCATGGTGGAAGGTGAAGCGGGAGCCAGGGCATCACATGGCAGAGAGGCAGCAAGAGAGAGAGAGAGGCACCTCCTCCTGGTTCCACAATTTTTTAAACAACCAAATCTCACATGAACTGAGTAAGAACTCACTCATCACCAAGGGGATGGCGCTAAGTCATTCATAAGGGATCTACCCCCATGATCCAATCACTTCCCACCAGGCTCCACCTTCAACATTGGAGATTACACTTCAACATGAGATTTGGAGGGGACAAACACTCAAACCATATCATTCCATCCCTGGCCCCCTGAATCTCATGTCTTTCTCATATTGCAAAATACAATTATCCATTCTCCACGGTGGCTCACACCAGTACTCCCAGCACTTTGGGAGGCTGAGGTGGGATGATCACTTCAGCCCCAGGAGTTGGACACCAGCCTGGCCTGGGCAGCATGGCGAAACCCTGTCTCTAAAAACATTTTTAAAATTAGCCAGGTGTAGTGGTGTGCACTTGTAATCCTAGCTACTTTGGAAGCTCAGGTGGGAGGATCACTTGAGCCTGGGAGGCCGAGGCTGCTGTGAGCCTCACGGTACTCCAGCCTGCACGACAGAGCAAGACCCTGTCTTTAAAAAAACATATATATTATACATATATATATACACACACACAATTTTTATTTGTCAATCATAATGAAGCTGGAGGAAAAAAGAAGAATAAATAGGAGTTTGCCAGGTAGACAAATGGTATGGGAGGGTGCTCATTGCAAGAAGAGGGAGTGGAGTGTGCAAACGTCCAGAGGAGTGAAGCAGCACCAGGCATGATGTGGGCAGAGATGGGATGCCTGCATGAGGATGTAGGCTGACCAGCAGAGCTACAAATACTAAAAAATCATCTAGCTGGAGGTTCAGAGAAGTTAGGGGACCTTGTCCAAGGTTACACAACTAGTGGGAAGCTGAGCTGGAATCAGAGCCTAGGCCAGAGTAACTTCTACTAGGTTACGCTGCAATGGTTCACTCCCTCCTTCCTGCCTTCCCTCCTGCCCTTCCTGACCCTTCCTTCCTTCCGTTTTTTTTTTTTTTCAATAAAATCTGGTTTTAAGCAGAAATAGTCTCAAAACTGCCAGACAAGCAGTCACAAAATCCAAGCACATATCTTATTTGTGGGGCTTGTTCAGAATTCGTTTAATCTGACGTTGGGTTATATGGATCCCCAGCTCACAGGAAATGAAAGGCAGTTGTTGGGGGGAAATGAAGGGCTTTTAGGGCAGGCACACTAGCAATAATGAAATGTGATAGTCACAGCTTGGACTGGGAGGAAATAGGAAAGCTTATGAAAAGAGATATTAGAATAAAAATACTTAGTCATAAAGGACATGCAAATCAAAACCACAGTGAGGTATTACTTTACACCCATTAGGATGACTAGAATAAAAAAGTCAGGACCAGGCATGATGGCTTATGCCTGTAATCCTAGCACTTTGGGAGGTGGAGATGGGTGGACCACTTGAGGTCAGGAGTTCGAGATCAGCCTGACCAACATGGTGAAACCCCTTCTCTACTAAAAACATGAAAATTAGCCGGGCATGGTGATGCATGCCTGTAATCCCAGTTACTCAGGAGGCTAAGGCAGGATAATCGCTTTAGAACCCAGGAGGCAGAAGGCCAGAAGTTGCAGTGAGCTTGAGCCACTGTACTCCAGCCTGGGCGACCAAGCAAGACTCCGTATCAAAAAAAAAAAAAAAAAAAAAAGGCTGGGCATAGTGGCTCACTCTTGTAATCCTAGCACTTTGGGAGGCCGAGGTGGGCAGATCATGAGGTCAGGAGATCGAGACCATCCTGGCTAACATGGTGAAACCCCATCTCTACTAAAAATACAAAAACAAAATTAGCCGAGCGTGGTGGTGGGCGCCTGCAGTCCCAGCTACTCGGGAGGCTGAGGTGGGAGAATGGTGTGAACCCGGGAGGCGGAGCTTTCAGTGAACTGAGATCGTGCCACTGCATTCTAGCCTGGGCGACAGAGCGAGAGTCTCTCTCAAAAAAAAAAAAAAAAGAAAAAAAGGTCAGGTAACAAGTGCTGGTGAGGATATGAAGAAACTGGAACCCTCATATACTGCTAGTGGGAATGTACAATAGCGCAGCCACTTTGGAAACAGTCTGGTAGTTTCTCAACAGGTTAAACACAGAGTTCCCATATGACACAGAAATTCCACTCCTGAGGCGGGTGGATCACTTGAGGCCAGAAGTTAGAGACCAGCCTGGCCAACATGGTAAAACCCCCCTCTCTACTAAAATACAAAAATGTAATACAAAAAATTAGCCAGGCATGGTGGCATGCACCTATAATCCCAGCTGCTTGGGAGGTTGAGGCAGGAGAATCGCTTGAACCCGGGAGGCAGAGGTTGCAGTGAGCCAAGATTGAACTACTGCACTGCAGCCTTGGCGACAGAGTGAGACCCTGTCTCAAAAAAGAAAAGAAAAAAAAAAAGAGATGAAAACTGTGTGGCCTGGTGTTTGAAATTCTTATATTTTGTGTTTGAAAAATCAACTATTGGCCAGGCGTAGTGGCTCATGCCTGTAATCCCAGCACTTTGGGAGGCTGAGGCGGGTGGATGACGAGGTCAGGAGATCGAGACCATCCTGGCTAACATGGTGAAACCCCATCTTTACTAAAAATACAAAAAATTAGCCAGATGTGGTGGCAGGTGCCTGTAGTCCCAGCTACTTGGGAGGCTGAGGCAGGAGAATCGCTTGAACCCAGGAGTCAGAGGTTGTTGTGAGCCAAGATCGCGCCACTGCATTCCAGCCTGGGTGACGGAGTGAGACACTGTCTCAAAAAAAAAAAAGAAAAACGAGAAAAAATCAACTATTAAAACAATCCTTATGTTTTGCTTGTAAAGGACATGATGAGAAAGTTTTTTTTTTTGTTTGTTTTTTCAGACAGTCTTGCTTAGGCTGGAGTGCAGTGGCGTGATCTTGGCTCACTGCAACTTCCGCCTCCCGGGTTCAAGTGATTCTCCTGCCTCAGCCTCCCGAGTAGCTGGGACTACAGGCGCGTGCCACCAAGCCCAGCTAAGTTTTTGTATTTTTAGTAGAGACAGGGTTTCACTGTGTTAGCCAGGATGGTCTCAATCTCCTGACCTCATGATCTGCCTGCCTTGGCCTCCCAAAGTGCTGGAATTTCAGGCGTGAGCCACTGTGCCTGGCCAATGAGAAAGTTTTAAGCTGTTTGCAGTTACTTCTCTCAGACGTCCCATAGTATGTATGAGCCTTTAATCACTACAGTAAATGAAAAACTAAGTGGGATAGAACTGATACTATATTTTTCTTTTGAACACTGGTTTTTGAAATACCAGAGACATCTTGATGTGCTCTATAAGAATTCTGACCAGTTGGCTGGGCGCAGTGGCTCACGCCTATAATCCCAGCACTTTGGGAGGCTGAGGCAGGCAGAGCACCTGAGGTCAGGAGTTTGAGTCCAGCCTGACCAACATGGTGAAACTCCTTCTCTACTAAAAATACAAAAATTAGTCAGGTGTGGTGGCATGTGCCTGTAATTCCAGCTACTCGGGAGGCCGAGGCAGGAGAATTGCTTGAACGCAGGAGGAGGAGGTTTCAGTGAGCCAAGATCGCACCACTGCACTCCAGCCTGGGCATCAGAGACTCTGTCTCAAAAACCAAACCAAATCAAACCAAAACAAACCAAACCAAACAAAAAGAATTCTGACCAGTTGAGCACAACTCACAGATTTCACAAAGAACATCAATATGCCCAATTACCATCATTTAATGCTCCCATTAATGTGCTATATGTCAATACCATGATTCCTTATTTTTATTTTTATTTTTTACTTTTAGGTTCAGGGATACATGTGCAGGATGTGCAGGTTTGTTACATAGGTAAACATGTCATGGGGATTGGTTGTACAGATTATTTCACCACCCAGATTATTTCATCCATTAGTTATTATTTTCCTGCTTCTCTCCCTCCTTCCACCCTCCAGATTCCTTATATTTTATTTTCTTTTAGATTCTGAAATACCTCATACGGTAAGAATACTGGTACCCACCATCATACAGACATTTTGTACATTTGCCTCAGATCCATCCCCTCCTCCCCCTCCCCTCTGCCACACACACAATCCTGTTATGGTCATGCCTAGATTTCAGCTATAAACTCCCACCTTGTGCTGTCCTGATGTTTAACCCTTTTGGTGGTCATGGCCAATGCTCGTAGGGAGATCATGAGCTCGGCACCAAATACTGTTTCATTGTTTGATCGCTGGAGGAGAACTAAGGTGACTTTATAGCAGGGACTCAGAGATCCAGAAAAAGTCAGATCCTTGCCTTCTCAAGATTACACAAAGTCCGAAATCCACAAATCTTGATTCCTTGTCCAACAAAATGGAATAGCAGAAATTGCATGGGCTTTAGAATCAAACTCAACCAAGTTCAAATCCTGACTTTGCCATTTACTAGTGAAACAGCTTGTGTCTACAAGATAAAATCCAAACAACCTACCCTAGCTTTTGGTTTCATCTGAAAAATGGAAGTTTTACCACCTCCTTTTTTTTTTTTTTTTTTTTTTTTTTGAGACAGAGTCTCGCTCTGTCGCCCAGGCTGGAGTGCAGTGGCCGGATCTCAGCTCACTGCAAACTCTGCCTCCTGGGTTCACGTCATTCTCCCGCCTCAGCCTCCTGAGTAGCTGGGACTACAGGCGCCCGCCACCACGCCCGGCTAATTTTTTGTATTTTTAGTAGAGACAGGGTTTCACTGTGGTCTCGATCTCCTGACCTTGTGATCCGCCCGCCTCGGCCTCCCGAAGTGCTAGGATTACAGGCGTGAGCCACCGCGCCCGGCCACCACCTCCTCTTTAGAACAGTTGAAAGAATCAAAAGCATAACAAGTGGCACTGTGCCTGGCACAGAATAGGGACTCAATTAATAGCAATTTTTTAAGTTCCACTTTTTAATGAGCACCAATTCTGAGCCAGGCATTGTTTCAGGCACTTAGGGCATAGCCACAAACTGACAACGTCCCTGTCACTGTGTTGGTTAAGAAATTATAAGTTAAATAGATTATCAGCCAATTACATGTGTATCCACTTGCAAAGGCTTTTTTGTTTTGTTTTGTTTTTGAGATAGAGTCTATGTTGCCCAGGCTAGTCTTGAACTCTGGGCCTCAACCAATCCACCTGTCTCGGCCTCTCAAAGTGTTGAGATTACAGGTGTGAGCCACTGTGCCTGGCCCCATTTGCAAGTTTTTGTTCTTATGGACATGATGTTCTTTTGTTGTCCCCATGGCCAGCCTATTCTCCGACACATACTGATTTTTTGGTTCCCCAAACCAATTTAAGGGCCAGGACTGGCAGGGGATAGCCCAAATTCTGGCTACTGGGCTCTTCGTTGGCAAGAATGGGAGATGTGCTATATTCTGAAGAGATTTAGATGAGTGACACAGGTGCCTGTCCTCCAGGAATTCTGTCTACTAATAATCAAGATCATGGTATAGCACTTTCTCTTGCCAGATGCTGGGCTAGGCTCTGTACAATTTTCATTTAATCCTCACAACCTTCTCTTAAGGTTGAGTGGTTATTAAAATTGTTAAAAGAGGCCAGGTGCAGTGGTTCATGCCTATAATCCCAGCACTTTGGGAGGCTGAGGTGGGTGGACCACCTGAGGTCAGGAGTTTGAGACCAGCGACCATCCTGGTCAACATGACAAAACCCCGTCTCTACTAAAAAATACAAAAAATTAGCTGGGTGTGGTGGCACAGGCTTATAATCCCAGCTACTTGGGAGGCTGAGGCAGGAGAATCACTTGAACCTAGGAGATGGAGGTTGCAGTGAGCCAAGATCGTGCCACCGCACTCCAGCCTGGGCAACAGAGCAAGACTCTGTCAAAATGAAATGAAATGAAATAAAATAAAATAGTTAAAATAAAAACTTTAGACAAGTTATATTTAACAAAGAATGATTCATGAATCGGGCAGCCCCTAAGACCAGGACAGGTTCAGTGAGACTCTGGGGCTGCCATATGGCTAACATTCATGGAAAGAAAAAGGCAAGTGGTATATAAAAAATTGAAGTGAGGTATACAGACCTCACTTATTCTTGTTAAACTTATTCTGGGCACGTACCTTATTTCAACAGTTGGCTGCCTGTGATTGACTGAAGTTCGGCTGCTGTTATTGGCTGAGACTTGGCTACTTGTTACAAGAGTAGGTTCCAATCTGCTTACACCTGGCTAGGTTACAGTTCCCTATGTATGGAGAAACCTTTAGGTCAAACTTAAGATATGTACAGAAGCAGCTTTAGGCAAAATTTAACATAATTCATTTTCATCATGATTTGCTGCACCTTTTAATACAGTCTTGAAAACTATTGAACTGAATTCTTCCAACAGATAAAGAATATTCTCTTGAATAGCTCAAACATTCAGTAAGACAGAAGCGTGAATAAATTTTGTCAAGTACTCTTGCTCTGGGATTTAAGGATTGTGATACCAAAGGTGACAGGGATTTTTTATTTTTGAGATGGAGTCTTGCTCTGTTGCCAGGCTGGAGTGCAGTGGTGCGATCTCGGCTCACTGCAAGCTCTGCCTCCCGGGTTCAAGCAATTCTCCTGCCTCAGCCTCCCGAGTAGCTGGGACTACAGGTGAGTGCCACCACGCCCAGCTAATTTTTGTACTTTTAGTAGAGACGTGGTTTCACCATGTTGGCCAGAATGGTCTCAATCTCTTGACCTTGTGATCCGTCCGCCTTGGCCTCCCAAAGTGCTGGGATTACAGGCATGAGCCACCGTGCCCGGCCCAGGAATTTTTTTTTAAAGAACTGAACTGAACTGAGTTGCCCACACCCTTTTTCCACTTATCAAAAAATTGTGAAGAGCCTCTACTTACAGGATCAATAGGCAAAAGACCAAATACCTTGGACACCATTCCTCAAACACCCAGCTGATTGGGATGACATGAAAAACAGGTTTCTAGTTTCTTCTCAAAGGGCTGTAATTAAACACAAGGCCTGTAAAGGTTTCTCTTGTAGTCACAAGGTAAACCTTTAGTGTGGTATTCAAGATTTCTTGCAACTTGGCCCCCACATACGATTCTCACACATTCTTTCAGGGCCCCTACCAGTCACTTATGGCTCCTTATCCATTGCTTGAACTGCTCACCTGGGCCGTTTTCACCTCTGTGGTTTTGCTAATACCTCCAATAGAAATGCCCCCTCACCTATTTCTGCTCATCATAAAGCCATCATCTCTCAGTCCAGTTACCATGGCCTCCTCAGTTGAGCCTTTCCCGATTCCTGTTAGAATTGCTTCCTCCTCTTTGCTCCCACACATGTCTTCTGCCTCTTTACCACATGTATTTCATTCTACCAAGTTCCTTTTTCCTTGGCTTAACACACCTCCATAGCCCAGTCTTGTATAGCGTGGCTCTTGAATACTGCTGGCTAAATAGGAGGCACCAGCTGCTGCTGTCACCTCCACACGTGCTCCTCCTTCTCAGTCTGCAGGGCCTCTGGCAGCAGGACATCTATTTGACCACCAAGCCTAGAAATCCAGGGCTGGAAGAAAGCTCAAGGGGTGGCCCAAACTTGGTCTAGAGCCCCCTCTAAGGCAATCTGGACGCAAAAGATGGTCTAGTATGATCTGTCATTAGGAACACTATCTATTCCTTTTTCACTTCTCACTGGACCTATTTTTAAGTTTTTGATATATTTAATTTAAAAAATAAACAAATACATTTTCTTCAAAGAGATTCATACTTTATAGAAGCCAAGCTTGAAGGTGCTGCTTAACCACTGTTCCTCCCTCTCCCTTCCCAAAATAATGGGACAGTTTAATGCAAAGTTTTTATACATCCACATGCATATATTTAAACAAATATACATATTCTCAACATAAATGGGAGACAATATATTGTTCCACAATTGGCTTTTTAAATCCTTTTTTTTTTTTTGAGACGGAGTCTCGCTCTGTTGCCCAGGCTGGAGTGCAGTGGCGCGATCTCAGCTCACTGCAAGCTCTGCCTCCAGGGTTCACGCCATTCTCCTGCCTCAGCCTTCCGAGTAGCTGGGACTACAGGCGCCCACCACCACGCCCAGCTAATTTTTTTGTCTTTTTTAGTAGAGACGGGGTTTCACGGTGTTAGCCAGGATGGTCTCAATCTCCTGACCTTGTGATCCACCTGCCTCGGCCTCCCAAAGTGCTGGGATTACAGGCTTGAGCCACTGTGCCCGGCCGGCTTTTTAACTCTTAATGCACTGATTATACAGGATGCTGAACAATTTTCTGGTATGCTTACTGGCCATTTTTTTTCTATGAGCTCTGTTTATAACCATTGCCTGTCTTTTCTATTGGGCTGTTACCAATAGGAAAGATGATTATTGATTTCTACTCTTACATATTGTGGACCCTTATCTTTTGTTATATAAATTGCATAGACCTATTTTCCATTGCATTAATTTACCATTTCCTAACATTAATTTTGGGCAGGCCATTTAACCCAAGCTTCAGTGTCCTTACCTAAACAATGAGGGTATCTCCTGCATAAGACTGTGGGGAGAATTGACTGATAAAACTGAATGATGCCTGGTACTCAGTAAATACTCAATAAACGTTAGCTATTCTTCACTATAGACTTGGGGCTACAAGTCAGCTAAATGTTTAGTTTGGCCCATAGGATTTAAGTATATTTGAACCCTTCAGGTGAAGCATGCATTTCTAGTTGGCCATACCTTCCTCTGCCTCCCCAGTCTGTTTTCTACACCACAGCTTCTCAAATTTATGTCATCTGCCTTCCACTCTCCGAAGTTTTCTTTTTTTGAGACAGGGTCTCGCTCTGCCACCTAGGCTAGAGTGCAGTGGTGTAATCATAGCTAACTGTAATCTCAAACTCCTGGGCTCGAGTGATGCTACCACCTCAGCCTCCTGAGTAGCTGAGACTACAGGTGTGTGCCACCACACCCAGATACATTTATTTTCTGTAGAGATGGGGTCTCACTATGTTGCCCAGATTGGTATCAAACTCCTGGCCTCAAGTAATCCTCCAACCTTGTCCTCCCAAAGTTTTGGGATTACAGGTATGAGAGCCACCACACCCAGTTTTTACTGGCATTCAGTAAGTCTCCAAAGTTTTTAATGGATAAAAATAAAGCAGGTTTTGAAATTATGTATCACCCATTATCATGGCAGCTCTATGTGTCCTGTATATACTACACAACTCCTGCATGCTGTTCACAGTTTATCACACTTATGAAGCCCCCCCCAGGGTTGGGCAATATACAACCTGCATATCTGTACATGGCAGCCTGGCCGATATTTAAGAGGAATTTTCAAAGATTTCACAAGATGTATCCTTTGCTCTCACAACATCCACCTGTAGGATCAAGTTGGGTGGTGTGGTATCACTAGTTTATAGTTGGGGTAAGAGGCACACAGCTAGTAAGCCAGAAGTGGGGCTAAAGCTCTCAACGTTCAGACTGGAGCTGTGAAGGACCGAGTCATCATGTCTCTGCTTGGTACCAGGTCAAAGGCAAGTTTAGGACTTCAGGATTTCCAGACGCCTCCCAGAGATCATCAGGAAAAAGTCCTAATAGAAATTACTACTTCTACAACAAAATTACAGGTGGCAACAGGCTGGCTAATAATGCATTACATGCATGTAAAACTATGTATGTTAAATGTTTCAAAAATAAAGAACAAAACAAACACAAGTCTGACCACCAGGTTAATAGCTGAGGTCTTTATTTCAATTTCTATATACAGTAAAAGTGCTGCTGAGAATCTGCAGCGACCAGACAGAACATAAATTTAAATCTCTCTCAACAATTAGCAGCTTAAGATCTATCAACTACAGTGTTAACGTTCACACGTTCACAAGTGTCATTTCTTTACGTTTCAATTCGTGCAAGTGAGTTTTTATTCTTACACACTTTGATAAAACACACTTACAGTCTAGTAGTCAATCCCTACTGAGGATATCACCTAGCATACACGACATACAGACAGTAATGTTAACGCTTACAGCCACATTCAAAATCCCAGGTTTCATTTGGGGTTAGGGTGTGGGAACCATAATTTTGCCTGTGTCAGATTACAATAATGTTTGGTTTTGTTTTAGATGCATATTTTCCAAAGCTGAAAGACAGCTCCTCATTGGAACTCTCTCAGAACTCAGCATTTTCTTCTGAATGTACCTTAAAGGAACATAAAATCAGAAACAAAACCAAATGCAATGAAGACCAATAATATGCGCATTATTTGGACATGGCTAGTGAGGAAGGCTCGCTCCCAATATTTGTCTTGGCATCAGACTTTTACTCCATTTAGAACAGGGGAGAAAGAAGACCCTAGTCAGTGAAGTATAAAATTTAACCTACTTTTGCTTCTTAAGGAGCCAGTAGAGTGGAAAGCCTTCCTTACTAGGACATACTGAGTATACCAAGGAATGGAAATTGGAGCGGACAGGAAGTACCCTTCAATTATCATAAACAATGTAAAATGCGCATTCTACAACCTGAACAGTCACCCAGGCCAACACAGCCAGCTTCACTCACCCAGGCTAGGGGCATGGAAAAATAATCCAGGAATGTTTCATTTTAAAGGGAATGAATATAGTTTTCTTTTCTTTTCTTTGTTTAGAGGAGCATTCAAATGAGGCGAAGTTTCCACCCAGAACAACTGTTAAGCCATTAAAGCAAGGTTATAGAAGAGCTATGAAAAGACAAAAGAACCCAAGAACAACCGCAATGAAAGAAACTCAAAAGTAACAGGATGGGCAGCAAAAGGTACAGGAAAGAATGAAAACAGATGCATGGTTACAAACAGCATTAAATGCACACAACTGCTGGGTCTGGTGAATAATTAAGGGACAAGAGGGCTGGAAAGCCATTACTGCACCTGATCTGCACTGAAGGTCCTTCCTAAGACACTCTGAGAAAGGAAGATAGAAAGTTAGCATGGGACTGTTTGGCTGGAGTGCAGGGAGCTTTCTACAGGTGAAAACCTTCCTTTGATAGAAACCGTTCCAGGGCAAATGGGGACAGTTTTAATCCATCTATCAAAGTGACTTCTAGTGCCCACAAAACTTAAGTCTTCAGGCAGTTTGGGGGACTCAAAGGTTCTAGCTTAGAAAAACTGGTGGATTGTGGCTAGGGCATCTTTTAAATAACTTTGTGGGGGCTCTCTACTCTGAGCAATTATACTAAAGCAGAAAGTTAGGACAAACTGTTAGTTCAAAAAGTTCATAGTGTCCTTTGGCACTCCTGCCTAAAAAGTCACTGCGATATTTTTAGGCAAAGTTAACATTTTAATATATATAGGCTTGGGGACAATTTGTTTTTGGCATGAACATGAATTGGTTCTAATTATTTTTTTTTAAAGAGAAAAATCACCCTTGTGGCCCTACTCTGGGTACTAGTTTTGAGGGGGCAACAGAGCTAGCAGGTGTACTACAATCAGCTGAGGTTGGGGTGAAGACTGGGGTACCTGAGTTAAGATGTCAAAGTAGTTATGGAAACAACATGCTGGCTCTGAGAAATCCAGCTTGCCAAAGCAAAAGGAGGCTGGCACCGTTAGGTAAACTGTCCTTTCAGACAGGCAGGTCAATGCTAATCTAGTTCTGAAGGAATTTCCTGGTAAGGGGAAATAGGCAAAGCAGACTTTGCTACTCTTTTCAGGGCATCTTATATTCACTTGGTTGCACAGAATGAGACCAAGAGGGAACAGCATTTGTGACCAATACTACAAATAATATGGAAAATTAACCAAGCTCTCTAGATAAACTCTAAATGTTCAAGTTCCACCAGGATGATGGAACTGGTTATGGGATGGGGGAAAGCAGCTCAGTTCATTTTTTTAAACCATCTATATAAGTCCACTGAGCATAATTAGGTTAGGTTAACAAGTCAGTTTACATTATAGGAAGCTGGCAACATTTCACACCCAAAACGTGGGTCCTTCTGACCCGACATTTCCTTCACTGCTCTTTAGGAGAATCACCTTTGGTTGATTCTCTTAGGCAGACAGAATAAAGCTTTGAAATTGAAATGCTGGGGCCAAAATGAAACAGAAGACTCCACATCATCACTTTGGTTTCAGTAATTAGGGGTGTTAACAAAATAAATTAAGGAAACACAAGGACTTATTTATGACTCTTATAGTCTCAACTTTTCCTAAAGACAACCCCAGCCCAAGATCACTGGGTGAACATTTTCTTGGGGGAGAAAAAAGAAAAAATCCCTATCCTACTACACTGGTTTGTGGAAACAGCCTCCTCCTCTCCTTGCACAACCCTTTCCTCTCCAACTAAGCTAAACCCATAAAACGGGGGCGTAGGGACATTGGGACACCAAAAGCAGCAGCAGCAGCCAGAGGGAGTTGAAACTGCATCTCAAAACAAGGGCGGCAGAGGGCAGCATTTACAGCAAGACTTTCTTACTCAAACTGTTTCAAGACAAGAGGGAGCAGCACACTTAAATATCCACACATTTCTTCATTTAAAAACATCACTTCTTTATTTCAAAGGAAAAATAAAAGACCCTCCCAACCCTGTCCAAAAAAACCCAATAATAATAATAACAATAATAAAAAATCCTATTAGAAACCATAAGGAAGCACTGAGAGTTTGAGTATTACATTCTTCAAGTATGCTGTTCGGATTTTTTATTTTTAGGTTGGTACCTATACACATATTAAAAAAACCTTAAAAGTGCGGCCAACAGATTTTGCTTAAAATTAAGTATTTAGAGGGCTACTTAAAAATACTGTAGTAGGACTGTGCAGTGATCCTTTGGGGGATGATGCTTTCACTTTTGTATCCTAGTAAAGGTTAAGGGCAGGTTCAAAAGTGATCATACTTCCAGGGTTAGCATAAGTGGCCAACTTGGGAGAGAAAGCCAGGGAGATCCATGTGTTCTTCCACGGACAACGAAAATCCACCCCGAATCCAAAAATTCAGACATGGAATGTGGTAGGATTTCACAGTAAAGTTAGTCTGGGATAGGGAGAGGTGATGAGCCCAAGGCAGGGTGTTAGGTTTAACTGGTTTGCCCTAATTAGGTTTTCGCATATTTTTAGTGGGTTTTAGTGCAGTCCTTCAAGCCACAATTTAGATTGCCCTTCGGTGTGCTCCAGATTGTTGGTTCATATTAAAGGACTGTTTAAGATTTGCATCCCAAGGAAAATCATGCTACATAAAAATGATCCAAGATTTTCGCCCAAAAAACTTCTTGGATAAAATCTAAAAAATACTATTGCAATTGCGTCTCTTGAAGAAAAAAACATTATTCTAAATGTAAACAGATTCACTCAACTCTTTTGTTGTTGTAGAAAACTTCAGAGTAGGTAAGTTGCTGTCTAACTCTCTGCTGCATGCACTCGCCAGAGGGTAGGGAACAATACCTTCTGTGCCAGCATCATCTAGGGGATGAAAAGAACCGTTCCACATAGCTGAAGAGGGCGTCCCAGTGCTTCCAGAGAAAGGCAATGAAAACCACAAGGAATAAAGTGCTGAACGTCCTGTTGCGAGTCTTCATGAGGGGAACCACACAGTTGGCTACAGTGGAGACAAAGACCAAAAGGACTGCCATGACAGCCAGGAGGATGTTGATGAGTTTGCCCAGAAGGTTCCGGGCAGTGGCATTCTCCAGCCCTTCTAGCTGCACCACCTGCTGCTGCTGCTGCTGCAGCTCCATCTTGGAGATGCGCGTCTGGCATGCCTCCAGGGCCTCCTGTGGGCCAGAACAGGGAAGAGTTAAGCCTTCTGCTCACAAGTAATCTGAGATGCTGACATGCCCCCTGGGCAAGCCAGATGCATCTTGAGCAATGCCAATGATTTTATAAATATGCTGAAGCCTTGAATGAATGGAAAAGTCTAGATGTATAACTCACTATTCAAGTGACTATTATTCCCCCAAATTGCCCTCCATTGCATTTCAGTGGGATGAGTCACAGGAAGCAGTGGCCACACTTAACATTTATTTAGTCTAGAACATTTTAATGACAAGACCACAAATATATGCTCTTTTTTCATTGAAAATTAATCTAAGTTGCACAGAATATATTTGTTCAACATAAAAAAGTTCAAAGAGGATAGTCTCTCCTGACATTTCCTTCAATTCCAATCCCTGTCCCTGAAGCAATACTGTTTGTGTTCACCCTTTTATCTGTGTTTAAGTGTATACATATATGTGTCAAGGAAAATATATGGAATTTTTATTTTTATTTCCTGTAAACTAAAAATAAAATCCTAAGCCCCCCAGCCGAATGAACGGACTCCCTCTTGGTCAAAGTGGACCTCAAAGAAACCTGAAAAAGTGAGTTCTTGGCAATGATGGGAAAGAGGCTGGACGTGCCTCATTACATCACCCTCCCTTTTTGAGTTGCAGCACAAATGACCAACATTAATGTTAAAATAGAGATCATAAGACTGACAGAATGGACTCTTTGTGGCAGTAAGACACCAAATTATAAACAAGACCTAAGGCCATGCCAGACAAGGGTTAAATCTCACCCTACAAACCATAAAATCTCATCAGTTTTTCTTTTCTTTTTTGAGACGGAGTCTTGCTCTGTCGCCCAGGCTGGAGTACAGTGGCGCGATCTCCACTCACTGCAAGCTCTGCCACCTCCTGAGTTCACGCCATTCTCCTGCCTCAGCCGCCCGAGAAGCTGGGACTACAGACACCCGCCACCATGCCTGGCTAATATCTTTTGTATTTCTAGTAGAGACAGGGTTTCACTGTGTTTGTCAGGATGGTCTGGATCTCCTGACCTCGTGATCCGCCCACCTCGGCCTCCCAAAGTGCTGGGATTACAGGCGTGAGCCACTGCGCCAGGCCATCTCATCAGTTTTTTAAAAAATTAACTGGTATTCATGTGGCTTTCTTTCCAACCTGACTCGGGTATAGCATCACATGACAGACAGCAGACCCCATTAACTTAGGCATTCCTTTGTACTGACTTCAAGTCTTTACACAAAGCTTAACTCTTTCAACCAACTGTCAACTAAAAAATTCCTAAAACCCACTATGACTTATTAGCCCCTACTTAGAGATGGCCCACCTTTTTGGGCCAAACCAATGTATAGTTTCCATGTATTGATTTAGGATTTTACTTACAATTCCTATCTCCCTGAAATGTATAAAGCTAAACTAACCCAACTGCTTCAGGCATATTTTCTCAGGACCTCTTGAGACTGTGTTCCCCAGGCCATGGTTACTCACATCCGCTCAGAATAAACCTCTTTAAAATATTTTACAGGGGTTGGCTTTTCCAAACATGGAATAGTATCATACTATAGGAATCGATTCACAACTTGCTTTTTTTCATTCAACAGGGGTCCTGGTGATCTCTCCATGTCCATACACAGAATCTACCTCATTTTTTTTTACTGCTGCAGAGCATTTTATAGTATGGCTAGGCTATGTTATAATAGATGCAGCTAGTTCCCTCTTGGGGATTTTTAGGTTGTTTTCAACTTTTCCACTATAACAATGATGCGGTGAACATTCTTTGAACATGCTTCCTTATACACACTACCTGGTGTTTTCTAAGTCAAGTCAATCCCTGACATCAGTGGAAAGGGATCTCCGATCTGCCTTCTTAAGGGCACACTCTCCTTTAGGTTGATCCTCTGTAAAGAGGACACTATGCCCACACACTAGACCAAACATTAAAAGTGTCTATTTTTGCTATTTTTTTTGAGATGGAGTCTCGCTCTGTCGCCCAGGCTAGAGTACAGTGGCACGATGTCAGCTCACTGCCAGCTCCACCTCCCGGGTTCACACCATTCTCCTGCCTCAGCCTCGCGAGTAGCTGGGACTACAGGTGCCCGCCAACACACCTGGCTAATTTTTGTATTTTTAGTAGCGACGGGGTTTCACCGTGTTAGCCAGGATGGTCTTGATCTCCTGACCTCGTGATCTGCCTGCCTCGGCCTCCCAAAGTGCTGGGATTACAGGCGTGAGCCACTGCTACTGGCCTGTTCTTGTTATTTTTTAACTTTATATTGTTTAATTTAAAAACCTATATTACCAAGACCTGATTGTATATCCTGTATCTCTCTCAATTACTAAAAAATACTTGAAAATAGTGTAAAATACTAATACATTAATGAAACGTTATTAGTAATGCAATAGTGACATAAAGTGTTAATACATTAATGATTCCAATGTTTAGAACCACCAGTAACTAATAACAACTTGTCTTACAACATATGCAATTAGAATAAAGCTTCCATTTAACATATGCCTAATTCCCAATTAAAAAAAAAAAGTGTCTGTTCTCCTCAAGGCCATGGCCTTCACCCATGAGTTTAAATTAATTCCAAAGTATTCAAGGGATAGAACCTATTTCCCTAGCTATGGTCAGATATCCTCCAAAGTTGGTTGGAGCCATGAGTTTTTCTGGTCTTGGTTTCAATGGGTCCTGGTTTCCTGGGATTTGAGGTAAGGCTTGGGTAACTTCAGACTGAAGCTAACTACAGACAGACAATGGATGCTGTCCAGTCCAGAAGGATCTTATGGAAAAAATAATTAAAACATAAGCAGGGCCTGAAGAAGATGGCATCCGGGTAAATGATCTAGACATTCCCTTGATTCTTTTAGGCTGTTGTAATACAAGTTTTCTGGCCCACTTCCCTTCTCCAAGACTAGCGTCTTTCAAAATGCTTTCATATGAAACCACTAAGAACTGTTCCCTTAGAAATACCTCCATATAGAAACAAGAAAAAATTAAATATTCTACTTCCTCATAGAATAAAACAGATGGGTGATTAGCCTTAATTAAACGTGACTGCCTCATGGGTTATTCTTGTGAACTGTCAGGCAATGTGCCTAAATGAGATCTGGATTTGGCAGCTGGAATAAAAGCCCCCTTTCCCACAGAAGAAGACAAGGGCAAAATGGCCCTAATACTTGTCAGAGCTGCTTTTGAAGCAGTAATGGACAAATAGGATTCATGTGGTTTTCCACACACTGAGACTACTGTGATCCTAAGAAACATTTCCCAAGTACCAAGCAGACATACCAACCCAAAATGGTATTAACTTTTGAGAAATGCACCTCAATCATTTTAAGAGTAAGTGTACTCTTATATAGTTGATATAAGCTTTTCTTTGTTCTCTACCTTCTCATCTTTTTTCCTTCTGCTGTTTTCCTTTTTTCTTTCTAACCCTACTGTATTTTGCATTTACACCTTTTCCTTCATACTAACCTGGATGTCCCGGGCCCGTTCATAGGACTGATATGCGATTTTTTCTTCCATGCTTGCCAGTTCCTGCTTCAAGTTCAAGATTTCATTCTGGTGGAGCTCTGTTAGGTCATTTAGCTGTTCTTCTAATCGTTCACATCTAAGGAGAAAAAAAAGGTTAGAATTTTATGCATTCTGTGAATATCTTTCCTGGCATTATTTACATCCAATCCCCAAAACCCATTCTACAAAGGAATAAAAGCACAAAGAAATTGAGTGGCCTGGGTTAACAGGGTGTGCTAGTGGATACAGCTCTTAGTCTCTGGAAAAGATAGCTTGTCTCAAGGCCAAATCACACAGCAACACGGCTGTTCCATAATCTTTTCAATGCACAGTATTTGCAGTGATGCCAGCAGTCCTGATTAGCTTTGAGCATAACCATAATATGGAGGCAGTCGTTAGGCTACTCTGAACAACATATGGGAGAGGCAAAAGCTAGGGTACAATTAAGCAAGCCTCATGAAAAGATAACACACCAATGGAAACCAACCTTCTGGCAGTCACTAGTAGCTTATTCCAGAACTGGCCAGCTCACTCACCTGGATGTTTGTGATTCAGAGCCCTAGAATGCCAGAGCCAGAGGGGTCCATCATCCCCATGGCCAAGCACAAGTGTCTGGGGCATTTCTGTCAATAAATATTTACTGAGAGCCTGCTATGTACCAGGCATATTCAAAGTACTAAGAATATTGTGGTAAGCAAGACAGAGTGCCTGCCCTCAGGAGTTTGTACTCTAAGGAGTCGGGGAGGCAAGATGATTTCCCATATGGAGAAGTAAAACAAAGAAGATCAATAGGGGTATAAGACAGAGTGCCTGAAGGCTGATGAAGCTGGAATGGTCAGGGAAGGTCTCTCCCCTATTCAATTCTATTAAACTATGAAGGCTGAAACTTGAGTGATACAAACAGAGCCTTGTTGAAATGTGGAGGGAAGAATGTCTTAAGCAGAGGAAATAGCAGGTATGAGGTTTTTAAGATGGGAATTAGCTTGGCATGTCTGAGGGTTAGAAAGTAGGTCAGTGTGGCTGGGAGAATAAAAGGGAGGTAGGGTTCCTTGGGAGTAGGAATTGTTTTATTCATACTGTATCTCTAGCACTTAGGATGGCATAAGGGAAGGTTTAGTAATCTACATAAAGATGGAACCTGGACAGGGCATCTAAGGAGAGGCAGGATTAGAAAAGATTTTTGTTTTTTTTTTGAGATGGAGTCGCGCTCTTGTTGCCCAGGCTGAAGTGCAGTGGCGCAGTCTTGGCTCACTGCAACCTCCGCCTCCTGGGTTCAAGTGATTCTCCTGCCTCAGCTTCCTCAGCAGCTGGGATTACAGGCGCCCACCACCACACCCAGCTAATTTTTATACTTTTAGTAGAGATGGGGTTTTGCCATGTTGGCCAAGCTGGTCTCAAACTCCTGACCTCAGATGATCTGCCCGCCTTGGCTTCCCAAAGCGCTGGGATTACAGGCGTGAGAGCCACCATGCCCAGCCTAGAAAAGGTTTAAGGGATGAGATCAGAGATTCTAGGTGGAAAAATAAATGTGAGTAAAGGTCTGGAGAGAAATGGATGATAAATGTACAGAATAACTAGAATAGTGCATCTATGTTGGAGGAAGAAAAGGGAAATCTGGAAGATCCAAAGAGCTGGGATTCTAGAATAGATAGTAAATGAGCCCAAAGCAGACTACTGAGTAGAGGAGTCACAAGATGAACATGTGTTTTTAGGAAAACGAGTCTTCTCATAGTGGTGAAGAAGACCGACTGGGGTAGGTTGTATGTGGAGTCCCAGGAACTAAAGAGCTAAGTAGGTAGGAGAAAGGTTGAAGACTCCACTTTTAAAAACAATAGAAACAGAGAGTAAAAGAAAGGGAAGAATAAACATATGTCTTAGCTTCTGGTGCGTAGAATGGAAACCTCTGTCAGGCAGAGGGCAGCTGGGTAGCTCTCATCCCAACAGGGAATATATTACCACTCAGGTAGCATTTAACACCAGCATGTGAGTCTCAAGGGACTTCGTACTAAAAGAATAAAAATGCCAGAACAAACTCACACATCTAAAACTATCTCCTTTCTTTCTTCTTTTTAATCACATCTATAATATGTAAACAAACTTTTAAGGAATATAATAAATTTCTCTGTTTAAGGTAATTTTTATGTTGCAGCATCATAAACATTCTCCCTCCCAATAATTATGCAATAAATAATAATATCCTAAACTCCATTGCTTTTCTAAGAAACAAGGATTTTTTTAAAAGGCATCGTCTCACCCTTCTTACGATGTTACTAAACTCTATTTAGTTCTTTATCCTTTATAGGAATCTCTATACTGCCTTCTTTTATGCTGAAACTCTTCCTGTTACTGAAGTGACCGAACAGGTTAATGAGAAAGCAGTCCTACCTTTGATGACTAACTAGGGCCAAAGTTCTCTGTGACTCTGCCTTTTCCTTTCATCTGCTGCCCAGGGTATGTACTCAGAAACAGGTCCCATCTCTAGAATTGATTTTCCACCAAAAATTTAAGTTCACAAAACGCCATAAGATTTTGTTAACATGGCCGGGCGCGGTGGCTCAAGCCTGTAATCCCAGCACTTTGGGAGGCCGAGATGGGCGGATCATGAGGTCAGGAGATCGAGACCATCCTGGCTAATACGATGAAACCCCGTCTCTACTAAAAAATACAAAAAACTAGCCGGGCGACGAGGCGGGCACCTGTAGTCCCAGCTACTCGGGAGGCTGAGACAGGAGAATGGCGTGAACCCGGGAGGCGGAGCTTGCAGTGAGCTGAGAGCCGGCCACTGCACTCCAGCCTGGGCGGCAGAGCAAGACTCCGTCTCAAAAAAAAAAAAAAAAAAAAAAAAAAAAAAAAAAGATTTTGTTAACATATTGTCTTTTCGTGACTGTCCTATGTTAGCCCACTCTTCTGTGGTGTTTTTGGTGTTTGATAATTTCATCATTCTCTCTCTTTACCAGAAAGGGGCAGGAGACTTTTTTAAAGCCACATTCCAAAGTGCTGGTCTCTTGGGATTTAAGGGAGAGGTTATATCTGGCAGGAAATTACTCTCCTAAACTAAGGACTGTTGGGTAGCAGGGAGGGGAGCAGGGTGGTGGTCACCAGCCTACATCCTGATAAAAGCAGACACGTGGGATCTCTGCATGTGTCCCATAGGCTACCACACAACCTCTTAGCCTACAAATTTCAGGCTTCTTAGGAATCTTATTTGATATTAAACATGGCTCATACATACCAGTAGAACAGATTAAAAAATAGCAGCAGCAGCAACAGTTTAATCAGTGCCTACTATGCAAATTCATTTCAACAACCCCAAGAGGGTAGAAGGTATTATCTGCATTTTATAGATGAGGAAACAGAAGCTCAGAGAAGTTCTAAAGTGAATTGCCCAAGGGCACATAAATATTAAGGAGGGCAGCAAGGATTTGAATCCAGTTTTGACTTTAAAATCCAAGTTCTTAAACTTTACAATGTGATGCCATTTTGAAACTCTAGAAACCCAGATCAACTAACTCTCCTCATAAGTAAGAAATCGGAGTCAGAGTGCTAGCGATCCAAATCACTTAGCCAAAGGAAGCTGAAAGAACTACACTGATGTGATGGTTTGGAGTTTGATGTCAAAGTGGAGTTGATGGGAGAAGGAGGAGTGTAATAAAAAATTATGAACCTATAATTAAAAAGGTAAGAGTTGGTGAGGGCATGGAGAAATCTAAACCCTCATGTACTGCTGTTGGGAATGGAAAATGGTACAACTGCTCAGCAGAACAGTTTGGCACCTCCTCAAAAAGTTAACAGTTACCTTATGACTCAGCAATTCTACCCCAGATATAACTGAAAAGAAATGAAAACTTATTTCTATACAAAAGCTTGTACACGAATGTTCATACCAGCATTAATCATTGCCAAAAAGTATAAACAACCCAAATGTATATGAGTGTACAACAATATATCATCTTGGCTGTTCACAAGTCAAGTATCAATATTATGTACCCTAATCTGCTTATCACTTGCCACCTGGCAAGTTTCTGTTTACTTTGGTCCTTTCTCCTTCAATTGATGGATGCTCACAGAAACATTAGGACATAAAGCACAAATGTGAATGCAGTTTTGCTTTTCACTATATATATGCATATGAGACTCCTGATCCCTAGGCAAAACTACAAAATAGGCTGACTTATGCCTTCACTCCCCCAACATGGACTTCCTTCCTACTGCAGAAACAGTTCACAGGAGCAGGAAGGCTGTTGTGATCCTTTCCTCCTCTTCTTACCTGACCTTTTATAATATACAGACACTCTTTATGATGGGGTTACTTCCTGAAAACAGTATTTCCCATTTATGATGGGCTTAAATCAAACCATTGTTAGCCAGGGACTGTCTGTACAACAACATGTATGTCACCCTAGCAAGAATAATTCCCAGGACTGGGGCCTGAGATATTCTCTAGCAGCAGCCTGTGGGCTCTGACTTGGCCTTGGCCTTATCTGCCTGGCCTTTTTTGTCCAGACCCAGTATGAAGACAGCAGAATACAAGGCATACTTATCTTTACAAATAGCATGAGGCAAGAAAGAGGTGAAACACAGCAGACTGAATTCAAAATGATCTTGACAGATTCAAGTGCAGCCAAGACTTCACCAGGGATTAATTCTATAGAAATAGGGAACTACTTACTACTGCTGAATTCAGGTATCAGAGGTCATGTAATGAGGGGGTAGCTTGTTCTTTGTAACTCCATAGAACTAAGGAGTAAGTCTTACAAATAGTTTGGTCTTTAGTTCAGTTTTAGAAAGAACTTTCTAATAGTGGTGTCTAACAATGAAAAAAACTATCTTAGAAAATGAGACCCTGCTACCAGAGATATTCAAGGAGACAGGCTGCTTGTCAGGGATGTTGCGGAAATAAATCCTCTACTAAAAGAGATTTAACTAGACCTCTGAGATCTTTTCTAACGCCTAGAGTTTGATTCTTTGTAGTCAGGGAAACTGTTTTCCTTTTTTTTTTTTTTTTTTTTTTAAAGAAATGGGGTCTTGCTCTATCACCCAGGGTGGAGTGCAGTGGTGCAATCATGGCTCACTGCAGCCTCAAATTCCTGAGCTCAAGGGATCCTCCCACCTCATCCTTCTGAGTAGCTGGGACTACTGACATGCACCACCAAGCCTGGCTCTCGCTCTCTCTCTCTCTCTCGCTCTCGCGCGCTCTCTCTCTCTCTCTCTCTGTCTCTCTCTCTCTCTCTCTCTCTCTCTCTATATATATATATATATTTTTTTTTTTTTTCCAGAGACAAGGTCTCACTATGTTGCCCAGGCTGGTCTTGAACTCCTGAGCTCAAGCAATCCTCCTGCCTCAGCTTCCCTAAGTGCTGAGACTACACGTGTGGGGCACCACACCTGGCTATTTTCATCTTTCAAACTATAGATACTTTAAATGCTTGTGGTATATTTGCCTTCACAACATATTGATTTTAACAACAATAAAGGGAGGTAAGGAGGTATACAAAATAGTGGTAATTTAAGAGCTATGTAAAATCAGGTGTGAAATATTGGGATTAATTTGGTATGTGAGCTGGTGAGGAATATATATGAATCAGAGTGTACCTGCAAAAGTCCTTAGCACTTATTCCCAACATTTTGTTTTTTGAGACAGAGTCTCGCTCTGTGGCCCAAGCTGGAGTGCAGTGGTGCAATCTTGGCTCACTGCAATCTCTGCCTTGCGGGGTCAAGCAATTCTCTGCCTCAGCCTCCTGAGTAGCAGGGATTACAGGTGCCCGCCATCATGCCCGGCTAATTTTTGTATTTTTAGTAGAGATGGGGTTTCACCATCTTGCCAAGGCTGGTCTTGAACTCCTGACCTCGTGGTCCACCCACCTCGGCCTCCCAAATTGCTGGGATTACAGGCGTGAGTCACTGTGTCCGGCTATTCCCAACACTTTTGAACCTTACTATAAACCAATGTTTATCATAAGAAGGTAGCAAACATGTCAAAGATTCTGGAAGTCATTTTCAAATTGGATTTTGGTTCATCCCATATTATGCCTAGAGGTGCTGCATCTTCACTCCTGCCATTTTGCACCTAGAAATGTTTTCATAATGCAGTTTGTACCAGCTAATGCATCTGCTCAGTCCAGGTTTTGGATTAAAATCCCAGCTCTGCAACTCACTAGCCTGGGTGACCCTTTTCATCCTCTATAAAGAGGAAATCTACCTACGCCAAAGGGCAATTGCAAAGATTAAAGGAGAAGACAGACATCAAATACCTGGCACAGAAGAGGTGCTCTGTGAGATAGATATATCACAAATATACATCTGGTTTCATTTTTCTCTTTTATGATTCTCCTAGTTCTCCCCAATAATCCCTAGTGAGGTAGTTCAGAAAGATTGCTTGCTGACTGCCACATAGTCTTACTCCACTGTTCACTGATTCCCACTTCTGACTTTTTTCTCTAAGCCTTTTTTCTTGTTGTTTGAGACAGGGTTTTTTCTCTATCACCCAGGCTGGAGTGCAGTGGCGTGATCATGGCTCACTGTGGTCTCAATCTCCCAGGCTCTAGTGACCTTTCCACCTCAGCCTCCCAAGCAGCTGGCACTACAGGTATGTGCCTCCATGCCCAGTTAATTTTGTTTTTGTATTTTTTGTAGAGACGGGGTTTTGCCATGTTGCCCGGGCTGGTCTTGAATTCCTGGACTCAAGTGATCATCCCGCCTTGGGCTCCCAAAGTGTTGGGAATACAGGCATGAGCCATTGTCCATGGCCTTAAGCCTCCATTTCTTTATGTCCACTTTCTCAATTTTATATATTTTGACATTTTCACTGTTTCCAGTATATGATGTTTTTCCTATGACATCACAGAAATGGGTTTACTGGGCACACACTCCATCCTCCTCAATCCTAGATACAAGCCTCTCTTACTTTTTATTTCATACATCTAGGTTCCTGCCATTTCCCTGGCTCAAGTTTGCCAGATAATTCAAATAGTTCCATGCACTGGCCTGTTCCAAACTTTCCTTTGTATTGGTAAAACTATCCTACCTATGTATGTGTGTGAGGAAAGGTGTCTCAAGTAATTTTTATTTTTTTATGTTAGAGATAGAGTCTCCCTATGTTGTCCATGCTGGAGTACAGTGGTTATTCAGAGGCATAATCATGGTACACTGCAGCTTCAAACTCCTGGGCTCAAGTGATCCTCCCATCTCAGCCTCCTAAGTAGCTGGGACTACAGACCTGTGCCACTGTGCCCAGCTCAAGTAAATTTTATCTAATTTTTTCAAATCTCCAGAAAGTTATATAGAAACTGCTAATCCTCATCATGCTGTTACAGAAAATAAAGTCCTTTAGAGGTTGAACAATTCATTCAGTTACATGGGAAATTAACAGCAAGTTCTCCTCAAGCTGAGTCTTCCCAAATAAGAAAATATAACTATTGTTCCCAGAGATAACGTTTTGTTAGCAAGTAGCTAAATAGCAAAGCAGCATTTGGGTAAGTAGAATGATCTCAGCAGATGAAACAGACAAACATGGAGATCAATCTGGGCAACATAGCAAAACCCTGCCTTTACAAAAAATACAAAAATTAGCTGGGCATGGTGGCATGTACTTGCAGTCCCAGCTACTCAGGAGGCTGAGGTGGGAGGATCACTTGAGCCCAAGAGGTCAAGGCTGCAGTGAGCCGAGACTGTGTCACTGCCCTCCAGTCTGGGTGACTGAGCAAGACCCTGTCTCAAACGAACAGCAAAACCCACAAACAAAAACAGGAGGCCCAGAAGGATGCAGCGACTCCCTAGCTAGTAGTGAGGTTTAGTAAGCATCTGAACCAATTGGCTTGTGCCTGTTATTAGATTATTGTCTTTTAAAAAATTTTTCTACTGGGCAAATTACTTGACCTCAGGAGTTTGAGACCAGCTTGGGCAACACGGTGAAACCCTGTCTCTACTAAAAATACAAAAAAAATCAGGTTGGTGTGGTGGCATGCGCCTGTAGTCCCAGCTACTCGGGAGGCTGAGGTGAGAGGACTGCTTCAGCATGGAAGGCAGAGGTTGCAGTGAGCTGAGATTGTGCCACTGCACTCCAGCCTGGGTCACAGAGTAAGACCCTGTCTCAAAGAGAAGACAAAAAATTCTGTATTGTTAATCAAATGCAAATAACCAAAGGAAAAAAACACCTGTATTCTAGTTCCCACTGACTTCCCACTATCCCCATTACTAATATAATAATCTTCTTGTAATAGTTTATTTTCTAGTGTTTACTTCCTTTCTAAATTCTAAAATGGAGAAACCAGGTATAAACACCTCTATCTTCTCATTAAATATTAACACCAAATCAAAGAGTGAGGGGAGGAAAAGGGAAGATATATGTTTGATAGACTTTCATATGTGAAAGTCTTGGGTTTTTTTTAAACCAAGAACTCTGCTTTAAGGAATTTTAACCCCTTTACAGGATGCTAACTACAACTCTCCAGACACAAAGCCGGGCAGGGGAGATGGTGGGTGGGTGGGAAGTTCTTAATCATATAAGTACAGTCATGCCTCACTTAATGATGAGGACACATCTTGAGAAATGAGTTATTACGTTATTTCATCACTGTGTGAACACCATACAGTGTACTTACACAAATCTAGATAGTACAGCCTATGATACAGTTAGGCTGTATGGTATAGTCAATTGTTCCTAGGCTACAAAGCTGTACAGCAGGTTACTGTACCATAGGCAACTGTAGACAACTGTAATACAATAGTGTTTGTGTATCTAGATATATCTAAACATAGAAAAGGCACAGTAAAAATATGGCATTACAGGCTTGGTAGTGTGCGCCTGTAATCCCAGCTGCTTGGAGGCTGAGGCACGAGAATTGCTTGAAACCGTGAGGCAGAGGTTTCAGTGAGCCGAGATTGCACCACTGCACTCCAGCCTGGGCAACAGTGAGATTCCGTCTCAAAACAAAACAAAACAAAACAAAACAAAAACAGCATTATAAACTTACGAAACAACTGTCTTATATGCTGTTGATCAAAATGTCATTATTCAGCACATGTGACTTTGGCTGGTAAATGATGTTCATGCACCTCAGCTTGGATTACAAGTAGCATGAGATTAATAATCTTATTTTAAGGATTTTAACTCAAGGTCCTTCCTAAATTGTTACAACCCAAAGAAAACCTGGACACTTAAATATGTCATGAGCTTAACTATTAGCAAACAGAAAGCCTTTGCACTGTAAGATTATTTTTTCTAAAAGCAAGTATCGTATTTTGGTAGATGAAATTCATCCCCCACTGGAAGCAAAACCTGTTCTATCTACAAAGTATTAAACACATCAAGATTTTGCTGTAGGTAAATAATTCATAAATAAATACTAAACTTGAAAGTGTTTTGGGCACTAGATCAACACAGTAGTCACCTTCCTAGATCAGAGATAAGCCAGTGGCCCTTTGTGTCAAATAACTGATAAATGGGAGCCTGGGTGAGTGCACAGCCTGGGAATGCTTTGACCTAAAGCATTCCTCTTTGGGTGTGGCTCAAAAGTTTGGAGCCTCTGAGAACCAACGTGCTTCCCTAGTTCAGCAATAGGTCACTAGCGCAGGATGGCTGAAGAAACTTGTAGAGCAGGTATTGAGAGAAACAGGAAGAACCAGTCCCAGGAAAAACATCCACAGGCAACTATGGGAGAAGAATGGACTGTTTCCCAAATGCATACCAGAGACCCAAAAGAGCTTCTGCCAGTGTTTAATCAGAGTAGACAGACACAGCTGGGGTAGGGAGTATGCCTTGTGGTGGGGGTTTGAATAGATTCCTAGCTGAATTGGGGAGAGTGGATTTTTTTCTCCTTACCTGTTGTTACCTTTTTTTGTGTTGAAGCCTGAGAAGAGGCTAAAAAACACGGAACTAGCCTTCAGCTGAAAAGGGGAAAAGATATCAGTCCCCCGCAATATTTCAAGGGTAGGCAATGAATTATCTTAAAGACAAGAACACAGTAAATATCTAAATAATACAGGGAATAAATAAAAACTAGAGGGGCTTTCTGGGCAACTTGCAGACTTGGTAATGACAGCTTTCTAACACTCTGGCACAACCTAGATCTTTGTATTCCCCTAGAAAAAATGGAGGAGGAGGGAGCATTTGTTGAGCTCCTACTCTAAACCAAACATAACACTAGGTACTTCCATATATGTTATCTCCTTTAATAATTTCAACAAGCATGTACAATAAATCTCATTATGTTTTTACAAAGGGAGAAACTGAGGCTCAGATGAGTTAGGTAATCTACTCAGAGCTGGCAAGCAAATTCAAGTTTGCCCACTCCAAGGAATTAATTAATTAATTAATCCCCTCCATTTCTCTTTAGTGGCTAAACTGGGATGAGCTCACCCATAAATCTCTTTTATGGAAGATTGTATATATCATAAGAATATCTCCTAATTGGGATTTTGCTTCTCTTATAAATGAAGGGCTAATTTGATTCAGTATCCTCAGTTTCTATTTCAAACTTGTTGTCCAAATCTAGCATACATATCCTCTGGAGGTTCTCAGATCACTTTTCAGTTGACAGGTGTCACATGTAGAATAAAGGGGCTAAAACAGCTACCTCTGAGCATACATCTGTCTTATGTCCAATGATGGTCAAATCAACTAAAATTATATTTAAACAACCATTTGTTTAGTTAGAACTCTAATAGCCTGTGCCTAATTGGGTCAGCCTAGTTACTAACTGTTCTACTGCATGTGAAGACTGCTCAGGGTGACTGTCTCCTTCTGTATTTTTGCTCTTATGACTCAGTGCAATTTAAAATATCCCTGGGTTTAATACAAACATTCTCAGAAGCCTATTTCCAAAGGACAGTAATCCCCTTCAAATACAAGCTTTCAAAATGACATTAATGCTCATCAACACCTGGGGGGTTTTTAGCCTGCCCTACATGACACTGCTTTATACAGGTTACAGTAGCTCAGTAGGATTCCAGGCCAGATCCCCTAAGAAAAAAACTACCAAAGAAACCAGCAAAATTCTCAATTAATGTTTTCCTGTCTCTTATTTTCAGTACATTTTGCCACAGCTGAACTTTTTCTTTCGGTAGCCCATTAATATATTGACACTCACTACAGGAACAGAACTAATCCTCAGTTTCTAGCAGCAAATTAAATACATGTAAAACCATTTTACTGTGTGGCCTGGCAAAAGTCACTTTATCTTTCTGAGCTTCAGTGTTCTCATCTGTAAATGAGATTAATCTAGATATCTAAGGGTCCCTTCTACTTCTGAAGTACTATGAACCCAGCTGCCACTAACAAACATGGGATGAAGAAACTAACTGGACAAGAATCTGAAGTCAGCACAGGTCTCATCACTTAAAAAAATTTCTAAACCTTGTCTCCTGCCTTCCCCAAATACATGATCTCATTCATAACTGAATGCATAATGGTAAAACTCAATACCTAGTCACAGTCAAAGGTTGAGGTGGAGTTCAGATCCAAGCTCTGCTACGATGGCTTCCTGGGCTAAGTGCAAGTGGGCAATGAAAAAATACTGTGTTAGTCATGGTTACAATTATGTGGGTGAAGAGAGAGAGACTGTGCTTGCTCTGTAGGGTTTGGAATTCTTCTGATTATTCCAGAGTTAAGCGGATGGTCTTGGGCAACTATCTTCACCTGGAGCTACTCACTTGGGTAGACAGCAATGGAAACACATTAAGCGAAGGACATTATTGAGAAGGGACTCTGAGAAGGGGAAATAATGACTGGAGTAGGAGTAGGGATTTCCTTAAGAAGGTTTCACCTATTTATTTACACTGCTGTAGTGGCCTAGGAAACTTTCCAGACCTTTCATATTCATAGAATTTTTATAAAATATGTTAAAAACAGTGACTCAACTTTTAGTAAACATTTACTTCAACCTGGGATAGGCCTAATACCCAATGCATCTAATGCTTCAGAGAGCTAGACTTTCAACCACATAGATTTCAGGATGGAGCTCTGAAAAAAAATCATCCTGGTATGAAAATAACACTGAATTTGAAGTCAGACAAAACTGGGTTTTGAATCTTGGCTTTACCACTTACTGAGTGAACTCTGGCAACCTTTAAAACCCCACTGAGCTTCAATTTCCTCATCTTTAAAATGGGAATAATATAATTTACCCGTAGGGCCTACTGTGAGGATTGGCAAATGTACGTAAAGCATCTAGCACTAGGCACATCACAGGAGTTTAATACTGTTAGTGGTAGTGGACTTGTCACCATCATCATCAAATAACAAACAGCAACACTGTGCATGGTCTCCCTCTCATCAACTCAGATACTAGTAAAATAAACTAAAGTGTAGAAAAAAATGTATCTTGAGCATCCATGCATGCATTAACTGGTTCTTGGTCACAGAAGGATCTGTGAAGTCCATCCACAGCCTACTTTCTTCCTACACAAAAAGCAAAGCCTGTAACAGAGTAGAAGTAGAATTAGTAAAGAAAGGCTGCTGCCAGCAGCTCACTAACAGTGTGGTGAAGAAATGGAAAGGAGAAAAAACTATAAAAAAAGCAAACAAACTAAGAAAAGCCTAGGGCCATTTACTGTAGAGGCACATAAATGGACAGCTTCAGTAACCTGAGAGTATCACTCTAAGCTGAATACTACTGTATCTAAGCTCTTTCCATTAAGTTAGATTCAGTGTACTTTGTAAAAGAAGGCAGAGAAATTTCCCCAGAATGCTTAAAATGTGAAAATTTCAGTGCCTAAAATAGGTTTCTGGCTGGGCATGGTGGCTCATGTCTGTAATCCCAGCATTTTGGGAGGCTGAAGTGGGTAGATCACCTGAGGTCAGGAGTTTGAGACCAGCCTGGCCAACAATGGTGAAACCCCCACCTCTATTAAAAATACAAAAAAATTAGTTGAGTGTGATGGCAGACACTTGTCCTGTAATCCCAGCTACCGGGGAGGCTAAGGCAGGAGAATCGCTTGAACCCAGGAGGCGGAGGTTGCAGCAAGCCAAGATCGTACCACTGCACTCCAGCCTGGGAAACAAGAGTGAAATTCTGTCTCCAAAAACAAAAAAAAAAAAAGAAAAGAAAAGAAAAGAAAAGGAAGGAAGGAAGGAGGGAGAGAGGGAGGGAGGGAGGGAGGGAGGGAGGGAGGGAGGGAGGGAGGGAGGGAGGGAAGGAAGGAAGGAAGGAAGGAAGGAAGGAAGGAAGGAAGGAAGGAAGGAAGGAAGGAAGGAAGGAAGGAAAGAAAATATATTTCAAAGCCAGGCATGGTGGCATGCACCTGCAGTCCCAGCTACTAAGGAGGCTGAGGTGGAAGTATTGCTTGAGCCCAGGAGTTCAAGACCAGCAGGGCAACATAACAACACCCTGACCCTTTTTTTTTTTTTTGAGACAGAGTCTTACTCTGTCACCCAGGATGGAGTGCAGTGGTGTTATCTCAGCTCACTGCAACCTCCACCTCCTGGATTCAAGCAATTCTCCTGTCTCAGCCTCCCCAGTAGCTGGGACTACAGGTGCGTGCCACCATGCCTGGCTAATTTTTTTTGTATTTTTAGTAGAGACGGGGTTTCACCGTGTTAGCCAGGATGGTCTTGATCTTCTGATCTCGTGATCCACCCACCTCAGCCTCCCAAAGTGCTGGGATTACAGGTGTAAGCCACTGCGCCTGGCCAGCAAGACTCTGACTCTTAAAAAAAAAAAAAAAAAAAAAAAGACTTCAATTTGTAGAAAAATTGTATTTATGTGAAAGCATTCAAAAATCAACAAAATTAGATGAACATGTTTACTGTATAAAGCCATATATAATGGAGGGGAAATCTCTATCTGCTTTATACAGGGAATTACTGGAACAACAAAAACAAAGTAAAATAGTTATGACTTTTCCACTCCCTTTCTTGGGGAAAAAAAGGGATTTCTTTCTTCAAGATTATGTTTTAAGGAAAAATCATTCTAAAGCTGAAATGGAAAAACAAAACAAGTCAGATTACATATTATGTCTTCTCCTTGCCCCCTGGTTTTAATTCTCTTTTTGAAAATTCAAGTTTTCTTTATTCTGTCTTCATTCCATAAAACTAGTCATTTACCTACTAGGAAGAATCCGAAGTGCAATGAAAGAAATGCACAGCTCATTACCTCCTAAGTGGCTTGAACTTAATTCTTCTAATGAGGTGTTAATGAGCAGCTAACGTTCTGTTCTATTATGTCTCTGACTTACACTAAATGGATTCAAAGGTGGCTCCTGAGAGACCTGTTTCTGATTTTCTCGTATCTTGACTTTCTACATCTTGACATGAAGCGATAACAAGCTCTATATGAATTTTAAGCTCTGGGGCAATTTAAAAACTGCAAGGTATCCACTCAAAATTGAGGAGGTGGCGGGGTATGGTGACTCATACCTGTAATCCCAGCACTTTGGGAGGCCAAGGAGGGCAGATCACTGGAGTCCTGGAGCCCAGGAGTTCAAGACCAGCTTGGGCAATATAGTGAGACCTTGTCTCTACAAAAAAATTAAAAAACGAGCCAAGCATGGTGGTTCACACCTGTAGTCCCAGCTACTCAGGAGGTTGAGATGGGAGGATCACTTGAACCCAGGAGGTGGAGGCTGCAGTGAGCCAAGATTGCGCCACTGCACTCCAGCATGGGCAATAAATTGAGACCCTGTCTCAAAACCAATCTACAACAGAAACAAAACAGAGGAGTCAAAGTAGGCAGTTTTGTGTGGTTTAAAAAAATTTTTTAACTGACTATGGAATGTCTTCATGTTCTAAGTGGGGTTAACAGCAGCTGTTCCCCTAACATCAGTAGAGCACTATGGGGCCAGGCACTGAGCTATGTGCTTTAACCAAATAATTTCACTTTAATGTCACAATAATCTTATAAAGAACGATTACTATTTCTATGTTATGGATGGGTATACCAAGACTTAGAGAACTGAAGAAACTTGCCCAGGTTTCCAAGGTTAGTAAGTGGAAGAACTGGAATTTGAACTTGGGAGTTAGGTTTAATACGGTACAAAGAACCAGTGTTTTACTTTTAGAGTCCACTTGAATATCTGTTATATCACTTATTGAATAAGACACTGTCTTCTCAGTATACTAAAGAATTTATTTTTATTTGACACGGAGTTTTACGCTTGTTGCCCAGGCTGGAGTATGATGGCACGATCTCGGGTCACTGCAACCTCCGCCTCCTGGGTTCAAGTGATTCTCCTGTCTCAGCCTCCTGAGTAGCTGGGATTACAGGCATGCGCCACCATGCCCAGCTAATTTTGTATTTTTAGTAGAGATAACGTTTCTCCATGTTGGTCAGGCTGGTCTCGAGCTTCTGACCTTGGGTGATCCACCCTCCTCAGCCTCCCAAACTGCTGGGATTACAGGCATGAGCCGCTGCGCCCTGCCATACTAAAGAATTTATAAAACACTTAAATGAAAATAGTAATGTACATATTTGCTTTTAGAACTTTATTTCTCCCTCCCACACTCACTTCTCTGGTCTTCTCCCTTGAGGTCTTTTTTTTTTTTTTTTTGAGATGGAGTCTCGCTCTGTCGCCCAGGCTGGAGTGCAGTGACCGGATCTCAGCTCACTGCAAGCTCCGCCTCCCGGGTCTAGGCCATTCTCCTGCCTCAGCCTCCCGAGTAGCCGGGACTACAGGCGCCCGCCACCTCGCCCGGCTAGTTTTCTGTATTTTTTTAGTAGAGATGGGGTTTCACCATGTTAGCCAGGATGGTCTTGATCTCCCGACCTCGTGATCCGCCCGTCTCGGCCTCCCAAAGTGCTGGGATTACAGGCTTGAGCCACCACGCCCGGCCTCTCCCTTGAAGTCTTAAGTTAGAATTGAAGAACAGAAGAGTAAGAAAAGAGGCAGGTTGAATTACTGATTAGCGTTTTCACCATCTGAAAAGAACGTGCTGCTGTAACTTTTCTTAGAGATAATTTATACATGTGAACAATTTGTTTCAGACCCTAAGATTACCTTATAAAAGCAAACTTTTAAAAACACTTATTTTTAAAAGGTGAAAGGGATATTAAAAGATTATCTGTCCAACTCCTGATATTACAGTAGAAACACTGAGGATTTACTCTAGTTAATAATTGGGACAGGGCCAGAACCCAGGTCCTTCAAGGCCTAACTTGACCTGTAGCTCCTGTAAGACTAGTCCTCAATTTGCAGCACTAGGTGGCCTGTCTCTGGCTAACAAAGTTTGGATCTATCCATAGATTATTTTATTTATTTATTTATTTTTGTTTGGATCTATCCATAGATTATTTTATTTATTTATTTATTTTTGAGACAGAGTTTCACTCTTGTTGCCCAGGCTGGAGTGCAATGGTGAGATCTCGGCTCACTGCAACTTTCACCTCCCGGGGTTCAAGTGATTCTCCTGCCTCAGTCTCCCGAGTAGCTGGGATTACAGGCATGCACCACCATGCTCGGATGATTTTGTATTCTTAGTAGAGATGGGGTTTCTCCATGTTGGTCAGGCAAGAATATTATTTCTCTCTGCATGTGAAGCTAACAATATTATTTCTCTCTGCATGTGAAGGAGAAAGGACACATATTCAGAGTATAGCCAAGAGTGGTCTAATAGAATATGTTGTGCAATATGAAACACAAAAACGAGACCAGCTTCTACCTTTAATAGACTATGATTCAAAGCACTTAACCCTTTGAGAATTTTCTAACTCCTGTAGAACCATTTCATGTTTAAGTCCACTCTCATTCAAACACTTGTCAATTCATAACAAAGATAACATTCTTATTTGGATTTGTTTCCAGTCTAATCTTTCTATACCAAGTTGCTCAGATAAGTGTGTTTAAGGCCAAATACCTATAGAAGTCACTACATTTTGCTTGGCTGATATCTTCACAGTTCTAAGAATTACAGATCTTTTGAATTCAATGTAGTACAGTTACAGGCTGCAATGATTGTGTAGTTTTGTTAATTATAAATAAATAGGTGAAATACTTTATAAAGCTTGGACTTCATTTTAAAGTTCTAAACTGGTGTGAAAGACTGGAGAGTTACAGCAATGCTTCATCAGGAACTCATGTGGATGTCTTATGACATATCAAAAGTGCTCTGGACACTCTAGAGAAAGACAAAGACTTTTAAAAGCCATTTCCCCATATCTAAAGGGAGGGGAACCCTACACAAATAATTTCAGATATTAATTCCACGTGACTTACCTATATCGCTCCTCCTGTAAGGTCTGCATTATTAAGGAATAGTCCCTCTGATAATGTTCCTTAAGAGTCTCAAAGGATTCCTCTAGTCTGGCCTGGGTTTCCCGGATCTCCTGGATCTCATGTAGTAGTGCATCAAATCCTGAGCTCTGCATGTCCAGGGTGTTTGTTTTGGAGCTGGATGCTCCTACAGCGATGCCCCCTGTGGTGCTGTTGGCTCCCACTGAGCCTGAAGTGGCACTAGAACAATCTTCTTCACTACCATATTTTGGGCTAGACTGAAAGTTCGAAATCACTCCCAAAGCCTTCCCCGTATCATCCACTTGCCCTTCCTCTAAAGAGTCCTTCAGGTTGGGGATGTTGTCTGCACTGCCAAATTTGTTCCGAATGAGTGAGGCAATCTCTCTGGGCTTTGAGACTACAGCGCCTGCTGCTGAATGGGTGGCCTGGGAGAAGCTGGAAAACCCACCTTTCACACTATCCACCACACCTTCACTGAAGCCAGTCACCTTTGCTCCCACATCCTTCAGACCCTGGTGCATGTCCCTGAAGACATCCTTTGGCTGCCGGGGGATCCCATTCTGCTCCACCTCTCTGAGCTTCCTGTGGTAGTGCTCAAGTTTCTTTTGCAGCTGGAGGATAGTTTGGGCCGATTTCTGGTTCTTCTTCTCAAAGACCTGCTTGATGCGGGCAGCCTGCTGTTTGTCTGCGCTGTTGGCAAGCTTCAAGTATTCAGCAACGTTGTCGTCCCGGGCTGTTTGTGCAATCTTGATTTGTTCTGTGAGCTTCAGGATCTTCTGCTGCAGGTGAGCAATGGCAGCCTTTGTGCGCTGAGGGTCTGGTGTTCCATCCACGGAGTCTGTGTGGATGCTGCCATCGGTACTGGAGGCCACTGCACTGGATGTTTGGGCAAGGCTGCTTACTTCCAATCGTTCGATCTAGTGTAAAAACAAGAGGTAGATGTTAGAAGCCCAAGAGGACTACGTCTCCAAAATTAATGGGCCAAAATGTATTGTAAATGTGTCTACTCTCAAATCTCAGTAGATAACGGACCTATAATTCCCCCTTGTCCTATGCAAGCCCTGTCTCCCTCTTATATAGTGTCCTCATACAAGTATACTTTAAGCAAAACAGATATATGAAAAAAGATCTGCACAAGATATAAGCTGGCAGATTCTTCCTTTGCTAGAGGATTTTTCAGTGTTTCTTCACACAGTAACACTCCCTTAGTGGGTTTAAAGTATGAAGTAATTCACTTTCTTTACACATAATTTTTATTCAGAAGAACATCTATGTAAAACAAGTTGTATCTCCACTCCAATATAATTATATGAAAACCCTTTTGGTGTTCAGATATCACTGTAATTCTGATCCACACTTATAGATTATGGTCACCTAAAAATGTTGGCAAGAATAGGTATGTTACTGGCTAGATATAAAAATGCAATTTTTATCACAATGATTTTTATCCAAATCATGTCGAGGGTGATAGATCATTCTATATATTCTAAGGGCACTTAAGTGGCAGCTGGAGATGGTTGGAGGCAAGATGGGAAGGTACTGCTGAAGGTGGCAAAGATGAATGTTACCAAATCAAAGGTGATAACCTTGAGCAAGAAAACTTGAAAACTCAGGGACAGGAACAGTAAGTGCTAAGTTAACAAGTCAGGGACAAAGGTCAGGTCTTTCAGAGCCCAAATTTTGTGACTTTTATTCAGTAAAAGGTTTTTGTTAGGCAAGGGACTCCAAAGCACATATACTTTAATCCTTTCATGTGGGTGAGAACCATTCAAAGGAGTTGAAGAAAAAGACAAGATACTCAGATTTAAAAGCATAATATGTTCACTCTTCAATATAGTTAGTTAAATCTGGGGAGGTCAAGTTTCCCAAATTCAGGAGAAAAAAATCCTTTAGTAGGTCATCCCTGGGTGTGGCTTGTGGTGATGAACTTGAGTAGGGCCCAAAGAAGAAGGCTCTAGAAACTGTTCTTGGCCAGGCACAGTGGCTCATGTCTATATTGCCAGCGCTTTGGGAGGCCAAAGGAGAAGGATCACTTGAGGCCAAGAGTTTAAGACCATCCTGGGCAACACTGTGAGACCCCCCTCTCTACCCATTTTTTTTTTTTTAATTAGACAGGTATGGTGGCACACACCTGTAGTCCCAGCTAGTAGGGAAGCTGAGGTGGGAGGATCACTTGAGCCCAGTAGTTCCAGGCTGCAGTGAGCTATGATCGCACCACTGCACTCCAGTCTGAGTGACAGAGCGAGACCCTGTCTCTAAAAATAAAAAAAACAAAACTGCTCTCTGTTAAGCACTAACAGAGTAATGAGTAATAAAATAATCTTCTTAGGGTAATAAAAATCCCTAGTACAAGAGCCAAATTACAATCCTTTTCTTGGTTACCATATTAATCTGTACCAGGTAACAATTTGCTAGAAAGAACTATATACAAGGTTACTTTCTTCCTCATATTTTCATGACAATAATGCAGGAAGTTTGAAATATTTATGAAATGCCAATAATTAACCTTGGGATAACATCTTTTTTTCATCTGGGATGTATTACCTCAGTTTGCCATCTGAGCAGGAGCTATGCTGATCTCTGAGCCATAAAACACATTTAGTTCATTATTGAATTCAATATACTACCATTGATGTGAACAAAAACATTACTTTCTTTCTAGATGAACAAATGAGAAATACTGTGCATTTAAATAAAATCAAAAGAGAACTTAATACTGAAATTAATGACAAAATAACGTTATGCTCCACTAGTTAATAAAAGAGAATATCCGGAATAGTTACTAGCACAATAACTGTTTTGTGACACTTCTTCCTTCTGCCCAATTCATCTTTTGGTGCATGCTAACAAGCAGTGAAATAGCCAGACACAGCAGAAGGGAGGAGCAGCCAGAGTTCCAGATAACCAAGGTGCCAAGAGTTGCAACAAGAACTCCTGGAAATCCACTTTATTCAGTGCCCAATGTCTTCTAGGTTGTACAAGGTTCTAATTGTTACATTTTCTTTCTGAATGAGATTTCAGATCCTTGACCTTGATGAGTATTTATGTTTAATAATTAAGCTCAAAATATACCACAATATAAAGGAAAGCAAATATAAGAATGTCACTAGATCCAAGACTCTAAGCTTCTGCATGCTCTAGTTATCCCTCTCTTAGGTTCTTTGATATTAATATGAATATTTACATGCAATCTGTAGACTAAAGAAGTGTAACTATGGCCAGGCACAGTGGCTCAAACCTGTTATCTCAGCACTTTGGGAGGCCAAGGTGGGAGGATCGCTTGAACCCAGGAGTTTGAGAACAGCCTGGGTAACATGGCGAAATCCCATATCTACAAAAAATTTAAAAATTAGCTGGGCATGGTGGCATGTGCCTGGAGTCCCAGCTGCTCAGGAGGCTGAGGTGGGAGGATAGCTTGAACCTGGGAGGCAGAGGTTGCAATGAGCCATTATTGTATTTGATTATATCTCTAAAATGAAAAAAAAAAAATCTCTACACTAAACTTTCAACACATAGTCACATGCTGCATAATGACATTTCAGTCAATGATGGATTGCATATACAACAGTGGTTCCATAAGACTACAATACCAGATTTTTGCTGTACCTTTTCTGTTTAGCTATGTTTACATACACAAGCACCACTGTGGTACACTGCCTACAGTATTCAGTACGTAACCTGCTGTACAGGTTTGTAACCTAGAAGCAATAGGCTATACCACATAGCCTAGGCGTTATACCATTTAGGTTTACGTAAGCACACTCATTGATGTTCACACTTTGACAAAACTCCCTAACTGCATTCCTCAGAATGTATCCCCATGTTTACAAGTGAACACATTTCAGATGTGATTTTATTTCCTTATGTAGTAACTGAAGAGATAAACTAGGCTGTCTTTAATCTGACTTCTGTCCTACTTGGGCTGTTTGGAGCCATAGTGTGTACTGGCTCCTATTCAGAATCATCAACATGCCTGCAAGAGTACAGCTGATAGAACCCAAGGTCTTCAGCCTCTAAAAAAAACTAACCCATAGCTTCAGCAGTAAGGTAGTTTAACACTGAAACCATGAATCACTGGACTACTGGAACTCCTCCCAATTCTGGCAGAAACAATTTTTTTTAAAGAAGGGAGAAAATGGGAAATAAGGGGAGGGGAAGAGAGGAGAATGATGGAGAAAATGGGAAATAAGGGGAGGGGAAGAGAGGAGAATGATGGAGAGGGAGAGAGGAAAAAACCAGAGGAGAGGACGAAGAAGAGTGGGGTGCAGAGGGAGAGCAGAGGAGAAAAGAAAAAGTTACATTGGATTACAGAATCACAGGACTGGGAGGAGAACAGCTGCGATATATTCTGAGTTAGGAACAAAGTCCTTAAAGGGGAAGTCCACGCTCTAGGCATTAATACTTAGCACTTAGCTATGAGTTATGAAGGCACCAACTGAAAAGTGGTTCCCTTTTTCAACAGCCTTTGCTGGCATATTACTAGGCTGTCCATATATAACAACATAAAATTAGGTTTCTCCTCTTTTTTTTTTTTTTTTTTTGAGACAGAGTTTTGCTTTTGTTGCCCAGGCTGGCGTGCAGAGGTGTGACCTCAGCTCACTGCAACCTCTGCCTCCTGGCTTCAAGTGATTCTCCTGTCTCAGTCTCCTGAGTAGATGGGATTACAGGTGCGCGCCACCACACCCGGCTAATTTTTTTGTATTTTTAGTAGAAACGGAGTTTCACCATGTTGGCCAGGCTGGTCTCGAACTTCTGACCCCAGGTGATCCGCCCGCCTCCCAAAGTGCTGGGATTACAGGCGTGAGCCACTGTGCCCGGCCATAAAATTAGATTTCTAACTCACTCCAGATAGACAATTAAATCCCAAATGTAAAAGGCAAAATTTAAAAACCTTTCAAAGGCAGCACTGGAAAATAAGGAAGGCTTTTCTTAAATATTCAAGGAAAGGCACAAATCCAAAAAACAAGATTATTGAGTCTGGCTCTATACAGTATAGTAGTGAAGCATAGATTCTGGCATAAATGGCTTGGGTTCAAATCTGGCTTTGCTACTAGCAAGTTATGTACACAAGTTAACCTCTGCATCTATCTATCAACTCTAAAACTGTAAAATGCTAATGCTCACTTTAGAAGACAATTATGAGGATGAAATGGGTCAAAAAATATAAAAGGGCTCAGAACAGTACCTGGCACTAAGTAAGTTGCTAGCACTGTTTTTGTATCATGAAAGTGGTTCTTTTAAAAAATTTAAATATTAAAAGATCCTAGAATATATTCCCTTCCAAGATCTTTCTACATTTCAGGCATGAACAAGAGATACGTAAAGAGTCTGAACCAAAGGAATAATGTAATTCAACACTACAAAAAAAGTAATATAGTCACCTATGCTAGATATAGTTGGCCTCGTGGCTATACACTTGGCTAGCTAACCTTCCAATTTTAAAAACATTACAGATGTTGTTATCCCTGATTTACAAATGACTTGATTGCCTCCCACCACCAGTTATTACAAGGCAGTATGAAGAAAGCAGCAGCAGTCCCAGCTACTCAACAGGGTGTCTTTTTCTGACCATATCCTGAGGGGCTTTTGTACTCTCCTGTCAGAGTCCAGAGCATCAGTGTAGCAAATACTGCACATTCATAGCTCATGTTAGAATTTGTAATTAATTTGTATAGAAAAAGGTAAAAATCAGTCAGTGAAATATATTTTGACTATTTATTATACACAAGGCAATGTGCTAAAAAAAAAAAAGCTAAGGATATGGTCAGAAGCCAGAATTCTGATCTGTTGCTGTAACAGACTATACTGCTTTGTCTGCATTGTATCTTTTACTATTAAGAGATAGTTTGTCAGACTTAAATTTATCTATTAACTGATCTGAATTAGTTGACAGAAAACAACCCAAGAGAAAATCTAAACAGCAACACCTCAAAATACAGATTAATCAGGGCAGAGTGGTGTCATTTAGAGCACAGTATTTAACTCAGCTTTGCTACTTAGCTCTGTCTACTTTCTCTAAGTAGATGAAAGTGTCAGAACACAACAGCACCCAGCTTTGAGAATAATCATGTGTAAAGGCAATGTGGTGGAAAGGGCATTGACAAGAATAAAAAGACCTAGGTTTAAACCTGGCTTTATCACCTTACAAGCTGTGTGGTTTTGGGTAACCTACTTGTTCTCTTTCAATCTTAGTTTTCTCATCTATACAATAGGGTTATCACTTTCTAAAGAGATTTTTTTGAAAAAATGTTAAAGATGTATTAAGTCAGATGATGCATGCCAAACATGGTCAACTAATTAGTTACCTTCTTCCATCACTTAACCTGGCCTGTACATTCATTACTCAAAATCCAAATACCTACTTGTAACTAGAAAAAATTAATAAATTGGCTGGGTGTGGTGGCTCATGCCTGTAATCCCAGCACTTTGGGAGGCCGAGATGGGCAGATTACTTGCGTTCAGGAGTTCGAGACTAGCCTGGGCAACACGGCGAAACCCTGTCTCTTAAAAAAAAAAAAAAAAAAAATTAGCCGGGTGTGGTGACGCATGTGTGTAGTTCCAGTTACTCAGGAGGCTGAGGTGGCGGGGGGATTCCTTGAGCCCGGGAGGTCAAGGCTTCAGTGAGCTGAGATTGTGCCACTGCGCTCCAGCCTGGGTGACAGGGTCTCCAAAAAAAGAATAGTGACTCAGGCTATAATATTCAAGAATCATTCTCACAAGACTTTAGAATGAAGTATATTATATATGATTAGTCTGAAGTCTGTTAATGTGGGAAAATGTCAAAAATTTTCTATTTTCTGAGCATGTGCTAACCAGGAAAAGGAGAAGGTAACAAAAGAGGTGCTTTTATTACTGAGAATTTAAAAAACACATATTAATATTCATGTGCAGGAAAGCCAATGTGACTACAGAACTGCCATCAATAAGTTCTCCTTTACAAGTTAATTCCTGCTACAAATACTTCAATGATATAGTGTCATTAAAACAAAGTATTTCTTAGCTTTAGCTTAATTCTATTTCAAGCAATTGTGATAAGATGAAATTCTAAAGTAATGAAGGAATCCAAAATGCTCAATAGGGTCTATGATAATCTGGCTCTCCCTGAGCTGGTTGTCATGACTTGTTAGGAAGCTTGTGAAGAGTAGAGGCTCCAAGGAAGAGCTGTTCGAACGATATACCCCTAATCCCATGTTAGGCCTAATTACTCTTCCTACTCTTAAAAATAATTTATTGGCTGATGAATTCTAAATGTACACCACTAGCCCGCACTTCCTTTAATGCTAGACTCATATATCCAACTACCTACTTAGTATCTCTACTTGCATGTCCAACAGTCAGTTCATTTTTTATTTGTTTTTGAGACAGAGTCTCGCTGTCACCCAGGCTGGGGTGCAGTAGCGTGATCTTGGCTCACTGCAACCTCTGCCTCCTGGGTTTAAGCGATTCTCGTGCCTCAGCCTCCCAAATAGCTGGGATTATAGGCGTGTGCCACCACACCTGTCTAATTTTTAGTGGAGGCGGGGTTTTGCCATGTTGGCCAGGCTGGTCTCGAACTCCTGGCCTCAAGTGATTCACCCGCCTTGGACTCCCAAAGTGCTGGGATTACAGGCATGAGCCACCATGTCTGGCCAATTCTTTTTTTTTCTCATATACTGTATATCCAGTTAACAACAACATTAATAATCATAGTTGCTAATACATATAGTATACTTGCTATGTGCTAAGCACTGTTCTAAATCCTTGGCATATACATTGTTTACTTCTGTTTTTTTTTTTTTTTTTTTTTTTTTTTTTGAGACGGAGTCTCACTCTGTCACCCAGGCTGGAGTGCAGTGGCACAATCTCGGCTCACTGCAACCTCCGTCCTCCGAGTTCAAGCAATTCTTCTGCCTCAGCCTCCTGACTAGCTGGGATTACAGGTGAGGGCCACCATGCCTGGCTTATTTTTTGTATTTTTAGTAGAGACAAGGTTTCACCATCTTGGCCAGGCTGGTCTTGAACTCCTGACCTCATGATCCACTTGCCTCAGCCTCCCAAAGTGCTGGGATTACAGGCGTGAGCCACTGCGCTTGGCCTCATTGTTTAATTCTGCACAGTAACACTATGGGATGAGTATTATTATTTATCCTAATTTTATGGCTAAGAAAACCAAATCATAGGGAATTTAAGTTGTTCAAGATCACAAATTAAAGAAGTGCCAGACTCAGTGTTTGAACCCAGATAGTCTAGCTACAGAGTCTGAGTTATTACCCACTATGTATATACCACGTTGTCCCAGCAATGCAACAGTCTCCTATAACTGCAATAATATTTTTATAATTATCTGCAGAGCAGCCAGAGCAGTTGTTGTAAAACGTTAAGTCAGATCACAACACTCTTTTTATACTTGTAACTTTCCAGTGGTTCTCTATCTCAGTCAGGGTAAAAGCCAAAGTTCTTATAATGGCCATGATCTACACCTGCACCACTACATCCCATAATCTCCCTGACTTCACCTCTTACTAGTCATCCCTTTACTCCACTGCCACCAGCTACAATGGCCTCCCCTGTTGTTCCTGGAACATGAGAGACAGGTACCCACGTCAGGGATTTTTACTCAGTGAGTGTTCCTTCTTTCTGGAGTGCTCTTCCCTCAGACACCTGCATGGCTTGCTCTGTAACCACCTTTAAGTCTTTGTTTCTATGTCGCCTTAGCAGCGAGGACTTCTCTGACTGCCTTATTTATTTATTGATGGAGTCTTGCTCTGTCATCCAGGCTGGAGTGCAGTGGCGTGATCTCGGCTCGCTGCAACCTCCACCTCCAGGGTTTAAGTGATTCTTCTGCCTTAGCCTTCCGAGTAGCTGGGACTACAGGTGCGTACCACCACACCTGGCTAATTTTTGTATTTTTAGTAGAGATGGGTTTCACCATATTGGCTAGGCTGGTCTTGAACTCCTGACCTTGTGATCTGCCCGCCTCGGCCTCCCAAAGTGCTGGGATTACAGGCATGAGCCACCACGCCCGGACTGCCTTATTTAAAATTGCAAATTTTGGTTCCACTATGAACTTCCTGTTTTCTTTCTTGACTTCATTTTTCTACATAGAACTTTTTACCTTTTGACATATATTTTTACATTTCATAAAAAAACTAGAATATAAGGCTCATGAAAGTAGATATTTTTGTGTTTGTCCACTTTTGTTTCTCTAACAACTAAAACTGTGCATGGCACTTAGCAGCTGTTCAAATATTTGTTGAATGAATACAATTTCCTATTCTCTTATTGATTCAGAGTTTTTTTGGGTGTGCTATGTTCCACTCTTTCATTAGAATCTGAAGTGTTTCCATTTATTCTATCACCAAGAAATCTTAACAAGCTTATTTATAACTTCTTCATCTGTGTTATAACAGGATCTTACTGCATCAGAGATTGACTTTTAAAAGCTTCCCAAAGTACCTTATCTTCACACATTAAAATCAGACATTTTATAATTTTTAAAAAAGCTTAGAGTTCATTTATAGTCTTGCATGAATTGCCCTAATATACTTTAGTATTCTCCTGTTTTATTCAAAACATGTGTTAAATGCCCAAAATTATTTTTCTTCTTTGTGAACTACATGAATATTTCTACTCCTTAGATAGACAGACATTTTCTGAGATTATGAAAGTGGAAGTCTCAATCTGGTTTATGTGTAAACATGATGACGATAGTAGCAAAGGTAATAGTAGCAACTGAGTGCTTACTATGAACCTGGTACAAATCTAAATGCTCTGCTTATATTAACTTGGTTAATTCTCAAAACAAACCTCGGAGATACATACTATTTTAATCTCCATTTTATAGCTGAAGAAATTGAATCAGGAGAAGTTAGGTGACTTGTCCAAGGTCACATAGCCAATAAGCAGCAGAGTCAGGATTTGAACTCAAGAGGACTAGGCTTCAGAGTCCTTGCTATTCACTACATCGCTTGTCGTAAGTCACAACCACTACCACTTGAGCAGCAGAATAGGGAGGCATTGATGATTTTTACAAAGTTAGACTCTGGGCCAGGTGTGGTGGCTTATGCCTGTAATCCCAGCACTTTGGAGGCTGAGGCGGGTGAATCATTTGAGGTCAGGAGTTCGAGACTAGCCTGGCCAACATGGTGAAACCCTGTCTCTACTAAAAATACAAAAATTACCTAGGCATGGTGGTGCACGTCTATAACCTGAGCTACTTGGGAGACTGAGGCACGAGAATTGCTTGAACCGGGGGGTGGAGGTTGCAGTGAGCTGAGATGGCGCCACTGCACTCTAGCCTTGGCAATAGAGCAAGACTCTGTCTTAAAAAAAAAAAAAAAAAAAAAAAAAAAGACTCTGAATGCGAATCCCACATATGTGATTACATCCTTCTTCCTAAAATGTGTTAACTATGTACATGCAAAGTATGAAGCAAGGTGCTACAGGAGATATGATGGTAGTGATACGGCACTGTCCAAAAGCAGCTTATATGATGGGAGGTGGAGAGAGAAGGTCAAATAATTTGTTTTAATATGTAAAATGTGTATATTATAATATTTATGGCATTTTCCAAACATCTATGGGGATTCAGAAAAAAGAAATACCTGGTTTGAGATGGGGTGACTAAGAAGTTTTATAAAGCAGATGGTATTTTTGCTGCACCTCAAAATGGAATTCTGACAGACTTATAAAAAGGGTCATTTCCAAGAGGGCAGAAAAATTCTACATATTTTATAAAGCAGTAAATAATATAGTTTGGTCAATATTTAGGGAAAGTATAGTAATACTCATGGTTTGAATTTATTTTAATTTAAATAACCTTCCTTTACTATCTAACTTGCTAGGAGTTTATAAAGACTGATAAATAGTCAATTTTTTTTTTCATTAGGGAACTAACATTACCAGAGCTATGTACTTAGAAGCTTAATCTAGTATCCATGAGTAAATGAAATGGAGTACACAGGCTGCTGGGTATGAGGCCAGGTAGGAAGCTATAATAACCATAAGCGACTAGAACACATTGCCAATAGAAATGAGGAAGAGGGGACCAGGTGCGGTGACTCACGTTTGTAATCTCAGAACTTTGGGAGGCCGAGATGAGTGGATCACTTGAGGTCAGGGGTTCGTGACCAGCCTGGCCAACATGGTAAAACCCCATCTTTACTAAAAATACAAAAATTAGCAGGGCATGGTGATGTACACCTGTAATCCCAGCTACTTGGGAGGCCGAGGCAGGAGGATCGCTTGAACCTGGGAGATGGAGGGTGTAGTGAGCTGAGATCGTACCACACCGCACTCCAGCCTGGACAACAGAATGAGACTTTGTCTCAAAAAAAAAATAAAAATAAAAATAAAAATAAAATAAATAAAATAAAAATAAAGAAATGAGAAAGGGAGAGGCCAGAAAAGCCCTAGGTGTTGCTACTTTTGGAGGTTCCGTGCACATATAAAACATATAAAATGTCCTCAAATTAAATATAATTTTTAACTGAAAACTTAAGTTTTTCTGTTATTTTGCACTGGCTGCAATCCTGATCCTCCGCTCTGCCAGGAACATGGGCCTGCTGTCAAATTATCTGACAAATTATCTGGAAACAACTACCTTATTTTTAGAGATAGGGTCTTGCTATGGTTGCCAAGGCTCAAGTGCAGTGGTTATTCATGGGCGTGATCATTGTGCACTGCAGCTTCAAGTCTCCCACATCAGCCTCCGGAGTAGCTGGGACTACAGACCCATGCCACCATGCCTGGCTACAAATAACTTTATTCTTGATATTTATCATGAAGAAGTAAGAAAATATAAACTACAAATTGTTTTCAAATGAAATACTCGAACAATGTTAAATATAACAATTAAAACTGACAGTTGCATTTTGCAACTGTCTTTAAACATTTATTAAAATTTTAAACTTCTCCTGTTTATATTTTAGATAATACGGTTTCTCTAGACCCTTAAAGAGCCCAGCCCCCTGCCTCCCTGAGCCTACAGTGCCTACTGGATATAGCAGTTCTGTGGATTTAACTGTGATACCCTCTCTAAGCTTCAGACTATGCTACATAGATGACTCTCTCTGTCTCTAGGTTTAAATTCTCAATCGCCTAATGGCTATTTCTACATGAATATCCTTCTGTGTTTCCCCTGACAAATCAAAATCTGTCTCAAACTAAGCATTCAATGTCCTCACCTCTTTCAAAAATACCTGTATCCTTATAAACCTGTTTTCATCCTTTTTCCAGTAATCAAGAGTAAAAGCAAAAAAAAAAACAAAAGAGTAAAAGCATCTTTCTGATCTTTTCCCCTTCTTGCCAAAGTTTTTCTTTTTCTTTCTTTTTTTTTTTTTTTGAGACAGAGTTTCGCTCTTGTTGCCCAGACTGGAGTGCAATGGTGCAATCTCGGCTCACCGCAACCTCCACCTCCCAGGTTCAACCGATTATCCTGCCTCAGACTCCTGAGTAGCTGGGATTACAGGCATGTGCCACCACGCCCGGCTAATTTTGTATTTTTAGTAGAGATGGGTTTCTCCACATCGGTCAGGCTGGTCTCGAACTCTGGACCTCGGGTGATCCGCCCGCCTTGGCCTCCCAAAGTGCTGGGATTACAGGCATGAGCCACCATGCCTGGCCCTTGCCAAAGTTTTTAAGCAGCTTCTAAGTTCTACTGTTTTTGCTTTTATAACACTGCATGCCAATCCTTTTCACGCCAACCATAGGTGATCAGAGAATTATCTAAACAGTCTCCTTTTTTCCATTCTACCTTGTACACCACTGGTCTATGAGTATTCCAAGACTAGATTTGTCTTTTTCTAACTTGCTTTCCCTAGTGTCTAGTGCACAGATTTTAACTAAACATCTGTTAAATGAATAGTTAGATTCACATTACATTTCCTCAAATACTGCTGTAAACTGTATTTTTCTAGATCTACCTCTGCTTTGATGAGACTATCAATACCTTTCTAGTGCCTTTCATATTAACATTCCATTATTTTCCTTAAAAGGCAAACTAAGATTATTTTAAGAAAATGGCAAAGGAGGTAAATGATGAAATTAGCAGTAGTGACTTTAGAGAGGCAAGACAGTAGAGTGGAAAGAGTGTAAGTATTAGAGTTAAGCATAGCTGGAACTTGAAGCCTAGTTCTAAAACCTACTTATCCTGGCAATTTAACTAGTGAGTTCATTTTCTCATTTTTTAAAGGGAGGATAGCAATACCCCTCTTGCAAGATTGAACTGAGAAAACACACATAAATTCCTTAGTAAATGCCTGAAACCTAAAAGCCCCCCAAAGTAGCTACTAATATTAAGTTACAGAGTACTGTTTAGGTTTTTCCATAAATATTTCTTTGAAGAATTCTATTTTTGTATTAGGCCAAAGCTTTGAGATAAGACCAAAATGACACTGCCTTAAATATACTGAGATGTTATTCTGAGACCTAAGTAAACAGCAAATCTTTACCTAACAAAACCCCACATATATGTGTATATGTATGTGTTTGTGTATACACACACATACACACGATAGAGGTTTCTACCTACTGGAAAAATGACCAATGACTAGAACACTGTAATTAGCAACTCTGATATGGAAAATAATAGTACTATCCTTGTCCTTGAGGATTTCATTTAAATATCTTCCCAATACTAGAGATGCCATTTCTCCCCTAAATTGCTTATGATCTGTTACTGGAACAAGCACAAATGAACTTAACTTAATAAAGAAACAGCATAGCCACTTCCAAATCTAGAAGATAGGCCAAATTCACAAAAATCCAGTAACCCCACTTAAGATTTTTCAAGAATGACATTTCGTTTTTGGGAAGGGAAAAAAATACATCAGATTGTTATTTACATGATCTGATATCTGAGAAATCCCTTAAATGCCATTTTTGGGAAATTGCAAAATTAGCTGGGCATGTATGGCACCTAACCATATTATCTCATTAATCTACTGAGGCAGGCACTATTCTAATTTTCTCTCTCTAATCATCTCTCTCCTGGACCACTCATCCTGATTGATCTACCTGCATTCACTTAGGTTCTCATTTAAGCTGAAGAAAGTATTTTTTTAAAAGGCCTAAATCACTGAATACTTAAATTCTTTTAGTAGCTTCCTATGATTTTAGAATGAACAAGAATCTGAACAGTCTATAAAGTCCAACATGGTTAGGCCCTGGATCTACCTCTCTAGATACAAATACAAAATATTTGTATTTTTTAGTAGAGACGTGGTTTCTCCATGTTGGTCAGGCTGGTCTTGAACTTCCAATCTCAGGTGATCCTCCCGCCTCAGCCTCCCAAAGTGCTGGGATTACAGGCGTGAGCCATCATGCCTGGCCTAGATCTTTGTTTTACAGTATGCTTCCTCTCCCACTTACCCTACCCCACTCTAGTCACACTGGCCTTGTTTCAGTGCCCAGTGCTTATCCTATTTTTTCTCACCATAGTGCATTTGCAATATTGCCTACTTATCTGCCTTTCTTCAACTCTCAGCCTACCCTTTTGCTAAATGCTGGGTATGAAATGATGAACAAAACAGTCTCTGCTTTCATGAGGTTTATGGCTGAGTGGGGAAAAGTGGTAGAGACAGAAAAACCAGTAACCAAACAATATAAACTGTGTAAAGTGCTAAAAGGAAAAAGAACAGAATGTTGTGAGAAAAGGATAGTGTAGGGGAGGAAAATCTGTTTTAGTCTGGGAGGTCACAGAAAGCTTCTTTTAACAAGAACACATTTGAACTGAGTCCTCAAAGACAGAAAAGGAGGTTGCTACTTTAATTAGGCCATAAATGAGGAAAAGCACTATTATAGTAGGTTTCACATGCCAGGAAAATAGAGAATTTGGAATTTTATCATAATTGAGATGAAAACAGAGTTAAAGAAAGTAGCAAATCAAAAGGAGAAAAATAAAAAGGATTTATCTATTCACTGCTTCTTAGAATTGACTTGGTTGAAAGGTTATGATCATCTTACCAAAAAGGCTTACAGAAGGAAGAGAAGGATACTGAGAGGAAAAGGTCAGTAAACAGGGAGGAGGGCACCTGCCAGTAACCTAATGGAGTATATGGAGAGTTGTATTTACAAGGCTTACATAACCAATGAGTCAGCAAAAAGTCAGGTGTCAATGGATCTCTTCTGTGGCCACCCTAAGCAGCTAGGAAACTTGGCTCTCTGAGATAGGAATATACCTTCCAGTAACATCTGCCTAAGTTAGGATGAGGAAAAGTAAACTCCAGTGTTTAGAAAAAACATAAGAAATAAGATCCAACTTAAAGCAAGGTGATTCTGATAGGATTTTGCAAATCTAATGCAACTCATTTCTCTAATTTGTAATAAAACACCTATTAAAGAATCCAGAAGCAAGACTCCAAAATCTGCTAAAAGTAAAACTTACATTTTAAACAGAAAACGTCCTTATCTTTTTTGAGGTCCATAAATATTGGAGGGCTACTCTCTACAACTATCTTTTCTCTAATAACGGCTAATACGTATAAACAGTAACAGAAAAAGGCTTCATATCAATAGAATTGGGTCTGGCAAAGAAAATGAACAAAAGAGAACATAAAAGAGATTCAGTCATAGTAAAGGCAAAGAGATACAGCATTCACAACCACTTGATATCAAACAGCAATGACAATGAACCCAAGACAAATATCCACCAACACACAGCTATGAAAATAGCAGACTCCTTATTCTGCCTTCCTCCACCTCCATACTTATGTTCTCAGCCTATTACTGTTCCAGTGGCAACAACTCTATAACAGGAGGAAGGCTTTATTTTTCCTTCTCCCGCTTCAGACTATAGAAAAAGCAGGAAAAAAAAAGCATAATTATGACTATTCAAAGAAAGGAAAAGAAAGAGGTTTGTTAGTCTACTTCTTTGCTCTGGAAATTCCTGGCTTCTGTCTGTTGAGAGACACATGAGAAAACTTGGATTATCTCTGAAGGTCACAACTGAATGACCACAAGTTATGTTTCTCCTTCTGGTTCCCTTGGTCATCCTTTTCCATCAAAAGTGATATTGCAAAATGTTTTAGTTATTGCTAAGAAGCAATTCTATACAGCTGATATAGAAAAGTCAAAAAATAAGAAAAAAAATCACAACACATTTATCTTACCAAAACCCCCTGTCAGGCAGTCTGCTGATTTTGCTTGCCACAAAGCTCATCCTTCATTTGTGCACTGCCAGAGCAAGCTTGGATCGTAAAAACAAATCACAACCTCTTTTGGCTATAAGCTCTTTCCATTTGTTCCAGCTTCCAAACTGCAGAGGAGCTGTGGCATAGTCTGTCACTGCTGCACATACTTGGTTTCCGAGAACAACGCTGCAAATGAGGACAGCTACCACTGGGAATGCTTTCCCCCACCAAAGAGCCAGCCGCAATGAAGGTTCTAGTGGATCCCTGGGCTTCTCACCTTCACAGTCTCAGAGAAGTGACTTTCACAAAACAGGCAGGTACAGCCGCACCACATCAATACCCTCGCATAGCCAATCCTCCGCAGTGCCCACCTCAGCCTATATACAGTTTCAATTCTATCTCCTGTAGCAACTCTTAGAGCTTTCTATATCTGGGAGCCTAGGAGAACTCGGTGCTGAATAAACAGAAAGCTTCTGCCAAACAAGCATCCGTGTGTGTGCGCGCGCACGCAGTTTGCTAGAGCAGCTAATGCAAATGAATAGTTTGACTCTGAGAATGGAGATCACAGACAGTATCTGCCTCTCTTCTCCAGCTGTGAGCATCTTTTATAAAAGACAAAAGCACCACACTGGTTGGATTTAAAGCTACAGGGTATTAATTTAACATTCACATTTGTCTTCTCATTTAAATCAGATAAGGTTGAAAGAATCGCTTAAAGAAGATTAAAAACATTCTAAATAAAGTAACACTGTTTAGGTAGCTTGGTTCAGTAAATACAAAGAAAAAGCAATCTACCTATATTTCAATAAAGGTCCAGAAGATTGCCAAAACAGATTTCCATGTTTTTCTAATGTTTCTTCTCTTATTTTTCATTTTATGTTGGCAAAATCATTTAAAATGAAAATAGAACATGAGTGAGAAAACAACTAGAAAAAGAAAACTGAGCACGAAACTCTAAAATTGTATTCACTATGGACAGAGAAAAAAACACTCTGAAATCTAAGCAAGAGATTAAAACATCACAGTCATAAGCCCAGGCTCAGCCCCTGTATCATCATACACTATTTACTGAACACCCGGGACACTACATGACAGTACTGAATATTTTATTAAGACTGTTTCTGACTTGAAAAAGTCACTTTGGGATTTAGGCAAGTTATCAGATCTGAACCTTATTTCTTCATTTGTAAAAGCAGTTGTAGGGAACACACATAGGAGGAATTTAAATGATTACAAATATAGTGTGGCATGTATAAAGTATATCTACTAATATTTCTCTGAGGTTAACATGCAGAAAGGAATCAGACATGAAGACAATTCAATACAGTAAAGCTTATGAGCCTGCGGGTGTGATATGAGCCTTTCTATGAGCCTGGAGGTGTGATAATTTCTTTACTTTCAGTTAAGTATGGGTCTGGAAGCTCAGGCCAGCACAATACTGACAGGTCAAAGAAGGTCTCTCTATCAGTATTCACCAGTTGCGTTTAACATTCTTTCACTTAAACCATGCAAAGCCCTCTGAATGGAATCCAAAGCACCTTGAATGAATATAAAGAAAATGTTGGGTTGAAACCATGGCTCCAGAAATTCCTTTACCATCTCTAGAGACACAGAACTCTGACCCTGACTTTCCACAACAATAAATAATTTAACAGAAGTTTTGTTTTCACTTAAAAATTAGGTGGTAAGGTTTCAACTGAGTAAATACGTTTCTACAAAAACAACAAAAACCCCAATCCTGTACCACTAGCATCAACACTAGCTGTTGCTTGCTTAACTCTGTTTATTAGCATTTTCAATATCTTCTTTTAAGACAATCATGCTTATTGTAGAAAACTTTGAAAGTGCAAATGAGCAGAAAAGAAAGCAAAAACTATCTGTAACCTCACCACTTAGAAGACCAAACAAACCACTATTACCACTGTGATTTCCATCCCTTCAGTTTAAAAAAAATATGTACAAGTATTTTGTTATTTCAAATCAGTTGTGATTTCAATTTGAAGGACTCTATAAGAGAATCCATATTTTTTCCCTTCCTCTCAAAAATCACTTACTGTAACTGTACTCCCATAGTAATATATCTGATGTGGGTTTTTAAATATACCGAGCTATTAGATTGTGTGCAGTCTAACATAAAATCTAGTAAGTTATTATTTTCTTCACAATTATACAGCTGAATGTTGGGGATTGTATATTCTTCCCTGGGTAGGTACAGTATTTAATCTTTGGTAAGATTAATGTTTGTTACAATTCTATAATTTTAAGTACAACTGTTGGCACTCACAGATATTTCCAGTGCTTCTTCCTTTTCTGAACACACATGGAAGACTACATTTCCCAGTTCCCTTTGCAAGGCCATGTGACTAGTTCTGACCAATGGGTTGTGAAAAAAGGGAAGTGTGTGTGTAACCTGAGTGTGCAACCTAATTCCCTTTGCAAGGCCATGTGACTAGTTCTGACCAATGGGTTGTGAAAAAAAGGAAGTGAGTGTGTAACCTAAGTCAAAGCATTTAATTGCTAATGTGAAGCTCTTTTATCCTCTCTTACCCTGCCATTGAGATCACTGAAGCATGTGTTGAGACATGGTGCCATGGATCAAATCTGCTTTGACTGGATAAACCACTAAATGGAGGACAGCTGCCCTGGACAGTTGTCTGGGCCTAAAGCAGACTTTGTGAGAAATGTTCATTGTATATTTATATAAAAGTAATGATTTTGTCTTTTTGAAAAAATTACCTTTTCACGTTTTTAGGGGTTCCACCAAGATGGCAATGAATTTATCTGACAGAACAAAGTAAACTGAGTTACTAGATAAATGTACCTCCTCACTGACTGTTTTAGCCTGGGTACATCTCTTCTTGGCTTCCAAAGGAAACCCTAAGTGGCAGTAGGACTTTAGTTTTGCTGAATTCCTTGTTCTCATTTGTTTCTTCTCTTGCTGACTTGTTTCTGGTTTATGCATGGTCAGTAAGTTACTCCTCACTGATGGCAGCACTAATTGAGAATTTGGTTTTATGGTTTGACCATTTGAGGTCTCTACAGAAGAGTGATAGATATCTATTCTCTGTTGAATGAGAAATCAAAAAATAATCCAGCTCGTCAGTCTTTTTTCTCCATTTGTCTATGTCGAGTGTAATTCAATTAAGAATTCTGGCTCTGCGTGGTGGCTCATACTTATAATTCCAGCACTTCAGGAGTGCTGAGGTGGGCAGATCACTTGAAGCCAGGAGATTGAGAACAACCTGAGCAATGAAGGGGAACAGCTCTTTGAGCTCTGGACCAGTGAGATTTTGTGATTCTGTGTTTACTTTTGACCCATGGCTAAAAAGTTGTAGAACTAAAGGCATAGGTCTTCATGTGCCCTGTAATCATTTTGGGAGGCTGAGGTGGCAGGATCTCTTAAGGCCAGGAGTTTGAGACCAGCCTGGGCAACATAACAAGACCCTGTCCCTACAAAAATGATAAATAAAATTAGCTGGGCATGTTGGTATGTGCCTGTAGTCCCAGCTACTTAGAAGGCTGAGGTAAAGGGATCACTTGAGCCTAGGAGTTTGTTACAATTCTATTTGTAACAAATAGTGGTTTATCCAGAAAAACCACAAAAAGAGTAGGTTTATCCAGTCAAAGCAGATTTGATCCATGGCACCATGTCTCAACACATGCTTCAGTGATCTCAATGGCAGGGTAAGAGAGGATAAAAGAGCTTCACATTAGCAATCACTGAAATGCAGTGACCTATGATCGTGTCACTGCATTTCAGCCTGGGTTTGAGTGAGACACTATCTTTAAAAAACAAAACAGAAAGACCATGGCCTCTTGCTATATAAGTATAAAACATTTTCCTACCTTTAGAGAGTATTAATAAATTAGATTATAATGTCTCCTAAATTAAAGGACCTCGGATCTCATGGGTTTTACAGAGCTAAATAAGCACATATATATATGTGTCAAACATCCCTACAAATCTAAGAAAAGAAGAAAGTGAACATCTGACACTTTAAACATGCTAGACAAAGAACAAAAGATTCTCCTTACAGATTCTACCAGTTTGGAAATATTTTAAGAATCCAAATTCACATACTTAAGGTAAATATTTGGCAAATCGAGGCTAGTGTCAGAGTTAACTATAATACTATATACACTTTATTTTACTTGGGGTTTGTTTTCTCATGTAGTAAAAATTTAATCTGAACTTTGTAAACTTACTTATACAGGTTTAGTGATAAAATTATTATTCTTTTGTAATATGTTTAGTATTTTAAAAATGAAAGTTTGTGTTAATCTAAATTGAATCACAATGCTGACAAGCTTTTTGTATCAATAGTAATTAGGTGTCAGCTTAAATATCTCCAGGATCTTATGGTAATTTAAAAATCACAGACTAATGTTAAATGGAGCTAATTAATAAGTATGTTTGGATGCCCAGATGAATTTCTAATTAGAATACTAAAACATTGTTTAAACATAGTTTTAAGCTTACATACTTTTGCTTGTTTTGTATATGCTATTAAAGTGGTTATATCTTTGAGTAATGTTAATAAATGGCCTCATTTTTGCCATGTTAAGAAGGTGTAAAAGAGATGTGTGTGGCTATAGAAAGTCTGCTACGTGTATTTGTGAGCTTTACTAATGAGCTTGTGTATGATGTAGTTATTATCCATTCTCTCTACCTAGTTTTCTCTCTGAAACAGAAGTCATAATTGATACAGGTGGTTGTAACTATACTAGGAACAACAGTAACAGAGAAATACAAGGTGCAAGTCTTTTTGTTTTTAAAGGAAAAGGAAAATCTTTTTGTTACAAAGTGACAGTTTGTTGCAGAATGTGAAAGACAAATCATTTATTTATTTATTTTTTAAGATGGGGGTTCTCCATCTGTTGCTCAGGCTGGAGTGCAGAGGGGCCATCTTGGCTGAGTGCAATGTCCGTCTTCCAGTCTCAAGTAATCCTCCTACCTCAGCCTCTCAAGTAACTGGGACTGCAGGTGCACACCACCATGCCCAGCTAATTTTTGTATTTTTTGTAGAGATGGGGTTTCAGTATGTTTCCCAGGCTAGAAAGACAAATCTTAAAAAGTGAATTTGATTTGCCTTGGAAAATATACTGCTGGGATGTGAAAAGAAGCCATGAAACATGTTAAAATTTTGGCAAAATTTAATCAGCGTTGATGGGTTTGTGTCTTTGGTTTACTGATTAATGCCTTCATCTATAATATGAAAAATGATTCTTATTTGTGTGTAATTTTCTTAGAGAGCATAATTAATTCTCTGGCTTTATGTTGGATTATGTTCTAGATGATTAAATACAAAACAAATCAAACCAGAAAGAACAAAGGTTCTTTACTTGTGAAAGAGCTTAGGTTCTTTACAATTGTAGTACCTTATCTTTTATTCTCATTTTGATTAAATAATCAAGTATTGTTTCTTATCCATGATCCTATCTTAATCAGGGGCCCAAATCTCCTTTGTTAAACTCTTTCGATCTTGCCTTCCCCAAGATTGAATCTTTTTTTTTTTTTTTTTGAAACAGGGTCTCTCTGTATCATCTAGGCTGGAGTGCAGTGCCTCAATCTTCCGGGCTTCAAGTGATCCTCCCACCTCAGTCTCCCAAAGTGCTGCGATTATAGGCATGAAACACTGTGCCCATCCCATGTTATCTTATTGTTCTATTTTTTGTGGCTATATGAGGAAGCCCTTTCACTTTCTCCTTAAACTACTTCTAATCCACATTTTAGTAGATTGATTCTGCCTCTGTGATCGGAACAAAACATTAAGTAGTATCTGATTTTCATGGAATACTGAGCATTCAGAAACATACTGAGTTTTCCTTAACTTCTTATGGCAATATTGTTATTTGCATAGGATCAATACCAATCTCATCTCCTTTTTATCAAGATATAATTGGATTCTGTAACTGTATATACTGGAATCTCATAAATGAGAACATCACATTTGAGAATGATTCTCACTGACAAACTACTTTAAGAAACAATAGTTGACTTTATATAGGGAGCCAATGCCTAAAAGAAAGTACTCCCAGGAACACTGGCCTGATTCCTGAGGTGGTAAGGAAAGTCACTTCCTGGCAAGCCTTAGAAAATACTGGGGACTTGAAGATGAGATTAATTCACCCAAATTTATACGTACTGCAGGTGAAATCCAGTGAGAGAGTTTCTCAGGTGTATTTCCTAACCTTAGTATAGTAAATATTAAAGTGTTTAAAAGTCCAATCTGAATCCTTATGAAAACCTCCACACAGAAGTTAATTGTGTTGTCTTAGTAATTGCTCAAAACAGTACGGCTCTAGATTTGCAAAGATAGTTCAAGGATGTCCCTGTATGACTAACTAGCACTGTGGCTGCACCTATGTGAATAATCAGGCCAAACCTAATGAGACTGTCAGAAACCTTTACACCTGCAACTTCAGCGTGAATATGGGCTAGGTAAAATAAGGCTAAGACCTGCTAGGCTGCATTCCCGGCAAGTTAAGATATTCTTAGTTACAAGATGACATAGGAGGTCACCATGAGATACAGGTCATAAAGACCTTGCTGATAAAACAGGTTGCAGTAAAGAAGCCAGCTAAAACCCATCGAAAACAAGATGGCGATGAGAGTGACTGACCTCTGTTCCTCCTCACTGCTACACTCCTACCACTAGCTCCATGACAGTTTACAAATGCCAAGGCAATGTCAGGAAGTTACCCTATATTGGTCTAAAAAGGGAAGGTATGAATAATCTACCCCTTGTTTAGCATATAATCAAGAAATAACCATAAGAATGGGCAACCAGTAGCCCCTGGGGCTACTCTGCCTATGGAGGCCATTCTTTTATTCCTTTACTTTCCTAATAAACTTGTTTTTACTTTACTCTATGGACTCGCCCAAATTATCACTTGTGCAAGATCCAAGAACCTTCTCTTGGAGTTTGGATTGGGATGGCTTTCTGGTAACAAGACTATTTTCTGATCAAAAATAACATTTGGAGATATTCAGGACGCTGAGATGGGAGAATCACTTAAGCCCAGCAGTTGAAATTTGCTTTGAGTTGTGATTGTACCACTGCACTCCAGCCTGGGTGACAGAGTGAGACCCTGTATCTTAAAAAAAAAAGAAATCATAATTAATCTTTGAAAATTATTATTGATCACAAGAGAGACGGGAGACTGTCAGCAAAATTTATGGAAGACCAAAATGGTAAAAGATTTTGAGTGTCCTTTCAAGGGAATGCTAGCTGTTGTCTATTGGACCCTTTGAAGTTATCTGATTTTATAAAGGTGTGAATCTTTGTTTTTAGCTAGGCTGTTTTGCAAGTCTCTAGAGATAGAAATTACCTCATGGACAATGTTTGTGATGCAATGTGTATTAGTCTGTTCTCACGCTGCTAATAAAGACATACCCGAGACTGGGTAATTTATAAAGGAAAGAAGTTTAACTGACTCGCAGTTCCACAGGGCTGGGGAAGCCTTGGGAAACTTACAATCATGGTGGAAGGGGAAGCAAACACGACCTTCTTCACATGGCGGCAACAAGAATTGCCAAGCAAAAGGGGGAAAGCCTCTTTTAAAACTATCAGATCTCATGAGAACTCACTAGCACAGCATGAGGGTAACTGGCCCCGTGATTAAATTACCTCCCACCAGGTCCCTCCCACAACACATGGGGATTATGGGAACTACAATTCAAGATGAGATTTGTGTACGGACACAGCCAAACCATATCATTCCACCCCTGGCCTCTCCCAAATCTCATGTCCTCACATTTCAAAACCAATCATGCCTTTGAGGACTAAGCTCTGATTTTTATAAATCTTGCCCAAATTCCTATCTAAGGAGTCTGGGGAGTCATGCCCTACAAACCATAAATTCTCATCAGCTGGGTTTTATTTAACCCTATGTATCATGACTTACTTTCCAATCTGACTTTGGCATAACATTACGTGACAAAGAAGAAAATCAAAATATTTTACCCCAAAACATATTTCTCTGCCATATTTTGAAATGGCCTTGCAAAGCCATCCTTTGTAGGGGAAAATCTGCATCTGTAAAGAATCTCTATTAACACAGCTAGATCTTTTTCTTCCAGGCCCTACCAATCCTGAAGAGATTAACTGAGAGTCTAGCACCTTTAAAAGATGTGAATAGTAAACATTTGTCACCTGTTGTCTCTAAGGGCAGCTACTATGAGACTTCAAAAGAACCTTGGTCTCCACAATCTTTTATCTCAACCTGAGCATTTCCTTTCTATTAATCCCAGGTCTTTAGACAAACTCAACCAATTGCAAACCAGAAAATGCTTAAATCTGCCTATAGCCTGGAATCCCCTGCTTCGAAATCTCCTTTGTGGACCAAACCAAGGTATTTCTCAAATGTATTTGATTGATGTCTCATGCTTCCCTAAAATGTACAAAACCAAGCTGCAACCCAACTACCTTGGGCACATGTTCTCAAACCTCCTAAGGGCTGTGTCATGGGCCATGGTCACTCATATTTGGCTCAGAATAAATCTATTCCAATATTTTATAGAGTATGACTCTTTTTGTCAACACCTTCCTAACAGTCCCTGAAAGTCTTAGCTCATTTCAGCATTAACTCAAAAGTTCACAGTCCAAAGTCTCATGTGAGACAAGGCAAAGTCTCTTCTGCCTACGAGCCTGTAAAATCAAAAGCAAGTTAGTTACTTCCTAGATAAAATGGGGGTACAGGCATTGGGTAAATACACCCATTCCAAATGGGAGAAACTGGCTAACATGAAGGGACTACAGGCTCCATGCAAGTCCAAAATCCAGCAGGGCAGTCAAATCTTAAAGCTCCAAAATGATCTCCTTTGACTCTATGTCTCACATCCAGGTCACACTGATGCAAGAGGTGAGCTCCCATGGCCTTGGGCAGCTCCACCGCTGTGGCTTTGCAGGGTACAGCCCTGCTCCTGGCTGCTTTCATGGGGTGGTGTTAGGTGTCTGCAGCTTTTCCAGGTGCATGGTGGAAGCTGTCAGTGGATCTACCTTTCTGGGGTCTGGAGAATGGTGGCCCACTTCTAGCAGCTCCACTATGCAGTGCCCCAGTGGGGACTCCGTGTGGGGTCTCTAACCCCACATTTTCCTTCCGCACTGGCCTAGCAGAGGTTCTCCCTGAGGGCTATGCCCCTGCAGCAGACTTTTGCCCGGACATCCAGACATTTCCATACACCCTTTGAAATCTAGGTGGAGGTTCCCAAACCTCAATTCTTGACTTCTGTGTACCTACGGGCTCAACACCATGTGGAAGCTACCAAGGTATAGGACCTACACCCTCCAAAGCCATGGCCTGAGCTGCTGGCCCCTTTTAGCTAAGGGTGGAGCAGGTGGGATGCAGACCACCAAACCTGTAGGCTGCACACAGTATGGGGGTCCTTGGCCTGGCCCACGAAGCCATTTTCTCCTCCTAGGCCTCTAGGCCTGTGATGGGAGGGGCTGTTGCAAAGGTCTGTGACATGCCCTGGAGACATTTTCCCCATTGTCTTAGTGATTAACATTCAATTCCTTGTTACTTATGCAAATTTCTGCAGCCTTGAATTTCTCAGCAGAAAATGGGTTTTTCTTTTCTTTTGCATCACCAGGCTACAAATTTTCCAAATTTTTATGCTCTGCTTCCTCTCAAACACTTTGCCACTTAGAAATTTCTTCTGCCAGATACTGTAAATAATCTCTCTCAAGTTCAAAGTTCCACAGATCTTTAGGGCAGGGGCAAAATGCCGCCAGTCTCTTTGCTAACACATAACAAGAGTCACCTTTGCTCTAGTTGTCAACAAGTTCCTCATCTTCATCTGAGACCATCTCAGCCTGGACTTTATTGTCCATATCACTAGCAGCATTTTGGTCAAAGCCATTCATCAAGTCTCTAGGAAGTTCCAAACTTTCCTGCATCTTCCTGTCTCCTGAGCCCTCCAAGTCTCTAGGAAGTTCCAAACTTTTCCACATTTTCCTGTCTTCTTCTGAGCCCTCCAAACTGTTCCAACCTCTGTTACCCAGTTCCAAAACTGCTTCCACATTTTTGGGTATCTTAATAGCAGTACCTCACTCTATTGGTACCAATTTACTATATTAGTCAATTTTCATATTGCTATAAAGAAATACCCAAGACTGGGTAATTTATAAAGAAAAAGAGGTTTAATGGACTCACAGTTCCACATGGCTGGGGAGGCTTCACAATCATTGTGGAAGGCAAAGGAGGAGCAAAGGCATGTCTTACTTGGCGGCAGGCAAGACAGCATGTACAGGGGAACTGCTCTTTATAAAACCATCAGATCTCATGAGAACTCACTATCACAGGAACAGCATAAGGGTAACTGCCTCTATGATTAAATTACTTCCCACTGGGTCCCACGACACATGGGGATTATGGGAACTACAATTCAAGATAAGATTTGGGTGGGGACATAGCCAAACCATATCACAGTGTAAATGAATTCTGTCTGGGAGAGAATATAAATCTCTTTGAGTCCAATTCTCATTTGGACTGATTTTAACATTTTATTGGTTCTTTTGTTAATTAGAGCTAAAAATCTCTGTGTGCTCAATTTGTACATGAGTTATAATTTTACTTCAAAAAAATAACCTTTCACATTTGGGTCTGTACTTTTCCTTTTTTAAAGCAACGAGTTAAAAAGGAATTGTTTAGCTAGAGTTAGCAAGCTAAAGCCCTCTGCCTATTTTCTTAAGGCCTGTACAAAAGAGCTACACAATATTTTTACATTTTTAAGAAGTTGTAAAAAACAATAAAGAGTATGTTACAGAGAACATACAAGGGCCTCAAAGCTTAAGATATCTAGTATCTGGCCCTTTATAAAAAAAAGTTATCTGCAAATCCCTGCTTTATTTTAATATAAGCAATCAACTTGACAACATAGAAGAGGGTGAGAATTAAATCAACATTTTAGTAGAAAAGTCAAGTTAGGATCCAGACTGAGAAAATCTGTTCTTAACTAAAAAACTATCTTGATATATAGCAGGGATATTTTATTTGATTACATGGAAGATTTCCTTTGAAAAAAGGAAAGAAACTTTTATGCCAGGCACAATGGCTCATGTCTGTAACTGCAGCATTTTCGAAGGCCAAGTCAAAGTATCAGAGGCTTTTGAATAGGGGCTGGGTAAAATAAGACTGAGACTTACTGCGCTGCACTTCCAGAGGGTTAGGCATTTTAAGTCACAGATGAGACAGGAGGTCAGAACAAGATACAGGTCATAAAGACCTTGCTGATAAAATAGGTTGCAGTAAAGAAGCCAGCCAAAAGCTCATTATATGCTAATTACAATGCATTAGCATGTTAACAGATACTTCCACAAGTGCCATGACAGTTTACAAATGCCATGGCAATGTCCAGAAGTTACCCTATATGGTCTAAAAGTGGGAGGAACCCTCAGTTCAGGGAATTGTTCACCCCTTTCTCAGAAAACTCATTAATATTCCACCCCTTGTTTAGCATATAATCAAGAAGTAATAATACATATCATTAGTTGAACAGCTCAAGCCACTGCTGCCTATGGAGTAGCTATTCTTTTAGTCATTTACTTTCTTAATAAACTTGCTTTCACTTCACAGATTCGCCTCGAACTCTTTCTTGCACAAGATGCAGGAACCCTCTCTTGGAGTCTGTATTGGGACCCCTTTCCAGGGTAATAGGAGGATTGCTTGAAGCCAGGAGTTCCAGACCAGGCTGGGCAACATAAGGAGAATCCATCTCTATAAAAACTAACAACAGCAAAAATTAGCAGGGTATGGTGTGGGGCATGCCTGTAGTCCCAGCTACTTGGAGAAGCTTAACGGAGAAAAACAACTTGGGCCAAACAGGTTGAGACTGCAACTGCACTCCAGCCTGGGAGACAGAGTGAAATCCTGTCCCTAAAACAAATGAAAAAAAAAAAAAAACAAAAAATCTTAGATATTACTTTATAAATAAGCTGTTCATTACTATTTTTTTTCCACTGAGTATTTTCACACTTCTCATCATTGATGGAAGTTTACCTAATATACCCTTAGACAAAAACAAAACAGAACACAAATTTCATTGAAATATTTTATGGTCGGGTACTGTGGCTCATGCCTGTAATTCTAGCACTTTGGGAGGCTGAGGCAGGAGGATCACTTGAGCTGAGGAGTTCCAGACTACCTAGGAACATAGTGAGACCTTGTCTCTAATCTTTATTTAAAAAAAAAAAAAATCTAATGTATGAAATAAATCTGCATATTGCTAAATAAATATAATCTGGGTAATAAAAACAACAAAAAAAACTATTAAGTTCAAAATCATCTCTGTCAAGAAAATATTTTTTCCTCAGTAATACAAACCTAATAATAGTCATCTTTATTGTGTTAGACAACAGCTGTTGAATATTGGGAGATGCTGAATATTTCACAGGGAAATAGATTTTACCTTTCCAAAATTTCCGGGGAAAAGGTGTCTTTTAAAAATCTTTTTTTTTTTTTTTGAGATGGAGTCTCACTCTGTTGCCAGGCTGGAGTGCAATGGTGCAATCTTGGCTCATTGCAACCTCTACCTCCCGGGTTCAAGTGATTTTCCTGCCTCAGCCTCCTGAGTAGCTGGGATTGCAGGCGCACACCACCATGCCCGGCTAATTTTTGTATTTTTAGTAGAGATGGGGTTTCATCATGTTGGTCAGGCTGGTCTTGAACTCCTGACCTCGTGATCCACCCGCCTCAGCCTCTCAAAGTGCTGGGATTACAGGCGCGACCCACCACACCCGGTCAAAAAAAATCTCTTTATTATACCACATTTTAACACTGTAAAAGCAGCTTTGATTATTAGCTCATGGCCCATACAACGGGATACCCTCCCCCATTATTTGGAAGCAAATCCTGGACAAAAGATGTTCTTAATAAAAGCCAATACTAGTTCCAGAAGCTTTCATATCATTAAAGTCTACCTCTACTGTCAGATGTCATCAATATGACTTTACTTTTTGGATAAAATTCTTAATGCTCTAATGCTCTCCTTACTTCTCTTTCCACTCTATTTTATTCATGAAGGATCCAGTGGGGAAAACTGTCCAAAGGCCAGGGAATTTTATCTGTTCCCACCGACTGGCTTTCTTGACGCTGATGTCTGACAACTGAGTGAATAAGTTTTTCCGAAAGTGGCAAAGACAGGAAAATAAAAGTTGAGTCAAGGAAAAAAGATAAATTTAATAATCAATTAACATTTGTAGTCACTTAAAACAGAGAACAGATCTACAAAGAAGGCATTAAGGATAAAATGTGGCAAATGAGTTGGCTGTGCATTACTCAAGGAGTCTCTTCTGTTCTCTCTCACCTGGCAACCACTTCAGCTAGAAAGTCCCTAATTGCATTAACCTCCCGCTGGGATTCAGTAAGACATAGATTTTGTTTGACTTCAGCAGCTCTCTTTATGTAAAAGCGAATCCCCATAACCAGCCAGTGGGTGGAGGAACGGAAAAATGACAAAAGTAAGGAAATGGAAAGAAGTTTAAAATCTTTTGAAATTACTGCGGTCATATGAATATATAAATAAGGACTTTATTTCATTGCTTAGAACCAATTAGTTCAGAAAGGAGGGCAAGAGAGGCTTTTGCTTAGTGCCAGAATTATGAAATTTCAGCAAAGAATACAGGCACTGACCTTTAGACACTAAATTATGTCTTGCTTTCCAAGAAATACAGTAAGCAACAAAGACTGCTTATTTAGGCACTGCCTACCTCAATGGAATCATATACCACAATGTCATGTACCACCCATGGGACTCAAAGGTGCTGCAGGGAGCTGTTTTGAAATTGCAAAATATCATATAAAGCCATGATGGTAATACCACCTCCAGACTCAAAGATGGGCCAGGTAATTTCCAAGTACTACCTACAAAGCAACTGGACAGGCACACCAAAACTTATTTCATAAAATAAAATGATTCACCTGATTCTTGTTTTTAAAAAATAGAAAAAGCATTTTTTTAAATGAAATGGTATAATAAAATAATATTTTTAATGTCCTGAGAAATAGTACAGAATAGTGGTCTCCAAACCTGAGGTCCATAAAGAATCAGTTGTTTTCAGGATTTGTAAAGGCCCAACAGAAAATGTATGTTCACCTTTAATAAAGTTGGATAGGCAGATTTAAATAATATTTAACTTTATCTGGAATTATAACTTCTCCAGGTGGTATCACTGCACCCGTGCTGTTCAGAAATGCCAACTGACTATTGGTCCCTAATTATATATATATATTTTTAAGAGAAAATAATATATGTTGTTGTAACATTTTCACAATAAAAGGTTTATGAGAAAGAAAAAAAGAATCTTTGGTGGGGAGCAGTTAAGTTTTATTTTCTAAGTGAGGCCATACCTTCAATCTTAAAAAATATATATATTGAGAAATTTCAAAAGTATAAAGTAAATCATTAAAATTTCCCCAAGCATCACAATTCAGTTCTGTATTGCTGGAAAACTACCACTTGAAAGTAATATACAGGTTAAATGATGTTGTTTTTAAAAATGCTGTTTACCATAGTGAAGAGCTATTTCAGGTTGAATGCCATGAATGTCAGAGGTACATAAACCATTTCTTGAAATCCTTACTTGATAGCTCTTTTATCATTTCCAAATCTCAGGTGAACAACATACCAAGTATGTTGTTTCGGTTATGAAAAATAAACATTTTTTATATTATCAGAAAATATGAAGATTGTTAAAAAAAGAAAAATGGCGGCCGGGCGCGGTGGCTCAAGCCTGTAATCCCAGCACTTTGGGAGGCCGAGACGGGTGGATCGCGAGGTCAGGAGATCGAGACCAACCTAGCTAACACGGCGAAACCCCGTCTCTACTAAAAAATACAAAAAACTAGCCGGGCGAGTTGGCGGGCGCCTGTAGTCCCAGCTACTTGGGAGGCTGAGGCAGGAGAATGGCGTAAACACGAGAGGCGGAGCTTGCAGTGAGCTGAGATCCGGCCACTGCACTCCAGCCTGGGCGACAGAGCGAGACTCCGTCTCAAAAAAAAAAAAAAAAAAAAAAAAAAAAAAAAAAAAAAAAAAAGAAAAATGGCATTTGATGGGCTATTTCAAGTCCATGTAAAAACAAGGATTTGAGGTGGGCGGATCACTGGAGATCAGGAGTTCAACACCTGCCTGGCTAACATGGTGAAACCCCATCTCCACTAAAAATACAAATATTAGTGGGGCGTGGTGGCGTGCGCCTGTAATCCCAGATACTTGGAAGGCTGAGGCAGGAGAATCGCTTGAACCCGGGAGGTTGAGGCTGCAGTGGGCCGAGACTGCACCACTGCACTCCAGCCTGAGCAACAGAGCGAGACTTTGTCTCAAAAAAAAAATAAAGTAAAAACCATGAGGATTTACCTCAATTTGTTCTTTTCACAGTATTACTAGTCATAGATGGCTTGGGAGAGGGGATAAACCCACATACAAAAACCCACATACAAAGGCTCATTCTTTGTCACTTAATTTTCCATTAAACTGCATAGAGCTTGTGGTTCCAAAAATTGTTTAAGAATAGCCATCTGACTTGAAGAGATGTAACCAAGAAAGAACAGGAAGGTGAAAACAGATATGATAGATAGTAACTGGCTACTTATGGAAATGCAACTCTTTCCAAGCTTCTTAAAATTTGTTAACAAAAAGCAACCAAATGGCCAATTTCTCATTCCTACACCTTTTCTCTTAAGATACAACCATAACTACAGTATCCTACTGTTTGACATCATTAAGCTCAGACAACAGGCCTTATAAGTAAGTACAGTAAGATGGGGTTGGGAGAGTGCTAGTCTGCATAAGAGACAGACTTGAGTCATTACTCTGCCAATCATCAGCTGTGGGACTTGTATGATTTATGGGGCTTAAAATGAATCAAGATTTAGTATCTAATAAATAGGAATTGAGTTTGCAAGGTTGAGACTGGAGATGAAAAACTAGAGAAAGCATAACTATGACAGTTGAAGAGACAAGAATTGCCAAAGGATAGTGAAATAAGTATAATATTTGGCTATTAACATCAGTATAGAGCATATACTTAAAAATACTGTTGAATGAGTGAATGCATAAATGAGCAGGAGAATTTGGGGGATTAGCTGAAGTTTAGGGTAAAGAAAATGATAAAGAAATTTTACTCTGCTATAGACTAGATGCTCTCTCATAGTTGATATTAATTTGCCTTTCATTTCTTCCTGAGACATTATGTTTTAAGGCATTTTGCCTTCTTTGGTAGTTTTAACTTGAGAGGTCAAAGGCTTAAAGAAGAGACGTGAGACCAGAGGAGAGATTACTAAAACATAATAGGGAGAAGTAGAGTAGTGGCAGAAGAAATGTAAACGAAAAAGCTTAGCAGTACTTCTGAAGGAGAAACCAGTAGGATTTGTTGACTGTACACTGGAGATGGAGAAGAATGAATGAAAGATAAGGCCTACGTTTCCATCCTAAGAGAGTGATGATGCAATTCAAACAGGGAAGATGAAAAACAGCTTTGTTCTGGGAAAGAAAATTATGATGTCAAATTTAGATATTTTGAACTGCAGTAAGGGGAAAACAGTCACTTAAAAATGATTGGAAAGAAAGAAGCTGGAATCTTGATCCAAAGAAAAGGATCTTCTAGAGACAGTTCCATAACCTGGTATCAATACTTAACATAAGATGACAAATATGAAGCCATATACAGTATTCACATGCTCTTTGGCCCAGTGCTTGTGTCTACATCATATGGGACGAGCATTTTTTATTTGTGTATTTTTTGAGACAGAGTCTCATTCTATTGCCCAGGCTGGAATGCAGTGGTGTGATCTTGGCTCACTGCAACCTCCGCCTCCCAGGTTAAGCGATTCTCCTGCCTCAGCCTCCTGAGTAGCTAGGATTACAGGCATATGCTACCATGCATGGCTAATTTTTGCATTTTTAGTAGAGATGGACTTTCACCATGTTGGCCAGGCTGGTCTTGAACTTTTGACCTCAAGTGATCTACCCACCTCAGCCTCCCAAAGTATTGGGATACAGGCGTGAGCCACCGCGCCTGGCGGAAACACTTTTTTATTTTTTATTTTTATTTTTTGAGATGGAGTCTTGCTCTGTCCCCCAAACTGGAGTGCAATGCACGATCTCAACTCACTGCAACCTCTGCCTTCTGGGTTCTCAAGTGATTCTCCTGCCTCAGCCTCCTGAGTAGCTAGGACTACAGACGTGCACCACCATGCCCTGCTAATTTTTGTATTTTTAGTAGAGACAGGGTTTCACCATGTTGGCCAGGCTGGTCTTGAACTCTTGACCTCAGGTGATCCTCCCACCTCAGTCTCCCAAAGTGCTGGGATTACAGGTGTGAGCCACTGCCCCTGGCTTGAAACACTTCATTAAAAAATCAAAAATATAACAATAAAGTGACTCACTCCAAAAAGGAAGAGAAGAAACCCTGTACTGAGCTTTCTGTACTCCATCTGAGTACAGATTTCCTACTAGCATTCAAGTGGATACATTAACACAGGAAAGCCCGAAACTTTTAAAAGTGAAATTAGGACCAATGGCCACAGTTCAACCATCTATTTAATGGTCAACAATGATTGAAATTGTTCATAAAATAAGTCTTCCTAAAGCCTATATAAGACAAAGTCATTTCCTTATTTTGATTTCATTTATTTCATTATTTTTTGAGACCAGGTCTTGCACTGTTGCACAGGCTGGAGTGCAGTGGCTATTCACAGGTGTGATCATAGCTCACTGCAGCCTCAAATTCCTGGGCTCAAGCAATCCTCCTGCCTCAGCCTCTTGAGTGGCTGGGATTACTGCCACAAGACACCACACCTAGCAAGACAAAATCATTTTTAACTTGAGGGTAAAAAAAAAAGGCAGCATTTGAGAGGGAGAGATATGAATGACTGGGCAGAGCAGAAATAGGGCAAAATCAGATTTAGAAGTTGGTGATGAAACAATACCCCTCATATACTGTTACCATCTGTTTACATCTCAGCTCCCCTACTAGACAGTGAACTCCTTTAGGGAGCTCATGGCCCTATATTCACTTCTAGTTCTCCAGTAAGAGGTGGACAGTATGGGCTCAATAAGTATCTGTTGAATGAATCAGTAAGAAATAAAAGCATAAATCATATCACCTCAAATACATGCTTATATTAAAAAGTGGAGATATATTTTAAAAATTCAAAATCCCAAATGAGAATTGAAAGGGACCTTAAAAGATGGTCTACCCATGGTTAAATTTATTAGAAATGTCAAAGGGGAAAAAATCATTCAAAATTAAAATTAGGAGACAAATTTATCATATAAGACAAAGAAGCAATAAATGTAGAAGACTCTGTTTTCAAGCCATTATTTAGAAAATCAATATGGAATAGTCTCTAGTTTGGACTGACTTTGACAGTCACTTGGGAAACAAACATTGTCCATCTTTCCATGAATATATTCCAACAAAATTACTTTTACTTTCTTACAATTTGATTAAAATTTTATTTGCAAAACATTTTAAAGTTAAAGTTGGTCAGACGCAGGGGCTCACGCTTGTAATGCCGGCACTTTGGGAGGCTGAGACGGGTGGATCGTGAGGTCAGGAGATCAAGACCACCCTGGCTAACATGGTGAAACCCTGTCTCTACTAAAAATACAAAAATTAGCTGGGCGTGGTGGCGTGTGCCTGTAATCCCAGCTACTCAGGAGGCTGAGGCAGGAGAATTGCTTGAACCCAGGAGACGGAGGCTGCAGCAAGTCAAGATCACACCACTGCACTCCAGCCTGGCGACAGAGCAAGACTCAGCCTCAAAAAAAAAAAAAAAAAAAAAAAAAAAAGTTACAATTGAGACAACTGCTAAGGCTTTATAGGATATTACAGAATTTGTAAAGCACTAATGTAGAGGATGAGGGAAAAAAAAAGTCCTAATTAAAACTACTAGTAATTTAGTGCTTTGTCTTGCACATTGAGAGGAAAATTTTAGTGAGACAAAACTGTTCATGATTAATTGATAACAAATGTTCTTCAGTATCTTTTTATAAATAAAACAAACATTGGGATATCATCAGGAATTTCATTCATTCTTTCCAACTATTAGGAGATTTGTTTCCTCTTGGGGTGTTTTATGTTGTAATTATATTAACATTTTTGATATAATATTCTAATATAGGGTAATATTAATGCTTCTTTTCTTCAATTTTAATTTCAAAGATTTTAATTTCAAAGAATGCCTAAGACATCCTAATTCTTAAAATGCACTGCAATGTAACAAGAGCTTTGTCTGATTTAGATTAAAATCTAAGATTCTTTTTGTATCTAACTCAGATGCATGTAGCTTGCATCCTGTTTGCTTTTTAACTGAAAACGGTGTTAAAAATAATTGCCCTTTCCATAAATCACATAAATGTGGTACAGCTGAATCACATAATGTGATGACCTCTGCTTTTCATTTAATATCTCTAGATTACAACTCTGTTGCTCAAAATTTTAATTATTCTTTTCAGCTGCTTGACATCTTCAACTGACTAAGCATGTCAATATTTTTAGCCAAGGAATTAACGAAGAGGTTGAACTGGACAGGGAGTATCCTGAAGCAAGCCATTAGAGACCTTGTTCCAGGCTGACATTTACTAAATTAGTAATCTTCACTCATTCATTCACTTATTCAGCTACAAATAATAAGTTATTACTTTCCCCCAAAGATATCACAAAAGTCTCTGTTAAATGACTGCTGAAATCCAGCATACCCTGTCTTCAGAGCATCTCTAATCTACTAGTAATCTTATCAAAAAAGGAAATGGGTTTAATCTTGGATAATCTAAATTTAGAAAATCTGGTTAATATCCTAGTAATTAGGGTTTCCTTTATAAAGTACTTATTTATGTACTCTTAACCACTGTTCTTTACTGGTAATAACTAAGCGCTAAGATGGCTGAAATTTGTCTATTTTTCAAATAATTAACAGTACTCAGAAAATACCTTTGCACATCTAATTTTAAGATTAAATAACTAAACTTAAGCATTACAGTTTTACCTTAAGACTCGTGGTGTTTTAAGAAACTTTAGATCGTCCGGGTGTAGTGGCTCACGCCTGCAACCCTAGCACTTTGGAAGGCTGAGGTGGGCAGACTGCTTGAGCCCAGGAGTTCAAGACCAGCCTGGGCAACATGGTGAGACCCTATCTCTACAAAAAATTAAAATAAAAAAATTAGCTGGGCATGGCATGGTGGGCTTGTATGCCTACAGTCGCAGCTACTTGGGAGGCTGAGGTGGGAGGATCACCTGAACCCAGGAGGCCCAGGTTGTGGTGAGCTGAGATTGTGCCACTGTACTCCAGCCTGGGCGACAGAGTGAGACTTGCCTCAAAAAAAAAAAAAAAAAAAAAAAAAAGAAAGAGAGAAACTTTAGATCATCAAGGCTAACACCATTTACTTTTCTTTGGTTAGTCTATGATCCTGAGTTCCAAGTTTTTTGTTGATACACAATAAAAATTTATTTTACACCATAAATCTATACTAGTCAGGTAAAATAAAAATAAAAATAACTAGAGATGAAGAACATTCTGTTTAGATACCATCTGAAGCGTCAATGAGTATGTACTGACTTCTACTTGTATTTTTGGGCTTCCTCAGAAGACTGATACTCTCAAGTGGGAGGACAAAGTAGCTTAAGAACAATAATGCACACTGATAATGGCACAGAGTCAGAGTCGAGGACAATGTCTATGTAGCAATAGGCTTTCATAGTGACCAAAATTCCCAGTGGATATTAAAAAACTGTGTAAGGGCCAGGCGCGGTGGTTCACACCTGTAATCCCAGCACTTTGGGGGGCTGAGGCAGGCGGATCACAAGGTCAGGAAATGGAGACCATCCTGGCTAATACGGTGAAACTCTGTCTCGACTAAAAATACAAAAAATTAGCTGGGCATGGTGGCACGCGCCTGTAGTTCCAGCTACTCAGGAGGCTGAGGCAGGAGAATCACTTGAACCCAGGAGGTGGAGGTTGTGGTGGGCCGAGATCGCGCCACTGCTCTCCAGCCTGGGTGACAGAGCGAGACTCCGAGACTCTATCTCAAAACAAACAAACAAAAACTGTGTAAGTACTAAAAAGATCTGCTTCCAGGTTAAAGGTCTCTGCTTTTGAACTATCTTGTGAGGTTTGTAAGGCAGCAATTATTCCTTTTTATTTTTCCAAATTTTTAAGATTTTTGAGATGGGGGAATGGGGATGGTCTCATTATGTTGGCCAGGCTAGTCTTGAACTCCTGGGTTCAAGTGATTCTGCCTCGGACTCTCAAGTACCTGGGACTACAGGCACAAACAAGGGTGCCCAGCTATCATTCATTTTAAATATGAGGAATGTGAGGCTCATGAGAAGTTGGAATTATTTAAGGACTGAGGACTAGTGAGAAGTTAAGCTAAATCTGGAGCTCAGATATTCTAAATCCAAGTTTACGGTTTTTATGACTATTCTAAGTCTTCTCCCATGGCCAATCCTAAGTGGTCAGTCAACAGTAACAACAAATTCTCAGCGTGTTTATGCTAAATGTGAAAAACAACTCTACTTAAAAGTAACAGGCTTTACAGAGGCACCAATTATATATAGGTCAGCAACTACAGAAAGAAGATACTGAATCTAATGAGAAACTCTCTCTCTAAAAGACACTAAGCCCAGGATATTTGTGGCGCAAGTCTTTCTCCCACCAAAATTTCAAGAAATCTATATTCTCAGCCATGTTCCATTTTATTTTATTTTTTTTGAGATGAAGTCTTGCTCTGCTGCCCAGGCTGGAGTGCAGTGACACAATCTCAGTTCACTGCAACCTCCGCCTCCCAGTTCAAGTGATTCTCCTGCCTCAGCCTCCAGAGTAGCTGGGATTACGGGTATCTGCCACCACGCCCGGCTAATTTTTGTATTTTTAGTACAGACAAGGTTTTACCATGTTGGCCAGGCTGGTCTTGAACTCCTGACCTCCAGCGATCCACCCACCTCAGCCTCCCAAAGTGCTAGGATTACAGGTGTGAGCTACTGCACCAAATCATGTACAATTTTATATCTATGCTTAGTTTCATGAATGCGGACTGATGCACTCCAGAATCACTTGCCGCTTAATAAGCATTCAGTCTATGCCCAAAATTTAATTCTCATGTTTGTAATAAACTAATCAGTTTTGACAGATACAGTCTATGTGAACATCATTATTTAAAAGTATACATATACATCATATGGTAACACCAATTTCACTATAAATTTGTATTAATTTCAAATTACAACTTACTAATTAGTATAACCAGAGATTAATATCGTGCAATAAGATATGCTACTCCCACTTAAGACAGATTTTTTCTGTAAAATAATATGCAAATTAATAATTTACATATGAAATAATACGTATTACATTGGACTTAAAAAGAGTCATTTAAAGAAATCCGAGACCATGTGCAGTGGCTCACACCTGTAATCCCAGCACTTTGGAAGGCTGAGGTGGGTGGATCACTACAGGTCAGGAGTTTGAGACCAGTCTGGCCAACATGGTGAAACCCTAACTCTACTAAAAAATAATAATAATAATAAGTTAGGCCAGGCATGGTGGCTTATGCCTGTAATCCCAGCACTTTGGGAGGCTGAGGCAGGTGGATCACGAGGTCAGGAGTTCGAGACCAGCCTGACCAACATGGTGAAACCCCATCTCTACTAAAAAAAAAAATACAAAAATCAGCTGGGCATGGTGGCACACATCTGTAATCCCAGCTACTCAGGAGGCTGAGGCAGGAGAATTGCTTGAATCCAGAAGGCAGAGGTTACAGTGAGCTGAGATGGTGCCACTGCACTCCAGCCTGGGCGACAGAGCAAGACTTTGTCTCAAAAAAAAAAAAAAAAAAAAAAAAAAAATTAGCCAGGCGTGGTGGCGGACACCTGTAATCCCAGCTACTCAGGGGGCTGAGGCAGGAGAATCACTTGAATCTGGCAGGCAAAGGTTGCAGTGAGTCAAGATCACAACACTGCACTCCAGGCTGGGCAACAGAGCGAGACTCTTTCTCAAAATAAACAAATAAATAAAGGAATCCTAGATTGAATGCATTTGAAAACAATCAGTCTACCCAAAGTTATAAGGCTTTTGTTTAAATTTAGATTTTCCAATACACGAGCTGCTCCAGTTTATGCAAAATCCCTCATTTACTGTCTGTAGAGTTTGTAATTTAGGAATTATAATCAGATAAGAAATTGCTTTTTAAATCAAATATAACTGACTACAAATGAGTAATGCACAAGAAGTTTAAGACGCAAGTCTCTTTCTGAAAGAAAACATTATTATTTTATTATTATTTTTGAGACAGGGTCTTGCTTTGTTGCCCAGGCTAAAATGCAGTGGCACAATCACCGCTCACTGCAGCCTCGACCCTCTGGGCTCAAGCAATCCCCCCACTTCAGCCTCCCAAGGAGCTGGAACTACAGGCACATACTACCACGCCCAGCTAATTTTTAAAATTTTTTTTTAGAGACAGGGTCTTACTCTGTGGCCCAGGCTGGTCTTGAACTCCTGGGCTCAAGTGATCTTCCCGCTTTGGCCTCCCACAATGCTGAGGTTACAGGTGTGAGCCACCATGCCTAGCCATTTTATTTTAAAAACCAATCTTTATATATCTGTATAGGTATCATCTGAGTATTGTGAAATCTAAAAATCTTGAGAGGTTATCTCAAAACATTCTTGTTTTATAGATGAGAAATAAAACCTCTGGCAGGTTAACTGAACATATGTTTTCTTTTCTTTTCTTTTCTTTTTTTTTGAGACGGAGTCTTGCTCTGTCGCCCGGGCTGGAGTGCAGTGGCCGGATCTCAGCTCACTGCAAGCTCCGCCTCCTGGGTTTACGCCATTCTCCTGCCTCAGCCTCCCGAGTAGCTGGGACTACAGGCGCCCACCACCTCGCCCGGCTAGTTTTTTGTATTTTTTAGTAGAGACGAGGTTTCACCATGTTAGCCAGGATGGTCTCGATCTCCTGACCTCGTGATCCGCCCATCTTGGCCTCCCAAAGTGCTGGGATTACAGGCTTGATCCACCGAGCCCGGCCAACTGAACATATGTAACTGTGTAGGACTGAAACTAGAGCCTCTCGAGGCTCAACTCTCTCCAATATTAATCTTCATTTAAGAGACAACTGAAGGCTGGGCATGGTGGCTCACGCCTGTAATCCCAGTACTTTTGGCGGGGCGGGGGGAGCACCAAGGCAGGAGGATTGCTTGAGCCCAGGAGTTTGAGAGCAGACCGGGCAACATAGTGAGACCCTGACTCTACAAAAAATAACAAAATTAGCTAGGTGTAGCAGTGCACATCTGCCATCCCAGCTACTCAGGAGGCCAAGGCGGGAGGATGGCTTGAGCTCAGGAGAAGGAGGCTGCAGTGAGCGGTGATCATGCTACCGCACTTTAGCCTGGGCTTTTTTCGTCCACCCAACTCTAACCTCATAGGTAATCTGGCATATAATTAATTTAGTGGATAACAGTATTGAGTCAAATGATGCCAGCAATTTGCCACCTCTTGCACTAGAGAAAATGTAAGATTAACAGGCAAAAACTGGAACTGCTTCATTAAATGACCTGTGACATTTGGTAAAATATGTATGATAAAACATAAATGATAAATGTAAATGCAATGATATAAAATGGAAAGGCAGCATTCGTTTAGGATATATGTGATAAAAGTTCTGTCTTCCTCTGATGCTCTCTCAAATTTTGTGACCTGGTTCTATTCTTCAAAGATGAAAATGAAGGCACAATAGCACAAGCCTGTAATCCCAGATACTTGGGAGACTGGAGAATAGCTTGAGGCAGGAGTTCAAGGCTGTAGTGCACTATGATTGTGCCTGTAAACAGCCACTGACAACACAGTGAGACCCCCATCTCAAAAAAAAAGAAAAGAAAAAAAAAGGAAAAGAAAATGGAGTTTCTAGAAATTAAAAGAATTATCTGGAGATGCAGTGATGCAGTTACAGTAAGCTTCTTCTAGACCACCTACTTCCCCCATTTCACTCTCACATACCAATCCTTAACAGTCCTTACTTCTTAAAGATTTGTTTTTAATTAACAGATCCCTACTGTTGCCCATTATGTTCCTAATACCTCTTGTGTGAGAATCATCTCAGAGTACTCTGTCTTTCATTCTGAACACCTCATCTCTAGTGACAACTATTAACAGAATAAATGAAAAGCCTCTGTTTCTATCTAGGGGGAAAAAAAAACTTCTTATAAACCCAACTGATAATTGTAAAACAGGACAATATGGGATACAGTTCTTCAATAAGGAAGAAAGCGGAATCACCTTTGGGAGGAGAGGGGGTGAGGGAACGTCAAAGGTATTTGTCATTGAACTTCAACTGGGCATCAAAACAAATTCTTTCCATTTTAAAATTACAAACATATTTGTATATATCTTGGTGAACTTCTTTGGGTATACTGATAGTGTAAATTCCTAGCAGTGTATCAGAGGGTATATATTTTGCACTTTGATAGACATTACACATTGCTTTCCTGAAAGACTGCAACAGTTTACACTACTGCCAACAGTGTAGGTGAATGACTGTGCCAGCTCCAGGTATCAAACTTTTGTATTTTGATTAATCTGATAATTAAAATGAAATCTTATTTTCACTTATCATTTGTATTTTTTTGATTATGGGTAAACTTGACCACCTGGAAACTTGAACTTTTAACTGGACAATGTAAGAAATGCCAATATAAAGGTAGGCTCATTTGGTATATAATATGACAACCATACATACATCTGTAACAACCATACATATTCCCTTTTCTGTTAGAACTTTTGGAGCCCAGAAAAGATCTTTTCCCTGAAGTTGCAATCAGGGTGTAATGAAAAACATACTTAGATTTTTCAAACAGTTAACATGCATGAGGCACTAATGAGGATAAAAAAGTCAACTTTAATTAGGCTTCTACACTCCTTGGAAATGATTCCCTATAAACTTTTCTTCACAAGTTTCCACTGAACATAAAATACATTCTTCCACCCATGTATCAATCTAAACAGTCTGTATTTTCCACATATCCTTAGACTTCAAACAACCAGTTCACATTTCATTCAGAGGAAATGAGAATTAAAGGACACACTGTAATCCTATTTCCTGGGTTTACCAGAGCTCAAAATTTTCCATTTTACTTATGTGAAAAATAATACTGGATGGCTCAGCAAACTGATTTTAAATCAGAGATAGGGTCCTAAGTATATCTGCCCAGTAGAGGACTCCCTGTATTCTAGGTATTGAAGATGCACACATGCAGTTGACACATACACATCCACCCTCCCACTCTTCCTTTTATTTCTCACTGTTACACAGGAGCTAGGACTACAAACATGAAGATGACAATTACGGTCACAGAAAATATCTCTGAAGTTCTTTGTCTTTTCTGAAGACAAATGTTTTCCTTTCTATATCCAACCCTGTCCCCATCCTACCTTAGAATGCACTCTCTGGCCAGGCGTGGTGGCTCATGCCTGTAATGCCAGCACTTCGGGAGGCCGAGGCGGGGGGATCATGAGGTCAGGTGTTCAAGACCAGCCTGGCCAACATTGCAAAACCCCGTCTCTACTAAAAACACACAAAAAAATTGGCTGGGTGTGGTGGTGTGTGCCTTTAGTCCCAGCTACTCGGGAAGCTGAGGCAGGAGAATCGCTTGAACCTGGGAGGCAGAGGTTGCAGTGTGCCAAGATTGTATCATTGCACTCTAGCCTGGGAACAGAGAGAGACTCCGTCTCAAACAAACAAACCAACCAACCAACCAACCTGTCTGCTCTGTGCTTGAAGTGAAACGTACATAAATTAAGTCCAAATAAGTCTCCCTTTATATTGACATTCCTTATTTTCTCGTTAAAAGTAACCTCCTTTTAGTTCTCTGTACTTCTAAATTGTCTAATTTTTATGGTATATATATATTTTTACTTGACATTGTGAGTGTTTAAGTCTGAGACTGTGTCTTATACATTCTTGAACTCCTTACAGCACCCACCATATTACTTTATACTGAGTGGCCAGTCACTGTTTCATTCTTATATTAAATGAGTTTATATTTATAAAGTGTTTCTGTAACTGAGTACCTCCATTTTTCTAAGAGACAGAATGAGTTATTTTAAAATTATTTTTTCTCTTTTCTCATTCCTCCTTTTCCCCTGTACCCCATTTCCTACTTAGCTCTTTAGAAATACAATTATAACCTGCTACCTCCTCTTCACCAGACATGTGCTTAGAAGCTCCAGAGTGGAACTCTCCCACCAGGAGATTGCCTCGAGAGACAACAGTCTATTTACAACAAAAAGTACACTGGCAACGAAACTCTCTCTGACCTGGAGAGTTTCAGCCACTTTTTTTTTTTTTTTTTTTTTTTGAGATGGAGTTTCGCTTTTTGTTGCCCAGGCTGGAGTGCAATGGCACAATCTCAGCTCACTGTAACCTCTGCCTCCCGAGTTCAAGCGATTCTCCTGGCTCAGCCTCCTGATAGTTGGGATTTGTAGGCATGCACCACTACGCCCGGCTAATTTTTTTTTTTTTTTTTTTTTGAGATGGAGTCTAGCTCTGTCACCCAGGCTAGAGTGCAGTGGCGCGATCTCGGCTCACTGCAAGCTCCACCTTCCAGGTTCATGCAATTCTGCCTCAGCCTCCCGAGCAGCTGGGACTACAGGTGCCTGCCACCATGCCTAACCTTTTTTTTTTTTGTATTTTTAGTAGAGACAGGGTTTCTCCATGTTGGGTCAGGCTGGTCTCAAACTCCCTACCTCAGGTAATCTGCCCACCTCGGCCTCCCAAAGTGATGGGATTACAGGCATGAGCCACTGTGCCCGGCCTCAGCCACTTTTACAACTTAGTTCTGCCCATGAAGGTGCCAGTGATTGGCAGCTCAACTGCCCAGCAGATAAAGCACCCTCACCTGTTTGCTTCCTCCACTGCATGCCATTCTTGCCAAGCTCCCTTTTAAAAGCACCTGCTTTCTGCTCCAAAGCTGAAGTGGTACCCTTAAGGCAGGAGGCCTGTATTTCTTCCCCTAAGCTAGCTTTGGAATAAAAAGTCACTCTTTATACCAGCCCTCACTAATGTTATCGGACTCTACAAGTGGTGAGTGCCTGAACCTGTGTTTCAGTTACATTTCGAATAGTGTTGGCACATAACAAATGCTATTTATTAAATAAGAAACTGATAGATTTTTTCTAATGAATTTTCCCCTTCAACATGTAAATCTTATTTCTCCCATCTTAAATAAACTTCTTGACTCCATTCCCTTCACCAGTTAGTTGCTTCCCCACTTCTCTTCTTCCTACTGTAGTGTAACTCATAAAGATTATTCAAACTCACTGTCTACAAATTACTTTTTCCCATTCACAAACCCACTCAACTGGCTTTTATCTCATTGGTCTACTAAAAACTTTTTGTTGAGGTGACCAATCATCTCCAAATTACTAAATCCAAAGAGAAGTTCTTAGTCCTCTTCTTACTGACCTATCAGCAGCATTTGATGTACTTGATGTTTCCTTTCTCCCATGAAGAATTTCCATACTTGGTTTTCCAGTACACCAAAAAATCTCTGGATTTTCCTCTTCTCTCATAGGCCAATCTTCTTCCTTTTCTTCTTCTCCCTAATTATGTTTTCTGCCTAGAACTTTCTCCTTAGTATCCTATGACTCTAAGAGTCTCTAGACTCATAAATGTCACTTATCTATTCAACATTCCCACTTAGATGGCTGATGAACACCTGAAACTGAACTCCAGCTCTTTCCCACAAAACCTGCCCTCCAGCAGCATTTACATCTCAGTTAATGACAAATCTATTCTTCCAGCCATTTAGGATAAAATCCTCATAGGTTCCAATTTCTTTCATACCTTACATCCAACCCACCAGAAAATTCTGTTAGCATTGCCTTCAAAATACATCTAAAATTCAACTACATCTTTTAATCTTCACTTGTACTTTAGTCTAAACCATGATCATATATTGCCTGAGTTACTAAAATGGTCTCCCAACTGGTCTATCTTGCCCCCATATCTGTTCTTAATACTATAACCAGAATGATCCTTTAAAAACCTAAGTCAAATCACATCAGTCCTCTGCTTAAAATTCTTCAATGAATTCCTGCGATACTGTGAAATACACAGTTGACCCCTGAACAACAAAGGTCTGAACTACATGGATCCACTTACATGCATATTTTTTCCAATATATTTTAAAATATTTTGGAGATTTGCAACAATTTGGGAAAAAATGGCAAACTACATAACCTAGAAATACCAAAAAATTAAAAGATGTGAATGAATGCATAAAACATAAGCAGATACTGTTTATTTTATCATTTAATACCATAAAGTATATACAAATCTGAAGTTAAATCTATCAAAATTTATACAAACACTTACATGGTGCCATTTGCAGTCAAGAGAAACGTAAACAAAGATGAAGTATTAAATCGTAACAGCATAAACCACATACAATTAACTGTAGTATTTACTGTGCTACTGTAAAATTTTCACAGCCACCTCCAGTTGCTAGCAGTGAGTGAAATATTGCAAGTATCCGCTTAAAACGCATGTGACACTAATCACCTGAGTGATCAGGTCCTCTCTCCAGTAAACTGCATATCTCAGTAAAAAGTGTTCTCTTGGGGGTTCTCTATTATTTTTCATTGTGTTTAGTACAATACTGTAAACCTTGAATAACACCATGAGATGCGTAAGAAGTGTGACTAGTGACAATGAAATGCTCCCAAGAAGCAGAGAAAATGTCATGACATTACAAGAAAAAGTTGATTGCATGATACGTACCATAGGTTGAGGTCTGCTGCTGCAATTGCCTACCATTGCATACAGATGATTTGTCTTATAAACATATGTAAATACAGTACTGTAAATGTATTTTCTCTTCCTTATGATTTTACTAACATTTTAAAATTAAAATAACATTTTCCTTATGATTTTCTTAACATTTTAATTTCTCTAGCTTACTGTATTGTAAGAAGAGTATATAATACATATAACATATAAAATATGTGTTAATAACAGTTTATGTTATTAGTAAGGCTCTGCTAAGCAAGAGACTGTTAGTTAAGCTTTGGGGGAGTCAAAAGTTATACGCGGATCTTTGACTGTGTGTGAGGGTCCAGCACTCCTAATACCCACTTTGATCAAGAGTCAACTGTATTTGGTCTTCCTTTCCTTTTCCTGGCATAGAACTACTAAATTCCTTGGAATCTCCAAAGTGATGTGTCTTTTTGTATGCTAATAAGATGGCTGATGGTTGGCAGCTTCAGGATGAGGTTGGTCATCAGAAAGACCAAGGCGTAATTAGAGAATTGGCACTTCAGCCCCACCCCCCAACCTCTGGGAGGGTAAAGGAAGGAGAGTGAAGGTTAAACTGATCACCAATGGCAAGCAATTTAATCAGTCACACTCACATAATGAAGTTTCCATAAAAACCCAAAGACAGAGTTAGGGTTTCTGGATAGCTGAACATGTGAAGTTTCCTGGAGGGTGGGGGCTTAATGGAAGCACTGCATCCCTTCCCATATGCCTTGCCTATGCATCTTTTCATCTGCATCCTTTATAATAGGCCAGTATACATGTTTTCTTGAATTCCGTAAGCCACTCTAGCAAATTAACTGAATCCAAGGAGGGGGCTGTGGAAACCCCAATTTATAGCCAGTTGGTCAGAAGTACAAGCAAAATAACCTGGGGCTTTCAATGGGCACTGGAAGTGGGATGCAGCCTTGTGGGACTCAGTCCTCAACTAGTGTGATCTAATACTATCTCCACGTAGACAGAGTCAGAATTGAATTGAATTAAAGGATACCCCGCTGGTGTCTGCTGCAGAATTGCTTGCTGGTGGGAAGAAATCCCCGCAGACCTGGCATCAGAAGTGTGTTGTTGAGAGGACAGTGGGAGAAACTGAGTATGTTTTATCCACTCAATTTCCTTTGCCCTCAAATGGCCTTCAAAGGCGTATCTGATTTGGCCTTCTTTATGGTAGATTAATAGCCACATTCACCCAATCTCGTATACCCTTCCCTTTATAATCTGGCTTTCCCACTCCTATCAAGAGGTGGCTTCTGGTCAGGCACAGTATCTCATGCCTGTAATCTCAACATTTTGGGAGGCCAAGGCAGGAGGACCACTTGAGCCCAGGAATTTGAGACCAAGCCTCGGCAATGTGGTGAGACCCCGTCTCTACAAAATAATAATAATAATAATAATAATAATAATAATAATAAATAAATTAGCAGAGCGTGGTGGCATGTTTTTGTGGTCCCAGCTACTCAGGAGGCTGAGCCAGGAGGATGGCTTGAGCCCAAGAGATCCAGGATGCAGTGACCTGTGTTTGTGCCACTGCACTCTAGCCTGGACAAGAGTATGACCCTGTCTTAAAAAAGAAAAAAAAAAAAAAGTGGTGGAATGTATTTCTCCATCCAGTGAAACTGGGTTTGGTCATGGTCTTGCTTTGGCCAAGTGAAATGTTAGTAAATGTGATACAAGCAGAGGCTTAAAAAGTATTTGTGCATTGGAGTTTGTCCTTTCTTGTTGCACTGAGATCTCCAGCACACTTTACATCTCAGTTATTGACAACCTCATCCTTATAATAGCTATTCGGGCTAAAATTCTTGTAGCTTGTCTACATGGATGAGTGTTAAAAAGAAAAAATAAAACCTTGAGAGGTCCGGCCAACAGCAGTACCTACTACCAGACACATGAGGAAGCGAGGCCATCTTAGACCATCCAGGTCCACCTGAGCCCCCAACAACTATAATGACAAGCCTACGAACCAAATAGTGGAGCCCAGCTCAAATGGCTGACTCAAAATTGTGAGCAAATAAAGGTTATATTAAGCTACTATTTTTATTATTTTTTAAAAGACAGTCTCACTCTGTCACCTAGGCTGCAGTGCAGTAGCCTGATCATAGCTCACTGCAGTCTCAAACTCTTGGGCTCAAGCAATTCTCTCACCTCAACCTCCTGAGTAGCTGGGACTACAGGCACACACCATCGTGATGGGCTAATTTTTTTTTTTTTTTTTTTCAAAGACAGGCTCTAACTATGTTGCTCACACTGGTCTTGAACTCCTGACCTCAAGTGATCTTCTTGCCTCAGCCTCCTGAGTACCTGGGATTACAGGTGCAAGCCACTGTGCCTGGCTAAGCCACTAAGTTTTAAGGTGGTTTGTTACACAGCAATAGATAACTGATACACTGTATTAAATCTTTCACACTCCCAATTCCTGCCACTCTTCCCTGTCTTAATTCTTGCTCTAGTCATACCAACTAACCTCTTTTTAATTCCTTGTAAACACTGTGAAAACTCCTGCAGTTATTCTGGCTGTACCCCCTGCCTGGAATGCTCATTCCTCAGCTGAATGGCTAACCTGCTTTCCTCTTTCAAGCCTTCCTTCAAATGTCTTGTTTTAAATGAAGCTTATGCTTACTGTTCTATTAAAAATGGCAGTCTACCCTCAATGTCCAGCACTTCCAATCCCTCTTACCCTGCTTTATTGTATTTATTTATTTTGAGAAAGGATCTGGCTCTGTCACCCAGGCTGGAGCACAGTGGTAATTTGGCTCACTACAACCTCCACCGCCCTACCCCACCCCGGGATTCAAGTGATCCTCCCACTTCAGCCTTCTAAGTAGCTGGGACCAGAGTCAGCTACATTTTTCCTTCTGAAATCCTGCCTTCAAAATGTTCATTCTGTAATTTGGAATGAACTCTTCACAAAGTATGTGCAGGCCGGACGTGGTGGCTCACGCCTGTAATCCCAGCACTTTGGGAGGCGGACGCGGGCGGATCATGAGGTCAGGAGATTGGGACCATACTGGCTAACACTGAGAAACCTTGTCTCTACTAAAAATACACATACACACACACACACACACACACACACACACACACACACACACACACACACACACAAAATTAGCCAGGCACGGTGGCGGATGCCTGTAGTCCCAGCTACTTGGGAGGCTGAGGCAGGAGAATGGTGTGAACCCAGGAGGTAGAGCTTGCGGTGAGCTGTGATTGCGCCACGGCATTCCAGCCTGGGCGACAGAGCAAGACTTTGTCTCAAAAAAAAAAAAAAAAAACAAAACCCCACAAAGCGTGTGCAATCTCAGGCAAGGAGGTCATGTACGAACCCCTATCTATAGCAATTTCATATATCTAAACAGTTACATTAAAAATTTTAGATACTAGGGGCAAGTACCTCATTTGTGAACATTTAAATCATTGTTTCAATGAGAATATTTTAGTTTACCAATCAAAAAATAGTTCGGGTAAGAGAGAGACACAGGTAGGGAAGCAGGCAAATAGTTAAATCCAGGGGTCCCCAAATGCTGGGTCGCAGATCAGTACAGGTCAGTGGCCTGTTAGGAATCAGGCCACACAGTAGGAGGTGAGCAGCGAGCAAGTGAGTATTACCATCTAAGCTCTACCTCCTGTCAGATCAGTGGTGGCATCAGATTCTCATAGGAGCACAAACCCTATTATGAATTGTGCTTGCGAGGGATCTAGGTTGCATGCTCCTTATGAGAATCTAACTGATGCCTGATGACCTGAGGTGAACAGTTTCATCCCCAAACCATCCCACTCCAACCTTCCCCACAGACACCCCGACCCCATCTGAGGAAAAACTGTCTTCCACAAAACTGGTCCCTGGTGCCAAAAAGGTTGGGGACCGCTGGTTTAATCTACACTCACTCACTCAGGTACTAACTATATTGTTTTTATCACACTCTCTCTACTCTTAAAAGTTAATGCAATCACCAAATAAAATCAATTAAAAATATTTAAATTATGTTTTATGCCCTCCCCCACCTGACTATCAATAACGGAAAAAAAAAGGAGTTAACTTCTCTTTTACTGTTAGTCTCCACCCACTATTCCTTTAGGGCTCTTCTATGAATGCTTTCCTTCTGATCACCCCATTCACCCTGGGATAGCATTCTTAATAAAATAGATAAGTAAACTGAACTTTTATAACCTCAGAACAAACAGAGTTGTGTCAGGGGTTTTGAATCCAAGATATATAACAAACAACAGAAAAAGGTACAGACCGGAGGCACAAATCTGTTTAAAAAGTTATCAACCATAAGGCATAAGAGGGTAATTCAATATCAAACTTCAGAGTAAAAAATCTGTTTGGATCTTAAATCCAACTGCTCAATAGCTAACAATATGAACATATATTAACTTCAGAATCAGGCAAAACTATAAAGAATCTGCTTTGCTTTGGTATTTATCTCTTAGAAAATATGTATCATTTATAAGATCAACTAAAAAATGGTAAAATCAAACTATAGACTAAGTTTGTACTAAAGACTATGGATGAAAAGTGAAAATGGTGGTTATGTTGAATAAAGCTGGATCATCCTCCAATCCAGTTTTATCTCAGAGATTTGTTCTGCTGATCTCGAGATACAAGTTTCACACTGAGATATGTGTATATTGCTTAACAATTCAGAAATTTTCCAAGTCTTTGGGAAAAATACTTTGAAAATAAGTAGCTGAGCACTAAGAAATCTTTTTCTTTTTTTTTTTTGGTCACACAGATCCATCAAGATTTTTTTTTTTAAATGTAAGAAGTATTCCAGGTGGCTCTAAATCAAATTCCCATTTGTTATGCATGCCTGGCATTTTCAAATTTAACCCATGTTTTTCCCAAGCAGTCCAAGGCAAATGAAACTCATTCATTGAAGGAAACACTGATTGTCCAGTAACTATTTCACTTGAGAAAGTGAGGATGACATTTACTCTGCACTGAAGCAGCCCATTACACACAAGAGACGGGACACTCCAGGATGATCTGAGCATGCCCATACAGCTACAGAGCACCCTCTGCATTTTGTCCAAATAGCTTTAGGTAAAATGAACAACTAGGAAACACATATCATGCTTCTTCATTATTACAACCCTACACAAGTCAGTTCTAAAATAACAAACGCCCCTGGTTGAGATCTACTGCTGAAAAACGCTAAGTTTCAGCAGCTCAGGCTATTTCCTTTCTGTTTATTCAACCAGCCCCCACTTAAAGCTGTAGGACTAACTATAGGATTTAGGAAGAGATTTTTTTTTTTTTTTTTTTTTAAAAAGACAGATACACACACATATACAACATACGGTTTCCGAGGACAGTGAGGGCTCCATGCTTGTGAGAGAGGAGGAGGAGGAATATGCCGAATAACCCGCAGTTTCTCCCAGATTTGAACATGCTGTACTGTGGCATGAGGTCAGCAGTGACTGACTCCAGCCCTGTGAGGCTGAATTCTACCCTGACAAAGCAGTATCACTGTAATATGAAGCAAGAGGATTCAGAGCATGTTGGCAGCTGTACAGAATGCCTGTTCTAGAAAGTAATGGCAATTCCAAAACAAGAGATCTATGCTGTCACATGAGATAATCTTCAGCCCAGTTAAGCAATAAGCACCCAAAATACTTTGAATCCCAAACACAGGCAGCTCAAAAGTTTAATGGTAGAAAAGAACTTTTCTCCTTGAACCTATTTTGTGTCTGGAGGAAATAAACAGGAAGTAGAAAACTGGAAGAATCACTGGTTAATTTGATCTGTATCATAAACAACATACTGATTCTGATCTGATCTGTTCCTGGACACTGCGACCTAGCTGAAGAACTCCAAACCACCTCTGTGACTTTACTATGGAACAGGGAGACTATTTTGGAAGTACTTTTTTGATAATGGATATATGGCAGAACTGAAGGTGTGAATAACCTCATTTTTCACATGTGCCAAAAGGCAAACCTAATATACATCATCATTTCTTTTTAGTTCAAGAATGTGTGCCTTTAGAAATTCTTCCTCCAAAGAAGAGGGGCATTAAAAAAGGAGCCTGAACATGACTTTTCTAACAAGAGAAAACAAGGCAATGCAGATATTCCTTTACATTTTACGGTGTCCCTTATATTACGAAAGTTCTATTCTAGACCAAAAGTGACCCAATAGCTTTATAACAAGTAAAACTTAGCCAGGAAACACAAGATAATGGAGATAAAACAAAACTGTACTATAGCACTAATGGGAAGGTAAATCTATAAGAAGTTCTTCAATAGTTCAGTGGGATAAGGAGGGATAAAGAATAAAGAAATAAAAACTTTTTTCAACATGCACTAGCTTTGTTTTAATAAATATTAACTTACTAATAATGGATTTTGAAAGGAGATACATATAACTTATTTACAGATTTCCAAATTTCTGATAAAGTTTTTGAGGATCTACGTTTGTACCCAAAAGCCTAAAGATAATTATACAATTTCGTTTTTCTTTTTGAGCCAGGGTCTTGCTCTGCCATCCAGGCTTGATGGCATGATCTCAGCTTACCGCAACCTCCGTCTCCTGGGCTCAGGTGATTTTCCTGCCTCAGCCTCCCAGGTAGCTGGAATTACAAGTGTGCACCACCACAGCCACTAATTTTGTATTTTTAGTAGAGATGGGGTTTTATCATGTTGGCCAGGCTGGTCTCAAACTCCTGACAAGTGATCCTCCTGCCTTGGCCTCCCAGAGTGTTGGGATTACAGACGTGAGCCATTGTGCCTGGCCAAATTGTACAATTTCTAATACACTTTTTTCATTCTTTATGAATTTTACTTCAATAAAAACAAAACACAGCATCTTATTTTTTTAAGTAAACAGAAAAAAGAAATAGAAAAAAGTCATTATAGAAATAGAAAAAAAAGAAAAAATCATTACTGGACTGTTTCAAAGCAGGTAATTTGGAAAGACTGGATAGGCAAGTTTCCTATATTAATAAACTTTTTTTTAGGTCATTTTATAAGAACCTCTGAAAGAGTAATCTACTTTGAACATTAATTTTTTTTTTGTTATACTTACACTATCAAAGGAAATTTTAATTCCTTAGTTTTAGGATGCACAAGAAACAGTGCCCAGAATGGTGGTTATTACCAATTGAGAAGAAACAACTGTACTAAATTTTTTAGTACTGAGCTTCTTTGTTAGCAACATCTTAACACAAGGCCAAGAGAAAAGTCTGGGAAAGCAGTAAACAGTCCTTTGGAGTGTGGGTTTTAGTCTACTGTCAAAGGTAGGAGATACAATTAATGTTTTGATTTCATTCTATGAACCAGGATAGGAACAGAAGGAAGCATCTGATAAATTATATAAATCTATATAGGTACAGACAGGTACCTGTATCTACCTGTACATACAGGTACAGACTTTAGGCCAAAAGAGAATAGGCATTAATATGGAACAAAAAGAGTCAGTCAAACCTTATCTGTAGAGGAGAGGCAGGACTAACAACGGAGTGAAACTTTTGCAGCTTAAATTACTCTCCTCAATGTCTGAGAAAAATTTTCTAAGTAGAAGGGCTTCATATTAACTTATTCAATAATTCTTACTATACCAGGCACACCATATGGGGCATTTAGGGATACAAAAATGAATAAGATGAACAGGTTCTTGCCCTCTATTGACTTTTGAGATCATCTGTGTTCTCTAGGCTACTATTTCTCAACATTAAAACAAAACAAACAAAAACTTTACGTCCTCTACAATACTGTCTCACTCTACAGTCTAGCTATGCATTCCTGCCACGCTGGAATATTTTATTGTGCTTTACTGTCGGTAGTTTATAGTTTTAAAACAAGAATTATATGGGCTCTACTTTTTAAAAAGTATACCTCTCCATTAGAGATTCTAATACCTCAAGTCTCCCAGGGATGTGAAGGCTGGGCGTGATGCCTCACACCTGTAATCCTAGCACTTTAGGAGGGCGAGGTGGGCGGATCACCTGAGGTCAAGAGTTTGAGACCAGCCTGGCCAACATGTTGAAACCCTGTCTCTATTAAAAATACAAAAACTAGCCAGGCGAGGTGGCACGCACCTGTAATCTCAGCTATTTGGGAGGCTGAGGCAGGAGAATTGCTTGAACTCAGGCAGTAGAGGTTGCGGTGAGCTGAGAGATGGTGCCACTGCACTTCAGCCTGGGTGACAGAGCGAGACTCTGCCTCAAAAAAAAAAAAAAAAAAAAAAAAAAAAAAAAAAAAAAAAAAGACTGTTCAAACCAAACCTCTTATTTTGTAGTACAAACCCCTAGTCTTTGAAAGGAGAAGTGAATGATGCAGTTGTGGCCCTATCAGATCTAGAATCCATGTATACTGATTCTCCATTTCTGTTCTTTCTACTAAATCAAGGTGTACTCTCCTACAATCTGGTTCCTACTTCACACACTGTCATACCAATCTGGTTTTTATATCGCCATTGTGTAAAAACAATGGAACAAACAAATGAACAGAAACCAAAAACTCTTCAATTTCTGCAATGTACTCACTTTGCAGAGATGTTTCTGGTTTGGTATTCCTGCCTTATAGCTTCACTATATAAATCATCTGTGGAGGCTTTTTTTGGGCAAATTATTTCTTTGGAATGCTGTTTGACTGCATGATCAATGAAGGTTCCTTTCTAGCCCCAGAATTAATTCTGAGATTGTCTATAGTACTATGTGAGGTTTTTTGGAACCTTTTCTCTGTACTGAGGATCAATAAATGGTGGAAAGAATTCTGGGGAAAACTGATTAGGTATACAAAGAATGAAGTTGGTGGGTTTCATTTTATAAATATGAAAGTCTGTAATCATCAAAGCTTATAGAAAAATAATACATTTTCGGCCGGGCGCGGTGGCTCAAGCCTGTAATCCCAGCACTTTGGGAGGCCGAGGCGGGTGGATCACGAGGTCAGGAGATCGAGACCATCCTGGCTAACATGGTGAAACCCCGTCTCTACTAAAAATACAAAAAAAAACCTAGCCGGGCGTGGTGGCGGGTGCCTGTAGTCCCAGCTACTCGGAGGCTGAGGCTGGAGAATGGTGTGAACCCGGGAGGCGGAGCTTGCAGTGAACCGAGATCGCGCCACTGCACTCCAGCCTGGGCGCCACAGCGAGACTCCGTCTCAAAAAAAAAAAAAAAGAAAAGAAAAATAAAAATAATACATTTTCAACATGTTTAAAATAATCACATTTTACATCTTTATAAATTACAGGCAATCTTCAATTATTCCTTCTTAGATAATGGAGTCTCTTAATGTTTCTAGCTAAAGGAATATAGATAGTCCTGAAGATCTGAAGGAAAGCTGAGAAAGCTCTTACAACAAAATAAAACAAAAGCCCTCACAACTAACAGTAATTTGGAGGTCCCTAATGAGCCAACCCTCCTGGTACTGATGACCCACATAGTCTTCTTCCTATACTGACTTTGGGCTTGATGACTAGCTGTGACTAGTGATAGCAAATGGCATACTATCACCAACTATGCAAACAGAGACTTGGTAAGTACTTGAAAATTGGAGATTATTCTTTTTGAAAACTCCTTGGAACTCAGCTGCCATGCTACAAAAAAGCCCTACTAGTGTAATCAAGGTCCCTGGCCAAAAGCCACGGCTGAACTCAGAGTCAGCAGCTAACATAAACAGCTAGCATGTGAGTGAGGCTATTTGAACTTTCTGATCATCCCAATACCTCAGCAAACTTAATAAACTTTGCTTTGACCTAAAGCAGAAGGGCTCTGTATTAATTTATTCAATAATTCTTATTATGTGCCAGGCACACTATACGGGACATTTAGGGATATAAAAAATGAGTAAGATGAACAGGTTTAACCTAAAGCAAAGTTTATTAATATAAGGAACTTGATACAAACCAGAAGCGCCTGCTCAACCGACAGAATCAAAACAAATAAATGGTCACTTTAAGCTACTTTTTTGTTGTCGTTGTTCTGAGATGGAGTCTTGCTTTTTCGCCTAGGCTGGAGTGCAGTGGTGCGATCTTGACTCACTGCAACCTCCGCCTCCTGGGTTCAAGTGATTCTCGTGCCTCAGTCTCCCAAGTAGCTGGGATTACAGGCGCCGGCCACCACGCCCAGCTAATGTTTGTATTTGTAGTAGATATGGGGTTTCACCATGTTGGCCAGGCTGGTCTTGAACTCCTGACTTTGTGATCTGCCCGTCTCGGCCTCCCAAAGCAGAGATTACAGACGTGAGCCACTGTGCCCGGCAAGCTACAAAGTTTTTAAAAATTTTCTTAACACCACAGAATTTACTTTTTTAGGTATGTGTACAGTTCTATGAATTTTAAAACATTCATAGACTCATGAAACCACCAGCAGTATAATCAGGATACATAGAAGTTCCAAAAGACATCCTTATGTAGTCACACCTAACCCCACCACTAACCCTTAACCCATTCTTTTTTACTACAGTCTATCTTTCTGAGAATGTCACATAAACAGAATCATACAGTATGTAACTTTCTGAGACTGATTTATCAACACAATGCCTTGGAGATGCATAAAGAATGATGCATGTATCATAGTTCATTCCTTTTTATTGCTGAGTTCATTGTATGTATATACCACAGTTTATCTATTCACTTGTTGAAGGACATTTGGATGGTTTCCATTTTTTAGTAATTGTAAATAGAGATGCTATAAACATCAGTGTAGAGGATTTCATAGAAATGTAAGTTTTCATGTTTCTAAGTTAAACACCTAGGTATGGATTTGCTGGGTCACATGCTCAGCGTATGTTTAACTAAAAAAAAAAAATCACCAAACTTTTCCAGAGTAGTTTTGCCATTTTCCTTTCCTACCAGCAATGTATGAGAGTTCTAATTGTTCTCTGCAACCTTGCCAGCATTTGCAACTGTCAGTTTTTTATTTTAGTCATTTTAAGAGTGGTACCTCATCAAGATTTTAAATGCATTCTCTTAATGGCTACTAATACTAAATATCTTTTAATGTATTTAGTTGTCATTGTATATCCTTTCTTGTAAAGAAACTGCTTAAGACATTTGATGATGTATTAAATATGGTTTTTTGAAAAAAAACTGTTGAGCTTTGACAATTTTTTATATACAGCTGTTCCTTGACTTTTGTCTCAATAAATCAACCGTGAGATGAAAATATGGGGCCGGGCGCGGTGGCTCAAGCCTGTAATCCCAGCACTTTGGGAGGCCGAGACGGGCGGATCACGAGGTCGGGAGATCGAGACCATCCTGGCTAACACGGTGAAACCCCGTCTCTACTAAAAACTATAAAAAACTAGCCCGGCGACGTGGCGGCGCCTGTAGTCCCAGCTACCCGGGAGGCTGAGACAGGAGAATGGCGTGGAACCCAGGAGGCGGAGCTTGCAGTGAGCTGAGATCCGGCCACAGCACTCCAGCCTGGGTAACAGAGCGAGACTCCGTCTCAAAAAAAAAAAAAAAAAAAAAAAAAAAAAAAAAAAAAATGGGCCAGGCGCAGTAGCTCACCCAGCACTTTGGAAGGCCAAAATGGGAGGTCACTTGAGACCAGGAGGTTGAGACCAGCCTAATCAACACAGCAAGAATCCCATTGTAAAAAATAATAATAAAATGAAAATATTGCAAGTTGAAAGTGTATTTAATATACCTAACTTACTGAACATCATGGCTTAGCCTAACCCACCTCAAATGTGCTCAGAACGCTTACATTAGCCCACAGCTGGCAAAATCATCTAACACAAAGCCTATTTCATAAAAAGGAATGAGGCCAGGCACAGTGGCTCATGCCTGTAATCCCAGCACTTTAGGAGGCTGACATGGGAGGAATACTTGAGCCCAGGAGTTCAAGACCAGCCTGGCCAATGAGTGAGACCTTGTTTCTGCTTTAAAAAAAAATTTAAAATAAATAAAATAAAAACCAGAAAATTTATTGACTATTGTACTGATAGTGAAAAATAGAAAAGTTGTACAGGTACTGAAAATATGGTTTCTGCTAGACATGTATTGCTTTTGCACCACTGTAAAGTTAAAACAACTGTTAAGTTGAACCATTTCAAGTCAGGAACCATCTGTATTCTGAATATAAGTCCTTTGTCAGATATGTGATTTACAAATTTTCCTCCCAATATGCAGCATGCCCTTTAATTCTCTCAATAGCATCTTTCATAGATTAAAAATGTCTTGTGTTGTTCTAAAAGTTTCAGTTTATTTTATATATTAATTCATGATTTATTTTGTGTTGATTTTTATATACGGTATGAGAGGTTCAAGTTTTTGCACACAGATTTCTACTTTTTCCAGTACCTCTTTTTGAAAACACTATCCTTTCTCCATTGAATTGCCTTTGTATTTTTGTGAAATATGAACTGGCAATATTTATGTGGGTCTATTTCTGAACTTTCTATTCTATTCCATTAATCTACATGTCTATCCTTTTACTAATATGGCCTCATCTTGATTACTGTAGCTTTATGGTAATTCCGAAAGCTGGGTAGAATAATTCATGTAACTTTATTTTTCTTTTCCAGTATTGGTTGACTCTTCTAGTTCTTTTGCCTTTCCATATACATTTAAGAATAAGCTTGTCTGTCTCTACAAAAAGGTCTTCCTAAGATTTCTGATTAGAATTGTGTTAAAAGGACAAAAGGGAATGCCTACAAAGAACTGTGTGTACATAAATCAACAGTTTAGATGAAGCGGACCAAATTCTCAAATAACAAACTACCAGAATCACCTAAGATGACACAGATAACCTGAATGGTTATATAACTGTTTTCAAAATGAAATTTTGTAATTAAACATATTCTGAAAAAGAAATCTCCATGTGGTTGCACTAAATTCTACCAAACAATCATTATAAATATATCAATTCTATACAATCTGTATCAGAAAGCAGGAGGAGGAGGAACTCATTTTATGAAGCCAGCATTATCCAGGCATTAAACCTGGAGAAGATCTGTAAAACAACAAGGCAGCAGACCAACAGCCCTCATACTAGCAAATCAAACCTAGCAATGTATATGAAAAATAATATACCGTATCCAAGCACGGTTTGTATCAGGAATGCAATGCTGGTTCAGTATTTGAAAACCAAGCAAGGTAAGCAACACTAGCCCAGAGAAGCAAAACCATATGATATCAATTTATACAGGAAAAGTATTTGAGAAAAGTCAACAACCACTCATTATTAAACTCCTAGCCAATTAGGCTGGACGTGGTGGCTGACACCTGTAATCCCAGCACTTTGGTAGGCCAAGGTGGGCAGCTCACATGAGGCCAGGAGTTTGAGACCAGCCTGGCCAACATGGTGGAAACCCTGTCTCTACTAAAAATACAAAAATTAGCCAGACATGGTGATGCATGCCTGCAATCCTAGCTACTTGGGAGACTGAGGCACAATAATTACTTGAGCCCAGGAGGCAGAGGTTGCTGTGAACCGAGATTGTGCCATTGCACTCCAGTCTGGGTGACAGAGTGAGACTCTGTCTCTAAATAAATAAATAAGAACTCTTAGCAAATTAGGAATTTAGGGGGACTTCCTCTTTTTTTTTTTTTTTTTAAACAGGCGTGAGCCACTGTGCCTGGCCCAAAATTTTTTTAAACAGCAGCTAATTTCATACTTACTGGCTCAAGCCATCCTCCCACCTCAGCCTCCCAAGCAGCTGAGATTACAGGCGTGAGTCACCAAGCCTGGCTAGTTTTGTGTGTGTGTTCTTTTTTTTGGGTAGAGACAGGGTTTTACCATGCTGCCCAGGCTGGTCTTGAACACTTGAGCTTAAACCATTCACCTGCCTCAGCCTCCCAAAGGCCTGGGATTACAGGCGTGAGCCACTGTGCCCAGCTTCCCATATGCTTTAAATATTCTCTAGATTTATAATACCCAATGCAATGCCTATACATCACTTCATTCACATGGATTCAACATAGTATTTCATGTGTGGCAAATTCAAATTTTGCTTTTTGGAACTTTTTGAAATTTGTTTTCTAAATATTTTGTGTAGACTGGCATAGTAACTTGCAACCTTGCTAACCTCACTTAGTACTAGGAGTATTCTGTGGATTCCTTGGTTTTCTATATATACAGTGATGTAGCCAGTGAACAGGAATTGTTTTACTTCTTTCTTTCCAATTTGTATGTCTTGCATTTCCTTTTCTTGATTTATTTTACTGGCGAGAACTTCAATACAAATAGGAATGGCCAGAGAGGACATCCTTGCATTGTTCCCCAGCCAGAACTCCGATGGCAGTTAAGTTTTCAAAGTCTTTGCAGTGCTTTTTGGATCTGTCCCACAGATGCACCACCCACCCTGATGCCAGTCTGGGACTTGGCAATGGTCTAATCCCTACTTCATTTCTCAAAGTCTAGGTACGCTGTTTGGGGTCAGATTTCTGCATGCAGAGTGCATGAATAAGCTCAAAAATTCATAATAAAATTTAAAGAGTTTATTTTCAAATATCTTATAATCTCCCAGTACTTTCTAGGTCAATGGGATTCCCCTTTCTCATTACCTAGTCAGAAAGCTGGTATGTTATTTACTCTGCTTAGCCATACAATTTCCATAAAAGTGCCTTTGTTTGGAGGCAAGCAGATGAAGGAGGGAGAAAAAAGCAACTGAGACTAATTCCACCCTCTTGGGACCACAGCTCCACTGATCTGAGAATGGTTCCCTACAATCAGAGTTTTAAGCTCTTGTTAGACCCCAATCTGCTGTCACTGCAGGACTGCTTGAGGTTCATGGTACAAGAGAACAGAGGAAAGAATAAGGAAAAAAGGAAAAGTTTCTGTACTTTCTATTAGTATTACAGTATCGCCTTCCCATTCTTTGAACCAGAACTGAAGGCTTCTCCTAGAGTTCTCTTATCCACATTAACATCCATTTAGGGGTTTTAGGCTGTGTTGAGTTGAAACCTGGGGATATGAGAGGAGAACGATAAATTAAACCTGGTTCAACAGTACTTCAAAATCTGCTCCTTCTTAATGCAACTTTTAAGATATGCCTTTTGGAGTCCTCAAATAGTTGCTCTAGGCCAGGTGTTTTAGCTGAGTTCAGTAGAAAAGACAGGTGAAATGTGTTTGCTCCATCTTACCCATAACAGGCATCTTAAACCACTAAGTTCTGAGGTGAATTGTTACACAGAAATAGATAACTGGAGTACAATTCAATTCAAGAAGCAATCATTTAAGCGTGGTGCACATGAAACAACACAGACTTTATACATCTTCTCTAGAAAAGTCATCAGATAATTATAAAACAGATGCTATCAGTTCAATGGCAGACTATTCTCTGCTTTCTTACCTTGGCTTCTAAGAAACAGATTCAATAGTTTCATTATTGGAGTAATCAAAGTGACAGCAATAAAAACTATGGAAGCCTCTTAGTAGATGTGCGTTTATTCTGCTGTCAGGTATAATTTGTCAGTAAGGGTTTGGACATTTCATTCTTTCATGCCTTGACTGGTATCAGTCAGAAGAACTAAGAGAATCACTTGAGGTAAAGGGAACAATGAGGAAAAATTTGGAAAGTGGAAATGCCCTTAGGGAAAAAATTTTCCCCAAAGTTATTCTTGTATAGAATTCCTAAAACAAGATTTTTATTTTGTGCTCTTGAAAACAGAGTATTTCACCAGCAACCAGCATTTCATTCAGAATAGCCTACCAACCTGTTTGTATAATTAGGCACTAATATTTCCTGAATTAAAATATCTAGGATGTCAATCAGCTCCACTGGCTATCATAAGCTTTGCCCAATGTAAACAAATCACTACATAAAAAGAAATTGTGTAGATAGCACCATTTCACATCCACCAACAGGCAAAAATTTTAAGTATTTGTGAAGATGCAGGTCAATGGGAACTTTCACACACTACTGATAGCAATAAGTTAGCATAATCACTCTGGATAGCAATTTAGCAATATCTAGTTAAACAGAAGATGAATACACTGTACAACCCAGTAAATCCATTCCTAGGAAGTACTAGATAAATTAGTATCTACTGGAGAAACTCATATATTTGCATGAGAAGACATGTTCAAGAGTATTCACTATAGCACTGTTTATGAAACAATGAAATACTGAAAACTGTAAGTCCATTAACAGGAGAATCAACCTACAAACTGTAGTATGTTCATAAAAAAGAATACTATATAACAAGCAGATCAGAACTATATGTATCAATGTAAATAATTTCAAAAGCATGATGGCAAGTGAAAACAGTAAAGAAAATTTGTGTATATAGACTTGCATAAAATGTAAAAGAGAATCATTTACATAAAATTTAAAATCATGTAAACCAAAACTCTTTTTTATGGACAGATGTATATGCAATACAAGTACATAGACATATTTGTTCTTTGAGAGGCTGAGGTGGGCAGACTGCTTAAGCTCAGGAGTTTGAGATCAGCCTGGGCAACATGGAGAAACTCTGTCACTACAAACAATATAAAAACTAGCTGGGCTTGGTGCTGGTGCCTGTAGTCTCAGCTACTTGAGAGGCTGAGGTGGGAGGATTGCTTGAGCCCAGAAGGCAGAGGCTGCAGTGAGCTGTGATTGCATCACTGCACTTCATCCTGGGAGACAGAGGGAGATTCTATCTCAAAAAACACAAAAGAACAATAAAACACACATGTTAATGAAAAACACTAAATTCAGGATAGTACTTGTCTCTGAAGAAGCAGAATGGATTGAGGAATGGTACACAAAAAAATAAAAGTACTAAGTTTGAAAAGCTTGGTAATTGTGCCTGAGTGTTTATGTTATTCTCTTTTTCATTTTTCTTGCATATAGTCACCCACTAATCTCTTTGTTTTTCTGTTCGATTTTTTTTTTTTTTTTTTTTTTTTGAGATGGAGTCTTGCCCTGTCGCCCAGGCTAGAGTGCAGTGGCATGATCTTGGTTCACTGCAAGCTCCGCCTCCTGGGTTCATGTCATTCTCTTGCCTCAGCCTCCCAAGTAGCTGGGACTACAGGTGGTCGCCACCACGCCCGGCTAATTTTTTATATTTTTAGTAGAGACGGGGTTTCACTGTGTTAGCCAGGCTGGTCTCAATCTCCTGACATTGTGATCCGCCTGCCTAGGCCTCCCAAAGTGCTGGGATTACAGGCATGAGCCACTGCACTTGGCCTCTGTTCGAAATATTTTATAACACAAAAATCAGAAAGAAAAAAAACTATGAGAACATATATACATTATATTGTTAACATTCAAATGTTTAATGAAAGAATATTCTAACAATATGTTAGCTAAACACATACACACTTCACCAAAAAAGTGTGTTTAAGCAAGTTAAAAGGGGCCAGGTGTGGTGGCTCACTTCTGTAATCCCAGCACTTTGGGAGCTGACTCAGGAGGATCACTTGAGTCAAGAGTTTGAGACCAGCCTTGGCACATAGTGAAACCCTGTCTCTACAAAAAAAGAAAAAGAAAAGAAAAAAAAAACCAGGTGTTGTGGCACATACCTGTAGTCCTAGCTACTTGGGAGGCTGAGGCAGGAGGATCTCTTGGGTCCAGGAGTTCAAGGCTGCTGTGAACTATGATTGCACCACTGCACACCAGCCTGGGTGACAGAGCCAAGACTCTCTTAATAAAATAAAAAAATTTTAAAAAAGCAAAGAGAACCAGGGATTATGAATATCTAATACATTTAAAAAGTTTGCATGTAAAAGAGCAAGTGAAAAACAGGTTAGCTTCTGTTATATCCTAAGTAGGGGTCTCATGACTCTAGACAGTAAGGAGAGGAGCAGCCTCTATGAGCTCTCTGCTTTCCCCACTATCATCTGCTACAATACAGTACAGCAGGTTATTTGGCACATCTTGCAGCCTGGCAGTGATTTCACTCAAAGCTGGGAACATGGTAGAAGCCTGTTGACCTTCTGGAGGGACTCCTGGAACATCAGAGAAAGAAAAGTCTACATGCAGTAGAGCCAAAAGACTTGCTCTTATCTGTAGACCTTAAGTAATGTACTTTGGCCAGAGTAGAAACGGGAGTTTTACTCATTCTATATCCTCTTCTGTCTCTCATATGACTTTTTGGGAAAGAAAGTAGATAATTTGTTTTTTTTGATCTTATAAATGACCCAAAAATCTGCTGGGTCACCTGGGTTTAGGCTGTGGATCTCATGCAGGGACTGTGAGGCAGATGAGCAAGTGATCACCATGTTCACTTGGTACCTACTAGCACAAATGCCAAACTATCAATTCTACTGACTCATCTGCATCTGCAACTGGCAGGACATATTTGTATCCTGTATGGAGCCTGCCAGAATGCTACACTGTAGAGTCATTCAGGATAGTGAAAACTGTGGCAATAATTTTATCACACAATTGTTTAATACTTTAGTTACTTATCCCTTTATGCTAGTTATACAATGCTAGGCAAAAACAAGTCTAAGCCGTTGAATCATGGTGATGAAACTTCTCCTTTAAAAAAATGAAGGCTGGACTAGTAATGACAATTATTCTTTTCCTTTTTTTTTTTTTTTTTTGAGATGGAGTCTAGCTCTGTCGCCCAGGCTGGAGTGCAGTGGTGTGATTTTGGCTCACTGCCACCTCCACCTCTCAGGTTCAAGCGATTCTCCTGACTCAGCCTCCTGAGTAGCTGGGATCACAGGCACCCGCCATCACGCCCAGCTAATTTTTGTATTTTTAGTAGAGACAGGGTTTCACTGTGTTGGTCAGGCTGGTCTCGAACTCCTGACCTCACGATCCACCCGGCTCAGCCTCCCAAAGTGCTGGGATTACAAGCGTGAGCCACTGTGCCTGGCCACAATTATTCAAGTATGAGCACCCTTTCTCTAACTTTTAATCATAAAAAATTTCAAATATACTGAAAAAACCAGAAAAGATGTCATAATAAACAGCCATATACTTACCACCTATATTCAACAACTGTTAACCTTTTGCCATATTTGCTTCACCTTCACACATATGTACCCCTAAACCACTTAAAGTAAATTACATATGATCATCCACACTGCTATGGTCTGCATGTCTCCCCAAAATTCATATGTTGGAACCTAATACCCAATGTGATAGTGTTAAAAGGTGAGGCTTTTGGAAAGTGATTAAGTCATAAGGGCTTCACCCTCATGAATGTGACTGATGCCTTATAAAAGAGGCTAGAGGCGGGCTGGGCGTGGTGGCTCACATCTGTAATCCCAGCACTTTGGGAGGTTGAGGAGGGCGAATCACCCGAGGGCAGGAGTTCGAGACCAGCAACCAGTCTGGCCAACATGGCAAAACCCCATCTCTATGAAAAAAATACAAAAATTAGCTGGGCGTGGTGGCACACACCTGTAATAGCAGCTACTCGGGAGGCTGAAACGGAGAATTGCTTGAACCCAGGAAGCAGAGGTTGCAGTGAGCTGAGATCACGCCACTGCACTCCAGCCTGGGCAACATAGCAAGCCTTTTCTGATGATGCAGCAAGATGGTGACACCTATCTAAGAGAAACAGGCCTTTGCCAGACACCAAATCTACTGGCACCTTGAACCTGGACTTCCCAGTTTCCAGAACTGTGAGAAATAAATTTCTGTTGTTTTTAAACTACTCAGTCTAGGGCATTTTGTTATAGTAGCCCTATAAACTAAGACACACATACACACCAAAATACTTCAGCACATATCTCCCAAATTTAAAGCCATTCTCCTAAATAACTACAATACCATTCTCACACCTATTAAATTTACCATAATTTCTTGATATCAACTAATATTCAGTGATATTAAAAAGTTGACCACTTAAAATAGTTTCACTGTAACCAAGGATCTAAGTGCACAGGCTAGAAACCATTGGCCTATGAATCATATATCTTAGGGCAGAAATAATATATATAAAATAAACTCCAGAACTATACTTCTTTCTTAAAAGAAAGAGAGCTCAGCCCGGCACAGAGACTCACGCCTGTAATCCCAGCACTTTGGGAGGCTGAGGTGGGCGGACCACCTGAGGACAGGAGTTCAAGACTAGCCTGGCCAACACGGCAAAACCCCATTTCTACTAAAAATACAAAAATAAGCTGAGCGTGGTGATGGGCACCTATAACCCCAACTATTCAGGAGGCTGAATGAGGCAGGAGAATCACTTGAACCCGGGAGGTGGAGGTTGCAGTGAGCCGAGATTGCGCCATTGCATTCCAGCCTGGGCAACAGAGTGAGACTTCGCCTAAAAAAAAAAAAAAAAGAAGAAAAAAGAAAGAGAGTTTTCAATTTTCACATTTGGCTCTTCAGTAACACTGTATGTTTCAAAAGGCAAATCTCTGCTCAGGCGTCACGTTAATTAGGAAGCAGTATTCCTGGAATAGATCTTTGCATATTACACAATTCTGTTGCAGTACCAGTTACTAATCCATAATCTACTTTACTTCCAAACAGGAATTTAAAATGACTTGTAAAATTCATTTGTTTTTAAAAAACTTTTAATAAAAATTACTTTCAATAAAAACTACAATTAAAGAATAAAAGTTATAATGGGAGACAGGGAAGCAGACAACTGAACTAGAAACATAAACCAAGGCTAGCTACTGCAAGTGAACACTTTTGAGTTTTCTAGCAACCAAAGCAAAAATGGAGATAGGATGGTCTCATTGTATTTTTTTCATTAGCGATTAAAAAAAAGTGTTTAAGAATAGAATTTATCTCTACTTAACTGGAGGAGAAATTTACATGTGGGCTTTTATATGAGAAGAACTAATAATTAAATTTTTTGTTTGTTTGTTTGTTTGAGACAGGGTCTCACTCTGTCACCCAGCCTAGAGTTCAATGGCGAAACCTCAGCTCCCAGCAACCTCTGCCACCTGGGTAAGTGACCCTCCCACCTCAGCCTCCTGACTAGCCGGGACTACAGGTACGTGCCACCACGCCAAGCTAATTTTTGTATTTTTTGTAGAGATGGGGTTTCACCATATTGCCCAGGCTGGTCTCAAACTCCTGGGCCCAAGAGACACACCTACCCTGGTCTCCCAAACTGCTGGGATTAAAGGCATGAGCCACCATGACCAGCCTAACTAAAATCTTTAAGAATTATTTTTTTTAAAGATGAAAAGACATCCTTCACAGACGATTCTTTTTTTGAGTCAGAATCTCACTCTGTCTCCCAGGCTGGGGTGCAGTGGCACGATCTGGGCTCACTGCAGCCTCCCCTGGATTCAAGAGATTCTTGTGCCTCAGCCTCCTGACTAGCTAGGATTATAGGCATTCACCACCACACCTGGCTAAGTTTTGTATTTTCAGTAGAGATGGAATTCTACCATGTTGGCCAGGCTGGTCTAGTACTCCTGACCTCAAGTGATCCACCCGCCTCAGCCTCCCGAAGTGCTGAGATTATGTTAGCCACTGCGCCTGGCCCACAGATGACTCTTACAACCATCTATAACAATAACCACGGGCTTATAAAATCATAGTTCAGTGAGTGAGTTTCTACATGAGCTGAAGGAACACAGTTTAAGCCTGTAGCTTTCTGGTAACCTGACTTGATACTGGAAGAGAGATAGTCTAGGCAACAGATAAGGAGCAGGTCCCTTAGCATATTATTACCGAATATTAAGTATCTAATCTCCATTTTTGTCCCAAGTTGGTCAGCACACAATACAAGACTGAACTCACTGGCAAGCAGTCTGGCAATTAGCATATAATCTCCATGTAAAACAGCCTAAATTTTTTTCCCCCCACTATTAGTTCCTTTACACCAAACAGGTTCGATGTCCTGTTGCATAAGTTAATGAAAGAAGGAAATATTGTGAAAACCTGAGGAGTCTAATTTCAGATTCCCTGATCTTAAATACTACTACATAGGAAAAGGGTAAACTAGATTTAAGATTCTTACTTTTGGTTCCCTCTTTTGCTATTCCTCATCATTTATTAAGTACACAAGCACTTACATGCAAGATTAGCATACAGCATTAGTTTTCTCTCAAATAATGTTTCTCAACCCAGTTGTTTCTTCTGAATCCCAGTCCTGCCATTTCAGAGAAACAGAGCAGTGTAAATGAGAACAGCTCAGGTCTTTGTGATCTCTGAAGACTTCCTAGTCTGCTCGTGTTTCAGACTGCACTCTATGGAGCCTGGTTAGTTACCTTTCCTGTTCCATACTTCCATCTCAGATGTATTCTCCTAGATACCAATCACTATGAACTTCTATGCAGAAATTGCAAGTTTGCTAATCAGAATTAGAGTTCCAAGTTCTTTGCTTCCCCTGTGCCAGCTGATGACATCTCCACACCTCAGCTCTATCCAAGAGAAGCATGTCCACTGCTTGATAACTTAGTAGCCCGAGTAAAGCTTAAACTTTGAACTCGTCATTGAAAAGGCAATGGCATAGGATAAACCAAGAAATAAAAATTGTTCTGCTCTTTTCTGTACTTCGTTTCTGTTATGACTCTTAGGCATATATTCCCAAATAATGTTTCCTAACTCATGGGAGTTCTCAACTCAACCACCGGAAGGGTGAGAAGTATGCAAAGAGCTGAGATCAGAGCTATAAAGTACTCAAGAGAAGCTTAGTTCCAAGACATTGGGAAAGTAACCACAGGCCCTTTATTGGTGGGGTGACAAGAGTCTTCAAAGAGTATAAATACGGGAACTAATTCTAAGAAATGATTTTCTCATAGTTCAAAGCAAAGTCTACCTATCTCTACAAGCTGTAATTTATTTTGGCCTCTTGTACTTACCTCAGCTCCCCATTGTGACTTCATTACCTCACTGGTCTTCTGTGTTTCCTTTCACTCCTGAACAAAAATTTCAAAGATTCTAGCACACACATGGATAACCTATTATTTGACTGGGCTTTACAACATTTAATTCTGGTACTTATTTATAAGTTAATCAGATGGCATATACCTTTAACCTTATTAACATATGGCACTCTTCCACTTCACCTCTGAGATCACCAATCTCAGGACTCGTTGCCCCTTTGGAATTATACTTCAAGCTTTCATATGTCTAATATGTCTAATAATTTTAGTCTCATTGCTAGTATCCTATTCCCTTTCCATACCTATCCACCAGGATCTATTATCCTTCAAGCAAAAATCATGATGATATAAAGAAATCAGGAAGAACAGGATTAGAATCACTGCTCTGTTGACTATGACAGTATAACTTTCATAATCACTGAAAACTGGTTTCTTCTTCAAAACAAGAATACAGCATCCCTTACATAATTGTTTTGAGTAAAGATACATGTACTATCAGTTGCTACTAGTAGTACTGCACTGAATAATTTCCAAATTTCAAGTATAATAATCCCTTCTACGTGTATGGCTCTTTAAAAAGTTTCCAAAGTAATATGACATTATCTCCATTTTACAAAAGAGAAGATTGAGGCTTGCAAAAATCCTGCATATGTTAGAGCCTCAGTAAAGGCAAGCTACCGTTCAGAAGGCCATGATTTATTCAAGGTCACATACCTAATATAGATTACAATTAGAACTAAGGACTTCTGACTCTTCACTAACAATCCCTCTACTACTTTGCCACTGAGTTAATTGTCTCTAATTCTGTGCTGCTATATTTATTTGAAGGAAATAAAATCATAAATTACATTTTTAAAGCTCGATCTCTGCTTTAACTGCTTTCTTTTGGCTTTATCTTATAAATTTAGAGCAGCTCTCATATACTTAAACATCTCTCCATTTCTCCACACACTTATTATAATCACTGGATTCCACAACTTATTTCGACAGAAGAGGTTGAGAAAATCAGTTATGTCTTAACAGACTTCTACCACTACAACTTGATTCTCTAATTCCATATTTTAACTCTGACTTATATACACCACAGGCAAACACCTCTCTGATCCAAATATCTTATCTTAATCTCATATACTTCACATAATTTATCTAGAAGCCAGACTGGAATGCTATCATTTCTGCTATTTACATTTCTCCTTTAAAGACAATGCTGAAGAATCACTTCCTCTGTCAAGATAACTCACAGGGAAAAGATGAATAGTCTTGATCTTTTGGATGAAAGACCTAAATCTAAAACTCTCCTAAGAAAACATGTATGTAAAATCTTTTTACCTTGAATTAGTCAATGAGTCTGTTCGTTTGTTTTTTTCCTGATCCTTGATTTAGGACAGGCAATGGTTTCTTAGACATGACACCAAAAACATAAACAACAAAAGAAAAAAATAAGATATGATTAAAATTTAAAACTGTTATGCTTCAAAGGACACCATTAACAAAGTGAAAAGATAAAACCACAGAATGAGGAAAGAATCTTGCAAATCATGTATCTGATAAGGAATTTGTACACAGAATATATAAAAAATTGTAAGTCATTATTAAAAAGACAATCCAATTAAAAAATGGAAAGAGGACCTGAACAGACAGTTCTTCCAAAAAGATTACAAATGGCTAATGAGCAGATAAAAAGATGCTCAGCATCATCATTAACCATCAAGGAAGTGTAAATAAAAATGTGATACTACTTCATACCCCCTAGGATGGCTATAAAGGCAGAAAATAATAAGAGTTGGTAAGAATGTGCAGAAACTTCAGACTATAAACTAGTTCAACCATTGTGGAAAACAGTGTGGCGATTCCTCAAGGATCTAAAACTAGAAATACCATTTGACCCAGCCATCCCGTTACTGGGGATATACCCAAAAGATCGTAAGTCATGCTGCTATAAAGACACATGCACACGTACGTTTATTGCGGCACTATTCATAATAGCAAAGACTTGGAATCAACCCAAATGTCCATCAGTGACAGACTGGATTAAGAAAATGTGGCACATATACAACATGGAATACTATGCAGCCATAAAAAAGGATGAGTTCGTGTCCTTTGTAGGGACACAGATGCAGCTGGAAACCATCATTCTCAGCAAACTATCACAAGAACAGAAAACCAAATACCGCATGTTCTCACTCATAGGTGGGAATTGAACAATGAGATCACTTGGACACAGGAAGGGGAGCATCACATACAAGGTCCTATTGTGGGGAGGGGGTAGGGGGGAGGGATAGCATTAGGAGATATACCTAATGTAAATGATGAGTTAATGGGTGCAGCACACACCAATATGGCACATGTATATATATGTAACAAACTTGCACGTTGTGCACATGTACCCTAGAACTTAAAGTATAAAAAAAAACAAAGAATGTGCAGAAACTGAAACCCTTATATATTGCTAGCGGAAAAATGGTACAGCATGTTTGGAAAACAGTCTGGCAATTCCCTAAATGATTATTCTACTCCTACATGTAAACACCCAGGAGAAATGAATGCATATGTTTCCACAGATATTCACAGCAGCATTATTCATACTATCCAAAAAGTAGAAACAACATAAATGTCCATCAACTGATAAATGGATAAATAAAATGTGATATATCCACATAAAAGAATATTATTTTGCAGTAAGAAAAGAAATGTATTACGACATGGATAAACCTTCAAAACAATGTGCTAAATAAAAGTAGCCAGATCCAAAGGACCATGTATTACTTGTTTCTGGGAAGAAGCCACCCCCAAAGGACAACATATTATATGATTCTCTTTGTAGAAGATGTCCAGAACAGGCAAATCTATAGGGATAGAAAATAGATTAGTAGTTGCCTAGGGCCGGGAGAGAATGGGGAGATTGGACAGTGATGGCTAACAGGTACGGGGTTTCCTTTTGAGATAATAAAAATGTTCTAAAATTGTAGTAATGGTTGCACTCTGTGAATCTACTAAAGGCCACGGACTGTATACTTTCAACGGGTGAGGTGTATGGTATAAGAATTATATTTCAAAAAGCTGTTTTTAAAAAGTTACTTCTCCATAAAATATTTCCATAGACAAGTCTCACTTGTCAGTTTCCTCATCTTTGAAGCTTCTTAATAAAAAATTCTTGGTTGAACCAAGTCTCTGGGGAGGATTTGCTCATAATTTGTACATCTGAATTTAACGATCAAATTGAGAATTCTAGAGGGATTGGGATAGGGAAGGAATCAAACATTCCACAAAAGACCATTTTTGTAGAAAAGTGTCATCTGTACTCCATGGTATCTCCTATGGTAAATCTGTGGAATTAAGCAGCTACTCCTCTATATGTCTATGTGAAGTATTCAGAGTAAAAAAATTAAATCACAAAGTGACAAGATAGGATTGTAGTAACATTACACAAATGGCACCATGGAATATGCATGACTGATACCAGAATTAGAAATACTGATAAAATTGTTATATTACAATGAACCATGGATTCTTTTGGATAAAAAAAGGTCTCTTCATCCTAAATAATTTACGACTTATTTTACTTACTAAAAAGGTTATAACAGCTGGCAAATTAGCTAATCTATCTGCAAAATGCCCATTCCTGCTAAAGAAAAAATTCTTGACCCAGAACTTCAAAAATAAAGTTAACTCAAGTCATAACATGCTTGATATTAACTCATTTTCCACTCAAGTTTTTAAAAATAACTTCACTGTTTAAAAAAAAAAAAAAATCAAATTTCTTTTCATTCTGGTAGGTGTCATTTGCCAAGTGCACTTGTTTAAAACAAACAAACAAACAAAAAAAGAGTACAGTCATCACAGTATCTAATGAAGCTGTCCACAGTGAAAAGCCTTTTTAATTTCAGTGACACCTAAGAGTATGATTTTAAAAGACTTTCTTTGAAATTATATAAGTTTCTGGATTAATTCTGACTAATATTGTGTTCCATGTACCAAGTTAGATGCAAAATAGATGCTTACATGGCTGATGAGATATCTGAACTTTACAATTTCACCTTTTAACTTTAATACTGGCACCAAGTTAGAGGTCAAGGAGCTCTGGTAGCAATTTCAAGGGAGGACATAGGAGGATGTCAAAAAGATTGGTTGTCGTAGATTTTAGAAACATCAAGTAGTTTTAAGTTAATACAACCCATTTAACTTCACCACTTTCTTTTACTTTCTTTTGCCTTTTCTAATGTTATTTTTAACATAAATAGGGTCTCGCTATATTGCCCAGGCTGCTCTTGAACTTCTGGGCTCAAGCAATCCTCCAACCTCAGCTTCCCAAAGCTCTGGGATTACAGGTGTGAGGCACCGCACCCAGCCTTTATTATTTTTTTAAGAGATGAGGTCTTGCTATGTTGCACAGGCTGGTCTCAAACTCCTAGGCTCAAGTGATCCTCCCACCTCAGCCTCTCAAGTAGCTGGAACTACAAGCACACACACACCTGTGCCCAGTATAATGTCACCACTTTCTAAAGAAAATAGCATGCATACGCACATATATATCACCTTCCTTATCATCACTAAGATTTCCAATCATACATATTTAATATATAATGTTAGCATGTTATTATATACGAAGAGTTGCATATATATTTGATACAATCCTCAAAACAGCTCCAGGAGGCAGTTATAATTACTACCACCCTTCACTCAAAGATGAAACTGAGAGGATGAGAAACTTACTCAAGGTTAACAAAGCTGAGAGGTAATAAAGAAGGATTTCAAATCCAGGGTTTTCAGCTTATAAAGCCTATCTGTGCCTTGAACTACTATGATGCTTTTTGTTAATCATTTAGAGTATATCAAGAATCTTCCTCACTGCTCCACAGAAGGAAAAATTCACAGTTCAGAAAGTTTAAGAGACTTCTCCATTATCACACAATAATAGAGCAATTTCAAGGGAAGATGTAGACATACTGAGTAATAATGGAGAGAATAAAATTTCTTGTAAGACATGCACTGCACTGTCATGTGCTAAATGAAATTAAACTAGATTTCAAGGTATCAGCTACCATTGCTGGAGGCACTGCTATCTACTAGGAAGAAATAAAAACAAAGAGAAAAAAATTTCCTTACAATTTTAAACATGCACTCACACTTCTTGAAATTCACTCTTCTCTTGGGTTTGTATGATGAGATTATAAAACATTTTGTTGTCATATCCTACACCAACTGTACACCTTCTCTTGTGAGCACATAGAATAACACCAACAGCTTCTCAGCCGCAGCGCTAAACTGAGCGCTTCACTCCGCAGTTTAGGCTGTGCCAAGAGTAGCTCTGCATTTCTCTAAGCCTACTTGTTTCCACAAGAATCCTCCCCTTCAGAGCAAATGCCCTGATGGGAAATGTTGTTCGTCTATAGTTGTGATTGTAGCCTCTAGGACTTGTTGCCAGACATTCTGGATCCTAAGGATCTTAGCCTTTCTTTCTCCATTTCAGCCGCACAAAGCATGTCCTTCCAAAAGGAGAGAGAGACAGAAGCCTTTGAAAAGACACAGCTGAATCTCTTCTCATTTTAAAAAAGCAAGATGGGACCAGGCATGGTGGATCACCTGAGGTCAGGAGTTCGAGACCAGCCTGGCCAACATGGTAAAATCCCGTCTCTACTAAAAATAAAAAAAATTAGCTGAGCGTGGTGGCACCTGCCTATAACTATAATCCCAGCTACTCAGGAGCCGAGACTTTGCCACTGCACTCCAGCCGGGCCACGGAGTGAGACTCCCACTAAAAAAAAAAAAAAAAAAAAATAGGAAAAGAAAAAAGCAAGATGGGGTCTTTCTTTGTTGCCTAGGCTGGTCTCAAACACCTGGCCTTAAGTGATCCTCCCGCCTCAGCCTCCCGAAGTGCTGGGATTACAGGCATGAGCCACTGTATCCAGCCCTGAACCTCTTTCCTTTTTCCATTTTTCTTTTTAAATCCCTGCAAGGGAGGCAGGGGGGAACTAAGTACACTTGGAGAAAAATTAACAAATACACATATAGCTTTAAAAACTGGTTTAATTTTTTTTTTCTGAGATGGAGTCCCTCTCTGGTTGCCCAGGCTGGAGTGCAGTGGCGTGATCTCAGCTCACTGCAACCTCTGCCCCCCAGGTTCAAGTGATTCTCCTGCCTTACCCTACTGAGTAGTTGGGACTACAGGCATGCGCCACCACGCCCAATTAATTTTTTTATTTTTATTTTTTTAAGTAGAGACAGGGTTTCACCATGTTGGCCAGGATGGTCTTGTTCTCTTGACCTTGTGATTTGCCTGCC